>NC_141169.1:76408750-77790000 GCF_055505025.1 Bos grunniens
GGAGCCTCATGGGAGGTGAGAGACTGTGCCCAGGGAGGGGCCTGGAGGGGAGGAAAGGGCAGCGAGACAACACTTGGGAAAATGCCACCTGCCCAGATGCCTGGCTCCCAGCATGTGACCAGCCACAGAGAGCCACTGGGACTTGGTGGCCACTCCAATGAGCAGTCTCATTGTCTCTTCCTTTGGCGAAGGAACTGAGACTCAGAGAGATGATGTGAACTTGGCCAAAATGTACACATGACCCTGAGTTGCAAAGGGGGCATGGACATCAGGAGGGGGAGGGCTGAGAGGCAGCTGGAGGACGGGTTTTCAAAAGTCGTAATAAGGTGACACTTCTTCATAAGAATCTTATCCAGAATGCAAATGTGCAGCTGCTAAGAGCAGGCCGGCAGGGCCTCAGCCCAGGGCTCAGAATCTGGCCCTGGGCCTCAGGCAGCCCTCGGGGCCTGTGGACAGAACCTGGGGCTCCACAGAGGGCAGATCAGAAACCTCAGAGCCAGCCCCAGAATTTTCAGCTGGAAATGGGGAAACTGAAGCCAGGAGGGAGAGGGTTAGTGGTGGAGCTGGGAGTGGTCCTTGTGCTCCTGAACATCTGTTTGGTGGTCCAGGTTTCGGTCACCCTGCACCGCACTCCAGGGGAGATCATATCTGGGGTCCAGGCTGCCCCAAGGCGAGCTGGGAGGGTGAGGCGGGGCATGGTGGCTCCTCAGGGTTTCTGCACCCTGGTGTTGTCATGTGTGCCAGGAGTTCAGTACAAGAGGTGCTCCCTGGTCCTGTCCCTCTGGAGTGTGGTCCTCTGTGGTGAGGCTGATACTGCTCAGATCTGGGGATGTGACTGCAAGCTCGGAACTGATGGGTAGCAGGAAGGCTGGGGTGCTGAGACGGGAGGGTTTCGTAGCTGTGCCCACGTGCCCCAGACCTCAGGACTCCTGCTCACACACCTGCCCCTGCAGGACACCAAGACAGAGGACTTCCAGAATGCCCACACCATGTCGCTGCCACCTCTGGAGCCCGCCAGCCGGTACCAGGCCAGAGTGAGAGTCAAACCCGACCCGGGGAACTACAATGGGATCTGGAGCGAGTGGAGTGAAGCAAGGTCCTGGGACACTGATTGGGGTAGGTCTGCCATGCCCCCTCACCCCTCCTGGCACAGCCCTGCTGGGCAGAGGACAGGGAGGATATGAACACAGAGACGTAACCCCACCCCAGGATAGCATCCTTCCCTCCCAGACGTCATTAGGGATTAGAAAATTATACCTCCTGGTGTGCAGCACAGACTGCGGCAAGGTCTCCAGAGGACAGAGGAGAGAGCACGTCTCACCAACAGGTCTCCCTGCGACTGAACCTTAGCCTTCTATTAATATGGCCCAGGCTTCTATTGGCTTCCCAGGTGGAGCAACGGTAAAGAATTCGCCTCGCCTGCCAATGCAGGAGACACAAGAGATACGGGTTTGATCCCTAGGTCAGGAAGATCTCCTGGAATAGAAATAATTTGCTCCGGTATTCTTGCCTAGGAAATTCCATGGACAGAGGAGCCTGACAGGCTATAGTCAATGGGTTCACACACAGTCAGACATGACTGAGCATACACACACACACACACACACACACACACACACAAGCATGCTTTCACTAGCCTTTGTGGAAGCTACTACCCAGGGACCACTTAGCCTGAGGAACTACAGACTGGGGCCTGAGATTGGAAAGCTTTGGTCTGATTTCTCAATCTTCTACTTTTGCTAATTTCGTTTATCTACCACTATCTCCATGGTGGCCACCAGGAGACAAGTATAGGACAAGGTCCAGGAGGTGGCTGCAGAAAGAGGACGAAGTGTTTGCAACAAGGTCCCCAGTCCCAGCCAACTGTCAGGGAAAGAGCCCCAGAGAGAGGACCCCAACCAAGCAGAAAGGAGAACTGGGCCACAGGACCTAAGGGAAAGAGATCAGGGGAGTTCTGGAGGGGCCCAGCCAGTAAGGGGCTTAAGCCCCAGTGGACAGTTGAGAGAGTCTTTGATGGGCCTTTGCATCTTCTGGTTCCTCCACCATCACCCCTTTCTCCATCTCTGCCTCTCCTGTTGTCCCTGTTCTTGATGACCTCCCTCGGGAAGTCCCCTGTGATTGCCTTTGGCTACAGTTGCTGCCCTCCCATAGCAACTCCTGCTACTGGCCAGGATCTAACCCTCTGTGTCCTCCCACCAAGTCAACATTGTGGGTGGCTCAGACAAAGGCCCCCTTCTTTTTAGTCAGTTTCTGGCCTCCTCTCCTCCTCTGCACCCCAAGGAAGCAGCGGCACCCCGTCTTCTGAGTCTCCAGCCCTTTCCCTCCCTGGATGCTAATGATCCTTTTTCCTTCTTGGCTTCCTGAAGTGCTGCCCATGTGGGTCCTAGCCCTCATCCTCGTCATCAGCACCTTAATCCTGCTTCCAGTCCTGCACTTCTGTGGCGTCTACGGGTACAGGTAAGGGGACTCCAAGAAGGGGGAGAGTGTTATCCAGGGCCCCAGAGGATGCCAGGGTCACTATCTGTCACAGCTCTGTCACCCGCTCCCAATGGGGTCTTGGACAAATCTGAGCTGTCCCTGGGCTTCAGTTTTACCTCCGTACATAAGCACAGGCAGCTGCCCTGAGGTCTTGGGCAGCAGTCGCCTCTTTGTTGTCTTTCCAGGCTGAACCGGAAATGGGAGGAGAAAATCCCTAACCCCAGCAAGAGCCACCTGTTCCAGGTAGGAGCTGGCTGTGAGGGCAGCAGAGGTGCTGGGGCTCATGTGCTCCTGCGCCCATGTCCCCATGCCTGTGTCCTGCTCCCCATCCTGTGGGCTTTGAGTAGGGCTGGGGGTGCAGGTGGCTAGAACAGGGACTGGGAAGCTCTAAGAGCCAGGCCAGCCCTGCAAGCCCAGCGCTGAGACCCCTTGGTATCCTCCAATGCTCAGGGTGCCCTGCCGGCGGGGACTCACCTGGGATAGGAGGGAGGGTTGGCATAGGGGGGCTGGTCCCTGAGAGGCTCCAGGAGAGGTGTAGTCACATCGAGGGCAGGTAGATGGTGGGAGGCAGAGTGGTTTCCAAGGACAGAACGGCAGAGCTGAGCGCTAATGGGTGCAGGGTGGTGGCAGGTGGGAGAGGCCATGGCAGGCAGAAGGCATGTCGGGGGTGGAGATGAGGCTCCTTTCAGAAGGTAATTGAGTGGGGAGGACGGTGAGTCTGGGGCACATCGCGGGAGGCTGAGAGGACCCTGGAGAACAGGAGCCCTTTGGTCAACTACACAGGGCCAGAGCTGCCTTGGGAGGGTCTCAGGGCGGGTGCAGAGGGGGCTGGGGTGAGCAGGGAGCAGGGACAGTCCAGATAGTATCCTCAGGAGACCCGGGACCCCAGCAAGGTCCCAGCCCCTCTCTGGCCTCATCGCCCTGGTGTCAGGAGGCTGTCCTGCTGGTTCTGAGTATCTGCCTCTTCTGGGGGCTCCTGAATCCCTACCACCCTCAAGGCCTTTCCTCCATCTGCACCTTCTGGAGGGCCCTGACTCCCAAAGATACAAATGCCCTTTCTCTTCCCAGAACGGGAGCGCCGGACTCCGGATGCCAGACAGCATGGCCACCCTGGGCAGTGGGAGCCACCCACATAAGGGGCCGTGGGGCAGCAGTTGCCCTCAGCTCCTGGAGGGGTAGGTGTCGGGCAGGGGATCCCTGGGCGGTGGGAGGGTGGCCCCCTCCTGCACACCAGAGGTTTGGAGGAGGTGGCCTGGGTCTGGGCCTCAGTTTGAAGAAATCCATAGAGACTGGTGGTGCTAAAGCAAGAGGCATCCCTAGCGAGGGTCAGACCTCAGACTTGACCGGAGGCAGGAGACTGGAGCAGATGACCTCCCTTCACCCTGCTACCCAGGGAGACCCCACACTGCCCTGGCCCCACTGGGTGGCGGAGGGTCTGTGAACCTTCATGGCCTCAGCATCTGAGCCACTAGCTTGCCACTAACCCTCATGTGAGAAATGACTGAGCCCAGGCTGGACACCTGGGCCCTGAAGCTGGGTGATAGCAAGGAGTGGAGGGTGGGAGGGGTCCTTGACCTTGAATGAGAGCACAGAAGCTGGAGGGCCAGACCCATGGGGAGGCTGAGCAGCATCTGGTTTCCTGCTCTGGGCCTGCTCTCCAACACTGCCCTGCTCTGAGTTTTCTGTGGGTGTGGCCAGGCCTCTCGTTCCACTACCCACTCTGCCCCTGTGCATGAGCTGAGACGTCTGTCCAAGGAGGTCCCAGCATCTCTGCTCCTGTTCTCCCCACAGGGTGTTCCCTGTAGACTGCAGGCACAGCGAGGTGTCACCTCTCACCACAGAGGACCCTAAAGATGCCTGTGACTCATCATCAGAGCCGGACATGACTCTGACTGCCTCGGATCTCCCCACGGAGCAGCCCCCCAGCCCCCCGACAGGGCTGGCTGCCCCCTCAAGCAGGCCTGAGAGCCAGGCTTCCGGCTTTGACTTCAACGGTCCCTATCTGGGGCCGCCCCACAGCTGCTCCCTGCCTGACCTCATGGGCCAGCAGGTGCCCCCACAGACGGGGGTGAGCAGGAAGCCACAGTCCCCGGGGTCCCTGGAGTACCTGTGTCTGCCCGCAGGGGGGCAGGTGCAGCTGGTCCCACTGGCCCAGGTGAAGAGGCAGGGCAAGGCCGGGGATGGGGACACAAAGTCCAGCCCAGGGGCCCAGACGAGCCCTTCCCTGGAGTCAGGGGTGGACCCTGCCCCTCCAGAGCCTGGGCTGATGGGGGTTGGTCAAGATCAGGACAGGGCCCCCACAGTTCTGCCCACTGGCTGGCCTGAGGATGGGACCGTAGCCTCTGGTTATGTCACCACCCCAGATCTGATATTCACCCCACCCATCGGGGCCCCATCTCCCTCCCAGGCTGCCCCTCCAAACCTCCCCTCAGACCAGAACCCCACTTTCCATCCTGGACTGGCTGATGGGCCCCCTGTAGCCTCAGCCCCCCAGAAACCAGAGTTCGAGGGCTATGTGGAGCTCCCTCCAGCCACAGGCCAGTTTCCCCAGTCCCCTCTAGCCAGCCCTGCCCCTCCCAGAGTCAGCAGCCCTGTCCTGAGCCCAGGCCCGCACCGGGCAGATGTGTCCCCCACCTCCCCTACCCCTGAGGGTCTCCTTGTCCTGCAGCAGGTGGGTGACTACTGCTTCCTTCCTGGCCCTCTCTCCCCCCAGAGTAAGCCCACTTCCCCAGGACCCTGTCCTGAGATCAGGGACCTCAACCAGGTGGTCCAGGCTAAGAAGCCTCCGGCTCAGACCTTTCCCCAGGTGCCTGCCATTCAGCTCTTCAAAGCCCTGAAACAGCAGGACTACTTGTCACTGCCCCCTTGGGACATTAACAGGCCTGGGCAGGTGTGCTGAGTCTCTGTAGACCTTGAGGGAAGGGAACAGAGGAAAGGCCTGCCTTTCCTCCTGCCCTGCCTGACCCTCCTGCCGCCCCTGCTCCCTTCCCTGGTCCTTTCTGCAAAGCCATGGAGAAGCTTCCATGTTGTAACAGATGGAGACCAGAAAAATAAGTTAACCATCTACCTCCTTCCTTGGCCTTCAGCAAGGTCAAGCTTCTCTCCCTCCCTCCCTTCCTCTCTGCCACACACACACACACACACACACTGTTCTTTGAAATTAACTTATTTTAGGTTCTGAATTATTGGAGCTTTATACATATATATACCAGAGAAGGAAATGGCAACCCACTCCAGTACTCTTGCCTAGAGAATCCTGTGGACAGAGGAGCCTGGTGGACAGCTGTCCATAGGGTCATACAGAGTCAGACACGACTGAAGCGACTTAGCATGCGTGCATGCATTGGAGAAGGGAATGGCAACCCACTCCAGTATTCTTGCCTGGAGAATCCCAGGGATGGAGGAGCCTGGTGGGCTGCCGTCTATGGGGTCGCACAGAGTCGGATACGACTGAAGCGACTTAGCAGCAGCAGCAGCATATATACACATTCATTTCATTTGTCTCCTTTTCCTTTTTACGGAGTGTCCCTGCTTTTGCTATTGTCTTCTTTCTCTTTCCACTAATTTATCACTAGAATTAGTTTGAGGTCCAGGCTAAGCCCATTCTGAAGTTCATCCTGTCTCCATCAGAGCCTTTTCTGATGCTGACATGTCTGGTTTTGTGGAGGATTTCTGTCTGTCCCTGGCAGGCATGAATGTGCACAAGATTCCAGCCTGGAGGCAGGAGGCTGGAGGCACAGTGTGGAGGCTTGGGGGTTTCAGACTTGGAAGAGTAGCCCTGGACACAGCAAGCATCTGTCAGCCCCAAGTGTGCTAGCAAAGCACCAGCCTCAACTGTCACTCGCAAAATTGTTACTTCCCACGGACTTGGCATGGGAAGCACTGTCCTGAACTCATGGGAAACACTGCTAGTCCCTTCGAGGTGACTGGGGAGCCTCAGGGGACCTCCTAGTCCCTGCATCTGAGCAGTGGGCAGTGCAGGTTGCTGGTTGAAGTGATCTCCTTCCTATACTTAGGCTAGTGGGGCCAGGGAAAGTTTGAAAGGAGTTAAAAAACCACGTAGAAAAGTCAGAAATAATTGCTCAACACGGGAAAAAGGAAAACAACCCAAGGGCCTGGACACTTGAGCTTATAGTCCAGATCTCCTGGCTGCCCTCCCTCCAGAAAGACCTTACAACTCCCACCCCCACCAGCCACCTACGAGAGGCTTTTGGTCTGTGATTGGCCTACACTGAGGATCTAGGTTCTTTTAAATCCTTGCCTTTCTGATATGCAAAAAATGGCATTAAATTATTTCAATTTGCATTATCTGGAAACTACCATGTTTGCACATATTTTCCTATTTCTTGGACATTTGTATTTTTCTTCCCCTGAGCTAAACTCATTAAGATCTCATTGTGTCAGATGTCCACTTTTTTCTAAGTAACCTTTACAAAGTATTTAGCTCTGGCTGGCCTTTCACAGATGGTGCAAATTTATTTTTCTAGTTTGTGGTTTGCTTTTTAATTCTGTTCATCACTCTTTCGAGTGTATTCAATGTAGACTTGTCTGGGTGGTTAAATGAATCTATGGGTGAACTCCTTCACGGCTCCACTTTTGGTGTCAGATTTGACAAAGGCCTTCCCCACTTTAAAACCGCATTTGTCCAAAGTTATATTTTTTCTGGCTCTTTTTGTGTTTGAAAATTGTATGTATGGAATTCTTTTGGAATGTATGCGTTTAAGAAGGAGAGCCAGCTTAGACGAGTAGCCCAGATGTTCTGGACTCACTGATGGGATCACCCGTTCTTCGTCTGTGTATCTGGTACAGAAAATCTGTGTATACACTTGGTCCGTTTCTAGGTCCTTTTTATTACATGATCTTCTCCACGGACCCCACTGCTTAGACTGTTCTAGCTTTATCATATGTTTTAGTAAATGGCAGAACAAATGTTCTTGTTTCTTTCATCCATAAAATCCCTGTTGATTACGGCATTGTTTGTAGCCGAAGAAAATGATAAGCAGTTGAAATCTTCACCCATAGTAAAACTAATCACAAAATTTGAGTCCATTCTAAGGTGGAATCCTGTGTGCAGAATGAATGAAGTGGACCTATGCGCATTAAGAGAGAAGTCCAAGATGTGAATTCCAAAATGGTTGGAAAAAAACTGTTAACTGAAAAAAAATTGTGATAAAATATTTTTATTACAAGACATTAATGTGTATATAAGTGTTTAGGTGGATGGGCAGGGGTGCCGTTTGAAAGAACAGTCACCCTAAGGAGGATGGACTCAGTTCAACAGAAGGGCCTTCTGTTTACCACAGTGAGCTAAGGGCAGTTTTGATCAGACCTAAGATGCTGGTTGTAACAGAATGAGAAGCAAGTGGTACTCCCAGGGCAAGCCAGAAGAGAGTGAGGGAAGGAGAAAGATGGGCTGGGGGAGAGAAATATAAAGGACACACTTAAGCTGAAAAAAGGGATTCCTTGTAATCCAAAATTCAAATCTAACTGGGCATCTTGTGTTTAGTCTCTAATAAGAGTGGAGACAGAAGAAAGAGACTGAATTCCTCATAAAATAGATAAGAATTATTTTGTTGTTGTGGATTTTAAAAAATTTTTTGTTTATTTATTTTTATTTTTAGCTGTTCTGAATCTTCATTGCTGCTTGGCCTTTTCTCTAGTTGCAGTGCATGGGCTTCTCGTTACGGTGGCCTCTCTTGTTTCAGAGCACTAGCTCTAGAGAACGTGGGTTTCAGTTGCTGCCCATGGGCTCCGTAGATGCAACTCCAGGTTCTAGAGCACAGGCTACGGTGCCCCAAGGCATGTGAGACCTTCCCAGACCAAGGATTGAACCCATGTCTCCTGAATTGGTAGGCAGATTCTTTACCACTGAGCCACCAGGGAAGCCCTAGATGAGTGTTATTAAGAGCTTATGCCTGCCAGGCCCTGCTCCATTGATTTAGGGGATCACAACTCCTTCAGACAAATACTACCTTTATCATATTCTTTTTTGTATATGGGGAAACTAAAGCACAGAGAGGTTATATAACTCACTCCAGGTGAACCAGCCAGTGGGTGGCAGAGGCAGGATTCAAACCTTGGCCCTGTAGCTTAGAAAAAAAAAAAGCCAGTCATTCAATTGTGTCTGACTCTTTGAGATCCCATCATAGAGCTCCCATGAACTCTAGCCTACCAGGCTCCTCTGTCCATGGAATTCTCCAAGCAAGAATACTGGAGTGAGTTGCCAATTCCTTCTCCAGGGGATCTTCCCAACCCAAGGATTGAACCTGGGTCTCCTGCATTGGAGGCGGGTTCTTTACTGTCTGAGCCACCAGGGAAGCCCTGGAGTTTAGAACCTACCCTCAAAAGCAAGGTCTCTCACCAGAATGTCCACCTGTGAATGCAAAATGATCCATGTTGCTTGGCAAGACAGAAAAAAATTACAAATGAGCAGGTTTGGTGGTGGGGTGGGGCAGGGGATACTGAGCCAGAGCCAGGCAGAAAAAATGTTTTTACTTCTTTAAGTGTAAGTAAGTGAAAGTCTCTCAGTCGTGTCTGACTCTTGCGACCCTATGGACTATACAGTCCATGGAATTCTCCATGCCAGAACACTGGAGTGGGTAGCCTTTCCCTTCTCCAGGGGATCTTCCCAACCCAGGGATCAAACCCAGATCTTCCCACATTGCAGGCAGATTCTTTACCAGCTGAGCCACAAGGGAAGCCCTAGAATACCAGAATGAGTAACCTATCCCTACTCCAGTGGATCATCCCAACCCAGGAATCAACCCAGGGTCTCCTGCATTGCAGGCAGATTCTTCACCAACTGAACTATCAGAGTAAACATTTTATCTCTTTCGGAGCTAAATATTAAGGGTGTGGGTTCTCACTCACTGATGTCTTGAGATACATTGTAGGTAGGACCATGTCTTCCTCACCTGTCTGCCCCTGAGAACCCAGCCCAGAGCTATACACATGAGTAAGGGACCACCGAGGAGTTGTCATGACCAAGATCTCCAGGCAGCTGTCCCTGAGATGGAAGGAGACATGCAAAGGACTTACTGGGGTGTGGCAGCACAACAGGGAGGGAGGAGCAGAGCTGAACAGGAGCCATTAGGGTTTCCAGACCTGGATAAACATCCACCAGCCTACAGGGAGCTCCAGAGCAAAAAGGCTGCTGAAAGAGCCCCACAATGCACAGAAATGACAAGGCCCTTGGGCCCTCATGGTGTTGTCTCATGATATTTTCTTAATAAACTTTACTTTTTAGAGAGGGTATCCCTGGTGGCCCGGTGGTAAGGAATCCGCCAGCCAATGCAGGAGACATGGGTTCGATCCCTGAGTTGGGAAGATCCCCTGGAGAAGGAAATGGCGGCAGCCCACTCCAGTATTCTTGTCTGGGAAAACCCATGGACAGAGGAGCCTGGCAAGCTACAGTTCATGAAGTGGCAAAGAGTCAGACACAACTTAGCAACTAAACCACAACAACAATTTTCTTCAAGAAATTTTAAGTTCACAACAAACCTGAGCAGGAAGTACAGAGATTTCTGATATATTCCCTATCCCACATATGCACAACGGCCCCCACTAGCCACATCTCTGGTTCACCAGAGTACGTTTGTTAAAATTGATGAACCTACACCCATGCATCGTTATCATCCAAAGTTCATCTACAGTCCATGGGGTTGAAAAGAGCTGGACATGATTGAGCAACTAACACACATCTTGGTGTTGAACATTCTACCAGTTTGGAAAAAGATGGAATGACACGTGTCCCCATTATGGAATCATACAGAGTACTTGCATTGCTCAAAAAATTCTCCATGCTCTGCCTATTCATCTCTCCCTGCCTCCTAACTCTAGGCAGCAACTGATCCTTTTACTGCATTCATATTTTTGCCTTCTCCAGCGTGTCATATAGTTGGAACCACAGTGTGTAGCCTCTTCAGTTCAGTTGAATTCAGTTCAGTTGCTCAGTCGTGTCTGACTCTGTGACCCCATGGACTGCAGTACGCTAGGCTTCCCTGTCCATCACCAATCCCGGAGCTTGCTCAAACTCATGTCCATCGAGTTAGTGATGCCATCCAACCATCTCATCCTCTGTCGTCCCCTTCAGATTAGCTTTCTTTCACTTTGCAATATCCATTTAAATTTCCTCCAAGTCATTTCATGGCTTAGTAGCTCAATCTCTTTTAGCACTAAATAATATTTCTTTTGCATGTCACAATTGGATGTATCAGTTTATTATCCATTCACCTACTGAACAACATCTTGGTTGCTTCCAGGCTTTGGCAATTAGGAATAAAGCTGTTATAAACATCCATGTGCAGGTTTTTGGTGAACATAAGTTTTCAGTTTCTCTAGGTAGATACCAAGGAGCATGACTGCTGGATCATATGGTAAGAGTACATTTAGTTCTATAAGAAACTGCCAACTTGTCTTCCAAAATGACTGTACCATACTGCATGCCCACGAGCAATAAATGAGAGTTCCTGCTGTTCCACGTCCTTGCCAGCATGTGGCGATGTTGGTATTATGGATTTTCACCATTTTAATCAGTGTGTAGTGGAATCTCATTGTTTTAATTTGTAATTCCCTAATTACATTTGATGTGGAACGTCTTTTAGTATGTTTATTTGCCATCTGTACACTTTTTGATGAGAGATATCTGTTCACCTCTTTTGCTCGTTTTTCAATTCAATTCAGTTCAGTCACTCAGTCATGTCCGACTCTGTGACCCCATGGACTGCAGCATGCCAGGCTTCCTTGTCCATCACCAACTCCCAGAGCTTTCTCAAACTCATGTCAATCAAGTCAATGATGCCATTCAACCGTCTCATCCTCTGTTGTCCCCTTCTCCTCCTGCCTTCAATCTTTCCCAGCATCAGGGTCTTTTCCAAGGAGTCAATTCTATGCATCGGGTGGCCAAAGTATTGGAGTTTCAGCTTCAGCATCAGTCCTTTCAGTGAATATTCAGGACTGATTTCCTTTAAGATTGACTGGTTTGAGCTCCTTGCAGTCCTTGGGTTATTCATTTTCTTCTTATTATTATTCACTTTCTTATTATTGTTATAATAGTTATGTGAACCGTTTGGATAATGGTCCACTATCAAATATGTCTCTTTCAAATAATTTCTCCCAGTCTGTGGCTTGTTTTTTCTTTCTCTTGAGCAAGTACTCTTACACTATTTTGGTGGGAAGTAGTTTTTTAGACAACATTTTGTTTCTAAAAATATTTGAGAAACATGACCAAAAAGATAGGTATATAAATGTTTATTGCAACATTATTTGTTCTTTCAGAAACAGAAACCACATGGAGGCAACAGTGTGTTCCCTAAGTCTGCGGTAGGGAGAGGTGTGGATGTGTGTACTCCACCCTGTGGAATACTATATGGCCATAAAAAAGAAAGGCTGTTATAGAACAATCTGTTGAGTAGAATCACATTTTTTAGGTGGGGAGCCTGGAGGGAAGTAGGCAATCTAAGCTCAGGTTTATAAATACAAGGGGAGACAATGAGAGCACACAGCCACCCAAGACTGGGGTTTCCTCTAGTGAGGGCAGGGAATCAGAATATTTTTATTCTACACCCTTTTAAAATGATCTTTTAATGTGTATGTGCTACTTGTGTAAAATAAAACCGATATTTTAAAAATATTATGATTGTGTCAAAAGCAAGGGAAGTGAAAAAGAAAGGAAAAAAAAGTCAAGTATCTATTTATTACCGTGAAGGCAAACAGAACCATAAGGCCAGGATTCTCAGACTGGATTACATACGTTTTAATGCAGCTATGGTCTGTTTTCAAAACACATACACCACACAAAGTGTTTGAAATTTAAAAATAACAGGATGGAAAAGGCAAATGCTAGTAACAACAAAAAAATGCAGATGGCAGTGTTAATATCAGATTGAACAATATTTAGGACTAAGTATATTAAATAGAGGAGAAGGCAATGGCACCCCACTCCAGTACTGTTGCCCGGAAAATCCCATGGATGGAGGAGCCTGGTGGGCTGCAGTCCATGGGGTCGCTAAGAGTCAGACACGACTGAGTGACTTCACTTTCACTTTCCACTTTCATGCATTGGAGAAGGAAATGGCAACCCACTCCAGTGTTCTTGCCTGGAGAATCCCATGGACAGAGAAGCCTGGTAGGCTGCAGTCCATGGGGTCGCACAGAGTCGGACACGACTGAAGCGACTTGGCCGCATATTAAATAGAACAAAGAAGGAAACTTACAGCAAAAATAAACAACAACTTTGAAGATACAGTGATCATCAACTTTTTAAAACTAAACAGCATGCAAGACATGGAAGCAACCTAAATGTCCATCCAGAGAGGAATGGATAAAGAAGAATGTGGTACATATATACGATGGAATATTACTCATCCATTAAAACGAATGACATAGTGCCATTTGTAGCAACATGGCTGGACCCAGACACTGTCACACTGAGTGAAGTAAGTCAGACAGAGAAGAAGAAATATCACGTGACATCCCATATTCGAGCAGTCTAAAAGGAAATTATACAAATAAATTTACAAAACGGAAAGAGACCCACAGACTTAGAGAATGAACTTATGATTGCTGGGCAAAGGGCAGGGGGAAGGGGTGGAGTTTGGGATGGACATGTCCACACTGCTATATTTAAAATGGATAACCAACAGGGACCTACTGTATAGCACATGGTCTGCTCAAGGTGATATGGCAACCTGGATGGGAGGGGAGTTTGGGGGAAAATGGATACATGTGTATGTATGGCTGAGTCCCTTCACTGATCACCTGTAACTATCATGACATCATTTGTTAATCAGCCATGCTGCTGCTGCTGCTAAGTCACTTCAGTCGTGTCCGACTCTGTGTGACCCCATAGACGGCAGCCCACTAGGCCCCTCTGTCCCTGGGATTCTCCAGGCAAGAACACTGGAGTGGGTTGCCATTTCCTTCTCCAATGCATGAAAGTGAAAAGTGAAAGTGAAGTCGCTCAGTCGTGTCCGACTCTTAGTGACCCCATGGACTGGAGCCTACCAGGCTCCTCCGTCCGTGGGATTTCCAGGCAAGAGTACTGGAGTTGAGTGCCATTGCCTTCTCCGTTAATCAGCCATACATCAATGCAAAAAAAAAGTTAAAGAGCTAAAAAAAACCTGAATGGCATAGGAAGATCCATAAAGCAAATTCTTATAAATTTAGGAGAATCTGATAAAACTCTCAGTTAGCAAATGTACTTATTTCATATTTGGCAGATCCCATAGATAAAATATTTACAAGGATTCAAGAAAGTAGCCTGGTACAGGGCACGCAGTGGACTCTCAACAAAAACGGGTGAATGAGTGAGGGAAACGATTTAAAAGCTGACAAAGAGCATTAGATTTTATACCAGGCACTTTACTCTCTTAATCTTCCTGCCAATCTTGTGAGATGGGCATGATTATCATTCCATTTTACAGATGAGGAAGCAGAGGCACAGAGAGGGTCGGGAATTTGCCTAAAGGTAGTAAGTGGCTGAACTGGGGGTTGAACTCAAGCAATTTAACTACAGAATCAGAGCTACTACTATCTCCTGCCTCTGGAAATAACTTACATATGACAATAATTAACAAGTAAGATTATATAGGTGAATAAGTTTATTCATAGCTGTATAATATACATATGTATATAATATACAAATAAAGATTACCTTCTCTTCCTTCTTTTTCTTTCATTCCTAAGGAATAGATAGATAGATCAACTTAGCCACAAGGAAAAGTTTAAAGAAATTCCAGAGAGGAGAATTTTCTATATTGTGATTACATTTTCTGTCACAATGAAAATAAAAATCAGTAATAGAGGGGATCAAAGAAGAATCTCGATTGCTTGCTTATAATTAATCTTAATTGAGTACAATTTCTGGAAGTGAGGGCTTAGACTAAACTTGGCTGAGATGCCTTTGCCAGGCTGAGCGTGATGGACAACGTATAGCTCAGATCTTCAAAGGGTGAAGCCAAGGCGGGATGCAGCATGACTGAGGAGTGACAGGCCTGGAAAGGTCTGGCTCTTCTCTTGACTCAGTTGAGGCTCTGCATCTGCATTAAATCCCAGACTTTTCCCCCAGAATCTTCCATTGTCTAGAGAAGGCTTCCCTTGTAGCTTGGTAAAGAATCTACCTGCAATGCAGGAGACCTGGGTTTGATCCCTGGGTCAGGAAGATCCTCTGTCGGGGGGCCAGGGGACTGCTCCATGGGGGAGGCCCGAGGTGGTCAGAGTCAAGTCAGGCTCTGATGATGAGTCACAGGCATCTTTAGGTTCTACAATTTAATGATTATAAATGTGAGTCTCCACACTTTAAATGCTGACATTTTTCTGGGTAATAACAGTTTCCCAGCACTCTCAGCACCAGATCACTCCTGGGTTTCCTCTCATACACTCTCGTAATGCCTAATGAACACTTGTTTGGATAATATCCAACTGTTGGAAAAATTCCTAATCTTTTGAGGCACAGCTGAAGATCTGTCAGTAAAAGTTTCGGGCAATACATTTCTAGAAAGAATTCTGTACCCAGGATTAATGGTTCAGAAAGATCCTAAAACCTTTATCTTTGACCGTAGAAAATGGTTGGCAGTCTAGAGCAGCCATTTCTAAAGCATTTTGTTTAGACTTTAGCCTCTGAGGACTCTATACTATGAGGAATGGCCTTCCTAAGTCATTCTTGTGACGTCTGCTGTTTTGAGATTTGAATAAGAGGAAACCATGTGATTGGGTGCCTTGTTTATCTGTAGGACTGGCTTCTATTCTTCTTTGTGCCATCATCTTCAGGGTGTCTGCCTCAAAGATAATCTATCATGAATCTGAAACTCAGTTTTGAACTTATTTGTCTTTGTGAAATTTTGACATGGCTAAGCTGACATTTTGCTTCTAATTTATTCACACAAGATATGAACAGTTGGGAACTATAATCAATATCCTGTGATAATGGAAAAGAATATAAAAAAGAATGTATATATGCGTATGAGTCACTTTGCTGTACAGTAGACTGGTACAACTTTGCAAATCAACTATATATGCTTCAATAAAAAAGTACCAAAAAAAAGATGTGACAATTCTCACACTGGAGCTCTTCTTGAAGGGTATATCACCTAAGTGGAATTAAACCATTAAAAAATGAATTAGAATTCTTAAAAGGATTCTGTTCCATGTGAGGAATATTGCTACTCTAAAATTTCTACAGTGATGGGACATAATTAAATCCCTATTCCTGCCTTTTATTGTTATTTCAATTTTAGAAGCTCAAACTATCTATAATATTCTTCCTAAAATTATCAAGCAAATACACTCTCTTAATATTTGTATTAACCATCAATCTAGTCTCCTATTCAATGATTTAAAACCCTTATTATTTTTTTTCTTCATAAAATTAACAGCTTTTGCCACTGTTAATTAGTGCAGCCTTTTACTTTTGAAATAATAAATATATGTTTATACTTCAAGTGACTGATTCAATTTCAGCATAAAAAGTGTGTAAGCAAACATATTGCAAGGGGAAAAAAGAGAAGTAGATGGAGTAGATACAAATTTTAAAAGGTAAAACTATGATAAAATGTTTGGTGACATATCTTGGATGATAAAACATAAAGAGAGGATTTCCGTAGTGGTCTAGTCATTAAGACTCTGCACTTTCCATGCAGGGGGCGTGGGTTCAATCCCTGGTCAGGGAACTAAGATCCCACATGCTGCATGGTGTGGCCAAAAAGTAAAACAAAACAAAACAACAACAACAACAAATGTATATATATATATATATATATATATATATTTTTTTTTTTTTTGCAGGGCAGTAGTAGAGATGCAGACACAGAGAACAGACTTGTGAACATAGCAGGGGAAGCAGAGAGATGGACAGATTGAAAGAGTAGCATTGAAACATATATCTCACCATATGTAAAATGGATCACCAGTGCGGATTTGTTGTATGACACAGAGAGCACAGCTTGGTGCTCTATGACATCCTAGGGGCTGGGATGGGGAGGAAGGGAGGTTCAAGAAGAAGGGGACATATGTATACCTATAGCTGATTCATGTTGATGTATGGCAGAAACCAACACAGTATTATAAAGCAATTATCCTCCAATTAAAAATAAATACATGTTAAAAAAGAGAGAGAGAAATTCTAAAGTGATGGACTCTGCCTAAGAGGTCCATGTCACCCCCAAGCCCCAACAACTCCTTATCTCCCTGGGCCCTTTCTGGTGTGAGTCAGCCCTGTGTCTAAGCAACCTCCATCCAAATTTCTCAAGGCATATGCTGAACACTTCCTTAGACTCATGTAAGGCTATTATTTCAAAAGAATCAAATTCTATGGTAGAGAGGAAACAATGGAAAGGTCTGGACTAAGAGGAAGGCTGGCTCTTATTCTGGTCCCTAAGATCCATGCATTTGAAGCTAGGAACTTGGGATGCAAACCTGGACTCACCCTGAAACCTTGACAGGTCTTGCCAATGGTGATAGCTGACTGGACAGAGGATAAGCCAGCTACCCAGACCAGGGCTTGGGTCACAGGCTCCCCATGGCTGGGCAGCGCTGCAGCTCAGGCAGGCCACTCTGAACCCAGGCCTCCACACCCACCTCTCCTGCCTTTTGCCTCCTGCCTCCTCCATCAGCACCACCACTGCCCACTGGCCCTGCATTAGTGGCAGCTCTGAGCCTTGGGCTACACTCGCAGGATTTGTCCATCCAGGTCTCTCTGTGCCCAGTGGTGGGTCCTCCTCTCCCCTTGACTGAGCCACCTGTGCCCCACCCTCCCATTCCCTCCTTCCTCCCACTGCATAGCTGGAGGCAGTGATCCATGCTCCATCCTAAGACCAGCCCTGGCTCTAGGCAGCAGGGATGCACAGGGCCAGAGCAGTTTTTGACCCCATGCAACTCTGTTCTCTTCCTTATTCAGTTCAGTTCAGTCACTCACTAATGTCCAACTCTTTGGGACCCCATGGACAGGCTTCCCTGTCCATCACCAACTCCCAGAGCTTGTTCAAACTCATGCCCATCATGTAGGTGATGCCATCCAATCATCTCATCCTCTGTCGTCCCCTAAAGTCCCTTTCCACTTTAAATCTTTCCCAACATCAGGGTCTTTTCCAAAGAGTTGGTTCTTCGCTTTCGGTGGCCAAAGTATTAGAGTTTCAGCTTCAACATCAGTCCCTTCAATGAATATTCAAGACTAATTTCCTGTAGGATTGACTGACTGGATATCCTTGCAGTCCAAGGGACTCTCAAGAGTCTTCTCCAACAACACAGTTCAAAAGCATCAATTCTTCCATGTTCAGCTTTCTTTATAATCCAGCTCTCACATCCATACATGACTACTGGAAAAACTGTAGCTTTGACTAGACAAACCTTTGTTGGTAAAGTAATGTCTCTGCTTTTTAATATGCTGTTTAGGTTGCTCATAGCTTTTCTTCCAAGGAGCAAGTGCCTTTTACTTTCATAGCTTCAGTCACCAACTGCAGTGATTTTGAGCCCCAAAAACGAAAGTCTGTCACTCTTTCCATTGTTTCCCCATCTATTTGCCATGAAGTGATGGGACTGGATGACATAATCTTAGTTTTCTGAATGTTTTAAACCAACTTTTTCACTCTCCTCTTTCACCCTCATCAAGAGGCTGTTTAGCTCTTCTTCACTTTCTGGCATAAGGGTGGTGTCATCTGCATATCTGAGGTTATTGATATTTCTTCCAGCAATCTTGATTCCAGCTTGTGCTTCATCCAGCCTGGCATTTTGCATGATGTACTCTGCATAGAAGTTAAATAAGCAGGGTGACAGTATACAGCCTTGACATACTCCTTTTCCTATTTGGAACCAGTCTGTTGTTCTAGAGTTCCAGAGATAAGAAAGCCTTCCTCAGCAATCAATGCAAAGAAATAGATGAAAACAATAGAATGGGAAAGACTAGAGACCTCTTCAAGAAAATTAGAGATACCAAGGGAACATTTCATGCAAAGATGGGCTCAGTAAAGGACAGAAATGGTATGCACCTAACAGAAGCAGAAGATATTAAGAAGAGGTGGCAAGAATACACAGAAGAACTATACAAAAAAGATCTGAAGATGGAGAATGACCAGATAATCATGATGGTGTGATCACTCACACTCACCTAGAGCCAGACGTCCGGGAATGTGAAGTCAAGTGGGCCTTAGGAAGCATCACTATGAACAAAGCTAGTGGAGGTGATGGAATTCCAGTTGAGCTATTTCAAATCCTGAAAGATGATGCTGTGAAAGTGCTGCACGCAATATGCCCGCAAATTTGGAAAACTCAGCAGTGGCCACAGGACTGGAAAAGGCATTGCCCAAAGAAAGGCAATGCCAAAGAATGCTCAAACTACTGCACAATTGCACTCATCTCACACGCTAGTAAAGTAATGCTCAAAATTCTCCAAGTCAGGCTTCAGCAATTTGTGAACCGTGAATTTCCAGATGTTAAAGCTGGCTTTAGAAAGGCAGAGGAAACAGAGATCAAATTGCCAAAATCCGCTGGATCATGGTAAAAGCAAGAGAGTTCCACAAAAACATCTACTGCTTTATTGACTATGCCAAAGCCTTTGATTGTGTGGATCACAATAAACTGTGGAAAATTCTGAAAGAGATGGGAATACCAGACCACCTGACCTGCCTCTTGAGAAGCCTATATATGCAGGTCAGGAAGCAACAGTTAGAACTGGACATGGAACAACAGACTGGTTCCAAATAGGAAAAGGAGTACATCAAGGCTGTATATTGTCACCCTGCTTATTTAATTTATATGCAGAGTACATCATGAGAAATGCTGGGCTGGAAGAAGCACAAGCTGGAATCAAGATTGCCAGGAGAAATATCAATAACCTCAGATATGCAGATGAAACCACCCAATGGCAGAAAGTGAAGAGGAACTAAAAAGCCTCTTGATGAGAGTGAAAGAGGAGAGTGAAAAAGTTGGCTTAAAGCTCAACATTCAGAAAACTAAGATCATGGCATCTGGTCCTATCGCTTCATGGGAAATAGATGGGGAAACAGTGGAAACAGTGTCAGACTTTATTTTGGGGGGCTCCAAAATCACTGCAGATGGTGACTGCAGCCATGAAATTAAAAGACGCTTACTCCTTGGAAGGAAAGTTATGACCAACCTAGATAGCATATTCAAAAGCAGAGACGTTACTTTGCCAACAAAGGTCCGTTTAGTCAAGGCTATGGTTTTTCCAGTGGTCATGTATGGATGTGAGAGTTGGACTGTGAAGAAAGCTGAGCACGGAAGAATTGATGCTTTTGAACTGTGGTGTTGGAGAAGACTCTTGCGAGTCCCTTGGACTGCAAGGAGAACCAACCAGTCCACCCTAAAGGAGATCAATCCTGGGTGTTCATTGGAAGGACTGATGCGAAAGCTGAAACTCCAATACTTTGGCCATCCGATGTGAAGGCCTGACTCATTTGAAAATACCCTGATTCTGGGAAAGACTGAGGGCAGGAGGAGAAGGGGACGACAGAAGATGAGATGGTTGGATGGCATCACCGACTCAATGGACATGGGTTGGGTGGACTCCGGGAGTTGGTGATGGACGGGGAAGCCTGGCATGCTGTGGTTCATGGGGTCACAAAGAGTCAGACACGACTGAACAACTGAATTGAACTGAACTGTTGTTCCATATCCAGTTCTAAATGTTGCTTCTTGACCTGCTTACAGATTTCTCAGGAGGCAGGTCAAGTGATCTGGTATTCCCATCTCTTGAAAAGTTTTCCACAGTTTGTTGTGATCCACACAGTCAAATGCTATGGCATAGTCAATAAAGCAAAAATAGATGTTTGTCTGAAACTCTCTCTTTTTTTTTTTGATGATCCAGTGGATGTTGGCAACTTGATCTCATCCTTGGGTCCAATCTTATTCCTGAGAGGATGCTAGCCTCTGACACCTGAATTCCAGCCTTCTTTCTCATGCTGGAGTCTCTGTCCTAAAAGACTAGAGAATCAGACCTGTCCTGTTCTGTCCCTGCCCAACTCCTGACATGCTTCCAGTCTCACATGGAACCTCTTTCTACTGAAGACTTCCTCTTGGCCCCCATCATTAATGAGTGATGACACACTTTCTCCTCTATCACTCTCTGCATACATGGCTTCCAAGTTTTGCATTTTCACTGATACTTGTGAGTCTTAAAAAAAAGAAAAAACAAGAGAAGCAGTACTAAATTTTTATTTTTAATCAGATCAGGTAAAAAAAAATTAACTAAACTTTAGACCAGCTTCTTGACCCTAGGCTCTGACCTCCCTTTTCTTGAAGCATTTTCCTTAGAAATCTTAACTCTCTCTATCCTGTTGAGATATGTAGACATCATTTTTAAAAGGCTCTCTCCAGTCTTACAACCCAGAACTGTCTTACTCAAGTACCTGGCTGCTATCCCTTTGAAGTGTCATCCTCAAAGAAGTTGGGTCTCTCTCTCCCAGTTACTGTGCAGAGGTAGGTGCTTCACTGCACTAGGAACCTTGCTCCAAATTGTAAAACTACTTTCTGACTTTCGATAGGAGGAAGCTTGTTTCTTCTTTGGGTAAAGTGAAGTGAAGTGAAGTCACTCAGTCGTGTCCGACTCTTTGTGACCCCGTGGACTGTAGCCCACCAGGCTCCTCCATCCATGGAATTCTCCAGGCAAGAATACTGGAGTGGGTTTGCCATTTCCTTCTCCAGGGGATCTTCCCGACCCAGGGATCGAACCCATGTCTCCTGCATTGCAGGCAGACACTTTAACCTCTGAGCCACCAGGGAATAAGCAATTGTGTTTGCTAATTGGGTAAAGCCAATTAGCAAACACAGACAGGCCAATAAGCTCCCTCTCTGGCAAACTCTTTAAAAACCTCCTGCCCTTTTTGTTTCAGGAAAATTGAGTTTACATTTGGTTCTAGTCTGTCTCCCCTAGCAATAGTCTTTTTTTTGTTTTTAATTTTAATTGGAGGCTAATTACTTTACAATATTGTAGTGGTTTTTGCCATACATTGACATGAATCAGCCATGGGTGTATATGTGTTCCCCATCCTGAACCCCCCTCCCACCGCCCTCCCCATCCCATCCCTCAGGGTCATCCTAGTGCGCCAGCCCTGAGCACCCTGTCTCATGCATCGAACCTGGACTGGCGATCTGTTTCACATTTGATAATATACATGTTTCAATGTTATTCTCTAAAATCATCCCACCCTTGCATTCTCCCACAGAGTCCAAAAGACTGTTCTTTACATCTGTGTCTCTTTTGCTGTCTCGCATACAGGGTATATATGCATTAGTATACTGTATTGGTGTTTTTCTTTCTGACTTAATTCACTCTGTATAATAGGCTCCAGCTTCATCCACCTCATTAGATCTGATTCAAATGCATTCTTTTTAATGGCTGAGTAATATTCCATTGTGTATATGTACCACAGCTTTCTTATCCATTCATCTGCTGATGGACATCTAGGTTGCTTCCATGTCCTAGCTATTATAAACAGTGCTGCGATGAACATTGGGGTACACTTGTCTCTTTCAATTCTGGTTTCCTCGGTGTGTATGCCTAGCAGTGGGATTGCTGGGTCATATGGCAGTTCTATTTCCAGTTTTTTAATGAATCTCCACACTGTTCTCCATAGTGGCTATACTAGTTTGCATTCCCACCAACGGTGTAAGAGGGTTCCCTTTTCTCCACACCCTCTCCAGCATTTATAGTTTGTAGACTTTTTGATAGCAGCCATTCTGACCGTCGTGATAGTACCTCACTGTGGTTTTGATTTGCATTTCTCTGATAATGGGTGATGTTGAGCATCTTTTCATGTGTTTGTTAGCCATCTGTATGTCTTCTTTGGAGAAATGTCTATTTAGTTCTTTGGCCCACTTTTTGATTGGGTCGTTTATTTTTCTGGAATTGAGCTGCAGGAGTTGCTTGTATATTTTTGAGATTAATTCTTTGTCAGTTGCTTCATTTGCTATTATTTTCTCCCATTCTGAAGGCTGTCTTTTCACCTTGCTTATAATTTCCTTTGTTGTGCAAAAGCTTTTAAGTTTAATTAGGTCCCATTTGTTTATTTTGCTTTTATTTCCATTACTCTGGGAAGTGGGTCATAGAGGATCCTGCTGTGATTTATGTCAGAGAGTGTTTTGCCTATGTTTTTCTCTAGGAGTTTTATAGTTTCTGGCCTTACATCTAGATCTTTAATCCATTTTGAGTTTATTTTTGTGTACGGTGTTAGAAAGTGTTCTAGTTTCATTCTTTTACAAGTGGTTGACCAGTTTTCCCAGCACCACTTGTTAAAGAGATTATCTTTTCTCCATTGTATATTCTTTCCTCCTTTGTCAAAGATAAGGTGTCCATAGGTGCATGGATTTATCTCTGGGCTTTCTATTTTGTTCCATTGATCTATATTTCTGTCTTTGTGCCGGTACCGTACTGTCTTAATGACTGTAGCTTTGTAGTAGAGCCTGAAGTCAGGCCGGTTGATTCCTCCAGTTCCATTCTTCTTTCTCAAGATTGCTTTAGCTATTCGAGGTTTTTTGTATTTCCATACAAATTGTAAAATTATTTGTTCTAGTTCTCTGAAAAATATCATTCATTGGTAACTTGATAGGGATTGCATTGAATCTATAGATTGCTTTGGATAGCATACTCATTTTCACTATATTGATTCTTCTGATCCATAAACATGGTATATTTCTCCATCTATTTGTGTCCTTTTTGGTTTCTTTCATCAGTGTTTTATAGTTTTCTATATATAGGTCTTTTGTTCCTTTACGTAGATTTATTCCTAAGTATTTTATTCTTTTTGTTGCATTGGTGACTGGAATTGTTTCCTTAATTTCTCTTTCTGTTTTGTCATTGTTAGTGTATAGAAATACAAGGGATTTCTGTGTGTTAATTTTATATCCTGCAACTTTACTATATTCATTGATTAGGTCTAGTAATTTTCTGGTGGAGTCTTTAGGGTTTTCTGTGTAGAGGATCATATCATCTGCAAACAGTGAGAGTTTTACTTCCTTTCCAATCTAGATTCCTTTCATTTCTTTTTCTTCTCTGATTGCTGTGGCTAAAACTTCTAAAACCATGTTGAATAGTAGTGGTGAGAGTGGGCATCCTTGTCTTATTCCTGACTTTAGGGGAAACGCTTTCAATTTTTCACCATTGAGGATAATGTTTGCTGTGGATTTGTCATATATGGCTTTTATTATATTAAGGTATGTTCCTTCTATTCCTGCTTTCTGGAGAGTTTTTATCATAAATGGATGTTGAATTTTGTCAAAGGCTTTCTCTGCATCTATTGAGATAATCATATGGTTTTTATTTTTCAATTTGTTAATGTGGTGTATTACATTGATTGATTTGCGGATATTGAAGAATCCTTGCATCCCTGGGATAAAGCCCACTTGGTCATGGTGTATGATCTTTTTAATGTGTTGTTGGATTCTGATTGCTAGAATTTTGTTAAGGATTTTTGCATCTATGTTCATCAGTGATATTGACCTGTAGTTTTCTTTTTTTGTGGGATCTTTGTCAGGTTTTGGTATTAGGGTGATGGTGGCCTCATAGAATGAGTTTGGAAGTTTACCTTCCTCTGCAATTTTTTGGAAGAGTTTGAGCAGGATAGGTGTTAGCTCTTCTCTAAATTTTTGGTAGAATTCAGCTGTGAAGCCGTCTGGACCGGGGCTTTTGTTTGCTGGAAGATTTTTGATTACAGTTTCAATTTCCGTGCTTGTGATGGGTTTGTTAAGGTTTTCTATTTCTTCCTGGTCCAGTTTTGGAAAGTTGTACTTTTCTAAGAATTTGTCCATTTCTTCCACGTTGTCCATTTTATTGGCATATAATTGTTGATAATAGTCTCTTATGATCCTTTGTATTTCTGTGTTGTCTGTTGTGATCTCTCCATTTTCGTTTCTAATTTTGTTGATTTGATTTTTCTCCCTTTGTTTCTTGATGAGTCTGGCTAATGGTTTGTCAATTTTATTTATCCTTTCAAAGAACCAGCTTTTGGTTTTGTTGATTTTTGCTATGGTCTCTTTTGTTTCTTTTGCATTTATTTCTGCTCTAATTTTTAAGATTTCTTTCCTTCTACTAACCCTGGGGTTCTTCATTTCTTCCTTTTCTAGTTGCTTTAGGTGTAGAGTTAGGTTATTTATTTGACTTTTTTCTTGTTTCTTGAGGTGTGCCTGTATTGCTATGAACTTTCCCCTTAGGACTGCTTTTACCGTGTCCCACAGGTTTTGGGTTGTTGTGTTTTCATTTTCATTCGTTTCTATGCAAATTTTGATTTCTTTTTTGATTTCTTCTGTGATTTGTTGGTTATTCAGCAGCGTGTTGTTCAGCCTCCATATGTTGGATTTTTTAATAGTTTTTCTCCTGTAATTGAGATCTAATCTTACTGCATTGTGGTCAGAAAAAATGCTTGGAATGATTTCTATTTTTTTGAATTTACCAAGGCTAGCTTTATGGCCCAGGATGTGATCTATCCTGGAGAAGGTTCCATGTGCGCTTGAGAAAAAGGTGAAATTCATTGTTTTGGGATGAAATGTCCTATAGATATCAATTAGGTCTAACTGGTCTATTGTATCGTTTAAAGTTTGTGTTTCCTTGTTAATTTTCTGTTTAGTTGATCTATCCATAGGTGTAAGTGGGGTATTAAAGTCTCTCACTATTATTGTGTTATTGTTAATTTCTCCTTTCATACTTGTTAGCATTTGTCTTACATACTGCGGTGCTCCCGTGTTGGGTGCATATATATTTATAATTGTTATATCTTCTTCTTGGATTGATCCTTTGATCATTATGTAGTGACCTTCTTTGTCTCTTTTCACAGCCTTTGTTTTAAAGTCTATTTTATCTGATATGAGTATTGCTACTCCTGCTTTCTTTTGGTCTCCATTTGCATGAAATATCTTTTCCCAGCCCTTCACTTTCAGTCTGTACATAAGGGTCTTGTTTTTGTATCCATTTAGCCAATCTTTGTCTTTTGGTTGGGGCATTCAACCCATTTACATTTGAGGTAATTATTGATAAGTATGATCCCATTGGCATTTACTTTGTTGTTCTGGGTTTGAGTTTATACACCTTTTCTGTGTTTCCTCTCTAGAGAAGATCCTTTAGCATTTGTTGAAGAGCTGGTTTGGTGGTGCTGAATTCTCCGAGCTTTTGCTTGTCTGTAAAGCTTTTGATTTCTCCTTCATATTTGAATGAGATCCTTGCTGGGTACAGTAATCTGGGTTGTAGGTTTTTCTCTTTCATCACTTTAAGTATGTTCTGCCATTCCCTTCTGGCCTAAAGAGTTTTTATTGAAAGATCAGCTGTTATGGGTTTCCTTATGGGAATCCCCTTGTGTGTTATTTGTTATTTTTCCCTTGCTGTTTTTAATATTTGTTCTTTGTGTTTGATCTTTGTTAATTTGATTGATATGTGTCTTGGGGTGTTTCACCTTGGGTTTATCCTGTTTGGGAGTCTCTGGGTTTCTTGGACCTGGGTGACTATTTCCTTCCCCATTTTAGGGAAGTTTTCAACTATTATCTCCTCAAGTATTTTCTCATGCCTTTCTGTCTTCTTCTGGGACTCCTATGATTCGAATGTTGGGGTGTTTGACATTGTCCCAGAGGTCTCTGAGGTTGCCCTCATTTCTTTTAATTCTTTTTTCCTCTCTACTTCATTTATTTCCACCATTCTCTCTTCCACCTCACTTATCCTATCTTCTTCCTCAGTTATTCTACTGTTGGTTCCCTCCAGAGTGTTTTTTATCTCAGTTATTGCATTATTTATTATTGATTGACTCTTTTTTATTTCTTCTAGGTCCTTGTTAAATATTTCTTGCATCTTCTCAATCCTTGTCTCCAGGCTATTTATCTGTAACTCCTTTTTTTTTTTCCCCCCCCAAGATTTTGGATCATTTTTACTATCATTATTCTGAATTATTTTTCAAGTAGACTCCCTATCTCCTCCTCTTTTGTTTGGTTTGGTGGACATTTATCATGTTCCTTTACCTGCTAAGTATTTCTCTGCCTTTTCATCTTGTTTAGATTGCTGTGTTTGGGGTGGCCTTTCTATATTCTGGCAGTTTGTGGTTCCTCTTTATTGTGGAGGTTCCTCCCTGTGGGTGGTGTTGGATGAGTGGCTTGTCAAGGTTTCCTGGTTAGGGAAGCTTGCATCTGTGTTCTGGTGGATGGAGCTGAATTTCTTCTCTCTGGAGTGCAATGAAGTGTCCAGTGGTGAGTTTTTAGGTGTCTATGGGTTTGGTGTGACTTTGGGCAGCCTGTATATTAAAACTCAGGGCTATGTTCCTGTGTTGCTGAAGAATTTGCATAGTATGTCTAGCTCTGGAACTTGTTGCCTCTTGGGTGGAGCTTGGTTTCAGTGTAGGTATGGAGGCTTTTGGATGAGCGCCTATCGATTAGTATTCCCTGGAGTCAGGAGTTTTCTGGTGTTCTCAGGTCTTGGATTTAAGCCTCCTGCCTCAGGTTTTCAGTCTTATTCTTAGAATAGCCTCAAGACTTCTCCATCCATACAGCACCAATGATAAAACATCTAGGTTAATGGAGGAAAGATTCTCACAGTGAGGGAACCCAGAGAGGTTCACAGAGTTACATGGAGAAGAGAAGAGGGAGGAGGGAGATAGAGGTGACCAGGAGGAGAAGAGTGGAAATCAAAAGGGGAGAGAGCAATCTAGCCAGTAATCAAATCCCTATGTGCTCTCCACAGCCTAGAACACCCAGAGAGGTTCATGGAGTTACACAGAGAAGAGAAGGAAGATGAGAGAGATAGAGGTGACCAGGAGGAGAAGAAGGGGAATCAAAGGGAGAGAGACCAATCTAGCCAGTAATCAGTTCCCTAAGTGTTCTCCACAGCCTGGAATACCCAAAGAGATTCACAGATTTGGGTAGAGAAGAGAGTGGGGAGGGAGGAGATAGAGGTGACCTAGGGGAGAAAAAGGAGAGTCAAAAGGGGGAGAGGGCAATCAAGCCGGTAATCACACTCCTAAGTAAAAATGGGTACTGAAGATTGGATTCTTAAAGGTACAAAATTTATAACAAATACCAAAAAGCAAAGATTAAAAATCTAGAGTAGACGTTAGACTCTCAAAAATACAATATTAAAAAAACAAAACAGAATCACAAAAATTATAAAAAATATATATGAAGTTTGCTTTAAAAATAGGGTCTTTTTTTGGCAAGGTAATAGTAGGTTATAAAAATGAAAATTAAAGGAGTAATAAAGGACTTAAAATTTAAAAAATTTTTTAAATGATAATAGTAAAAATATATGTAGGAATTTCTCTGGAGCTGTGTGGGCAGTGTGTGGTCAGTTCAGTTTCAGATAGTTCCTTGTTCCAGCTTATACTTCTCAAGGCCTATAGGCCCCTTCCAATGTAGTCGGTGCTAACTACAGGGTTTTAATCTGTTGCACCTGTCACTTCAAAAGCAGTTCCCTCTATTTATTTTGGCTTTTTCTGTTTCCAAGTCTCTTTAGTGTCTAATTTCTGTCCTAACACAAGGGGGCGAAGGTGGTCATTTATTTAGGCTCACTTGTTCAATCGTGCTGTGGGGAGGGAGGAACACTGCAAACAAATATCACTGGCGTGTGTGGGGAGTGCTCGCAGTGTCTGGGCCACACTGGGTTTGCCCCCACTCACGGCATGTATGCTTTCCCAGTCTACACTGCTCAGGCTCCAGGTTGCTCTGCAGGGGGACTGTCTAAAGCGGGCCCTGGGTTCCATGCACTTCCCAGGTCTAAGCCGCTCAGGTTCAGGTTCTCGGGTACTCCACAAAGGTGCAGACTCGGTTGGGCCTGCGTTTTGTGCCTTTCCCAGGTCCAAGCAGCTCAGGTGACCTGGTGCTTGGCTAGTGCACACTCCCCAGGTGGGGCGGCGAGTCTTACCACCTACCCACCCCCCCTCCGACCCGGTCCCAGCTGCTCAGCTTCCTGGGTGCGCAGCGGGAGCGCCATCTCAGGTGTGCCATGTGTCTCCTCTGGGTAGCTCATCTCTGCCTGCGACCCTCCTGGTGGATGTCAACCATCCAGGATCCCAGGAAAACTTGGTTAGCAACTGGGAGCCTGCTCGCAGTTTGGTAGAGGATGCCGTCTCTGGGGTTGAGATTGCCCCTTTCCGGCTCTGGCTGTAGCTCGCCTGCCTCTCTGCCTCTGGTGGGGGATGGGCCAGTCCACAGCTGGCTAGCTCTCCTCTGGTGTTTGCTCAGTCCTTTGTTCTGTGAGTGGGCTGGCAGTGCCTTAGGTTAGAGCTTTTCTCATGAAAGTTCTCTTTCTCTCTCTCTCTCTCTTTTTTTTCCTCTCTCTCTCTCTGGCTATCCCACAGTTGGGGTTGCTATCTCACTTTAGCTCCCTCAGATTGTCCTCAGGGCATTCAGGCCCAGTCCTTACCCTAAGCAATGTAACCCTCCCTGTTCAGCCCCCGCTTGCTGGTGGCCGGTGAGAGGATTTCCTGGTGTTTGGAAACTTCTCCTCTTTCACAACTCCCTCCCCGTGACAGGTCTCCATCCTTAACTCTTTTGTCTCTCTTTTTATCTTTTATATTTTGTCCTACCTCCTTTTGAAGTCAATGGGCTGCCTTTCTGGGTGCCTGGTGTCCTCTGCTAGCATTCAGAAGTTGTTTTGTGGAATTTGCTCAGCATTCAAATGATCTTTTGATGAATTTGTGGCGGGGAAAGTGGTCTCCCCATGCTATTCCTCCACCATCTTAGGACCGCCTCCCTCAATAGTCTTAAAGTCTTCCTTGTCTGTTTAATTTGGCTGAGTACGATTTGCTTTAACAACAGAAGCCACAGTGGTGGGACTGTCCCTCAGAACCTGAAACCCAGGATTATGGGTTATGTAGAGATTTCTAATGTCATAGAAGCTACTGGTAGGGCCTTGAATTTATTGTACTGTTTGATTTCTTGAGTTGGCACTATCACTGCACTGTGGGAGTGAATTATTCTACTCAGTCAGATAGTCCTTTGAAACACTGTTGAATCTGACTTGCCAATACTTTATCAATGATTTTGTGTCTGCATTTAAAAGTCTGGTAAATCTATAGATCTCTTTTTGTGCTAGCTTTATCAAATTTGGGGAATATGGAGAAAAAAAAGATAAGTAAAAATAGCATTGCTTTCACATTTAGATTGAGGATAAAAAAAGCTATCAAATATCAAGTATTTTTAAATTGTTACAGTAAAAAAAAGGAGAGGACTCTCTTAATGATGCAATCATCTGCTGAAGCTTCATGCTTTCTAAATATTGTGCTGCTTCAAGAAATTTGCTAAGCTTGCTGTTGAATCATTTATGTATACTGACATAATTTTTGAACTATCATCAATTTTCATGAATTATATAATTTAGCCTGAGCAATGTTTCAGAAGCCTTTGAAACAACTGAATTATTCAAAGAGTCTTAATATGAGCAATAAAAAGTAAATGAATATGCTCATGAGCACCAGAGGAATTCAGTTTTTTCTGGGAGGTGAGTTTGAGTTCAGACAAAGCAGGTAAAGCAATTAAGCATTGGTTTTCAGGCTTTTTATTCCGTTGGTAATTCTAGCTGCAAGCCTGTTCCTGATTAGCAGCTGGTCAAACGGCCACTCTAAAAAGGACCTTCATCTTCTTGATCTTAGGTTTTCTTTCTCAAGAGGGGCTTATGTGTTTTCTTCCCACAGTTTAGGAATGTGACAGCTGCACTGAACCTAACTGGGAAGTTTTCCTTCCATCTTTGCCTTTCCTCTGGGATCATGTAAATAACACAGGGATAATCTGTTGCTTAAAAGTAACTTGTCTTAAAAGAACTTAAACACTAAATGAATTTAAGCATTTGAAAGAACTTGTTAAACTCTCTGGACTAAATACACTTATAAGTGGTTAATTATTATATATGCTTTTCCTTTTGTTTCTAGTATTATTCTGTTTTTCAGTATTTTACAATACTTTTGAGGAGACTTGTTGGTTTCTAAAAAATACTGTTTCTACATGACAGCTGACATTCATCTCCCAAGGATCTATGTCAAAAGAAAAGCTCCCCCTGCCCAGTCCCGACCCTGTCAAGAGCTGTGTCTGTCTCCTGGGGCATAATATTAATTTGATATGCTTCTTGACATATTATTTTTAAAAATTTTATTGAAGTATGGTTGATTTACAATGCCAGGTTTAATGTCTGCTGTACAATGAAGTAACTCAGTTATACACATATATATGTGTGTATATATATATATTCTTTTCCATTATGTTTTATCACAGAATGAGCATAGTTCCCTGTGCTATATAGTAGGATCTGCTTGTTTGTCCATCCTATAGATAATAGTTTTCATCTGCTAATCCCAAATTCTCAGTTCTTCCTTTCCCCCAACCTTTTCCCCCTTGGCAATGTGACATAGTATTAAACTGAGCATCAGATTAAAACCTACATCAGAAATATACTCATGTTTTTTCTCCCTCATTAGCATTTCTACTTGTTTTTGAATTGGTTTTGGTGTGTGATATTTTACCAGATAATCGGGCATTTCAACTAGACCTTCCAAATTATGGGCACAAAGTTGCACATAATGTTTCCTTGTACTTGTCAATTTTCTCTATTTCTATGACAATATCCACTGTTCTCATTTGTATATTACACACTTTTTGCCCTCTCTTTTAAAATTAGGCCTAGGCCTGGGCAGCATTAAGTCTTCTGAAACACTCAGAATAAAATTATTGATATCATCTACATAAAAGATATAAGATCATAAATGTCTTTAGTGCCAAAAGTTTTCTAACCTGGAAGCAGAAAAAAGGCCTCGTATAACTTTTTCAGTATTAGCATTTCATCTCTGGTGGGTCATTATCAGGTTCCTTCAGGAAAATTCTTCACATGGAAGCTAAGGTTCTGTGATACCAAAGCATCAGGACTTTCTTCTTTTGGTGGGAAGAAAGAGGGGAATTACTCTTACCTCTTCATTCCCCCTCCTTCTCTCCTTTTTTTCTATCTTTCCTTCCCACTTTCCTTCCTTCCTTCCTTCTTTCTTTCCTTTCTCCTTGTTAACTGTTGCCTCCTTTTCTTCAGGAGGCTGTGCCAAGGGCTTCATGTCCCTCCAAGTAAAGCTTGCTTATCTCTAACAAGAAGGAATTACCCTACATCTACAAGTTCTTCATTCTAAGTAGCCATCTCAAAATTAAGTTTAAAAATAATTCAGATTTGTGGTTGGAATTGTACCTGCTTGCTGGCTATATATGCATGTACTTCTCTTAAAAATTAGAGAAAAGTGAGCAAGTGTATCATTATTCCAAGTGAGATAAAAGGAACATGTGATTGAACATCACACAGGTCCTGGTGGTAACTTCTCCATCTGGCTGTTGCAGGGAGTCTCTTGGCCATGGGCAAACCCCACTGGTGTCACTGCTGTCAAAAAGAGAACTGAAAAAGTCAAACTCTAAGACAGCCCCAGAGGTTGAAGACCCCTACCTTCAAGCAAAGGACTGGGAACAGTGCCAGGGTGCCTGGCTTACAACACCAAGTATTCTCTTACAGTCTCTGGCTCAGACCAGATGTGGCTCAGCTGGATTGCCCAGCTCACGGTCTCTGGCAAGGACATAGGCAAAGTGTCAGCTGGGGCCACAGTCATCTCAAGGTTCAACTGAGCCAGGATTTGCTGCCAAGTTCACTCAGTGATAACTGAGAGGATTGTACCTTGTGTATTCTAGGACTAGGAGTCTCAGTTCCTTTCTGACTACGGACCAGAGCCTGACACAGTCTTGTATCACATGGGCTGCTCCGTCAGGCAGTTTGCAACATGGCAGGTGAAGGGCTTAGTTGCTCTGCGGCCTATGGGATCTTCCCAGACCAAGGATCAAACGCATGTCTCCTGCATTGGCAGGTGGATTCTTTACTACTGAGCCACCAGGGAAACCCTTGAGAGAGTATTTTTACTGGCAGCTTCCCATTTGATGATGTATTTCAAACCAAAGATGTCTTGGGGGAATTTCTTAAAAGAAATTTCTATCAGTCAAGTGCTGGAACATAGATAAAACTGACTTAAGTTTGTGGGTCATTGATGCTTCAGGATACACTTAGTAGTTCAACAAATAATAAACTAAAGTGTACAGTTATAAAAAATAGAGAGAGACAGAGAAACTGAATAGCACCAGCACAATACTCATTTTTGCAACTGGCCATGTGGACGGAACTGGTGTTAATAACTTTTCCTTCCATCACTCATTCTGGTTTCCTTGCTCCCAACCAGCACTTCCATACTCCTGGTTCTTTACCTGTCAGAGCAACTCACATTATCCTTGAAGGTGGTTCTGCCTCATTTAGATCGCTGTAGTTCTGTTCTTATTTTTACCATTGGGCATACAATGTTATGGAGAAGGAAATAGCAACCCACTCCAGTAGTTTTGCCTGGGAAATCCCATGGACAGAGGAGCCTGGTGGGCTACAGTCTATGGAGTTGCAAAGAGTAGGTCACAACCTAGCAACTGAGCATGTAATGTTAAGAGGCATCACACAAAGGCCTGGATCCTTTCCATGGTGTAATACCAATCTTCTCCCTTGAGCATCACAACCAGTGACTCCAACAGGACCATGGCTCACTTCTTGCCTGTTGGTTTAGTGATGTGATAAGCCTCAAGTGGCCAGGTGTGGCCTCAGCTTCTGGGGCAGCAGAACCTTTGTCTGTTGTTCCCTGTTAGAATCATTTCTCCCTCAGTAACCTAGATTTCTAAACCAGCAAAGCCCAATATTGCAGAGACAGGAACACAGTTTTTGCAAATGGGCCATTAGGAAAGTCTAGTCCCAGTTCTGGCCCTTGTTCCTGGACCAGTATCTTCAAAAAGTCTGAAGACTTCCCTGGCAGTCCAGTGGTTAAGCTTCCATGCTCCCACTGCAAGAAGAACTAAGATCCCACAAGCCCTGTGGAGTAGCCAGAAAAAAAAATCTAGGTCCTCCCCTTTCCCTGATGCTCAGTCCCTTTGGAGAAAGCTAGAAGAAATATTTTGGAGAAGGCAATGGCACCCCACTCCAGTTCTCTTGCCTGGAAAATCCCATGGATGGAGGAGCCTGGTAGGCTGCAGTCCATGGGGTCGCTAAGAGTCGGACATGACTGAGCGACTTCACTTTCACTTTTCACTTTGATGCATTGGAGAAGGAAATGGCAACCGCTCCAGTGTTCTTGCCTGGAGAATCCCAGGGTCGGGGGAGACTGGTGGGCTGCCATCTATGGGGTCGCACAGAGTTGGACATGACTAAAGCGACTTAGCAGCAGCAGCAGCAGCAGAAGAAACATTTACCATATACATGTTGGGCAGTGTGGTCCTTCCTTGAAGGGACCCACCCTTCCCTTCATTCAAGGGGCTCTGTTCTATGAACCGGCTCAATTCTAGGAATTGAATGAGGGGGCAAAGCTCCTTAGCGTGGTGACTCAAATCACATCCCTGTCCATTAGGGGTTTTTTCATTTGTACAGATTAAAACTTTCTTAGGCTGCCCAACTACATCACTCCTAAGTACACCATGACCAATTAACTTCTGCTAAAGCCCTCTCGGGTTATACTATCCTTTCACTATTTCAGCTCTGCTTCCCAAGGTACTAACCACATCTACCTTACAACTACTTCCTCTTAGTCTCCACAACCCCTGGACTCCATCAAGCCCCTGAATTCAGGGAACCCATTGCAAAGGTAACATCTCCCACATCGTTCCTGGTCTGCAAAACACAACCAGAGACTTTGAAGGAGGTTGCACTCCTCTCACCACTGAAGCAGGGATTAATGTACTTCCAAAGGTCTCTATGAGCATGTGGTTTGCTTGATAGAAAGTGATGCAAACAGTGGGACTTCCCTGGTGGTCCAGTGGCTAAGACTCTACGCTTCCAACTTGGGCAGGGGGCCCAAGTTGGATCCCTGGTTAGGGAACTAGATCCCACATGCCAAAACTAAGAGTTTGCATGCCACAACTAAAGATTCCTCATGCTGCAATGAAGATGGAAGATTCTCTGTGTACCACAACTAAGACCTGGGGCAGCCAAATAAATAAGTAAAATTTTTAAGGAAAGAGAGAAAGATAGAAAGTGATGCAAAAAGACTAAAGAGAAGGGTGATGCTAATAGTCTTTCCTGTTAGCTCAACTGGTAAAGAACCTGCCTGCAATGCAGGAGGACCCCAGTTCAATTCCTGGGTCAGGAAGATGCCCTGGAGAAGGGATAGGCTACCTACTCCTGTATTCTTGGGCTTCCCCGGTGGCTCAGCTGGTAAAGAATCCACTTGCAATGCGGGAGACCTGGGTTTGATACCTGGGTTGGGAAGATCCCCTGGAGGAGGGAACGGCTACCCACTCCAATATTCTGGCCTGGAGAATTCCATGGACTGTACAGTCCATGGGGTCCCAAAGGATCAGACACAGCTAAGCAACTTCCACTTTCACTCTTTCACACAACAGTCCTTCAGTGAAGCATCTGGTTTCTCCTATCTTCCAACAGTAAATCACACCTTCCCTTAGTGTCTCCTGCAGAGATTTCGGGGAGATCACACCTGAAAGGTCCAGCTAGCTTGATCAGTTGCCAAGTGCTTGCACATTATCACAAGTTATGTCCTGCTATGAGCTTTCCTAACAACGATGTATTCTGAGCAGACGCTCTGCATATTCATTAGATATTTTTGTCTTGTGCTGCTGAACATCTGCATTGCGCTGCAGCTCCATGTCCCTGGATGACTGATGGGAAAGAGGCTTCCCCATCTCCAGTAGGCTTTGCCACATCTCATCAGCCCAAAGTATTTCCCCCAGTTTTATTGAGGCATGGTTGGTGAATAAAAAGTGTATGTGTTTACATGGTACTGTGTGATTTCTTCACACAACATGATGATTTAATATACTTTTGCAGTGTGAAATGAACATCACAATCAAGTTAATTAATACATCCATCAGCTCACGTGGTAACCATGTTTGAGACCTACTCTCTTAGCAAGTTTCAAGCCAACAATAAATATGAGACAGTACAGTCACTATGTTGTAATTTACATCCCCAGAACCTATTCATCTTATAACTGAAATTTTGTACCTTTTGACCAGCATCTCCCTATTTGTCCCACCCCTAGTTCCTGGCAAACACTATTCTACTCTCTGTTTCTCTGAGTCCTGTTTTTTAGATTCCACATATAAGTGAGATGATACAACATCTGTCTTTCTGTGTCTGGCTTACTTGACTTAGCATAATGTCCTCCAGGTTCAACCATGTTATCACAAATGGCAGAATTTCTTTCTTTTTTATAGCTGAATAATATTCCACTATGTATATATACTACATTTTCTTTATCCATTCATCCATGAGAAGATCCCCTGGAGGAGGGAATGGCTACCCCCTGCAGTATTCTGGCCTGGAGAATTCCATGGACTGTATAGTCCATGGGGTCCCACTGATGAACACTTGGGTTGTTTCTGTATCTTGGTCATTGTGAATAGAGCTACTGTGAACACGAAAGGGCAACTCTCTCTTCAAGATGCTGCTTTCATTTCCTTTGAATACATACCCAGAAGTAGACTCGCTAGATCATATGGTAGCTCTACTTTTAATTTTTGTGAGGAACCACCATACTATTTTCCATAGTGATTGCACCAATTTACATTCTCACCAACAGTGTGGTCTTCCCTGGTGGTCCAGATGGTAAAGAATCTGCTTGCAATTCAGGAGACTGGGTTCAATCCCTGGGTCAGGAAGAGCCCCTGGAGGAGGGTGTGGCAACCCACTCCAGTATTCTTGCCTGGAGAATCCCATGGACAGAGAAGGCTAGTGGGCTACAGTCCAGAGAGTCACAAAGAGTCATGACTGAAGCGACCTAGCACACACACATTCACAGAAGGTGCTGAAGTAAAGAAAATGTCTTGGAAGAGGGGACACACTGCCACCTTCTGTTCAGTTCAGTTCAGTCGCTCAGTCGTGTCCGACTTTCTGCTACAGGCTTTTAAAAAGTGCCAAGCTATGGATGAGTGGCTCAGATGGTAAAGAATGTGCCTGCAATGTGGGAAACTCAGGTTCGATCCCTGGGTTGGGAAGATCCCCTGGAGAAGGGAAAGGCTACCCACCCCAGTATTCTTGCCTGGAGAATTCCATGGACAGAGAAGCCTGGTGGGCTACAGCCCACGGGATCTCAGAGTCAGATAATGACTGAGCAACTAACACTATCACTATCCTGTGTGATTATGACAAAATGTGTTGCATTTGTGATCTGAAAATTGTAAGAAACAAAAAAAGAAAAATATTAAAAGTAAATGAGAAAAAATGCTGCTGCTGCTAAGTCACTTGAGTCGTGTCCGACTCTGTGCGACCCCATAGACGGCAGCCCACCAGGCTCCCCCGTCCCTGGGATTCTCCAGGCAAGAACACTGGAGCGGTTGCCATTTCCTTCTCCAATGCATGAAAGTGAAAAGTGAAAGTGAAGTCGTTCAGTCATGTCCGACTCTTAGCGACCCCATGGACTGCAGCCTACCAGGCTCCTCCGTCCATGGGATTTTCCAGGCAAGAGTACCAGAGTGGGTTGCCATTGCCTTCTCCGGAGAAAAAATGAATTGGATAAAAATATAGGCACAGGAGAATGGAATGGGTAAACCTTGAACATCTGTTGCTTTGAGAAATCTCCAAGCTTTCGGAAAACGGTAGATGCACCTACATTCTCTGCCGGCCCGGCCCTTCTTTCCTTTCCAGCCAGAGATGAGGCTTGACTCAGCTTGGTGCTGCCACCTAGAGGTCATTATCAGACATGACTCCAAATACAATCGGTAGAGACAGCCCCTTCTGCGGCAGTATGCAGTTTTCATTCTAACAAGGCTGACGGCGGAGCTTTGTGGGAACTTCCAGTGTGAAGACAAGAAGGCAGAAAAGAGTGAGACAGAATGAGACAGACAACACATGTGTGTGCATCTGTTCAAAAGTATTAAGCATTTCAAAAGCATGGCAATAGATCATTAAACTAAGTGGGGGCCCCTCTGACTGTAATGCCCTGTGTGATGACATAGGTTGCACAGCGAAGAAGTTGTCCTGGTTTGCACGCTTGAGTCGAAGAAGTTGTCCTGGTTTGCACGCTTGAGTCTGGATGTGTGCATGTTTTCAATGCTTTTCTACAACTTTCATATGTGTATGTGTGTACAAACACACGTATCTGTGTGCAGGCATCTGTGAATGCACATTTGTTCAGGTAACTGTGTATGCCCATGATGGTGTGTGTGTGTGAGAGAGAGAAGGCAGGTTTCTGTATTCCAGGACGTGGGAGCCTCAGGTCTGTGACTTGGGCTGTTGGGGAATGGTAAATGGGCTGGTTGGCTTCCTGGGTAACACTTGCAACGGGTGCACCTGGACCTGCCCACCGAAAACTGCAGAACTCTTGGAGGATAACTCCTTACAAACCCCCACATTAAAAGACTTGATCAGACTCTAGTCCAGCTTCTAGCAACCTAAGGCTGTGCCCCTTGGATGACACCAAGCCTCCCACTGAAAGGCCTGCCTGAGAAAACATAGCTGCTGGGAGAATTTACCATCTGTTGCAGCCAACACCCAACCATAGGTCTCTGCCCTCCCTTCCTTAGAGTGTTTGCCAGAAAGAGCTTACATGACAAGTCCCTCCTCTATGCTTTTGAAATGTTTGTGTTTCTCCTCCAACCCAGAAGTAGCTTCCTCAAGGACCTGGATGAAAGACATCCTTTTGAAACACAAAGACTGGGGAGGCCAATCCCATCTCCCAGACTCTGGGAGGGTAGAACCTCAGCCTCCATGACTGCCAGCCTCCAGCACCTGGCCTCATCACATTGATTTGACCCAAACCTCAGGCTCTGTTTACCTTTGACATCACACTGCCGCCATCTTCACTGTCCAGGGCACCCAGCCACAGGACAGAGGATGCTCTCTGGCTTTGGGAACAGAGCTCACCAAAGGCTCCAGGGACCAGGGACATGGGGCCCCTGGAGAGCCCCACACCCTGCCCCCACCCTTCAGTGGGGTAACTCTGAGGCCCAGGGTCCAGACCCTTCCCAGACTTCCTTGGGGGAATCAAGTTCTTTCCAGTTGTCCACATGGTAATTTACTTCATAATGTACATTTTATTTCTCTCTCATTTCCTGAGTAAACCGTTCACAGGATCCCTGCTCCAGGGTCTGCTTCTGAGGACCCCAAACTCAGGCTGCCCTCCAAGGCTCGTACCCCCAGGGACTGCTCTAGAAGTGTTTTTGTTTTCTGAACTTCTCTTTGCTCAGTCAGCTGACCAGGGCCCAGGCAGCCTGGCAATGGGTCATGTGTTTATCTGTCTCCTGCAGGCCGAGCTGTGCTCAGACGCCAAGGAAGGAGGCCCCTGGCTCTTATTTCTCACCCTCCATCTCCCCTCTCAGCTTTTCTGCTTCCCAACTGAGTTTTTACCTTTTTTCCTCTTTCTTTGCTTGTTTGCTTTTTAATGATTTCTGGGGAGCAAGACCATGTGGAAGATAAAATGACTGCATAGCATTTATCAAGCACCTACCCTAGACCAGGACTGCTATTGACCACTACATTTAGGGAGCCGTTGACCACCCTCTGTCCATCAAGCTGCCTGAGGAGATTTGTTCTCTGACTTTCCTTACATATGAGGACCCCAGGATTCAGAGCAGCCTTAAGGAGCCCGTCCAGGGGTTCACAGATGTTTGTTGGCTGAGTCAGGCATCCCAAGGGAGAATCCTGAGACCCAAGTCCCAGCTCTGCCTGCCAGTGTGAGCTGGGTTAGCAAAGATAAGGAGGTCACCAAGAGCTCATCACTTCACTTGATTCCTTGTGCCTCATTTTCCCCATCTGTTAATTAAGGGAATGCAAGGGTTTTCTAAAGTCCCTCCAGCCTTTGCTTTCATGCTTCTCTTTAGGGATGGAGTACATGGTCTGCTGACCTCAGGCCACAGTCCAAGACTCCCTGCATGCCTGGTTGCCTGTAAACAATTTACCCAGGTTAATTTTCCTTGTTGACATTATCTGGCTCTCACTCAGATCAAATACTCGAAGGCTTGCCTCCTCCTTCACTCAGCTTTTAAAAGATCACTGGCATTCCACTATCAGAAAGAATTAAAAAAAAAAAAAAAGAATTTAAGGATCAGCCAACATGAAAATCCCTGTGTAAACTTCCTCCTCTGGACTCAGATACAAACATTTGAGAAGCCTCGCCCCATGCCTACACTAATTCCTGAGGAAACCACTGTTTACATTTCTTCAGAGCAATGTAACCTGTGGTTAAGGGCAAGGACTTCAGAGTTAGACCCTCAGAATTCAAATCCCAGCTCCACCACTTACCGACTGCGTGGACCTCTCTGTGCCACCATTTCCAGATCTGTAGAATGGGACCGTTAAAGAAAACGACTCTGAAGGAGCGTTGTGACTGAGTTGATATATGTAAAGCTCTCAGTGCTATTTTCTAAATGGACTCTGCCTGGGTTTCTAGTCCCTTAAATCCAAGGACACAGAGGCTCTCCACAGTGACTCACCTTTCCTGTGGTGGACCCTTGCGAGGAAGCTGAGGAGTGGGTCTCACCCTGGGCAACAGGGTAAACAGGTAAATAGAATGAAAGGGAAAGCAAGAGCCTAGGGAATATCTCTTAAGGATCATAGGTTAAGATCTGTGACTGAAAACTGTTGCTTGCCTACCAGCAAACAAAGAATGTTGCATCTGTCAACCACTATAGCCACTCAAATGGTGAGCCCTGAGGGGACTCAGGATGAGAAAGCTCAGGATACCGGCCCTAGATATCAAAGGTGCATATCAAAGGAGTGATTTCAGTGAGCCCAGACTCTGGTATCTTCCCATACAGAGAAAAGCTAAATTCCTTAACTTGAGATACCTGGTTTTCTTTAATTAATGGTAATTTTTGATGTTCCAGCTACCTTTAGTCTTTGTTAGAAAACCCCTCTATAGCCAGGACCCCCCCCACCACCACTTACTTCTGGGGAGCAGTTCCTCTGTCTCCTGGGGTTGAAGTTCTCAGAAAATCCACCTAATATAGCACAACTCTCAACTTTTAGGTTGTTTCCCCTCTCTGCCCCGCCCCCCGCCCCCGCTCCCCCTCCAACCCTGTGGCGACTCTTCATTGCAGTTTCTCGTGGCAAAGGCTTCTCTTTTTGTGGAGCACGGGATTAGTTGCTCCAGAACATGTGAGATCTTTCCAGATCAGGGATCGAACCAGACTGGGATATTCCTAGACCTTGCACTGCATGGTGGCTTTTCAACCACTGGGCCACCAGGGAAGCCCTTGTGATTCTTATTATAATTGCAAGGCCCACTTCAGCAATAACCATCAGGAAACACTGAGAAAATAAAGGCTTATTACTTACAGGACCTGGAAATTACACAGTACAGTGGGGCCGGACAGCAAGGTCCTGGGGAGGAAAAGAGAGAGAACAAACTGGGTCTCTACTTTTACTGGGGTCAAAGGTGGGGGGCTAAGGTTCTGAGTGTTCATTCTTGTCAAACTACAGATTGGCACTTGCCATCCACCTCTACTAGGATTATTAAATCAGTTGCCGCTGCAGCTGCTGACTTTCAATGCCCTCAGAAAGGAGTTCAGGGCAGAGGACGGAAATGAGGCACTCTGAGCTTTGGGAAAACTGGCAGAACGGGTCTTCTGAAGACAGCAGGAACCAATTTATGAGCCTGATTCTTGTACCTCCTCATGGAGAGGTCTTGGTGACATGTATTCTCCTTGTGACTGGCAGTTCTGTACTGTACTGTGCTTAGTCCCTCAGTCGTGTCTGACTCTCTGTGACCCTATGGGCTGTAGCCCACCAGGTTCCTCTGTCCACAGGGATTCTCCAGGCAAGAATATCGGAGTGAGTTGCCATCTCCTATTCCAGGGGATCTTCCCAACCCAGGAATCGAACCAGGGTCTCCTACATTGCAGGCACGTTCTTTACCAGCTGAGCTACCATGACTAGCAGCAACCTTCTGTAAAAAAATGTGTGCTTGATTGCCTGTATTCCCCCTTTACCAAAATCACATATATACTGACCTTCCCTTACCTCTTTGGAGCAGTTTCTCAGAGCTATCTGAGATGTTATCTCCTGGGCTATAGTCCTTATTTTGCCCCAAATAAAACTTAGCTCACAACTCTCATATTGTGCTTTTTTTTTTTTTTTTAAGTTGACACTGTTTATTGGTGAATTTAAAACATAAGCAGGGAAATTTAAAGTGTGAGAACAAGTGACCCAAATAGTCAGTGATTGAAATCAACCAAGATCTCTAAAACTGAGGAGACTCAGTGGAGGGGTAGGGGTGTGGGGTGGGGGGTGGCATGGCTCTTTTCTTAGTCCTGTGGCTGCTCAATGTGCTTCTTTGTGATCTCCATCTTTCAAGTGGATGCCTCTGTGATGAAAGCTTAAATCAGGCCCTTGCATTGCCAAGAAGAAAAAAGCAAACGTCAGGGCTTACCCTCTACACTCCTTAGCATTCTGCTCATCTCTGTCTTCCATTATTTTTTTAAATATTTATTTAATTTTATTTGGCTATGTCGGGTCTTGTTACAGCATGCAGAATCTTTGTTGCATTATGCAGGGTCTTTCATTGCAGTGCACAGACTCTCAGTTGCACAGGCATGGTTGCTCCATGGCATGTGGGGTCTTATTTCCCTGATGAGGATCAAACTCACATCCCCAGCACTGCAAGGCAGAGTCTTAACCACCTGACATCAAGGAATTCCCTCTGTCCTCTGTTATTATCACCCTGTAGCCTGGGAACCCTCTGAACATAAGGACAACTCATCTCTGTCTCTTCCATTGTGCCAAATACCCAGTACATACTACGTTCTTGGTAAATGCAAGTCCACCAAAAGAGACTAGGAATGGGGGAGATCCAGGCCTGCCTTCTGGCCACTACCTGGAGCAAGTCACCCTCTAGCTTGTAGTCCAGGGAAGCCAGCAGCACGAGAATGGGAGAAGAGGCTGGGTTATCCCTCACATGGCCTAATTCACACAGGATCACCATGAAACTCACCCCCTTGGCCTAAGGACAGGCTTGTGCCTTCTCTTATTACTTAAAAACTTCCCAGATGAGATGCCTGCAGGCTTGGCCAGAGGGAGGAAGCCAGGCCCTTTGGCCTTGATACGGAGCATCCTGGTTGACACATGAGTCCATCCACCACCACTCTCCCCCTGCCAAAAAAAATCAAGGCTCTTCTCCCCCAGATGATTCCCCAAGCTTCTGAACCTGCAATTTTAATAAAATCAGTTTTATTGTCACAGCTCTTGGTGGCTTTCTGTGTGCTAGGCACAATGGAAAACAGTGAAGACTAGGCAATAATTTGCAGTGGCACAATGAATCTTTGCATATTCCAGGTCCTAGGAAATCTTGCACAAAAAGAAAATTCAATCAGCATCATCCATTTGACAATGGGACAATTCTTTACATCATACCTGTTAATATGTCCCAGTGTTTCTTGAAACACAGTTGGGAAACCTAGGCCTGAAAGAAAAGAATAAGCATTTATTACATGCCTGAAAGAGGGCTATGTGCTATGCCTGATCCTGGACATGCATTTTCTCAGACAGTCCTGAGACTGGTGTTATTTCCCCTGAGATAAAGGAAAATGAGTCTCTGATAAGCAAGGTGATCTTCTCAGGGACTAGAGCCCAGCTAGAGAGTCATTTATGGCTGCAGAGTCTCTTGTTGCCTCTTGGATTTCCCCTGGACTTACTGAGTGCATGCGTGCGTGCATGCTCTCCCTTCAGTCGTGTCTGACTCTTTGTGACCCCACGGACTGTAGTCTGCCAGGCTCCTCTGTCCATGGGATTCTCCAGGCAAGAATACTGGAGTGGGTTGCCATTCCCTTCTCCAGGGGATTTTCCTGACCCAGGGATCAAACCTAGGTCTCCTGCAGCTCCTGCATTGCACACAGATTCTTTACCGCTGAGCCACGGGGGAAGCTGGGACTTATTACAGCTGCTGCTAGCTCCCATTTACCACAGAGACAATGATTCCCGGAGGGAGAAGGCAGAAAGCCTCTTCCAGCCACTCTGGACTGTCACTGACAGTTTGGATTTGCAAAGCTGACCATGTGTACCGTTCACTTTCAGATTAAACAGGAGTTCACTCAATTGGGCCTTAGCTTCCACAGCGATAAAATGGAGCTATGAATGAAGAGCTGGAAATACATGGTTAGAAAGGTGTAATTAAGTGGTCTCTGGGTCCCCTCCTTAGCACATACACGCTGGATTTCTAAGGTCTAAGTACTTTCCTGTAATTTAGAGACACTACCAACAGGGAGTGAGCTGGACTAGGATAACAGCCAGGTAGAGCAGGTCGCCTGAGTCCCAGGATAGAGCATTGGAAGTTGCTTTTATAGGTTTCTCCCTCAGGTGGTACTTGAATATCACAGAAAATATGAAGACAGATCTGAATCACCTTGAGTAAATGAAGTCCTGCAAGAATGGAAGGATGAATAACTTTTCCATTCTATGCACTAATGCTACTTAAGACCTGGTCCCTGTACCTCCTAGAAACTTAAGAATCACCATGTCTACCATCTAATGGGCTTCCCTCGTAGCTCAGTCAGTAAAGAATCTGCCTGCAATGCAGGACACCTGGGTTCAATCCCTGAATCAGGGAGATCCCCTGGAGAAGGTAACGGCAATCCACACCAGTATTCTTGTCTGGAGAATCCCATGGACAAAGGAGCCTGGCCGGCTATAGTCCATGGGGTTGCAAGGTTGGACACAGCTTAGCGACTAAACCACCACCACCATCTAATGACCTCAGAAACACAATGAACAAGGAATGCTGTTGGAAACAGCACCAGTGAAATTAAGGTCTCATTTAAGTTTTAAAAGCTGTGCATGTTTTATTTTGCCCAGATTGCAGCTTCTCTCTCTCTCCAGAATATTCGATGTTTAATTAAAAAGGGCTTCTCTTAATGTCCGGAGATAAAATCTTTAACTGAAGCAAAGGCATAAAATGTCTTTGTTCATTTGTTCATTTTGTTCAAATTGAAATTGCTTGTTTAACTTAAAATCACCTTCCCCACATTCTGTTACTCAGAGGCTCTTCCTGAGCATCTGAGCTCTCTCAGAGGGCATCTTGCCAGCTCTCGCCAGCAGTTACAGGAAACAAAGCAGTTACAGAAACAAAAGAAATGTAATGTGAAGCTGAATTTCTGCAGTATCCTTTCAATCCACCTTCCATACTGTGAAGGTGGAAAATTGCTCAACTCTGACGAGCAATGAAGCTGTTGGGTGTGTGCTTTTTGAAGGTTACATAAATGGCACATTTCATACTGTAAGGCTCATTCTGCAGACTGTCATTTCCACCCACTATGATATATCGAGAGATCTTTCCATGCTGGTGTATGTAGATGTGGTTCAGCCCTTTCCACTGTCATAAATTACCCGCCTTGTCCATTCTCTGCCTAACAGATCCGTGTATTGTCTTGCTGTTACACACAATGCTGCAATGAATATCTTTGCATGAGGTTCCTTGTGTGCATTTTTCAGAGTCTCTCTAAGCTGTGCAGAAATTGAAGTGCTAAGTTGTAAAATTTAATTTCAACCTTGCTAAATTCTTCCTTGCTGTTCTGGATTCATGATTCATGGAGTGTATGTGACTTCTCATTTCTCTCCTCACCTATACTTGCATTTTAATGTTTGCCAACTCTATGAATTTATTGTTTTAATTTCCATAATGGTCTCTAATTATTGGAGGTATTGAGCATCTTTTCAACTTGGCTATGTGGTTGCTTCTGTCATTATCAGCCCTTTGTGTTCCAGCCAGACTCTAAGCTCCTAGAGGGAGGATTGGATCTCACATCCAAAACCCTCAGAAGGCACAGTCCCATCTAAGTATAGATTCTCTTTCTGTGAACCTTTCCCCCTTGACCTTTGTGCCCCACCTTGGAGTCCTACCCTCCAAGATTAACAAATAAGCAGCTCCCCAAATAAGCATGCTAGGTTTGTGCTCACACAATATCTTCAGTCTGGAATGCTGTAACTCTTCCAGGCCATTTGAACCTACCTACTCATGTCCCAAGGTTCACCTCAAGATCTTCCTCTTCTATGAGGTCATCTATGAGCCCCCAGCCCTCTCTCCCACCCCAGGTTCATCTCTGTGCTTCCATTGGCCCCATATGACCTTCTCATGGCATGTGTAAAACTTATGAGCGTCTTTGATTCGTCTCTCCACCAAACTTTGGACTCTTTGAGGACAGGCACCATGTTTTATTCATCTCTGAACTTCTGGTTTATTGTTCAGTACTGGACAGAGGGTAGATGCATAGTATGTGTTTGTCAGATGGATGGATGAGCCTCAAGGCCAGCTCCTTCCACATCAATTCTCTGCAGACTGTGATGTCCTTAAGGACAAAACTGTATTAATTCATACCATTGTGCCCTATGGTGGCTAACAGAGCCAAGTGATTATGGCCCTCAGTATCTATGATTGCCTGGTAGATCAAAAAACAACTTTGGACAGAATTTCCTGAATTTTCCACCCCAGCTTCCTGCTGGAGAATTTCCTTGGTCTCTCCAAGCCTCAGTTTCCTCATCTTCATAAAGAGGATGATAATAGCATTGAGGATGGCATAAGGATGAAATAAGGCTGTGTGTATGTAAAGCACCTGGCACACAACCACAAGCATCTGGCATATTATAATTTCTACATCAGAACAGGATGGGGTCTACTTTAGCTACAATTCTCTAGATGGCTCATTTTTTTTTCAGTTGCTGTATGTAATGAGCAGATAGTTCAGTTCAGTTCACTTCAGTCGCTCAGTCCTGTCTGACTCTTTGCAACTCCATGGACTGCAACACGCCAGGCTTCTCTGTCCATCACCAATTCCTGGAGCTTGCTCAAACTCATGGCCACCAAATCAGTGATGCCATCCAACCATTTCATCCTCTGTCGTCCCCTTCTCCTCCTGATTTCAATCCTTCCCAGCACCAGGGTCTTTTCCATTGAGTCAGTTCTTCACATCAGGTGGCCAAAGTCATAGCTCAATCAGTAAAGAATCTGCCTACAATTCAAGAGGCACGAGTTCAATTCCTGGGTTGGGAAGATCCCCTGGATAAGGAAATGGCAACCCACTCTAGTATTCTTGCCTGGAGAATCCCAAGGACAAAGGAGCCTAGCAGGCCACAGTCCATGGACTCGTAAGAGTCGGACATGACTTAGCAACTAAACCACCACCAGACTTAATTGATAAAACAGTGGCAGGCTCTGAGAAGACAGAGCAGATAGTAGCTACTCAATAGCTACTATTGAATCCAGATGTTCAAGCTGGATTTAGAAAAGGCAGAGGAACCAGAGATCAAATTGCCAACATATGTTGGATCATCGAAAAAGCAAGAGAGTTCCAGAAAAACATCTACATCTGCTTTATTGACTACACCAAAGCCTTTGACTATGTGGATCATAACAAACTGTGGAAAATTTTTCAAGAGATGGGAATCCCAGATCACCTGACCTGCCTCCTGAAAAATCTGTATGCAGGTCAAGAAGCAACAGTTAGAACTGGACATGGAATAACAGATTGGTTCCAAATCGGGAAAGGAGTATGTCAAGGCTGTATACTGTCGCCTTGCTTATTTAACTTCTATGCAGAATACATCACGCAAAATGCCAGGCTGGATGAAGCACAAGCTGGAATCAAGATTGCCAGGAGAAATATCAATAACCTCAAATATGCAGATGACACCACCGTTATGGCAGAAAACGAAGAAGAATTAAAAAGCCTCATGATAAAAGTGAAAAGGAGAGTGGAAAAATTGGCTTAAAACTCAACATTCAGAAAACTAAGATCATGGCATCTGGTCCCATAACTTCATGGCAGATAGATGGAGAAACAATGGAAACAGTGAGAGACTTTATATTTTGGGGCTCCAAAATCACTGCAGATGGTGACTGCAGCCTTGAAATTAAAAGACACTTGCTCCTTAGAAGTAAAGTTATGACCAACCTAGACAGCATATTAAAAAGCAGAGACATTAGTTTGTGAACAAAGGTCCATCTGGCCAAAGCTATGATTTTTCCAGTAGTCACGTATGGATGTGAGAGTTGGACTATAAAGAAACCTGAACAAAGAAGAATTGATGCTTTTGAACTGTGGTGTTGGAAAAGACTTTTGAGAGTCCCTTGAACTGCAAGGAGATCCAACCAGTCCATCCTGAAGGAAATCAGTCCTGAACATTCATTGGAAGGACTGATGCTGAAGCTGAAACTCCAGTACTTTGGCCACCTGATGTGAAGAACTGACTCCTTGGAAAAAACCCTGATGCTGAGAAAGATTGAAGGTGGGAGGAGAAGGGGACGACAGAGGATGAGATGGTTGGATGGCATCACAGATTCCATGGACATGAGTTTGAGCAAGCTCCTGGAGTTGTTGAAGGACAGGGAAGCCTGGTGTGCTGTAGTCCATGGGGTCACAAAGAGTCCGACATGAGTGAGTGACTGAACTGCTCTGAACTGAAAGATGAAATCTAGTTTTTCTCACAGAAGAAGAGTGTCTTGCAGAAATTAGGTACCTAATATTCGAAAGCTGAGCTGAACTCAATGTTACTGGGTACACAGTAAGGTACCCAGTAAATATTAAATCAAGCCAAATTCACTTCCCTGTACTACATCCAATCCTACCTTAAAGATGTCACTCCTGTTTGTGGAAAAAGGGGCCCGGCCCCTTTTTCTGCCAAAGATACATTTTTGATTTTTCCAGAGGATGATGGTCACTGTGGTAGACAGTTATTGTGGTGAGTCCCCAGTGAACTGTTTCTGCTGATAGGAATGCCCTTGTTTAGCCACCTCCCACTAGAAGTTTGACTTGCCCGTATTTGTCTCTGACCACAGGGACATTAACAAGCCAGTGTTAAGACATGATAAGTTCTAACACACTGAGTCTTATCTCCTTGAGAGACTACTTCTTGGAACACAGTCACCGTGCCAGGAAGAAGCCCAAACTGCCGCAAGGAGAGGCGGAGCTCCAACAAAGAAAAAGTGATGCCCAACCAGCCTCCAGCTGAGGCACAGGGTATGTGAGAGAAGCAGCCATTTTCACAGCAGATGCCCCATGGAGCAGAAATGAGCCATACCTTCTAACCCTGCTCAAACTGCACAATCTAAGTAAATAAATGATTGTGGTCATTTTAAGCTCCTAGGTTTAGGGTTGGTTTAGTGCAAATCAGTGATCTTGGCGTTGGGGAGTGCTATGTCTTGGAGACCCACCAGGTTATAAGCTTCGGGATCAGATGGCAAGCATGACTGTCTAACCTGGAACCCCTTCTCTGGGGATTCTTCCTTGGTGCCCCAATTCTGAGGTCCCTCCTCTCTTGTTACCAGGGGCCCTTATTGGTTCAAGATAAGTTTGACTTAAACAGTGAGAAGATGCCCAGGTGCACATTATAAGAAGTTCAGAGGGAGTGGGCGGTGGGTATTGGTTGGGGGCGGGGAGGACTTCTGGCCAGGAGAATGGCGTTCCATGAGGTCATGGGGGACCAGATTGTGCTGCAGTGTCTGCAGTTCCTTTAGTCATAGGGTATCTGCCAAGAGCTGTCTGCTCTGCACGTTTCTCTCAGCACAAGAGGAGCAAGGAAGGCTCCCAAGCTTTCCAAGTAGAGAAAAGAATTTCCCAGAATGCTCCACACACCCGCACCTTTTCTTGCATCTCATTGGCCCAAGTTGAATCACATGCCCCTTTCTGAACCAATCACTTTGTGTGTAGAAGGAAGGGTTAGAATTTCTGAAGACCAATCAAAATTACCCCTGATTGGAGGAGGCGTGGCCAGTTCCTCTGAAGTCCATTGGATCTTGGGGAAGGAACCGATTTTTGGAAATAATTGGGGTTGTGCTATGGAGGCCGTGCAGTAAGATCCAGCAGGGGTCCCCTATAGGAGCCCTTCGCCCCGGGCGAGGCACCCCGGGCTTGAGCAGAGTTCCATTCTGCTCTCACATCCTTTCCTGGAATTATGAGGGAAACGTGTGTGTGTGTGTGTCCCCAGGAGGAAAGGCTGGGGTTGGGTGAGGAGGGAACGGTAGTTTGGACTGTTAGGGCTTCTGTCCTTTCTCAGTAGGTTTCTCCAGCACCTATACATTGCCCTCTCCCGCAACCTGAAGAGAAGAGCCAAGCAGAGACAAAGGTTCGGATGTGTGCCTTTCTTTATTAGCACTTTCTCTGAGCAGAGGGCACCTCTCCTGGGTTGCATCTACTTTGAGTTCTTGTTTTTGCTCTTTTCTTTCTCATCCAGTGCTTTCTGCAAGTTCATGTTCATCGCATTTTTCTGGTGCCACCGTCCTGCAGAGCGGAGAGAAGGAGCCAGCACAAATCACCAAGAGGACCTCTGGAGTGTGCAGGTACCAGTGGCAACCCATATGTCTTCCGGGCCCACCCCAGGGCTCTAGCTGCTGTTGTGGTTTCTTTCAGGACCTTAGGCCAACACACCCTACCCAGGGAGCTCCCTCCTCCCCCAACCCCAGCTTCCCACCTACCCAGATCATCCGTCTTCCTGCCATGCCAGTGCTCTAAGTCCCTCACCGATTTCTCAATCACCTCGGGGGTGTAGGAAGCCTTCATGAGGCTTTTCGTCTCCTGTGGGGCCCCTATGGAAGCCCATGAAGAAAAGAAGCCCCAAGTCAACAGAGGTCAAGTACTGCAGGGTTCATATTTGGGTGTCAGTTTCCCCTGTGGATCATGGGTTGTGGAAGGGCAGAGGTTAGGAAGGGTTAGGCGGAGGAAGGCTGGCCTGGACTCAAACCCGAGGGCCATCATTTATGGACACTATGGCCTCAGATAAGATTTTAATCTCTCAGAGCTTTGACCTCTTGATCTGTTCAAAAGAACAAAATGTTCTCACAATTGGGAAGATTACATTCCTTGGAGCAGCTGGCATGTGGCAGTTGGTACCTATATTTTCATTTAGGTCTGTGTGTTAAGTTAAAACACACACAAGGAAATAGTTACCATGATCAAAAGTCAGAAAAATCATCAGAGGACCAAATTCCAAAAGACACAAAGATTTGAATGATCAGTTACAGAATATAAAATTATTGTCATTCAGTGTGTAAAGTTGTGAAAAAGAGAATAAAAACATAAGCAAAGAATAAAAAACTACCCATAAAGAACAGACAGGTTAGTAAAAGAAGCAAATGGAATTTCAGAAATAAAATATAATAGTTGAAAGGTAATGGGTTCAATCCCTAGGTCAGGAAGATCCCCTGAAGGAGGGCATGGCAACCCACTCCAGTATTCTTGCCTGAAGAATCCAACTGGACAGAGAAGCCTGGTGGGCTACAGTTCCTAGGGTCGCAAAGAGTCAGACACAACTGAAGAGACTGAGCATGCACACACAATGGATGGAAAATAAAATAAAAAGAAAGGTGATGATGGATGGTAAGAGGCCTGGGATTTGCTTCAGAATTATCTGGGGTGGGAATGAATGGGTGGGTGAGGAAAATGATGAAACAAGATTAGTTGTGTATTGATAATTAGTGAAGCTGGATGGTAAGTGCAATATCTGCTTATTAAACTCTTCTCTACTTTTCTTTAAGTTTGAAAATTGACATCATAACTTTTAAAAACAAATTCAATGGACAGGTAAAAGAGCTAATTAGATACAGATGAGAAAAAATGGTAACCTAGTAGATAATATCTAAAGAAATTAAGTAGAATGCAGCATAGAGGGGGGGAAATAAAGATGTGGAAAATAAAAAACTGTTAAATAAAGAGTAAATGAGAAGGCCTAACATATGTCTAATTGTAGTTCTAAAGGAGAGAGTGGAGAAAACAGGGAGAGACAATATTTGGAAAGATAGTGGCTGGAATTTTTTCAGAATTTATGAAATACATGAATCCTTAGATTCAAGAATCACAATTCCCCAGTCAGTTTAAGCAAAAAGAATTCCTTACCTAGGTACAATCAAGTAAAATTTAGAATACCAGAGACAAAGAAATCTTAGAAATAGCCACAGAGAAAAGACAGATTATGAGAATAATAATGAGTTTAAATAACCATCCAAGTGAGGAGGAAATAAATTAGCATCATCAAAGTGCTGACAAAAAGAAATCAACAATTTCGAACTGTTTACAATAACTCTTCCAAGAATAGGATAAAATAAAAATCTTTCTGAGCTTAAAATTTACCAACAACAGGGATTTCCTGGCCAGTCCAGTGGTTAAGACTCTGTGCTCCCAATTCAGGGGACACAGGTTTGATCCCTACTTGGGGAACTGAGATCCCATAGGCCACACAGCTTAGCAAAAAAAAAAAAAAAAAAAAAAAACCAACGATAGAATCTCACCCCAAAAATCTTCTAAACAACATAATTCAGAAAGAAAAAATAATCCCAGAAGGAAAAAATCTGAGGTAAAAGAAGGGATGGTAGGCAAAGATATTGGAAATCTTGAATAAATCTAAACACACATCAATTATAACAACAGTACCAATGTTGAATATGTGGAGCAAAATAATGACTGTGACAGTTAAGTATTTTTGAAGATTTAGCAGGTGCTAAGCACAGACAGTTTCATTCAAAGCTTTACAGAACTTCCTCACTGAATTTTCCCAACAACGCTAAGAAGTGTGGTTATTACCCCCATTTTGCTGTTGAAGTCACTGAAGCACAGAAAGGTTAAGTCACTTGTTTAAAGTCATGCAACTGGGAAGTGAAAGATGGAGGACTCAAACGCGGACCCTGTGGCTCCAAAATCCACAGCTTAAACTACTTTGCTTATGTAGAGTAAAAAACCTGTAAAATAATCACACATTAGCTGATATTGGAGGGGTGGCAAGAATAAAGGTGAAGCATTCTAACACCTTTATATTGTTCAGAAAAGCTGAAATACCTTGATTAACTTTAGAATTTGCTAACTATGCATGTAAAAATGTCAAAGATAGGAAATTCACTGGAGGTCCAATGGTTAGGACTGAGCTTCCACGGTAAGGGAACTAAGATCCTGCAAGCCACACAGTTCGGCCAGAAAGAAGAAAACTCAAGGATAAGCACTGAGAGAATAGGAAGAATAAGGACAAAAATTAGATTGGGCGAAAAAAAGAAAGCTCACTCAAATCCAAAACAAGGGAAAGAGAAAAAAAGCAGCATAGAAAAATTAGGTCAAACAGAAAGTACAAAATAAGACCATAAAAATAAATCCAAATCTATCAGTAATTAAAATAAATATAAATGGAGTAGACCAGCTGTTTAAAAAACAGATGATCAGGCTATAGATGTTTTAAGATATATATTATTTAAAGCACATTTAAAGCAAAAGGACACAAAGAGAAAATAAACATGGAAATACAGAAAAGGATTAATAATCACAAAATCACAAAGCAATCTAGTCACATGACATTAATATTGGATAAAATAGACTGTAAAGCAAAAGCACTGTAAGAGATAAAAGTAACTGCCTTTCATTCCGGTGACATAATAATTCTAAACTAGCTGCCCTGGAATAATCACGAAATTGGTAAAGCAAATCTGACAGAATTACAAAGAGCAATCGACAAGGCTGCTATCATAGGGGAAGACTTGAAGGTACATCTTTTAGTAATTAATAGATACAGAATCCTGAATTCAAACTATTTTCAAATATATATTGATTATCTATAAAAATTGACCATCTGCCAGATTATAAAGCTCCTCATTTGAAAGGACTGCATCATTACAGGTCGTGTTCTCTAATGATGATGCTATTGAAAAAGAAATCCACTTTTTTAAAAAGTGATTTTTATGGTGTTTAGTATTTATCGATTTAAATGTTTACAGAACACAATGTTAAGTCAGAGACTTGGACTGAAGCCCTAAGGCTAGTAGAGATCAGATAACAGACTGAGCTGTGAAATAACTCCTGGGGTCACTTGGGGAGCTTGACACATTGCCTGAAAGTTTGGGGTGCACTAAGGCTTGGAACAAGAGGCATTGGCCCCAGATAAGAATGCACCAGGCATAATAACTCAAGTGCAAGGATGTACATGCATGTGTTTCCGTGAACCAGATGTGAGCTAGTGGAGAGAGGACCAGCCTGGAGCCATTTTCAATCCTGCCTCTAATCTGGTCCTCCTCACTGATTCTTCTGCTTCTAGTCCTGCCCTTCTGGGTTCTGTCCTGTAACACTACAGCTAGATGGATCCTTGGAAACAGAAGTCACTCCTTAGTACTAAATCCTACAGTGGTTCCCAGTAAAAGGGCCAGGAAGAGTCTATGTCCTTAGCATGGCCCCTGTGCCTGACTGCTCTTCCCCTGCAATCCACAGGCTGAGCCCCACTCCTTCTGGTCTGTACTCAAATGTCTCCTGCCCAAGAGGTCTGACACTATAGAGAAAAGCAAAGGGATTGTTAACAAGAGTCAAACAGGGACTTCCTGCCGGTCAAGTGATTAGGACTCAGCACTTTCACAGCCATGAGCCAAAAACATCAAAAAAATGGGTCAAACAAAAGTGAGATGAGGCAGCTGGGAGAAATACAGGAGAGGCTTCCAAGGGCCCTGTAAAGCCACCCACTGACCCAGGAGGCGGCACACAACTAGTTATTATTATTCTTTATATTCTACACAAAGACTTTATACACTCTTCTCCATGACAGCCTTTACAATTAAAAAAAAAATAATGCATCTGTTGTTTTATCGCTATGTCTAACTCTTTTGTGATCCACGTGGACTATAGCCCGCCAGCCTCCTCTGTCCTTGGGATTTCCCAGGCAAGGAGTGGGTAGCCATGCCCTTCTCCAAGGGATCTTCCTAACCCAGGGATTGAACCCTCGACTCCTGTGTTGGCAGGTGGATTCTTTACCCCTGAGCCACCCAGGAAGCCTGATAATGCATCTATACTAATTTAAATGTAGGTATACAAGTTTGGTTTAATATTTAAAAATCAGTTACTATAATTTACCACATCAACAGATCAAAGGAAAAAATCATATGATCATCTAAGTAACAGCTGTATGACTTCCCTGGTGGTCCAGAGATGAAGACTCTGTGCTCCCACTGTGGGGGTCATGGGTTCCAACCCTGGTCGGGGAACTAAGATGTTGTGAGATGCAGCCAAAAATAGAAAAACTTTATGGGGCTTCCCTGGTGGTTCAGTGGTTAGGACTCCACCCTGCCGAGGGTCTGGGTGGGGAACTCATCCATGCAAGCTGAGCAGTACAGTCAAAAAAACTAAACAAAAACAGCTGTAGAAATAGTTAATACAACTCAGCACTCATGCACGACTTTTTAAAAAATTAAAGTGCTAGCTAACTAGGAATAAATGGAGCCCTCAATCTGATAAAAGGTACCTTCAAATTCCTTTTAAAATATTGGATTTAATAGTAAAATGGTAGACTCAAGAAGCAGAGAGGGATACCTGCTTATTTGCACCATTGTCCCAGATAAACCAGCTGGGACAGATGGTACAAAGATGGAATAGAGCCTCATGGGTAATAATGTGAACTCTGGTCCCAGGCTGCCAGAGTTTAACCCCAACGCTGACTGTTCCTAGATGTGTGGCCTTAAGCAAGTTATTTAAGCAAGTGGCCTTAAGCAAGTCATTTTTTCTGTCTTAAAAAGGTGGCAGGGGCAGATTATAGCAATACTGCCTAAGGTTCTTATGAAAATTAAAATGTATATAAAGTACTTAGAGCAGTGCCTGGCTCATGTTACATGCTACACATAAATAGAGCCATTGTTATTATTAAAAATAAGAAGCCCCAAAGAATCTACAAACAAATTATTGGAATAGGTGAATTGAGTAAGCCCTCTGGATATAAGATTAATGTACAAAAATTAAAATTGCTTCTGTGTATATAAGCAGCAAAGTTAGAAAAAAAATCACATTTTTAAAAAGATACTATTTGCAATAAGCAGCAAAAAGTAGATAAATAAAAGATTTTTCAAAGCAAGTCTAACAAAAAGTTGTGTAATCTTTGTAGAAAAAAAATTTTTTAAGTGTTACTGACACATTTTGAAGGTAGATTTAAATTAATGGGATTGTAGACCATACTCATGGATTGGAAAATTCATTGTCAGAAAACTGACAACTGCCCCTAAATTGAGCTGTAGATTCAATGTATCAATACTTTCAATCAAAATGCCAACAGGATTTTTCATGGATATTGACAAGCTGATTTAGAATTTATATGAAGAGCAAAGAGCCTAGAATAAGCTATGACATTAGCTATTCCTGCTGGTGGTGGTGAAGGAGTGGGGAGTGAAGACAGCCCAACCAGTTATCAGGCCACTTATAATACCCTGATAATTAAAAGTGTAATATTTGACCAGTGGACAGAATAGAGAGCCTGGAAACTGATCCATGCACATAAAGAAACTTGATGGAGACCAGTTGTACCACTGCAGGTCACTGGGGGCCAAAGATGAGATAATTCAGTAAAAGGTACTGAGAAAATTGGATTTTCACACCAAGGAGAAATTAACAATGAATCCTTGCTTCACACTGAAAACAGAAATCAACTCCACATGGATTAAAGACTTAGGTGTGAAAACCAAAACTATATAAAAGATTATCTTTATGACTCAGCATGGCATAGGATTTCTTCAAGCCACTCCTCCTGGACCCTTCTCTATCTCAGTAAATAACAATCTCATCCTTTAAGTTGTTCAGGTCAAAAACCATGACATCAACCTTTATTCCCTCTCATGCACCCAAATCCATTGGTTAGTATATTGTGTTTGCCCTGCCTTACACAAATCGCCAGGCTCCTCCTGCATCAGATCACCTTCACCACTACCTCCCTGTGCCGCCATATTGCACGATGTGTGTGCGTGCTCAGTCGTGTCCGACTCTTTGTGATCCCATGGACTGAAGCCCATCAGGCTGCTCTGTCTATGGGATTTCCCAGGCAAGAATACTGGAGTGGGTTGCCATTTCCTCCTCCAGGGGATCTTCCCACCCCAGATATCAAACCGGCATCTCCTAAATCTCCTGTGTTGGTAGGCAGGTTCTTTACCACTTGAGCCACCTGGGAAACCCATTCTTGCACAGTGGTACCTATCAGAGTCATAAAATGCAGCAGCCCTGCTCTCTAGACCAAGCCCCCATCATTTACCCCACCTGGATTTTTGCAGGCACCTCCTTGCTGGTCTCCCTGTTTCTATCCCAGCTCCCTGTGTTCTCAACACAGCAACTGGAATGATCCTTTAATCTAAGTCAATGCCATTCTCTGCTTAAGACCCTCCCTTGGCTCCTCATCTCACTAAGAGAAAAGACCCTCCTGCGGCCTTCCCCACCTAGCCTGCTTCTTCCCTCCCACTCCTGTCCAGCCACAGGCGCCTCCTCAGCCTGGAGCAGCAAATGCCAAGACCAACCTGGACGGATGGAGGGGGATGGATGGGTGAGGCACGCTGTCCGTCTGCTTTCTGCTGGGTGCAGAAAGCAACGCCCTAATTTGTAAGCCCTTGCCAGTTTCTGGAGTTGACCCTTGAACAGTATGGGTTTGAAATACACAGGTCCACCTATATGTGTTTTTTTTTTTTCAATAAATATAGTACCTGCATTTTCCTTCTATAGATCTTTGAAAATTAACTAGGTGTAGGGGAAGTTTGTGTTTGGTTATGGGTCACCATACATGGAAACAAAAGAACTAGGATTTGAGTCCTGATTCTGTTTCAACTATCTCAGCATCCTCCCTTGGGTGAGTCATTTATCAGTTCCTTTGTTTTGGGGGCAGAGATAGTAGTACTTGGATTGTTGACTGTGTGCTGGGGGTACTGGTAGAGCAGTGGTTGACACCCTGACTCTTCTGTGTTCAAAGGTCAATTGTAGGACTATGGCCAATTGTAAGATAGCTTATGAAATCAACAATTTGGTAAAATTTAATCATCACCTTTTAGAAGCTGATGCAAGCTAGTTTGCACTGGCTCCATGGGTTTGTTTGCTCCCTCGGCGCAATTGTGTTTCTCAGACTGGCTGAAGTGTGCATGTGCATGTTAGTTGCTCAGTCATGTCCGACTCTTTGTGGTCCCATGGACTGAAGTTGGCCAGGCTCCTCTGTTCATGGAACTTTCCAGACAAAAATACTGTAGTAGGTTGTCATTCATTCCCTTCTCCAAGGGCTCTTCCCAACCCAAGGTCTCCTGCATTGCAGGCAGATTCCTTTCCATGTGACCACCAGGGAAGCCCTGGGTAAAGTATACACAGATGCTTTTTATATCATTCTTTTAAAGGTATGTAGAGAGACTTCCCTGGTGGCTCAGACTGTAAAGCGTCTGCCTGCAATGTGGGAGACCTGGGTTTGATCCCTGGGTCGGGAAGATCTGGAGAAGGAAATAGCAACCCACTCCAGTATTCTTGCTTGGAAAATCCCATGGACAGAGGAGCCTGGTAGGCTACAGTCCATGGGGTCACAGAGTCAGATACGACTGCGTGACTTCACTTCACTTCAGACATCACCATACATAAAATTATTGAGCGATAATTGTAATGGAAGGCCGACTCCCAAGACTCAGAAAGGGACAATCTGAGGCTGTATTCTCTCTTCTCTCCCCAAGCACTACCCTTTCTTCAGGCTCAAAGGAAAACTCAGAACGTTTTCCAGTGGTTGTCTGGTTCCTTGGGTGATGAGGATCTGAGCCAGGTAGGGGGTTGCCAGGCCCTGAGGACACTGAGAAGGCATAGAGTAAGGAGGGAGGAAAGAAGGGGGCCAGAAAGACTTGGTATTTTGCAATGAGGCCAAACTGGAATGTGGGGACAGAGAGACGCTGCTCCTTGCTCACTGACGACCCCCATCCGAGCAATCAGTTAGACCCCTGGGAACAGGGTCATATTTTGGGAGGTGACCAAGTACTGGGAAAAGACTCTGGGGCTTTGCAGGTGGAAGAAAAACCTGGATTTGAGTTTCAGATCCACCTTGTATGACCAAGAAGCCCTGGGGAAATTGTTTCCCATGAGCCTGTGAGATGGATCTAGGGGTACTCCTCTGACAAATAGGACCTCAGAGGCCCACAGGACTTGCTGCAGATGTCTTGGCCTCCGACCCACACTTTGCCCCAGAGGTGCCCCTGCTGGGATCTGGGAAAGAAAAATACTGGCCTGTCAGATAGTAAGCTGGTTCCTCATAAAATCCTGTTATGTTATAAGCCCCATTGTACCAAGAAAGTACGTAAAGAAGGACCGTAAAAAAGGCTGAGTGATGAAGAATTGATGCTTTCAAATTGTGGTGCTGGAGAAGACTCTTAAAGAGTCTCTTGAACTGCAAGATGATCAAATCAGTCAGTCCTAAAGGAAATCAACCCTGGATAGTCATTGGCAAGATTATTGGTGAAGCTGAATCTCCAATCCTTTGGCCACCTAACGGAAAGAACTGATTCATTGGAAAAGACTGTGATTCTGGGAAAGATTGAAGGCAAAAGGAGAAGGGGGAGGCAGAGGATGAGATGAGTAGATAGCATCACTGATGCAATGGATATGAATTTGAGCAAACTCTGAAAGACAGTGGAGGACAGAGGAGTTTGGCATGCTGCAGTCCATGGGGTCGCAAAGAGTTGAACATGACTTAGCAACTGAACAACAACAACCAAGAAAGTTGGCTGAGGCTCAGAGAGTTAAGGATCCTGCCTGAGGCCATACCCATTGGCTAAGCTGAACTTTGAACCCAGGAAGGCTGATACTGTCCCTGTAATCAAAGTAGGCCAGACCAGAGATGCACTGGCCTCCTCTTGGCAGATTAGGACACCAGAGGTACAGGGGGGAGGTAGGGCTGACTGCCAACTGGGAGGGACCATCTGCTCTGTGAGGACAGACTTGCCAGGGGACTGGACATTCCCAGCACTTGGCACAAAGCCTGGCATACAGAGGGCCCTTGGTGGCTGTGAAATGAGAGTCCCTGGGGATGTATCCTCGGGTCTTAGATTCCTCTGGGGATCCAGGTCCTTCCTGGCCCAATAACTTGAAGGCTGTGGGTTTTCCTAGCCCATACCCTTGTCTTTCGGCCTGACCTTGAAACAAGTTTGACCGCATGTTGTAGCCCAGATCATAGTAGTCTGAAAAGATGGAGGTAATTTCCGTGGGGCTCTGGATCCTGCTGGGCCATGAGCTTGTCCTCTTCTGGCCCTCCAAGGCTTCCCCGATGGCCTTTCGAGCCTAAGTAGGAAGGGAAGGAGGGAGAGAGAAGACAAAAGGTAGGGAGGCAAAGTGAATCCCACATCTCCCCTCTAATTTCTCCTCCCTTGGAGCCTGCCCTCACCACTCCTCCCCACCCTAAGCCTGCAGCCTTCAACCAACCACAGTCCTGGGAGCTGGCATAGCTGAACGCCCTCACCCTCCCATACCACCTCAGCTTTCACATGGGCCTCAGGCATCAAGGAAGAAAATGATCATGAAAACTTCTCCCTACACTGAACGGGTGAATGTGTCAGTTGCTCAGTCTTGTCCAACTCTTTGCGATCCCATGGACTATAGCCCACCAGGCTCCTCTGTTCATGGGATTTTCCAGGCAAGAATACTGGAATGGGTTGCCATTCCCTTCTCCAAGGGATCTTTCTGACCCAGGAATCGAACCCAGGTCTCCTGCATTGAAGGAGGATTCTTTACCGTGTGAGCTACCAGGGAAGCCCTATGGAACAGCAGCAGGGGACATCTTTATAAGGTGGTATTATTTCCACAATTTATAAAGAAGGAAACTGGACCTCAGGGCAGGGACTCAATCCAGCATACAGCTAGAGAAGGAAGCCTCCTACAATGGTAGGAGTGGTTGAGCCCAGGCCTAAGAGCCAGGAACTGGGTTTGAGTCCCAACTCTGCCATATACCAGCTGCTAATTTGGGCAAGTTTTTGCTCCCCTCTGGGCCTCAGTTCCCCTACTCTTAAAATGAGGGTGAGGGCAGAACTGGGTGGTCTTTGAAGTAACTTCCAGTTCTAATATTTGCTGGCCTGATGACACTTGTGATCTGGGTCACAGCTGGATTCAAAACAAAACAAAACACAGATCTCTTGGTTTAAGCCCAAGACAACGATGGCCAAAGAGAGAAATGGCACATTCCCTAGGCTAAGAAGGGCAGAGAGAGATAGAGACCATACTGCCAACCTCACGATGGGGGCAAGATCCTCCAAGTGGAGTGGGGGGTTTAGGATTTTGACCTTCCAGACTAACAGGAGCAAGGGTCCCCCACCTTAAGATGATAAAGTAGAAAGGGACCCACCCATAGCCTTTCTGACCCTGGCTCTTCTACTTGTTGTATGTGACCCCAGGCAGATCACTTCACCTCTCTGAGCTCCAGATTTATCATCTGTTAAAAAAGATGGTGAAGGACAGTGGAGCCTGGTGTGCTGCAGTCCATGGGGTCGAAAAGAGTTGGACATGACTTAGCCACTGAACAATAGCAAAAAAAGAAACAATGACTAGTGCCTGGCCTGCTGTACAATGTATCTGTTATGAGGGTTGAGACAGTGACTTTGAAAATATGTCTCAAAATGCCTCAAAATATCTGTTTGACTAGAAGTGGCAGGTAGGCAGGTGAGCTTTCTCTCAACTTTCAATTGATCAGCACTGAGTTCCTGCAATGATATATCAAGTAGGGGAAAAGGGCCAGCATCGATTGGTGATGTCTGCGGTGAATTCGGGCTCTGTTATTTGCCAGCCTGATCTAGTCAGCCTCACTTGACAGATGTAGAGACTGGGTTCAGAGAGGAAAAGTAGCTATACAAAGTCTCCCAGGATTCAGGGGCAGAACCAGGATTCAAACTTAAATCTTCTGATTCCCAGTCAATCCTGTCCCCTTGAGGAGACTTAAGTTAAAAGCATCTAATTCTAACATAAATCTTGTAAGTGCAAAATCATTACAGACCAGGGCTCCAGAATCTGCCAGACAGTTTGGATCCCGTTTAACTTGGGTTAATTTACTTAAGCCTGCTAAAGCTTGGGCTTCTAATCTGTAAAATGAGGATTATTATAGTACCTCCCTCACTGGGAAAATTGAACGGTTAGATGTGAATACTAAACAGTGCACAGTGCCTGGCCCATAGCAAGTGTGCAGTAAACACTACTCTCTGATGATATTATTACAGGGACTCTGTACTCAAGAGCAACTTCCTTAGGGGTCCTCATTGCCCATCTCCATGCTTGACCCTCCTGCCACCCTTAGCTTCCTGTGCCCCGTTCTGACACCTGCTCTTCGGAGACCAGCTGGTCCACCACGTTGCTCCCAAACTTGTGACGAATGTTGTTGGGAATGCTGCTGCCGCTCTGGCCCTGGGCCCCAGCGTTGGGGTCTTCCTTCGGCGCCTGGCACGGCTGAGCCCCTTCTCGTAAGGAAGCCCTGCTCTCCCTCGAGGAGGGTCTGAAGCTCCCTTTCTTCAGGGATTCCGGGTCTGAGTCCCTCCAGAGGGATCCCCGGCTGACAGCTGAAGGGGGTGGAGGTGGGATCTCCTCCAGGGAGGCCCGCCCCAGGGAGCTGCTTCGGGGGCTGTCTCCTCGGTACAGGGATGGCTTCAGGGAGACCGGGGCCTGGTACTTGAGCTTGGAGGTATCCAAAGGGCTATGGGCAGCTCTCCAGGGGTCCGTGTCCTGCTGGCCTTCCTTGTTGTTGTTCGGATGGGCCCTGGTCAGAGTGGTTGTACCTGAAAAGGGAAGAGACAGGAAAGGAAGGAGAGGAGACAGACAGATGCAGAAAGTGGAGGGTAGGAAAACGATAATGGGAATGGGGAGGGGGAATAGACAGACAACCCAGAGTAGAAAAAAAAGATGGTATGGGGTGTTGTGGGGGGGCGCGGGTAGGACGGAAAGAAGTCCCGGGAGACAGAAGTATGGGTGAGAAATCAGGAGAGAGACCAAGAGAGTGGGTAGTAGCCTGAAAAGTGTCCCACTGGACAAGGCAGCCCTCACTGTTTTTGACCACAGGGGTTGCAGCCCCAGCCTGACCAGCCTTGAGGCTAGCTGTGTGACCTTCAGAAAAGGAGGTGACCTCTCTGTGCTTAGTGAACTGACTCCATTTGGTTAGTTCCTTACTGCACCTTGAACCTCTTCCATCCACTACCCCCGACCCCCAACAATCCAGTGAGCAACTGTGAAAGCTGGCAGAGGGTGTCTTTCGGCTTGGCCAAATCACACAGCTAGAAAGTACTAGAGCTGGGTTGGCCAGCTTTTGTCCCCAGTTAGAGCTGCTTCCCAACCCCACTTCTCTCCCCTGTTCTCCAGCTCATGGAATAGTGTCATCCCAGCCACTTCCGGGCTCTCACACTCCATCTCTCCCCTTCCCTGTCCCCATCCCCACTCCTGCCCTGACTTCCAGTTCCCGGGAATTTCCTGCCCCAAGCCCGCAGGTCTGCTCATTCTCTTCCCTGATCCCTGGCTCCAGCCAAACTGCCACTCCTTCCCCACCACACCTCATGATGTCCAGCCTCCCAGCCTTTGCTCAGACTGGTTCTGCTACCTGGAAGTCCAGCTCCTCCTTTCTCCTGAGTCAAAATCCTCCAGGTTCTTCCCAACTCAGCCCCACCAGGACACTGACACCCACCCCAAGCTGGTGGAGCCAGTGCCTCCTTTTTAACTCCACAACTCTGTTCCCAGCACGCTCCATGCATCTCTCTGGGTTTTCCCCTCTGACCATCCTTGTAAGATTCAAACCCTGTTATTTTCTCTCCCTGATCGGGGAGGGGAGTCATGGTAGTGGGTCCACAGGTGAGTCGGTCCTGGGCCTCCCCTCAGCACCCACCAGAACCCTGTGCATCAGAGATTGCTGGTGGCTCCCATCGGTGAGGGAGTGAATGAGTAGATGGCTGCAGGGGAGTCAGACCCAGGTCACCCTGCAGCTCATCAATTCTGAAATGTCCTTTCTTCTCACGTTAGCATCCTTGACATCCGGCTGCATCTGACGATCAATGCGCTCTGGTCTAACCAGCAATATTTTCTTTCTTAATGACCAGTAACTAAGTAACAGTTCACCTTACAAGCCCCTGAACAGTGACTTACAACACATTTTATATAGCATTTTACACGTGGTATATAATAAACACCTTCATCCTGGGCAAAATACAGAAGGCAGGTCTGTCTCTGCCCCCTCCCCACATACAGCCCCCCCATAATCTTCAGTCTCAGGTGGTAGCTGTCCCTCCACAATGTTTTGGATGAATCCTCTAGTACTCCTGAAAGAAACACAGCCCTGTGGGCTCAGGAGGAGCCCTGCCCTGAGCTGGGCTTCCATCTCCCCACAAGCACAAGGCAGGGCCATGGTTGATCAGGCCGGTGCTGAGTGCTCTTACTGCTGTCTGCCTGCATTTTCTTGAGAAGGTTCACTGTCCCCATCCTGGAAGCCTTGTCCCCAGAGGCGCCCTTTTCTTGGCTGCCTGTTTGTTGGCCAAAACCACAAGACAGGAGGGAGGGAAGGCAGTTTGGTCTGGGGGAACAGGTTTCTCCTCTTTTGTGAAGACAACAAAAGGGCAAGAACAGGATACTCTGACTTCAGCTCCATGGGGGTAATGATGGTAGGGAGGAGAATAGTGAGAAGGAAGAGGGCACATCTCCAGGATCCATACTCCTGTTTCTCCCAGGCTGTGCTACTGCCTGCCTCCTCTAACACAGTTTATCTTAACTGCCTGCTCACCCTCCACGTGCCCTTTAGGGTTAGGAGAGCTGCAATGGCTGGGAACATATCTCCTGCCCCTGGCTCAGAAAGCCAATGTGTGTGTGTGTGCTCAGTCACTTCAGTCATGTCTGACCCTATGGACAGTAGCCCACCAGGCTCCTTTGTCCATGGGATTCTCCAGGCAAGAATACTGGAGTGGATTGCCATGCCCTCCTCCAGGGGACCTTCCAGAGCCAGGGATTGAACTCACATCTCTTGCGTCTCCTGCATTGCAGATGGATTCTTTATGCACAGAGTCACCTGGGAAGCCCAGCCAAATAAATGAATAAAAAAAATATATACTGCAAATAATTCCCTGGCACTCCAGTGGTTAGGACTCCACACTCTCATTGCCGAGGGTGCAGGTTCGATTTCTGGTCGGGGAACTAAGACCCCCACAAGTTGTGTGGTGGAGCCAGGAAAAAAAAAAAAAAGGAACAATAATGTAGTGATTAAAGCAGGATCCTAGTTCCTCCTCAAGGGATATCTTTGAGTTTTTCTGCAGGAAATAAGGTCTCCACCCTGGTGGAGGATGAAAACTTCAGAATGGAGCACAAGATTCCTAGAGCACCACTCTGTTACCTCACTACTACCCAATCAGAAAGAAGTCACACACCTTACAGCCTTCACCCCAAAGCCTATAAAATCTTCTGCCTGAAAACCATTGAGGAGTTCAGGGGTTTTGAGCGTGAGCCACCCATTTTCCTTGCTTGGCCCTGTAAGGAACTTTTTTCTGCTCCAAACTCTGATGTTTTAGTTTATATGGCCTCACTGTGCCATGGGCACATGAACTTGTGTTTGGTTACAAGAGGGGACACTAAGGTGGGGTCATAATCCCCAGGACCAGGCAGATGGGAGGGGATCAGCAATCCTCTGTGCCCTTCCTCTTCCTTCTGTCTTCAGATAGAAGCCTCAAGGAAGTCGGGGCCACACAGCAGGTCTAGAGGCCAAAGCAAGACTAAGAGGGGGAGAGGTTGGTCCTTGCTGTCCTCAGGGGGTCCCTCCAGAGGCCCTGCATGTGCATTCAGCATGTCCCTGCTTGCCCATCCTACCTGGTCGGTGGCCCAGCTCCATCGGCTCTTGCTGTGGAACAGGTAATTCCAAGCTTAGTCCTGCAGACAAAGAAACACACAGGGTCATCTCAAATGACAAGACTCTGTAAACAAAGATGAATGGAGGGCTGAACAGGGAGGCCTGTGGCCGTCTGCCCAGCCCCTGACCGGAGGGCTCTCTGTGCTGCCTCCATGGCTCTCTGGCACCAAGGAGCCCCCTGCTCCATCCATCCATCACCCCTGGCACTGGACCTGCTTCCTGGACCCTGGCAGGCTGGATCACCCCATCTCCAGTGCCTCTTTCTCAAGGAACCTGGGGTTCCTCTTCCTCCTTTGCAATCTTTTTCTTCTATTTCCTCCCCCATCTGTACCACCTAACCCTCTCTAGGGGCCCCCAGCAGGCCCCTAGCTGGGAGGTGCATTGCTCCAAGCCCTCCATCCTGGATACTACTTGCCTTCTGCAAATAGGATTTTGTCTATTTTCACTAACTGGTCATTCAAAGAGAGGAACCAGCTTGGCCAACATGGAGGAGAGCCAAGAGCAGGAATCGACTCTGGGATAATCTCTGTCTTTCTTCCAAAGAACAGGCCTTTGGGTCAAATTTGAGGGCCAGCACTGGCATCTTAAAAGCCTCTGCAGCTTTCAGGTTTATATTCCTTTCTTCTAAGTGAATTTTTTTCTTTATTCATATTCTCTTATTCTTTTGCATGTGTTTTTAAAGGACTTTTGTGAAATTTGTAATATGAATAGGATAAAATGATTTAGGATAAATGGTATCTAAGTGGTAAGTATCTTTTAATAAGGAAAACATAGAAGCATTAAGTCAGAGCTGGAAAGGGTCTTTGAGATTAGTTAATCCAATCCCTTTATTTTACTGATAAACTGAGACTCAGAGGGTGTGATTTGTCAGGTCACCCAGCGAATTGGTCTCTGCCAATAAACTCAGAGAGGTTAAGAACCAGATGAATTGTATTCTCTTGAAAAATCACCCCAAACAAAACACCCTATTAATTTTGACTTAATTGTTTGGTGATTGTGCAGCTTCTGGTATGACTCTTTAACAATCCTTAGCCCCCTGGTATTCATACACTGTGTTTCCCCTCAACTCTTGAGTCTGGGCTGGACCTAGTGACTTGCTTCCTTTAAAAAAAAAAATTATTTCTTTTTTGGCTGTGTCGGGTCTCATGGCATCATGCGAAATCTTGCGTTGTAGCAAATGGACTCTAGTTGTGGCTCGCAGGCTTAGTTGCTCTAAGGCATGTGGTATCTTAGTTCCCCAACCAGGGATTGAGGTTATGTCCCCTGTGCTGCAAGGCAGATTCTTAACCACTGAACCACCAGAGAAGTCCTGGAAAGGATGCTTGTCATCAGAAGCTAGATGGTGGGCTGAGGTGGACTGTGACTTCTGTCTTGTTCACAATCTCTCTGACTCTTCCTGGCTCTTCTTGTGCTGATGGAAGCAGCTTCTGTGTTATGAGCTGCCTTCTGGAGAGGCCCCCATGGCAAAGAACTGAGGGCCTGTGGCCACCAGCTCAAGAAGACCTGTGACTCTCAGTTCAACAATCTGACATGATGAGTCTTACCTTGGGCATGGTCACAGAAAGAGGTCCTTCACTAACTGTCCTTTGAGATGAGACAGAAGCCCTGGCCGATACTTTGATCACCGTCTGTGAGAGATCCTGAGACAGATGGCCCACTGAAGCTAATCTGTATTCCTGACCCACAGAAACTATGAGGTAATAAATGTTGTCTTAAGTCACTCAGTTTGGGGGTGATTTGTCATACAGCAGGAGATGACAAATGCATCTCATGTGTTAAGTATTCCTCCATCTAGGTGACTAGCCTCTTTTCACGAGGACTCAGTGAGGTGTTTGAAGAAAGTGTTAACTCACCCTCTTTCACAATTGGAGAAACTGAGGCTCAGAAAAGAAATAGGACCTCTCGCAGGTGGTGCTGAAACCAAGCCCCACTTCTGTCTCCTCTGAGTTCTCTTTCTGCTCCTGTCCCTGTTTCCCATCTCCAGCTACCCCCCGCCCCTGATATGCCCACTGGAACTCCCCATCAGCTCCAGTGACACCCCCAGTCCAGAGTGGCCTGGACTGGTTTTAACAGAAGTATAGGCTCACTGCCAGTTTCTGACCTGGAGAGAAAGATCCCAAGAGACGTTGGTCAAGGAGGGAGGGAAAGTAGATCCCTTGCAGTCTGGGAGCTCCACTCACAAGCAGCTCTGCATAGAGAGAAAGAAGATGAAGCCCCGTGTCCTGGCAGACTCCTGGCCCACTTCAGGGTCCCTGCCTCACCTGTCCACTCTCTCTCATAACGTCAGAAAACATGTGAACTGCCCTGGTGTGTGCCGAGGCCCAGGAGTGCAGATCTGTGCTGCACAACTGCTGCTGGAGACCAGTGGATAGTTGCTGGGGAGCAGCCCACCCCCGTCCATTGGAGTTGCCATGGTGATCACTATACACAGGGCTCTGTTACCTCAGAGGGCTGATAAGCCCACCCTGGGGAACAGAGGCCAAGGAGAGCCAGTACAGAGAGGGCAGCAGGGGCTTTCAGACATTGCTCACTCTCTCATTCACTCAAAATGTCCCAAGTATTCACCCTGGGTTTGGTTGCATGCTAGGCACAGAGGGCTCAGATGCCATAGAGTATGAAAGACATTCTTGGGATTACAAATTTGTTAAGAAGAGAGGGTAATTAGTTTTATCTAGGGAAAAAGAGGTGGGGCTCACAGAAGGGCCATTTGAGCTGGGTCTTGACGTATGCGTAGGAGTTTAACAGAAGAGACTAGACTATTAAAGGCCCAGGTGTGATTTTGAGCATAAATTAGGTTAAGGGGAGTGGGGAGGGAAAGGAAAGATGTACCTGGAGCTGTCTGAGCTGGTTTCAAAGGGATGAGGGATCAGAGCAAAATGAGAGCAGGGGTGGAACTGCAAGGATCTACTCTCTTCCCCTTAAACCCCAAGGTTACTTCCTTCTCTTGCACCTTTCTTATTTCCCGCTGCCAGAGTTCTGAGACCTTCTCCCAGGGACTGAATCTGTTTCTCTGGTCCCTCCCCTCAATCACGCCTCTAAAGGTCTTATTCTGAGCCAGGAAAGACACCCAAGGTAGAGACCACCTTCCTTTGGCCCACCTACTTTTTTAAAATTTTTCTTTATAATACGATATAATTTATCATGTGGTGTTAGTTTCAGGTGTACTGCAAAGTGATTCAGTTATACATATATTTATTCTTTTTTCCGATTCCTTTCCCATATAGGTTATTAAAGAATATTGAGTAGAGTTCCCTGTGCTTACAAGTCCTTGTTAATTACCTATTTTATATTAAGAAGTCAGTATATGTTAATTCCAAACTCCTAATTTGTTCCTCCCTCCCTCACCCCCAACCTTTCCCCTTTGGTAACCATAAATTTGTTTTCAAAGACTGTGAGTCTGTTTTTGTTTTATAAGCAAGTTCACTTGTATTATCTTTTCAGATTCCACATGTAAGTGATATCATGCGATGTTTATCTTTCTCTGACTTACCTCACTTAGTATGATAATCTCTAGGCCCTCCATGTTGCTACAAATGGCATTATTTCATTCTTTTTTATGGCTGAGTAATATTCCATTGGATATATAATATGTACCACATCTTTTGTATCCATTCATCTATTGATGGACATTTAGGTTACTTCAATGTCTTGCTTATTGTAAAGCATGCTGCAGTGAACATTGGGTTCATTGAGCATCATCTGATCATCACCATTTCTGAAAGGCCCCAGGACCTGTGGGACACCTCTCTGAACACTCATTTCAAGTGGAAGACCAGTTGTCTTCTCTTCTACCCTCTCTGAACACTCATTTCAAGTGGAGGACCAGTTGTCTTCTCTTCTACCCTCTCCTCCCAGAGGGCTGGACCCACAGCACGAAGGGGTGGCCCCAGAAAGCCTGGGTCTCACCCTCTTTCTGGCTTACTGATGCCCTTTCCAGGTAAGGGCCTGGTGTGCTCCATCTGACAGGCATCAACAGGCAACTTCTTTTGCCAAAACTAAATAATAAAGTGGTATCCCCAATGTGGGGGCTGCTGTGAAGTTTCCTTCCTTGGTAGGTTCTAAGGAATTTGAAAGAGAAGGAAGTACAGGGCAAGGACGGAACCAAGGAGAAAGAGGCAGACACAGATACTTGAAAAGGCCAAGTTTATTCCAGTGTTGTTGGGGAAAGGAGCACTCTACACATTAATTCTAAAAACTTGTCCATTTCCTTGGCTGAGGAGGCAAAGATTAGCTGCAGGCCACGCTGGATCACTCTACCAGCAGGAGTAGTGCGCAAGGGGAGAAGAGGCCACCACTCAGGCCTTCCCACCCTTCCCCTGGGACACCCGGGTCTCCGGGGGGGCCCGGTGGAACCACTCAAACCAGGAGCCATCGTAGATGGCCACATCAGGCTTGCCACAGAGGTAAGCAGCCAGGGCAATGTGGCAGGCGGTGACACCCTTCCGGCATGTGGCGATGAGGGGCTTTGTGAGGTCCACCTTCTTGGCCTCGAACATGGCACGGAGCTCTTCTGGGCTCTTTTCAAAGCCGTCCTCCGTTAGGAAGTTCATGAAAGGCATGTTGACCGAGCCTCGGATGTGGCCCGAGTCCAGTCCTGGGCAAAGGCAGAGGACAGGACAGGGTTAGGAGCAGCACAGGGGGTGGGGCGAGTGGACCTGGAGGTCAGAATCAACCATGGTTATGAGGACAGAGAGCTTTGCAAACAAACAATAACGTCCTTGCCTTTCTCAGAGCTCAGTTTATTCCAGCCCTGGCTACATCCAATGCTCACGACCACCACCCCCACCCCCCATCAAATCTACCTGATATGTTCTACCTGCTTGAGAGGACAGGCTCTACCATCTACTAACCTTTACCTTAGGCAAATTGCTTCACCTCTCTGAGCCTCAGTTTTCTCATATGTCAAATGGGCTCAGTGTTACATTCCTATATTATAGGGCTGTGGAGAAGAGTAAATGGGACGAGGAATGCAAATGCTATGGGGAGTACTAATTGCTCAGAACATTGGGTGAAGGGGAGACACAGACAATGCTCTCAGGGAGATTACAGTCTAGCAAGGAAAATAAAGGTTAAATACATAACCAGGATTCACTAAATATAACGTCGCTCTATTTTACAGATGAGTACACTGAGGCTTGACAAAGTGAAAAGACTAGCCTGAGGCAACACAGCAAGGTAAAGGCAGAGCCAGGATTGTGCCGAGTCCCCTGGTTTTCTTGTTAAGCCCACAATGTGTAAAGAGCCTGTGATCCGTTATTAGACGGAAGTTCAAATCCCAGCTCTGCCACTTACCCAGGGGTGACCTTAAGCAGAGGAGAGGCCCCACCTCTGTGAGCCTCAGTGTCCCCATGGGTAATGTGGGAAGGACTGCTGTAAAGGGTAAAGCACCGACTACCTCAATCGGCCCACCACCCTCAGGTGCTGCGGCTTCTCCATCACTTCCCCACCTACCCTGGGGGGCACGTGAGAGTGAGGGCCCTGTGGTTCCTGGAGGACCTTCCTAGCAACCCTGAGAGGCTTTGACAGAAGCAGAATGGGGTTTTAGGCTAGCTCCAGGGTCTATTCCAGAAACTTCTCTACACCTAGTTAGGCCCCTCGGCCAAGTCTGGGCTTCAGAATAGCCATCATGTGGGGCAAATGGAACCGGGCCATGGCTGAGCTGGTGCCATGTGCAAGGCCAAGGCCAAGGTCCAGCCTCCAGCATGGCCCTGGTCACTCCTCTTCCTCAAGTGCCCCACACCGTGGCAGACTGGAGTGCCCACTGGGAGTGGGGCCTCCTTGTGTCCCACAGTCCCTGCTTAACCCAGACTGTGGGGCAGGACCAGGTGGGCAGCAGTGTGAGAGAGAGATCTGATCAGGGTAACCAGGGCACATCCTGGGGCAGTGTGAAGGCAGCTGTGCCCTGTATGTCTGAGCCTCAGTTTTCCACCTGGGAAATGGGGAGATAACCACACCTATCTCACAGGCTTGTGGGGAAGTCAGCTTCAGCAGATAAAAGCCCTTAACAACCTGGGCACCCAGGAGGTGGGCAATCATGCCAACAGTGTCCCATTCTCCTCACCTCAAGGCCAAAGAGAATTTGAAATTCGTTGGCCCAGTCAAGAGTTCCTTTGATTGACTATAGAGGTCCTGACTTATTATAGTGATTTATGGGTTGAGTATTCTTGCCTGGGAAATTCCAAGGACAGAGGAGCCTGGAGGGCTACAGTAAATGGGGTTGCAAAGAGTCACGACTGAGCGACTAACACTTTATTCCTGTTGTGATTTCATCCTTTTGTCTGGAAATTTTGATCTGAGATCTGATGTGAACTGACCCTACCGATGAGGAACAATTGGTCTGTTGGCTTCAAGGGTGTTCTTTTCCGAGAAACCAACTTAAAATGTCTCAGAGAGCTCCCTGGTAGCCTAGTGGTTAGGATTCTGGGCTTTAATTGCTGGGGCCCTGGTCAGGGAACTGAAATCCCATGCAGACACAAAAGAAAAAAGGTTCAGTACCCAGGCAGTGGGCTGGATGAAGTGCATTAAAAAACACCAGCATTTATTGAGTCCTGAACGCTGTTTTGTTTCTTTCCACCCATCCCTGATGAAACAGCTTTATTGTTTTTTTCTAATTACAGAAAAGGCACCTCTTCTGAGTGAAAAAGTGGTGGTAGTAGGGGTGGAGGGGGTGTTCTGTAGACTCTGACCCCCCACCCTGGGCAAGCCTCAGGAGTTGGAGGCCCTCCCTTTCGGCCAGCCAGTGCTCAGGGCCTGTCCGAGGAATTTAAATGAGCAGAAACTGGCCGCCTGCGTAGGGGGAGGGCTGGGATGAACTTGGCCGGAGAACCTGGGAGACCAGCCAACTAGGGAAAAGGCACCTTGCACCCAGGGGCAAGGACTCCTGCTGTTCCTCCAGGCCCAGCATCAGCTGCAGGCTTGTGGCTGTCCTCTCCCCAGCCACCATGCCAAACCTCTGGCATTAGGCACCCCGATGGCTTACCTGAAGAACTTTTCCTCTGTCCACACATTACCATACAGATGGGTCTCCTGGCACTAATGGGGGGCCCAGGCTCAGAGAGGTGAGGTAACTTGCCCCATGACACACAGCACAGGTGTGATGTGCACTCAGGTGTGTCCGACCTCAAAGCCTGTGTACTCTGACTACCCTGAGCCTTCCTAAAAGAGCGGCCGAGGCAGGCTGAGATGACCTCTCGTGATGACCAGTTCAGAGGTCTGGGATTTGGTTTTCCAACTTTGGCCAAGAAGATGGTGGTCGAGTTGGCAAGTTAGCATCCCACAGGTCACTGATAGGTGTGGGCTTTCAAGGCCAAGAAAACCTGAGTAGCTCTTTCTTGCTTTCCTCCTAAAGATACCAAGGAACCCAGTGCAGGCAGCCCCCAGCCCTGCCTGCTGGGAGTCAACTTGGCACCTCCTACCCCTTCCTACCCCAGTCTGCAGCCCTGGGAAGACACACAGGCAGAAATCACATGACCCCATGAAGCAATATGAAGCAATGCTTGGGAGCTGTGACCACCCCATGCTTGTTGACACAGCAGTGGCCTTGGGAAATAACCCCACTTTGATCCTGTGACTGGGATCGAGTTCTGGCCTCAGTGTCTCGCTGCAGAAGTTTCTGCTTCCTCTCCCTACCTGCAAAGTGGGACCACTTGGAACCCCCATCTGCCTCCCCTGCTTGGCTGCTGTAGTTGCCCAGGGGAGAATGTATATAAAGGGTCCTGGAAATAACAGTAAGCATTAAGGGGTCAATATTCTCCCTCTTGACCCTCATGGACCCCACTTCCAAGCAGACGGGAGGAAAAGAGAATAAGGTTTATAAAGATACTGAGCTGGATCAACTCCCACCTCCCACCTTTCCCTAAGGCTCCTCCTATAAGGTGAGCGATGGTGTTCAATATGAGGGTTCAGAGGTGAAGGGAGAGGCCTGAGGCCACACCTAGGTCCCACACAAGGATGTAAACTCAGGTCTGTCTGACTCACTTTTCTCCTCTTACAAACAGGACCAAAGGCACTGGGAGCACATAACTGAGGCCAGGTGGGAGGTTGCTTGCCTGAAATGGGCAGAAAGTGGCTATGGGGTTTCTAAGGCCCTGCTTCCAGCTCCTCTTGGGGATCATTCCTTCCAGGGACACCCAGGGCCTGCCACCCATACTCCCCTGGGTATTATATCTGGGTGGCTGAGCCCACGGGGTGCCTTCCTGATCCCATGAGCTCAGCGGAGCCTCCTGTGCCTAATATCTTGTATAGGAGGCCAGCAAACCCTCTTAGGCTTTACAGACAGCTCCAGGCTTTGTACTGTTCTTCATCCTTCTCAAAGTAGCTTTCTAGCCATTGCTGTGTTTAATAAATACATAGCCAGGGGGGTAGGGCTGGCATTACTCTTTTCATTTTATAAGGGAACTTAGAGAGGCTGAGCAATGAACTGATTGAGGTCCCAGTATAAAGGAGGATCAGGATTCAAACTGGGGCCTGTGCTCCCTGGTCTCCAGATGGGAACTGGAGGGGAGAAGCTGGCTACAAGAGAGGAGCCAGGGACTTTAGAATCAGGGGCTTGCAGGAGGTCCTACCTGCAGCAGCTGGCTTTTCCCCCCTCTCTGAGACTTAATTTCCTCATTTCTAAAATGGGAGAACAGAGGCCGAATCTGGCATCTCTACGACCTCTGCTCATTTATTCTGTTTGCTTCAGGGCAAGCTGGGGGATAGCTAGAGAAACAATTTCACCTCTCCTCCCTGCAGTGGCATCTCAAGTGCCAAGGAGTGGAAGGTGACTTGAACCAAGGCCAGGAGGGAGCTGCAGGAGCTGGTGCCAGGAGCTAAACAAACTTGAATCTTCAACTTCAGACCTTCATAGAGCAAGCCAGTCAGGAAAAACACAGTCCTGGAGAAAGCCATGGCGGGGAGGGCAGAGTCCTGTGCCTTCCTAGTTCTGCTTCCAACTACCCAAGTGGCCTTGACCCACCCCTTCCTCTGTGTACCACAGCCTCCCCTCTGACTGGAGAGGTGACCTTTCATACCCTCCAGTTCTAAGAGTGTTGGAATGGCTTTCACAATGCTCTCCACAGAGGCACAGAAAGGAAGAGACTTTTCAACAAGTTAGTCCAAATGTTGCACAGGAGGTGGATTCCACAGAGGTTTCCTGAGGACAGTGCTGCAGCCCCCCCGGGGCCATCCCGTATCCTGAGAGCAGTGAGGTCCGAGCCACCAGAGGTGTCCAGGAGAGGTGATGGCAAGACCTCTGTGGTCCTGTTAGGAGGTTCTAGAATGCAGTTCTGAGATTCTCCCCAGCCCAACTTCCACCAGTGTAGAACCCTCCCTCTTTGTCTGCAGAAGGGGACTCATGAGCCATATACTTGGAGATGCCTAGCAAAGGGGCTCCCTGCTGGCCCCAGGAGGTGAGGGTGGAGCAGGATGGTGGTGCACCCTGGTTTGAAACTAGGCAGCACTGGGTTCAAATCTGGACTCTGCCACTGAGCTGAGCAAGCAACCTAAGGAAAGTCAGGGGGTCTAGGAGAGCTGCAGGAGGGAGGGGGTGCTGGGGAATAGCACTGTTCATGTTGCTAAGAACTTCTGAAGAACTTGAGGGGTCCTGAGGAGACTTCTGTACAGTGATGCTTGTGTGGCTCATGGACGCTATTGAGCATGTTGGGGAGCTAGTGAGTGGGCATGGATGTGCGTGGATATGTTGTCAGTTACCTACTGATGCCACTCCACACAGATGCTCGGTTGTACCTTAAGTATGTGGCTACGGGAAAGCATGTGTATGTTCCCCTGCATCATAGCTGGAAAAACCTTTAGGTTGGGCTCTCCCCTTTCATTTTACAGATGGAAAGACTGAGGCCCTCCTGGGGGCTGCTGAGGGCAAAACCTGGAGAGGGTCCCAGACATCCTACTCCCCATCTCTCCATAAGCATTGCTCCCCAGGGACCATCCCCCCACGGGGACACCTACCTACTGCATCTGGCTCCGGCTGTGTGCCCAGGTACCGCCCCTGGGCCCGTGAATCCACCAGCTGAAACCTCTTTGATTCGAGGTTCTCCAGCACCTGCTCGTAGGTCTTGAGCAGGGAGCGGTTCAGCGTGGCTTTGAAGATGGCTGGCTCTGGGCGTGAGGGCTCAGATGTCACCGGGTGGCCCTCCTTCAGCCAGTTCCGGAAGCCACCATTGAGCACGGACACGGTGCGGTGGCCAAACACACGGAACATCCACCAGACCCGCGGCGCATAGAAGCTGCCCAGGTCGTCACCATCGTACACCACCACATGCGTGTCGTTGCTGATGCCCAGGCTGCCCACGTAGTCGGCGAAGCCCGCCTCGCTGGGCAGCATCACCTCGTAAGGCGAGGCCTTGTCCCGACACTCCTCTATGTCAAAAAAGGAGGCGCCGGGCACATGGCGCTCCAGGTATTCCTTGCGGGCCTCGCGGGTGCCCGGCGAGTACCAGGACGCATCCAGCACCCGAAGGCCAGGGCCCACCTTACCAGCCCGGACGGACTCCGCCAGCCACTTGGTGGAGACCAGCGCCCGGTAGAGCACCTGATGAACCATGGTGTCAGCTCTCCGTGTCACCTGGCGCGGGTGGGAACCAGGAAAGAGATCGGCGTGAGGACTGTTCGTGCAGTGGGCTGCGGCCTGGAAGGAGGAGCTTTTCCCCACTGCACTTCCCCAGGGGTGTCGTGTTTATGGCAACCCGGCAGGGTTGAGGTGTGCAGTGGGTTTGGTTTGCAGATTCCCTAGGGAAAGCCTGCTTCCGCCGCTCCCTGCGGCCCCCGCCCGCGCAGAAGTGGGTGGAGCGAGAGGGCTGGGGATAGCGGAGCTGGCTGAGAGCGTGTCCGGCCCTAGAAGCTACTATACTCTCCCTCAGGATCCTCCTGGAGTAGCGAAAAGATGTCCAAGATGGGAGGAGAATGCATCTTGGGCTTAGAGACCCCTTCCTGGGAGCGTAGGGGAGTGGGCACATGGAAAACTGTCCGCTGGAGGCCCGCAGCCGCCCTCACCCGCGTCTCTCGCCTTGCAAACCTTCCTGCAGTCTCTCAGCAACCTGGGGTCGCCCGCCTCCTAAATGCCCGCGTCCGGCCCAGCCTGGTGTCCTCTGCCCGAGTTGGGTCCAGGGTTCCCGGGGCACCCCCGCCCCGCTCTCGCCACCGGGACCCTCCCCAGGGTCGCAGGTGGTTTGGCCGGCGGCCCAATCCCGAGCGGCCCGGGCGCATACCGCAGCCCCACCCCGCCGCACTCACTCGCCCTCGCCGCCGCCCTGGCGCTTGCCACTGCCAGCTGGAGGAGTTGGCAGGTTCAAACCCGGAGCCCGCAACTTCCCGGCCGGCCCACACCATCGCGCGGCCTCCCGCGGGGGGGATCACGCGCCGCCGGCCACTCCATGCGCTCCGGCCCTGCACCGCGCCCGCCCCGGGCCAGTCCCCGAGCTTTCGGCGCCTCTCGAACCCGCGGGGACCCGGTGAGGAAACCGGACGGCAGGCGGGGCTGCGCGGGGCGGGGCTCGGTGGCGCGGGCTTCCCCCCAAGGCCCGGCCAGTGGAAGGTGCCGGCAGCCGAGGCTCCCAGTGGCCCAGGCGGTGGGCTGTGCCGGAGTCTCCTCCCTTTGGCCCGAAGCAGGTTGGCGATGGGAGGAGGGAGGGTACTGCTGAGGGCTCGGGGAGGGGGCTCTCTGCGCGAGGTCATGGCCGAACCCGGAAGCCCCGAGACTCCGGTAACTGCTGCTGTGTGGTTCTTGCCTTTCTTTAGGGGGAGGCCGATCGTCGGGGTGCGCAGAGTGGGGCTCCCCCGAGAGGCCTGAGCAGAGCAAGGGGCCGTAGTCTGGGAGGGAAGAAGCACCCCTTCCGTAGTCTAGGAGGGAAGGACGGCTGTCCGCGGCTGCTGGGGGGCGGCCCCCTGGGCGGGGGCGGGGTAAGGGCAGGGGGAGGGGGTTGTCACCTGGTGACAGGGAGGAGGACTAATAAATCCTGACCAAGAGGCCAGGAAGAGGAGGCCAACTGACCCACAGACTCCAGGAGGACGAACTGGCAAAGGACTTGCTGGAGTGAAACGAAACTAACATTTGTCAAGGCCTGCTTGGGGAGGCACTTTACTGGGGACTCCTATGGCTGTCACTTAACTTCCCATAACAACCCTGGGAGTAGGCCAGAAACTTCTTTAAAGACTTGGAAAAGAGTTGCCCAGGGGCTCGCGGTGACATTGAGGCCAGGCCATTTGTTAATCCTGGGTCTGAAGCCCACATGGCAGAGGCTGCTTTTGTTTACTTGCTCATCCCTGAAGTCACATATTTTTTTTAAAAAACTGCCTTTGTCCTTAACCTATTTCATTATAAGTGTATATAATTTAATTTTTAATAATGGCTGTGTTTAACAACCAGTTGGCTTAATTCCTGAAAATCTAACAACTGCTTTTTGCAAGCTATTGGGACATCCCTACCTACCCCTACTCAGTTTTTGTATATTCTATTATGTATGCTTGGAGTGCTTTTTTCATCCCCCTTGGAAAAAAATTCTTTTTATGCTGAAACAATGATAGTATCACAGAAAGTTGTAAAAATTCGTACTTTGATAAGCATTTACCCAGGGAATTCTCTGAGCTTTGTGCTTTGCAGTCAAGGGAGAGAGGGGGCCAGGAAGTACAAGACCAGGGAAGCCCTTGTAGAAGGTTGAGTCTGACTGGACCCTGCTATTCCAGGGCCCATCCCAGACGGCAGCCTGGTGCTTACACCTCCCCTAGCACAGAGTGCACCTGGGAGACGGGCCTGGGGCTGTCCTGTTTGTCTGGGGTCCTTGACTCCCGGAGCAGCCCCACCTACAGCCATCCAGGCCTGCCCAAGCACATTGGAACCTGGTCCACACCCTTCAGTGCACACATGGCCTGCTCTCCCAAAACCTCCTCTACCTCCTATAGTCCTTAATGGGAACTGCCAATCCAGCATAGGGAGTGTGTGTGTGTGTGTGTGTGTGTGGCAGGATGACCTCAGACCTCTGAAGTCCCGATTCTAGACTTGCTGACAATGGATCAGAGGCCACCCATGGGAGTAACTTTGAAGAAATAATGGGATTTTTATGAGCTGTCTTTAATGATTATTAAAACCAGCCATATGCAGGGCATTATGGTGGCGCTTTGATGTTCACTGGGGCTTCCCTGCTGGCTCAGTCAGTAAAGAATCTGCCTGCAATGCGGGAGACCAGGTTTGATCCCTGGATCAGGAAGATCCCCTGGAGAAGGAAATGGCAACCCACTCCATTATTCTTGCATGGAGAATTCCATGGACAGAGGAGCCTGATGGCTAAAGTCCTTCGGTCCACAAAGAGTCGGACATGACTAACACTTGATGTTCATTATTTAATTTTCACCATTAAGAGGTGAAGATTGGAAGCTCAATTATAAGAAATGGAAATGGTTCTGGGCCCCTCACATGCCCGCTCAGCACATACCTGGTTAAGAGGGGCATGGGACTGGCACTGACTTTGGAGGGACTCTGGCTCCCAAGTCAGCATTCTTTCCACTCTAAATAGATCCCTGTGGAAAAAACCAAGGAGCCTCAAGAATGAGGAGTGGGGAGGGGCTGCTGTGGTTCACAATGGGGTCTTCAGGTAGTTCAGTTCAGTTCATTTCAGTTGCTCAGTCGTATCCGACTCTTTGCAACCCCATGAACCCCAGCATGCCAGGCCTCCCTGTCCATCACCAACTCCCGGAGTTTACCCAAACTCATGTCCATTGAGTCGGTGATGCCATCTAACCATCTCATCCTCTCTTTTCCCCTTCTCCTCCTGCCTTCAATCTTTCCGAACATCAGGGTCTTTTCAAATGAGTCAGCCCTTCACATCAGGTGGCCAAAATATTGGAGTTTCAGCTTCAACATCAGTCCTTCCACTGAATACCCAGGACTGATTTCCTTTAGGATGGACTGGTTGGATCTCCTTGCAGTCCAAGGAACTCTCAAGAGTCTTCAACACCAGGTAGAGGCCTGCTGAATCCCTCAACATAACCTAGTGCCATGTAACCCACAGGCACTGTGATCACTCCTTAGCCAAAGCCTCTGGCAGCCTCACCCCAAACATGTCAAATCAGCTTGGATTTTCCCTTCCCCCCACCTTCACACCTCAGGCTGAGCTAGTGTGCCCCCTCCGCTCCCACTGAACTCCAGACTTTCTGCAATTATGTTGTGTCTCTTTTCTTTCTTTTTGGCAGCACTGGGTCTTCGTTGCTGCACCCAGGTTTTCTCCAGTTGCAGCAAGCGGGGGCTGTTCTTTGTTGTACTCAGGCTTCTCACTGTGTTGACTTCTGTGGCGAGTACCATCTCTGGGGCATGCAGGCCTCAGCGGATGCAGCACTCAGGCTCAGGACTGTGGCTCATGGGCTCTAGAGCACAGGCTCAGTAGTTGCGGTGTACTGGCTTAGTTGCCCTGCAGCATGAGCATGTGGGATTTCTCTAGACATGGGATTGAACCCGTGTCCCCTGCATCAGCAGGCAGAGTCTTAACCACAGGACTACCAGGGAAGTCCTGCAATTACATTCTCTTGAGCAGGCCTGTGGCTGCTAACTCCCAGGGCCTGGTCACATGGGTAGCATGGTTCCTAAAAGCCCGGCTGCACCGAGACTGAGGGAGGGACTGGGTACCAGATATCACACTGTGGACACAAGAGGCCCTGGTCATCATTGACCTTCAGGCTGGGAAACTTTGGCCTCAGAAGTTACAACCCGATTGTACATCTTGAGGCTGCCCCTGACCAGCTCTGTGACTATGCTATGCTAAGTCACTTCAGTCGTGTCCGACTCTGTGTGACCTCATAGACGGCAGCCCACCAGGCTCCCCCGTCCCTGGGATTTTCCAGGCAAGAGTACTGGAGTGGGGTGCTATTGCCTTCTCTGAGCTCTGTGACTAGGGCAAGGCATTTTTATCGCTAACCACCAGTGGTCTCATTCAGAAACAGGCAGCCCCACCTAGTGACTGCTGAAGGCTGTGTTGCTTAGTACGTGGCCTGCAGGGGCACTCCACAAAATGCTCTATTCTCTACCCACCTCCTTCCCCTTGGTGGCAGGGCTGCTTGGCATGGATGCAGGGTTGCACCCTGCACTGGAGGGTACACAGCCAAGGTGGTGGGTGGAGCTGACCTGTAGCTCGAACTCCACTCACGCAGCCACGTGCTCTGGTGGAGACTGTGCCTCTGCCTGGCAGAAGGGGCACCTTTCTCTAACCTGCCCAAAGGCACCTAGGGTATCCACACGTTTGGAGCCTGGCCCTGGAAGGCTGTGAGCTGACTGTCAGCTGTGCTGACAGTCATGGAGGGCTGGTAAACTGCTATACTCAGAACTGCTGGCCTGCAAGGGAGAGAAGAGGGTGAGGAGTGAGGCCCTAATCGCTGTTTCCAGAGAGGAAGAAAGTTAGCCGCTCAGTTGTGTCCAATTCTTTGTGATCCCATGGACTGTAGCCCACCAGACTCCTCTGTCTGTGGAATTCTCCAGACAAACATATTGGAGTGGGTTGACATTTCCTTCTCCAGAGGATCTTCCCCAGGAGATTGAACCCCAGTCTCCTGCATTGCAGGCCAGGAAAGCCCCAAGAGAGGAGTCTCAAAGAGTGAAATCAGACTTTACTGAACTGCCTGGCAGTTGCTGTGAAGCCTGGCACCACCACCACTTCTTAGCTGTTGACCCTTGGTCTTTTTTTTTTTTTTTAAGTGAAGTCGCTCAGTCGTGTCCGACTCTTTTCGACCCCATGGACTGTAGCCTACCAGGCTCCGTCCATGGGGTTCTCCAGGCAAGAATACTGGAGTGACCCTTGGTCTTTAGTGCACTTCTGTGAACTTCAGTGTCCCCTCCAGGAAACAAGGAGAATACAAACCTTCTTGTGGTTACTCATATAACAAATAATTGAGAGCCTACTCTGTGTCCTGTAGTGTTCTAAGGTGTTGTGAAGATTAAAGCACACATAGGGATGAGATGGTTGGATGGCATCACCAACTCAATGGACATGAGTTTGAGCAAGCTCTGAGAGTTGGTGATGGACAGGGAAGCCTGGTGTGCTGCAGTCCATGGGGTCGCAAAGAGTCAGACAAGACTGAGTGAGCTGAACTGAAGGAGGATTAATTGACTAATTCCAGTTGCTAGTCCTCTGAGGCTGTTTAAATAAATATTTGATGAATGGGTGAATTTCACCAGGGATCTTGGTTGATTGTAAGCAAAGCTGAGCTGCACCTTAGGGAGGGGCTAAGAATTTGCCCCTACTTGCCTTAAAGTGCCAGGAGCTTGCGTTCTAAGTCACTTCAGTCCTGTCCGACTCTGCGACCCTATGTATGGACTGTAGTCCACCAGGCTTCTCTGTCCATGGGATTCTGCAGGCAAGAGTCCTGGAATGGGTTGCCATGCTCTTCTCCAGGGGATCTTGCCAAACCAGGGATAGAACTCAAGTCTGTTATGTCTCCTGCATTGGCAGGTGGGTTCTTTACCACTAGGGCCACCTGGGAAGCCAGCAGGGCCTTCTCCTAATTGGGCTCTCTCCTTATCCACCCCACCTCAAACAGTGGTGAGAGCCATCACCTTGCCCCCTCTAAGGGGTCATGGTCATTCTGGTGATTGCTCTGTATATATATCTCAGGCTTAGCAGGGCAAGGGAGGGGAGGCTCCTGGTGATCTAAGTCTGTATCTTGGGTTTACCACCACTGGTTTTCCGTGTTCCCTGGACTCTGCCCTCCCTAGGCTCCACTGCTCCCTCGGGCCCTGGACCCGGCCCTCGCCCCAGGGGCACAGGCGTTTCCTGCCCCTGGGCCACTGGCCTCTTCCTTAATACCCTCCTGACCTCCTCCTTGTCGCGCAGGCCTGCAGCCCCAGTGTCACCGCCGCCATGGCTTCGAAGCAGCTCTTCCGCGCGCTTGTGTCAGCGCAGTGGGTGGCTGAGGCGCTCCGGGCCCCACAGGCTGGGCAGCCCCTGCGGCTGCTCGATGCCTCATGGTACCTGGCCAAGCTGGGCCGCGACGCGCGCCGTGAGTTCGAGGAGCGCCACATCCCGGGCGCCGCCTTCTTTGACATCGACCAGTGCAGCGACCGCACGTCGCCCTATGACCACATGCTGCCCAGCGCGGCACACTTCTCAGAGTACGCAGGCCGCCTGGGCGTGGGCGCTGCCACCCACGTGGTGGTCTACGACGCCAGTGATCAGGGCCTCTACGCGGCGCCGCGCGTCTGGTGGATGTTCCGCGTCTTCGGCCACCGCACGGTATCTCTGCTCGACGGTGGCCTCCGCAACTGGCTGCGCCAGGGCCTCCCGCTGAGCTCAGGCAAGAGCCGTCCCCAGCCCGCCGAATTCCACGCGGTGCTGGACCCCGCCTACATCAAGACGTACGAGGACATCAAGGAGAACCTTGAATCCCGGCGCTTCCAAGTGGTGGACGCCCGTGCCGCCGGCCGCTTCCAGGGCACAGAACCCGAGCCCCGAGACGGTAACCAATGAGTGAAGTGCCCAGGAAGTCCCTGCCTGAGCACTGCCCTCGCCTCACTCTTGCCTTAAAGGGTGGGGTGGTGGGGTGTCAGCAGAGATTCACCCCACAGCATGGGGGTGCCGGCTGAGATCTAGTTTCTAGTCGTCTCACTGGGCTTTATTCTAAGTGAAGGCGATAATATTTGCCCTGCCTCCACCCCCAAACTAGTTGGAAACCCAGAATGCCCTGTATAAGTGTGAGAATCCAAACAGCCCCCTCCCAGTACTATGGATGGGGGTCACTGCCAAATGGGAGGAGGGGACAGGCCCAGTTGGGGGAAAGCCCCACATAGATGGTGCTTGATCAGGTCTACCACCATCTCTGAGGGTGATGGAGCCAGGAAAGAGGAGAGAGAAAGTGGAGAATGAAAGTCGTCAGAGGGGCCAAAGGCTAGCAGAGAGCAGGACAGAGGAGCCTCAAGTACGTGCTGCTCCAGATTGGAGCAGAAACTGAATAGAGGGTGGTTGCTGGCCTCGGCTGGGGTAGGGCCTCTCCCACATGGTCTGGGATCCCCATGGAGTTCAACATCTGGCTGCTTCCTGAGATCTGGGGAGAGGTGGCCATTCTAAGGCTTCACACTCCGTTGTGTAAGGAGCAGGGTTGGGAAGGGGTCCCCACAAAGCAGGTGGATCAGTAACCACTTTGGTGTGAGCTTTTTAATGATCTCACAAGAGGACTTCCCTGGTGGTTGTTTTTTAGCTGGGGAGTCATGTCTGATTCTCTTGTGACCCCATGGACTGTAGCCCACCAGGCTCCTCTGTCCCTGGGATCCTTGAGGCAAGAATATTGAAGGGGGTTTGCCGTTTCCTTCTTTCCCTGGTGGTCCAGTGGTTAAAAATCTGCCTTCCAGTGCAGGGCACATGGGTTCGATCTCTGATCGGGGAACTAAGATCCCACATGCTGCAGTGCAACTAAGCCTGAGCCACAACTAGAGAGCCTGTTCTCTTGCAACAAGAGAAGCCTGTGTGCTGCATCGAACACCCAGCACAGCCAAAAAAAGAAAAAGATCCCACAAGACGGGTGCTCTTCTCATACAGAAGGGGACATGGAGCCTTAGAAGGGCCACCTTTTCCCAGATCTCAGGAGGCAGCCAGGCATTGAACTCCAGTGCACTACCTTTAACTGCACTGAACAACCAGTAATCCCCCAGTCATTTCTCTCCTGTGTGCTTTGAGGAGGGCGCAGGGAACTTGCCTCTTCCTCTGGGAAGTTCTCCCTGAATGGATCCCTCTACCCCTGAATCAGGGCTGGCTGGAGCTTCTTTTTCTAGAGCAGCTTGGGCTCACCCTGTCCTAGCACTGTTAGGGTGATCTGAGGGCAAGGACCATCCATGCTCCCAGTGCATCCTGAAGACTAACCCAGCAGCTGGATGGTGTCCAGAGAGGTTTTGTGAATTCACAAGGTCCCGACACAGGGAACCCTGCAGAGCTGTGTAGACATGACTGTGGGAAACTGCTGATGGCCAAGCTTTTTTGAACCTAAGTTAGTGGCAGTTTGAGATGGTCCAGCCTAATAGGGATGCCACCTTGAACCTGTGGGACCCTTCAGCTTAGCCCCTGGGTGGGGGTGGGGGTGATGAAGTAATGTAGGGCAGCGAGCCAGAGCCAGACCTGGGTTCAAAGCTCTCCCCAGGTTGCACTAGCTGTGTGACACCTGGCAGGTCACCTAGTCTCTGAACTGCAGCTTCTGCGTGGGTCAAGTCAGAGCAGAACATGGAGCTTAAAGGATGCTTGAGGGTTAAATGAGAGCAAGTGTGTTAAGCACTTAGCTCTGTGTTTGCACATACAGGGTGCACTTGAGAAACGGGAAGTGGGATAATTAACGTGTGCTTCCCTGGCTGCGGGTCTTTACAGGGGTGCTTAATGCTTACCTCCATTGTGCTTGCTCATTCGTAAAATGGAAGATAAGGGTAAATGCCCAGCCGGCCTGTCGTCAAGGTGAACGAGCTGATGAGTATACAGGCTCCAGCTAAATCAGCGGAGAATATCAGCGTCCCCATTGTCCCCCCTCCACAGCCTGAGACCTGGCCTGCTTGATGCCCTCTGCCTGAGATGCTCTCAACTTCTACCACCCAGTCCCTTCAACCTGGTTAAATCTTATTCAGCCTTCAGGGCTTAATCAGAGAAGCTTTCCTGCCCCTCCCCCTCCCAGGCAGTGGGTCCTGCTTGGCAGCACAGGCTCTGGGCCTCTCTACTCCTACTAGCTTGGGCCAATCTGTTCCATGTGCCTCTATCTCCTCGTCTGTACAAAAAGGAGAATAGTAATTGCTTTCCCATAGTATTAGAGCAAGGATTAAAGGGAGAAATACAACTGAGGGGCTCCTAGCACAAAGTAAACCCTCAGTAAGGTCAGCTACAGTGATTCCTGTTACTGTGTATTACTGTTATTTACGATATGCATTATATCCCCATGCTACCCAAGAGGGCCTTTTAGTAACACCCATCATCCCTGGAGAAGGAAATGGCAACCCACTCCAGTATTCTTGCCTGGAGAATCCTATGGACAGAGGAGCCTGGTGGGCTACAGTCCATGAGGTTGCAGAGAGTTGGACGTGACTGAAGCTACTGAGCATGCACACACGCAAAATAATGAGTATGCCAGCTTGCATTTACCTAGAACTTCCTCTAACTGTCAGCACAGTCAGTCTTCAGGAAACCTGGGGCAGAGTGTGGCTTCTGTGGAGTCTGAGTCCTGGGTTCAGAGCCCAGGCAGCAATTCACTAGATGCATGACACTGGACAGTAGCGAACCTCAGCATCTCCTGTAAAACAGATTCCTGTACAGTGGCTGCCTGGGTTTCCTGCTTGTGCGGACTACCTGAGATGATGCTTAGAGGGTAGCGCCGTGGCTGCATGGAAAGTTCTCAGTCCCGCAGGGGCCATTCCTACCGCCCTTGTGCAAACGTTTGTTCCCTGCCTCCTGCTCTCCTGTTGCAGGCATCGAGCCCGGCCACATCCCCGGCACCATCAACATCCCGTTCACGGACTTCCTGACCGAGGACGGACTGGAGAAGAGCCCCGAGGAGATCCGCCGCCTCTTCCAGGACAAGAAGGTGGACCTCTCCCTGCCCCTGGTGGCCACCTGCGGCTCCGGCGTCACAGCCTGCCACGTGGCCCTGGGCGCCTACCTCTGCGGCAAGCCGGATGTACCTATCTATGATGGCTCCTGGGTGGAGTGGTACATGCGTGCCCAACCCGAGGACATCATCTCTGAGGGCCGGGGGAAGATCCACTGAGGCATGGCGGGACACAGGAAACTTGGGTGACACCCAGCCAGCAGTACCCAGCCCAGTGGTTCCAACTCTGCTCTGACCAGGATAGTGTTTCTTCCTCCAACTCAGGTGGTACATGGGGCGACACCCCAGAGGCCAGGAACTCTGGACTTATGGGCTCCCAGTGGAGGCAGCAGAGAAGGAGGCAGCGGGCACAGGGGGAGGGGAGTTGCCCTTGTGGTGCTGAACTGGAGCCCCACTTCCCTTCTGTTGAAGAAATAAAACAGTCAAGTGCTAAACCCTTCTGACTGCGGGGCTGCCTCAGCTCTCCTCCACTCCTGGGCTGACGGCTCCAGCATGCCCAGCTCGGGAGCTCCATGGAGCCAGAGTGTCTTGAGAACCGTGTCCCTTCTGCTTTCTGAGCGGTGCTGGGGCCCCAGAGGCCTTCCAGTCCCGAGACCGAATGTCTCCCTGACAGCTGTCTTCTACTTCTTTTGCTGCATGAAAGAATGAATATGTTAGGCACTCAGCAGTGTCTGACTCTCTGCAACCTCATGGACTGTAGCCTGCCAGGCTCCTCTATCCATGGAATTCCCCAGGCAAGAATACTGGAGTGGGTAGCCATTCACCTCTCCAGGGAATCTTTGCTGGGGTCTTCCTTCTGGCTTCTGGGTTATTTAAGGTGAATCTTTTGTGGTATGTCTGGAGCCCCACCCAAAGCTGGCCCCTCCCCATGGGTAAGTAATACATCTCATTTCAAGACAGATGGTTCCAGAACTTAATAGGAGGTTGTACCACACCGAGGAGGCCCATTCTAGCCCAGGATATTTTGGAGAAGAGCAGAGTTTAGTCAAATTAGAGGGGAATCCAGTTCTAGACTCTGAGAGCCACCCTTGGAGCCTTGCCTTTGGGGCTACCTGGGGGTGGGCAATATGAGGAGCTTTGATCCTTTCTGCTTAAGGAGAAAGAACCCTTATTCCCCAGGTTTCTCAAGGGTAAGGAGTCTATTCTCCTCCTTCCATGTTTGTTCTTTGTGCAAGGATGGACATGGGTGTCAGAAGGCACCAGGTGCCCTCTGTTGGAACCTGGGTCACCCCTCCCCCAGGCATCTTCCAGCCCCCTAGGCATCTCTTGGTAGCAAAGGCCCAGGTGTCAGCCAGTACTGAGGGGACCTCCAGAAGGAAAAAAAGACCAGAAGGGGCAGACTTACCCAAGCTCACATGATGGACTCACAACATAGCTGAAACCAGATCCAGATTTTCTGACTCTGAATTTACTTTTTTTTTTTCACCCAAGACTCTGAGTCGTCTCTCCCAAGTCCACAGGGATGGTGGGGAACCAATGGGACAGAATCCTGGTTTTCCGAATAAAAGGTCTAAAATAAGTCCCACCTCTCTGAGCCTCAGCTTTCTTACCTATAAAATGGGAATAATACATACTTTTGAAGAAGGGATTTCAGACAAGGACCTGACCAAGAGCCCAGCAGCCCTGAGCCCTATCTTCATAGCTCAGGGCTTCTTCACCTTGGGGCAACTGACATTTGGGCTGGATAATCTTTCTTTGTAAGAGCATCCTGGGCATCAGAGAATGTTTAATGGTATTTGTGGCCTCTATCCATGAGATGCCAGCAGCACCAACCAGTTGTGAGAAAAAGAAATGTCTCCAGATAAAGCCAAATGTCCCCAAAGAGGCAAAAATAACCCCCTAGTTGAGCACCAGTGCTGTGGGAGCAATGGCCATACTTGATGACAGCAGTCAGGACCAATACAAACAGGGATCTTCACACGGAGGGAACCCCCATCTCCCCATCATGAACCCTTTCCCCTGGGGGCTGAATTTAACAGTTTAGGAATTTTCCTTTCCAGCTGATTTCAGACAAACCTCGTTTTCTCCCTTAAAAATGTCCCTGCCTCTTCAAGGAGTTGGGTTTGTTGGCAAACACACGTGAGGTCTGATCTGGCTTCCAGTTCCCTTGCCCCATGCAAGGCTGCCTGACCTTGGACACAAGGCTGAGCCCCTTTGAGCCTCAGTTTCTTCATCTTTTGTCGTTGCTGTTAAAATTTTATTTGTTTATTTTTGGCTATGCTGGGTCTTTATTGCTGCACATGTTTTCTCTAGTTGCGGTGCACGGGCTTCTCATCACGGTGGCTTCTCTTCTTACGGAGCACAGGCTTTAGGGCTTGAAGGCTTCAGTAGTTGCAGCTCCTGGGTTCCAGAGTGCAGGCTCAGTAGTTGTTGCACACTTCCCTGACTAGGGATCGAACTGGTGTCTCCTGCACTGGCAGGCAGATTCTTTGCCACCAAACCATCAGGGAAGCCCCCATCTTTTTCTTTTTAATTGTCTGCTTATTTTTGTTGTGAACCACACGTGGGATCCCTTCTCCCACCAGGGATTGAACCCATGCCCCCTGCGTTGGAATTGTGGAGTCTTCACCACTGGACCGCCAGGGAAGTCCCAGTTTCTTCACTTTCAAAATGAGTGTAATCATACCTTCATTGAGCAACATGGGGATTCAATGAGAAAATCCATAGCAACTGTTTAGGTTGGTGGCAGGCACAGAGTCAATATCGAGTGTTACTGTTATTTTGTAAAGGACTTTTACTTTATCAGCATGTTGAGTGTCTCTCGTACTTCCAGCATTGGGGGAAGGGAATGTGAGTATGAGAATTATGTTCCAGCCCTGGAAAAGCCTCCCAGCTAGGAAGGAGAAACTGGCCCAGGGTATATTTTTAGAGAGAAATGGTGAAATGATCTATTTTACAACAGACTTATTTCACAAGAGCCTTTTGATGAAGGTGAAAGAGGAGAGTGAAAATGCTAGCTTAAAACTCAGCATTCAGAAAACTAAGATCATAGCATTTGGGCCCATCACTTCATGGCAAGTAGATGGGAAAACAATGGAAACAGTGACAGACTTTGTTTTCTTGGGCTCCAAAATCACTGCAAACAGTGACCACAGCCATGAAATTAAAAGACGCTTGCTCTTTGGAAGAAAAGCTATGATAAACCTAGACAAGGTGTTAAAAAGCAAAGACACCTCTTTGCCAACAAAGGTCCATCTAGTCAAAGCTCTGGTTTTTCCAGTAGTCATGTATGGATGTAAGAGTTAGACCATAAAGAAAGCTGAGTGCTAAAGATTTGATGTTTTCAACCTGTGATGCTGGAGAAGACTCTTGAGGGTCTCTTGGACAGCAAGGAGATCAAACTAGTCAGTCCTAAAGAAAATCCTAAAGGATGGAGCTTTATTATCCTTAACATATGGAGAATGAGTCACTTGGGAGGTGAAATTTTCAGATTAACTGAAGCTTTATAGTTTTTTAAATTAACTTTTATGGGAGTATAGTTGCTTTACAATGTTGTGTGTCTGCTGTACAGCAAGTGAATCAGCTATGTGTATACATGGTGGCGGTTTAGTCACTAAGTCTTGACTCTTTGCGACCCCATGGACTGTACCCTGCCAGGCTGCTCTGTCCATGGGATTTCCCAGGCAAGAATACTGGAGTGGGTTGTCATTTCCTTCTCCAATATGCATCCCCTCTTTTTTGGATTTCCTTCCCATTTAGGTCACCACGGAGTACTGAGTAGATTCCCCTGTATTATACAGTAGGTTCTCACTAGTTATCAATTTTACACATAGTATCAATAGTGTATATATGTCAATCCCAATTCATCCCACTCTTTCCCCCTTGGTGTCCACATGTTTGTTCTCTACACCTCAAGCTTTATCATTTTCAGTTCAGTTCAGTCACTCAGTCGTGTCCGACTCTTTGCAACCCTATGAATCACAGCACGCCAGGCCTCCCTGTCCATCACCATCTCCCGGAGTTCACTCAAACTCACGTCCATCAAGTCAGTGATGCCATCCAGCCATCTCATCCTCTGTCGTCCCTTTCTCCTCCTGCCCCCAATCCCTCCCAGCATCAGGGTCTTTTCCAATGAGTCAACTTTTCACATGAGGTGGCCAAAGTACTGGAGTTTCAGCTTTAGCATCATTCCTTCCAAAGAACACCCAGGGTTGATCTCCTTTAGAATGGACTGGTAGATCTCCTTGCAGTCCAAGGGACTCTCAAGAGTCTTCTCCAACACCACAGTTCAAAAGCATCAATTCTTCGGTGCTCAGCTTTCTTCACATTTTAAGCACCCCCAAATTTAACAGTGGGTGGGACACAGTATACTGAGGGTACAAGAACTCTCTGTGGCTTTGTTTCATCACTTTACTGTGAGCACTGTTTGCCCCTAAACTAAATGGACCCCATTGCTGTGACTTTCCAGTCCTCAAGTCCTTGCATCTCCAGATCGTCCTTGACCACTGTCCATCCTGGTTAATATCATGCTCTCCAGAGTCTCCATCTGCTTCTAGGTGGGCCCACTCTCCAGATGATGCCAACTATTCTAGGGCTTAAACCACTGGTAAACCAGGGCCTCTGGCAACCCACTGGGGTCCACAGCCTGCAGTGCCATCACCCTGCTCTTCTGTCCATGTCCCCTGTCTCAGTGTGTATGGCCACCACACAGGGGTCACCTGTGCCCAGACCTGCCTGACAGCCCGTTCTCCAGAGTTGGCCTCTCTTCCCCATAGCCAATAAACACCCAGGCCCATGATTTTCACCTCTGTTCTCATTGCCTTGGTACAGGTCACCACCCCCACCCCCATGCCAAAGACACACAGATACAACCTGTCCAGTCATTAATTCCAGCACAAACCTTCAGGAACAAGCCTTGTACTGGGATCTGGGGCATGGAGGATAAAGATGTAAGGGGAACTTGCCTAGTGGAGAGGGGCAGACAGATAGGCCATGATAGGTGTGGCAAGGAGGATCTAAGAGACGAAACAGAACAGGAGAGGGTGGAACAGATGGCTCTGGGTCTGAGAAGCTGGTCTGCACAGGCTAGTAGCCTCTTTCTGAATCCCCTGGCCCGTACCTCCTCACTCCACGTGGAACAACAACAGGGGATGGGGTTCAAAGCCCAGCCTTGGGAGGCATTTGGACCTCCAGCTCACTGGCTATGAGTGTGCTTTGATTTCCTCATCTGTCATGGAATAATCCAGTACCCACCTCACAGGATCATATTGATACAAGAATTGAGAACAAAGCCTGCACAGTGAGCCTGACATCCATGCATTATAAATTACTAATATTCTGTCCTACGCAGGTCACTCCTGCCTCCTTTTACCTGCCTGGATGCCCTTGAGGGTAGCATATCTTATTCATGGTTCTCTTCCTGACCCCAGCACAGTGACGTAGTCAGGACTTAATGAGTATCTGATGTGTATATAAATATCCTGGCAGGGCTAAGAAAGACCCTAAAAAACCTTCCTTGGCACTTTCCTGGTGGTCCAGTGGCTAAGACTCCAAGCTCCCAATTCAGAGGGCTTGGGTTCAATCTCTGGTTGGGGAACTAGATCCAGCATGCACAGCTAAGAGTTCACATGCCATGGCTAAAGATCCTGCAGGCTTCAGTGAAGATGGAAGAGCCTGTGTGCTGCAACTAAAACCCATTGCAACAAAGTAAATACTAAATAAAATAGATATTTTTAAAAACCCCTCCTCTTTACTGAGCACTTTCCATATCCAGGGAGAATGCTAAGTGTTTTGTACCCACTTAATCCAACAACCGGAGAAGGCAATGGCACCCCACTCCCATACTCTTGCCTGGAAAATCCCATGGATGGAGGAGCCTGGTAGGCTGCAGTCCATGGGGTCGCGAAGAGTTGGACACGACTGAGCGGCTTCACTTTCACTTTTCACTTTCATGCATTGGAGAAGGAAATGGCAACCCACGCCAGTGTTCTTGCCTGGAGAATCCCAGGGACAGGGGAGCCTGGTGGGCTGCCGTCTATGGGGTCGCACAGAGTCGGACACGACTGAAGCGACTTAGCAGTAGCAGTAGCAATCCAACAACCCTGAGAAATAGGTGTTATTACCCCTTCCTCTCATTTTACAGATAAGGAAGATGGTGGCTTAGGTCAGGTGACTCGTCTGAGATCTCAGGAAGGATAGGGCTGGGATTGGAATTCTGGATGGAATGGTTTCATCATGGTGAGACAGAACTGGAGAGGGGGTCATAGAAGAGGGGTTGGGGTTTCTGTCTGGGTTGGGGGTTTGTAAGCCCCATAGGAATGCACTTACACATGCTCACACCTTTGCTCACAGGTGAGGAATAATGGAACCAGGCTAGACAGTTTGCCAAGTTATGTGTGCACTTTAATGCATATCTCCAGGACTCTTTATAAAAGTTGTACTTCCTCTCTTTAAAGAACATAGTAGCAATCGGCAGAGAAAAACAGGAGGAAAGAGGCAATTATTTAATGCTAACAACCACACCCAGTATTTAGGTGCAAGCATGTGATAAACTGCAGAATTGTGTGGTCCAGTGTTGAGGTCCTTTAATGGACCAGAACCTGGTGGTCCAGAGTCAACGATAAAAAAGTAAAAAAGAGTGAGAAACAGTCTGATATTCCTTGGTTTATGCAGAAAACAATAAAGCCCTTGACACGGGGCTTGCACTGCTTCACGTAGGCACAGGGCACCCTCTCGGGAGGGTGTTGCAAGCCCGGGCAAGAAAGTGAGCTCAGCAGGCTTCTGTGCTCCAAAGAATTAACCTGAGAGACAGAGAAAGAAAGAGAGAGAAAAAGAAAGAAAGACACGGGGACCCAAGCTCTGATGGAACAAGGGTGTTTTATTCAACATAGTGTGGGTATATATACTGTCTTACAAGGTAGCTTTGTTGAGCAGAGATAAAGATAAAAAGTTCAGACTTAGAAATTATCAAGGAAACATAAGGCAATCCATATCAAAGAGAGAGGGTTGTAAATAATCACTTTTACCTTATGGTTCACAAAAAGGAAGAGGGCCGTAAATAGTTACTTATCACTGTGTGGAAAAACTAACGAAGGAAATGCATGCATTTCTCAGCCCTGGGAGAGATTTGCCACTTCTCTTAATTCCTGAATATTCAGAAATTAATAAGGAACAGAGGATTCATGACAGATCCAAAATAGCACACAGGAAGCCTCCTGTTAAATGCTTCTTGACAATTCCCCCTATTTTATTATATTTGTAAAAAAGATCTTGACCAATTTGAGTTTGTTTAGTATTAACCATGGATGGAGGAGCCTGGTAGGCTGCAGTCCATGGGGTCGCTAAGAGTCGGACACGACTGAGCAACTTCAGTTTCACGCATTGGAGAAGGAAATGGCACCCCACTCCAGTGTTCTTGCCTGGAGAATCCCAGGGACAGCGGAGCCTGGTGGGCTGCCGTCTATGGGGTTGCACAGAGTCGGACACGACTGAAGTGACTTAGCAGCAGCAGCAGCAGCAGTATTAACCAACTTTATAGAGAGGTAACAATAAACAACAAATATAATTACCAAGACAATCACCAAAGTTACAGTTCCAGAACTGATACTGTGGGTAATACACTGAAACCATCCTCGTGGGTCTAGCCCAGATAATTGATCAGCTAGTTGTTCAGCTAAAGTTTCCAAATTAGTGGAAGAGGGCAGACATTTAGAAAAGGTTTCAAAGATTTCCTTTTGCAGTAATTGTACATCTAGAGAGGCATTATCATGTATGTTTTGTAAATGAAATTTGATTTGTTCCCAGTTGTAGGCACTATGATTGAATTGAACAGGAGTAATACAAAATTGAGTAGAATTCCAATCACATTTTAGTATCACTTGTTTTTGCAAATCTATTAATTGATCTCTGACCCATTTGATGGCTGCTTTTAGTTCCTGTATTTCCTCTTGAATATCCTCATCTACCTGAGCCTGAGTAGCCCACATATTATGAGCATCTTCAGTCCAATTTTGGATAAAATTATGTGTTTGAATTGAGGTATGTAAAGCAGCGCTTGCAACAGCAGCAGTGGTGCAAATAGCTATTAACCCCAAAATGCCAAGAATCAGCCATCCAATGAATTGTTTAGATCATTGGAGCAGTTTAGTAAGTAATCTGGAAGCAAGTCCAGCCATAGGACCTTCTTCCAAGGGTCACTGGAGATTTATTGGTAACCACAAATTACGTTGAGATCGAAGAATCAAAAAGGAATCATTTCTTAAAGAAATAGAGGAGTTAAGACAAGTATATAGTTTGCAATTAATACAAGTAACAGAACGTAAAGTCTTATTAAATTGTAAATTTCCTATGGCTATAACAAAAGGAAGTGGGACACACGCCTGTATAAAATATGACTGATTATAGCGAAAGAAATAGTTACTATGACCACAACTGGTCCCTGTGAAATGTCCTGTCCAAGTACCAAGTTCTTCTGTGCTCACAGCAAGTTTCCAGATGTCCCATTGTTCAGGCCCACTCTGTTTATCGAGGACGATTCTAGGACGAGGTGGGGCTAATCCACCAAAGAAGTCCTTTGTCATGGTAATGCTCCATCGAAGTGTCAGTGACCTTCCATGTCACTTGAGTAGCATAGTCACACACAGTGCTGTTAATATCACCTGAGCAGTTAGATAACCACATACCATGGGGTCTGCAATCAACAATTGTATGATTAGCCACAAACATTAATTTTCCTGATTTGGCTTGACATTTGTCCCAACGAACAGGAGCATATGTAAAGTTCTTATAAGTAAATCCTTTGCATGGTGTTTGTTTTTTCCCTAACTCTTTCCCTAAAGTCTCAGTAGTATAAACATGGTTCACAGACAAAGAAAGGGCAGTAAATAATCCAAGCAATATCTGAAAATCCTTTTTGGGAGGCAGGGTGAAAGCCCAAGTTTGTTGGCTAACGTTTATGCATAATTCTGCTGGGCCCATGCACAAAGGAAGGACTTCATAACCTAGAGAAATATTAATTAGTTTTCATTCTTCTTCAGGATGTGAGGCCCCTTCAGTGCTCCAGGGAGAAGGCATATATATAGAGTCATTAGTTGAAACGATTGGTCCTCTCTCCGTCCATTTGACCACCTGTAGTAGAGGGGGTGGGGTATGTAAGCCCAGTAAGTATGATTAGTTAGAGCTCAAACGGGGGAGGCACAGGCAAGCAGACTGAGCATTGCCAGGAGAATGTATTCAGGATTCCGAGGCATTCTCTGTTGAGAGACCAAATTTTCAGCTCGATTAGTAAGGGTTTTTATTTGTCCCCAAGTGGGGAGATCATAAGATCATAAGGTTGATGCTGCTGAGGGCGGGGCTTCCCGGAGATCTTTAGAGACGCCATGACCCATATTGGAATTTCTTCCTACTGGGGTTTTTGTTGTTTTGCCTCTATTTTGAAGGCTGGGGGCTCCCTTGGGTCGAATCTTCCAAAGAGGAAGCCATGTGAGTTCGTTGGATCTATCTGGGGAAATACAAGCATACCCCTTTCCCTGTAAGATTAGTTTCCCAGATTTCCATTGTTTTGTTAAACTATCTTGGTACCAAATGGGCAGAGGAAGAGAAGTGTCCTTCAATTCCTCAAAATGCTTTTCTGCTCTTGTTAAGATATCTTCCTGTGGTAAGTTTAAAAAATTTAAAACAAATTAAGCTGTATTAATAATAGTTATAGGTTTAGAAAATATCTTATGTTGGAATCTAGTAAAGTCTGCTTTAGATAAGGAAGACAGTAGTGTTCCGGTGTATTCCCCTTTTTAAATTTTTTTATTTGCAACTTTAGTGTGTGATATGCTTGTTCGACTATGCCTTGTGCCATGGATTATAAGGAATACCTGTAATATGTTTAATAGAAAAAGATTGTAAAAATTGTTTAAAGTGTCTAGAAATATAGGCAGGGCCATTGTATGTTTTTATAGAACTAGGAGTTCCCATTACAGCAAAACAAGCTAATAAGTGAGTTATAACGTGTTGTGTAGCCTCACTGCAAAGAGGTGTGGCCCAAATAAAAGAAGAATTAGTGTCGATACAGACATGCAAGAAAGAAAATGGAGAAAGTTCAGGGCAATGAGTTACACCCATTTGCCATAGTTCATTAGGTTGCAAACCGTGAGGATTAATACCTTGTGCAATGGGTCAAAGATGTAGGGGTCTACAAGTAGAGCGATTACTAATAATTTCTTTAGCCTGACGATATGGGATTTTCCATAGCTAGTGTAGGGAACCAGTATTGTTATGCAACAGAACATGCTGTTCCTATGGAGTGGCAAAGGAAACCAGTTTATCAGCCTGCTCGTTACCATGAGTCATGGGGCCGGGAAGGCAAGAATGTGCTTGAATATGTGTAATATAAATGGGACAATTGTGGTTTCTAACAACAGATTGTAGTTCGAAAAAGAGTTGTTGACTAATAGGTGGATGAGAGTTTATGGTGGAGGTTTCTATATTTTTTAATACAAAAACTGAATACATAGAGTCAGAGACTATATTAATGGGGTAAGGATGTAGGCAAATATCTTGAATCAGTTCAGTTCAGTTCAGTTGCTCAGTCGTGTCTGACTCTTTGCGATCGCATGAATCGCAGCATGCCAAGAGCATATAATTCATTTTGTCCAGCAGAATGAAATTCAGTATAAAAGACTTTATGTTCCTTAAGAGACCAGAATGAAGCTTTGGCGTTTTTAGTCCCATGTATATAAAAAACCTCAGCTTGTGGTATAGGCTGTGAGCTGATAATGCGAGAAATAATAAATTCAGTATTTTTGAAGAAATTCCACAGCTTACCAGAAGGATAATGAAATGAAATTTCTCCAAAATATTCCAGAAAAGCTATTTGGAAATCAGTAGAAGTTTGTAATGCATTCTCAAATTGAGATTTATTGATAGGTATTAAAATTTTATGAGGATCAGAGCCAATTAGAGTTTTAGTCCTATTTCTTCCACTGAAAATGATTAGAGCAATTAAATCAAGGTAGGGTATAAGTGACTTTATTCCCCTAAAACAGGTATAGATCCATTCAATTGGGTGTTCATGTTGGGCAAGAAGTCCCGTAAGAGAATGAAGAGAGGGGAGTATAAATAATTCTAGAGGTAAATCTAGTTTGATGTGAGTAAGAAATTGTTTTTGTAATTTATTTTGCACTAAATAGAGTTCTTCTCGTGCCTCTTGAGAAAGTGAATGAGGTCTATTTAAATCAGTATCTCCTTTTAAAGTATTAAATAGGTTATTCACTTGATAATTAGCAATGCATAAAGAAGGTCTAATCCAATTTATATCACCTAAGAGCTTTTGAAAATGATTTAAGGTTGATAATTTATCAGTACGGATCTGAGTTAGTTGAGGAATAATACGCTGTCTATTAACAACAAACCCCAAGTAATGGTAAAGTGTAGAGGTTTGATTTTTTTCAGGGGCAATGATTAATCCAGAGTTTCTTAAGCATTCAGTTCGTTCAGTTCAGTTCAGTCGCTCAGTCGTGTCCGACTCTTTGCGACCCCATGAATCGCAGCAGCCAGGCCTCCCTGTCCATCACCAACTCCCAGAGTTCACTCAGACTCACGTCCATCGAGTCGGTGATGCCATCCATCCATCTCATCCTCTGTCATCCCCTTCTCCTCCTGCCCCCAATCCCTCCCAGCATCAGAGTCTTTTCCAATGAGTCAACTCTTCACATGTTTGGCCAAAGTACTGGAGTTTCAGCTTTAGCATCATTCCTTCCACAGAAATCCCAGGGCTGACCTCCTTCAGTATGGACTGGTTGGATCTCCTTGCAGTCCAAGGGACTCTCAAGAGTCTTTTCCAACACCACAGTTCAAAAGCATCAATTCCTCGGTGTTCAGCCTTCTTCACAGTCCAATTCTCACATCCATACATGACTACTGGAAAAGCCTTGACTAGACGGACCTTTGTTGGCAAAGTAATGTCTCTGCTTTTCAATATGCTATCTAGGTTGGTCATAACTTTCCTTCCAAGGAGTAAGCGTCTTTTAATTTCATGGCTACAGTCACCATCTATAATGATTTTGGAGCCCAGAAAAATAAAGTCTGAAACTGTTTCCACTGTTTCCCCGTCTATTTCCCATGAAGTGATGGGACCGGGTGCCATGATCTTCGTTTTCTGAATGTTGAGCTTTAAGCCAACTTTTTCACTCTCCACTTTCACTTTCATCAAGAGGCTTTTTAGTTCCTCTTCACTTTCTGCCATAAGGGTGGTGTCATCTGCATATCTGAGGTTATTGATATTTCTCCCAGCAATCTTGATTCCAGCTTGTGTTTCTTCCAGCCCAGCGTTTCTCATGATGTACTCTGCATAGAAGTTAAATAAGCAGGGTGACGATATACAGCCTTGACATACTCCTTTTCTTATTTTGAACCAGTCTGTTGTTCCATGTCCAGTTCTAACTGTTGCTTCCTGATCTGCATACAGATTTCTCAAGAGGCAGGTCAGGTGGTGTGGTATTCCCATCTCTTTCAGAATTTCCCACAGTTTATTGTGATCCACACAGTCAAAGGCTTTGGCATAGTCAATAAAGCAGAAATAGATGCTTTTCTGGAACTCTCTTGCTTTTTCCATGATCCAGTGGATGTTGGCAATTTGATCTCTGGTTCCTCTGCCTTTTCTAAAACCAGCTGGAACATCAGGAATTTCATGGTTCATGTATTGCTGAAGCTTGGCTTGGAGAATTTTGAGCATTTCTTTACTAGCGTGTGAGATGAGTACAATTGTGCAGTAGTTTGAGCATTGTTTGGCGTTGCCTTTCTTTGGGATTGGAATGAAAACTGACCCTTTCCAGTCTTGTGGCCACTGCTGAGTTTTCCAAATTTGCTGGCATATTGAGTGCAGCACTTTCACAGCATCATCTTTCAGGATTTGGAATAGCTCAACTGAAATTCCGTCACCTCCACTAGCTTTGTTCGTAGTGATGCTTTCTAAGGCCCACTCGACTTCACATTCCAGGATGTCTGGCTCTAGGTCAGTGATCACACCATCGTGATTATCTGGGTCGTGAAGATCTTCTTGGTACAGCTCTTCTGTGTATTCTTGCCACCTCTTCTTAATATCTTCTGCTTCTGTTAGGTCCATACCATTTCTGTCCTTTATCGAGCCCATCTTTGCATGAAATGTTCCCTTGGTATCTCTAATTTTCTTGAAGAGATCTCTAGTCTTTCCCATTCTGTTGTTTCCCTCTATTTCTTTGCATTGATCGCTGAGGAAGGCTTTCTTATCTCTTCTTGCTATTCTTTGGAACTCTGCATTTCAGATGCTTATATCTTTCCTTTTCTCCTTTGCTTTTCACTTCTCTTCTTGTCACAGCTATTTGTAAGGCCTCTCCAGACAGCCATTTTGCTTTTTTGCATTTCTTTTCCGTGGGGATGGTCTTGATCCCTGTCTCCTGTACAGTGTCACGAACCTCCGTCCATAGTTCATCAGGCACTCTATCTATCAGATCTAGGCCCTTAAATCTATTTCTCACTTCCACTGTATAATCATAAGAGATTTGATTTAGGTCATACCTGAATGGTCTAGTGGTTTTCCCTACTTTCTTCAATTTAAGTCTGAATTTAGTAATAAGGAGTTCATGATCTGAGCCACAGTCAGCTCCTGGTCTTGTTTTTGTTAACTGTATAGAGCTTCTCCATTTTTGGCTGCAAAGAATATAATCAATCTGATTTCGGTGTTGACCATCTGGTGGTGTCCATGTGTAGAGTCTTCTCTTGTGTTGTTGGAAGAGGGTGTTTGCTATGACCAGTGCGTTTTCTTTGCAAAACTCTATTAGTCTTTGCCCTGCTTCATTCTGTATTCCAAGGCCAAATTTACCTGTTACTCCAGGTGTTTCTTGACTTCCTACTTTTGCATTCCAGTCCCCTATAATGAAAAGGACATCTTTTGGGGGTGTTAGTTCTAAAAGGTCTTGTAGGTCTTCAAAGAACTGTTCAACTTCAGCTTCTTCAGCGTTACTGGTTGGGGCATAGACTTGGATTACTGTGATATTGAATGGTTTGCCTTGGAAATGAACAGAGATCATTCTTTCATTTTTGAGATTGCATCCAAGTACTGCATTTTGAACTCTTTTGTTGACCATGATGGTCACTCCATTTCTTCTGAGGGATTCCTGCCCACAGTAGTAGATATAATGGTCATCTGAGTTATATTCACCCATTCCAGTCCATTTTAGTTCGCTGATTCCTAGAATGTCGACGTTCACTCTTGCCATCTCTTGTTTGACCACTTCCAATTTGCCTTGATTCATGGACCTGACATTCCAGGTTCCTCTGCAATATTGCTCTTTACAGCATCGGACCTTGCTTCTATCACCAGTCACATCCACACCTGGGTATTGTTTTTGCTTTGGCTCCATCCCTTCATTCTTTCTGGAGTTATTTCTCCACTGATCTCCAGTAGCATATTGGGCACCTACTGACCTGGGGAGTTCCTCTTTCAGTATCCTATCATTTTGCCTTTTCATACTGTTCATGGGGTTCTCAAGGCAAGAATACTGAAGTGGTTTGCCATTCCCTTCTCCAGTGGACCACATTCTGTCAGATCTCTCCACCATGACCCGCCCGTCTTGGGTTGCCCCATGGGCATGGCTTAGTTTCATTAAGTTAGACAAGGCTGTGGTCCTAGTGTGATTAGATTGACTAGTTTTCTGTGAGTATGGTTTCAGTGTGTCTGCCCTCTGATGCCCTCTTGCAATACCTACCGTCTTACTTGGGTTTCTCTTACCTTGGGCATGGGGTATCTTCACGGCTGCTCTAGCAAAGCACAGCTGCTGCTGCTTACCTTGGATGAAGGGTATCTCCTCACCGCCGCCCTTCCTGACCTTCATCGTGGGATAGCTCCTCCAGGCCCTCCTGCGCCCTCATAGCCACCGCTCCTTGGACGTGGGGTTGCTCCTCTCGGCTGCCGCCCCTGACCTTGGACGCGGGGTAGCTCCTCCCAGCCGCCACCCCTGACCTTGGACTTGGGTAGCTCTTCTTGGCCGTTCCTGTGCCGTTGCAGCCTGGCACTCTTGGCCACTGCCCCTGACCTCGGACGTGGGGTAACTCCTCTTGGCCGCCGCCCTTCAGGCATGGGGGTCCTCCCGGCTTCTGCCCCTGACCTCGGACGTGGGGTAGCTCCTCTTGGCCATGCTTAGTACGCCGGTCGCAGCTGCCTGTGCTTTTCTTAAGCATAGTTGAGCTATATCAAACATGTGTTGAGTTTCTAAGATAGATGGAGCTGAAAACAATATATCATCCATGTAATGAATAACAAGAAAGTTAGGAAATTGCTTTCTCACAGGCTCAAGAGTTTTAGCTACATAGTACTGACACATGGTGGGAGAATTCATCATCCCTTGTGGCAGTACAGTCCATTGGTACCGTTTCTGAAGTCCGATATGATTAGGATAAGGGAGAGAGAAAGTGAATCTCTCTCAGTCTAAAGGGTGTAAAGGTATATTAAAAAAGCAATCTTATAAATCAATAATAATAATGTGCCAGTTTTGAGGAATAGTGGTAGGTGATGGGATTCCTGGTTGTAATGCACCCATAGGTTTCATGGATGCATTAACTTTTCTAAGGTCTGTTAGGAGACGCCATTTGTTAGATTTCTTTTTTAAAACAAGAATAGGAGAGTTACAAGGAGAACAAGGTTCCTCAATATGCTTTAATTCTAGTTGTGTATCTATAAGTTCCTTAGTTAGTTAGTTCAGTCGCTCAGTCGTGTCCGACTCTTTGTGATCCCATGAATCACAGAACGCCAGGCCTCCCTGTCCATCACCAACTCCCGGAGTTCACTCAAACTCATGTCCATCGAGTCGGTGATGCCATCCAGCCATCTCATCCTCTGTCTTCCCCTTTTCCTCCTGCCCCCAATCCCTCTTAGCTGCCTGTAATTTCTCTTTCGTGAGGGGCCACTGCTCTGTCCGAATAGGCTCGTTCATTCTTCCAAGTTATTTTAATAATTATGTTGTTTGTTAAATGAGCAGTGGCCCCTAGGGAAAATGTGGAATGTATAACTGAGTTTGCCATTGCATAAGTAAGTCCCTTCCTATTAGATTAAGGGGTGCATCTATCACATAAGGTCTTAATGTTGCAGGTTGGCCTTCTGGTCCCTCACATGGATAAATTTGAATACTCTGATAAACCTCTTGTACTTTGGTTTGAGAAATCCCTGCAATTTGGCAAGAAATTTTTTGTACAGGCCAGGATTTGGGCCATAAATGTTTGGAAATAATAGTAATATTAGATCCAGTGTCGAGGAGATCAGAAAATCTTTTATCATTAATTCTGATATTTCTAGTCAGTCGGGCAAATTCAGATCCCATTGATATCCAAAAAGACTGTTTTTGATCTGTACTGCCGAATCCGCCCATCCCTATATCATTAGAGGAGTTAATAGAAATGTAAGGTAAAAGAAGTAATTGAGCAATTTTATCTCCCTTTTTGAATTGCCATAAAATCTGAGATGACATAATAATTTGAATTTCTCCTTTATAATCTGAATCAATTACTCCAGGGTGAACAGTAATTCCTTTAGAAGTCAAACTAGATCGGCTAAGTAAAAGACCAAAGGTTTGTGGGGGCAGGGGTCCAAAAAGTCCAGTAGGTATTCTAGAGGGAACTGCTTGACAGTAAAGGGGAAAGTCATTTAGGGCTGGTATATGGATGGCAGCACTGCCAGATGTTGAGGGTTTGAGGGAGAAGATGGAATTTACCCCTGGTTTTTGTTGAAGGGGACCTGGGGGGTCCTCTGCTTGAAGTTTCCCGGAATAGGTTTCCCTTCAATGTCAAATTTAGATTTACAATCTTTGGCCCAGTGCATTCCTCTACGGCAGCGAGGGCAGATTTTTGGAGGTGTGCTGCGATTCATGGGGTCGCAAAGAGTTGGACTCGACAGAGCGACTGATCTGATCTGATCTATTAGCTTTCTTAGGGCAGTCCCTTTTTAAATGTTTCTTATCTCCACATGTAAAGCATCCTTCATTTCCCTTTCTTAAGGCAGCAACCATTGTTTCAGCTAGCATTTGCATCTTTTGAGTTTCTGATCCTGGATTGCGATAAGCCTTCAAATAATCAATAATAGTCCCTGTCTCACGAATTGGAGCTATAGCCTTTTGACATTCCTGATTTGCATTTTCATAAGCAAGTAATTTCTCTAGTTGCCTTTTGGCTTCTTCTCCAATTACAATATGGGAAATAGCAGTTTCTAATCTAGCTAAAAAATCAGCATACGTTTCATTTAGGTCCTTGCAATATTTAGTGTAGCTACCTGTAGGCTCCCCTTGAGGAGTAATTCGATACCAAGTTTCAAGGGCCACTGTTTTTAATTGTTCATGTAACAAAGGAGGGCACTGTATTTGAGCTTCTATAGTGACAAATTGTCCTGTACCAGTTAGCATCTCAAAAGTAATTTGATTTTGGGGATAGCCAGTTTGAGCATTTCTGTTAGCATGATCTCTGGCTATATCATGAAACCACATTATCCATTGAAGATATTCTCCTGGTTTAAGGAGAGCTTTTATTAAAGCTCGCCAATCATGGGGAATAAAATTTCCAATAGAGGATGTTATAGAATTTAGAAGTAGTTTAGTAAAAGGTGAATGTGGGCTGTACATAGTTATAGCTTTTTAAATTTGTTGCATGTGATAAAAGTTAATACCCTCATATTGAGGTATTATGTGCCCTTGAGTATCAGGATTCCTAAAAACTGGAAAGGTGGAGAAACCATCAGCTTCAGAGACTTGTGATTGCGAAGCCAGCAATTCAGAGAGCCTGAAGGAGAGTGAGTAGATAGCAAATTCTTACAATTAAGAGTATGTGTTAAAAACTTATTATTGTTATTCAGAGAGGTGTTGTCGGTTTTAATGTCAAAAGGTGTCTTAGGGGAGTCGTTGCCAGAATCATTAGGTTCTAGCAAGGGAGAGACTTTGGGATTTGTGCCTATTGGCAGGGGAGGAGTGCTTGGACCAACCAGGGCAGGGCTTGTAGGAAAATTCTGAAATATTTTATGTTGTTATAATTGGGCCTTTTGTAAGTTTTCATCATCTAATTCATATTCATGTAATAAGTGTTCTGCCTGTTGCTGAATGTTAGGAGGGCTAGAATTACCTTAAAATGGCAGAATCACAGCTTTAATGAGAACCCACAGGGGACAGAAATCTATCAGAATATTTTTTCCCTGTCTGGTGGCTTGTTCAACATTCTCTTTGATCCGGTGCCAAATTTCTAAATCAAAACTACCTTCCTCAAGGAACCAAGGGTTACATTCAACCATTGTCTGAAGGCAAGCCTCTATTCACTGGCATGGAACTGAAAGTCCCTGAACTTTAAATAAGTGATGAAGTAAAGTAGAAAAGTGATGGGGCTTTCCAGCTGTCTGACCCATGTCTTAGTACTTACCAACCTCAATAGGTCCTTGAGTCACTCTGTCCAAATCTGCCACGTGTACCCGGCCCCTGTTCTGGGTGCCACTTGTTGAAGTCCTTTAATGGACCAGAACCTGGTGATTGGAGTCAATGATAAGAAAGTAAAAGAGAGAGAGAAAGAAGCTGATATTCCTTGGTTTACACAGAAAACCAATAAAGCCCTTGACACGGGGCTTGCACTGATTCACATAGGCACAGGGCCCCCCTCTTGCGAGGGTCTTGCAAACCCAGGCACGAAAGTGAGCTCAACGGGCTTCTGCACTCCAAAGAATTAGCCTGAGAGAGAGAGAAAGAAAGAGAGAGAGAAAGAAAGACAGACACGGGGACCCAAGCTCTGATGGAACAAGGGTGTTTTATTCAAAATAGTGTGGGTATATATACTGTCTTACAAGGTAGCTTTGTTCAGCAAAGATAAAGATCAAAAGTCCAGACTTACAAATTATCAAGGAAACATAAGGCAATCCATATCAAAGAGAGAGGCTTGTAAATAATCACTTTTACCATATGGCTCATAAAAAGGAAGAGAGTCGTAAATAGCTACTTATCACCGTATGGAAAAACTAACGAAGGAAATGCATGCATTTCTCAGCCCTGGGAGAGATTTGCCACTTCTCTTAATTCCTGAATATTCAGGAATTAATAAGGAACAGAAGATTCATGACAGATCCAAAACAGCACACAGGAAGCCTCTTGTTAAATGCTTCCTGACAGTCCAGAATGAGGTAAGAGGGGCTTCTGAAAGTTCCCAGGTAAGCTAGGTACCAGAGAGGCTTCTGGGATCCAGTGCAGTGGTGCAGTCCCCAGGGAGGCTGGTTCCTGTCCATTCTGTCTTCTGCCCTCTTCTCTGTTCCCTCTCACTCCTGTCTCTGGTGGCTTTTCTCTATTTCTGAATCATGAAAAGCTTGAAAAATCACACAGCTATTAAATGAAACTGCGTATGCCCTTACCTTGGAAGCAGCCATTCCACCTCTGGGAATCTCCCCTGAAGATACACCTCCAACAATAGGAAAACACTTATGCATAATTGGGTTGCTTGTTATAACAGTGTTTGTCATTTTCCAGTAGCCATGTATGGATATGAGAGTTGGACCATAAAGCTGAGCGCCAAAGAACTGATACTTTTAAACTGTGGTGTTGGAGAAGACTCCTGAGAGTCCCTTGGACTGCAAGGAGGTCAAACCAATCAATCCTAAAGGAAATCAGTCCTGAATATTCATTGGAAGGACTGATGCTGAAGCTGAAGCTCCAATACTTTGGCCACCTGATGTGATGAGCTGACTCATTAGAAAAGACCCTGATGCTGGCAAAGATTGAGGGCAGGAGGAGAAGGGGACGATAGAGGATGAGATGGTTGGATGGCATCACCGACTTAATGGACATGAGTTTGAGCAAGCTCTAGGAGATAGTGAAGGACAGGGAAACCTGGCGTGCTATAGTCTATGGGGTCACAAACAGTTGGACACAACTGAGTGACTGAACAAACAACAAATCTCCAGTAATGGGGTAAATTGACATGTGTACCTCCTGAGATGATTCGCTGAGAACACAGTGTCACCTCTGTGGTGTCCCTGCTGAAGATGTATCCGATGAATCATATCATGAGGACACATCTGATAAACCCAGATTGAGGGCCCTTCTATAAAATAAGCAGCCTGTCCTCTTTTAAAATGGGAGACAAAGAAAGACTGCGGGACTGTTTCACATCAAAGGAGATTAAATAAGACGTGACAGTTGAAGACAATACGTCTTGGATTGGATCTTTTTTTTTTTTTTCTATAAAAGATACTAGTGAGACAAATGAATATTTGAAGAAATCCTTAGATAAGTTAATGGCATTGTATCAAAGCTAATTTCCTGACTTTGATCATTGTACTGTGGTTGTAGAAAAGAATGTCCTTATTTTCAGATCACACTGAAGAGTTTGAGTGAGTGCAAGGTCATGAACTCTGTAATTTACTCCCAAATGCTTCAGGAGAACAAGAAAAGAAGGAGAGAGAATGAAAAAGCAAATGAAGTAAAAAAATGTTAACATACTAGATAACAGAATTCTTGGTATTATTTTTGCAACTTTTTTCCAAGTCTGAAATTACTTCAAAATAAAATTTTATTTAAACAAATTGTAATACAATTTTAAAGGTGACTTTCCATTTACAGTTATTACAAGATATTAGCTGTAATCCTCGTGTTATACAACACATCCTTGAGGCTATCTTACACCTAGCGGTTTGTACCTCCCACTCCCCTACCCTTATATTGCCCCTCCCCCACCACACACACACACGGGTAACCACAAGTTTGTTCTCTATGTGTTATTTTTCAAACACCAGGTTTCTGATTCAGTTTCACAGGGCTGCTAACTGCACCCACATTCCAAAACAAGGTGCTAGACCATCTAAAGCAGTTCTTTCAGCCGCCTTGGTTAAGAACTAATTTAGAAACCATAGGAGACCTCACCTCCCACCCACAGCAGACACAGGAGACGTGCCAACAGGAGCCGTTGGAAGGCAGAGGGAGGCTTTCTCTAGGGGCAGTTGTTGGGGTGCTGTGGCACTCCCCATGATGGGAGTTGCCTGGGGTGCCTCCCCTCCCCAAAGGTTGACTGGGTCAGTGGGGGTTTCAGGGAGTCCACTTGAAGAATTTGAGCTGTGTCTCCTGGATTCAGGGGTTGGGGGTGGAAGGAACTCAAAGGCTGGGCGAGACCTCTGCTTGGGAAAGCCTCAGGTGAGATGCTGGCCTGGCTGGCTGCTGGGTGATGGGGTCAGTGGATGCGGCTGCATAGGGTGAATCACGTCAGCAATGAGCTGGCCAGGACTTCTGGGGAACCCACAGAAGACCCAGGTGAAGAAGATGCCCAGGGGCTGCTCAGAAGGGACTTTGTCCAGAGGGCTGTGGGGTAGGGCAGGAGGGAGCAGGACCCAGTGAAGTGGTCCTCACTACCAGTGGGGTGCCCCAGACAGCCAACAAGAGGAGTCTCTGTCAGGGTAGGAAACCCCAGAGTGAGCCCTTCCCAGCAATGTGGGCTCCAAAGAACCCTCAAAGCTATCCTCCAGGATAAACGAGCCTGCATGAATCATTGCTCTGGCCAGAGCAAAGCCACAGTAGAGGACGTGGGCACCAGGGAAGAAAAATCTGTCCTTTCCTTTCCCACCCCCTATTCTGCTTGCCAGGCCATGCAGGAGCAGGAGGTGGTGGGGAGTGAAGGTGCAGAAGGACCTGGGGGCCCAGGAGAGCACACAGAACATGCGGAGGGCTCCTCCTCTGTACGATGGCAATTATAGTCAAATCTCCCTGTTGGAGTGGGATTAAAAGAGCTAATCCATGAGACTGCTTGGCACAGAGCAGGGCCCATTGATGTGCTCATAAATATCTCTCTGGCAGCAGGGGCCGGGGCTGGGGGTGGTCCACGAAGCCCAGGGGGTCAGGCAGGAGCTCCTGATTCTGTACAATTTCTGATTCAAGTGTGGTTCCTGATTCTATCTGTGGGATGATCTTCCCAGGAACCAGAAGGACCTTTATGGGGAAGAGTGGGATCTCTGAGGGAGGCTGGTAAATTAGTTGACTGTCATCACCTCAGTATTCCAGAGCAGAGATTTTGGAAAGGGGAACCAACAAGAGCAGATGAACCGCGTGGATAGGGTGGGCAGGAAAGCGTTGTGAGGGCCACCAAGGACCCAGGCAGACTGGTGCACTCCCCACTGGTGAAGTCTAATTGCCGGCCACACTCCCACAGAGTCCAGACAGGCCGAGAGCCCCGCTAACCACCTGTTCCCCACCCCCGACCTGGCTCTGCTGGTTGAAGAGAGCAGCGTGCAGGCTGAGGGCATTCAGCAGGGGCCCTGGCAATGCGAAAGTGTCAGGGTCAAACTCAGCTACACTTCTGTGCAAATTGGAGAAAGGCAGGCATCCTTTCCTCCAGACCCTTGATTGCCCTTCTGCCATGTGAAAGGCGACCCCTGGAGTCTGCAGACATTAACAAGCCCTCTAGGTGAGCTCTTTAAGAATAGTAGGGTCTGCACCTCCACTTCAGAATTCTAAAATGCAGCACTTGGGGCAGGCTCTGTGAATATTTGTTGACAATTAGAGGAAGTTCTAGGTAAATGCATTCTGGTTTACTTGTTATCTTGCATGCATGGACGCTCAGTTGCTTCAGCCATTTCTGACTCTTTGTGACCCTATGAACTGTAGCCCACCAGGTTCTTCTGTCCATGGGAATCTCCAGGCAAGAGTTTTGGAGTGGGTTGCTATGATCTTCTCCAACTTGTTATCTTATAGACATTCCAAGTCTGTGGACCAGGTATCTAGCCTCTCTGAGCCCCATCTGTAAAATGGGATAATAATACTTCTAGCCCAGGTGTGGCACATAGTAGGTGCTCAGTCATAATAACTAACATTCACTGCATGTAATAACACTAAGAAGTAAGAATAACATTATGATATAAATATTGCAAATGGTGTAAAGTGAGAGTTGAAGAGGTTACATAACTAATTTTACATAACTAATTAGTGAGGTCTCACAGGAAACCATGGAGCAGAGATGCAAACTCTGTACCACAGGCCTCTGAAAGCCTGTTTGAATATTTCTGGCTGGTAAAGACATGCTTTCTTTTACTGCATAAGCTTGTTCTTCTCTCAGGTGACCTGAAGAGGTGCCAACTCAGAACCAACAATCTCTATTCCAAAGAGGCAGATCTGTCAGCCAAGGCAGGGATGGGATTGGATTTGACGTTAAACACACACACACACACACACACACACCAAAAAAGAAGAGTTGAGATGAATCAGAATGTTCTGACATTCTGAATGTGGGGCAGGGGAGGACTGACTCCAAAAAACCCAGCAGAGATGAATGACATCTTAGTCATGGAAGTGACAGCAGATGTGAACAAAACCCTCAGATGCAGAGGATGCTGTTTAGAAAATGAGAAGATTCAAAATAGGACATGGTGATGTGCTCAGGTGAGAACTTTAGGATGTATTTTCTGTTCCTTCGGCTCTGTCTGGCAATAGAAAGTTTCCCAGGCCCCTTTATGGCAGCCGCTCTGCTCTGGAGGCTGGATCATTTGGGGTGGCTTTTCTCTCTGCCTCTCCCTCTGACCCCAGCAGAGAAGTGTTTGTTGGGCTGGTTCATTCCAGGCTGCTGGGAAATGCATCCTAAGGGGCAGTCTTTGGCTTAGCCCCTGATCTTGGACCCAAAGGACAATAGGCAGAGTGGCGGGATTGGTTTCATGAAAGCCAATATTCACAGGACCTGAGGCTTTGTCCAGACAGCATGCTGAGTGCTCTTCATGTGGTTTCATGTGTTGTTAGCTTATTGAATCCTCACAATAACAGCATGAGCTAGGCACGATTATTCTCAATTTAGATATGGGGGAACTAAGGTTCAGAGAGGTTAAGTGATTTTGCCAAGATCACCCAACTAGCAAGCCATAAAGCCCGGGCTGGCATCCTTGTCTGGGAGCTCTGTGCCCCTTAATCCGTCTCTCTCTCCTGTCTCACTTTCAAGCCCTATTCTGCTGCTACTAAGTCACTTCAGTCGTTTCCGACTCTGTGCGACCCCATAGACGGCAGCCCACCAGGCTCCTCCGTCCCTGGGATTCTCCAGGCAAGAACACTAGAGTGGGTTGCCATTTCCCTCTCCAAGCCCTATTCTAAGCCATGTTAAAAAAGCACCTGAGAGCTGCTCTTCCCAGAAGCGGACAGCAGGGGGCAGTGTAACCAGCAGGCATTTGAAGTCTGGCCCTTCTCCAGGGTAACCATCACAAATTGTCTACTGCTGCTGCTGCTGCTGCTGCTGCTAAGTCGCTTCAGTCGTGTCCAACTCTGTGCGACCCCATAGACGGCAGCCCACCAGGCTCTCCCGTCCCTGGGATTCTCCAGGCAAGAACACTGGAGTGGGTTGCCATTTCCTTCTCTGAGAAAGTGTCTAAGGGATGTTTAATTTTATCCTCTAAATTCAGAAGACATGCATAAAACTATGAAGAGTACCAGTCCATGATTACAAGCAGAATAGTCTGGGATTCCATGTTTTTTCAAAGACTCTCAAGCCCACCTCCTCTAATCCTAAGCCCCCTCTAGGGAAGGGACCAGCCCTAGTGCCTTCATCTCTGTGTTTCAATGTCTGGCACACAGTTGGTGCTCAGTAAGCAGTAATGTCACTGAATGGTGCTTGGTGGGAGGGAGGTGGTATTGCTTCAGGTGGGAACATTTTAAGTGCTTACTGAGGGGATGCTGGTGTTTAGGGGGCTTCTGAGGAAGGAGGAGGGTAAGCCTCCCCCACCACTCTGGGACCAAAGATGCTGGCCGAGCCTCTGTGACACCTTCAGGACCCCATGACGATCCACAATGGCAATGAGCCAAGCAAATTTGCACTGGACCACCTAGGTGGCTACAGTTTCCTCCCAGCATTCTCAGAGTTAAGAAGGCCTGTGCAAGGGTGTACTGGGACTCTGTGTCAGCTTGAGTTTCAGAGTCAGTGAGACAAGCTTGAAGGCCAGATCTGCTCTTGGTTGCCATTCCCAGCATCACTTGGAAAGGCCCATGGTCTCAGAGCCTCAATCTCATTTTCCATAAGATGGAGGTGGGAACAGGATCAAACACATGGGGCTGTTTTAAGAATTCTGCACAGACTTGACCTGGTCCAGAATAAGCCCTTTATCAGTGACAGCAGCTGCTGCCAGTACAGAATGCCTGGGACACAGTCTCCAGCGTGTTAGATGCATAAATGGTAGCTCCTGCTCTCACCCAGCTCCCTGAGCACACCTGTTACATGGGAGAGATGGGCTTAGAATAGCATCTGGCACATAGGAAGCACTGAAGCAGTGAAATAAAAGACATCAGAAGCCAGTGTAAAGGAAGAAGACTGATCCCTGTCCTAAAGACTCCCAGTATTGGGGAGGGGTTGATCCATTTGCCCCTCTAGGCCAGGACCAGTGCTGGGTCTTTGTTGCTGCAAGGGCTTTTCTCTAGTTGTGGTGAGCAGGGGCCACTCTCTCGCGAGTTGCAGTGCATGGGCTTCTCATTCTGACGGCTTCTCTTGTGGAGCACAGGTTCTATGGTGCATGGGCTTCAGTAGTTGAGGTTCCGGGGCTCTAGAGCACAAGCTCAATAGTTGCAGTGCACAGGCTTAGTTGCTCTGCGGCACGTGGGATCCCCCCAGACCAGGGATCAAACCCACGTCTCCTGCATTGGCAGGGGAATTCTTTACCACTGAGCCACCAGGAAAGCCCTTCTTTCTTTCTTTCTTTCTTTTTAATATCACTTTTATTGTGAAATAATTCAATGTAGTAAGGAATTTCACCTAACCTAAAGAGAGATCTGAATTTTGTCCCATGACATGCCTTAGTTTAAAAGCTCTACACTGTCCACGTGTGCTGCGTGGTCTGTGCTCCTTGCCGGGGAGAGGCAACCCCCGATGGGTGAGGGCTGGTGGCCCAAGAAATCTGGGGTCTGCTCCATATTTGCTGAGTGACCCTGTGCAAGTTATTCTCTGCCTCCAGGCCTCGACTCTGTCAAACCTGCAGGAGCAGGTTGGTTCAGGCAAGCCGTGGGTTGCCACAGCTCCAGGATGCTACAGCTCCACTTTCTCAGCTTTCATTCCTCCTGTGAACTTGTTCATGCAAACTGGCCCCTTCTTGGTCTCTGGAGTATGGCTCTTGCTCCTCACTCTCCAGACTTTGTCCCATCCTCTCCATTCACTGGGGCCACCACCTGAGAGGGCCTTCCTGGGTCTCTAGCTCTGGGACTTTTCAGGTCTTCTTTGAAGGGGTCTCCTCCCTGCTCTAGGCTCAGGCCAGCCCACCAGTCCTCTCCAGCCTAAGCTGCTCTGCTGAGTATCACACCTGCAGGACAATGGTCCCTTGCCCCACAGGCACTGCAGGTACAGGCTCCAAACCGACCTCTTTACCCCTGATGCCTCCCTAGACCAGCTTCTCCTGCTTCAGGGAAACACTGCTGGTTCAAGCCAGAAGCCAGGGTTGTCAGCATGACCCTTCCTCCTTCCTCTTTCTCCCTCCTTCTCCTTCCTTCCCACAGCCCCTTTAAGCTTCACTTCTGCTTCCCAAGTATCCACTGAAGCTGCCTACTCCTGGTTGACGTTGCCTTGGTTGGGGCTTCCCTACCCCTCATCTAGGAGCCCTCCTGGCTGGTCTCTCAGGGCTTTGAGCCATCTCCCCTACAGTCTCCAGAGTGGCCCAAGTTACATATCTGACCACGTTACTCCCTGCCTATGACCCTTAAGTGGAAGAAGACATATTCCCTGCTATGGTTTTGTTTCAGCTGACGATGGTGGAGGACTCACCAAGCACCTGGAGTGCTGCTGCTCTTCCAAGGCCAGTTCATAACTTATATCCTATTTCATTCATTCATGTATTCAGTATACTACAAGCCACGGATTATGCCAGCTGTTTTACCAACATAATCGAATCTTCATGACAGTGTTCTTCAGTGACACTTCCCACTTCGCAAAAGGGAAAATTGAGATTCAGAAAGGAGGTGGTTCAAGATCACACTCGAATTTGTGTTTAAGAGAACACAAGTTCCCAGAAGCAGGAGTCTAGCAGCTGTGATCCACTCCCTGCCAAGGGGAAAGGTTTACAGAGACAGAACCTGAGAGATAACAGAACCTTCCCCTCCCCACCCCGCCACAGGGCCAGGCTGCCCAGTGGGTGGGGCCTGTGTGTGTGACAAAGATCACTGACTGAAATAGTGAGATGGAAAGGAAGTTAAAGAAGACAGCTTTCAGGAATTCTCTGGTGGTCCAGTGGTTAGGACTTGGTGCTTTCACTGCCAAGGGCTTGGATTCTATTCCTGGTCAGGGAACTAAGATCCCACAAGCTACATGGAAATAAATAAAGGAGGGCGACTTCCCTTCTGCTCCTTTCTCTCCCAGGACCCAAACCACATGAAGAGCTGTCCCCTTCCCGCACCCTGCAGAACCCACAATAGCAGCACCCCACCCCCATCCCCCGCCAAGGTATCTGGCTCAGAAGTACATCCACAGAACCAATCCCTCCTCCCCTTCCCGAATTACAGATGAGTAAACTGCGAGTCTCCCAGCACTTAACCCTACAAAAGCCAGAATGAAAACCTAGCTCTCCAGACATTCATCCAGTACCCTCTCCACTCTTCCTCTCTAGAAATGTTTCCCACGCAGCAGGAAAGGGGCCTTGGTGGTGGAAATGCACTTGAAACCCACCTGGGTTCCTGCCAGCCTGACCCTCACTAGCTGTGTGAATGCAGAAAGTCACTTTGCTTCTGTGTCCTCATCTGTAAAATGGGTACAGTAACGCCAACTTCACAGGGCTACTGAGAGCATCAATGAATAATACAGATGCATAAAGCATCTGTAATATAGAAGGTGCTGAGCCAACTGTAAGCCCAGCTCTGTTGTCCTCAAAGAGAGTTTTCGTGGGGAAAGAGCACAGCTCCCTTCTACCTCAACCCCCGCCAGCCAAAAGCAGAATGAAAGAATTAGAAAACAGATACAGGTAAATGCTGCTATAAAATTGGGGGAGGGGAAAGTTTCTTCTCTTGTCGGTTGTTTGATAACCCAGACTGGACAAAGGGAAAGCAATGTGGAGACAGAATGGGAGGATTGCTGATTTGGGGTATCACTCATTATTTTCCCAGTGACCTCGAATTTGACCTTCCCCAAACACAGAGCACTTTGGCCAAGAGCATCTTTAAAAGACCCTGGTTTGGAGACCTCCCAGAAAGGACAAAGTAGGGCGGGGCTAGGGAAAGGCAAGATCCTCGCTCCAGCCGCATCCGCCCGCGGCGGCTCGGACTACAGCTCCCAGCATGCCCGGCGCTCGGTACCTGCCCACCTCCAGCCTCCTTGCCCGGAGGATGCAGACGCTGGGAAGAGCGATGAGGATGGAGGCCGGTGAGGCAGCGCCGCCGGCGGGGGCGGGCGGCTGGGGCAAGTGGGTGCGGCTCAACGTGGGGGGCACGGTGTTCCTGACCACCAGGCAGACACTGTGCCGCGAGCAGAAGTCCTTCCTCAGCCGCCTATGCCAGGGGGAAGAGCTGCAGTCCGACCGGGTGAGGCCCACGGGGTGGGCGGCCGCTGGGGATCCCTCGCTCTCTGGAAATCCCTCGCTCTCTGGAATCTGGCTATTCAGCCAGGCCTGCTCGCGGGGTTGCTCCGAAGAGCTGGAGGCAAGAAGAACTGGTCGGAGGAGGGGAGAAGGAAGTGGATCAGAGAGTGAGCGATGTGCCCATTGCCTTGGCAACGGCACAACGCCAGGCTGGGGCTATTTGGAGCTTTTGAGCTCTACCCTGGGCTCCCCACCCAGGAGACTATTGGATAAGGTCTCTCCCATTTCTTTGGCTCTGTGGGGAGGACAGACACGAAGGGCCTTCTCTCCTCCCCAAACTGGACTCCTGCATCACAGGAGTTAGAGTCTGCTTCTCCCTCCCCTTTGGGGTGTGGGTGGCCTAGGGGTACAGGGAGCTGGGTGAAGAAATCCCAAGTTCCTTCTGAGCTGGGCTTCATGGGGAGGAACGCTGGCCTGGGGCACCATTTCTGGGTTCCCATCTCGGTTCTGCTGCAAACTGCCTGCATGACCTTGGGTCAGATCCTTCCCTGCTCCAGCTCAGCCTCCTGTCTGTAGCCCCAGGGGTCCAGCCTGGTGATGACCTCTAAGGCCCCTTCTCTCCCATTTCCTGACCTTCTGATGCTGTGACCTTGGGTGAGTCTCTTTACCTGCTGATGTCTCTGTCTTCTCTCTGTAGAGTTTCACTGAAACTCTCTCAAGGGGGAGGGTATCCAATGAGGTAGCAGCTCCTTTGGAAACTTGTAAACATCCCCAGAATAACTGGGGTCTGGTGGAGACCGTGTAGGGCTGGCTTCAGGCAACAACCTCTAAGAGGGACAATCCCTGAGCCCTACACTGGATTGGGTGCCACTGAAACTTCACTGGCTGCTCACAATTCTCCCCGGTTGTGGGGGAGAGGAGCAAGGCTCAGAGAGGTCAAGTCACTGACCCGAGGTCACAGAGTCAGGAAAAGGCAGAGGCAGGATCTGAACCTAGCTGTATCTGACCCCAAGGCACTTTTACTCCATCATACCACTCCGTTTTGGAGCAAACACTGTGCCCCCGCCCACCCTCCCTCTATCCTTTACTGGGACTGAAGGGTGGGGGTATGTGCAGGGTCAGCGGGAAAGGGGGGCTCACTCTTTTCTCACTGCCTGTGCCCCTTGCCTTCGTAGGATGAGACGGGGGCCTACCTCATCGACCGTGACCCCACCTACTTTGGGCCCATCCTCAACTTCCTCCGGCATGGCAAGCTGGTGCTAGACAAGGACATGGCCGAGGAGGGTAAGTTGGTCCAGGGGGCTGGCCAGGGCCTGCATCCTAAGCCTGTCTTCTCTAGCCTGCCAGGGCCTTCCATGGTGGTCGAAAGGCATTTCTCCTATCCAGAGGAGACCTCTGTTTTCTTCCATGTTTCCTGCTGCTTCTCATCTCAGACAGGACTGGATGCCAAAGCCTCTGCCCAGGCTGAGCCTAGGGCCAAGGTGACTGGCCCATGCTTCCACTGGGTGCTTCCACCGGGTGGTGCTCTGGGGAAGTGGCAGAAACACAGGCAGAAGAGAGAGGAAGCCCTGAGGCCGGCAGCCTCTGCCGGGGGCGGGGATGTCCTTTCCCCTGGCTTCCTGGGAAGCCAGTGGTAAGCCGGGTGTGGGTAGAAATGGCCATGGGAAGAGGTATGCCTCTTTCTTTGAGTGATCGGGTATCTCAGATGCCTGGTGAGGGCTCACAGTCAGCAGGGAGGTGGAACGGGTGACTCTTCCCGAGATCTGACAGCCTCTGCTGCACAGTGCGGGTTGTGGGTGGAGGAAGGGGAGCGGGGAGGCTGCTCCCCAGCGGGCGTTTTGGTCCCTCCCAGGCCGGATAGCTGAGGCCCTGTAGATGTCCACTTCCTGGCCCAGCAGATGGCAGGGAAGCCGTGCCTGGGAGAATGGCTTCTTGGCAGAACCACAGCCTGAAGCAGGGACTATAGGTGGGTGCCAAGCCCACTTTTCCTTAGAGCACATGGTGTGGCTTTGGGTCAGCTGACCCAGCCAGGCCAGCTTGGACTTGTCACTTTTCCTTTCTGAGTCTCCACTGTGTGTATGAAGTGGGGCGGTGATCTCCATTAGGGATGTGTTCTGAGAAAACAGGCATCGCAAGTCCCGGGGCTTGTACCCTGAAGGGGTCTAACACAGCCCCTCCCTCCTCACTCGGGCCACAGTCTTCCCTCCTGACCCCTGTGGGACACAGTGGTCTAGAGGCCAGGTGACTCTCCAGAGGACCAGGGCTTCAGAATCAGAGCCCACTCTAGGCATCAGCTCTGGGAGCCCCACAGCTTTCCTGATGGCCCCTGGGGGAGCAGACACCATGGGCGTGGCCTGGGCCCAAAAGCTGCTCCCACGGGGAAGGGAGCTAAACACTCCAGCGTCACAGCTAACACCTGTTTACAGGTTCTGGGTTTGTCAAAGCCCTGGCATTCCCAGCACCTTCAGACAGGACTAGGGCCCTGCTCCAAGGGGCCAGGGGCTTTGGCAGGAAACCGACTAGTGTGTGAACCGTAGAAAGTCACTTATCCCCTTGTGCCTCCAAGCCTGCATCTGTGGAATGGGGTAACAATAGCACCCACCTTGCTGAGCTGCTGTGAAGATAAAAGGAGCAGATACAAGTGTGTCACTTAGTGCCATGCCTGGCACCAAGGACCCGTGATACAGAGTTTGTTGTCTGTCATCTGTAGGGCTCCACGGTGGGCATTCCTGGCAGTAGCACTCACTGACCGCCTCCTCTGTGTTAGGTGGATGTGAGCACTGGGGACAGCCAGGGACATCAGATGTGGGTCCTGTCCCCCAGGAGCCCAGAGGCCAATTGTGCAAAGGACCAGAAGTGTCCCTGCCCTGAGGAGCTGAGGGGAATCCAAAGGCTGAGGGCTGTCCCCTTCACTTGAGAGGGACTCACTCAGTCTCTAAGATGGTTCTCTTAACTGCGTGGGGACAAGAACACCCTGGGGCTTGTGATGAGCACAGGACAGGCTCTGCAGACTGTGAAGTGTTGTTGGTCAGGGAGATGCATGTGCACAAAGATTGTGCACTTAGTGGGATTGGAGGGCAGAGGAACTTGAGTGTGAACCCCAGCCCTGCCCCGTGCCGGGTGTGAGGTGTTGCATAGCTACTGCCTTGCCTGGCCCTTGGTTTCCCTGTTTGCTCGGTGGGGGTGATAAAAGTACCTACTTCTCGTGCTGAGAACGAACTACAGTAAAGAGTGCAACGTGCCTGGCATGGTGCTGCCTGCCGCTTAGCATGTGCTTCATCAGTGGGAGCATGTAATCGGGGTCAGCCAAGGCCCCTCTCACTGTGGCCTTCTAGGGTCCAGTCCCACAGGCCTGCTGCCTCTGGTTAGCCCCAGACTGGGGGACTGGCAGGTGTCCCGGGTCGCTGTGCTCAGCACAGCAGGGAGATGGTGAGGTTGAACGGCAGCCTCTTAGCCCTGCTATAGAGAGTGTGGGTCCCCAAGAAGGAAGTGTTTCCTCTTGCCTGAGCCCTGAACTCAGAGAGGCTCATCACCCTAGTGTGACTGGAGCAGGGGGTGGGGATGGAGGGGACAAGGCGAGAATGGGGCATGGGGGCAGTGGGAGTGATGGGGGTGCCGCTCTGTGTCAGGGGTCCTGGAGGAAGCGGAATTCTACAACATTGGCCCGCTGATCCGCATCATCAAAGACCGGATGGAGGAAAAGGATTACACCGTCACACAGGTCAGGGGGCAGCGGGGCAGCATCCGTGGCCAGAGCAGGGGGTGGTGGGGAGTGGGGACAGAAGGGAGGTCAGGAGAGGCAGAACTAGCTTTTCTTGGGAAGGCCGAGCTGCCCTGTAAGGGGTTGTCCAGCTCCCAGATCGCCCCGCAAAGCTCCAGACTGGGAGACATATACCAGGTTCTGTCCTTGCCTTGGCTCTGTTTGCTGTGTGATCTTGGGCCAGTCACGCCACTCTCTGGACCCTCATTTCCTTTTGTGGCATATAGAGGTGCTGAGAACTACCCACCCTTCCCTTCCTTACAGGCAATATGGAGTCAGTGTGAGGGTACAGGGGGCCCTGTAGGGGCAATGGGGATTAGTAACACCATACATTTCATGGGCTCAGGTGGCCCCCTGGAGCTGGCATGTCTGAGCTTGGACCCTGGGTCTAAGTGGCCCGTCTGTAGGAGGAGCTGGTGGGATTCTCTGCCCACCCTGGGGGAGAGGTAGAAGATGAGAGATGGGTAGGGAGGCACTGTCTTCCACTGTCCTTCTCTCCCCAGGAGCTTGAAGAGGGAGTGCTCTGTCTCCTGGAGGACCTGCCTCAGTTAGTGACCCAGGATGCCTCCTAAGCCCTTTTTCCTTACCCCTTGTATCACCTGTGTCCCAATTCTGGTTCTGCAACTCTTTAGCTGGGTGACCTGGGCCAGTAACCAACCCTCTCAGAGCTTCCATGAACCTTCCTAGGGTTTTGGGAGGGACTAAGTGAAATTATGCATGTTGAGTGCCTGGCACATCACAGTTACTCAGAACGTGACTTCTGGCTTACCACCCCAACCCCATCCCCTCCTTCTGTCCTTCTTAGGGGTAGAGGGTAGGTGAAGAGCAGGTGCTCTCCTATCCCGGGATGCTGGGCACTCCCACAAAGTGCCCTCCACGTAGCCCTCTGCCCGCAGGTCCCACCCAAGCACGTATACCGCGTGCTGCAATGTCAGGAGGAGGAGCTGACGCAGATGGTCTCCACCATGTCTGATGGCTGGCGCTTTGAGCAGGTGGGTGGAGTGCACAGGAGCCACACCTCCAGGCAAAGCAAGCTCCTCTCTTCCCAAAGCCCCAGCCTTGGGGTTCCCCACTGCAGCCCCTACCCAGGAGTCTTCTTAAGGCAAACAAACAAGATTAAGAAAGGCCACACTTGGTAGCAGATTGATTGGGAAGGAGAGACAAAGGAAGCCCCACAGGCCTCAAGGCGGCTCTGGCAAAGCCTCCCAGGAGCTGGGTAGCGTTTACACCGAAGTGTGTGAGTCTCTGCCCCTCAAGCGACGGTTCTGATGAGAGGAGACAAGATCCGTAGAGGAGAGCGGAGGTCCCCTGGGGGCCACACCTCTTGTAGCAATTCCACAGGCATAGATTCCAGGTTCCCACAAGGGACATGCCCAGTTCCAAGCATGGCCACCTTCAGAAGCACAGAGCAGCAGCCTCCCCTGAGGTATTCACGATGACCTGCATTTCCTCCCAGTCCTGATGCAATTTACCAGCCAGGAGAGATTTTTATCATAAACAGGTTGCCCTAATAATCCAGTTGACGTCACACCTTTCTCAGGTTTCCAGAGGATCAGAGCCAGCAGCCAACCCAAGGTCAGATTGGCCCTTAGAGAGGAGAAGGGTTGGGCTGCCTTTTATCCATACAAGCTCCCTCACACCTGGAGGTTGAAGAACGGAGAGGAAGGCCAGGCTCCCCAGCTTGGCCAGGCCTGGGGGGAGGAACAAGCTCAGTCCAGGAACTGGAAGCCTGGATTCACATCTAGGCTTCACCACTGACGTGCTCTGCGACCTTGAGCAGGTCATCTTTCTCTTGGCCTCAGTTTCCCAATCTGTGACATGGGTCAGTAGTGCTTCTTTTGCCAGAACATTGTGTAGATTAGAAAGACCATGGATCAAGTCTCTAGCCCAGGGTAGGCCTCGAAACATTGAAGCTAGCTAGCATCCTATGAATTATTAGAAGCATTTGACTCTGTAGGATTCCAGAGAGGACTCAGGGTCCTGGATTCAAATCCTGTTCCACTCATTCTGGCCGTGGGAAGTGACCACCCCTCAAGACCTCATCTGCCAAAGGGGCTGGTCTTCCCTCTGTCTGCAGGATGAGGGTCCCTGGGGGCTGAATGAGACCCACCATGTGCAGAGCTTTTATCAGCCAGGAGGGGCCTGCAGATGTAGTTATTTTAGGGATCCCAGATCAAAAGTGGGGCTGCTTTCCTCTTCTCTCTAGGTGAGAGTCTTTGGCAATTGCATGGGCTCCCAGAAGCCAAGCAAACATGCCAGGCACCACTGGCCTAAGGAACGGGTGATCTAGTCTACCTCTGCTTCTGAGAGCCTAGAATATTCTATGGTGCTCCACCAGGTCATGTGGACCCCATCCTGTGACTTGGTTCTGGGGCTGCTTCAGCCACACCCGGGACACAGGAGCACAGTCTGCCTGTTAAAGATCTCTGCCTGCTTCTGGAAGTAGCCTGCTAGATCTGGGACTAGGCTGAGTGGGGGAGAAACAGCAATGATAACTGCCTTCCTCTAAGGATCAGGCCCGGCCAAGCCATGTGGGGAGGCTGGCCCTGGAAATTGACCAGAGGCATAGGTTGGGGAGGTGGAGAGGACTCTGACTTTGGGCCAGAGGTGTCTTCTGGAAAGCCAGGGGGATGGGCCTGAATGGAGCAGCAAGATCAGGGCACAGTCAGTATCTTGACAGTGCCAATGTTTGCCCACCCCTGCCCCCCACCCCACCTGACCAATCATTTTCTCCCCACGCCCCATCCCTCCAGCTGGTGAACATCGGCTCCTCCTACAACTATGGCAGTGAGGACCAGGCAGAGTTCCTGTGTGTGGTGTCCAAGGAGCTCTACAGCTCCCCACATGGGCTGAGCTCCGAGTCCAGCCGCAAAACCAAGGTGAGCCCTCAGCCCAACCTCAGCCTCCCTGCCGTCCCTCCCTCCCCTTGCTGCCCTCCGCCTGGCCATCTGTGCTTCTTCTTTCTCCCTCCTGCTGCACACGCCTGACGCCCTGATCACAGCTGATGCCATCCATCCCATGCCACCCATGGTCCTGTCTGCCCACGCCAGTTACCCAGGCCCAGGCTCCAGGGACAGTGAGAGGAGATTAGCCCCAGGGTGTGACCAGAGTGGACTTAGATATTACTTGGATGGTGGTCACATGGCGGCCATGGGGCAGCATGGCACCGGGGGAATGCACTGGACTAGGGGTCTGGGCATGGTGTGAGTGCTCTGTGTGACTTTGGACAGGTCGCATCCTCTCTGTGCACCTTGGTTGTATTCTCAGAGAAGTGAGGGGGTGGACCACCAGCTTGGAACTTCTGGGATCCAAGGGGCCAGTTTAGTTCCTGGGGACCAGGGCTGGGGCAGGGAAGCCGAATCTGTTCATTCTGCCCATCCTGCAGGCTCCCCACATAGGACTCAGCAGCAGAGGGGTCTGGAGCCCTCAGGGTCCAACCCTGTGTTTCCATCCTGGCCTGTGAGGCAGCCTCAGCTGGCTGCAGGGAGGGGGTTGATCAATGGTCCTATCACCCTGGACCCTGCGTTGGTCAGAAGCCTCAGGAGCCTGGGGTGCAACCGGCGGGGCAGGCAGCAGCCAGGCTGGGAAGAAAGGAGAGCATTCCTTCTAGAAGCCTGTCCCTGTGTGGTGAAGACTTAGGAACTCTGCTTCCCGTCTGTTTGTCTGCCTTCCTGTGCTGTGACTTCCCGTACCCACCCCACCACCAGCGGGGCCAGTGGCTGACGTGGCCTTGCAGGGGTGCAGGGTGAGCCGGCTGCTCCTGCCTCTCTAGGAGAGACCTCAGGATCTGGGATGTCAGAGCTGGTGCTGGCATCTCAGATCTGGCTGGTGTCTGCCCTGGGCCTTCCCTGGCCTCATATGTACTCTGGGTTGGTCCTTCTAAAATGAGGCCTTCCCGGGCGCCCCTCAAGGATACCCCAGCCACACACCCACCCTCTTCGTCTTCCACCGCTGTCACAGCGGCTGGGCCCAGCCGCCAGCATCCTCAGCAGGTCCCCACCCTCCCGCTGGTTCCCCCAGGCCCCTCCCCAGGCTTCCCGGGACCGGACACGATGCACCGGCTTCTGTGGCTGTAGCGCTCCCCTCCCCAAAGGTCCTCCTTCTCTTGCCCCTCCCCTTTACCCTGAGACGGGGGCCCTCGGGGCCAGCCGCCAGCAGGCCCCGGTCCCCCGGTCAGTTCTGCGCTCTTTCTTCCCTGGGTCCGCCGGCTGGTTCACAGAGCGCGGAGGAGCAGCTGGAGCAGCAGCAGGAGCAGGAGGTGCAGGTGGAGGCAGATACGCAGGAGAAAGGTGCAGCCAACCCCCGAGGAAAATGATTGCTAGTAGAAGCCGGCGCCTCCCGCCCGCTCCCTGCTGGAGCCAGCTGCAGAACCTGGGGTCCTGGGGGCGGCCGGGGGTCGGGCGGGCCCACCAGGGTTAGCTCAGCTGCATGCCTGGCGCCTCACCTGCATAACCATCCCTTCTCTCACTTTCTCTTTGCAGCCCAGTCATCTCAGGATCCCGCTAACCTTTTCTCCCTCCCACCACCGCCTCCTCCTCCTCCGCTCCTCGCCGGAGGTCCTGCCTCATCTTCATCCACCTCTTCTTCCTCCTGGATCTCACCTACACCCTGCCTCTTCCCTCTCTGCCCCTGTCCGGGTTTTCTCTCTGCCTGCTCACACCTCCATCCCGGGGCTGCCCTGGTCCCAGTCTCCTGCGCCCTGCACCCAGGCGCCCCGGCCCCGCATCCCAGAGCACCCTGCCTGCCGCCTCCTGCACCCCTTCTGGCACCTCCTGCCTCCCGGGCCGGGGGGGAGGGGAGCAGCTGCACCTCCTCAGCGCCCCCTGCCGGCCACGTCTGAGGCACTGCTCCAGCGCTTCACCTCCTCACTTTTCCTCCTTGCAGGTTTCTGGCTGCACCCCCTCAGACCTGAGGTGGTGCTTGCAGGGAGGGCCTCTCCTGGGCCCCTCGCCTGCCCCCAGAGCTGCCATGCCTGGTTCATAGCCTGGCGGAGCTGGAGGGAGGGGCAGAAGCCAGAAGGGTGCTCATCTCTTATTTCTTGAACTTGGGCCGAACTTCCGGCTGATTTTCTCCCCTCACCCAAGTTTCTCAGCCTATCTTGGCCTTGGTTATGAGGCTCTGAGAGCAGACAAGAGGGGGAGGAAATTCTCTCCCACCTGCCCATCAGCACCAGAGCCACACTGGGAAGGAGGGAAGGGAGACGGAAGCCAGGTGCCCAGACCTCATCCCTGACGCCCAGGACTCCTAATCACAGCCTCGGGGTACTGGGTCCCCAGTTTCTGCGGGGCTGGGAAGGACAGGCCACACTTGGATGCCCGTGGCCTAGGAGCAGTCAGCAGGAGCTGGCTAAGGATTGGGCTGTGGCAGAAGAAGCCCTGGCCAGGAGCCCACAAGCCCCCACTCCATCTTATCTACCTGCTGTGACCTTGGGCAAGTCACTGTCCCTCTCTGGGCCGCAGTTGCCTCTAAAATGGGGACAGACAGCTGTTCTCCGTGACCTTTTGTCTGAGACACTGGTGACTAGCCTCTCTTGGCCTTCACTCCCCCGGCCAGAGTCTTGGCAGAATATGGACTCCTAAGAGGCCACCACCCAGCCCAAGATGGGGTGTGGGGTTCCCAGCAGACCGGCAAGCCAGGTCCCCTTCCTGTATCGCCTCCTTCTCAGCTCTGAATCCACTTTTTCTGGGCCTCAGCCCTCCTTCTTCCTCGCAGAAAGGACCTCGTGACTCACCTAACTCTCTCTCTCTCCCTGTCTCCCCCACCCAACCCCCCCCCCTCCATTTCGATCTCCCCTCTGCCCTTCTCCTGGCCCTGCACTCCCCTCTCCTCACTGGCCCCACCCCCTCCTCCCCCTCCCGGTGTTCTGACCACCCCCACCCCATCCCCCTGCCCCTCTTATTTTCTAGCTGTTACAAGCCAGAGGCACCCGGATGTAAGGCCCCAGATCGCCTCCAGGGACTTGGGGTTCCGTTCTGAAATGCTTTATTTTTGTACCACGGGGTGGGCCCCCGGCCCGAGGCAGAGGAAGAGCTCTCCCCGCTGTCACCTCTGTCTACACCCCAGGGGATGTCATTCACCCCTGCCTCCGGGGTCCGGGAGGGGGCCCGCGGGGACCTCTCAAGTCCTGAGGTGGGCCCTGGGACCCCTGGGCAGAGCTGTCTGCCTGTGGTCGAAGTGTGGTGTTGTCCAGCTGTGTCTCCCAGGCACCCACGTTCCCGCCCCCAGGGCCCCCAGCTGCATGGCAAATACTACGCTCCCCCGCAGCCCAGTCACGTCACCTCCTTGAGCCTGAGTCTCTCTGTGTGTCACCCGGGTCACGTCCTGCCCTACCTACCTCACAAGGTGTTGTGAGGTTACCGAGACGGGCAAGGGCCCTGAAGGCCCTCAGGGAGGGTGTAAAACGCAGGCTGGCCCAGCACAGAGATGCAGGGATTGGTGGGGGCGAAAGGTCTGGGGGTTGGCCATATTTGAAGGAGGGGGTGGGTGACTTGGCCTTCAGCTTGGCTGCTCCCCACGCCCACCCCATCCCCTTCATCTGTACTGCTGGGCGCAGAGTGGCCTGGCCAGGAGGGAGGCAGACACTGATTCAGCAGGGGCAGCGGGGCCCCTCAGGAACTGATGACAAGGGAAAGGGACCGTCCTCCCTCCACCCAGGGGAGAGTCTAGGGCTGGCAGGGGCTGAGTGAGGGGCCTCTCGCGTTTATGGGCTCCTGGGCCAGGTTCTTGCTTCTCAGCTGTGTCCAACCCCATCGTAATAAAACCTGAAGAAACAGCCGGCCTGGCTGCCTCCCTTTCTCTGGGCCACATTTGGGGACAGTGCTCTGTGCATTTAGTTGTGTCCGATTCTTGTGACCCTGTGGATGAGTCCACCAGGCGCCTCTGTCCATGGGACTTTCCAGGTAAGAATACTGGAGTGGGTTGCCCTTTCTTCCTCCAGGGGATCTTCCTGACCCAGGGATTGAACCCAAGTCTCCTGCATTGCAGGTGGATTCTTTACCTGCTGAGTCATCAGGGAAGTCCCTTGGATCAGGGGCTAAACTTAAGGTGGGATAGACAGCCCAAAGGTAATGGGGCTTTTCCCTAAAGTCCTGGGGTCTGCCTGTTGTCACTCTCCCGTGTGTGTTAAGGGGAAGTATCATGGCTGGATCCTCTGTCCCGTGGGTGGGCGTCCAGGGGACCAACGCTGCCTTGCTGGGTGAACTTTGGAAAGTATCTGCCCCTCTCTGGGTCTGTTTCTTCATGGGTAAAGCAAGGGGTTGGACGAGATGACTTCTAAGGCCCTGCCCCCGGGATTACTCAGTCTCTCACGGCCTTGAGGCAGAAGTGGATTAGCTGGGATGCTGAGGGATGGGGAGCTAGGTTTCTGGGCATCTGGAGTTTCCCTTCCTCACCTCCCCATTCAGCTGGCCCTCTGCTCCCCAGCTTTGCCCTGCCACCTCCGCTCCATCCTAACTTCCCAGGACGTCCCCTCTGCTTCCTGCTGTGATACCTTCTGGCCACCTCCACCCTCTGCCCCAAGTCCTAAGAAATACAACCCGCAGGCTCCCCTCCATCTTCTCAGAGTCCAACAAAGCCCTGCCCACCCCCACCCCACCTGGCCAATTCCTTAACCATGTGCTGGTCCTACTGAGTGTCTACCTTACCTCCCTCCTCCCCTCCCCCCAGCAGTTTATCTTGCAGATTTGGGGGGGGACATCTCTGCAAAGCCATGATCCCCTAAGCAGAGGCCCTCCCAAGCCCACTCGATGCCCTGGGGGTCCTCACTTCTTCCCTTGAGTCCACCTGGCTCTCTGGGTTGACTTCACTTTCTGTATCGCAAAAGGGTCACCAGGGGGCTTGTTAAAAGAACAGATTGCACCCCCCCACACAATTTCCACTAAGACTAGGATAGGCCAGGAATTTGCATTTTAGCAGAGTACCCTCTGGCAGTCTTCTGCTCCCCCTCTGAGAGGCCCCCCGGGGTAGTCCTGTCCCCTCCCCAAAGGTGACCCCCCATAGCAGCTGCTCCATCTGCTCCGTCTCCACAGTGGGGACCCAGCAGGTGAAAGGCTTCCCCACATGTGGTTCTGGTGGCCACTCCTTGTCTCCCTTTGAAAACCCTCTGGAGACTAGGTCCCTGCTGAGGCTCCCCGCTTCTTCTTCCTCCCACTCTGTGCTTGACACCCCCCTTCCTCACCTCCACGAGGGCCCACCCCACGGCCCTCCCTGATCACTCCCAATCAGGCCATAGCCTTGGCTGTTAAGACTCCACCCCCTCAGCTCCCCTCCAGCCACTGGACACACCCCTCAGCCTCCTACTCTGGGCCCCCACTTCTGCAGTGCTTGTGTCTCCCCTACGTTTTTGGTCTTCCCTGGACCACCTTCCATGCAGGGTGGTTGGAAAACCCCCCCTCCAAACCTTTCTCAAGCTCTGCCTATCTCCTGGACATCTCCTTCCTAGGGGTACCTAAGTTCATGATACCTTCCCAGAGCCTTTCCTTCCCCAGGTGCCCAGGTCAGGCAATGGGTCCTCCACCAGGCCAGCCGGAAGAGGTCCTCAGATTACCCCCACCACCAACGCACCTGGAGGATAATGAAGGCCCTTTAATGCTGTGTCCATCCCTACTGCCCTGCTCGGTCCAGGCCTCCTCCTTCTTGAGTTCTACAGCAGCCTCCTCACCAGCTTCCCTGCCTCCCATTTTCTCCACGCTGATGTCAGTGTTGCTTCTAAATATGAAGCCACTTGTGTGTCACCTTCCTGCTCTAGAACCTTTCGTGGCTCCCCAGAGTGCCCAGCATCAGATCTTTAGCTCCACTCCAAGTTCTTTGCCATCTCATCTCAGTTTGCCCCTCCCCAAAGGAATTCTGCAAAGAATTCCTTTGCTTTGCCCCTAACCCCAACCTCTGTCCAAACTAAAAACAACTGACTTTCCCTAAGAGCCCACTGACTTTGAGGACTTTGTGCCTTTGCACATCCTCTTCCCCTGCCTGGAATGCTCTTCCCTACCTTGGCTGCCTTTGAATCCCAACTCAAGTTTCCTCCAGGCAGCTCTCCCTGACTTTCTGAGTTACTGGCTGCCTCCCCCAGAACCCTTCACACTCGGTCACCATCCCACCCCTCCCGAGATAAGGAGCCGAGTTCTGTGAGCTCCATGACCCCACTACAGCACTTGGCACATGGTCAGAGCCTGTGAGGTGCTGAATAAGGGACGCAGAATGCAGAGGCAGTGCTGAGACAGAGAAGTGGTCGCCTGGGAATCAGGAGACAGGACTTTTGCCCCAGGCTCCACTCCTGACCCCTCCCTGGTGTGATCAGGAGGCTCTCTGCCCCTCAGTTTCCTCCTAGGCTTCCAGAGGAAGCCCAGCACTTGTCCCAGCCCTGACTCTGACCTGTGTGTGTCTGACTCTTTGTGGCCCAGAGGACTGTAGCCCGCCATGTTCCTCTGTCCAAGGGAATTTCCAGGCAAGAATACTGAAGTGGGTGCCATTTCCTACTCCAGGGGATCTTCCCAATCCAGAGGTTGAACCTGTGTCTCTTGCATCTCCTGCTTGGCAGGTGGATTCTTTACCACTAGCACCACCAACTCTGACCTGAGGGCACCCAACCACTGCCTTCTCAGAGTGGCTCCTGGGATTTAGGCAGCTGCCCTGGAGGCCAGCCCTGCCCCCACTGACCCTGCCGTGGCCTTCTGGACACTTAGCCAACAGGCTGAGCAGATAGCAAGGGTCTCTTCAGTCAAGGGCATGAGATTGGTGCTGGGGCCCCATTCAACCCCCAGAGCAGGACCTTGGGTCAGACGGCTTTATTCCACAGGGCAGCTGAGCTCACCTCTTGGTGAGAATGGGCAGTGAAGTCCCAAGGGGCAGGTGGGGTTGGGAGGACCCTGGACCCAGGGCTCCCCACCCTTTGGCTTGCAGTGGCGGCTGGTCCACTTGGCTGTCTCCAGGACTCTGAGGTCCCTTCCTGTGGGAGCACCTTCCTCCTCCACCACTCAAGTTAGGCCGAGGGCTTCAAAGGCTGGAATCTGCTGTCTGGAGAAGATGCCATCCCAACAGCCTTTGCACTGGGGCAGGGGTGGTGGTGGGAGGACCTGGCAGCCACAGGATCACTGCTCAACTCTTCCCCCCAAAGTCAGCAGTGGAGGAGCGGGGAGGAGAAGAGAGAATCAGGAGGCGACAGCCTGGATGAGAACCCCTCATCCAGGACTGGTGACCATCCCAGGCCCTCAGGGGTGGTCTGGACCACCAGCGGATGGCCCACCTCCCTCGTACCCTCACTGAGGCTGATATCAGGCATCAGGTTGGGGGACAGGAAATACCACCCCCTGTCCCCTCCAGGCCCTGCTGCCTGAAGAATACTTGCTCCCAACCCCCCGGTGGGTGCCCTGGGCTCTCTGAGTCCAAGAAGTAGGCCCCTGCTCTGCAGGGGGGCAGCTCCTCAAGTCAGCACCTGCTGGATCCAGCCTATCACACCAGTGATGCGGGTGTAGACGCCAAAATAGTTGGGCCGGCCGCAGCCCAGACCCCAGCTGACCAGCCCTGCCAGGAACCAACGGCCACTGGGCTCCTTGCACACCAGCGGGCCACCTGAGTCACCCTGTAAGGCAGGGAGAGACAGGACTACGTCAGGGTAAAGCAATCCACTTCCAGGTAAAGGGCTGGACTACTGGGGATAGTCTGAGAGTGACAGCAGGAAAATCACATCCCCTTTGGAAGCCTCCGATACATGGAGGGAGCCCGAACCAACCCAGCCTGGCCTCCAGCGGGGTCTGGCTGTCATGGAAGCTTGAATGTGCATCCCAGTGCCCTGCCCAGCTCTGCCTCCCTTCTGTGGGCTCCATCTAGTCCTCTCTGCTGGGTCACTTGGGCAAAGTGCCTCTCAGAGGATAAGAAGCAGAGCTGGGGCTGGGTCTCAGACCTGGCACCTGGGGTCTTTTCTGATCTGGGGTCTGCAACCTGGAGGCAGTCTCTCAACCTCCCAACCTTCAGTTTCCTCACCCACAAAGTGGGGACAGCCAAGCCCACCTTGCCGTGAGGCTGCTGCAGGCTGCTGTGAGCTGAGGGCCATGCCCTCTCCCCGCCCCCGGCACACTCCGTGGGAGTCACCTGGCAGGCATCCTTCTTGCCGTTGCGGTAGCCGGCGCACAGCATGCGGGGTGTCACCTGGTAGCGGTAGGCCTCGCTGCACAGGTCCTGCGGGATCAGCTGCACGTCCACCTTCTGCAGGCCGTTGCTGGTGGGGCCTGCCCGGCAGGATTGAGGGCAAAGGTAAGAGGGTCTGAGGTGCCCGGGGCTCCGTCTCTTCTCTTGGCTTTTCCTTTTGTATCTCAAGAGCTCCTTCCTCGTCCTGCTCTGCCCTCCCTCCCATCTCCGCCCTCCCCCTCACTGACGCTCTGTTCTGGCTCCTTCTCCAAGTGGCTCTTGGGGACAGAGCCCCCCACCCACCCACCAGGGCCAGTGTCCTCAGGTTCTCCTCCACCCCTGGTGGCCTGAGGCCTGAGGCCTCTTGGCCACCTCCCCTCTTCTCTGTGACAGCCCTGGGGAATTTTTCCAGAGCACACACCTCACGCCTTTGCTCCCACCTAAAACTCAGTCAGCCTCTGCTCACTGTCCAGCCAGTGCTTCTCCACGAGAATGCGTGTTTGGACCCCGCCACCCCACCATGGAATTTCACTATACACCCTGTGCCTAGCTCCACTGGAAGATCTGGTCTGTTCAGGTGGGGTGGGACCCAGACGCTGGTTTTCTTTTCTGAAGTCCTGAGACCTTCATTCAGGTCAGGAGTAGGAATTCTGGCTCAAGACCCTGACTGAGATCCCCTGCCTGTCCTTCCTGCCTGTCCTCACCCAGATCCACCAGCTCCCGGCTCCCCTCTGGTGCTGGGTGTTCTCAGGTGGGTTGCCACCTATGCTCTTACCAGAAACGCCTTTCTGCTTTGCTGGGACACTGCTGACCCACCCTGTAAGCCTCAGCTCAGCCCACCCCTCCTCTGGGCTGCCGTTGCCCCCACACCCCCATCCGTGTCAGCTCTTAGCACTGTCTCCCATTCATTTTTATACCGCTTTTTCCAACTCAATGCCCGCCATATAGTAGATGCTCACAAATGTGTCACTGAATGAATGAATGAGCAAGTGGACTGATCCTTGACCATGTTCTCTATCATCCTCTTGGACAAGTCACTTTACACGTGAGCCTCAGCTTCTCCATCTTTACATTATCCCTCAACCTCACCCACCTCCAGATTGTAAAGCACAGTATACACTCCTGAAAGCCACCACCACGGAGGGTGCAGGGCATGGCTGTACCCTCTGTAGTCGTGTACAGAACCGAGAGCTGGCCTCTATGGACAGCAGCCTCTGGTCAGCGCAGGAGGGAAGGACAGAAACTCATGTTTCTGAGAGGCAGTAGCAGGAACAGCAGAGTCTCTGGGGTCAGACAGTCCTGGGTTCTAGTCTCTATTCTAACTCTCCCTGGCTGTGTGACTTTGAGTCAACACTAAATGTCTCTGTTTTCCCACCCTTAAGATGGGGTCCATGATAACCAATAACTAGAGTTGTTGGATGGATTAAATGAAATCATGTTGCCCTAAAATCTAACATCCATGTGATAAGTGTTAATAATTAAAAGTCTCCCCCCAACACAGACATATACCCTCCATTGTCCAAGAAGCACAGGGTTGGAGCTTGCCCAAGGGCCATGGGGTCCCTGGCCTGCCCTGTCACCCCACACATATCCCCCAGGATCGCCTCCCATGACTTTGGTTCTCCTTAAGTGCCCTTCACTTGAAAGGTATTGAAACTCCAATACTTTGGCCACCTGATGCGAAGAGTTGACTCATTGGAAAAGACTCTGATGCTGGGAGGGAATGGGGGCAGGAGGAGAAGGGGACGACAGAGGAGATGGCTGGATGGCATCACCGACTCAATGGACATGAGTCTGAGTGAACTCTGGGAGTTGGTGATGGACAGGGAGGCCTGGCGTGCTGCAATTCATGGGGTCGAAAGGAGTCGGACGTGACTGAGCGACTGAACTGAACTGAACTGAACTGCCCTTCTGGAAGGAAGGGAAGGGCCAGGGAGACAACCCATGGCCGTAGTAAAAGCTTTTTTTTTTTCTATGAAATACTACCCCATTTAATCCAGGACTAGCAAGAGTGGAGCCCCAGGGTCCCTTGCCAACTCCCTTCCAGGCCCCGAAATTAGGCGAGCCAGACCCACCCCACCTCCCCTGCCCACAGTCCAGCTCACCGCCTTCTCGCAGGGCACCCCAGCCTGTGATCCAGCAGTGCAGGCCCGCCTCGAAAAAGTGGGAGCGGGCAGGCAGGCAGATGGGCTGCACAGTAGCCGAGCGCACCACGGGGTGGTCGAGCTGCAGCAGGGCCACGTCGTAGTCGTGGCTGTCCTCCTCGTGGTACGGGTGCAGGAGCAGGCGGCTCACTTTGAAGGACACCTCTCCCGGCCAGCGTGAGCTCTGCCACACTTTGCCCAGGAACACGGTCCACAGCGCCGGGGATGCCATGCTGGGGCGGGAGGGGGACTTGCTCAGCAGCCGCCTCCCCCATCCCATCTCGAATCCCTGTGATAGACAGCATTCCCACCTGGGGCCCGGTCCCTCACACCCACCCCCACCCTGCTCTGGCAGGCCATGTAGCTGGCAGTGTGGTGCTCAGTGCTAGCCCTGGAGTCTGACTGCCTGGATTTCAGCCCCAGCTTCATCCCTTCCTAGAGGTGAGTGTACCTCTCTAGGCCTCAGTCACCCCATCTGTGAAGTGGGAATAGCATCATCTGCTCATATGTTGGGGAATTCAATCAGACTGTGGATGTAAAAAAAAATCAGCACAGTGCCAGGCACCGGCAGATGTTTTCTGCACACTTTATAGATGGAGAAACTGGGAAACTCCTGGAATTTGCGGGTCCTCAGGAGGAGCGGGTGGGAGTTGAGTGTGAAAGAATTTGCAGAGACTTGGCTGTGCAGACCCCTGGAGGCCAGGTCAGCATCCAGGTTTTCTCTACTTTGTGGACAGTGGGGAACCAGAGATGGAGTGAAAGAACCTGGGTAGTCAGACCACACCCAGGAGGGCACCTGGGCACCCAGGCATAGGATGCAGAAGGGAGCTGGACTCTGGGCTGCTGCAGTGACCGGGGTGATGGTGGCAGCATGGACGGGCAGTGGCTGAAGACGCGTTCGGACCACTGAGAGGGCTTGCTGCCTGGCTGAGTGTGGGGGAGAAGGAAGGGTGCCTGGGTGGCTCCAGGCCTTTGGCTTGGACTGTGCAGACCTAGGAAAGAGGAGGAGGTGTGGGGAGAGAGTCCAGGGCTGCTGTGCTGGGGGTTGGGTCTGGAGTACAGGGCATCAGGCTGGAGGTGGAGAGGGGAGCTGTTAGCCCACCACGGAGATGGGGGCATGTCTGTGGGTGGGGTGAGACGGCCCTTCTTGTGGGCTTCTCTGCTTCTCTCCCTCCCCAGGGTGGGGGACAGGCACACCTGGAGAAGGGTGTCATGACCTATAACCAGGGCAGGAATTCTGTTCTCAGCTCTACCCCAGTGTCTAGCACAGCCCCTGGCACATAGTAGAAGCACAACGCATATCGCTGAGTGGAGGAGTGAGTAAATGAATGGCTCACTGGCCCAGCTGAAAGCAAGACACCAGAAGCACAGCACAGCAGGGGTGAGCAACCTTTCCCAGGGCACAGAGTGTGTTCGAGGTAGAGGCAGGGCTGAAGTGTCGGGACAGCAAGTCTGAGGGGCTTCCCACAACCCTCCCCTCTGTCTGCTGAGATCTCAGACACGCTGCCCCTGCCCCCTCACCACCACCTTCCCTACCCACCTCTTGTGGCCTGTGTCCCCAGGCTCACCTTTCCTCCTGGAAGCAGTGGGCAGCAGTGATCACCCAGCGGTCAGCGATGAGGGCCCCCCCACAGATGTGTCGGCCACGAACCTGGAGGCTGGCCTGCCACGGCCACTCACCCTCCGAGGACACGGCCCCGCCCACGATGCGGCCCAAGGGGCCCTGAAGGCCACAGTCTGGGGGCAGGGGCAGGGGTGGATGGAGGGGCAGGGGCAGGAGAGAACCAGTGAGAAACAGACACAGAGCAGAAGGGGAGGCATGGAAGAGGAGAGAGGAAAGACACAGAGGGGGCCAGGGAAAGAGAATGAGGGGGCAAGAGAGAGAGAGAGGTGGGCAGGACCCCCACGAGGGGGCAGAGGTGGGGTAAAGAGAGACAGATGGACAGACGGTGAGCTCTCCCTCCAGCCCCCCAGGGTGGGCACCTCCCTACCCCCCATGCTCAGGGGCCCAGCAGGTGGAGGGTGTCCTGCCCACCCCAGCCTGTCGGAACGCCCAGGGCTCACCGCAGTGCTGCTCATCCGAGCCGTCCCTGCAGTCGGGGTGCCCGTCACACTGTGGGTTGGGCTTCTTCACACAGCTGTGGTCTTCACACCGAAAGGTGAAGGTCCCACAAGGCACCCCTATGATTGGGGGGGCAGGGTGCAGAGGGTGGGTCCCTGAACCCAAAGGAGCCTCCAAAACAAAGTCCAGGGAAGATGGAGCCTGAGAGAGGCCAGGAGACGACTGGAGAGGGGTGCCTTGATCACACTAAAGGGTCCCCTGAGGCTCCTTTAGGGATCCCTAGAGGCAGGCCATGTCCCTTCCCGACCCTTCGCTCCCTCAGACTGGTGTTTTGAGAGAAGGTGACGTCTCCCCTCTCAGACCTGGGCTCCTGATGGTAGGGTCGTGCCTTCCCCAGGTGTGGTACCTGAAGCCAGAACTGTGCCTCCACCTTGAGATGAGCAAGGCTCCCAAGAGCAAGGCTATGTCCCTCCCATCACACTACCTTGGCCTGGCAGCCCTCCAGGCCCCCAGCCATCTAGACACCCACCTGCTCCTCACTGCCTTCACTGTGAAGAGCTTTCTGCCCCACCAGCTACCTCCTCTATTTAAGTTCTCTTCAAGGCCCAGTTCAAAGCCCACCTTCTCTAGCTTTCCCAGCCTCATCTCCTCCTCACCCTCCGGTCTTCCTATGCTACTGGACGTGATGTTCAGAGGCTTTGGCCCAGAGAGAGTAACCCATCTTTTTTTTTTTTTTAATCAGATAACCCTGAGAGGACGGGGACCACTTCTCTGGTGCCTTTTATTTCATTTTCCTTACTCTGCCTTGCATATCACTGGGTAGTCTGCAAGTGAAGGTTGGATGGTCTGAGGGATGGATGGGTGGGTGGGTGGATGGATAGATAAAACAATGGAGACTCAGACAAGAGATTGGGCAGACCAATAAATGTGTGGTTTGATGGTCTGATAAGACTGACACACAGCTATTTAGATGGATAAATGAGTGGATGTAAGTACCAATGGACAAACAAGTAGTTAGATCCCTGGACGGAGGCACGAACAAGTGCATTCATGGATGCATGGATGGAGGATGGAACAATGGATGTACAGACAGGTAATTTGGTAAACAAATAAAACCAACAAATGAGCAGATTGATGGCTTAGTGGACAGGGAGATAGGTGGTTGGACAGGCTGATGGATGAATCAGTGAGTGGATGTATGAATCAACGAACATACAAATGGTTGGAGAGACCAGAAGATGGATGGATGGATGGAAGAATGGGTGGATGGGTATTTGGATGGATAAATAGATAGATGGATGGATGGACAGATGGATGGGTAAACAGATGGACATATAGGCACACTTATAGATGGGCTGGTAAGTATTTGGACAAGAGGGCAGAAACCTTTGTGGAAGAAGCATGGAGAAGGGCCAGGCTGTCTGGCTGAGCCCATTCTTTGGTTTCCCTCTAGATACCTAGTCCTACCCTGCCCTACCTTCCTGGCATTGCTCTTCGTCACTCCCATTGAGACAGTCGGGCTGCCGGTCACAGACCCTGGACAGGGGGATGCACGTGCTGTCCTCTTGGCACTGGAATGTGGCTCTGCAGACTGTGAGGACACAGAAGGGGGACAAGTGGGAGGAAGCCAGAGGCACCAGGCTGGGACTTTTTGTCTCCTGGAGACCATGCATGGTGTCACAAGTTATGATCACAAATCTCTTTCTCAGCTACTTTACACTTGAGTCTCACAGCAACCCGGTGAGATACTCCATTTCACTGGTGGAAAAACGGAAACAAAGTGACTTGTCTGAGGTCACCTGGCTGAGCGAGAACTTGAACCAGATGTTCTGGTTCCAAATATGAGATGTCTTCCCCAGCACGAAGGCAGGATCAGTGCAGAGGCAGGCACATCCCTCTTCCCTCCCACTTCCCTCCTCACATGTATAGACTTTGATGGGATGCAGGCTGCTGTGATGGTGACTCTAGGGCCCAGAAGCCAGGATTCAGAGGCAGAATTATTATTCCAAGAGAATCCTGGCTTGGGGACCGTCAGAAGCCCCTTCTGATCCCCTTCTGCCAGGGTTGGGTGGCGGTGAGCACAGCCCCAGGAAGAGTCAGCAGCTCTGAACCCCTGCAGTGGAGGGTCCTGCTCAAAAGAGGCAGCTACAGCGTCCTCTCTTTGGCCACCCTGGGCCTGCCCGACCCCTTCCTCCTGGCCCTGCCCTCCCTCGTCTGCTCTGTTCCTTCTTGGATGGCTGCCTGGGCAGAAGGCTGAGGGTGATAGCCTGGTGGCAAGAAGCCATGAGCTGGGAAGCAGCATACCTGGGTCCCCGTTTGTCTCTGCCACTGCCCCACGGGGTAGCCCTGGAGAGGACACTTGTCCATCCTGTGCATCCACCCTGCATCTCAAACACAGCGAGGGAGTTTCCTGAATGCTGATAACGGGAGCTGCCCATTGGGAGATCTCGAAATGATAGGCTCAGCCCAGCAGCACAGAGGTGGGGAGAGAGGAGGGACGGAGTGGGTGGGCTGCTCACCGCAGTTTCTCTCATCCAGGCCATTGGGGCAATCCTTGACCCCGTCGCAGGTGGGCACACAGAGTCCATTCACAGAGCAGAGGAACTCTCCAGGACAGGCTGGATGGGGAAGGCACCATCAGGACACACATCATTATGAAAACACGTGCAGACACACCACACCTGTGTGCTCACATGTGTACCCATGTGCCTGTGTACATGGTCCATGTGGACATACATGTCTGGGGACATGCACACAGCACATACTCGGGTATGTATGAGTGTATATACCTCATAAACACCTGTAAGTGCCTTGCACATGTGGGCACACGCAAAGCTGCCTATGTTCATGCACACATGTGGGCACATGAGTGAACACACACACACAACACTCCTAGTCTAAACTAGCCTCTAGGTGCTTCCAGGGAGGGCTAAGGAGCAGGGAGAAGCTGAAGGGGCTTTGGGGTCCCCCCACTCCCCGACCTGCCCGCACTCACGATCTGACTGGTTGTACAAGCTGTAGTGCACCTGCACGCCGGGCCCGGTGAGGGAGATCTGGGATGTGAAGTTGATGGTGATGCCGGCGCTGGCAACCACAGGGATCCTCTCAGCATAGGGCTGCAGGGTGCGCAGGCCACATAGCCTAGGGGGTGACCAGAGATGGACTGAGGGCTACACGGGCTGGTCCAAGGCACAGGACAGCCTGGGTCCCGGTGCACAGACAGACCAAGGACAGGGCAGCTGGGGAAGAAAGGGGAGCACCCCGACCCCACCCCCACCTCTTCTGTCTTGGTTTCTCCCCTGGGTGACCGCTCACTCCCACAGTCATCTAGAAAGCAGCCTGGCAGTGTCACTGCCCTGCTCAGAAGCCTTCGATGCCTCCCCATTGCCGGCAGGATAAAATTTATCATCTGGATTCTAGTCCCAGTCACCTAGGAGCTGTGAGATTCTAGCAGGTCAGAGTCCTTCTCTGAATCTCACTTTCCTCACTTGTAAAACAAGGGAAATTCTCATCTCTGTTGACCTGATAAAGGGCTCCAATGTGTCAGTGGAAGGAAAATTCCTTTACTGGTCTACTCTCCATAGGTGAGAAGGAACGTTCCTAATGTATGCAGTGGGGGAAGAAGGCAGCCATGCTCTCCGTTCAAGCCTGTGCCTCCCACTGAGAAGTCTCCACACCCCTGGGGGCTTCCCTGTGGCTCTCTGGACACAAGGGGACACCAGTGCAGCTCTAGGACCAGCAGGTGATGGGCAGCACCTTCTCAAGCATGGCCACACCCAGGTGGGACCATCCCCCAACCATGGAAGCACACTCATATCCCTGCTGGCCGCCTCCAACCCCCACGGATGATGATTTTGTTCCCACAGAGCAGGTGGGAGACCTCCACGGAAAGGTGGAATCCCACGACCTGGGGAGCAGGTAGGAATCCTCCCAACTCCAGGGCAGGGGGAAAAGGGGGCTTTTCCCACACAGCATTGGTCCCAGCTCGCCTCACAGAGCAAGTGGACATGCTTTCATGGAAGGTGCAGCCACACCTCCAGAGTGGCAGGACCCGCCGCAGAGAGCTACCCGGGGCACCCTGCCTTCCCAGGCGGGACACCCTCACGGAACAGATGGGTCAGCCCCATCAGATATTAGGAATGCCTGCCCCTATAGGGAATGTCTTTACAGATGAGAGAAACACCCAGAATACAGGTGGAAAAGTCTACGGGGAGAAGTGAAAATGCCCCTAGCAGAGAAGGTAGGAGGAAGTCAGGAAAGCAAGTGAGAGTGCCCCAGAGCATGATGGGAACATCTCACAGCAGATGCAGCAGCCCACATTGCAGGTCCCCTAATTCCCAGGGGTCAGAGGCTCCCTGATAACTCCTAGAACATGGCAAGCACTTACTGGTTCAGTAATAGTTGGAGGCCTCATTGCATGGGGATTTTGAGGTCACAGCAGCTCCACCCTATAAGCAGGAATTGTTCTCATCCTGTTTTCCAGAAGAGACTCAGCAAGGGAAATGAGAAGGTAGGCAAGAATCCAGCCTCCTCAGGACCCAGAAGGCCCCACCTGGCCTGCTCTATGGGGAGGTGGGCACCCTGACCCTCACGCCACATGAGCTCCAGAGGCTGAGACCTCATGTCCCCTATGGCCCCCCTCAGACCTGGCCATACTGTCTGGCTGTGGGAACCATATTCTTGCCCCTATGCCAATGAACAGTTCTCAAAATGTGGTCTGGGGACCCTTGGAGGTTCAAAGAGAAAACTATTTTTATAATAATTCTCAGGTATCATTTGCTTTTTTCACTCTCATTCTCCACAAGGATAAAGTAGAATTTTCCAGAGACTATTTAAGGACGTGCATGTGTGTTCACTCACTCAGTTGTGTCCGACTCTCTGCAACCCCATGGACTGAAGCCTGCCAGGCTCCTACACTCATGGGATTCTCCAGGCAAGAATACTGGAGTGGGTAGCCATTCCCTTCTCCAAGGGCTCTTCCTGACCCAGAGATCAAACCTGGGTCTCCTGCATTGCAGGCAGATTCCTTACTGTCTGAGACACCAGGGAAGCCCCCATGTAAGAATACAGTAAAATTTTCCAGAGACTACGGGATATGTGATACTGTAACCCACTGAACGAAGAAGCAGGTGTGCGGATTCAGTCCTGGTCTGTTAATCCAATTACTAAATAAAGTTGCAAAAACATAAAATGAGGATATTTTTCTTCACCAAATGGTTTTGGTTTTGGAAAATATAATTCATTTTCTTTATGTTAAAATGAAATGGGTTTCTTCTTTTAAATGAATTGATAAATATGTTTAAATGTTTTAAGTTTTCATTTCTACTACTGCACATATAGTTTACAAATATAGTTTTTATATGAGGCATATAACTCTCTGGGTTGCTCAATAATTTTTAAAAGAGTGTACAGGATTCTGAAATGGAAATTTTTGAGAACCAGGGCAGTACAGCCCAGGGGGACCAGAAAGGGATGAGGTGCCACCAGGGGGCGTCCCGAGCAAACCTGGTTCTTATCCTTTCAAAGCTAAGGAAACAAGGCAGGGATGGTGGTGGGATCGGGCGATCGTCTATCTGTTTTAAAAGTATTTTAGTAAAAGTTATCAAGGATTACTATCCCCAGAGACTTGTCCTGGGGATTGTATAGGGAATCTGGGGGTTGAGAGATACTGAGCAAGGGGAAATGAGAAATTAGGGGCATCCTGAACATACTTAAAGTTCAGGGGCCTGGGGCATTGTCCCCACATGCTCACCGTGGACAGGGATGGAACCAGAGCTGGGTTAGAGGGGAGGGAAACGTTATGTTTATAAGAATTTGAGGGCTGCGTGGTCGCCGTGGCCAGAGGCTCTAAGGACATTTTGGGGGCAAGGCTCTTCGTTAGCAGACACGAACAAAAGAATTCACGGCAGAGGCTGAAATCTGGCGACGCAGGCTAAATTACTCAATCGAAAGAGGATCTATTTAGCCTATGCAGTGTTAAAAACCTTTTTAAAAATGCATGTGCCAGCTAATTTCACATAACTGCCTAGATTCTTGCTTCTGAAAAACACACCCCAGAAACATTGGCTGGAAGTAATCAGAGGCTGCTCGAATTAGCCAGGGCATGTATAGTCCAGCTAAGAGGCTCCTCCTTCCCTTGCTCCCTCTGCCCCACGGCACCCCAGCTTATGGAACTACACACTGGCTTGGCCTCTTTGCACATTTTCGTTTCTGGTTCTTACTGCAGTGCCTTCTGGGAGAGGGTTTAAATCCCCTGACTCTCCAATCCCTCTTCATCTATCAAATGCTGCCCCCACCCCCATATACCCTCTCCAAGGCACGCCAAAAGTCTGAAGACTGTGGAGCCCACCTCCCATCTCAGCTACAAAGTACTCGCGGTCTGAAGGCACCATTTTTTGCACTCATGCCTGCCTTGGTTTCTCCCTTCTCTGAATGTGAGGAATTTTGCTTCTTGCCTCACATAGACAGTAAACAGGGATCCGGTCAACCTTGCATATCAGCATCTCTAACTGAACTCAGGGAGTTCAAGAAAGGTGGATGGATAGAAGGGTGGGTAGATAGAAAGAAGGAAGGGTGGGTTGGCGTACTGATGGATGGATGGATGGATGGAAGGAAGGAAGGACTGATGGATAGATGAAGGATTGAAGGTGGATGAATGGATAGAGAATATATACATCTATGGATAGATGAATATATACACACAGATATTCCCTTCCCTCAAGACAGGCTAAATGGGAAAGAGAGTCAGAGAAGGTGAGCACTGAAAAAGGAAGGTCAGCCGTGTCTCACGTGGCCAGAGCGCTGGACCTGAAGCTGCAGAGCTGAGGCTGAGGCTGGGCTTTGCCACGTGAACCAGCTGTGTGACCTTGGGCATCTCACTCAGCCTCAGCAAGCTTCTGTTTTTATGTCTGTAGTAAGACGGGGTGGTAGCTCCCCGTCGGATGTTTTATGGAGTGAATGAGAAGGGATTTCTTTGAAAAATAGTTGCTGACGTCGTCGGGCTGTGAGCTCACTGAGGACAGTAGCTCCTCCTTCCACACTGCCAGCCCCCAGCAGTGCCTGGGGAGCCTCTGTGGCCACCCAGGGGCTCTGGAGACCAGAAGGGCTACCCTATAGCTAGGCCCAGCCTGAGGGGCTCCAGCAGGCTTAAGGAGCCAGTGACTCTGCCTGTCGCCATCAGCGAAGTGGAAATGGTTGGGCAGATCACAAGAAAAGTGACATCACAGGGGAGGAAGCTGGCAGGAGGCAGGTTCCCAGAAAGGGGGAAGCCTGTGCTGTATTGACGCCCCGTCAGAGTGGGTTCTGTGAAACCCAGCCGCTGCTGGCCGGATCTCACGAGGTCAGCTCCCTCCCCCACGTCCAGGCCACTCAAAGGGCAAGAGGCCTAGGCCAGGGAGAAACTGGGGAGGAAACAGGGTGGGGCGGGGGAAGGCAGAAAGGGCTCAGAGGAGGAAGGTGACTTGCCCAAGGATGCCTCGCCAGTGGAGGGAGCCCAGCCAGCCTCTCCTCATCACCATGCTGGCACTGAGGGGTGAGACCCCCTCTCCCCCAACCTACCCTCTGTCGCTCTTCATCAATGGCCATTCTGTGCATCCCCCTCCCTACAAATCCTGTGCCTGGAAATCTACACCCTTCCCCAGACCTCTCATGTCTGCCACCCACACAAGCAGATTTTCCAACAAATGCTTATTCAAAGAATTTCCCAGCAACTACATGGGCTGATGGTTATCAAAAAAGATCAGAACTAGAGGAAACGGTTTGCCCAGTGCTTGTAATCTGGAGGTACACTTCTGCCTCCCCTTTTGCACTCAGACGCGGGCAGGAGCCTCGGGGCAGGGGGCCACGAGTCTCTCCTAGGGACCCTGACCCTAACAAAGGTCTGCAAAGACAGATGGGACTTCCCGGGTGGCTCTCAGATGTGGTGAGAGGCACAGCAGTGGTCAGTCCCCTTAGCAGGGCGCCGTGGCCATGGGAGGGAACAGCTGACACAGCTGCCCCAAGGCTCTGAGGAAAGACTGCACAAGTGTGAGCGCACATACTCTCACAGACACATGCTCACAGGCCCACACGCCCTCATGCATGCTCTGGATCTTCCCGCTCGACTCTGTTTTCTCTAGTTATGAGCTGGGTGATTTTGTGGGAACGCCTTTGCCTCTCTGTGTCTCAGCCCCTCATAGGTCTATAAAGGCAGCGTGGGGCCAGCTCCCTCGCCAGGTTGCTGAGGATGAAGGAAACGGCACCCGAGCTCAGGGCCTGCCTGGTGCAGAGTCAGGAGCCAGTTCTGAATGCATGGTTGGTGCCTTCTTGAACTGGGCTTTATCCCAGCCTGCAGGAGCCAGCATCCTCTACCCATCATTTCAGTTACTCTTCCCTGGATGGGAGGTCTGCTTCATGCCCATTTTTTAGATGGGCTACTTGAGGCTGAGAAAGGTGAGTCCTTGCCAAATAGAAGGAGAGGAGCCAGGACTTGAACCCTACTTTCTTGTTTCAACAGCTACACTCTTTCTACCTCTCCAGCCCAACTTGGAATGACATTTCATTAGGAACTAATAAACACAACTTATTGGGAGACATCTTTCTGATAGGTAAATAATAAAAAGTTAGGGCCTTGGGCTGGCCTAACCCCCTTTTTTTATAGATAAGAATGGGATGTACCCAGAGTTACATGCAAAACCAGGTGGACAGGCTTCCCGAGCACATCTTTATCACCCCAGCCTCCCCTCTGTCATTCCTTGTCAATGGCCAAGGTGGAAGAGGCTTCAGAAGAGAGAGCGGGGTGGGAGTGCCAGGCCCTGTGGGGCTTCACCTCCCCACCCCACCCGCCACCCAGCTATATCCGGGTCCCTTGCCACCACTTCAAGACAAAGAGACAAGGACAAGAGGCCAGGGACTTCCCTGGTGGTCCAGTGGTTAAGAACCTACCTTCTAATGGAGGGGATGTGGGTTTGATCCCTGATCAAGGAACTAAGATCCCACGTGCCACAATAAGAGAAGTCAGTGTGCCGTCACAAGGAAGACCCAGCACAGCCAAAAAATAATAAATCAATAAATATAATAATAAAAGGACAAGTCCTTAGTCCTCCCTTGGCCTCAGTTTTCTACCTGTACAATGGGTAAAGATAGGGTTCAACGGCCAGCCCAGCCCACTTTTCTGTAGCTCAACGGTGCTTTGAGACACTAGGGAGGGTGAAAGTGAAGTCGCTCAGTCTTGTCCGACTCTTTGCGACCCCATGGACTGTAGCCTACCAGGCTCCTCTGTTCATGGGATTTTCCAGGCAATAGTACTGGAGTGGATTGCCATTTCCTTCTCAGACTCCTCCAATTTTGGTAGATTCTGTCACAGTGCCTGAAATTTCACCATTGCAACATCATTCCTTTTGATGAAAACTCTCCCCATCTGTGATCCACCCTTGAAACCCAAGGGCAACTCATGAAGTCCTACCACCTGGGGCCCCCACCTCTGCCCAACCTTCCTGGCTGCGTCAGGGAGGCAGGAAGGAGGCCCTCCGGGGGAGCATGGTGTGGACCACCGTGTGTCCCGCTGTTCCCATGGTGTGCCTGGGAGAGGGGCCCCGACTCTGGACCCATTTGGGTACCACTTAATCCCACTGAGCCTTGATTTCCTTCTCAGGGAAATGGAATGATGATACTGCTGACATCACAGGCTGTCAGGCCAGTGAACTGATGCCCTGTGCTGAACACCAAGCAGGTGGGATGGGGCACCTGATGCCAGGGACCACCTCCCAGTCCATGGAATAGCCTTGGGGGTGGGAGGTACGTGAAGGAGCATCAGACCCAGGGCCCTTCTGTCTTCCTAGCTCCTCTTCGAGATATCAGATTCACCTCTAGGGTTAAGAAGGCAACAGGAAAAGATATTAATCTCATTCAGAGAACCATGAATCAAGGACCACTCTCAAGGTCACTCTGTGGGCTCCTGATGCTGAGTGGGGGGTCAGCCCAGTCATCCTCAATCTGTGTGGCCCCAAGCCGATGGGGAGGGGCCCTGAGGGAGCTCCATGAAAGATCAAGGCAGTCATGCCCAGAAAGGCCACCCACATGCTGGGACCTGTGGGACAAGATGCCTTCTGCTCTCCAAAAAGCACAGGGCCAGAGTCACACCACTTGACATCACCCCCAAATAGCACAGGCCCAAACTCACATCCTTGGCATGTCTTCTTTTCCCTTTTAATCACAGTCCCTGATAGCTTCCCAAATCCCTGGAAAGGATGGTGACGAGTCAACGAGCGTAGTCAAATCCCTGTCCCCCTTTGTCTGGCTGATGTTTTTCAATAGGATCAACCAATAAGCAAAACCCAAGCGTGGGTGAACATGATCACTAACCCCAGAATCCAAGAATTCCAGAGTCCCAGAACTTTCCAATTTTAATCTATTGGAATCTTTGATACTGAAAATCCATGAAACCAAGAAATCAGGAACCTTGCACATTAGAATCCCAGCCTCTCATAGACCCCTAGGATCTCAGGGTTGGAAGGAAGAGCAGAAGGCCAAGCTGAGATGAGATGCAGAATCTTCTCTTGGGCATTCTTGGACCCCAGGTGGGGAGGGGGTTCCCGAGTTCTGCGACGCTACTTTGAGATCCCTTCTCTCTCCCCAAGCCTCTGCCCCACCCCCGCAACAACGGTGCCATGGCAGGATGTTATTCTGCTGCCCTTCGTGCCTCCTACTCCCCTCCCGCCTTACCTCCCTCCCGGTTACGACCTGTGCCTGAGCCATCCTCTCCCACTATGGGACGCTCCCGCACAGAGCCCCTCCCATTGTACACATCCCCTCCCTGAATGCCGAGTTCTCTGTCTCTCTCCAGACCAGGGGAAACTCATCTGCAATGTCTCCATTTCCCACCTTCCCACCCACCCCACTCTTTTGCGACTGCCAGGACCACCTGTGGCCCTCAGGGGGCCAGCCCCCCTCATCCTACTGATCAAACTGTATTCACGCTGACCAGAGGATGGCCTGGCTCTGCTGCGTCCTGCCCACCTCTCCAAAGGACTCAATTCTTCCTCAGGAACTCTGTCACCAGGGGGCCAAGGGTAGGACAGAGAGCAGGACCGGCATCCCACAGGGGATGCGGGTGACTCAGGTGGCTTCGGAGAGTGGTCAGGTTAGCAGAAGTCGCGTGGACTCAGGCTAAGCAGTGTTGAGGCCCAGAAGCTGCTTTATTTTGACCAACAATGGGGAGCAGGATAAGGGATGGCACTGGGGTGGGTTTAGGAAAGGTGTCCCAGCACCGCTGAGTCCTATGACTCTGCATCATCTCATTTAAGGATTCGGGGTGCCAGGCAATGGGGTGACAGTACCTACAGCAATGAAACCATTTCACTCTAACTAGGATCAGCATCCAAGGTGACTGATGACGAATGTGTGTCTGGGACCTCTGAGTGGCAGGAGGCGAGGCTGGGGCTGGAGGTGGACAGGGGTCAAGGGTAAGGCAACAGGCCTGACCAACCCCACCGCTGCTCTCTTCCCGTGATGCCCCTCTGAGATTGCACACTTGAGCTCCCAAGGGAGGTTACCTGCAGAGAAAGGGAGGGGGTCCAGGGGGTGGGTACCTTCTGTTTTGGATGGTCCACTGGCCCTGGGTGCATGGCATGTCGTATTTCTGCCTCCGCAGTGCATAGGCATCAAACCAGAGGGCCAAGCCGTAGTCCAGAGAGGGCACCTAGGACAGAGGAGCTGGTCACCAGGGGGCCTGTGGGCTGTGGCCGGGCTGATGGCCCCATCTCCCAGGATCACAAAGCAGGAAGGGGGCCTGCCAACATAGAGTGCTGGCTGGGGCTGAGGTCTGTCAGTCACTCAACCATCACGTGTCGCCATGGCCAAGGGACCCATCCCACCCACCCCAGAGGACTAGTAGCCAGGGGGCAGCCTGGGTCAGAGGCAGAACAGTGCTTCCCTCCCAGCTGGGGTCCCTGGAGGTCTATAGGGTGCCGTGGGCAGAGGGTAGGTGGGCTCACCGTCAAGTGCCAGGAGCAGTGGGTGCTGGGTGAGTAGTAGCTGGGGAAGTACGGTGTGCTGAGGACGCCCTGTGGCTCCAGCCGGCCCTCCAGGGTCAGGTTCACCTCACAGGCTGGGCCCAGAGAACAGAAGTTACAGAGGGTTCCTCAGCCCCGTCCAACTGCACCTGCCAGCAGGTGGGGGGCAGCTGAAACCCACCATCCTGACTGCCACTAAACAGTACAACCTGAAGACTGAGTGTGAACGCATGAACTTGGGCCTCAGTTTCCCCCTCTGTGAAATGGGGACAATAAAAGTACATACTGCATAGGGTAGTTGAGCAGATTACACAGACATGGCATGTATTAAATGCTCAGTAAATGTTCGCTACTGACATCAGCTGTGTAGCCCTTGACCGTTTACTGGACGTGTTCACTGCTGTGCCAGCCTCACGGTTACAGGGACTGGGGAGAAAGAACCATTCTCGTTTTCAAAGATGATGAGGTTCAGACAAGAGCAGCAACTTGGATGAGGTCACACAGTGAGAGGGTGAGGGATGGGGAGCAGCTGTGTCCCCAGCTGCCCCGACACCTCCCATGCAGCCAGGGAAAGCCCTCCTTCCCCTCCCCATAGAGCTATATCAGAGACGCCCATGAGAACGGGCCAACTCTGGCACTTCTTCAACCCCAGAGACTCCCAGAGGGTCATCTGTGGATCTGGGTGACCAACAGGAGAGCAAACAGGTGGAACCAGGGGAGGGAGGGGGAAGTGGGTGAGGAGATTGAGACTGACAGCAGAGGAAGGGAAAGGGGGCAGGTTGTATGTCCTTGGCGTTTAACCGTCCCTCCACGGAGCCCAGGAAACTTCAGGTTTTGCTTTGTCTGCCCAGAGGCAGCTGATGGATGATAATTGATGGTGATAAAGGGTGGGGCCCGCTCTTCCTGAGAAAGCAGGTGGTGGAGGGGGTTTCAGAAGCAGGAGAGAGTAGGGAAGGCTCAGAGGGGCAGCCCAGGCACCCTTTCCCATGAATTGCCCGCCTCTGAACACCCCTTCCCTGCCGTCTCTGGGGACAAATGCGCTGACCTTTAGTGTGAGAGGGTTGTCTGGGGGACCCCACTGTCCACACTCTGCCAGGGTGCGCACAGAGGAAGGACGGGCAGGGGAGGTAACCGGGAGAGGAGACAGCCAAGGAGGAAGAGAAAAGAGAGGAGGCAGGACAGACACAAGTTTTCTGCAAGAGGGCAGGAGAGAGGATGAGGTGAGGAGGAGGGAGGTAGCACAGGGGGCAGGGGAGGGGGTGATGGAGCCAGAACAGAGAGAGATAAAGGAGCTCAGAGGCGTGGGTGTGAGTTTGGAGACCAGAGATGCTTCCAGAACTTTCCCTCCTCCATCCCATCTCCAACCAGAGAAGGGGAAGGCAAGCCCAAGGAGCACCCGTGGCTTCTGCCGCTGAGCCCCTCTCCTCCCCGAAGGACTCCTGACCCCTCACCCTGGATGGTCACAGGCTGCACGGAGAGCACAAAGGGGTCGTAGTAGCTGTGAAGGCCCTTCTTCCAGACCACCGCCATGATGGCACCTGAGGCTAGGACCTCCACCACGGGCTCCTGGCGACTGCAGCCATAGACCCTGGTGGGACAGAGAAGGGTGACGAGGAGGGGCGGGGCCTGGGAAGGACATCCGGGAGGGCTGTGGGCTGCCCAGAGGAACAGATGAGGAGGGACTGGGAGCCTGTACATCTGAGTCTATGGCCAGGCTGCTGTGTGTCCTTAGGCAGGTGTCTAACCCTCTCTGGCCAGGGGGCTGACCAGAGGCCCTATAAGGGTCAGTCCAGCTCCTCAGAGGAGAGAAGACAAGGGGTTTCCCAGACTTCTGGAGCTTACAATTCCACTGTGACTGCTGACTCCTGTCCCACAGCACCCCTGCAGCCCCCTCAGAATCCCTGTGACCCCTGAGTGCCCATCCTATGCCCTGTAAGGAGACCAGACTGGCACCTATGGGGGCCATACCCTCTGGCTGACCATACCTAACTCCTGGCTCTCCTGGCTGGAACAGAGAGAAGACAGGTGTACAGCCTGATGATCCCCTGGGTACCCCAGAACTCTACCCAGAGCTTGGCTTGGGGGAAGCACAGGAGAAATAACCATATCTTAGAATTCTAGACTCAGAGGAATGTCAACCATGATAAAGTTCTTCAGGGATTGTCAAGGTTAACTGCTTGGTTACCAGGTGGGGAAACTGAGGCTCATGAAGCTGCCAAGGCCCCTCTCTGGGTCCACAGCACAGACAGACCCATGCTGGGCACTGCCTGTGATAGCGGCTGGCAGTCCCGCAATGTCTGTGCCCCCGTTCAACCCATTTCAGGGCAGGATGCTCCAGGCTTCCCCGTCCCTCACTCTTGGCCAACCTCTGCCAAACTTCCTCTTGACTCAGAATTCTCTGGAGCCGTGCTCATCAGGAGACCAATTCCTAGGAAGCTAGTAACCCTGCCTCCCCTGGATGGGGTGCGCCAGCATCCAGCAGGGAGGTACTGCCTTCCTTCCCTGTGCCAGCTTTGAACTTGACCAGTGTGAATGGACGGCAATGGGGGGACTGCAGGCACCCAGGCAAATGCGAGAAACCTCAAGCACAGCCTCAGAAGCACCATCCACACCAGCCCTGGGAACCCTGCAGCTGGCGAGGGAAGAGTGAGCAATCCCAGAAATTTCCCCAGAAGAGTCTTGGTTCCCCAGGGTCCTGGAAGGGTCCTTTCCCCTGGCCTCAGCTTGCCCAGGAGGTGCTCACATCTGCCTGGTCCTCTTGCTTGTTCTCACTGCTGGGGGGCCCCCCCACCCTCCTACACTACTCCCCGCCTCCACTACTCGTCTCCTTCAGGAGGTGGGAGATAAGATATAAGAGGTTGCCTTTAATCCTCACTTGTAATATTGGGGATTTCTTCTTTTTTATTTACTTAAGCAGCTGAGCCCTTGTTGCAACTAAAACGAGGTGAAGGTTGCTGGAGACCCCACCAGTTCCCCCTACCACCCTACGCCCCTCGCTCCGTGTTCCCACCGCCACTAAAGTACACCTCTCCTGGTATGGGGGGCAAGTCTGAGGGTCCCCTGGTCCTGTCTGATCCACCGTTTTACACCTTCTCTGAGGGCCTGAGACCGCAGTCAGATCCCCTCTCCAGTAGCAGGCTGAAGGGCACAATTGGAGAAGCCCCAGGGAAAGCCCTGAAGTGTCCCCACCCTCATCAGGCCTGGAAATCAGCTGGTGTCTGGCTTCTCTGCTTCCCAGAGCCCTCCAGGAACCCAGCCTACACACACCCCAGACTGCGGTCAGCACATGGCAGTGAGTTGGGGCCGCAGATGAGAAGGCAGCCTCAGAGCCTGGAGAATCAGAGAGGCCCTGCGGGAGGGGGCCAGGGAGAACCTCACTCAGCTCACCCTGCAGGACTGCTCTGGACCTAAACATGCAGGTTGCACCCTCACTGGGCTTGGAAGCTGGTGCCCACGCAGGACAGAGAGGCAGCAGCCCGGTGCCCCAGGGTCTCCCCCAACCTCCTGTAGTCCCCTGCCCCACCCTCACCCTGTGGGAAGGTGATCAGGCTCCTGGAGGCCAATGCCATTTCCAGCCCCTTCGTGGTCTCCCCATGGCCCACTACTTGCCTGTCTTCTGCATTCCACATCTTATCCTAAAGTTCTTCTCTTCTGCTCAAGAACTTTCCATTAGTTCCCCACTTACCAAGTATTAAAGATCAGATTATCCCTTGCATTCCATGCCCTTTGTGGCCTAGCCCCAGCTAGACTGTACATAATAATAAGTAATAATGGCCAGCAGCTGCTGGAGCTTTAATGGATACATCAAATGTATGGTAATAGTGGACAGCATTACTGTGTGTAAAGATCTTGACCCAGATCTGATTGAAATCCTCTCAATAACCCTGCAAGGTAGGAATGGCTGTGCACCCATTTTACAGGTGAGCAAACTGAGGTTCAGAAAGGCAAAGTAACTTGCCTTAGGGCACACAGCTAGGAAGCAGTAGCGTAGGGTTGGAAGTCAGGGACTGCCAGCCTTCAGAGCATTCTTACAAGATCATGTCACCTCCCAGAGCTGAGCTTAGAGATCGCCTAGTACAACTGCTTTGTTACAGATGGGAAAACAGGCTGGGGGAGGGGAAGGGGGTTGCCCAAAGTACACAGGCACTTCCACTCTTCTCTCGCTATCTCCCTCTGGCCTGTCTCCCAGATGCCAAATATAGGGCCCAGGGGCACCCAGCCCCTTGTCTCAGAACACTGGGTGTGGCTTTGACCGCACACCATCACCCCCTTCCCAACCTTCCCCCCACCACCTTCCCAGGGACTCACGAGGTGATGAGCCTCCTCTCGAGAGGCCCCGCCACGTCATACATGGCCAGCCGGTCCCGGCAGTCAGCCAGCTTCCACTCGAGCCGGAGTTTGAGCATGAGATCCTGGGGGCCCTGAAGGTGCCACAGGCAGCTGGAGGCCAGGGTGTCGGGCCCCTTCAGCCGGAGGGCCTGGCCCTGGCCCACGTAGCTGTAGCGGTAGCAGCCTGGAGTAGGGAGAGGGACAGGCCCCCTGACCCCTGTTAGCTGGGAGGAGGGACCCGGTTGGGGGGCAGCCCCATCAGGTCCTCACCCAGGCAGGGGTGGGGTGGGGAGAGCCCAGAGGCCCTCTGTCCCAGCTTCCTGTTTCCCCACTGCTTCCATCTCCAGCCTCCTCATCCACACATACATTCATTTGTTCATTCATTCATTCCCTTCACGCTCACTGAGCTCACCAGACCAGGTAAATGCTAGAGAAAGATTTGGTCAGCTGCCCGAGCGTAACGAGAACAGCAGGGAAATATATAGACACTACGGGGGGTGGGGGGATATCTCGGAAGTGAGGGATCTCAGGGAAGTCCAGTGGAGAGTGGGAGGTGCGTCACAGAGTGAGCAAAGGGCTGCAGGCTAGGGTGGGCAGAGGACTTGGAGGCAGGAGGGCAAGCTGGAGGAGGGAGGCAGGGTCCCCCTCATGCCCAAGAGAGAAGCCTTTTGGTCCTGCAGCCATGAGAGCCATGGAAGGTTAGGTAAGGACGGGACACGATTGGGCTTGGGTCACAGATTCCTCTGGCTACTGAGAGCAATGCCAAGGAAACCAGGAGACCAGCAATAAGGGGAAGCAATAAGGGGAGCGGGCTCAAGGCTGCATTTTGGATGGAGAGAAGGGAATGTGTTCCAGTGGGGCTGGGAGGCAGCCAAGTAGAGGAAGTCAGCTCAAGCTGCTGCTGCTGCTGCTGCTGCTAAGTCGCTTCAGTTGTGTCCGACCCTGTGCGACCCCATAGACAGCAGCCCACCAGGCTCCCCCGTCCCTGGGATTCTCCAGGCAAGAACACTGGAGTTGGTTGCCATTTCCTTCTGCAATGCATGAAAGTGAAAAGTGAAAGTGAAGTCGCTCAGTCGTGTCCGATTCTTAGCGACCCCATGGACTGTAGCCTACCAGGCTCCTCTGTCCATGGGATTTTCCAGGCAAGAGTACTGGAGTGGGGTGCCACTGCCAGCTCAAGCTAGTGATCATCAAACAGCACGAATGAAACAGATTGCACTTAGCAGGCATTTTGATACATGCCCAGAAGTGAACCAAGTGTCGTACACTCACCATTTCATTAAATGGTTCCATGAAATAGTTTCTATTATTGTCCCCATTTTACAGACCTGGGCCAGGCAAATCTAGGTTCACCTGATCTTTCTTGGGCCTCAGTTTTTTCCTCTATAGAATGGAGGCAGTAGTGATCCTTGCTAGGTTGTCACAAAGCTTAAGGAGGGTGCATGTTTGAACACTCAGCATAGTGCCTTGCACATGCATGCATGCTCAGTCGCTTCAGTCGTGTCCAACTCTTTGCGATCCCATGGACTGTGGCCCACAAGGCTCCTCTGTCCAAGGAATTCTCTAGGCAAAAATACTAGAGTAGGTTACCATTTCCTTCTCCAGAGAATCTTCCTGGCCCAGGGATCGAACCCAGGTCTTCTGCATTGCAGGCAGATTCTCTACCACTGAGCCACCTGGGAAGCCTTGCACATAGCAGGTGCTCAATACAGGTAGTGACCATTCTTCTTTAGGTAGGTGTTGGGGAAAGGGAGAAGGTGGAGCTGGGAAGAAACTCTTTGACTTCTCACCCTTCAGTTGGTCACACTTGAGGCTCAGATGTAACCTGTCCCGCTGGCTGCCCTCGTCCACACCTCCTTCTCCATCACACCCCCACTGTGCTTCCTCTCTTGCGGTTCTCCATGAGCTTTGACTGCAGTGCTAGACCTTGCACAGCAGTATCACCTATACCATTCACTCATTCATCATAGTTGATGGGCACCTACAGTGTGCTTGACTTAGGCTCCAAGGACCAGCAGTGAACCTGGGCCGTAAGTATGTCATTTAAACCTCACCTTGAGCTAAGCAGAAGGGATGTGGGAACGAGCCCCGGATGTGAGAGGCAGCCTGGTGTGCAGGGAGTTCACACTCTGTACGATTGTCCTGGCACCACCTCTCACTGCTGTGTGACTTCCTATCAGTTGTTCAGTCACTCTGAGTTCTGTCAAATGGACATAATGCTAATCCCTGTCCCACCTCCTTCTCTGCGTGGTTCTGAGAACCAGGAAGGGCATGGAGGTGAAGGAACAGGCTTTGCTCTGACTGCTACCACTTGCTCAGCTCCCTCCTCCTGATGACCCCCGGCCATCCTGACCCCAGCTGTGGAGCTGATCTCTCCAGGGAGAAACCTCTGACATTGCCAAGGGGAAGGGAGAGGGAACCTGGGGAAAGGTGTCTGGCTGTTCCCAGGTACTTGTATTCTTTGAATCTTGCTCCAAGCTGATGCTTGCTTTTGCCGCTTTAATAATTACTTTTTTGTATGAAGCTGATTAGGGGAGTGCTGGTCTCTGTTGATCATCAGAAACACCTTTAGGGAGCCTGGGAGAAAGTAAATGAAGCTCCTGTGTATTCTCGCTGCCCTTTGCTCATGCTCCTCCCTATACCCAGAGTGTCCTTTCCCCGCTGGATCTGACAGATTCCTCCCTATCCCCCAATTCTGAGCCTCCCTCCTCCAGGAAGCCTTCTAGGACCTCTCTAGTCAGAAGCACCCCTTCCTCCCTCTAGAGACACATCCCTTCCTCTGCTTTGGATCACAGCCCCGGGGGTCCACCTCTGTCCCAGGGCAGAATGGTTCCCTTTCTGCACTGCCCCCGGGACCTCTATTCTTGCCCTGGCACTTGGTGCTGTGAGATTCTGTGTATGTGGTTGTCTCCCTCATGGGGCTCAGAGCTCCTCTGAGGGCAGGGTGAAGACACGGTCAGCTGGTGTCTCCAGAGCCAGTGTGGGGCCTGGCAGGGAGAAAGTGCCCCCAAAGCCTACTTAGAGGACATGAATTGTCATCCTTGCCCCATGAGACACTGTGCTCTGGGAGGGCAGGGGCTCTAGGCATGTACTGAACCAAATAGGGACGATTATAAAGCAACTGCCAGAAAGCTGGGGACATGTGAACACTCAGCACAGGCAAGTGCAATGGAAAGGCCTGTTTGAGACCAAGGATAAGGGCAATGTGTGCACCAATGCAGTGTTAGATGATGCATATCAATAAATATAGACAGATTAATTTATTGTGCTCTCCTTTAGTCATGAGGGAAAATCCTACTGCTTCCCTCATCGGTGAGTTAAACAAATCTTTGACATGTGCTCATATCTTTGTATGAGAATCATGATTTTAAGTATTTGAAAACTGTCCTTTGACCCCATCACCTCCATCCACCAAGGAAATAAGCCTTTGACCAGCCACATGGAGGGACAGGAAGGTCAGAGAAGGTACAACCAGGATTTCAACTCTGCCTCCCTAGGTAGAAGAGGAAGAATCTGGGAATTTAAGAGATCTTGCTCAGAGCCACAGGGTACGGTAGTAGCCCAGGCGGTGCACTGCCTAATTCCAGAAGTCAGTAGTCACAACAGCCTACGATGTGGACAGCACTCCTTGGTGGCCCTGCTGGTGCTTTGCTTCCCAGGGCTCAGGAAGACTGGAGCCTCTTGGAGAAGCACAAGATGACTCTAGCAATAGGGCATGGGGATGGGGTGGGAGGAGAGGACAGATTAGCCCGACTGGCGGAGAAAGGGAAGGAAAAGATGGAGGGAGTATCCTTACCTGTGACAGAAATAGCTCCCAAGACCAAGTTTCAAAGCCAAAGTGACTGATATACCTCAAATCGACAAGATTATTTTCTACCATCAGTGGAAACATAAGATTTCAAAACAGAAGAAATGGAATTCCATGAGAGAAAAGCAGAGTCACATTGATGTGCAACTAAATCTGCTACTCACTCACACCCCACACATGAAACACACACACTTTTGTGCAAATACACACTTTGTTCACATGTGCACAACACTTCCTCCTCCCAGAGGCCCCCAGCCCTGCTCAGGACCTGTCACTGAGTCTATATTATCATGCCCCTTGGGTGATCCCAGACCAGTGCCCCTTGCACCCAGAGAAGCCGTGTGGACCCCTGACACTCAGCCAAACGAGAAAAATACCAACTTTTGAGGAAAGTGGGGAGGAAAAACCAAAGTGGCGTACCCAGCGTGGAATTCAGTGCAACTATGTCTTTCACGCTGGCTTCTGTTAAAAGGAAACGAACAAACAAATGAGCAGAGAGAATAAATAAATGAAATGAAAATAAAAATAGAAGAGACTATCAGAGCCTGTCTGAGATTGACCCTGACTGCCCACCGTCCCCCATGACCCACCCCTCAGTCCTGGCTCCTGGCCACTGGGGTTGGGGGGTGGGAGGAGCCATCCCTGGAGGCAGGCTTGCCGGGCCTCGCCAGACTGTCCCATGTTCCTCGTCTCCAGTACTGACCCAGGATCACCAGGCCCTCGGGGTCCACCTCATACTCGGTCCGATAGGGAGCGGGGGCCGAGCTGTTGACCGCAGACAGCAGCTCCTCCGCCAGCAGGGCCCGCACCACGTCGGGGCTCAGCATTGGCCGGCGGTGCTCCGGGATTTGGAGGATGAACCAGAAGAAGCACGTGAATGGTCCCTCCCTGGGGCAGGTGGAAGTGAGAAGGGCTGGGGGAGGAGCCTGGAGTGTGGGCCCCACCCAGCCCCCTGCTCCTGGTGAGAGTTAGAGGGGGCGGCAACTATGGCTCATGTGATGGGCATTGAGCCAGACATTCCTAACACCCTCTGAGGGAGGAGCTCTGGAGACCCGCACCCATTTCACAGATGAGGAAATTGAGGCGTGAGAGGTTAGGTAATATACCACAGACTCTGTTATAAGTCAATGGGACCACTGCACTCCCCACCCCTACTACTGCTCCATGGTCTCTTCTGATACCTGTCAGGCCCTTGATAAAGACACCACAGTCACTGTCTAGTATAATCCCTGCCACACCATTGTTTTCATTCTACAGATGAGAAAACCAAGTTCATTGAAGGGAGGTCACATGCAGGAATCCAAATTTCCTCTCTGTGTCTCAGTTTCCCCATTTTAAAACATGAAGGCGTTGCATCAGAAGCCTACAGCATCCCCTCCCATTCTCCGAGTCAAAGGCTCTAGCAAAGGCTGATGAGGGTGGGGGGTGCTCAAGAAGACTCACCCAAAGGAGTAGACGGCACTGGAGTTGTAGTAAGTACCTAGGGGGGTGCTGGCAATGAGCTCCTTGAGCTAAAAAGAGGGAAAACAATCAGAGTCCCCTCATGACTCTCTGCAGAAACCCTCTCCTACCCTGGGATACCGTTTGACCCTCCCACAGCCCTCCTTGACTGAGGAATCTATAGGATAGAGAGGCTTGCCCATGGTCACATGGTGAGTAATGACCATGACAGGGAACAAACCTCATTCAGTTTTTATTTCCCTCCCCCTGCACATAGCCGGGCTTCCCTGGTGGCTCAGTGGTAAAGAATCTGCCTGCCCCTTCCACTAGCTCTGAACTTGACTAGATTACCAGTGGCTTCTCCCCCTCCATCAAATCACTCCTTGACTCTGAGAAGCTCCCCCTGGGCTTCTGAGTCCCCTCCTTAGGCCCAACCACAGCCACTGGGGCTCAGACAGTTGGTCTTCGCACATGTTCAATGGCAGTGCTGCTGTGGGGTGGAATGCAGGATCGTGGGTTCTTAAAGAGCTCTGAATAGCACAGAGCTAACATCCACATGCTCTCATTTTAACCCCACGACAACCCTGCAGACAGGCACTGTAGTTATTACTCCACTCTGCAGAAAAGGAAAGAGAGTCTTGGGTGGGTCTCCCCGAAGCAGGTCCTGAGGCAAGTGGTTTATTTCCAGGTGATTCCAAGGCACATCAGTGGGGAAGGAGATAGGCAGGAAGGCAGCCAACATGGCTGCGAAGGTTCTGGGCAGAGCTATGGGTGGCTGAGGAGCAGATCCAGCAGGGATCTCTGAGAGACTGTGATGGAGGTGGTGGTTTGATCATTAAGTCATGGCTGACTCTTACGACCCCATGGACTAGGAACCTACCAGGCTCCTCTGTCCATGGGATTCTCCAGGCAAGAATACCGGAGTGGGTTGCCATTCCCTTCTTCAGGGGGTCTTTGCGACCCAGGGATTGAACCCGGGTCTCCTACATTGCAGGCAGATTCTTTACCAACTGAGCTATGAAAGAAGCCTGAGAGACTGTGGGAGCATCTTCAGAACTGCTCTCACCAAGAGCTGAGGGATCCACCTTCTCTGTCTCTTGTGCCTGAGGGTTGCTGCTGGGAATTACTCCTCAGCACTTCCAGCCCGCCCTGCTGGACAGGGTGCTGGCTGTGAGGGAGACCATCCCCAGTGCAGTAAGCCATTGTTAGGAGGAAAAGGGGTGTGGGAAGGTCCTGGCAGCATCCTTACGCTGCCCTAATTTTCAAAGGTCATGCTTCTACTAAGTGGCAAAATCAGGATTTAATCCAAGTGCAGTTTGACCCTAGAGTCCACTTGCTTTCCCACCAGTCTGCACCGTCTCCCTTCCATGATGCCTAGAGCAGGACTCTGATCCTAATGAGTGTTCTGGATGGATTCACCCACTGCCTGGACATGATCAGGCCCCTCCCCTCTCCCTTCTCATCCCTGCCATCCTTCCTACCATCTTCTGAGCTTTGGCAGTTTCACTGCGGAAGGCACTGGACTCCCGGCGGGCAAGGTCCTGGGAGAAGTGGCGATTGAGCACGCGGAGGCTGCCTGAGTACACCTGGCTGACTGTCACCTCTGCCTTGTACCCTGCCCAGGAAGAAACCAGCAAAGGTTAACCAATGGAGTAGATGGGGATGGTTCCTGAATCCCCTACTCCTTCTCCTGCCACCCTGAACCCTCAGCACAGCCTCCAGCACCTTGGGCCTCCAAGGCACCATCATCACTGCCATTGTCTTTGTCGTTGTCATTCAGAGTTTGTGTAGTGACAAATTGGCCGCACAGAGCCAGGGAGGACAGAGGCCCACAGGTGGGTGGTGTCCCAGGGGCTCCCAGGCAGAAGTTGACCCAGTGATTAGTCCAGGACATGGATACCAAGAAACCCATCTTGGGCCCAGAAGGTCAAGTTCTTGATTTAGCACCTCTGTGTTGTCCACTGAGTGGTCCAAGCTGCACCTACTATGAGGGGTACACTAGTAAACCAAGACAGACAGGTCTCCCCACATGGACCTGACAGAGATGGGTAAGATAGACTTTCCCCCAGTAGCCGTACAGCCTGTGGGTTCATCTGCCAGGATGTCTTAAAGGAGAAGCACGAGGTGCTCTTAAGGGTTCATGGCAAACCCTAGGCCAGGGTGACGCTCCATCTGAGACAGGAGGGATGGAGAATAAATTAAGAAGAGGGGAAGCAGCAGAGTATCGTCAGGGCAGAAGGAATAGCATATGCAAAATCTCCACAATGGGGGTCATGTTAAGGACCAGGGCCAAGAGCCTGTTTGGTGGAGCAATCAGACAGGGGTAATAAGAGGCTGAGACATCAACAGGGCGGGATTTTGGTCTTTCCCTGATGAACAAGGGAAACCATGAAAGGTTTAAAATCAGGGATGATGTCATCAGATTTCCGTTTTGCAAAGATCATTTTGACTGATGTGAAGACAACAGATTCATAGCCTGGACTTTCTAGCCTTATTCAGTCATTTATTCATTCATTCAATGCATATTTATTGAGAACCTGCTATGTTTAGGGACTGGCCTAGAGTACATGGGAATATACCAGTAGGACAGTGAACAGATAACAACAACACAAAAGCCAAACCTGTCCTTAACAGCTTGTAGTCTAACAAGAAAGGCAGACAATAGATAGCGAACACAGGACATAACATATTAGAGGTGTTAAGTGGTATAGAAATCAAGCGTTGCTGTGGGCTGCAACATGCAGGCCAGAGAGGAGGGAAGTGGTGTTGGTCAAGTGGATGTTAACCTACGGAAAGAGCATTCCAGGCAGCAGACTGGCAAGTGCAAAGGCCCTGAGGCAGGAGCTTGTCTGCTGTGTTTGAGGAACAGCAAAGGTTTGAACGAGGGGAAAGCAGGAGGAGATAAGATGGTGGAGGAAGGGTCACACAGGGCAACCCAGGAAGGACTTTGATTTTTGCTCTGAGTGAGATGCGAGCCATGGCAGGCTTTAAGCAAAGAAGTCTGATGATTTGATTTACTTTATAAAACAATCCCTCTGCCTTTGTGTTGAGAACAGGCTGTAAGAAGGCCAGGGCAAAAGCACGCGGACCTACAGGAGGCTCCTGCAGCCGTGCCAGTGTGAGTGGTCCAAGGGAGCCTGACCAGGCTGTGCAGGGAAGAGAGAAGTGATTGGTGTCAGGGTATATTTTGGGCTTGCTGGCTGGCAAATTGAGGTTGGGCAGTAAAAGAAAGAGGAGGGAACATAGGAAGGATAAAATGACCACCTCCTGGGATGTTCTCTCCATTTTTTTTCAATTTTAAAGGATTTTCTTAGGTCATGATTTTCTATTTTATTTTATTTTTTGGCACACTGCTAGGTATGCAGAACTTCCCTGACCAGGGATTGAACCAAAACCTCCTGCAGTGGAAATAGTCTTAACCACAGGACCGCCAGCGAAGTCCAGGTCACTAATGATGATACGATAAAGTTACAATCATTTCTCAAAATCTCAAACTTCTGAAACACTTGTCTATAAAGATACATTGCCTCAGAGACATGGAAAATCAATAGTTCAATATCATTTTATGTTAACAACTGGTACAAATCAATTAAGAAGTTAAAGCCCCCTTCAAAATATACTCCAAAGGTAGAATGACAATTTATAAAAGAGTTAACTCTCAGTAAGGTCTGAAATACCCTTAGACATCCTGCAGGAGGAGCAGCGCCTGCCCCTGTCCCCCTCCCACCCCCAGCCCACCTTCCTGGTGCACAGTGGAGCTCAAGGGCTGGAAATGCAAATTTGGGAATCATCAGAGGATATGGGCATAAATGGAGGCAGAGAGGAGGAGAGTCCCTCCAACAGCAAAGACACAGAGGAGAAGCCATCATAAGCTGAGGACAAAGAAAGTGTGGGTGCCCCGGAAGCCAAGCGAGGAAAGTGTTTCGAGGAGGAGGGGATGAGGTACCCAGTCAAGTGCTGCCTGCAGGTCAAATGCCATGAGGACTGGCCACTGGATTCAGCAGTGACCGTGACAAGTACTCTTGGGGTTATGGGCGGGTGGGGGACAGGGAGTCAGATTGGAAAGGGTACCAGACAGAGGTATGGAACTGGAGGGCACAGCATTTTGAAACACTAGGAGTTTGCTACAAAAGGAATCTGAGTAATGGCTGGCAGGGGGTGGGGAGACCAGAGGGACTGAGTACCAGAGCAAAGAGAAGCACTGTACACTGATGGATGGTGCCCCCAGAGGAGAGAGGGGGACGTGGCTGGAGCTGGGCCACCGCATGGGCAGAGGGGCTGGGATCCAGGCTGGGAGGACAGCAGGCTTTACAAGGCTTTTTGTTTGGTTGGTTTGCTCCCCACTTCCTGACGCACCACACAGCATGTGGGATCTGGTTCTCCGACCAGGAATCGAACCTGCGCCCTCTGCACTGGGAGCCCAGAGTTTAACCACAGAACTATCAGGGACGTCCCACAACTGGCTTTAGATAAGGCAGGGCTGGTTCACCCATGTGGATGGTGGAGGGCAGAGCACATGGGTACAGCTGGGAGGGCATCTATGGGGCTTCTCTTCTGAGTGGTTCCATTTTCTTGTTGAAGCAGGAGGCAGAGTGGGTGGGGGATATGGGAGAGTTTGAGAAGACAGCAGGAGAGGGAAAGGACCAGGGCAATACAGCTGGGCAGCATGAAAGGCCCTGCTACCCGGATCTGAGTGGACCAGCCCAGGGCCCACTGGGCTTGGGAAGCCGGCCCTCACCGCATCCTCTTCTGGGCCACTGGGTCAGGCTGCCACTTAGCCAGACGTTTGCTCCTCACTTCAGGCTTATCCTGCTCCAGTGTAATAGGCCTCTTGTCCATCTCCCCTTCCAGACCAGACAGGGCATGTCTGTAGTCCATCCCCTCCCCAGTGCCCAATATCCAGAGCACTGCCTGGCCCAGGATGGGAGAAACTATTCAAACATCTCCTAAAGTGCTCTTCTACCTGCGTCCCTCTGGGGAGAGGGTTGCCTTCCCCCAGCTGGAAGGAGCTCTCACCCTCTGGGTCCTCAGCCCCATGGAGCATCCTGTGCCCCCAGTGGAGTGATTCACTCCAGAAGTCTAACCAGGAGAAATCAGACGCTGTGAAGACAATCGGCAGGTGAGTTCCTGCCCCACCCCCACGCCCCCCACCAGCCCCACTGCCGCAGCTTGGTGCTCTGCAGTTTTCCCTGAAGACTAATTATCCTGCAGCCTAAGGAGGCCTCGGCAGCCCTGTGCTATTTGGGAAGCTGGCTTCCTGCCGGTGGTGAAATGCACACAGCTTCTACTCTTAGCCTGCGTTGCTCGGTTTTGAGCAGAATCACAATCCACCTAACATCATGGCAAGTGGGTGAGCTTCAGACCCAGGCTTCCTAACAGCTTTGACCCAGGGGCTGGTTCTAGAACACCCCCTACCTCAACTCCCTTTGGAGTCGGGCGTAGGCTGCTCTCCCCAGTGGCTGCTCCAAAGTGGGTCCCCATTCCTTTCAATGGACCTGAAATTCCACCAGGAGATGCAATCAGTAAGAAAATGGTCTAACTTTTGCAGAGTGCATAATGGGAGATCTCTGATCTCTTGGGTAAAGTGGACTGTCCCTGCTAGGGTTCTGTTGGGTCCCCTCAGCTTGCTCTGTCCTAACACTTGGCAGACTTTATGCTGAGGGCAGGGACTGTCTCCAGAACCTGCACAAGGCTGGTGTATAGGAGGTGGTCAGTACTGAATGAATGAATGAAAGAAGGATGGACGAATGGACCCAGAATATAGGCTAGTTGCTCGTGGGGCCCCAACAGACTGATTGAGAGCTGTGATACCAGAAACGGAAGGCCTAAATTCAGGACATGGGGAGACACAGCTGCTCCAGACATTCTTGCCCCCATTTCCCTCTGGGTTGAATTCCAGGTGTGCTCAGGCTGGGGTATAAAGCCATCGGCATACATGGACACCGCCCTGGACACCTGAGTCCTGGGTGCCCCTCCCCTTCATCCCAACTCATGCTGGGTCCTGGAGACTCAGAGATGATAGAGCCAAGGTCCCCCCGCCCAGAAGAGCTCCCAGGTTGGACTCAAGTGAGCAGAAACACTAATTGGTGTCAGGCACCACCAGCACCACTGGGCCTCCTCCAACTGAACCAGCTGGCTCCAAGCCCAGGGCAACCCAGGAGGGCTGTGGGCAAGGGAGGCAATGCTTATACTCCAGCTTGTCAGTTTACAAGAACTGGAAGAGCACTTCTTCCTCAGCTGCTGGGAGTTAGGGGCACTTGGCTCCAGAAAGGATCTTGCACTACCATCTAACAAGACAGGAAGGGAGACTCCAAGAGAAGTGCATGTCCAAGTCACACAGTGAGTTTCAAGGTGTCGCTGAGCCTGGAATCCTGGTCTGTCCTGCTGTGCCCTTTCGACCACCCTAAGTCCTCCCCATGTGCCTCTCCCAGGGGCCCATGCAGTTACCTAGGAAATACCAGAGCAGGACCCCCACTGAAGCCAACATGACCAGAGCCAGCCACAGGGGAGCCAGGCGGAGGTAGTCTCGGACTTTTCTCTTCGCATCCTTGGGGGCCTTGAACATCCCTTCCGGCTCTGCCTCTTCGCCATCACCTCCATCACCCTGCCCGCCAGCCGCTTGGGGGGCCTTGGCCATGGGCATCCTGGCAAGGAAACAGACCAGGGTTGGACACAGCCTGGCATTTGCAAGGGAGCCTTTGCTGAATGTTGGCCTTGCAGAGAAGTAAGACAGCACCTCTGCCTTTTGGAGGAGCAGGATCATAATGCCAGGTACCAGTAATTCAAAGTGGGCCCTGAGCCAGCTCCCAAAGGCGGGAAGCATGCTTCAGGATGGCTCACCCCGGGTGGCCAGCTGGAACCCCTACCTTTGCATCTGGTGTCAGAGGAGAGAAGGACGTTTCACTACCTAAACCCCACCCCAAGGCTGTACCCTCAGATGGAACTGGGGTGCGTACATGGCATAAATGTTTCTATAAAACAATTCCTCCTGCCGTCAGGATTTCCTAGCCTTGGCTTCTCTTCCATTCAGGGGATGCTTTTTCCTTGCTCCTCGTTCTCAACAGCAAAGCTTTCCACAACATTAATGCAATTCATTTACTTGGCCCTCCCTGCCTAGAAGCCCTGAGTCAGCTCTGTGTTGAGCCAGGGACTACCCTCCAAGGAGCACCAGCCTTCTTGTGTCCCTACTGTTCAAAGTATCTTAGGGGCAGAGGAAGGAGATAAAAACTAGTATTCATGTAGTGTCTGCACAAGACAGTTCATAGATATCACTCCCTTTAATCCTCTGGTCTCTGGGATGTGAGGAACATTGTCCCCATGCATTCCTCTTCCTCAGGTCCTCTCTGTGTAGACACTCTACTTGTATTTTCTTGCTTAACTTCCAAATGCCTTTCAAGGTTCTGCACCCATTGAACAGAGGAGGAGACTGAGAGCTAGAATGTTTTAGCAACAACTCAGTCCAGGGATTTCCTAGCCTCCTTTTTATCAATGCAATATGAATGTCTGGTGCTGGCAACCAGCCCCATTTTGCAGATGGAAAAACTGAAGCCCAGAGTGGCTAAGCCAGTCACAAAAGGTTACGTAGCAGATAAGTGGGGTGTCTGACTCCAAGCCCTGGTGTCTGACTCCCTGATCTTTCCCCTACTCTGGGCCACTTCCTGGAAATGAGGTGTTAAATAACAAATCATGATGAAATAATACCTGAATGTCACCCCTCTGCGCCCCAGGCCTGCAGCTGTCTCCCCTTCTAGACCCTCCAGGAAAGTGCTGAGAGCTATTTGGCTTCTTGGGCAGGTTTTCCACAGTCCAGAGAGGGCCCTTGACTTGCCCACCCACCAGCAGAGCAAGGATTCCACACCTCTGAGAAATTAGCCTCTTCTTCCCATAACCCAAATGCCATTGTACCTTTAAAATACATCCCCAGGGGTGTGTGTGTGTGGTAGAGGGGTCCTTTGGGCTGAGTCTTGGGTTTTCACACAAAGGGTTTCTGAAAATAGGGCTCATTTGTGATGCTTGAAGTTTCTCAGCCAAGGATGTCTGGCTCCAGGCACATGGATCTCTTAACTGGCCTCCATGAATGCAAGGAAAGGAGGCGACTGTTGGTCATTCTCAACTGGGTATAGGACTCCCCTCCACCAGAGGACTTCTTACACATGGGACCCTGCTGGCTTTCATGGGCCAGGACCATGGATGATAAAGATCCTGAAATGAGTGGACAGCCTTGCCCACTGCTCAGAGTGTCCGAGGCCCCCCAGGTGAAAGTGGCTGCCCCCACGAGCTGAGTGGGGTGGCTACAGCCAGGAGAGCCCTGTGATGGGCCAGTTCCTTCCCTCTCTCGGCCCCAAGTCCACTCTCTGTGCCAGAGAGCCACATCCCTATTTTACTGAGTCTGGATCACCAAGGACCTACTAGGGACTCGGAAAGCACAGAGATGACCATGACTGACATTTATTTGAATTGTTTTTTCCGGTGTTTTAGTGATTTCCCTGGTGGCTCAGACAATAAAGAATCCATCTGCCCATGCAGAAGAGGCAGGTTCAATCCCTGGATTGGGAAGATGCCCTGGAGAAGAAAATGGCAACCCACTTCTTGCCTGGAAAATTCCATGGATAGAAGAGCCTGGTGGGCTACAGTCCATGGGGTTGCAAAGAGTCAGACAGGACTGAGTGACTAACACTCACTTTCCAGTGTTTTATAAGCACTATCTCGTGTAAGCCTTCTGCGGACTCTTGGGGGACAGGGTCTGTTATTATCCATCCCCGTTTTACAGATGAGAAAGTTGAGGCACAGAGAGATTGAAGAACTTGACTGAGATCCTACAGTTGGTTATCGGCAGAGTCAGGCTGCAAACCGATGCTATTTGTCTCCAGGATAATGCCCTCACCACCATGCTTTACTGCCTCACACATCATCAGGATACAAGGGGAAACTGAGGCTCAGAGAAGGTCATCGATCTGACAGAGGAGGCACAGAGGGGAGTAGTCACAGGCAGGATGTTCAGTAGGCACCCCCTTCCTCCCACCATACCCCAAGCACTGCCTTCACTCCCTGGGTTTTGCCTCCTTCATAAATGACGCTTACATTCGTCTGGGGGAATTCTGAGTATCACAGAAAATCCCCTGTGTGAGACCCAAGATCTGACACAGCCCAAATTGGTGGGGCAGGTGAGGAATACACCTGGGCTCCCCATCACCTCCCACCCGGACTCCCAGGGCAGCCTCCTAATGCCCTCTCTGCCTCCCATCTCTGCCTCGAGCACATCTTCCATGTTGTCAGCAGAGAGCTCTCCCTGCCCACCTCCAACCATTCACCTGCTCAGAGTCCTCTCAAGGCCCCCAGCCACCTCCAAACCCCTAGTTGAGGCACCCAAGGCCCTCCATGGCCAGGCTGCTGCCTTTGCCCCCACAGCCCTCCTTTTGTCACACACATCACCCTGCAGGTCCACAGGGTGTGCCTTTGTACTGTCACACCCTCTGCCTAAAGGACGGGCCCCTAAATGCCAGCTCCAGGGTCACCTGCCCAGTGATGGGGCCCAAGGCCTTGGAGAGTAAGCCACTCTAGGCAGCCCTTGGTCAAGATCAGCAATCTGCCTGGGTTTCGGCTTCGTTTCCTCTTCTCTACAAGAAAGACATGTCTGTGTCTTATCCACTTCTGGATCCCTATAGAACCCAGCACAGGGCCTGCCACTTGAATGAATAGTTCATAAAAGAATGGGTGAGCAAAAACTGAATTAAATTTTTAAAAAATAAAACTTGAAAAAAAAAAGACTGTGAGTAGAGCCCCAGTTATCTAGACTCCCGTTGCAGTGCTCTCGTTCACATCTTGCTGCCTCTGGGAAGCAGGATGTGTAGAGGCATGGAGCTGGGTCACGGAGGTGGTGCCAGTTTCTGGGGTCCAGGATTCAGTTATCAGGCCCCTATATATTTATTGAGCACCTGCTTGGCGTCAGGCTCTGTGCTGGGCATGGGGGTCACACTGGTGAATATAAGAGACCTCATTCCCAGCCTCTTGAGGCTGACAGTCCAGCAGGAGGTGGACAATTGTGACAATTGACAATTGTGATGATGACCGCAGCCTCCTGCCTTTTACTATTATTATATGGTGACTCTTACATTACTTTTAGGATCCAGTCACCAGAAAAGTGTGTGGCTCTATCTTCCAACTGCTCCCAGGACCCAACTCCTTCTTGGCACCTCTGTGGCTCCCACCACCATCCAGGTCAATATCATCTATCATCTTGGCTCCTACACCAGCCAGTCATCTGGCCACCTTCACTAGCCAATTCCCACACAACCACCAGAGTGGTCTTTACCACGCATCCTGCTCATAAGCCCCACCTAGAACAGAGCCCGCAGCCTTTGTCACAGCCCACCAGGGCCTCCGTGACATGGCCCTTGTGTACCTTTCTGAAACACACACAGCTCCTGGCTGGATCTGCACCAGATAGAGTACAGGCTACCTCAGGGCCTTTGCACTTGCTGTTCCCTCTGCAGAAATGCTTTTCCTTCAGTCTTGCCTCATGACCTGCTCCTTTACCTACTTCAAGTCTTTGCTCAAATGTTACCTCTTCACTGAGACCTTCCCTGACTGCTCCCCTCTCTTGGCTTCATCTTTCTTTATAGCTCTTTTCAGGACTGAAATTGCCTGATATGCTTCTGTATCCCTGCTCAGTCTCCTCCCTGGCTGTACTGGAGCAGAGGCTTTATTCTATTTGCTCTGCATACCCTGCTCAGAGAGCAGAACATGGCTCCTTCCTGTGCAGCCAGGGTGCTGGGTGCACGTGTGGCCTGGCCAACTCTTTCTGCCTCCCTCCGCCCCTCTCCCACTTTACGCTTGTTGCATCCTAATGACATTGGGCTTCCCCGTGATTGATTCTGAAAATGAAGATGGTAAAAAGCTTTTCCAGATCTAGGGTTCTTAGCTAGCTCTGGGTGAAGAGCTTCACAGGATTGTGTCTTAAACCCTGAAAGTTCTTGCTCACCACCTGGCTTTCTTCCTTCTGTCTGGGCTGCCCATCTCCTGACCTGGCCCCTTCACACCTCCGCTCAGCTATTACAGGCTCCTGCAGCTCTCCCAGAGTGCCCTGGAGGGGCGGCTGCTCCTCTGAAGCGTCCTGGGCTTCTGCCATCAATGCACAGTTCATCTTGGGGCATTCTCTGTGTGCCCCTTGACGGTGAGCCCCTGGAAGGAGGGACTGGGTGTACTCCAACTGCCGCAGGGTCTGGGGTTTCTCCCCTGAACCTAGACACCAGCCTGGAACCTGCTCCTCACTCCCTCCATCCCTTCTGGTCATTTCAGGTCCTCAGTCTGCCCATGGGAGGCTGAGCTAGCTGGAGCTGGACGATTGCTCCTCCTGTGTGCAAGCCCGTGCTGGACACTGACACAATCAAGTTCTATTTCCGCCTCCAGCAGCCTTGTTTTCTCTACTTAATGGTTAGGGAAACCAAAGTACATATATATAGAGAAAAGGACTTACTTGGGTCACTCCACCAGGGTAGACAGAGCAGAACGGGGCAAGGATTCTGATCTAGGACCTACTGGGGAGGCCATTCGGGCCTAGAGTTCACCCCCACCACAAGCTGCGTGACTGAGTCCCCAAGTGTAGGGGAAGGGGTGAAAGTCCCTTCCACACACTCCCAAACTCACACACAGATGTACACCAACAGAAACAGGCTGAAGTACGTGCACAGCTATCTGTGATATACAAATGGCTAGGTACATGCTTGTGTACACACACGCACACACACACAGAGCTACATTCAGCTCTGAGCTTGCCGCCTGTTTAGTGCAGTGGGGAGCTCTGGGCCTGTCTCCCGTACCAGAAACCCCAGGTGGAGTACCTGAATATGGAGGGGGCAGCTTGTCCAACCCAGAATGAGAGTGGGGTCTTCAGCCTGGCAAACCTGGCCTCTCCCCTGCCCCGTGCCTGCCTCACCACAGCTGAGCCCTGGGCCTCCCAGACCCCAGAACCTGTAGCCCTTCCACTGCCCTGTGCCTCTTCCCAGCTCTACGGTCTCCTCACCTTCAGCTCACCCGGTCACTCTCTGGCCCATGAGGCCCAGCAGACCAGGTCTCAGAGCAGGGAAGTTGGCTGCTGCCCCAGGGAACCAGGCCTGACTCTCCAGGTGGATGCTGTCACCGGGTCATTCCTAGGTCCTGATCTCCTGTCTTGGAGGTCCCTGCTTACCTTTGGGAGTGGCGGGTGGGTGCCAGGCCTGCACAGGCCTCAGAGCCTCTGTTTGTCCAGGCCAACGTCTCCCCACCCCCACCCAGCCAGCCTGGGATCAATGACCCACAGCCATGGCCGGGATGTCTGGCCCTTGTCCCCTGTGGCCTGTGGCCCCAGGCTCCATGGGCTTCCTGCTGGGTGGGGGACAGCACTGTGACTGAGCCCAGGTAAACAGACCGGAGGCAGCCCAGGAGGCAGGAGGCAAGCAGCGCCCCGCCCCGCCTCACCCCGCCCATGGGCACCCGGGGAGGCTGGCAGGCAGGTGCAGGAGATCCGAGCTCTCCCTCGAGGCCCGTTGCCTGGTGATGTTCCTGCCTGGCTATGGCCCCTGGTCCCCTGGAGCATGAGGTGGGGGTGGCTGAGGACTGGGGGCTGGGCAGGTCCCGGGCAGTGCAAGCAGGGGCTCACGCAGGTCTCCTTACCTGGACAGGTGAGACCAGAGGAGTCAGAGGCTCTAAGAGAGCAAAGGAGGTAGGGCCCATGTGCTCTGGGGACAGGAGGGGAGAAGGTGGAGTGGGGGTGGGGTAGGATGCTATTTTCTGTTTAGCTGGAAATTATTTGAATTGCAGCCTGATTCTGGAGAGCTGTACTGTCCACTTTGGTGGCCTCTGGGCACATGTGGCTCTTGATCCCCCTGGAACATGGCCAGTCTGAACTGAGATGTGCTGCATGGGTAAGATACACACCAGGTACTGAAGACTGAGTGCAAAGAAAATAAAATAGCTGAAGAAGAATTTTTTAGGTTCATCACATGTTGAAATGATAACTTAGCAATATGCGGTTAATAAAATATATTATTAAAATTCATCTCACCTGCTTAATTTTACATTTTTTAATATGACTATAAGAACATTGGAATCACAAGTGTGGTAGTGAATGGAATGCAGCAGAGATGGTGGTTGGATGTGGCCATGCTCCAAAGCACTTGTTGGGAACCAGGGTTTTCTGGGTGTGTACAGGCTGCTGGCTACCTCCAGGCAGGAGAAGGACTGGCTTGGGCTCCAGCAGAGGGTACATGGAGGGGCTGGTTAGGGATTCTGGGTTGGGAATACCTTCCCTCACTTCTCCTATTCTTTAACCCTGCCTGAGTCCTAACCCTTACCTCAGCCTTGACTCCCCTCCATCGCCCCCAGCCCCAGGGCAATTTTCCTTCCTCCCTCCAGTCTCCCCTCCTGCTAGGCCCTGGTACCCCCCTCCCCAAAAACGTTCCAAGAGAGAGGCACTTAGGATGGGAGCAAGGAGCACTGGGGTGTAGACAGAGACACCCCAAGCCCTGCCTCTGTCCTTCTCCAAAGTAGCCCAGGTCCCTGGACGAGGCAGGCTGGTAATGGGAGTCTTTTTTTTTTTAATTGGAGTATAGTTGCTTTACAATGTTGTGTTTCCACTGTTCAGCAAAGTGAGTCAGCTATACATATACATATATCTTCTCTTTTTTGGATTTCCTTCCCATTTAAGTCACTGCAGAGCACTGAGTAGAGTTCCCTATGCTATAGTCGGTTCTCATTATTATTGCTTCTATGAAAAGTGAAAGTGAAAGTCGCTCAGTTGTGTCCAACTCTTTGCAACCCCATTGACTATACAGTCCATAGAATTCTCCAGGCCAGAATACTGGAGTCAGTAGCTGTTCCCTTCTCCAGGGTATCTTCCCAACCCAGGGATTGAACCCAGGTTTCTCACATTGCAGGCAGATTCTTTACCAGCTGAGCCACCAGGGAAGCCCAAGAGTACTGGAGTCTGTAGCCTATCCCTTCACCAGCAGATCTTCCCAACCCAGGAATCTAACTGGGGTCTCCTGCATTGCAAGCAGATTCTTTACCAGCTGAGCTACCAGGGAATCCCTCTCTCTTCTATACATAGTATGAATAGTGTATATATGTCAATCCCAATCTCTCGGTTCATCCCACCACCACCCCCTTCTCCCTGGGAGCTGGACAGTCTTTGAAAAGCAGATCTTGTGCAATCAGTCCTCTGTACTTGTTGACACCCAGCCATCGATTGGTCACAGCCTGGGGGGAGGGGCTGACTTGGGGGGGCAGCAAAGTGCCAAGGAAGATGTTTGAAAGCAGGGGCAGCGTGCCAACTCCCCAAGAGCTCAGAGAACTGTGGGCTGGCGCCGCCCACCACCGAGACAGGCTTCCCTCTGTCAACTGACGGACTTCCCTGGTGGTCCAGTGGTTAAGGCTCCGCACTCTTGGTGCAGGAGGTGCAGATTCGATCCCTGGTCAGGGAAGATCCCTCATGCCTCGCAGTACAGTCAAAGAAAGAAAGAAACTTTGATTAAACCTCTGTCAATGGGGCAACAGCGTGCCCCTCGTCCCTGGGGCAGCGAGACACAGCCACAAACAAGGGACAAAGGCCTTGCTGTTCCCTGGTAATCTGCATTTCACACTAACACTGGGTCCCCTTGGTCTCCAGGGGCAGAGAAGCCCTTGGAGTCCTGGCCCGTGAGGCTTGGAGGCCTCGGGGCACAGCAGGGTGGACCCAGCAGGACAAGGAGAGACAGGCTTCAGCATGTGCACCACGCTCAGGCGGCAAAGATCCAGCCAGAGAACAGAGGACCTGGCCCGAATCTCAGAGCCTCCACCTGCTGTGACCTGGCAAGACGTGCCACCTCCCCGCGCTGCCATCTTGTCACCTGTGGAATGGGGACCACAAAGCTGGGTCGTTGAAGGCAGAAAGAAGAAACTGGATGTGAATGGCAGATCCTGTGCCTGGTGCACAGGAGGCTCTTAAAAAACATCAGCTACCTTTTGTTTTATTATTATCATTCTTTTGGCCATGCCATGTAGCATACGGAATCTTAGTTCCCCAGTCAGGGATCGAATCTGTGGTCCCTGCATTGGGAGCACAGAGTCTTAATCACTGGACCACCAGGGACATCCCTGGCTGCCTTTCTTTTAATCCAAGGTTAGGGAGGAGTCAGGGGCAGGGGCAGGCAGCTGCATGCTCCCTCACCCTGCATCGCAGCCTTGTGATAAGGGCCTTCCAGGTCCTGATCAGCGCTGTGGGGAATACTGACTGTGGGCCAGACCCTACCCCTAGCACTTCTCGGATTACTTTACTTACTTCTTACAACCACTCTTTAGTCGATACCATTTTTAGCCCCAGTTTGCAGAAACTGAGGCCCTGGTGAAATCTGAACTCACAACTCCTAGTTTATTTAATCACACAGACATACATTAAGTGCCTACGAAGGGTCAGGCTGTCCTGGGTGCTGGGAAAGGGACGTGGAGAAGACACGTCTGATGTCTTTTCAACAGAGCAGGACATTATGAAAAGCCCTTGGGTGGAAAGGTGGACAGGTGGACGTTAGCATTCCTCTTCACAAGACATTCTGAAGACGAGCTGACTCTCTGAGGTGGAGGCCTGGGGCAGCGAGTCACAACCCTGACCTCAGCCCTTGGTGCCTGCCAGCCGGACAGGTGCTGCCTGACTTTCTGGAAGCACAGAGAAGGTGCCTGTGATGTGTTGAACTGTGAACCCCCAATTCATATATGTGACCCCCAGTAGCTCTAGACGTGACCTTATTTACAAATAAAGTAGTCACAAATGTAATGAGTTAAGATGACAGTCGCACTGGAGAAGGGCGGGTCCCTAATCAAATATGACTCATGGGTTTATGAAACAGGGAAATTTGGAGACAGATACACAGGGAGAATTCCATGTGAACATGAAGGCGGAGATCGGGGTGATGTTTCTACTGGCCGAGGTAAGCCAAAAGATCACTAGCAAACTACCAGAGAGCAGGGAAGAGGCACGGAATGGATTCTCCCTCACAGTTGCAGAAAGAACCAAGCCTGCTAAGAGCCCTGATCTTGGACCTCTCACCTCCAGAACCGTGAGCCATTACATTGCCATTGTTTAAGTTGCTCAGTTTTAGGACTTCCTGGTGGTCCAGTGGTTCCACTGAGCTTCCACTGCAGGGTCACGAATTTGATCCCAGGTTGGGAAACTAAGATCCCACATGCCATGGAGCATGGACAAAAAATTGCTGCTCAGTTTGGGGTACTTTGTTACACAGCCCATTAAGCAAACTAACAGAAGGCGCTGGACAAATGCCACGGCAACCATGTCTGTGCTGTGTGAACACAGCAGGTGCTCACGACTGGCCACCAAAGAGGCTGAAGAGCCAAATATCTGCATTTTTAATGATGTCTTGAGCTCAGTCACATTGGAGGAGGCTGGGGAAGCTGACCTTATCTGAACTTAGGAAAGCCCCACAGCGAGGACTTCAACAGCCCAGAGGCAAACTGTGTCACAACACGCCTCTGAAATCATCCCTGCCCTACTCTCCCCACCCCTAGGCTGTGAGCCCCATGAAGACAAAGGGTTTTTCTGTCTTGTCCCATCTAGGATCCCAGCCTAGAACAGGGCCTGGCAAACAGGACAAGCCAACATTTGTTGAGTGAACAAGTACCAGTTCCTGTCTAATCCATGGATGGTAACCTTGTATTTTGAGTTTTGGCCCCCAGCTGGAGCCCCAGTGATGCCTCAGGTTCAGGCTTGGGAGTGGGACTGCATGTCTCCACTCAGCAGCAGAAGAGACCGAGGTCCTGAGAGAAGAGGTTGCCCCCCCGCCCCTCCCCGCACCAGGATGCACAGCCTAGGGCAGGTGGAACCGATCTCTTTGATGGAAGGTATATCAGTTTCCTCGGTGGCCGTAACAAAGTGGCTTAAACTGGATGACTTAAAATGACAGGGATATATTGTCTCATAATTCTGGAGGGGAGTCCACAATCCCACATCAGTTCATTCTTTCTCTGAAGGAAGAAAGAACCCTCCTTTGCTTCTTCCTAGCTTCTGGTTGTCACCAGCAATCCTTGTCATTTCTCGGCTTGGAGAAGCATCACTCTGATCTCTACCTTTATGGTCACGTGTTCTCTTCCTTGTATGTCTGTGTCTATGGGTCCAAATCCCTTCTTGGTATAAGGACACCAGTTAGAGAGGATCTAGGGCCCCTCTAACCCAGGATGACCTCATGGTTGCTGGCTTACATCTGCAAAGACCGTGTGTCCCAGATTCCTGGTGGACATGGGTTCTGTGGACACTGTTCAGTCCAGCACACAGACTGACTGTCTCAGGGGGATGAGGCTGGGAGACATGAGAGTGCTAACCCTCCTGGTCAGCCTGTCTTGTGGGTTAGCAAGTCTCAGAGCTCAAGAAGGCTAGTGAGAGTAGAGCTTGGATATCCCTGGGGAAGGCTTCTGACTGGCTAGGCCGGCTCTGACACCCTCTGAGGAAGCACAGGGCTCACAGTTAAGGGCTGTGGTGAGGGGTGAAGGGCGGGCTCCAGGTGCCCTGACAGATGCTGTCTAGACAGTGTCTGGAAAGAGGAGGCTCTTCTAGCCAAGGTGGTGTGTAATTGTTTCCCGGGACTGTCCTAACACGGAACCACCAGCGGGGTGGCTTAAAACAATAGAAACTCTTTCTTTCATAGATCTGGAGGCCTCAAGTCCAGGATCAAGGTACCCACAGGTGCACACTCTCTTGCAAGCTCTAAGGGAAGCTCCTTCCTGCCTCTCCCAGCTTTGGTGGCTGTTGGTACCCTTGCTTGGGTCGCGGCAGTGTGACTTCAACCTCTGACTCCTTTGCTGCATGGTCTTCTCCCTGCGTGTCTCTTCTCTTCCTTTAAGGACACCCGTCATGTTGGATCCGGGCACACGTAGCGACCTCATCTATTCATAACTGCAAAAATTCCTAGATCCGAATAAGGTCACATCCAGAGCTACTAGAGTTTGATATTTCCACATATCTTCTGGGGACACAGACACGATGAGAGGCTGGGAACAGGCTGGTCACTGACATCACCGTGGACTGCTGTTCCAAAGATCCATGTTGCCCTGGGTCCTCATGTCACTTCCAAAGCCTGTTTTCTCTCTGAACTCCTAATGTCCTCACCCTCTTCCCACACAGACACAGGTCCAACCTGCCCCCTTCTCCTTCCTGCAGACTCTGGAGCTCCATGGAGGTGAGCAGTGGGGAGGAAACTCCCTGAGATGCACCCATCTTTCCCGTTGCCTCAACCAAACCTTCAGAGGCTGACCAGGCAGGGGTCTCTCTGTTACTTTTGTCCAATGCACTGCACACCTACAGTCGCTAGCTCACTTCTTCTTTAAACAGGTGTCAAGCACCTACACGGTGCTGGCCTGTGCTGGCCCCCAGGTCACAGAAACAAGCAAGGCTCAGTGTCTGCCCCTGAGGGATGCAGCCCACCCTGGGAGACAGTGGAACAGGCGAAGACCTCTGTCCTCACAACGGCAGATGGAGGACAGGGCCCTTGGTAGACTTAGAGATGCTCCTTAGTGCTTCCAGGAAGGGGAATCCATAGGAAGGGGCTGCCATGGAGCCAAACAGGAGCCCTCGCAGGAGTCATCATCTTGGTGGCCTGAGTTCCCTCACCTGCAGAGGGGTTCAAGGTCCTAAGTTCCTCCAGGATCCCCATAGAGGGCCTGAGACTCTGTGACTTTACGCTACTACTAACCAAACACATGGCTGGCCTCATCCCCTAATTTAAAAAATGGCCGCTTGACCCCATTTTGCAGGTGAGAAAGTGGAGCTGAGAAAGCAGGTGTCATTGGCTCTTGGTCACACGGCAGGAAGTGCTGGGGTTCAGACCTAGGAACCCCTGACTTCAGAGCCCTCTGACTTCATCCCCTCTGGGTGTGTGTCCCTCCCCCCTTGCCACCCCTCTCCTGGCCCCCTCAGCCCTCCTGGACCCTGGCCTTTGGCCTCTGTCTGCCAGGTGAGAACTCACAGGTCTCCAGCCTGCCCTTTCCCAGCCGGGCGGTCAGGGGAGTGGCTTCTGATCAGGGGTTTGAGGTTTGAGAGGCGCTGCCTCAGGCCAGGCCGCTGGGGACACAGAATGGAAACTCTTTATGCGTCATTCAACCTGGCCTTCTCCACCGTGGGGTCCCAGCAGAAGGGGTTCCAGGCAGGGGGTTGGGGTGAATAGACTACCCAAAGTCACATGGCATGGCTGAAACAGGGTTGGGGCTGAAACGCAAATTACCCAGGTTCCCAGCCTGTGCTCTTGTCAGCACTCTGACCCAAATTAAATGTTTAAAAATAAAACCAAAGGGCAATATAATTACTGAGCATTCAAGTTCTTAGGTAGAAAGTTAAAAAAATTTTCCAAGGCACACACACACGTGTGTGTATAGCCTCAAATATTGTTGCAGCCAGAGCTCCTCGCTATAGGCAGTTGAGTTTGAGAGTCTGACTCTTGCTCCTCCGGGGGAGTCCTGTTCAAGGTCGAAGGAACAGAAGGCTCTCCAAAGAGCCTCTTTCCTGCTGCCCTTAGAGGCAACCCCAGCACTGGCTCTGGCCTTGAACGGTGCCTCTCTTCTCCTTGAGTCTCCATGTCATCAGGGCAGCTGCTCATGCTGGTGGGGCTGCATGAGGTCCTAATGCCTGTGGGCTCTGTCCCGACGGCTGTCCTCGTTGGTTTCTGATTTCTATGCAAGTCCACGTTCTTGGAACCTCTATGTAACTGCCTCTCCCTCCTCTCACCCCTTCACAGTCTACACATTCACTCAATGAACATCCTGTGGCAGGTGCTGGAATCCAGTGATGAATGGGGCATTCGGGATCAGGGCCTGCAAAGGCTCACAGTGGGACTCAGAGCACAGGGTGGGGAGGATGGAGCACCCAGCCCAGCCAAGGTCTGGAGGAAGCAACCTTTTACAGTAAATCCCAGAAGATGGCTTTCCTTTATTCTTCCCAAGAAGACACATTTTGCTTGGCCTTTTTGTGTTTTAATTTTTTTTTTTTTAAGTTAGTTGCCAATATTTAAAACACAGGATACTATACTCTCCAGCTTCCCTTAAATGTTTCAAAGATCTGGGTCTGCCTCCCAACACAGCAACTGTCAGTGGTGGCTCCCCTGAGCAATTTCAACATGACACAGACCCCCACCACTCCTAACTCTTTTCCACTGTCTGGGTTAAAAACACAAGTACTGAAGCCTGAAGCCTGAGTTCAAGTCCTGACTCTGACTCTTATTAGCATAAGACCTGAGTTACAAGTTATTTGGTCTAGTTATGCTTTCGCTCTCTCATATAGAAAATGAGACAATAACTATAAGTGGTGTGAAAACTGAAAGAAAGAACTGATGAGTGGAACTCAGAACAGTGCCTGCACCTACTAAGTACTCACTGCATGTTGCTGTCATCATTTTCAGCACTGTTTCTGTGATCTGTCCCCCACAGCCTCCCCCAGCAGCATCTGCATCTGAGTTGGGATCCCAGTGGTAAAGGTTTCGTTGTTAGTCTCCTATTTGCATAAATCACAAGCAACAGACTTCGCTGACTTACTTAGCTCCCGGATGGTTGCTTTGACCACTGCAGCTGGAGCTCTCCTGCACCTGTTTTTACTACAGTCACTGGACACTTGGCCAGGGACACCCTCTCAAACCCTGGGGTTGACCAACACCAAGCCCTGACCCAAGCGATCCCAAGTCCCTGCAATCCAATGTCTACTTTGAACAGTGCCATGCACACAGTAGGAGCTCAATAAATGCATCAGAATGAATGGGGATGGGTTGCCTGCAGCAGACTGGGCTACCAATCATGCCACACGAGGTTAATCTAATTAGTATCTCCCCTGGATACTTAACATTGAGACGGGGGTTGGGGAGGAAAATTGCCAAGGCAAATTTTCTGGGCCATTTTTAGCTGAGTGAGTGGGGACTCCATCCAGAACAGACTGGTTGAGTCAGAAGAGAGCTTTAAGGTTAGACAGACTCCCCTCCCCCTGCACTCTTCACTCCAGTTTACAGTTGAAGAGACTGAGCCTCAAAGGGGATGAGTGGCTCAGAGCTGGGACAAATGGGACAGACTGAATGCCCTTGACCCTGGACTCGGCTGGCAGCAGCTCACATGGATGGATTTGAGAGGCAGGCAGAAGATGCAGATTTCCTTCTGCCTTCCTCACACCTCTGGAATCCCCCCTGTTAGAGATTGATCCCTTGGGGCATTTGCAACCCCTAGGGAGGGTCACACCTTAAGCCATTATCCCCCTGAGACTTACCAGGTGCTTGGGGTAGATAGACACTGCAATGGCATCCAAGTCAGCCCTGCCCCAAACAGCAGAGAGCATCTGAGAGGCTGCCCAGCAAGTTAGCTGCCTCCACACTTGCAGCCCTTGGGTTTTCCCTGGTCACAGCCCTGTATCTGTCTGTCCTATCTCCCCGAAGCCAGCTCATCTCTTTTAAGTACTTTGTATACACTTGCTTCTTTAATCCTGACAACAGTCCCGGTCCTTCCCTCTGCCTTTTACAGATGAGAACACAGAGGCACACAGTTTAGGCACTTGACCAAGGTCACAGCTGGGAAGCGGCAGAACCAGGATTTAATCCATGCCACCTAGGTCTAGAGTGAGAACTTTAACCACCACACCCGTGGTCCCTAAGGGGCTGTAGGAACCTCCAGGCAGGCTGGACTGTGTTTCGTCCACTGCTGCATTCCTGGCAACTAGAACACGCCCTGCACATAAAAAGCCCTCAGTAAATACACACTGAGTGAATAAATGAATCTCTCAGAACACTTCCTCCAGGACCAACTTCGGTCAACTACAGTAACCCCCCTGTATCTGCGGTTTCAGTTGCCCGTGGTCAACCTCAGTTCAAAAATATGCAATGGGAAATTCCAGAAATCAACAAACAACTCCTAAGTTTCAAATCATTTTCTACCTCAGCTGGGCCATGAATTACTCCTTTATCCAGCTTATTCTGTCGATAGTCACTTAGTAGCCACCTTGGTTATCAGATGGACTGTCAAAGTATCTCAGAGCAGTGGTCAAGTAACCCTTGTTTACTTAGTAATGGCCCTAAAGTTCAAGAGTAGTGATGCTGGCAATTCAGATATTCTCTTATTGTGTCTCATTCATTTATTAAAAAAAAAAAAATTTTTTTTTTAATGTTTTGGCCATACCATGCTGCATATGGGATCTTAGTTCCCTGACAAAGGATTGAACCCATGTCCCTTGTATTGGAAGGCAGAGTCTTAATCACTAGACCCCTGGGGAAGTCCCCTGGGCCTCATTTATAAACTCTATCATAGGTATGTGGGTACAGTATAGGTAAAAACAGTATATATGGGATTCGGTTCTCCAGCGTTCTGGCCTGGAGAATCCCGCGGACAGAGGAGCCTGGTGGGCTACAGTCCACAGGGTCTCAAAGAGTCGGACACGACTGAAGCAACTTAGCACACAGCGCTATCCTCGGTTGGAGGCATCCACTGGGGGTCTGGACTGTGTCCCCCGGGGATAAGGGGAGACTGCTATCTGTGTACCTGAAACCAATGGGGCTGAACTCCTCTTGTTAAAGACCTGTACAAAATTCCACCCTCCCTCCCCAAGCTAGGAGACTCTGGAGGTTTCCCAGGTCGGGTATTTCCATAAAGGCTCTGATTGACAGCACTCCACAGTAGGAGGGTGTGGCTGTGTGTTGACTCGTCCATCCCTCCCCCAAGGGCTGGAGTCTCTGCCGGCTGGGCAGCAGGCAGTCTTTTCTTTGTGGCTGGGGCTTGGCACGCGGCCAGATGCACCGAGGACTGGAAGCTGATGCATCTCCTGCCAGCTCCTCCCTCCCCTCTGCATCCTGACTTCCTGGAATTGTAGACTGGGTACCTTTTCTCCCCACAGGCAACTCTCCCCCCATTCAGCACTTCCGGCTTTGCTTTCTCACAGCTCTGTCCAACAGCCTCCCTCCCGGGTGCTGTGATGGGACGTGTGTCATACCTGCGGTGGTGGAAAATGTCTCAGAGCCACCCAAGGGGATGTCCCGGGGCTGTCACAGGGGCAAGACCCAGGCTGTTGGTGCTGAGCTCAAGTTTAATCAACAACCCAACCATCCTCCCCACCCCCAGTGACAAAGGCCAGGAGACAGCAGGCTCCAAGGGTGGGAGTCTGGGTTTCCAGTCATTCCCCGAGTCAAATTCACCGAGTGGCCTGGCACAGGGCACCCTCCTCTCAGGATTGCATGTCTGTATTTGTGATGCAGAACCTGGAATCTTGGTAATTCTTGTCATGCTGGGTTGCTGAGAGATTGTATGAGATCTTTGAGTGCATACACTTTAAAGCAGTAAAGAGCTAGCCTGTGTGAGAGCTGAAGACTGCCTGGGTTCAAATCCTTGGTCTACTGTGTTCCAGTTGTGTCCTTGAGCAAGTCATTAACTACTCTGTGACTTAGTCTTCTCACCTGCAAAATGGGTAAGAATAGTCCTTCCCTTGTGGCAATGTTGTAAAGATCAAGTGAGTTAGTAACACAATGCATTCAGAACAGAGTCTGATGCCTGCTAAGTGCTCAAAAAATGCCCCTTTGATGAGACCCTCAAGGATGGAGAACGTTCCACTGTGGCCCTCACAGGTCCTTGTCCCTGTACCTGCCCCTCCCACACTGCCTGTTGATAAAATCCAAATTGCTAAATGGTAGCTGCTAACATGTAAGAACAGTTTCTCTTTTAAGAATCACCCTCAAACAATTGTTTCCAATACAAGCTGAACTCCAGCGGAGCCCCTACTACAGCCCCACGCAACATTCTGCCTTCTGTCCCTGAGTCAGAAACTCTTTCATTGTCTTCTCGTGCCTGGTATTTCCAAATAAAAGCTTGTGCTAGTGGGGCTCTAGCTGGTTTTCTCCCATAGCTGTTATTATCAGCTCTGTAACTCCAGAATCTAGCTCAGGATCTCTCTGGCCCATAGCATGAGAGATGGTTAAGAGAGGGATCTCAGGAGGGGCACTGTAGGAGGAAGTACTCAATCCAACTTGGAATGAATTAGAGGGTCTTCCAGAAGTGGGGATGCTTGAAGGTCCTGATGGATGTGTAGGAGTCCAGGAATGAATTGTTTGGGTGGCGGGTCTGCTTCAAACCCAGAGACCAGCATGTCCCAAAGCAAGTGAGTCAGTTGTGGTCTCTGTCCTCATCCCCACCCTCGAACCCTAGCCTCCCACTCTTGAAGAGAAATGCGTGTAATCCCAGCCACCAGCCACATTCCGTGTAACACCTGAAACTGCAGACTATCAGGGCCTGGAGAGCACTTAGAAATCATCCATCTGACTACGCCATTCACAGATGGATGAATGAGCCATGAAATCAGATGGGACCTGCATGGAGTCCCCAAGTCATTCATTATTACATTAATGCTTTCAGCTAGTGTCCTGAAAACAACAGGGAGTTGTTGGGGATTTAGGTGGGGATGTGGCATGACCCAGATGTGCCCATGATAAGATCACCCTGGAAGGGCTCAGAGGTGGAAGAATGCGGGGCACATGGAGGGGGACCGGTGGACCAGGAGGAGGCTGAGCAGGAACCTGAGTGAGAAGTGATGTTTCCAGGTTACAAGAATGGGATGGTTTCGATCACAATCACAATCATGGAATATAGGCTGCTTTTCTGTTTTTAACTGGTTACCAAGAAGCATCCAGTCCCATCATTTCATGGCAAATAGATGGAGAAAAGATGAAAACAGTGACAGACTTTATTTTCTTGGGCTCCAAAATCACTATGGATGATGACTTGCAGCTATGAAATTAGTTTTCATTCCAATCCCAAAGAAAGGCAATGCCAAAGAGTGCTCAAACTACCGCACAATTGCACTCATCTCACATGCTAGTAAAGTCATGCTCAAAATTCTCCAAGCCAGGCTTCAGCAATACGTGAACTGTGAACTTCCTGATGTTCAAGCTGGTTTTAGAAAAGGCAGAGGAACCAGAGATCAAATTGCCAACATTCGCTGGCTCAAGGAAAAAGCAAGAGAGTTCCAGAAAAACATCTATTTCTGCTTTATTGACTATGCCAAAGCCTTTGACTGTGTGGATCACAATAAACTGTGGGAAATTCTGAAAGAGATGGGAATACCACACCACCTGACCTGCCTCTTGAGAAATCTGTATGCAGGTCAGGAAGCAACAGTTAGAACTGGACACGGAACAACAGACTGGTTCCAAATAGGAAAAGGAGTACGTCAAGGCTGTATATTGTCACCCTGCTTATTTAACTTCTATGCAGAGTACATCATGAGAAACGCTGGACTGGAAGAAACACAAGCTGGAATCAAGATTGCCGGGAGAAATATTAATAACCTCAGATATGCCGATGACACCACCCTTATGGCAGAAAGTGAAGAGGAACTCAAAAACCTCTTGATGAAAGTGAAAGAGGAGAGTGAAAAAGCTGGCTTAAAGCTCAACATTCAGAAAATGAAGATCATGGCATCCGGTCCCATCACTTCATGGGAAATAGATGGGGAAACAGTGGAAACAGTGTCAGACTTTATTTTGGGGGGCTCCAAAATCACTGCAGATGGTGACTGCAGCCATTAAATTAAAAGATGCTTACTCCTTGGAAGGACAGTTATGACCAACCTAGACAGCATATTCGAAAGCAGAGATATTACTTTGCCAACAAAGTTCCATCTAGTCAAGGCTATGGTTTTTCCTGTGATCATGTATGGATGTGAGAGCTGGACTGTGAAGAAGGCTGAGCACCGAACAATTGATGTTTGTGAACTGTGGTGTTGGAGAAGACTCTTGAGAGTCCCTTGGACTGCAAGGAGAACCAACCAGTCCATTTTGAAGGAGATCAGCCCTGGAATTTCTTTGGAAGGAATGATGCTAAAGCTGAAACTCCAGTACTTTGGCCACCTCATGCGAAGAGTTGACTCATTGGAAAAGACTCTGATGCTGGGAGGGATTGGGGGCAGGAGGAGAAGGGGACGACAGAGGATGAGATGGCTGGATGGCATCACTGACTTGATGGACGTGAGTCTGAGTGAATTCTGGGAGTTGGTGATGGACAGGGAGGCCTGGCGTGCTGCGATTCATGGGGTCGCAAAGAGTTGGACACGACTGAGCGACTGAACTGAACTGAACTCCTTGCAAGAAAATCTATAAAAAACATAGACAGCATATTAAAGAGCAGAGACATCACTGCCAACAAAGGTGCATATAGTCAAAGTTATGGTTTTTCCTGTAGTCATGTATGGATGTGAGAGTTGGACCATAAAGAAGGCTAAGCATCGAAGAATTGATGCTTTCGAACTGAGGTGCTGGAGAAGACTCTTGAGAGTCTTTTGGACAGCAAGGAGATCAAACCAGTCAATCCTAAAGGAAATCAGTCCTTAATATTCATTGGAAGGACTGATGCTGAAGCTGAAACTCCAATACTTTGGCCACCTGATGCAAAGAGCCAATTCATTGGAAAAGACACTGATGCTGGAAAAGATTGAGGGCAGGAGAAGGAGATGACAGAAGATGAGAGGGTTGGATGGCATCACTGACTCAATGAACATGTGTTTGATCAAACTCCAGAAGATGGTGAAGGACAGGGAAGCCTGGTGTGCTGCAGTCCATGCGTTCACGAAGAGTCAGACGTGACTGAGTGACTGAACAACAACAACCAGGAAGCTTAGAATGGAATTTTGCTTGTTTTTTTTTTCCCATTAATTGTCCCCTGTGCAGCCTTGTGTATGCAAAAGGGCCAAAATCTCTGGCACCAAATGCACCGAGTTTGAATACTGGATCCACCAACAATCAGCTGCATTTCTTAACTTCCATGAGCCTCAGTTTCCTAATCTGCAAAATGTGGAGCGTGTCACCTGCCTCACAAAGTTCTTTTCAGGTGATGAAATGCTGCTTGGAAAATGTCTGGCACTGTGTCTGGAACATAAAATATTAGCTGCCTTCCCACTTTTAAAGGTGCTTCTTGATCATTTTTTAAGTTATCTAGGATGTCAATAATTCGGAGGACAGTGGTAAGTGATTCATCCTAGCCATGAACTGTTTCGACAGTAATTTGCTTGATAACTGTGGACAGTTAAAGTTGCTTGGAGTGGGAATTGGTAGGTAGGGAGAGAGCAGAGGTATTGGGGGGTTGGGGAGTTGAAGGAATAAATACAGCTCAAGACATTGGAGACCTGAGGGGCTGGAAGGCCCTTCTCACCTCTCCTCTCTGTTCTTTTATTCCCCAATCAGCCCTGGCTGCCTCATACTTACTGCTCCGCACCTGACAGTTCTTTGAGACCCTAGGCTGCCTGGTCCCCAGCTGGTGCCTCTCCTCTCTCCTACGGTCTGACCCAAGCAAGCCTGTCTTTCCTTCATCTCTTCTGCCCCTGCCAGCTGCCCCCTCCTTACCCCATCTCCCAAGACCCATACCCTACTACACACTAAACATGCCACACTGTGGCTTCCAGCCCGTCAATACATCTCCGCTTGGTGTAAGGTGACTCCCTACTCTGCTCACTGCTAGCTCAGGTCTCCTGTCAGACTGCGTAGGGACAGCTGGGTTCCCTGGGTGTGCCTGCTCATAAGCCCTTCTCAGCTTTCCTCTCTCCATCATCTCAGCCTCAGTTTTACCTGCCAAGAAAATTGGAGTCGAGAGCAATAACTTCTGTTGTGGAGGAAACCTGAGGAGTTATCTGGTCTAGAGCTACCGCCAGGTGCCAGCTATGATCAATTGGGACCTCCCTACAGAATCTAAGACTGTGTCCAAGCACCAGAGAAAGGAGGACTGTGGTCAGCTAGCAGTGTCTGCCAAGCACCAGTACTATTGATATGGTTGATTAGCAATGTCTGCCCTGAGTGCAGCTTAATGAATGCCAAACATTGCTATTCATGATCCGGGCCAACTTTTCAGAATCAAGGATACTGAAAAAAATAAAATTATATTTTCAAGACATCTGGGTTCGATTGCTGGGTTGGAAGATCCCCTGGAGAAGGGGACAGCTACTCACTCCAGTATTCTGGCCTGGAGAATTCTATGGACTACAGTCCATGGGGTTGCAAAGAGTTGGACACAACTGAGCAATTTTCACTTACATATTCAAGTGGAATATTTTCCCATAAGACCATGTCAAATGGTGCCTGGACACAGAATAAGATAAATATGATTCCTTTTAGTGAAAAATACATTCTATTTATAATCCTTCTGCATTTTCTCAAGAAAGAAGTCTCTGTTTGGTTTTCATATGCCTTCATCTGCTTCCCAACACTTGTTTATCTCCCCTTTACAATAAGAGAGCAGATTTTCAGCAGGCAATAAATTGAAACATTCTGTTTTACCATATTTACTTTGTGCTATTGCCTTTTATTTATACTGAATATTGGTTTTTCTATTTACAGAATCAACATAAAGATTTTTCGTTAAATAAAACTATTTAAACAAAAATTGAACTGATTTAAAGAAAAATACCAAGTAAACAGTAACAAACATGATATACACAGATAATTAAGATATATACATATATACACATGTGTGAGATATATATATATATATATATATATATATATATATACACCTCACACAATGATCAAGCCCTGAGAAATGTAACCTGTGGAGAATTTTGCAAAGTTGAAAATCACTCGCAGAGAGATTTCCTAGTTTGCCCCAGGACACACAGCACAGGTGCAGGCACTGAGTCTGGGACTGGTGCTCTCCTCAGGACTGAGATGACTCATGGTCCAGAACACACAGCATTGTGAGACAAGAGGCAGGAAGAGAAACAGGAAGGTAATTAAGCTATTTGGTGGTAAGTATCCAAGATTCAGACGTCCTCAGGAAAAGGGGAGTTTACTTTGGACATAAAAGCAACAGGCATCCTGAGTGAAGGCAGCAGTCCCCTGTGGAGCAGGTGCATCCGTACTAGGAGCCCAGACACCCTCTGCTAACTCCCCTCTAGCGTTTTTGGTCCCTCCAGTCCTTGTTCACGTGGCACCTGCTCCCAGGGGCTCCTCGCCTGCTCTGTATTCAAATACCCGACTGAGAGAAACCTGATTGGCCAATTCAGGTCCGGCCTTTCTGATTGGTCAGAGCTTCTGTTCTCAGTCACCTCATAGGCTGCTGATGAACTAATGGATGGGCTTGTGTCAGGTGCCCAATCAGTTGAAAGCAGGGCCTATAAATGTAGGCACTGTGCTCTTTCGCACCTTGGCTGATTAGCGGGAACCGCTTGTGGCCCTCACCTCCGGGAGAATTTTTGTCATCACAAGTGTGATCAATGTCAGGGATAGAAGGACGAGAAGTGGACGGGTGGTGGGACCATCGAGAAGGAAGAGGCTCGCTGTGTGTGGTGGGGCAGGACTGCCATGTGAAGGGATGAGCCTCTTGCTGGGGCGGGCATGCCAGAACCTAGTGGATATGGACTGCCTGCCTCTCCAAGGCTTGACCTCAGAAACGTCAAAGTGCCAGGGGTGCCCCTGAGAGGTCGATGATATCCACCCTGCATGAAGACAGCAAGGGCACAGGTAGACCAGGCATGGAGATGCCAGATAGTTTATTAATTCACTCAGGGACTATGATAGGATGTAAAGTCCACTCTATCAAGGGCAGGGAATGGAACTGCCATCTGGAGGCAGTGTGCCAGCCTTTGAGCTGCAGAAAAGACCCCCTCCAGTGGAGGATGGAGTAAGAGGGGCCTGAGGGAGGCCTCCTACGACAGCATCAGGACCCGCCACTTGGAGGGGTTTACTTTCCAGCAGCTTGCCATTGTGGAAAGATCCAGCCAGCGTCCACTTTGCTGGGCATTTGTGCACAGACGGGCCACAGCTGTAGGCAAGCATTCTGAGGTCACGAGAGATCCCAAAGGGGATGTGACAGAGACACTTTGTCCCGCCACCCTGTGTCCCTGAGAGCCTGTCCCTCCAGCACTGAATCTCGAGTTTGGGCACATGAAAGGAGGCAGTGCTTCTCTGCAAGGGAAGCAGAACTGCCACCTGAAGGATAAGGGGGGTTTGTCACCCAGATGAGGGAGGAGATGGCCCCCCAGGAACAGGAAATCACACATACAAAGGTGTGGGGAAATGAAGAAGTTCCGAATGGCTCTGTAGGACTGTTGTTGTTCAGTCGCTCAGTCATGTCCGACTCCTGAGACCCCATGGACTGCAGTATGCCAGGGTCCTCTGTCCTTCACTATCTCCAGGAGTTTGCTCAAACTCATGTCCGTTGAGTCAGTGATGCCATCCCACCATCTCATCCTCTGTTGTCCCCTTCTCCTCCTGCCTTCAATCTTTCCCAGCATCAGGGTCTTTGAGTAGGACTGTTGGGAGGGTTCTAGATGGGAATGTCCCAGCACGATGCTGGAGGACCAACGGGTAGGCCAAGAAGTTGTACTGAGGGCAGTGGTGAGCCATGGCGGGATTTTAAACCAGGAGCAGCTCATGTATGCTCATTCGCTCTGTTGTGCCCAACTCTTTGCAATCCCATGGACTGTAGCCCACCAGGCTCCCCTGTCCATGGGATTTTCCAGGCAAGAATAATGGAGTGGGTTGCCATTTCCTTCTCCAGGAGGAGCGGCATAGCTCCATTTATGTTTTGGAAAGATTCCGCTGATTGTCCTGTGGTGGGGTGGGTGGGAAGGGTGTGATCCAGGCAGGAAGCCCAGTGAGTAAGCCAGGGCAAAGACTGCTAGAGAACCACAAACTCTCCCTGAAAAGTAGCCGCAGGTCTGGAGAGGAGAAATGGTTCAGAGGTAAAACCCATAGGACTCCACGACGAATGAGGGAATGGGGGAGTCAAAGGACCCCACCCCCAAAGTTCTTGGCTTGGGCCGTAGGACCAGGGAGCAGCAACTGAGGTTTGGAAATCAACAGCTGAGTGTGCAGGGCTGGGTGAGGCCCTCTGGGCAGGGATGTCCAGAGGCTTCTGGACACCGTGTCTCAGCAGGGGAAAAGCTTCATGGACAGAGAGTCCTAAAGCAGGCCTGGCGCAGCAGTGGACGGCCACCTGCCTCCCAGCTCTGCCTGTCTGTCTATACCAAGTAAGCTGGGTCCTGATCCTGGAGCTCTTGGAGGGATAAGTAGGCATCAGTGTTCAGGGTCAGGCAGACAGTGGGGGCCCTGACTTGGCCTTGCCCAGGAGGGCTGGCCCAGGGGAAGCTGGTCCCCTCCCTTGGACTGGGACCAGGTACCCTCTCTCTTGCTTCTCCCAGCTCATGCTCTGGGGATGACTGCAGATCCACCAGGTCAGGGGCTTCCAGAGCAGGAGGCCTCAGGGGCTGGGGGGTCCAGTCTCCAGGGACTCCCTCCTGTGGGCTGGAGGCCAGCCTCTCTTCACCAGCCCCAGTGCCCCACTGGGCAATGTTCGGGGGACCTGGACCACTGAGGAGACTCGGAGAGAAGAGTAGCAGGTCTTCCCCGGGGGGGAAGGTGCAGTAGGCATCGTCATCCCCTGGTGGAGTCGGCAGGGGTGGAAGGAGAGCTCCCTCGGGGGCCCTGGGCCCACCCTCATCAAGCTCCTCTGTGCAGGGGTCGTAAGCGAAGTACACCTGGCAGGCCTCAATCTCCAGGGCATCTGGGAGGTGGAAGAAGAAGTAGCCTTGGTTGGTGAAGCAGCTGGTCACCGAGTGGCCACTGGTCTCAGCTGAGGATGACGAGCCCTTGTCCTGCTGCAGCAGGAGCAGCTGTGTGGCCTTGGCGTCCCTGTCCAACACCTCCAGTGGGGAGATCTCAGGGTCCAGGCCACTGCGGCTGAAGGAGGACGAGGGGAAGGGTGAAGAGAGCCACTTCTGTGAAGAGAAAGGACAGTGGGAGGATGAGGGGGCCGTCTCTTCCAAACTCAGCAATAACCCCTAACTCCTCCTTCTTTAGCAGTAGACTCGGGGCTGCCACCTCCGGGAAGCCCTCCCTGACTGCAAACCCACCCCCAGCCCATCCCCACCCCTGCTGCCCTACCTCCCAAAAGCACACACATGCACACACACACAAACTCTGCCCATTGGTTTGGGGAATGTTCCACATCAGTGGGTGTGCCTGCTTCCCAGCCTCAGGGGCCCAGGGGATGTGTTGGGTCAATACCTGACTGCTTATTGAGCAGCTAGTATATGCTGTTGCCTGGAAAATCCCATGGACAGAGGTGTCTGGTAGGCTGCAGTCCATGGGGTTGCTAAGAGTCGGACACGACTGAGCAGCTTCACTTTCACTTTCATGCATTGGAGAAGGAAATGGCAACCCACTCTAGTGTTCTTGTCTGGAGAATCCCAGGGATGGGGGAGCCTGGTGGGCTGCCATCTCTGGGATCACACAGAGTCGGACACGACTGAAGTGATTTAGCAGCAGCAGCAGCAGCAGTATTGGGAACCTAGTGCTGCTCCAGGTCCCAGGGACATAGCAACAGGTGGAATCCTCAGACTGACTCGTGGGGACCAGTGTGAGTGTGTGAACCAACCAACCAACCACTGCCAAAGCAGAAAGAGCCCTGAGAGTACATCACGACCACCATGCGAATGCCCAGAGAGAGCCTGTGTCCTGGCCCTGATCACTCAGCCAGCAGGTAGAAAAGCTGGGCTTCAGGTTCCCCACTCACACTGCCATGGAACCATCTCCAGCGGGGAACTAATGGTCCTGCCCCCTGCCTCCCACACCCTCCACCCACTGAGAGAGGCAAGCACCCATCAGAGGCAAGCACTTCTCAGTTGCTCTGGAGTGTGGAGAGCCCTGGCAAGGAGCAAGGAGACCCAATTCCAGCCCTGGCCCTGGCACTCATGAGCTGTGTGACCCTGGGCAGGTGACTGCACCTCTTGAGCCTCAGTTCTGTAATAGTTAGCTGCCTCCTTCCTGACTGCCTCACTCTGGCCCGGCAAAGAGATGTTAAAGAAGAAAATGAAGATGGAAACTCCTGGCACAGGTAACATGCACATGCCCAGCAGAGATGTAGGGGACAGTACCCCCGTGAGGACAGGGTGATGGGGCTTCAGGAGGATGCACTTGAGAACCCCAACACCTTCTGTCCTGGGAGCCCTCTGCAGCTGGACTGTGGTCCCCTGAGCACAGGGGCCAGGTGTGACGGGTCCCCCTGCACCCTTGTGCCCAGCGTGGGGATCAGAGGCCCAGTCGATACATTGCAGGTGAATTAATGACTGAACCACTCGACAACATCTACCCTCTTCCCCAAACCAGGTGTTCGTGTTACAGGAGAAAAGGCCAAGAAAGAAGGACAGTGATGGCCAACTAAGGATGGCAAAGGACAGAGGCGCTGGAGAGAGGGCAAGAGCCAGGCCGGGTGGGGCTCCAACACTCCAAGAGGCAGTGGAAGGCAGGGCCAGGCAGCAGTGCTGAGCAGTGGCCAGAAGAAAAGGGCAGCCCTGTGGCCTGCGCTGGTGTGCTGGGCCTCAGAGCTGTGTGGTCAGCCACTTCCGGGGCCTGGGCTTCCATCCACAATGCCTTGAAGTGGACGTGGGTAGGGGAGGGGGGATTGTGGTGCGACACTGGAAGAAATTCATCCTTATCACACACAATGGCACATGCATTCCTAGGTCCCACAGGCAGTGGGCCCTGGGGTCTTGGAGCTTGGGGTTCTGGGGCAGAGAGACAGAGAGGAGCTGACCTGTCACCCAGATGCAGAGGAGAGGGTGGGGTCCCTCTCGGCTGTCTGTTGCCCGGAGTCACATCTGCATCCCCAGGGCCTTTTCAGGATACCCCCCACCACACACAGAAGGACTGGGCCAGGCATTTCGACCTGGGGTTGATCTCATGGGAAGATGCAGCTCTCTAGAAAGGACCCCAGTCCTGCCTCAAAATGTCCCAAGCCCATTGACTCAGAAGGACCTCAAGCTGGAAGAGGTCTGAGGCTGCATCTAGTCCAGCGTCCCACCAGGAATCCCTTCTGCCATGTGACCAACACATAGTCAGCCAAGGCTGGCTTGAATACCTTTGTTGGTGGGGAGATCACTACCTTTCAGGCTAAAGGAAGAGTTTTAAGGAGATGGGGTCGCTGAGGGTTGGACACGACTGAGCGACTTCCCTTTCACTTTTCACTTTCCTGCATTGGAGAAGGAAATGGCAACCCACTCCAGTGTTCTTGCCTGGAGAATCCCAGGGATGGGGGAGCTCGGTGGGCTGCCGTCTATGGGGTCGCACAGAGTCGGACGTGACTGAAGCGACTCAGCAGCAGCAGCAGCAGCATAACCCCACATAAAGAGCACTGCAGGCAAGATGTGCCCAGACCTGGGAGTTTTCCAGAGACTTCCAGAAGGGGCCCTGATCAGCCCCGATAGAGAACGTCAAAGCCAGCTTGTGACAGGCCTGCTCCAGCATGGCTTTCCAGCCTCTGGGCATTTCTCTCAACCTCTGTCCACTCCCCCCTCACCCCGCTCCACCAACACCAATCCAGGGAGCCTAGAGTATGGGGTGGGGTGGTATAATTGGCCCACCACACCCGCCTCCCCACTGGAAGCTTCCTGAAGCATGTGTGGGCTGAGGGAGACAACTGAACTCTGCATGGCATTCAGAGCGTTCCGACATACAGGGGTGCACTTTTTAAATGAATCTGTTTTGTAACTAGAAATGCCAAAAGGCCTTGCTAGTGTCTGTGATAAAACATGGAGGCTGGCTGGGAGGATTTTTCAAGAGCAGGGAAAGCACTAGCCCCTCAGAGCAGATCTGCAAGACAGAGGGTTGAGAACTTGGACCTGGTGAATCCTGCTCCAACAGCAGCCCAGTGCGGGTAATTCCAGTGAGGGTTTTGTGAGCATTAACTGTGTGCTGGGCTATGTCCTTGGGATTGTAAGCATATTAACATTATCTCACCTTACCCACCCACCCATTTTACAGGTGAGGAAACTGACACACAGGTTCTATAACTTGCCCCAGGCCACACAGCCAGGAAGTGGTGGAGCCAGAATTAGAGCCCAGGTAGGCTGGCTCACTCAGATGGACGCTGCCATTCAGCCTGAGAACGCTGGTGCCAGAACTGGGGAAAGGGGTCCAGGGCTTCCCAGGTAGTGAAGTTGTTAAAGAATCTGCCTGCCAGTGCAGGAGATGCAAGAGACTTGGGTTTGATCCCTGGGTCAGGAAGATCCCCTGGAGGAGTTCATGGCCACCCACTCCAGTATTCTTGCCTGGAGAATCCCACGGACGGAGGAGCCAGGGTGGCTACAGTCCATGGGGTTGCAAAGAGTCCAACACGACTGTGCACACACATACCCACGAGGCAACTGACTTTACATTTCTTCACCCAAAGTGCAAAACCCACTGTTCTGCACCTCCTCCCCACCCTGTCCACACCCTAGCCCACCCTCTGGCCAGCCTGCGTCAAATGCCTGCCCTGTCCTCCTCCGCCGGACTCCTACCTGGAAATCTCCTCCATGCTCAGAGCTCAGTTGGGAAAAAAACTCCGAGGGGTCTGGGATGTGACACTTGAGAACATTCTTCAGCCTACAGAGGGGAGAGGAGGGAGGGAAGAAGGGTGAGAAGGGAAAGGGGCCCACAGTGCCCGGCCATCAGTCCCGCAGCTCTGAGCGCAGGGCACAGAGCCTCACCACACACATTATTTTGTCAATGTTGATTGCATGCCCAGTAAGGGAGGGTATTGTCCTGGGCGCTGGGAACATAAGAAGAATCAACAGAGGAGGTCCCTGCTCTTAAGGAGCTGACATTCTAATGGGGAGCCAGTCAATAAACCAAGTGTGCAAGAATACCGTTTGTTTTGTGGAGACAAAGAGCAGAAGGACGTGGGGGTGGGAGACCACAGAGAAGACCGGAGCAGAGTGAACCACGAGGAGGTGGGTAGGAGAGAGGCCAGACTGTGGGCCTCCTAGTCAAGGTTGCCGTGGACAGTGGTACAAGGTGTGCATTGCCCAAGGGTGCCTGGGTTTTTTTTTTTTTTTTTAAGGGGGAGGACCGATGGTGACTGGAAGCTGAATACCAGCCCATGCACTGCTTGCCAAGCTGAGTGCCCCAGTGTCTGTGTGCATCCACTTCAAGATGTATGCCTCAAGACCCCAGGAAACCCTGCTGCTGCCCAGAAGTCCAGGCTCAGATCCCAGAATTCCTTCTGGTCTCTGACCACACCCACTTTCCTATACTCTCTGTTCCTGGAATGCTCCTCCCTTGTTCCCACCCAAGGTCTTTGCGCAAGCTTTTCCTCTGCCTGGGATGGACGAGCTCCTGACCCTTCCCTGCCTGGTTTGCTCCTCTTCCAGATTTCAATGCCATCATCACCTCCTCGGGGATGCTTACCCTGGTCACCCCTGAGCTGAGGCTGCCCTTCCTGCTGTCTGCTTCTAGTACATCCAGCACCTTCTTTCCTTCACCACCCTAATCTCATGTCATTATAAACCTGCATGATAAATATCTGCCATCCCCCATGGGACAGTGAGTCCATGAAAATGTGACGCCATGCCTGTGGCTGTGCTTACGTTCCCAGCACTCAGCACCATACCTGGTTCTAAGCTGGGACTCGGAAATAAAGGAAAGAACAAATGAATGGTCAGACCCATAATGACACTCCATCCCCCACCACAGGCAGCTGGCTTGTATACAAATACATACTCAACTCCTGAGCCTAATGCTCGGGGCAGAGCTCCCATGGGGTTCTCCCTGTGCCTCTCCTCTTGGGCTGGTCCCTTGGGCCTCCCTCTTTGGGAGGAAAGGCCAGATGTTAGGCAGGGAGGACCCTTGGGATGGCAGAGGGAGCACTGGAGTGTCAGAACACGGGGCTCAGCCCAGAAGCTGACCTGGCCATGGGGGATGTCATACCGAGACGTGAAAGACGGGGAAGGGAGCATTCTCCTTACCATAGCCTGATGCACTGGAAGCTGCCCAGAAAGTAAACCAAGAGGACAAGACCAAAGAAACTGCCAATGCCCAAGAAGATGTGGTTCAACCAAGGGAGAGGTGGGATCTTCTTGGTTTCTGCCCAAGGAGTAGGAAAAGGAGAAGGGGAAGGGTTAAAGAAGTGTGCCCTGCCCCGAGCCACTCCAGCATCCCCCACCCATAACGTGGTGCTGAGGGACAGGATGACCACTGACCCAAGGCCTTTGTAGGGTCCCAGCTGGCCCAGCAGAGCTGCTGTGTACCTGGCCGACATGGGGCATTGCATGCCTTCATCACAGCAGCCCTGCCGTGGTGCCGTGGGACCCACTTCACAGACGAAGACATAGGCTAACAGGTGAAAACAGCCCACCCCAGACCTTGGCAGAAACCAAAAGCCTGAGGTTAAATGGTGGAGAAAAAGGAAAGAGCCTCCGCACTAATTCACAAGGCCTCTGAGAAGTCCCACCCCAACATCAAATCCCTGTTCCCATCTGCAAAACTTGCCCACATTTCCCACCCTACAGGTCCCATCCAGTGAGCTAAAGATGATCAATGGGTGTTGTACACATACCCCAAGACTGCCCCACCAGTCCCTGCCTCCTGCCCAGGCTTCATCCCCACCTCCGCTCCCCATCAGTACCTGCAGGGACTGTCCTGAAGGCCAGGGGCTGGCTCCAGTGGCTCCAAACCTCGTGGCTGCCTAGCCGGGGCTTGGCCCGCACCTGAAGCTCATATTCCATGCCTGGAGCGAGATTCTCCAGGGAGATCCATTGCTGGTTCTGCCTGAGGGTCAGTAGCCGGGCGTCCTGGGGCAGAGACAGGGCTGTCAGACCAGAGGGGTCTGCACTGCCCCCTCACTTCCTGTGGCAGGGCTGGCTGAGAGTATGAGCAAAGCAGTGCCTTCCTTTATTCCTTCCAGCCATCCACCCTGCACTGTCCCCCCTCCTACAGAAAGGCTCCCCAACTAGCCACTTGCAGGGGCCCCAGGAATCAGGGTCTTCCTGAACTCCTCCCCCTCTCTCTACTCCAGTATCCAAAGCCATCTGTCAATCAGCTGGCTCCACCTCCAGAACCTATTCTGGACCCTTCCCACTTCCCTCCACTCCTTCCTCCTGCAGGTCTGAGCTCCCATGACCTCTGAGCCCCGTCCAAGGTCTCCCTCCTTCCCTGCGCCCCGCACCCCTGTGCTCTGCAGCAGTCTCTTCTCCACTCAGCCATAAAGAGGGGTTTCCCATAGACCTCTCTCTGCTTGGAGTCACCCTTTTTGCTTTTTTCTTCAGTACGCCAGACACACAGGCCGTGTCTTGCCTGTGCAATGGTTTTTTCCTCTGCCTGGAAGACCCTCCACAGATCCTCAAATAATCAGCTCCTACTTGAGCCCCAGATCTCAGAAAGGCCTGGTCACATGAGTCTGAAGGAGCCTGGCCCAGGCCTTCTCAACTGTGTTATCACAATGAAATTTCACGCTGCTGCTGCTGCTAAGTCTCTTCAGTCGTGTCCGACTCTGTGCGACCCCATAGATGGCAGCCCATCAGGCTCCCCCGTCCCTGGGATTCTCCAGATAAGAACACTGGAGTGGGTTGCCATTTCCTTCTCCAATGCATGAAAGTGAAAAGTGAAAGTGAAGTTGCTCAGTCGTGTCCAATTCTTCGCGACCCCATGGACTGCAGCCTACCAGGCTCCTCCATCCATGGGATTTTCCAGGCAAGAGTACTGGAGTGGGGTGCCATTACCTTCTCCGGAAATTTCATGAAAGTATGTAAAAACATCGCAGAGTTGGTTCCTATCCCCCATGTGAGTTTCTTCAGAGGCAGCTTGTCAGACTCTCCCTTCATTCTCTCCCCAGCATCCAGCACATAGTAGGTACTCAGGGAATGTTTGTTGAGTGAATGAGCGAATAAAGGAATGGGTAAGTGAATGAATAAGTGATCAACCTCCGTGGCTTAGACCACACTGGATTTGAAAAGGGCACGGTGGCTGCCCAGGGCCTCTGAAATCTTCAGAGGGGGAGTCTGCTGCCTCTTAGCTTTGTAAATCTTGCCTAGAAATTGCCACTGGCAGGACCCCTGGGGTGTCAGGGGACATCAGAGGGATGGTGTGCGGGGGCAGTTCCAAGGAGCAGCAGGGTTTGATTAGAGGCTTCTGTAGCTTTGCTGAGATGAAGGATGGATAGGGTGACCAGGACAGGGAGGAGTCAGGGCAGGTGCGACGGAGCCAGGCACTTACCTCCCAGCTGTGGTCGGCGTACCTTAACCGGGCCTCAAACTCCACGTCGTTTTGGATGTAGTGGGATACCTGGGAGACGGTCCAGGTTATGTTGCACCTATGGGTCTCTATGCGGACGACCTGGAGTGAGTGGGGTGGAACCAGACGAACTGGAGACAGGAGAGAGACAAAGGCAGAGAGAACAAGCTTGGGGGATGCCACATGCCGAGCTCCCACCTCCACCTTTGTACCTGCTGTTCCTCCCTCCTGGTGCTCTCTTTTCCCAGGGATCGGCATGTCCCTGCTCAAATATCACCATTCAGAGAAGCTTACCCCAACCATCCACCACTCTCTGTCCCCGTCGCTTGTTTCATTTTTCTCCCTAGTACTTATCATCATCTGATATATTAAATATCTACTTCTGATTCTTTATTCGTTTTCTGTCTGCCCCACCAGACTGAGCTCTCTGAGGGCAAGGACTTGGTCTCTGGAGTATCCTTGGTGCCTGGAACATTACCCAGCAAGTGGTGGGCACTTGATTAGATATCTGCAGAATGAATGAATCAAGGCAGCCTTTCTCTGCACTCAGATTTACCTGGATCATCTCATTTATTTAATTTAATTCTACTTCAGCAATCTTGTATGATACTAAGATTGTATGATTCTGAAGTTCAATTGATCTAAATTTTTATACTTCTGAGATTCTATAGAACTCCACAAATAAAAATAAGCAAATGTTTATTGTGATATTTCTCTGTCTTGGCTTATAGATTCCTAAGCAACCATGGTGTTGTGGTTGTTCTTTAGTCGCTAAGTCGTGTCTCTTTTCGACCCCAAGGACTGTAGCCCACCAGGTTCCTCTGTCAGTGGAATGCCCCAGGCAAGAGTACTGGAGTGAATTGCCATCTCCTTTTCCAGGGGATTTTCCTGATCCAGGAATCAAACCCACGTCTGCTGCATTGCAGATGGATTCCTTACCTCTGAGCCATCACAGAAGCCCTATAGCAACTATAGTCAGCAGGTAACTGGTTATCCCCACTTTACAGGTGAGGAAAGTGAGGCTCAGACATGTTAAATGACCTGCCAGTCAGATTACACTCAGTTAAAGTAGGGTTGTGTTTAGAACCCTGGATCTCACTCTATGTTCCCATATCTTTCCTAGAGATGACCTCCAAGGTTGGAGATGGAAGGGGGGATAGGCTAGAGGTGGGGGAAGCCACTTAGTCATTCACCAACCTTCCCCCAGCACCACCCAGATCAGCCCTGATGCTGAGTATTCAGAACAGAGATGTAAGGATGGCAGAAGCTCTGCCCTCAGGAAACTCACAGCCCCAATGAGGGAGACAGACCCATTATCAGGCAGAAAAGACCCAGGACATAAACCACCCTGAAAGAGGTGGTACCAAGGGCCCCAGGAGTCTGGGAAGGCCTCCTGGAGGAGGTGACTCCTCACTGAACTTGAAGCGTGAGTGGCAATTTTTGGGGTGACAAGAGCCTTTCAAGCAGTGGGTCCATGGTGTGTGAGTATTTAGAGGCATGGAAGGGCAAGTTGAGCCTGGAGAGCTGGCCCTTGGTGTGGCAGGTATATAAGCCACAAGAGGAGGCATCTGGAGAAGGAGGCCAGGCCAAGTGGCCTTGAACACTAGGGTAAGTGTCCGGGACTTCATCCCAAGTTCAGTGGGCAGTGAGTTGCTCAGATGGAGATGTGGAAGTTGATGGGGAGAGAGTAGAAACTAGAGAGGGAGACAGGGAGGGAGGTGGCTGCCCACCCACACCAGCTCTACCTGGAGTCCTCACTCACTGTAATCAAAGGGCTTGATATCCTGGGTCATTATCCTCCTCCACTTCCCGCCTTCAGAGCACATCACCGTCAATTTCATGACATCCACTACGGTCAGTTTCTGAGCCTGCAAGGGAAGGAGGCTGGGGATGTAACTGCCAGTAGCTGGTATGGGGACGGAGAGGCTGCTGGGATGTGGATGGTAGGGGAAACCACAGCTGTAATAAGCTGGACCCTTTCCCTGAGATCCTCCATCTAAGGCACGGCTCAGCAAACTTTATGAAAAGGGTCAGATAGTTAATATTTTTGACGCTGCAGGTCATGTGATCTCTGTCACGACTATTCAGTGTTGCCATTGTTGCTGTCCTGCAAAATCAGCCATAAAAAAATAAGAGAGCAAACGGGTGTGGCTTTGTGCCAATAAACCTTAATTTTTAAAAGCAGACAGTAGGCAGGAGCAGAGCTGAGTGGCTGACACCTCAATAACCTTGGATCCCTCCGCCCCTGGGTCAGTCATCTGCTCTCCCTGGATGCTGCCTCCTTCCTCCTGCCTCCCCAGCCTAGGAAGCCCACTCTGCCGCAGCCCCTGACCACTGGGTGTGCTGGCACCTCCACCAGAAAGATGCTCCTCTGCACCTCCCCCCACCCCGGCTGCCCCTCCCAGCTCTGGCTACTCACTTCTGGAGAATGTCCCAGGACCAGGTTGCATGCCCAGGATCCTGGCCTCACTGGCTGCAGCTCACAGGTGTGGTTCCACTGTTTTGTAGGAAAAAGCAGCTCTCTTTGAAGAAAAAGAGGGACCCCCTCAGAGCTGGCCTCAGGAGGGTGCCCATGCAGCATTACTGTCCTAAGCCCGGGCTTTATGCCAACCCCACCTGCCCTGCTTCCCTTTGTGAGCATCTCTCCCTTCCTCCTCATCTCAGTCAAGCCCCAGGGCAGCTAAAGTGATCCAGAAACAAATCCGTTCAGGGCACATGGCCTTTTCCACCTAAAGCCCTCCAAATTCTCCCCATAGGGTGCACACGATCCTTGACAGGCCCTCCAGAGCCCCTTAGAATCACCACCCACCTGGGAGCCAAGGTCAAAGCCGCCCCGCTGGCTGCTACCAGCAGGATGTTTGGATCAGTGACCCTTCACTGGTTCCTTCCCAGCCGGCAAGTTCGTTCCCCCAGCCTCTCCCCAGTCCCCTGTCCCCACAGCTGCCCTAGGCATCTCACAAAATCCCAGGTTACTCAAAAACTTTGGGGAACCCCATTTGGTCCTCCTTGCCTCTAACATCGAGTCCATCCTCAGCATATCAGGCGAGCGGCCCAGTGTCCCCAAACTACCTAGTCTGGCTCATGCCCAGCCCTGCTACTGCAGCCTGGACCGCACACCCCACTGGGACTCAGGCTCCAGGATCCTAAATATCTGACGCTCCAGGATCCTAAATATCTGACCCCCCAGTTCTTCCAGACTCCTGTGGCACCAGCAGTTGTGGGTCTTTTTAGGCCAAAATTCTTAAAGTGCAGAGTTCTTGGAGTCTGAGAGCTGTTAGTAAGATTTCAAGAGTCTAAAAGTCAGGATGACAAGATCTCAGCACCCTGCAATTCTGTACATTTGCCCGTCAACCCTACACGCACCTCTGAGGCTGACGGCTGTGCAAGCAGCAGGTGGTGGCCCGCAGGCCCTCATCATGGCTCCAGATGCAGGAGACGTTGGCTCTCGAGTTATAGAAGCATGTGATGTTGGAAGCATATGCCGTGAGGATGCGGCATGTGGGGCTGGCTGTAGGGCACCCATGGCCTTCAAGCGTTCCCCCGCCACTCCTGTTCCTACCAGGTGAGGAGATGCTCAGTCCTGGTGGGCAGAGAAAGGGTTAGTGGGTTCGCTTTAGAGAGGACAAAACTGAGTCCCACAGCCCACAAGGACCCCCAGACTGGTCGAGGCAGGGCAGGGACAAGAAGACATTGTCTTCCAGAGTTTTGGAGAGGCCCGTGGATACAGTGTAGACAGGATGGTCGAGGGAGAAGGTAGATACCCTGTCTCTGGTCCCATTGGCCCCCTCCCCCACCTCCTGCCCCTGCTGATGGGGCTTCTGCCAAGAAGGGGTCTCAGAACAAGTTCTAAAAGGGCCTCAGCCTCCCTCCTGAGGGAAAGTCCAGCTCTCCAGATGCCAGGGTCCTCACCATTCACTGCTGTAGATGTCTGAGGGATGGCCAACAGCAAGAGGAGGACGAGGAGGGACAGACAGCAGGACAGAGCCGGAGCCGCCATCACATCCACGGGTGGGGGCTGGGGAAGGGAGCCCTGGATGGAGGAAGAAGGGGAGAGAGCACGAGTGAGCAGCCAGCCACCTCCTCCCCCACCCAAGAGACAGGCTGGGCTCTGCCCTCCGGAGGTACACCCATCAGCTCCCCACCATGCCAGCCTCAAGTATTTTGTACCTGCGCGTCCCTCTGCCCCACACATGCTCTTTCCTTTCAAGATTCAGGGACCCATGTTGTCATTGCTGAAAGGACTCTCTAGCATGTCCAACTTTGTTCAAAAGTTGGGGAAAATAAGGCCCAGAAAGAGGAAAGACCTGCTTACATCCACATAGAGAGGCCAGCACAGAGCTAGAATTAGAACCCACCTCCTCTCTACCCAGCTGCCCCTTAACCACACCAAAACCATTTGCCAAGAGGTTCCTTTATGCCAGGCTCTATTTTAATTAAACCTTTAACCATGGCGATCAGAGTATCTACTGGATATACACTCATTATTCCCATTTCAGATGAGAAACTGAGGTGCAGAGAGGTGAAACAAATTACCCAAGGTCGCACAGCTCTTAAAAGGCAGCTGTGAAACCAGAGCCAAGGAAACTGCCTGGAGCCCAGTAAATTGTGCTGATCACCTCATAACAATACCTCATAGCAGTTCTAGAGGAGGTGAGTGCGGTGGGGGATGGGGACTAAGCCCTCATGCTGTGCTAGGGTTTCGTGTGCACCAGCTCATCTAACGGAGAAGGCAATGGCATCCCACTCCAGTACTCTTGCCTGGAAAATCCCATGGACGGAGGAGCCTGGTAGGCTTCAGTCTATGGGGTCGCTAAGAGTCAGACACGACTGAGCGACTTCACTTTCACTTTTCACTTTCATGCATTGGAGAAGGAAATAGCGGCCCACTCCCAGTGTTCTTGCCTGGAGAATCCCAGGGACGGGGAAGCCTGGTGGGCTGCTATCTATGGGGTCGCACAGAGTCGGACATAACTGAAGTGACTTAGCAGCAGCAGCAGCAGCTCATCTAATCTTCCAGCAGCAGGGGCTGGGAGTGTGTATTTTCTCCTTACTCAGATGAGGAGGCCAAGGCTGTAAGCCATAAGCCCACCCAAGGTCACATCGCAGAAGAAGCAGAGCTGGATTTCCACCCCCGGACTGCACCCTGAGGCCCATTCCCTCCCATCATTCTGCCCCACCCAGACTCTGTCCCAGAGGTACGGCCCACAGCTTCCCCTCCCTGGGGAGTCAAACCCTGGCAGGGGCAGAGAGCATCTGACCTGGTTGTGGAGAAGGGCCCAGAGAGGTACCTGGGGGCACCTCCTTGCCTGGCCCACTGTCTCCTCAGGGCAACGCTCCTAGGATGGGGCTATTTGCCTCTTTCTTTGGATCCTCCAACCCGCGATAGCACAGAGCACAGGGCTGGGACCCCAGAGGCTGGGGAGCCCAGCAAAGCAGCTCCAACAAGCCCCTGGTGCCCTCTCTTTGTGGATCATGGCCCTGGGGCCCCCCAGAGGGAGTTGCCTAGGGATAGACCTCCACCAGCAGGGTCACCCTAGGCCCAGGAAAGGATCTGGCACAGAGCCTCTGTGTGAGAGGAGAAGGGTAGAGGCAAAGGTGTGCAATATCACAAGAAGGTCAGGGCCAAACAACAGCCCCAGCCTACGTGAGTCGGGCAGGAGAAGACGCATCATCGAGAATGAGTTCCCACCACCCATAGCCAAAAGGGTGCAGCGGAACCCCGATAGAGCAAAGAGCAAGGAGGATGGGGTGAGGAGGGCTCCCAACTGTCTCTGAGGCTGCCCCCTCCTGTAGAGGAGGAGAGAGAGTCTCGGGTCAGTTAAGAAACCTGCTCAAGCTCGCAGAGGAATGATGAGGCCCAGCCTCAGAGAGGGCAAGTGGGATCTCTGAGTCCCCAGCTGACTCCATCCTGGATTCTCACACACGTCCACGCACCTGTGCCCTGCCCTTCCTTCATGACCGAACAGCCGAGCACACTCACGGACTCATTAGGTCCCCACCTTGCCCTGGGAATGTGTGTTGTTATCCCCATTTGATAGGTGTCAAGACTGTCAGAGCTGCCCAAGGAACTGGACTCTAACGCAGGTTATCTGATGTCAAGTTAGAGGAGGATAATGATGACGGTGACGGTGATGGTGATAATGATGGAGTTGATGGCCATGGTGACGGCGATGGAGTAAATGATAATGGTGACGGTGATGGTGGTCGTGATGCTGGTGGTCATGATGACTAATGCTCAGCCCTCACTCTGCCCAGCACTGTCCTTAGCACTTTCAGATGTTACCTCATTCAAAGCTCACAGCAACCCTATGAGTAGGTACTGTTATGACTCCTTTTCTCAGATGAGAAAACTAAGGCCCTTGTAAGCCTCTTGGGCTGGAGTTGGGATTTGAACCCAGTCAGTATAGCCTGAGGTTCTGCCAGGGCTAATATCGTGGGATGTGGGGTACCGAGGGGCTGGGGGAGGGTGTGAAGCAGGGGCTCGGTAGTCCGAGTCACATCCCACCTGACCTTTGAAGCAGGGGCTCCATCTCCCCTTGGCTTCTCCGGCCAACCCCTCATCTCCCACACTAGTATTCCCTCTTGCTGTTTAAGTTTGGGAGCATCGCCCCAGCTGGGTGTGGGATGCTGGCTTTGGGGGAAGAAAGGGGACCCTTGGGGGTGGCTCTAACCCTTAGGTGTTCCAAACACGGTGGGAGGCCTCAGCCCCCAGGAGTGGAGGGATACCCTGACCTGAAGGGAGTCCTGCCCCCTTTGGGGGCACCTGGAGACCCTCCTGACCTGCTGGGTCACACATACAAGTAAGGGACAACAAAGATGAACTCAAGCTCAGGAGTCTGGCCTCCAGCCCAGGGCTCCCAGAAACCTCCCAGAACACCCACTTCATAGCCCGGTTTCAGAGGGGTCCCTCTCCTTTTCCCTCACCCGACAGCCTCCTGAGGCGCCCTTTACACAGGGGCACCTCCCCAGTGCCGGCCACATCTCTCCCACCCACACCCCACACACTCTCTGGGCACCCAGCACATCTCAGTCTCAGCCAGCCTTCCCCTTCCCAGGCCTTGAACCTCCTTCTCCACTCCCCTCGGTTGGGGGACCCAGCACAGGGCCTGGGAAAGCCCATCATCCCAGAGTAGCTCCCGGTCTCCCACGGGGAGAGTTGGGAGGGAGGGAAAGACTAGAACCTGAAGCCAGAGCCATGGGAACAGGGCCTGCCCCATCCCTGGGGGATTCTAAGATAAGCTTGGGGGCAAGGGCTGAGAGATGGCAGATCAGGCAGAAACTTCTGGTGGGTCTGAGTCAGAGCTGAAAGAAATCCCCGTGACCTTCACCTCCAGCCCCCTGGCTGGTGGCAGGGGTCAGGAGGGAGGTTTTGGCTACCTGAGGACCAGGCCAGGCAGGACCAGGGCAGGGTGGGTTTTACCTGGCTGGGACATGGAGCTGCGACGCGCTCTCTCTGCTTCTCTCCGCTGCTGGGACCGCAGCCATCTCCCCAGGGCCGGGCTCCGGCTCCCTCGGCCCAGGTAGTAGACGGCTGACGGCCGAGCAGGCAGAGACTAAAACCCCAGGGCCAGCCCACTTCCTGTGCAGAGGATGGAGGGGGTAAGGCCTGGGGGTGGGAAGGCGGGGGAGATCTGACTGGTTAGAAAGCCTGAAACTCCTGCAGCACCAGGGGCCAGATAAAGATCTCCCTCCTCCGCTGGGGGCGGCTGGGGTATGGGGGGGTCGGGGGGGGGGCCACTGTGGGTGTTGCGGCAGCAGGCGCGCGTGTACAGTCACACACATGCTGTCTCTCACTCTCAAATAGGTGCCGCGCTGCACACAAGAGCCCATGGGGACAAGGTCCCTTCTTTTCCCTCTCATGCCACCCCCATCCCATCTTACAGGCCACCTCAAGCCTCTGACACCTTCATCCAGTCACACACATGTCCACTAACACCCAGGCCTCACGCAAACCCGATCCTTTAGGTGTACCCCAGCCATGGAAAGAGACACCCCAACTACCTCAGACACCCTTTCTCATCCCGCCTTCCAATAAGCCCCTGACTCAGTTTAGCATTCAGGGGTGACTATTTGGGGGGCCTTTGCAAACAATTGCAATCAAATTGGCCACTTATTGAACATTCTAGAACCTTCCTCTGCCTCTCCAGTCACGGTTTGTAATCCCCTTTCTCCTCCTTTCTTTGGCAGAGAGAATCAGTTCCAGGCTTTTTCTTTTTTTTAATACCAAGCAGTTACAGACCCCCTGTTTGGGAAGGTGCATGTCCACCTATTTCCAGTGTCACAGGCCTAGGGACCCCGTGACATTCCATCCAGTGTCAGAAGAAGCAACTCCGCTGTCTCTTGATTCTAAACTCTCTGCCTCGGGGAAGGTTTTCCTGTGAGCTGCCATCTCTTTCACCGCAAGGAATGGGGTGAGAAGGACGGGGAATAAAAAGAGCAGTTCTGCAGAAGTTTCTGTCAGCAGAGAAGTGAGAAAACAGAGTTGAAGACCCTGAGAGACAATCAGGCCGACTCCCTTCTGAGCAGGAGGCAGGAGCCAGTGTGGCCGAGAAGAACAAGACCAGATTCGAGGCTCCTGGAAGCTGAGTGACCTGCCTGCCTGTGCTTCCCTGTCCACACCTGTAGAATGAGGGGTGGGTGTTCCTGCAGGGATGTCAGAAGGACCGAACAGCAGGAGGGCGTGAGTCTCTCACCTGGTGACCCCCGGAGTGGGCCCTCAAGAAGCCCATCTCCCCTCTCCCCTAGAGCAAGTCTTCTGACTGCTGGAGAGAGTGACAAACATGAGCGCCACAAAGATGAGGATAACAGCCGAGATTTATTAAGGCTAGAATAGTTCTGGAAGCTTCTCAGGAAACGAGGGATCAGGAAGGGAGAGGAAGGCTGCTTTTTGCTGTAGACCCTTTTATATCACATGCATATATTTCCTGTCCCCAAACTCATGAATCCATGCATATAAAGAAAAATCCAAGGAAGACAAATACCACATGGGAATATCATGTGGTATTTCATATGTATCACTTAATATGAAGTGGTAAGTCATATATCACTTATATGGACTCAAATATGACACAATGAACCTATCTATGAAACAGAAACAGACTCCTAGACGCAGAGAATAGACGCAAAGTTGCCAAGGGGGAGGGGGGAGGAGGAGGCATGGACTGGGAGCTTGGGGTTGGCAGAACTTGCAAACTCTTACGTGTAGAATGGATAAATAATTAGGTCCTACTGTACTGCACTCTACAGGGAACTATATCCAATCCCCTGGAATAAACCATAATGGAAAAGAATATTAAAAAGACTGTCTATGGGTATATACCTGAGTTTACTATACAGCAGAAATTAACAACATTGCAAATTAGCTATGAAAGTGAAAAGTGAAAGTGTTAGTCTCTCAGTCATGTCCAACTCTTTCCAACTCCATGAACTGTAGCCCGCCAGGCTCCTCTGCCCATGGAATTCTCCAGGCAAGAATACTGGAGTGGGTTGCCACTCCCTTCTCCAGTGGATCTTCCCAACACAGGGATCGAACTCAGATCTCCGGCATTGCAGGCAGGTTCTTCACTGTCTGAGCCACACTTCAGTTTAAAAAAAAGAAAGATAAAATCCATCTGCAGGTGAAGGCAGAAACTGTGGACCCAGCTTTGTCCATGCTCAGGCATGGCTGCTGTCAGCAAGCATGCCAAGCACCCCACCTCCACCCCCAGCCCCTGTGTACACACTGATGCCTACCTAGCTGGTTCCATGCTCCCTGCAGAGCTAATGCCTTCCTTCCAATTTTACAGGCAAGGAAATTGAGGCTAACTGGTCACCCAACCAGAATGTGGCAGGACCGGGATTAGAACCACTGTCTGTCTGATGGGAGACATCAGATTCTCTCTGAGATGACCTGAAGAGGAATCCAGGAACTTCTCCAATGGCAGGAGCCTGACAGAGCCCTCTCAGGCCTGCCCAGACCTTGGTCTCAGGAGATTGGGGGTTACACCCAGCCTCCTCCAGCCATCCTCCTTCCGTCCCAGCACCCAATATACAAAGCCCCTTAAACCCTGTCCTGTGCCTTCCACACTGTCCTCAGGGTCCCACTGTGAACCAACTTCCCTGCACCCTTGGCTCTCATGGACAGAGCCATGGCTCCTGCCCAGGGACCCCACTTTCACAGGAGCTGTGGGGCATGTGTATTTGGGCTCTTCTGGTTCCTGTGTCCTTTCTGACCATGACATTTCCACCCATCACAGGGCTGCCTCTTCTGGAGATGCCAGACCCTGTGCCCACCTCAGCCGTGGCCTCTACCAAATGCTCCCTCCCCCTTCCTCTGTGCTCCAGCTCCCAGGTAACTTCAGGGCCTCATAGCAGCCTTCAGACTTCTGCACCATCTTCTCCCCAGGGACCCTCTGCTGACTCCACATTGCAACCCAGGTCCACCCTGGGACCCTGTCATCACCCTGACTTGTGGCACCCCAGACCCCCTTGCGGCCACCACCCCTTCCACTCTGCAACAATGTCCCAGTTTGCACTGAGTCCAGCTGTGTCTGTCAAAAGAGAATTGAAGAGCGTTACAGGACCCTAAAGTAAGAGAGCAAGTTTATTTCTTTTTCACAAAAAAGCCATCCAGGGACTTCCCAGGTGGTCCAGTGGTTGAGGGTCTTCTGATCAATGTGGGGGACATGATCAGGGAACTAAAGATTCCACATGCCACGGAGCAACTAAGCCCATGTGCTGCAACTACTGAGCCCACGTGCCACAACTAAGACCCAACACAGACAAATAAAATAAACAATTTTTAAAAAGTCGTCAGAGGGAGGCTGTTGAGGGCTGGTGGAGGGGCCATATGATGACATCAGAATCCTCAGTTCACGCCGTTTTGCTACTGGGGCATCCCCAATACCTTTCTTCTACCTCGTGGGCCAAGAAACCAATTCAAGCTCCATCCATCACATATGCATTCCTGCAGTTGGACAGTTGGAGGAAGAAGCAAAGAAGGATATCCTCTGCCAGGTAAGGATCTTTCCCCAAAGTTGCACTAGACACTTCTAATGTACATCCCATTGGCTATAACTGAGTCACATGACCATTTGTTCGCATTCCACCATGAGTGGCCTGGTTCATCAGCCATTCCAGCACCAGCCCTGAGCAACTCATGTCTCATGCAAATCATGACATTCACATAGAAAGTCATTCCCTGTTCCTGTTCCTCACCAGCACGGCTCTAGGGGAAGCAGCTGTCCTGCTCAGCCTGAGGCAGTTTCCAGAACACAGGACTTTCAATGCTAAAACTAGGACAGAACTGGTCACCCCCATTGCCAGCCCACTCTTCCAAACTAACTCAATTGGCTGATTTAAAATTGATTCTTCCCGGAACCGACACCCAAGCCTAATCAGATCCAAGACACACATCACTTGCTTATTTTGGGTCATGACTTTCCATTCAGGTGTCTACATTAGGAGTTGCCTGAGAAGAGGGATCATGTTTGATTCACCCAGATTGTCCCAGAGCCTCAAAAATGACCTGACACACAGAGGTGTCAATCTGCAGGGAAGGAAGGAAAAAAAGGAAAAGGAAAAGAACTGAGTGCTGGGAGCCACCACGGGAGATCCCACCTATGACAAAGGTCATGCGGAAGAGACCTGACAGGCAAAGGCAGATCAGCCCTCGAGGGACCCCCTGAATCTGCTCGAGCATCTACCCCAAAACCAGAATCTGTCTGTCTTACTATTTTGTGCCTTTCACCAACTCTTCTGACATTAACAGGGGGCTATCCCCGACCACCTTTCTCTGGAAAAAATCAGCTTAGGGCTTTAGTTAGTAAGTCTCCTGAACATGAAAGGAATATTTCTATTTTAACCCCTCTGATGGCATTCTAGCTTGTCTGACAGGTTTATCCATACTCTTGCAATTAACACACATGATTGTTCACAACTCCCCAACCTTGAAAGGCATGGGAAGCCAAAACATTCTAAAAGTCCTAATGAGCATAGAGCCCTTTAAGGGATGAAAAATTATTAGAATAGATAGTACTGGTAAAGGGCTTCATTACTGGGCCAATGCTTGCTGCCAAGTTCCCATATCCCTTATCCACTGTGCACCTGGGAGTACAATGGTTAACGTAACTGGAATGTAAGAAAAACAAGTAGCAGCCTTGGAATTAACCACATCAGATCTTTGAGCTAATTGGTTCTTTCTTTGTTGTGACCCACTGCACCTTTGCTCCATGAGAATGTAACTCTGTTTAGTACTTTCTGAGGCTGGGAGAAATAAAGAAGAAACACTTTAAGGGAAAACAAGTTTTCTGGCTGATCAGCCTTTATCAGTAAAGGGTCATAAAATATCTACAGGCCTCCAAGGCCAGAAGATAATGCACACAACATTGTTTATGCGAAAGGCATGCAGAAAAAATCCTGGTTCTGATAAAGACAAAACAGGTGTACTGTTTGGGCTGACTCTGTATGACTTTGTATCTTTCATTTCCCTCTATGTATAAGTCAAGGTATAAAAGTTCCTTTTGAAAATAAAGTTATGGGCCTCGCTCACCGAAGCTTGGTCTCCCCGTGTCATTCTTTTTTTCCTTTTCCCTCCTTTTCTCTCTCTGTTCTTCTTTCAGGATGACTCCTTGGAACACAGGAGCTTTATTGGCTTTCTGTGTTTATCAAGGAAGATCAAGCCCTGCTCTCCGCTTTGCTATCCTTATCGCCTAGGCCGTCATCCTAAGGGTATCCCTGGATCCTGCTGGGGCTGGACCCCAGCAACTGAGGTTTCCAAATCTCTAATGCCCTAAAGGACCAAGAAGTGGCAGATTAGAAACAACACAGAGAATATCAGTATTTGAAGCTTCAAAAGGTTTGCCAGGGCTTCCCCGGTGGCTTGGTGGTAAAACGTCCACTCGCCAGTGAACACCGAGTCAGTCCCTGGTCTGGGCAGACCCCACGTGCTGCAGAGCAACTAAGCCCGTGTGCCACTGCTGTCAAGCCTGTGCTCCAGAGCCCGGGAGCCACAACTACTGAAGCCTGAGCTCCTCAGCAAGAGAAATCACTGCAGTGAGAAACCTACGCAGCACAACTAGAGAAAAGCCCATGCAGCAACAAGGACCCAGCAAGGCCAAAAACAAACAAATAAAATTCATTTTTTTTTTTAAAGGAAGAGACAGTTGTCTACTCCTGATGTGGAACAAACCCCAGGATGTGCCAGTGGGTGAAAACAAGCCAAGTTCAGTTCAAAGTGTGCAGTGGAAGGGTGTAACTGCATGAGCGTGTGACTGTGAGAGGACACGTACCAGGGTGTGGGTGTGTGTGTTTGTGAGGGGGTGTGTGTGGGGGGGAGTGCGTAGGTGTGAGTGCCTATGGGTGTAGGGTGAGTCTGTGTGTGAGAGGGTGTGCATGTGTGAGGGGGAGTGGGGTGTGTGCTTGTTGTGTGTTGTGAGAATGTGTGTGCAAGTGAGTGCGTGCTGTGTGCGTGTGTCTGTGACCTGGCAGGTACAGGCACCGGGTTGTTCTGGAACTAATTCTTTGGGACTGGATTTACCTCAGGGAGGGAGCTGGGAGACCCAAGAAGCAGTGGAGGGTGGGGAATATTTCCTGAATAACCTTTGGTACCTTTTGAACTTTGCTTCATGGGAACATAATACCTATTTAAGAAAATAAATAAAATAGGAATCAAAATTAAACTCTAAAAGCATGGGACCCTTGGAGGGGGCTGGGGTTCTCCTCAAGGATCACCAGACACCAGACCTCCTCCTGCTGTTGCTGCTGCTAAGTCACTTCAGTCATGTCTGACTCTATGTGACCCCATAGACAGCAGCCCACCGGGCTCCCCCATCCCTGGGATTCTCCAGGCAAGAACACTGGAGTGGGTTGCCATTTCCTTCTCCAATGCAGAAAAGTGAAAAGTGAAAGTGAAGTCGCTCAGTCGTATCCGACTCTTAGCGACCCCATGGACTGCAGCCTACCAGGCTCCTCTGTCCATGCGGTTTTCCAGGCAAGAGTACTGGAGTGGGGTGCCATTGCCTTCTCCGAGACCTCCTACTACTCCTGTTTAATTCCAACCTCTACAGAGGAACGCTGGGGTCACCTCCCTGTGCTGATGGAAGGGAAGCGTTTTGTCCACAGTCACACCAGCTCCTCACCCCTGTCTCCTGACTGCCAGGCCAGAGTCCTGCTGCCAGAGTCCAGACTGCCAGACAGGTCCCCTGCTATGAGGACCCTTTGACAGCTCCCACAATGGTTTCCCCCCCTTTCCCGTGAGAAACAGGTAGAAAAAAGATCTTTTCACTTGCTCTTATTCTTAAGTAGGTTTCACCAAGATCTGTGATCTTTCTCAGAAGACAATCTAGGTGTTGCAGCGAGGAAAGAGGACGTGTGATGTTTGCAAAGTGTCTGTGAGAAGTTCCTCTCTATCTAGAGGTTATGTTGCTTGCTTTTCTTTTCTGGGTGTTTTTATTAAGGAATGGCAAAACATTTAAATGTCCCTTTGCTTAGATTGTCCCTAGCTGTCAGTATTGTCTACAGCGTCTGCTTGGAGGAAAGCAGTAAACAGGGTCAGAAGCTCACCCAGCTCTGGAATGATGGCCCCAGTGCAACCTGGCCACAGGGGTGGGAACCGTAGATGGCTGCCTCCACCCAGAGAACGGGAACCCTGAACTCCTCTGAGCAGTGAAAATGCCTGCTTCAGGCTGTAGGGAGGGGCAAGGTGAGGCACATCTGGCTACCACCTGGCCCAGGATCATACAGAGAGACTGTGAAAGCTTCCCCTGGCCCTTGATTCTTGGCATCCTGGTATGTGGGTCTCATTGCCACCTCAAGGATCTAAATAAGGTGGGACTGAGAGAAGAGAGGCAACCATATTTTGGCAGATTCTGAAACAACTATGATGAGAGTATAGAAAAGACCCTGAGTCTCCTTCAGAACAAAGGGGCTGAACTGAGCCAGATGAGGGGGAGCTCTGGGCAAGTGCAAAGCCTCGAAAGGTGTTGGGCCAGCATCGAGAATTCATGGAGGAGGGCCCCTCTGGGTGACACTCTGGGAAGCATGCTGGTTGGGGGACGTCCTGTCCTTATTCCCCCACACCTGCAGCTCGAAGCTTTGCCAGCTGTGTGCTCCTACAGGGGCTCCACCAAGTTTAAAACAGGCTTCTCTTGACATCATTCTACCCACTCAGGTTCACAGGCCCACTTGAGGGCCACCTCAGCTGTACTGTAGAGATATCAGGGATCAAGTAGAGTTTTCGGACAGTCGGCAATTCACTAAAATACATCCAACTCCCTCAGTCTCCCAACATCAAAGACTTTTCTTTGGGTGAGGGAGGTGGCCTCGTCTCCTCCTCCCTGTGGGTTTGGGTGGGGGACCCCAACTCAGATGCCACAGGGGCCAGACAGGAACCCCCGCTTGAGGCTGGCAGGAGGGGACCATGGCAAACTGGGGTCTCCATTGCTGTGGGAGATGGCAGATGGGAACAATGGCTCAATACTGCCAGGAAATTCTCAATTTTCATAAAAAGCAGAAAATTGAGAATTATTTTTTTAAACGTGAAATTCTCTTACTTAAAATAATGGTCATTTATTTTAACTTCAACCCACAGCAAGACACCCACCACCAGGCCGGCCCAGAGAGAACACACTGCCGGCCACGAGGTGTGAGGAAGCCGACTTTAGGAGGGAGAGGTGGGGCTGAGGGCTGACAAGGACCCTCTGTTGGGGATGTTTCTTCTTAGGTACTGGCCGGATATTTATTTTTCATCGTGGTCACACTGCAGCTTTGCAAACCTTTCCTGTGTTTGTGGTGTTTACCTCTTTAGGAGCCTTGGGTCCCAAGCAACAAGCTCAAGCTTTACTTTCCCAGTCTCCCTTGCAGCGGGGGCAGCGAGCACGTGATTGGGCTCACCCATTCAGGAGTGTCTGCTGCAGACCTTCCTCGGGATGGGAGCCAGGGATGCAGGTTAGGAGGCAGAGAACTCCAGGAGGCTGGAGAAGGTGACAACAGAGCCTTTCAGCAACTGTACCCCTCCAAGCCTGGTTTATAGAGATTCTCGAGCTGCAGAAGATCCTGAACCAAACGCTTTTCTAACGAAAGTGGCCAGGTGGGGCTCTTTGGTTTGCATTTGAGATTCCTGACTGACACAGGTGCTTTGAAGCCGGGCAGGGTGGACAATCGCTTAACATGCAGATTAAGACTTGAAATCATGTTTAATTACTAGCTCCCCACCCCATCCCGGGACTTGGTGGCTCAGACAGTAAAGAATCCACCTGCAATGCGGGAGACCCAGGTTTCATCCCTGGGTTAGTAAGATCCCCTGGAGAAGGCAATGGCAACCCACTCCAGTATTTTTACCTGGGAAATTTCATGGATAGAGGAACCTGGTGGGCTACAGTCCATGGGGTTGCAAAGAGTTGGAAACCACTGAGGGGCTAACACACACACACACACACACCATCCCACTCTTCATGTAGAGCTGACCAGCTAGGGTGATGGCAAAGTGGGAACCAAGTGAGAGGGCACAAGAGGAATGTGTCTGTGTGGGGTTTTCTCTCTGCCGCAGCCCTTGGAATAAAATCTGTGTTGTAATGCAGATCTGATGGCCAGGCATGAGCACTAGCTCTTGAGGGCAAAACAGGGGGGGTTAAGACAAAAACCTGCCTTGTGTTCTCCAGTTGTAGGTGACTCTAAAGAGGCAGTCACGGCTGGATGTCCTCCTAGCCGATTCCATGATTGAATGCCCGGGAGGCCCATGAACACTTAGTGGGCTGGCTGACATTGAATCTCTCTCACTGACTGGTTTCCACTTTGGGTGCTGGTTAATAAAGAGACAGCCTGCCGGAGGCCCCCATGTTTGGTGGGTGGCTGGTTTCGCTTTCAGGATGAGTTAGACTCAGCCCGTTGTGAATCCTCCCACTGCACAGAGTCACAAACCCACCCTGACTTGTCTGAACCAGATCAGCGCATGCTCTGTTTACCAATTCCTCCTTCCCTGGGGAGGGCCTGCACCCCCTCATCCCTACCTGGAGGGAGTTTCTACCACGTGCCAGGGGTTCTGGGCAGGGCCAGGGCATGTGTGAGGGTGGCAGGGAGCCTCCAGCACTGGCTGACCCCCTCCCACCTTCACACGCCTCTCACACTCTGCCCAGCAGTCAAACCACCAACACCCCCACCCAACACCGGGCTGGAGTTAACACATGTATCTTCTCTATGATTCTACTTCATTTCAGTCCTGTCCCTCCTGCCAGGCCAGGGTGCCTTTCAGGGGTCACAGGCTGGGAATCTAGGGACCTGGGTTTGAGTTCCAGGAGCACCCCCAACCCCTGAGTCACATGTCCTCCCCACGGTAATCACCATTCTGGGGCTGCAGACCACAGGAACAGGCTGTGGCTAACTTGGGCGTTACAGAAATGAAAAGATCTGGAGTGGTTCCCAAGACCAAGACCTCAGGGGAGCAGATTCCAGACCATCTTCAGGGACCTGGCTGCCTCTTGCCTTCAAGGCACCAAACTCCAGCTGTTTCCTGGCCTCATTCCACTCCTCTTCAAACAGTACCATTGGCTATGATGAGGTCAAATGGCTACCCCTTGGCTGGAGAGGTTGGATGGGGTACTTTGATTGACAGCTTGATCAAGATGTCTTCTAGGGCAGAAGGTTAATCTCCAAAGAGAAATGAGTGATGTTACCAGAAACAGGGTGCCAGATGATGCTGAATAAGCAAGAACCAAAAGGGTCAGACCACTCCTCTTTGGGCCCAGCCTCCCAGCCCTACAAGGACAGGATCAGGTCAGATGGATTCTTCCAGGAAAGGCATCCTCTGATTGGAGGAATCCAAACTGGGCACCTTGCTTCCCTGCTGGGGTGGGGTGCAGAAGGGTGTGGGGGGAGCCACAGGGTGGTGGGAGAGGCTCTTCTCAGACCTCAGAGGGGGCTCCTGGCATGAGGGTGCATTGCACACCCACCCTGAAGCCTCCCTATTTAAGAGAGAACCAGGCAGAGTCAATGCAGCTGCCTGAGTGGGAAGGAGGGATGCTTACCTCCTCCCCCACATGGGGCTTAAACCAGTGACCTTGCTCTCATGGGCCCCAGGGAGCTTATGAGCTAACTTGAAAGCAGCAAAGGATGAAGGGCCCCAGGCTGCATCAGCCCATCTCAGGGCAAGGCCGGAGGAACACTGTGACTAGCTCGTTCCTTGGGGCCTGGAGCCGGGAAATAACCTAAACTGGAACTCGGTCAGCAACCGGCTGTACCCGCCAGGAGGCCCTCGCCTGCTCCTGACTGAGGAAGGTGATTTGTATACCCACGTTTCATGGGTCACCACATGGCACCTCTGGAAACAACCCTATTAGGTAGAAAACAAAGACCGTGGGATGAGGGAGCAAAGGGAGGGGCAGGTCTCGAAGGCAGAGCTGAGTCAGATGCTCAGCCATCCAGGCCCCCAACACAGAGTTATCTGTCCACAACCTCTTGGCTCTCCCATCCCCCAACCTCCACCTCTGCAGAAGCACCCAGGAAGCCCAGCCTCACCACCACTGTCCAAGCCAGGACTCAAGGACCAACCAGGTCTGGCCAGTGCACCAGAACCCAGGTGGGGTGGGGGAGCCTGGGCAGAGCAAGGAAGGGACCAAGGGGCACTTCCATCGAGAGGATGTGGCCGAGGGCTTTGGGCCTGTGGTTCCAGCCAGAGCGCTGCTGGCCCCTGGCTGAAGTCACCTGTGCCCTTCCCGCAGGAAGCAGGGGGCGGCAGGAGCGGAGGGGGCAGGGGAAGCTGCGAGGTGTGTGGTTTAGACTGTGAAGTGCATACCAGGGTGAGCCCGGACACTAGAGTGAGTGGGCCTGGTGAGCTGCTTCTGCTGCCAGGCCCTCTTCCTGTGTCTCTCTTCTCAGCTCTGTCCTGAAACCTGCCCACTAACACCTGTCCCTCCTCAGCGCCCCCAGCATAGACCACCAAGAAGGTTCAGAACAGCCCACCTCAGACAGCAGAGGCGCCAGCATCACCAAGGCTCCAGAGAGCAGAGCACCGCGAAGGTGCACTGAAAGAGGCCAGAAAGTCCTCAAAGCCTTCTCTGAGGCACCAGGTGCCAGTGCTGACAACACTGGCCTGTCCTTACCATGCTCCAGGCCCTGTTCCTAGTTTATGGGTGTTAATTCCTGAATAGGCCAAGTGTGGGTTGAGGTCCAACGCACCAGCATCCCCAGGTGTTTGTCAGAAACGCGGTATCTCAGGCCCCACCCCAGACTGAATCTGAATCTGCATCTTAACCAGGTTCCCGGGTGATTTCTGCACACACGGAAATTTGAGAAGCATCATATTAGTTCATTCAACCCTGATAACAGCACTTGGTACCTCAGACAGTAAAGAAAGTGCCTGCAATGCAGGAGAAACAGGTTCAATCCCTGGGCTGGAAAAATCCCCTGGAGAAGGGAATGGCTACCCACTCCAGTATTCTTGCCTAGAGAATTCCATGGACAGAGGAGTCTGGTGGTATATAGTCCATGGGGTCACAAAAAGTCAGACACGACTGAGCAACTAACACTTTCAGGTAGGTATTCTTATGATCCTCTTTTACAGATGGGGAAACTAAGGCACAGGTTAAACAGCTTGCCCACGGCCACACAGCGGGGTTAGTGCCAGGGCTGGGACTTGAACCCAGGCCATCTGGCTCCAGAGGACACACTGCTCACTGCTGGGAGGCCACTGCCTTAGGAATGAGAGGACCGTGGGTATTCCAGTCACTGCTGGCCATTCGGCACCTGTTCTACCTGTGCTGCCCTACCTTCCAGAACCCACTCCAGCCTTCCCACTATTTTTCTGCCCTCTGAATCATGGTTTTCTCAGGCATAGAAGGTAAGAACCCACCAACTGCACGGACCATTCGTCAAGCATGTGTCATCCTGGGAGTTATGACCTTTACAAAAGATGCTCAGGATTCAAGTCTGCCGCCGGGAGTCCAGGGCCTAATAGAAGAGACAGAAGACAGGAATGGTCACATGGGTGAATAAAACTTTATCTGGAGGTGTTCAGACACTCCCTGCGTGGCTGCCTCTTTAAGGCAGACTGCAGGGAGGAGGAAACTTTGAGCCAGACCTTGAAGGCTGAAATATCTAACACAGGACAAGGGTCAGAGGCCAGCTTGAGTGAAGGGGCAGAGGGGGGTGTAGATACAGGTGTAAAGCGGCCTGTGTGGCTGAAGTAGGTGCATGGAGCTTAGCTTAAAGCATCCCCCCATCCAACCCTCAACTGATGCCCAGCTCCCTTCCACAGAATCTCACCCAGAGTGCCCAGACTCCCTTGAATGCCCCCCTGTGATGAGGAGACCACTCCTTCCTATAGCAGGAAGCCCAGGCTATCTCTGGCGTGCCCACAGATGGGTTCATTCTAGCCAGCACACCTGTGTACAGGTAGATGTCCTTCAAGCACACCTGAGTTATGCATATCCAGCCAGTCCTGCTGCTACCTGGGGAATAAGAGATGCCTAAATGCCCAAGACATCTGCTGTACTAGACAGGCTCCCACCTCTAGAGCCTTGAAGTCCTGGCTCCGTGGGATACCCCACCAGAGTATTGGCCCGCACAGGAAAGGGGCCCTTAGCATCTGGACTCCACCCTGCTTGGAAGAACCCTGAGCTGGCATGTCCACGCACACAGTAGGGAGCCTCTCTGGATGGTGCTCTTTGCTGAGGGCACTGAGCATGCACATGTAATAAACACAGCCTGCTTGTCCTGGGCTGAAGTGACGGTGACAGGAGGTCCCCCTACAATGCCATTTCACACCCATTGCAGCCACAGGACCTCCCTCCACCATGACTAACACTAGACATGAGGACACCCAGGGCTCCCTTGTAATTGGGATCTGAGCTCAGGTCGGCGACACTAGAGTTGAGTTCTGAGCACCTACACAAGATTCTTTCCCTCCTTCCCCTCATTGCCCACCTCCTCCACACTTGCCTCAGTACTTTGCACACAAAGGGCACTGAGTAACTGCTTTAGAACATTTGAGTTAAGGGACTTCCCTGATGGCTCAGCGGTTAAGAACCTGCCCGGCCATGAAGGAGATGGCCACACACCATCCCACATGCCAGAAGCCCACATACGGCATGGGCCACAAGGAAAGATCCCACGTGAGGCAGCAAAGATCCTGCATGCTGCAACTAAGACCCTACAGAAGTGAAATAATAAATGAATATTAAAAAAAACACAAAAACACAGAGTTATGGGCCCAGAAGTTTCCACCAGGGGGCGATGCGTGCCGCTCCCCAGCCTCCACATTGGAGGCAGCTGAGACGAAGGCAAGGAGAGTGGCCCAGTGTGGACAGTGGCTGTTTCTGCCCTGAACAGGGCAGGTGCCCACAGGACAAGACAGGGAAGCAAGCAGGGCCCGTCAATTCCAGGCAGGCAGCATGAGTGGAACCCAAGGAAAGAGAAAGCCAAGAGAATGACCCACGAGGGATCTTGGAGACTCTCAGATCTATCCTGCCCCTGTAAAGATGATAAGCCTGGGCCCAGAGAGGGGCAGATGTCAGCCTTAGGTCACACAGAAGGGTGGAGGTTTAAACCCTGCCCTCCAGCCTCACAGAACCCTTCATCCCACTTAACCACCAGATACAGAGAAGGAAGCTTAACTCAATGGATCCCTCGCCTTCCTCCAGTTGGTACAGATCAGAAATGGGTTCCTGAGACAGCCCCAGGCCCCAGCCCTCTGCTCCTCCTGCATCTCTTTCCCAAACACCCTCACCTCCAACCCTAACTACCCAAGGATTCACAGTCCTGAAGCTCTTGCTCTGACTCACCTCCTCAGCCCTCCATCTCCCTTGTTCTGCTCATCTGGCCATCATTCTGTCCCCCAAGTACCACTGCCAAGCCTTTGGCATCAGCTGCTGTCCTCTTAGAATGAAAATCAGATAACGTCCTGTCCTTGCTTGAACCCCCGCCCAACAAAGGCTTCCCGCTGCCCTTATGATATAACCTCACCTGCTCACCCTGCAAGTCTCAGCCCTGCCGCCCCTGCCCCTGCCTCCCTGTCAGGCCCCGGAGGGCTCTAAGCTCAAACCTGCCGGACCCTCACCATGCTCCCTCTGAACTCCTACTACAGTCTTCCCAGACCAGCCTCACCCCATCTAAAGCCAATATGTGCCTGTTAAGTCCTGGCACCCACCTGTCTCCCCAGACAACTCTCTCTCATTTGTAATTGGTTGGACATTGGGGAAGGATTTGCTTGGGATCTGTCCTCCTGGCTGGACTGTCGCTCCTCAAGATCACAGGTCAAGTCCATGAAGTCCCACGGCTTCTCTGGCAAGTAAAGCCCTTTGTGATTCAGGGAAGGTGCTCAGATTGTAATTGTTGAAAGAACTGATGGATGGAGGTGATAGCTTACAGTGAGCAGTCTTGGATTCGTGATCTCCGAAGGAAAGGATTTCACTTCAGGACCGAAGACGTGGCTCCAGTCATTCAGAGCTTTGCAAAAGTTTCATTACAGTGAAAAAGAGATAGAGAAAGCTTCTGACATAGACATCAGAAGGAGGCAGGGAGCACCCCACTCACTAGTTGGGATGGGGTTTTATATACTTTATCAATTGGTTAGTAACAGTAGACTAAAAGAATGTTTCAAGGTTTTAAAAGTCTTACTAGACCCACTCCCATAACATACATTTTCAGTTCAGTTTAGTTCAGTCACTCAGTCGTGTCCAACTCTTTGCGACCCCATGAATGGCAGCATGCCAGGCCTCCCTGTCCATCACCAACTCCTGGAGTTCACTCAAACTCACATCCATTGAGTCAGTGATGCCATCCAGCCATCTCATCCTCTGTCATCCACTTTTCCCTCTGCCCCCAATCCCTCCCAGCACCAGAGTCTTTTCCAATGAGTCAGCTCTTCACATGAGGTGGCCAAAGTACTGGAGTTTCAGCTTTAGCATCATTCCTTCCAAAGAAATCCCAGGGCTGATCTCCTTTAGAATGGACTGGTTGGATCTCCTTGCAGTCCAAGGGACTCTCAAGAGTCTTCTCCAACACCACAGTTCAAAAGCATCAATTCTTTGGCGCTCAGCCTTCTTCACAGTCCAACTCTCACATCCATACATGACCACAGGAAAAACCGTAGCCTTGACTAGACGGACCTTTGTCGGCAAAGTAATGTCTCTGCTTTTCAATAAGTTATGTAGGTTGGACACAACTTTCCTTCCAAGGAGTAAGCGTCTTTTAATTTCATGGCTGCAGTCACCATCTGCAGTGATTTTGGAGCCCCCAAAAATAAAGTCTGACACAGTTTCCACTGTTTCCCCATCTATTTCCCATGAAGTGATGGGACCGGATGCCATGATCTTCGTTTTCTGAATGTTGCGCTTTAAGCCAACTTTTTCACTCTCCACTTTCACTTTCATCAAGAGGCTTTTTAGTTCCTCTTCACTTTCTGCCATAAGGGTGGTGTCATCTAGAGCTTAAAGAAAAACATACCCTTCAGCAAGATGAGCTGTTTTGTTGTGTAGTCATTGCTGCTGCTGCTGCTAAGTCACTTCAGTCATGTCCAACTCTTCGCGACCCCATGGACTGCAGCCTACCAGGCTCCTCCATCCATGGGATTTTCCAGGCAAGAGTACTGGAGTGGGGTGCCCTTAGCTCTGGGCTTAAATAAAGTTAGTATTAAGCAATATTTTTAATTGGTTTTAATTTAGTTGTTATGATTGTTTCCATAACAACTCAGACCTTAAGAAAAAAGTCTTATGTAACTAAGATGAAGGAATGTAGAAAAAAGCATTTGTCCCTTTCTCCTCCTTGAGGGCCCCAGACTCCTTATCAACCTACCTAAGAATAGCTCTCTGAGGGATGGATGGATGAGGGATGTTGTTATTCAGTCGCTAAATCATACCTGACTCTTTGCAATCCCATGGACTGCAACACACCAAGCTTCCCTGTCCTTCACTGTCTTCTGGAGTTTGCTCAAATTCATGTCAATTGAGTCGGTGATGCTATCCAACCTTCTCATCCTTTGCCGCCCACTTGTCCTCCTGCCCTCAATCTTCCCCAGCATCAGGGTCCTTACCAATGAGTTAGCTCTTTGCATTAGGTAGCCAAAGTATTGGAGCTTCAGCATCAGTCCTTCCAATGACTATTGAGGGTTGATTTCCTTTAGGATGACTGGTTTTGATCTCCTTGCATCCCAAGGAACTCTCAAGAGTCTTCTCCTGAACCACAGTCTCAAAGCATCAATTCTTTGGCACTGAGCCTTCTTTATGGTCCAACTCTCACATCTGCACATGACCACTGGTAAAACCATAGTTTTGACCATATGAACCTTTGTTGGCAAAGTAATGTCTCTGCTTTTTAATACACTGTCTAGATTTGTCATATCTTTTCTTCCAAGGACCAAGTGTCTTAATTTCATGGATGCAGTCACCACCCACAGTGATTTTGGAGCCCAAGAAAATAAAATCTGTCACTGCTTCCACTTTTCCCCCTTCTATTTACCATGAAGTGATGGGACTGGATGCCATGATCTTAAATTTTTTGAACATTGAATTTAAAGTGAACTTTTTCACTGGAGGATGGAGGGATAGATGGATGGATTGAGACAAGGATGAAGGATGAAATGAAGGAAGGTCTTGACATTGGGTTGAGAAAGGGTCTATTCATCCATTTATTAATCTAACAGTGATTTACTGAGTACCTACTGGCAGCATGTGCTGGGCACTCTGGGTGTTACAGAATGCATGAGACTTGAAATCTGTCTAACCCAAGGAAACATCTCTTAGTATGGGAGTAGGGCAAATATGCAAATAATAACAACAAAGGGAGGCTGTCAGTACAATAACCATTGGGTTAAATTTTCAGAATAGTCCTAATATCAAATGATAACAGTAAATACTATGTTTGATTCTAAATCCTTCAAGGTTTTATCTAAATAAAGTAACAATGCAGGGAAAAACAATCATTTTTCAGACTATATAAGCAGTTTTGTCTTTAGAAAATGTGGTCGTATTAAGTATAAAATGCATACAGTAGGCCAGTTCAAATAAAACATATGCAGAGAGAAAAAAAACAGATCCTTACTTGACTGAGCCTAGAAGGGAAGACCTTTTAGATACCTTCTAAACCTTCTATATATGCCCTTAACCTTCTAAAATTCTAGACTTGCACTCATTCAATCAACAAATTTTTATTGAGTACCTACTATGTAGCAGCTCTCTTCTAGGTTCCTGGACTATAACAGTATAGAGCTTACAGTCTGGTGGGAGTGGGGGTCAGGGGAGACAATAGCAGTGGGTGGGCAGACAGTAAATGCAAGAGCCAAGTAAATTCCATAAGGAGGGGCTTCCCTTGTGGCTCAGAGGTAAAGAATCCACTTGCAAATTCAGGAGACACAGGTTCAGTCTCTGGTCCTATAAGATCCCATATGTCTCAGAGCAACTAAAAGAAATCAAAAGTTTGAGGTTTCAGGGTGGAGAGAGTGGAAAGAATCTCACTGGCCTCACACTAACTCACAAGCCCACTGGCAAGTTCCACTCCCTCTCTGAATCCCTGTTCCCATCTGTAAAACATGCCCACGTTACCACCCTGCAGGTCACATCCAGTGAGTTAATGATGGTCAAAGGGCGCCATACCCACACTCCAATGCTGCCCCAGCAGCTGCCCCCAGTCCCTGCCTCCTGCCCAGGCTGCATCCCCACCTCCGCTCCCCATCAGTACCTGCAGGGACTGTCCTGAAGGCCAGGGGCTGGCTCCAGTGGCTCCAAACCTCGTGGCTGCCTAGCCGGGGCTTGGCCCGCACCTGAAGCTCATATTCCATGCCTGGAGCGAGATTCTCCAGGGAGATCCATTGCTGGTTCTGCCTGAGGGTCAGTAGCCGGGCGTCCTGGGGCAGAGACAGGGCTGTCAGACCAGAGGGGTCTGCACTGCCCCCTCACTTCCTGTGGCAGGGCTGGCTGAGAGTATGAGCAAAGCAGTGCCTTCCTTTATCCCTTCCAGCCATCCACCCTGCACTGTCCCCCCTCCTACAGAAAGGCTCCCCAACTAGCCACTTGCAGGGGCCCCAGGAATCAGGGTCTTCCTGAACTCCTCCCCCTCTCTCAACTCCAGTATCCAAAGCCATCTGTCAATCAGCTGGCTCCACCTCCAGAACCTATTCTGGACCCTTCCCTCTTCCCTCCACTCCTTCCTCCTGCAGGTCTGAGCTCCTACGACCTCTGAGCCCCGTCCAAGGTCTCCCTCCTTCCCTGCGCCCCGCACCCCTGTGCTCTGCAGCAGTCTCTTCTCCACTCAGCCATAAAGAGGGGTTTCCCATAGACTTCTACCTGCTTGGAGTCACCCTTTTTGTTTTTTTTCCAGCACTCCAGACACATAGGCCGTGTCTTGCCTGTGCAATGGTTCTTTCCTCTGCCTGGAAGACCCTCCCCAGATCCTCAAAGGCTCAACTCCTGCCTAAGCCCCAGATCTCGGAAAGCCCTGGTCACGTGAGTCTGAAGGAGCCTGGCCCAGGCCTTCTGAACTGTGTTATCACAATGAAATTTCATGAGAGTATGTAAAAACAGCGCAGAGTCTGTTCCTATCCCCCATGTGAGTTTCCTCAGAGGCAGCTTGTCAGACTCTCCCTCCATTCTTGCCCCAGCATTCAGCACACAGTAGGTACTCAGGGAATGTTTGTTGACTGAGTGAGCGAATAAAGGAATGGGTAAGTGAATGAGTGGTGGTTCTACAGTAAATAATTTGCTGCATGCAGGATACCTGGGTTGAATCCTTGGGTCAGGAAGATTGCTGGAGAAGGGAATGGCAACGTTCTCCAGTATTCCTACCTTGAAAGTATCGGACACATCTGAGTGACTAACACACGGTGAATGAGTAAGCGATCAACCCCCATGGACGTGGACCACACTGGATTTGAAGAGGGAAGAGTGGCTGCCCAAGGCCTCTGTAATCTTCAGAGTGGGAGTCACCTGCCTCTTGGCTTTGTAAATCTTGCCTTGAATATGATGCCAGCTGGACCCTTGGGGTGTCAGGGGACCCCAGAGGGGGGTGGTGGGGGGCAGTTCCAAGGAGCAGGAGGGGTTGATTAGGGGCTTCTGTGGCTTTGCTGAGATGAAGGATGGACAGGGTAACCAGGACAGGGAGGAGTCAGGGCAGGTGCGACGGAGCCAGGCACTCACCTCCCAGCTGTGGTCGGCGTACCTTAACCGGGCCTCAAACTCCACGTCGTTTTGGATGTAGTGGGATACCTGGGAGACGGTCCAGGTTATGTTGCACCTATGGGTCTCTATGCGGACGACCTGGAGTGAGTGGGGTGGAATCAGACGAACTGGAGACAGGAGAGAGACAAAGGCAGAGAGAACAAGCTTGGGGGATGCCACATGCCGAGCTCCCACCTCCACCTTTGTACCTGCTGTTCCTCCCTCCTGGTGCTCTCTTTTCCCAGGGATCGGCATGTCCCTGCTCAAATATCACCATTCAGAGACGCTTACCCCAACCACCCACCACTCTCTGTCCCTGTCGCTTGTTTCATTTTTCTCCCTAGTACTTATCATCATCTGATATATTAAATATCTACTTCTGATTTGTTATTCGTTTTCTGTCTGCCCCACCAGACTGAGCTCTCTGAGGGGGCAAGGACTTGATCTCTGGAGTATCCTTGGTGCCTGGAACATTACCCAGCAAGTGGTGGGCACTTGATTAGATATCTGCAGAATGAATGAGTCAAGGCAGTCTTTCTCTGCACTCAGATTTGATCAGAGATTTACCTGAATCATCTCATTTATTTAATTTAATTCTACTTCATCACTCTTATATGATTATAAGATTGTATGATTCTGAAGTTCAATTGATCTTAATTATTATACTTCTGAGACTCTGTAGAACTCCACAAATAATAATTAGCAAATGTTTATTGAGCAAGTGCTAAACAATTTCTGTATCTTGGCTTATAGACTCCTACAGCAACCATGCTTTTGGTGTTGTTTAGTTGCTAAGTTGTGTCCGACTCTTTTCGACCCCATGGACGGTAGCCCACCAGGCTCCTCTGTCAGTGGAATGTCCCAGGCAAGAAAACTGAAGTGGATTGCCATTTCCTTCTTTGGGGACTTTCCTGACCCAAGGGTTGAACCTGCATCTGCTGCATTGCGGGTGGATTCTTTATCGCTGCACCACCACATAAGCCCTACAGCAACCACAGGCAGCAGGTAACTGGTTATCCCCACTTTACAGATGAGGAAACTGAGGCTCAGACATATTAAATGGCCTGCCAGTTAGATTACACTCACTAATGCAGGATTGCATTTAGAACCCTGGATCTCACTCTGTGCTCCCATCTCTTCCCGAGAGATGACCTCCAAGCTTGGAGAGGGAGGGGGATAGGCTGGAGGTGGGGGAGGGCATTCAGTCGTTCAACAAACTTTCAGCCCAGCACCACCCAGATCAGCCCTGATGCTGAGTATTCAGAACAGAGATGTAAGGATGGCAGAAGCTCTGCCCTCAGGGAAACTCAGCCCAATGAGGGAGACAGACCCATTATCAGGCAGCAAAGACCCAGGAAGTAAACACCCTGAAAGAGAAGGTACCAGGGGCTCCAAGAGTCTGGGAAGGCCTCCTGGAGGAGGTGACTCCTCACTGAACTTGATGGGAGAGTGGCAATTTTCGGGGTGACAAGAGCCTTCCAAGCAGGCTGAGGCTGCTTGGTGTGCAAGTGTTTAGAGGCATGGAAGGGCAAGTTGAGCCTGGAGAGCTGGTCCTTGGTGTGACAGGAATATAAGCCACAAGAGGAGGCATGCTGGAGAAGGAAGCCAGGCCAAGTGACCTTGAACACTAGGGTAAGGGTCCGGGACTTCAGCCCAAGTTCAAGGGGCAGTGAGTTGGAAGCTGATAGGGGTGTGGAAGCTGATGGGGAGAGACTAGTGCTGGGTGATCCCAAAGGGGAAGACAGGGAAGGAAGTGCCCACCCTTCCCACCCCACACCAGCTCCACCCTGGAGGCCTCACTCACTGTAATCAAAGGGCTTGATATCCTGGGTCATCATCCTCCTCCACTTCCCGCCTTCAGAGCACATCACCGTCAATTTCATGATGTCCACTATGGTCAGTTTCTGAGCCTGCAAGGGAAGGAGGCTGGGGATGTAATTGCCAGTAGCTGGTATGGGGACGGAGAGGCTGCTGGGATGTGGATGGCAGGGGAAACCACGGCTGTAATAAGCTGGACCCTCTCCCTGAGATCCTCCATCTAAGGCATGGCTCCGACTCTTTATGAAAAGGGTCAGAAAGTTGATAATTTTGACGCTGCAGGTCATATGATCTCTGTCACAACTATTCAACGTTGCCATTGTTGCTGTCCTGCAAAAGCAGCCTAAAAAAACAAGAGAGCAAATGGGTGTGGCTGTGTGCCAATAAAACTTAATTTATAAAAGCAGAGAAGCAGAGCTTTTAATTTAATTTTAATTTATAGGAGCAGAGCTGAGCAGCCGACACCTCATGAACCTCGGATCCCTCCGCGCCTGGGTCAGTCATCTGCTCTCCCTGGATGCTGCCTCCTTCCTCCTGCCTCCCCAGCCTAGGAAGCCCACTCTGCCGCAGCCCTGACCACTGGGTGTGCTGGGACCTCCACCAGAAAGATGCTCCTCTGCACCTCCCCCCGCCCCGGCTGCCCCTCCCAGCTCTGGCTACTCACTTCTGGAGAATGTCCCAGGACCAGGTTGCATGCCCAGGATCCTGGCCTCACTGGCTGCAGCTCACAGGTGTGGTTCCACTGTTTTGTAGGAAAAAGCAGCTCTCTTTGAAGAAAAAGAGGGACCCCCTCAGAGCTGGCCTCAGGAGGGTGCCCATGCAGCATTACTGTCCTAAGCCTGGGTTTTATGCCAACCCCACCTGCCCTGCTTCCCTTTGTGAGCATCTCTCCCTTCCTCCTCATCTCAGTCAAGCCCCAGGGCAGCTAAAGTGATCCAGAAACAAATCTGTTGAGGGCACATGGCCCTTTCCACCTAAAGCCCTCCAAATTCTCCCCATAGGGTGCACACAATCCTTGACAGGCCCTCCAGAGCTCCTTAGAATCACCACCCACCTGGGAGCCAAGGTCAAAGCCGCCCTGCTGGCTGCTACCAGCAGGATGTTTGGATCAGTGACCCTTCACTGGTTCCTTCCCAGCCGGCAAGTTCGTTCCCCCAGCCTCTCCCCAGTCCCCTGTCCCCACAGCTGCCCTAGGCATCTCACAAAATCCCAGGTTACTCAAAAACTTTGGGGAACCCCATTTGGTCCTCCTTGCCTCTAACATCGAGTCCATCCTCAGCATATCAGGCGAGCAGCCCAGTGTCCCCAAACTACCTAGTCTGGCTCATGCCCAGCCCTGCTACTGCAGCCTGGATTGCACACCCCACCTCCACTCAGGCTCCAGGATCCTAAATATCTGACCCCCTCAGTTCTTCCAGACTCCTGTGACACCAGCAGTCTGTGTGTCTTATTAGTCCAAAATTCTCAAAGTGCAGAGTTCTTGGAGTCTGAGAGCTGTTAGTAAGATTTCAAGAGTCCAGAAGTCAGGATGACAAGATCTCAGCACCCTGCAATTCTGTATATTTGCCCGTCAACCCCACACGCACCTCTGAGGCTGACGGCTGTGCAAGCAGCAGGTGGTGGCCTGCAGGCCCTCATCATGGTTCCAGATGCAGGAGACGTTGGCTCTCGAGTTATAGAAGCATGTGATGTTGGAAGCATATGCCGTGAAGATGCGGCGTGTGGGGCTGGCTGTAGGGCACTCATGGCCTTCAAGGGTTCCCCTGCCACTCCTGTTCCTACCAGGTGAGGAGATGCTCAGTCCTGGTGGGCAGAGAAAGGGTTAGTGGGTCCGCTTCAGAGAGGACAAAACTGAGTCCCACAGCCCACAAGGACCCCCAGACTGGTCGACGCAGGGCAGGGACAAGAAGACACTGTCTTCCTGGGATTCGGAGAGGCCTGTGGGTACAATGTAGACAGGATGGTTGAAGGAAAAGGTAGATACCCTGTCTCTGGTCCCATTGGCCCCTTCCCCCACCTTCTGCCCCTGCTGATGGGGCTTCTGCCAAGAACCAGGGGTCTCAGAACAAGTTCTAGAAAGGCCTCAGCCTCCCTCCTGAGGGAAAGCCCAGCTCTCCAGATACCAGGGTCCTCACCATTCACTGCTGTAGATGTCTGAGGGATGGCCAGCAGCAAGAGGAGGATGAGCAGGGACAGACAGCAGGACAGAGCCGGAGCCGCCATCACATCCACGGGTGGGGGCTGGGGAAGGGAGCCCTGGATGGAGGAAGAAGGGGAGAGAGCACGAGTGAGCAGCCAGCCACCTCCTCCCCCACTCAAGAGATAGGCTGGGCTCTGCCCTCCCGAGGTGCACCCATCGGCTCCCCACCATGCCAGCCTCAGGGCCTTTGCACCTGCTGGTTCTGAAATCATTTACCTCAGTTGGAACTCAAACCCACGTGACCAGGACTTGAACCCAGTCAAAATCCACAGTACCTGTGTTCAGGCCCTAATGAAGCTCAGTTCTTGATGTCTCAAGAATGAGTGTAGGCCATCTCAGAAGGCGAGTGCAGACAGGAAGTGTGATGTGGTTAGTTTTTATGGACTGAGTAATTTCATATGTAAATGAGTGGGAGGATTATTCCAACCATTTTTGGGAAGGAGGTTTCCAGGAACTGGGCCACAGCCCACTCCTTGGTCTTTTGTCTCTGGGTATGTCATTTAGCTTCTGATTGAAGATCAAGGTTTCAGTTCAGTTCAGTCACTCAGTCGTGTCTGACTCTTTGTGGCCCCATGAATCGCAGCACGCCAGGCCTCTCTGTCCATCACCAACTCCCAGAGTTCACTCAAACTCACGTCCATCGAGTCAGTGATGCTATCCAGCCATCTCATCCTCTGTCGTCCCCTTCTCCTCCTGCCCCCAATCCCTCCCAGCATCAGAGTCTTTTCCAATGATTCAACTCTTTGCATGATGTGGCCAAAGTACTGGGGTTTCAGCTTCAGCATCAGTCCTTCTAAAGAACACCCAGGACTGATCTCCTTTAGAATGGACTGGTTGGATCTCTTTGCAGTCCAAGGGACTCTCAAGAGTTGTCTCCAATACCACAGTTCAAAAGCATCAATTCTTCGGCGCTCAGGTTTCTTCACAGTCCAACTCTCACATCCATACATGACTACTGGAAAAACCATAGCCTTGACTAGATGGACCTTTGTTGGCAAAGTAATGTCTCTGCTTTTGAATATGCCATCTAGGTTGGTCATAACTTTCCTTCCAAGGAGTAAGCGTCTTTTAATTTCATGGCTGCAGTCACCATCTGCAGTGATTTTGGAGCCCCAAAAAATAAAGTCTGACACTATTTCCATTGTTTCCCCATCTATTTTCCATGAAGTGATGGGACCAGATGCCATGATCTGAGTTTTCTGAATGTTGAGCTTTAAGCCAACTTTTTCACTCTCCACTTTCACTTTCATCAAGAGGCTTTTGAATTCCTCTTCACTTTCTGCCACAAGGGTGGTGTCGTCTGCATATCTGAGGTTATTGATATTTCTCCCGGCAAGGTCTAATCAAGTCCATTTATCTACCATCTTGGACGCATTTGATTCTAATCAGTTTATGTTGTGCCCTTGGGCTATGTCAAAGTTGTGCTCTGACCCTTTCCCTCCTATTATAGTCCCTCTGCCCCACACATGCTCTTTCCTTTCCTTTGGGAATTCAGGGACTCATGTTGTCATTGCTGAAAGGACTCTCTGAGTGGGCCCAACCCTTATTGAAAAGTTGGGGAAAATAAGGCCCAGAAGGAGGGAAGACCTGCTTACATCCACATAGAGAGGCCAGCACAGAGATGGAATTAGAGCTCACAGACTCAGGTTAGATCCCTGGGTCAGGAAGATCCCCTGGAGAAGGAAATGGCAACCCAAATCAATATTTTTGCTTGGAAAATTCCACGGACAGAGGAACCTGGCGGGTTACAGTCCGTTGCGTTGCAAATAGTTGGCCATGACTGAGTGACTGAACACATCCTCTCTACCTGGCTGCTCACTCACCCACACCAAAACCATTTGTTAAGATGTTTTGAAACCATTAACCTCAGGTTAGGACAATGGCACCCCAATCCAGTACTCTTGCCTGGAAAATCCCATGGACGGAGGAGCCTGGTGGGCTGCAGTCCATGGGGTCACTAAGAGTCAGACACGACTGAGCGACTTCACTTTCACTTCTCACTTTCATGCATTGGAGAAGGAAATGGCAACCCACTCCAGTGTTCTTGCCTGGAGAATCCCAGGGACGGGGGAGCCTGGTGGGCTGCCGTCTATGGGGTCGCACAGAGTCGGACACAACTGAAGTGATTTAGCAGCAGGACTTGAACCCATGTGGCCAGGACTGGAACCCAGCCAAAACCCAGGTTGGGACTTGAACCCACAATCTTTTAATTAGAATCACTCACCTGATGTCTGGACTTACTGAGGCTCATGTTCTTTGTGTCTCGTCACAGAAAGAATTCAGTGAGAGACAAAGGGATAGGTATGAAGGGGATTTATTCAGACTCAGAGAGAAGCACACTCCACAGACAGGGTATGGGCCACTGTGAAGTGGCAGTGAAATGTGGCCTGGTTAGTTTTTATAGACTGGGTTATTTCATATGCTAATGAGTGGGAGGATTATTCCAACTATTTTGGGGAAAGGGTGGAGATTTCCAGGAATTGGGCCACCACCTTGCTCTTTTGACAGTGCCTTGGAACTGCCAGGGGTCTCTTGTTATGTCATTTAGCTTGCTGATTGAGGATTAAGGTCTAATCAAAGTCCACTTGTCTGCCATCTTGGACCCATTTGATTCTTAATCAAATGTGCTTATGTTGTGTCCTTGGGCTAAGTCATGCTTTCAAAAACTGTGCCCTGCCCTTTCCCTCCTGTTACAGTTCCTCTATGCCAGGCTCTATTTCAAACCTTTAACCATGGCGATCAGGCTATCTACTGGAGATACACTCAGTATTCCCATTTTCAGAAGAGAAATTGAGGTGCAGAGAGGTGAAGCAAATTACCCAAGATCACACAGCTGATAAGAAGCAGCTGTGGAATCTGAGCCAAGGCACACTGCCTAGAGCCCAGTAAACTGTGCTGATCATCTTGTAACAAAACCTCATAGCAATTCTTGAGTAAGGGGTGGAGTGGGGGAATGGGGACTAAGCCCTCACGCTCTGCCAGGGTTTCATGTGCACCAGCTCATCTAATCTGCCAGCAGCAGGGGCTGGAAGCATGTATTGTCTCATTACTCAGATGAGGAGACCAAGGCTCTAAGCCATGAACCCACCCAGTGTCATATTGCAGAAGAAACAGAGCTGGGATTCCACCCCAGGGCTGCACCAAGAGGCCCGTTCCCTCCCATTATTCTGTCCCACCCAGATCCTGTCCCAGAAGTAAGGCCCACAGCTTCCCCTCCTGAACCTCACTGGCCCACCAGAAGGCATCTGGCCTGAGTGTGGAGCAGGGCCCAGAAAGGTACCTAGTTGCTCCTCCTTGCCCAGCACAATGTCTCCCTAGAGCAATGCTCCCTGACCAGGCTGGTTGTCTCTTTGGATCCTCCAGTCCTCTACAGTACAGAGCATTGTCTCAGTACTTTGCACACAAAGGGTGCTCAATAATTGCTTTAAGGGCTTCCCTGGTTGGAGAAGACTCTTGGGAGTCCCTTGGACTACAAAGAGATCCAACCAGTCAATCCTAAAGGAAATCAACCCTGAATATTCATAGGAAGAACTGATGCTGAAGCTGAAGCTCCAGTGCTGATGTGAAGAGCTGACTCATTAGAAAATACCTTGATGCTGGGAAAGATTGAAGGCAGGAGGAGAAGGGGACGACAGAGGATGAGATGGTTGAATGACATTACCAACTCAATGGACATGAATGTTTGAGCAACCTCCGGGAGATGGTGACAGACAGGGAAGCCTGGTATGCTGTAGTCCATGGGATTGCAAAGAGTTGAACATGACTTAGCAACTGAACAAAACTGAACAACGCTGCAGTAAAACTAAGCCTACGTGCGGCAACTAGAGAGTCCATGTGTCACAAGTAAAGATCTGGCATGACGCAAGGAAGATCCTCCTGGCCTCAACCAAGATCTGGCATTCTGCAAAAAAAAAGAAAAAGAAAAAAAAAACACCAATTATGAGCCCAGAAGTTGCCACTAGAGGGCGATGTGTGCCTCTTCCCAGCCTCCACACTGGAGCAGGAAGGTGAGATGAAAGCATGGAGGAGCCCAAAGTGGACAGTGGCCTCTTCCTCCTTGGGAGCTCCAGGTGCCCACAGGACAAGACGGGGAAGCAAGCAGGGCTGGTCAATTCCAGGCAGGCAGCATGAGGGGAACCCAAGGAAAGAGAAAGCCAAGAGAATGACCCACAAGGGATCTTGGAGACTCTCAGATCTATCCTGCCCCTGTAGAGATGGTTAGCCTGGGCCCAGAGAGGGGCAGATGTCAGCCTTAGGTCACACAGCAAGGTGGAGGTTTAAGCCCTGCCCTCCAGCCTCCCAGAACCCTTCATCCCACTTAACCACCAGATACAGAGAAGGAAGCTTAACTCAACGGATCCCTCACCTTCCTCCAGTTGGTACAGATCAGAAATGGGTTCCTGAGACAGCCCCAGGCCCCAGCCCTCTGCTCCTCCTGCATCTCTTTCCCAAATACCCTCACCTCCAACCCTAACTACCAAGGATTCACAGTCCTGCAGTTCTCACTCTGACCCACCTCCTCAGCCCTCTCTCTCCCTTGTTCTGCTCATCTGGCCATCATTCTGTTCTCCAAGTACCACTGCCAAGCGTCTGCCTGCAATGCAGGAGACCCGGGTTCAATCCCTGGGTTGGGAAGATCCCCTGGAGAAGGAAATGGCAACCCACTCCAGTACTCTTGCTGGAAAATTCCATGGACAGAGGAGCCTGTAGGCTACAGTCCATGGAGTTGCAAAGAAATGAAAATCGGATAACATCCTGTCCTTGCTTGAACTACCTGCCACCCAACAAAGGCTTCTTGCTGCACTTATGATACAACCTCACCTGTTCACCCTGCAAGTCTCAGCCCTGCCACCCCTGCCCTGGCCTCCCTGTCAGTCCCTGGAGGGCTCTAAGCTCAAACCTGCCAGATCCTCACCATGCTCCCTCTGAGCTCCTACTACAGTCTTCCCAGACCGGCCTCACCCCATCTAAAGCTGACATGTGCCTGTTAAGTCCTGGAACCCACCTGTCTCCCCAGAGCACTCGCTCTCATTTGTAATTGGTTGGACATTGGGGAAGGATTTGCTTGGGATCTGTCCTCCTGGCTGGACTGTGGCTCCTCAAGATCACAGGTCAAGTCCATGGTGTCCCATGGGTTCTCTGGCAAGTGGAGCTATATGTGGCTCATGGTAGGTGTTCAAATTGTAGCTGTTGAAAGAATGGATGGATGGATGGATGGAGGGATAGACAAATGGAGAGAAGGACGGAGGGTGGAAAGAAGGAAGGTCTCGGTACTGGATTGAGACAGTGTCTATTCATGCTTTCATCAGTCTAATAGGGATTCATAGAATACCTACTGCCAGCACCCTGCTGGGCAGTGTGGGAGGTACAGGATGTGTGGGACTTGAAGTCTGTCTAAATCAAGGAAGCATCTTTTAGTATGGGAGTAGGAAAAGTGAAAGTGTTATTCTCTCAGTGGTGTCTGACTCTTTTGCAACCCCATGGACTGTATCCTACCAGGCTCCTCTGTCCATGGAATTCTCCAGGCAGGAATACTATAGTGGATAGCCATTCGCTTCTTCAGGGAATCTTCCTGACCCAGGAAGATCTCCCACATTTCAGGCACATTCTTTACCATCTCCCACATTTCAGGCACATTCTTTACTATCTGAGACACCAGGGAAGCCCATGGAAGTAGGGCAAATACATAAGTAACTACTAAGGGACTATGTCAGTACCATGTCCTTTGGGTTGAATTTTCAGGACAAGTATCAAATGATAAGAGTAAATATAAATGATTTGATTTTAAACCTTTCAAGTTTTTAACTAAATAAAGTAATAAGACAGAATAAGTCATTTTTCAGACACATTTTGTCTTTAGAAAATGTGGTCATAATGAGTCTAAAAGACATAGAGTAGGTCAGTTCAAATAAAACACATGCAGAGGGAAAAAAAGAAAGCAGATTCTTGCTTGATAGGGTCAAGCAGGGAATACCTCCCCACCTATGCCCTGAACCTCCCCAAATCTAAGACTTTATTCAGGCAACTAGCTGTTGAACAACCATTGGCAGGAAGACACTGGAACCCACCAAAAAAAGAAAAAAAGATACTCCACATCCAAGGACAAAGGAGAAGCCACAACAGAATGGTAGGAGGAACACAATTATAATAAAATCAAATCCTATTACCCACTGGGTGGGCAACTCACAAACCAGAGAACAACAGTATCAAAGCAGTTCTCGCAGTGTTGTGAAGGTTCTAGACCCCCACATCAGGCTGCCCAGCCTGAGGATCCAGCCAAGGGATTGGGACTCCCCAGGGAATCTGATTTAGAAGGCCAGTGGGATTTGATTACAGAGTTTCCATAGAGCGGGGGGAAACAGAGACTCTTGGAGGGCAACAATATCTTGTGCATACCAGGACCTAGGGGAAAGGAGCAGTGACCCCAGAGGAGAGTGAGCCAGACCTACTTATGAGTGTTTAAGGGTCTTCTGCAGAGGCATGGGTCAGCAGTGGCCTGCCACGGGGATGGAGGCACTGGTAGCAGCAGTCCTAGGAGATGAATCTTTGCATAAGTCCTCTTGAAGTTTATCAATAGCCCTACTATAGAAGTCTACAGATCCCAGGACTGAATTGCCTCAGGCTGACCAACTAACAGGGAGGAAGCCCAGCCCCACCCATCAGCAGACAATTGGATTAAAGTTTACTGAGCAGGACCCTGCCCACCAGAGCAAGACCCAGTTTTCCCCACAGCCAGTCCCTCTCATCAGGAAGCTTGCACAAGCCTCTTATCCTCATCCACCAGAGGGCAGACAGAAGAAATAAGACCTACAATCCCAACAGCCTCCTGAACTAACACCACAATCAGAAAGCTACTTAAAATGAAAAGAAATAGATTATGTCCCACATGAAGGAACAAGATAAATCCTCAGAAAAACAACTAAAGCAAGTGGAGATAGGCAACCTTCCAGAAAAAGAATTTGGAATAATGATAGAGAAGATGATTCAGGATCTTTGAAAAACAATGGAGGCAAAGATTGAAAATATGCAAGAAATGTTTACCAAGGACCTGCTGCTGCTGCTGAGTCACTTCAGTCGTGTCCGACTCTGTGAGACTCCATAGACGGCAGCCCACCAGGCTCCCCCGTTCCTGGGATTCTCCAGGCAAGAACACTGGAGTGGGTTGCCATTTCCTTCTCCAATGCATGAAAGTGAAAAGTGAAAGTGAAGTCGCTCAGTCGTGTCCAATCCTCAGCGACCCCATGGACTGCAGCCTGCCAGGCTCCTCCGTCCACGGGAGTTTCCAGGCAAGAGTACTAGAGTGGGGATCTAGAAGTACTAAAGAACAAACAAACAGAGATGAACAATACACTAGAAGGAATAATAGCAGAATAACTGAGGCAGAAAAGTGGATAAGTGACCTGGAAGGCAGAAAGGCGGAAATCAATACAGCAAAACAGAATATAGAAAAAAGAATGAAAAGAAATGAAGACAGCCTAACAGACCTTCAGGACAACATTAAACACACCAATATTCACAGTATAGGGGTCCAAGAAGGAGAAGAGAGAGAGAGAGAAAGGACCCAAGAAAATATCTGAAGAGATAATAGCTGAAACTTCCCCAACATGGTAAAGGAAATAGTCAACCGTGTCCAGGAAGCACAGAGAGTCCCAGGCAGGATAAACTCAAGGAGGAACACACCAAGACACATGGTAATGAAACTGACAAAAATTAAAGACAAAGAAAAATTATTAAAAGCAACAAGGGAAAAAAGACAAGTAACATATAAATCAGCTGATTTCTCAACAGGAACTCTACAAACCAGAAGGGAATGTCATGATATATTCCAAGTGATGAAAGGGGAGAACCTACAACCAAGACTACTCTACCCTACAAAACTCTCATTCAAGTTTGATGGAGAAATCAAAAGCTTTTCAGAGAAGCAAAAGTTAGGATAATTCAGCACCACTAAACCAATCTTACAACAAATGCTAAAGGAACGTCTCTAGGCAGGAAACACAAGAAAAGGAAAAGATCTATAAAAAAGAAGCCAAAAGTAATTAACAAAATGATAATAGGATCATATATATCAATAATTACCTTAAATGTAAATGGATTAAATGCACCAACCAAAAGACATAGGCTGGCTGGGTGGATACAAAAACAACACCCGTATATATATATATATATATTGTCTACAAGAGACCCACTTCATACCTACAGACACTTACAGACTGAAAATAAGGGGATAGCAAAAGGTATTTCATGCAAAAGGAAATAATAAGAAAGCTGGAGTAGCAATACTCGTATCAGACAAAATAGATCTTAAAATAAAGACTTATAAGAGACAAAGAAAGACACTACATAATGATCAAAGGTTTGATCCAAAAAGAAGATATAATAATTATAAATATATATGCACCCAACATAGGAGCACTTCAATATGTAAGGCAAATACTAACAAAGATAAAGGGGAAAATTGACAGTAACACAATAATAGTGGGGGACTTTAATACCCCACTTTCATCAATGGACGGATCATCCAGACAGAAAACCAGTAAGGAAACACAGGCCTTAAATGATACTTTAGACAAGTTGAACTTAATTGATATTTATAGAGCATTCCATCCAAAAGCAGCTGACTATACATTTTCCTCAAGTGCACACGACATTCCCAAGGATTGACCACATGCTGGGCCACAAGGCAATCCTTGTTAAATTTAAGAAAATCGAAATCATATCAAGCATCTTTTCTGATCACAATGCTATGAGATTAGAAATAAACTACAAGAAAAAAAAATGCTAAGAAACACAAACATGTGGCAGCTAAACAATATGTTACTAAACAACCATTGGATCACTGAAGAAACCAAAGAGGAAATTAAAAATACCTAGAGACAAATGAAAATGAAAGTACAATGGTCCAAAACTTATGGGATGCAGCGAAAGCAGTTCTAATAGGGGAAGTTTATAGAATACAATCTTACCCTAAGAAACAGAAAAATCTCAAATAAACAACCTAACTTTACACCTAAAACAACTTGAGAAAGAAGAACAAACAATACCTAAAGCTAGTAGAAGGAAGGAAATCATAAAGACCAGAGCAGAAATGAATGAAATAGAGACAAAGAAAGCAACTGCACAGACCAATGAAACTAAAAGCTGTTTCTTTGAAAGGATAAACAAGGTTGATAAACTTTAGCCAGACTCAAGAAAAATTGTGAGAGGACTCAAATCAGTAAAATTAGAAGTAAAAAGGAAAAGTTACAACTGACTCCACAGAAATACCAAGGATCATAAATGATTACTATGAACAATTGCATGCCAATATAATGGACAATCTGGAAGAAATGGAGAAATTCTTAGAAAGGTACAGCCTCCCTAGACTGAACCAGGAAGAAGTAGAAAATATGCACAGACCAATCACAAGCATTGAAATTGAATTAAAACCTCCGTGATTAAAAACCTCCCAATAAACAAAAGTCCAGGACCTGACAGCTTCACAGGCAAATTTTATTAAACATTTAGAGAAGAGTTAACACCTATCTTTCTGAAACGGTTTCAAGAATTCACAGAGGAAGGAAAACTTCCCAACTCATTTTATGAGGCCACCATCACCTGATACCAAAACTAGACAAAGATACCACCAAAAAAAAAAAAAAAAATTACAGGCCATATCACTGATGAACATAGATGCAAAAATCCTCAAGAAAATACTAGCAATCCATATCTAACAATACATTAAAAAGATCATACACCGTGATCAAGTGGGATTCATCCCAGGGATGCAAGAATTTTTCAGCATCCAATTAACATGATACACCATATTAAAAATTTGAAGAACAAAAACCATATGATCATCTCAACAGATGCAGAAAAAGGATTTTGACAAAATTCAGCATTCTTTTATGATAAAAACTCTCCAGAAAGTGGACATGGAGGGTACATACCTCAACATAATAAAGGCTATCTATGACAAACTGACAGTTAACATCATACTCAATGGTGAAAAGCTGAAAGCATTCCCTCCAAGATCAGGAACAAGACAAAGATGTCCACTCTCACCACTTTTATTCAACATAGTTTTGGAAGTCCTAGCTACAACAATCAGAGAAGAGAAATAAGTAAAGAGCATCCAAATTGGAAAAGAAGTGAATCTGTCACTGTTTGCAGATGACATGATACTAATTATAGAAGATCCTAAAGATGCTACCAGAAAACTACCTGAACTCATTAGTGAATTTAGTAAAGTTGCGGGTTATGAAATTAATACATAGAAATCTATTGCATTTCTATACACTAACAATGAAAGATCAAAAAAAGAAATTCAAGAAGCAATTCCCTTTACCATTGCATCAAAAAGAATAAAATACCTCAGAATAAACATACCTATGGACACAAAGGTCTCGATGAATCAAGCTTCCTGACTTTGGACTATATTACCATGCTACAGTCATCAAAACAGTATGGTACTGGCACAAAAAATAGAAATATAGAACAATGGAACAGAATAGAAAACCCAGAAATAAGCCCATGCAGCTACTGTCAATTAATCTATGACAAAGGAGGCAAGACTACACAATGTTGGAAAAACAGTCTCTTCAATAAAGGATGCTGGGAAAACTGGACAGCTATATGTAAGAAAGTGAATTTAACTTATATGCAGAGTACATCATGAGAAACGCTGGGCTGCAAGAAGCACAAGCTGGAATCAAGATTGCCAGGAGAAATATCAATAACCTTGGATATGCAGATGATTGCACCCTTATGGCAGAAAGTGAAGAGGAGCTAAAGAGCCTGTTGATGAAAGTGAAAGAGGAGAGGGAAAAGGTTGGTTTAAAGCTCAACATTCAGAAAACGAAGATCATGGCATCTGGTCCCATCACGTCATGAGAAGTAGATGGGTAAACAGTGGAAACAGTGTCAGACTTTATTTTTTTGGCTCCAAAATCACTGCAGATGGTGACTGCAGCCATGAAGTTAAAAGACGCTTACTCCTTGGAAGAAAAGTTATGACCAACCTAGATAGCATATTCAAAAGCAGAGACATTACTTTGCCAACAAAGGTCCATCTAGTCAAGGCTATGGTTTTTCCAGTAGTCATGTATGGATGTGAGAGTTGGACTGTGAAGAAAGCTGAGCACCGAAGAATTCATGCTTTTGAGCTGTGATGTTGAGGAATACTCTTGAGAGTCCCTTGGACTGCAAGGAGATCCAACCAGTTCATCCTAAAGGAGATCAGTCCTGGGTGTTCATTGGAAGGACTGATGCTAAAGCTGAAACTCCAATACTTTGGCCACTTCATGCAAAGAGTTGACTCATTGGAAAAGACTCTGATGCTGGGAGGGATTGGGGGCAGGAGGAGAGGGCACGACAGCAGAAGAAATGACTGGATGGCATCACCGACTCAATGGACATGAGTTTGAGTAAACTCCGGGAGTTGGTGATGGACAGGGAGGCCTGGCGTGCTGTGATTCATGGAGTCGCAAAGAGTTGGACATGACTGAGCGACTGAATTGAACTGCACTGAATTAAAGAAATCCGGATAAAAAGTTATCTACAAAGGCACAGAAACATTACTCACTACTCATCTTTTTTGTTGTTCTTTTGCTTTCCTCCACAGTAAAATCTAGAAAGTTGAATTAGTTTTGTAAACTTCCTTTTAGTAAGGATTATTCATGTGATTGAATGTTGGCTGATGACACGTAAATAGAAGTCACTGGGTAGAGAAGAATCAAACTCAGATGCCACTGAAAATAAAGCAAGATATTGAGGATGACATAGAGGTTAAATAGAAGTCTATTGAGCAGCTTCAACTGCATGCATCAAATTCTGGGAAATTCTCTTTCATTTTTATTCTATTATAAATATTTTCTAATTTTCCTTGCTATGGCTTCTTAGATACACCCATCATTTAAAAGTGGACATTTAATTTTCAAATACATAAGATTTTAAAAGTATCTTGATAATTAATTTCTCATTTAAATGCTTGCTTCTCTGCAAACACCCGCTGTGTTTTATCAGTCTTCCAATTTTATCGAGGCTTTCAATGGCTAAGTCAAAGATCTCTCTTGGTAAATGCACACTGCACTTGAAAATATATGGGTTATTTTCAAATATCTTTTGATGTTGATTTCTAACATCATTCCACAGTGGTAAGGAAAAAGACTCTGTATGATTTCAGTTCCTTTAGACCATGAAATTTTTGCACCTTGTTCTACATCCCTGGATATGTTTCAGTGTCTCCTAGTTCACAGTCTATGAGAACTTGAATAGAGTGTGTATCCTACTGTTGTGTCAAAGCTACATAAATCTTAACTATGTTGAATTGGTTCATGGTGCTTTTCAGGTTTCCTATAATCTTCTACTTTTCTGTATATTCATTTTATTAATTTTGAGAGTTTGATATTGAAACTCCAACTAAAAATCTTAATTTATCTTCTTAAAAAATAATTGCACTATATGTAACTGTGTTCTGTATTTTCCAAGTCTCCTGTAAATGTGTCATCATACTTTTAAAATTTTAAAAATAAAAAAGAAAGAAAAAAGAGTAAATAGGAAAAAAAAAAAAGAAAGAAAGCGAAATTAGATCATTCCTTAACTCCATACACAAAAACAAGCTCAACATGGATTAAAGACTAAATGCCAAACCAGACACTCTAAGAGGAAAACATAAGCAGAACATTCTCTGACATAAATCACAGCAACATCTTTTTAATCCATCTCCCAGAATAATGGAAATGAGAGCAAAAATAAACAAGTGGAACCTACTTAAACTTTAAAGCTTTTGCAAAGCAAAGGAAACAATAAACTAAATAAGAAGACAACCCACAGATTGGGAGAAAATATTTGCAAATAATGTGACTGATAAGGGATTAGTCTCCAAACTTTACAAACACCTCATGACACATAATAGCATCAAAACAAACAATCCACTCAAAAAATGGGCAGAAGACCTGAATAGACATTTCCCTAAAGAGGACATACAGATGGCCAATAAGCACATGAAAAGATGTTCAACATCACTAGTTATTAAAGACACAAATCAAAACTACAACAAGATATCACCTCACACCAGTCAGAATGGCCATCATCAAAAATTTCACAAACAAGTGATGGAGGGGGTGTGGAGAAAAGGGACCCTTCTTGCACTGTTGGTGGGAATGTAAATTGGTACACCCACTACAAAGAACAATATGGAGGTTCCTCAAAAAACTAAAACTAGAGCTACCATATGACCTTGCAATCCCACTCCTGGGCATATATCCAAAGAAAAACATGACCTGAAAAGATATATGCACCCCAGTGTTCACCCCAATGTATGCTTATTGCAGCACTGTTTACAACAGCCAAGACTTGGAAACAAACTAAATGTCCACCAAGAGAGGAATGGATAAAGAAGATGTGGTACATATATGCAAAGAAATATTACTCGGTCATTACAAAGAATGAAATAGTGCCATTTGCAGCAACATGGATGGACCCAGAGACTGTCATACTGAGTGAAGTCAGACAGGGAAGGAGAAATATCATATGACATCCCTTACATCCCGAATCTAAAAAGAAATGATACAAATGAACTTACAAAATGGAAAGAGACTCACAGACTTAGAAAACAAACTCATGCTTGCCAGGGGGAAGGGATAGTTAAGGACTTTGGAAAGGTCATGTACACCCGCTATGTTTAAAATGGATAACCAACAAAAACTTATTTTATAACACAAGGAACTCTGCTCAGTGTTACATGCCAGCCTGGATGGGAGCAGGGTTTGACAGAAAATGGATACATGGGTATGTATGGCTGAGTGCCTTCACTGTTCTTCTGAAACTATCACAACATTGTTCATCGACTGCTGCTGCTGCTGCTAAGTCACTTCAGTCGTGTCCGACTCTGTGCGACCCCATAGACGGCAGCCCACCAGGCTTCCCTGCCCCTGGGATTCTCCAGGCAAGAACACTGGAGTGGGTTGCCATTTCCTTCTCCAATGCATGAAAGTGAAAAGTGAAAGTGAAGTCTCTCAGTCGTGTCTGACTCTTCGCGACCCCATGGACTGCAGCCCACCAGGCTCCTCTGTCCATGGGATTTTCTAGGCAAAATACCCCGATAAAAAATGATTTTGGTGTTGAAAAAATAAAATTTAAAAAAGTTTAATCCCATCAAAAATGATGAAAATAAAAAATAAGATGTATTCATTCGGTCAACAAATTTTTATTGAGTACCTACTATGTAGCAAGCTCTCTTCTAGGTTTGTGGACTATAACAGTCTGGTGGGAGACTAGGGATTGGGAGAGAGAGCAGCAGCCAGTGCACAGAAACAATAAATACAATAGCCAAGTAAATTCCACAGCGAAGGGCTTCCCTGGTGGCTCAGTGGTAAAAAATCTGTCTTCCAATGCAGGTTTGGTCCCTCATCCAGGAAGATCCCACATGTCTCGAGCAACTAAGCCCAAGCACCACAGCTATCGAGCCTATGCTCTAGAGCCTGTGCTCCCCAATAAGAGAAGCTACTGCAATGAGAAGCCCATGTACTGCAACTAGAGAATAACCCCCACTCACCACAATTAGAGAAAAGCCCTGGAAGCAACCAAAAATAATAAAATTATCTTTAAAATCCCATGGGGAGTTAGAAGATGACGAACACTGTGAGAAAAGAAAGCAGGGCACAGGGGATCAGAAGCACAGGTTTAAATAAGGCAGGCAGGGACCTCATGAGAAGATAATGCCAAAATCTGGAGCCAGGCAGAACTGGAGGAGGGATCAAAAAAAAAAAAAAAAAAAAAACAAAGCAAAACTGCATAGCAACTGATAGCTGCCTGAAACACGCCCCGTGAGCCCCAGTCCATGCCTTTGCCCGCACCACCTGGTGAGTTCCAGATGGGATGAAACAGACTTGCTCTCAAAGAGTATTTACAGGATTTGTGAACTAGATTGTCCAGAATGGAAAGCTGCTTTTTCACTTCTTCCTAGCAAACTCCCACTTATCCTTGAACACCCAAATTTACATGGGCAGAGTTGATTGCTCTCTCTTCTCAGCTACGTCCATTTACACAAACTTTGCACCCCATACAAAGTTCTTTTATAGCCCCCAAATGCACAGTGGGCTTCCCTGGTGGTTCAGTGGTAAAGAATCCACCTGCCAATGCAGAGACTCAGGTTTGATCCCTGGGCCAGAAATATCCCATGGAGAAGGAAAGAGCAACCCACTCCAGTATTCTTACCTGGAGGATTCAATGGACAGAGGAGCCTGATGGGCTACAGTCCACGGGGTCGCAAAAGAGTGGACGTGACTGAGGGCTCTTTCTCTCTCTCTCTCTATCACACACACACACACAGAACTTGGAAAGGTGTTGAAGTCTCTGAGAAATAATAGCTCAGAATGTGGGTTTGAATCCGGGGTCCACCTCTGATCCAATGACCTTAAACTCCTTCAAAGATCACCTGCCAGATAGATCCAAAAGCCCAGGTCCTGCTTCGGTTAAGTCGCTCAGTCATGTCTGACTCTTTGTGACCCCATGGACTGCAGCATGCCAGGCCTCCCTGTCTATCACCAACTCCCGGAGTTTACTCAAACTCATGTCCATTGAGCTGGTGATGCGATCCAACCATCTCATCCTCTGTCGTCCCCTTCTCTTCCCACCTTCAATCTTTCTCAGCATCAAGGTCTTTTCAGATGAGTCAGCTCTTCACATCAGGTGGCCAAAGTATTGGAGTTTCAGCATCAGTCCTTCTAATGAATATTCAGGGATGGTTTCCTTTACAATGGACTGGATGGATCTCCTTGCAGTCCAAGGGACTCTCAAGAGTCTTCTCCAACACCACAGTTCAAAAGCATCAGTTCTTCTGCACTCAGCTTTTTTAATAATCCAACTCTCATATCCATACATGACTACTGGAAAAACCATAGCCTTGACTAGATGGACCTTTGTTGGCAAAGTAATGTCTCTGTTTTTTAATATGCTGTCTAGGTTGCCATAACTTTTCTTCCAAGGAGTAAGTGTCTTTTAATTTCATGGCGGCAGTCACTATCTGCAGTGATTTTGGAGCCCAGAAAAATAAAGTCTGTGACTGTTTCAGTGAAACAGTGTACCAAGGCCACAGAAGAGGAGCCCAGATTGAAGGTCATACCTGGAACTGACTGAGCCCCTTTGTAATCATTGCCAAAAGCCCCCCTGATTACTCCTTGGAAGGAAAGTTATGACCAACCTAGATAGTATATTAAAAAGCAGAGACATTATTTTGTCAACAAAGATCTGTCTAGTCAAGGCTATGGTTTTTCCAGTGGTCATGTATGGATGTGAGAGTTGGACCGTGAAGAAAGCTGAGTGGTGAAGAATTGATGCTTTTGAACTGTGGTGTTGGAGAAGCCTCTTAAGAGTCCTTTGGACTGCAAGGAGATCCAACCAGTCCATTCTAAGGGAGTAAGTCCTGGGTGTTCATTGGAAGGACTGATGCTAAAGCTGAAACTCCAATACTTTGGCCACCTCATGCAAAGAGTTGACTCATTGGAAAAGACTGATGCTGGGAGGGATTGGGGGCAGGAGGAGAAGGGGACGACAGAGGATGAGATGGCTGGATGGCATCACTGACTCAATGGACATGAGTTTGAATGAACTCTGGGAGTTGGTGATGGACAAGGAGGCCTGGCATGCTGTGATTCATGGGGTCGCAAAGAGTCGGACACGACTGAGTGACTGAACTGAACTAAACTGATCAGAACCAGCAAGCTTCTTGACTCCATATTAGGCAAAAATGCCTACCCCAGTACCTACCCTATAGCACCCTACAATTGGGTGTGCATGCTCTGTCATGTCCAACTCTTTGGAGCTCCATGAACTATAGCCTGCCAGGCTCCTCTGTCCATGGAATTCTCCAGGCAAGAATACTGCAGTGGGTTGCCATTTCCTACTCCAGGGGATCTTCCTGACCCAAGGATAGAGCCCACATCTCCTGTGTCTCCTGCATTGGCAGACAGTCTTTATCACTGAGCCACCTGGGAAGTCCCACCCTAATCAATCACCTAATGCCACCCTTCTAGCAGGAATTTTCTTTGCCTTGAGGCTATAAAAATTGGCCACTAGCCCACGAAAAGCACAGCCTGCTGAGCCAGCCCGCTGTTCTAACAGTGTCTTATAAGCGCTCCCTGGCCTGCTGCATCTGCAGAACCTTCATTATCTCTGCTCCCAGCTCTTTGAGCCACCTGGGAAGTCCCACCTTAATCAATCACCTAATGCCACCCTTCTAGCAGGAATTTTCTTTTCCTTGAGGCTATAAAAATTGGCCACTAGCCCACGAAAAGCACAGCCTGCTGAGCCAGTCCACTGTTCTAACAGTGTATTATAAGAGCTCCCTGGCCTGCTGCATCTGCAGAACCTTCATTATCTCTGCTCCCAGCTCTTATTAAACTCACTCCCTTCTGAAATGCTCTGTGTCTGGAAATTACTTTCCAACCTGTGTTCGGTCTGCCATGACAATGCCAACCTGCTCCTTCTTGCCTCCTAGCCTTTGTTCAGTTTCCAGGACATGCTGAGCAGTTTCCCACCTCCAGGCCTTTGCCCATGGGGGTTCCTCTGCCTGTAGTGCTGGTACCCCCTGTCCCCGTCTGGGGCTTGGCTGAACCACCTCTTCCTCAGAGAGACCATCTCTGACCATCCCCTAACCTTCCAAACTGGCTTCTTCCATTATTACTTTGAGAGCACTGACCCTAATTAGAGCTCCTAGTGTGATGATCTGCAAGAAACAGAATATTTTATGCAATATCAGTAAACAAGGGTGTCACAGTCATCAGTTACTGCAGCCCTCCAATGTGAGCAGGTGGACCCCGAGGGAGGGAGTCAGGAGGGACTCAGGAGGGAGAAGAATACCTGCAGTCTATAGACTGTTGCCACTCCCTATGGTGAGCCCCAAAGAAAGAAAGTTCAGTTTGTGAAAAACACAGGATACAGGCCCCAGATGGCTGAGGTACATATGGAAGGAATGATTTAAATGAGCCCAGACTCTTGCATCTTCCTGTACACAGAAAAGCACTAAATTCCTTAACTTGGACTATCTGGTTTTAATTATCAATAATCTTCTGAGGTTCAGATTATTTGCCCCTTGTTGCAAAACTTCTATATAACCTGGCTCCTCCCCCATTTCCTTAGGTCAGTTCTCTCAGGGTCACATGAGATGCAATCTTCCAGGCTTCCAGTTATGTTTTATCCAGCGGGAATTTGAAAAATTCCCACCAAATAAAACATAACTGTCAACTTTGACCAACTGATGTGAAGAGCTGACTCATTTGGAAAAGACCCTGATGCTGGGAAAGACTGAAGGCAAAAGGAGAAGCAGGCAGCAGAAGATGAGATGGTTAGATAGTGTCACTGTATTGCTAATCCTGTTCGGGATGCCAGTTGCCTCACTGTTCACGCTGTGTGCACTGTTCACTGACCCAGGGTAGGCAAGGCGCAAGCTAAGAGGCTGGAAGGAGACTCGAGGAGCCATAGGAACTGCAGACATATGTACTCTGTCCTGGCTGGCACGGCAGCCATAACACAGCCTCTCTCTTGGCTGATGCAGTAGCTGTAGCAGCAGTCACATTTATGTAGCAATAACATAGCCATGCTGCTGCTGCTAAGTCGCTTCAGTCGTGTCCAACTCTGTGTGACCCCATAGATGGCAGCCCACCAGGCTCCCCCGTCCCTGGGATTCTCCAGGCAAGAACACTGGAGTGGGTTGCCATTTCCTTCTCCAGTGCATGAAAGCGAAAAGTGAAAGTGAAGTCGCTCAGTCGTGTCCGACTCTTAGTGACCTCTTGGACTGTAGCCTACCAGGCTCCTCCATCCATGGGATTCTCCAGGCAAGAGTACCAGAGTGGGTTGCCATTGCCTTCTCCGAACATAGCCATGATATAACCTCAAATAACATAACCATGATGCCACTCCAGTGTAGCCCCAGGGTTGTAGCAGCCAGGGCTTTCCTGATGAAGCTCTTACAGGTATATGGCACAAAGCAGCTCGTAACCAAGTGAGTACCTCGTGAGGTACATGCACAGTGCTATACGTGATTTCAGCTGTTACACAGTCATTATTTACACAGCATAAGGCAAAAGCAAGAGGCTGTGGGGTGAGAGAGCCTGACCATACCATCTTCCCTAATTTGCTCTTCCCCTACAATCACTGATTCAATGCACATGATTTTGAACAAACTCTGGGAGACAGTGGAGTACAGAGGAACCTGGCGTGCTGCAGTCCATGGGGTCACAGAGTCAGACACGACTTAGTGACTGAACAACAACAACTCAACTTTTAGGTTGTGAATTATTTTAAAGTCGACATCTGTATGATGTCCACCCTCCCAACTAGACCAAAAGCCCCATAAGAGCTGGGTCCATGTGGGCTTTTGTTCATTGCTTTGCCCCTCTACCCAGCACAGCACAGGGCCCATCATACGCAGTGAAGCCCTAAGTGTTGAATAAATGAACACATGACACATTGAGGAAATTATCCAGTCACAGTTTCTTCTGAAAAATGAATATGATAAAATGCCTACCTTCAAATAATATTTAACACTAATGAAGAGCCAACTGTGTCTCAGGATTTTACATACACTTACACCTTTAAATCCTCACAACAGCCTTCTGGGGTGGATGCTGTTATTATTATTATTTTTTTAATATTTATTTGGCTGTACCGGGTCTTAGTTGCAGCACGTGGGATCTTTGATTTTTGTTGCAGCGTGCAGGACCTTTAGTTGCAGCAAGTGGGATCTAGTTCCCTGACTAGGGATTGAACCTGGGGCCCCAGCGCTGGAAGCATGGAATCTCAGCCACTGGATCAAAACTGAATATCTAATATGTCAGATAAACTGCTCTCCTTTACCTGGTTAGAACTAAACCCAGGAAGTGTTTCCAGCAGGCTCAGCTAAACTCAGGGAAGCTCAACTCTTTTGAGGGAGGGTTGGGGAGGAGTCCTGGAGCTGATGATATTTCACTGCTGCTATAGCCCTGGTGCCCCGGGACCTTGCAACTTAGTGGTCAGGGCTGATAACTGATGAGTGCTGTGATCGGGGATCACTCGGGGCCAAAGCTGTCTCCAAGTCTGAGCAGCCTCCCTAGAACCAAGATACTCCTGCTGAGGAAGATACTCATGTCTAATGATTGTTGGGGAAGTTAAAATGGAGGAAGTCTTGTTCAGGCTTCAGAAGCAGGAGAGCAGGCCTCTGACCTCCTTCTGATCTGCCCAAACACTGCCTGGATTCGGCACCTGCCTGCAAGCATAGCAAGTCAAGTGACACTTTAGATATCACAAAAAAGGGAATGGAACTTGGAATTCTTGAGTCCTTGGAAGTCTGGCCAACCCCCCGGGGTCTAAGCAAATCCTATGACTCACAAGGTGAAACAAGCAGCATTGTAAAAAGTAGAACCAGAGCTGCATTTTTTGCATGCAAAACTGATGATGATATCAGTTTGTGGCCTGGGATTATAAGCAGGAGCCCCTGAAACTGCAATTTGAAATCTCACCCATGAGTTGGATGCACCACCAGGGCCCCTTTCCCAATTTGGACTCCAAATTGCTGTTAAGGAGGGACCTCACAGCGCTGTTTAAGTCTGGATGTAGGTCGGCCCAGTTTGGTGATATACGTGCTGTTACTTTTCTCTATTGTTTCTTTTCTTTTAATGCCTGTATGTTGAAATTAAGTAAAATAATCTATGAAACATTGAAATTGTTTATGTGTGTAATAAGTGGTTTCTCTTGTTAATGAATCCTTCAAGCCTAAATAAAAGTGAAACTTTCAGCAAGACAATGATGTGGCCAGAGACCTTTGATGAGAAATGAACCAGCTGTGCTCTTGACCACTTCTCACCTGCCACAACCTTTCTGATCTCACTTGGGGGTTTAGCCTAGACCCTTGTGGTTCACCGTAGACCCTTGGGGTTCACTGGTAAATCTTGCTTCCCATCATCTTGCTCTCCTTCCCAGAGGTTGGGTTGGTTGTGGCCCTGAGGGCAGCTGGCTTGAGAACAAAGCTGTTGCACTGAGTGGCCTAAGTGGAAATATGGAACAGGTCAGGGGCCTTAGTGATGCTGCTGAGCTGATGAACTAACCAGCTCCAGAGCTACCTCACCCCGGGATTTAGGGTTATTTTTTTCCTTTTTCAAAGCTCTATGTTCAATATGTGTTTCTTGCACCCAAGATCATCCTAACAAATACAGAAAGGGTATGTAACAAAAAGAAGAGAGAGGAAAGGAGGCTTTTCCAGAGTCTTGTTTCAAAATGAAGCGCAAGCTGGAATTAAGATTGCTGGGAGAAATATCAATCACCTCAGATATGCAAATGACACCACCCTTATGGCAGAAAGTGAAGAAGAACTAAAGAGCCTCCTGATGAAAGTGAAAGAGGAGAGTGAAAAAGTTGGCTTAAAGCTCAACATTCAGAAAACGAAGATCATGGCATCTGGTCCCATCACTTCATGGCAAATAAATGGGGAAACAGTGGAAACAGTGGCTGACTTTATTTTTTTGGGCTCCAAAATCACTGCAGATGGTGACTGCAGCCATGAAATAAAAAGATGCTTACTCCTTGGAAGAAAAGTTATGACCAACCTAGACAGTTTATTAAAAAGCAGAGACGTTACTTTGCCAACAAAGGTCCGTTTAGTCAAGGCTATGGTTTTTCCAGTAGTCTTGTATGGATATAAGTTGGACTATAAAGAAAGCTGAGCACTGAAGAACTGATGCTTTTGAACTGTGGTGTTGGAGTAGACTCTTGAGAGTCCCTTGGACTGCAAGGAGATCCAACCAGTTCATCCTAAAGGAGATCAGTCCTGAGTGTTCTTTGGAAGGACTGATGTTGAAGCTGAAACTCCAATACTTTGGCCACCTGATGCGAAGAACTGACTCATTTGAAAAGATCCTGATGCTGGGAAAGACTGAAGGCGAGAGGAGAAGGAGACAGCAGAGGATGAGATGGTTGGATGGCATCACTGACTCAATGGACATGAGTTTGAGTAAACTCCGGGAGTTGGTGATGGACAGAGGCCTGGTGTGCTGCAGTCCATGGGGTTGCAAAGAGTTGGATATGACTGAGTGACTGAACTGTTATTGATGGTTCAAAATAAGAAGGAAAGAGCCTGTGTTCCCAGTCAAGAGCTTCGGGAGAAGATACTCTAACTGCAATAACACACAGTCCCCTCTATTGCAGTGCCCAAGATGCCCTGGGGTGGGGGGAGGGGCAGGCTGAGGGGAGGCAAGGAGTGTCAGAGTTGAGGCTCCTGGTGAACTTGGATCCTGGCCCCTCTTTCCCAGCTGAGCCTGGTGGCGAGGGCTACAGGGAAGACCTCCAGCAGGTCTGGGGCATCTGAGACTCAGAGGAGCCATTCCCCTCTCACTGAGCAGAACCCTGGGGAGGTGGCTGAGACCCCAGGGAAGAAACTGTCAGATGGTGCATCTAGCCAGATGGGGCCAGCTAGGCTCAGACCTCTGAGGGATACGTAATTTGTGAGATAAGCATGCATGCAGACAGGACCTGGCTGTCCCAAGAGGAATGAGGACACAGGAGGCTTTGCAGTAACGGGTGTGGTCCAGCAGGTGTGGGGATGAGACCAAAAGCCTGGAGTGAATGGGGTACTGACACACTTAATAGATGTCCTGTGGGTGTGCCCTTCCAGGTGACCCTCCCACTGTCAGGATGCGGCTCTCAATGCAGCTCCCTAGGAAGTGTGGTAAGAGATGAACCCCAGCTAGCCAAAATCACATTTCTTCAACTTCAGCAGAATGGAAATTAAGCTTAGTCGTGAAGAAACGAAGCAAGATCTATTTTGTGTACATCTGAGTTCGTGGCATCAATTCACTGCCCACAGTGGTGAAGAGCAGTCAACCAGAGGAAGGTCAGCCACCCCCGACCGCCCACCCACCCTGCTGCTGCCCTGCAGAGGGGCGCCTGTTTCCTCCATTGTGCCTCCACCCCCAATTACTACTTCCTCCCGCCCACGCCACTGCTTGCAAGCGACCTCACACCTCATCCTGACCCCGTGCTGCAGCACTGAGCCTGGTTCCTGGCCTCCCCAGCCTGCTGTCCTCCTGGGTCCACAGACCAGCTGCTCCCAGCCACGCTGGCTTAGCTTTGTGCACTCTTGACTCATGTCATGGAAATCCTTCTCCTTCCTTTTTGGCTCCCACAGCTGCCTGCTGGCAGCAGCTCTCCCCAGTTTGGCCCCACCTATAATGTTCTTGACATCTGTCTCTGGTCTTGTTGAGTTTCTGCCTATGTTTTTCCCTGCCTCCAGATGCACACGTGGCAACATGAGGCTACTGAGACAGGCACTCGGAGCTGGCAAGAGGGGAGGGAGCAGGGAGTTGCATGATTTTATTCCCTGGCCCAGGACTCCGGTTCTTGCTTCCCGCAGCTCCTCTTGCCCTTTGCTAGGTAAAAATCATTCATCCAACAAATATTCTCCGCTTTTCAAGAACCCACGTGGCTGCCACTGCTAACACACAAACACCATCACATCTAGCCCTCACTCAGGACAGGAAGGGGATGGCCCCAAGGTGGGGAGACAGGCATTTCGCCAGCTCCCTGCGGTCACTGGGACTACGCATTGCTGATGCCCTGGAGATGTCACCACAGATGTGGAAGCAGACTGGGGGGGCCTCCACTTTTCCAGGGCCCTTGCCCAATCCCCACCAAAACCTTACCTATTGGGAGAGTCTCCATAACAAAGATGGAGTGGCTCTTAACCACCACTGATGACGATACGCCTCCACGTCAAGAACTGGGATCCCACGGGAACAACTGGCCCAGACAGACCAGAGGCCACCTCTGAAGCACAGATGGACACGTTTGTGGTGACTCTCATGAGGCAGTTGGGGGCTGCTGGTCTCGGAGCCCTGAACTCATGTGGCCTGGAAATGTCTGGGACCTTTGGCCTCTGTTTGCAAAGGACAAATTTCAGTCCTGCAGGCGCTTGGCAAGCAATGTCAAAAGCTTTTCTGTCTCAGTAACCAGCAAACCACTTCCCAGGTGGCTCAGCGGTAAAGAATCTGCCTGCCAAGAAGAGACATGGATTTGATCCCTGGGTCTAGAAGATCCCCTGGAGAGGGAAATGGCAACCCACTCCAGTATTCTTGCCTGGGAAATTCCATGGCCAGAGGAGCTTGGTGAGCTACAGTCCATGGGATCACAGAATCAGACACAACTTAGCAACTAAGCAACAACAATCAACAAACCAGCTCCTCATGATGTCCATGACAGAAGGCTCCTGCCTGGCACTGGGGGTGACCTTTACCACCAGGGTTGAAGCAGGGGTGCTGGTGAGGCCAATGATGCTTCAACAGAGCCTGAGCTAAGAGCATGGAGTAGGGGAACTTCCCTGGTTGTCCAGTGGTTAAGATTCCGTGCTTCCAGTTCAAGGGGCATGTGTTCAATTCCTGGTTGGAGAACTAAAATCCCATAGGCCATGGGGAATGGCCAAAAAATAAAAAAGAGCATGCAGTAGCCTTCCTCCCCTGAGCAGCCCTGTTAGGACCTCTTGCATGAGAACTGTGAGAACTTCAGCTGTGGTAGGAAACCTCCTTAAGAGGCCAGATGGGCTCCAAGAAAGCAAAGGTTTGTGCCTCCCTCTGCCTGGGTGTCCACAGGCTCAGGTGAATCCTGGGAATCCTGGCACAGTTATAGTGGGCTTGTCTTTATAGCATCCTCTTCCACGTGGTACGGAGAGAACCACTGAACACAGCAATAGGCACGTGGGCAGCACAGGATACTGCCATCAAGCCAGTAAGGGGAGTCAACACAGATGACTTTAAGTAATGACTAAAGATGACTAAAGATACTTAAAGTATCTTTATGTGAGTGGCTGCTGTGCTAACTCAGAAGTCAGAACTCACAAAGACGGCTCTTTGTACCATGTGCAGCACTTTCCTCCAGAGAATATCCAGTGATTCTCCAGTAAACATTACACACAGAATGTGAGACCGAAGTCCCAAGTGAGGATCTGTGGTTTGTTCTGCACGTCCAAGGGCCTCACTAGAACACAAACTCCATGGGTGTTATCTACTGGGAGGTGATGGATTATGCCCGCCTCCACTGAAGCTTCCAAGCTTAGTGGGGTACCCAGCACAAAGTAGGTGCTCAATAGTTGTGGCTCCAAGGATGAACACTGCTCTCACTAGGCAACCTCTCTTCTAATCCTTATGTCCACCCCCATAAGGGGGACAATTAGCATTCCCATTTTACCAGACAAGGAAACTGAGGCTCAGAGACATGGGGACTTTCCCAAGGCCACAGCCAGGGAGTGGCACAGCAGACTCAGCTGGCTCCACTGCCTCCAAGGCGCACAGGCTGGGTGAGTGACCAGAGGCGCTGGCTTCTCTGTGGCTGGGAAGCACGTGTATAGATCCCTGGACTGCCTTGGTCCCTCTGGAGCCCTGAACCTGGGCGCAGCAGAATGGGACACACTGGCCTCCCAAAGTGGGCAAACAAACAGAGCAGAACCAACCAACCTGAGTTGCCAAGAAGACATAAAACCTTTAATCACACTGGTCAAGCAGGGCAGGGGTGAAGTCAGGTTGGGGAAGTTGGGGCTGTTGCACAGGACCAGCCTTCAAGGCACCGGGTCAGGCCCTGCTGCCACCCCCCAGCCATGTGGCCATGGCTCCCTTGGCTAGGAGTAAGCACCAGAGACCAGCACCGGGGTCACCTCTGCCCCCAAGTCCACACAAGCACCAATGGGCGGGGGCCGTCTCCTTCTAGGAAGAGATTCCGGCCACCTGGGGCTGGGGAAGGGGAAGGCTGGGGGCCTCCAGGTTGACCCACCCTGGGAGGAGGGAAAGGACAGAAGTCCTGATGTCCCTCAATTTGCCTCAGCCTCTCCCAGTGCCTCCCTCAGCATCATGGCTCAGAGGAGCATCCCCGGACTGACCTGGAACATGACTGGCTTCAGTTCCCCAGACCTGCTGAGGGGTCCAAAGCCCAGTGTCTTCCTTCCTGGCTCATTGCCCGGCAGTGGCATTTGTAACTGCATCAGCAGCCAGAGGCAGCTCTGCTGGGCAGCAGGGCCTCAGCACCTTAACAGAGTGTGGAGGGCCAGGGGCATGGGCTGGCAAGGGGCATCAAGGAGGTCAGAGCACCTGGGGACAGACATCAGTGTCTGACAGCGGCTGGGAGCCTGGGAGGATGGAGGCCCAGGCAGCTTTGGCAGAGAGGGCTGTGCACGGCCCTGACAGCACCAGGGAGCGGGGCAGGGAGGGCATGCCCGGAGGGTGGTGGTGGGTAGGAGCCCTCGCAGGCATCCATCCCAGCTGTGTAGGGAGCTTGGTCTGGGCTTCTTTCTTCAGGGGATGCCTTACCCCAAAATGCCTCCAAACCCCTGGGTCCTCTCCTGATAGCACCTGTCCCCTGACCAAGGTCCCTCTGGGTTTGCTTTAAAGATGGGCATGGGGCAGAAAAGAAAGGAACAGGCAGAGAATACCCATTTCACCTCGGTACCCTAACCTGTCAGCCTTGAGTGGTGGGTAATGAGGGGCCACAGTGCCTGAACGCCCAGAACACAGATGTATATGATCAGAGCCCCAAGAAGTTCTCTGGCGCTGTTTTCAGGATCCTCTGTGTCTCCCCTTCCCAGCTGGACTGGGTGCTCCCCAAAAGCAGGGCCTGTGTCTGCTTCGCCTCAGCCTTCCCAGAGCCGGGCACAGAGAGGGTGATCAGTGAATGTTCAGCGACTGAATAAACGCACTATGGGTGTGCATGTGGTGGGCAGACAGGAGTTCAGAGAGAAGGAAGAGGTTGCAAGAGACAAAAGGAGGAAGTATCCTAGAAAGATGAAATTTAAGGATGTTGGGAAGATTCCAGAATGTTGGGAAGATTCCAGAGTGTTTGGAAAGTACCAAAATGTTGTGAAAGCTGTAGGACCTGGTTACTCAAGTGGGGTTCCAGAGACCAGCAGCACCGGTAATCACTCAGGAATGTACTAGAAATGCTGAATCCTGGGCCCAATCCTGGGCATTTCAGCACAATGCCCCAGTGATTTGTATCACATTCAAGTTTGAAACTGGCTTGTCTACAAGGTTACGAAAGTTCTAGAAGATTTAGGTTAGGAGGTTTCTTAAAATGTTCAAGAGGAGAGAGGCAGGAACAGACTAGGAGGGGTGATGGAGGAAAAAAAAGAGGTGGAAGCCTGCTCAGAATGCCAGGTCAGGGGCCCATTTTACAGATGGGCAAACTGAGGCCCCCACAGGAGACAGACCTACCCACAGCCACCCCAGGCCAGAGCTGCTCCAGGGGAGGCACTAATCGTCCTCGGGCTTGATGAGGTGGCCGCTGAAGGTGATGTAGGTGTCTATGTCGTCGCTGTAGACGGCATTCTCACGCTCGCGCTTGAAGAGCCGTGCCCAGACGCGGTCGCCCGGTGCCAGGGCCAGCATCACGCTCTGGCTCTGCATGATGCTGCGGTCGCTGGGCTGCGCGTACAGGATGACGGCCGCCCTGTCGTTGTGCACCACATGCACGTAGGTCTCCTTGAAGTTCCAGCTGTGCACATTAAGGCTGAAGAAGTAGAGGCCGCCCAGGGGGGCGACGAAGTGGCCGGCAGCCAGGTCGAAGTGCCCGTCGGGGTTCACGAAGACCGTGTCAAAGAGCAGGGGCTGGAAACCCTCGCTGCTGTGCAGGGCTGTCTTGCGGCCCACCGAGAAGGCTGAGAAGCGCGTCTGGCATGGACTGCCAGGGCTGCCCGCCTGCCCCTTGGCACCCTTGATGCCCTGGGGGCCACGGTCCCCCCGGGGACCCTCCCTGCCCAGCTTCCCGGGTGAGCCCAGCAGGCCTCGGTCCCCTTTGTCACCTGTGGGGACAAGAAGAGGAAAAGTCAGGGTAGGTGCCCAGGGCTGCTTCTAAGCATCTGCAGAAGGCTCTACCCTGCCAAGAGAAGGCAGGCCAGAGGAACAGTAAACTGAGCACCTACTGCATGCCAGGCATCATTGCCCCAAATGACCCTTTAAAGGAGACACCATGTCCACCACCATTCATAGGGAGGTGAAGGGACTCGCCTGGATGGCATGGCACGGATTAGGAGCAGGGCGGCATGCATGCAAATTAAGTTGCTCCAGTCGTGTTCAACTCTTTGTGACCTCATGGACTGTAGCCCACCAGGTTCCTCTCTCCATAGGATTCTCCAGGCAAGAATCCTGGAGTGGGTTGCCATTCTCTTTGTCAGGGGATCTTCCCGACCCAGAGATCAAGCCCACATCTCCTGCAGGTGGATTTTTTACCACAGAACCACCAGGTAAGTGCCACTGTGCATGCTAGGTCGCTTCAGTCATGTCCGACTCTTTGTGACCCTAGGAACTTATAACCTGCCAGGCTCCTCTGTCCATGGGATTTTCCAGGCAAGAATACTGGAGTGGATTGCCATTTCTTCCTCCAGGGGAGCTTCCTGACCCAGGGATCGAACCCAGGTCTCCTACATTGGCACGCAGATTCTTTTCCACTGTGCCACCTGGGAAGCTATGCTTCTTGAGGAAACAGATCCCAAATATTTTGCTGCTGTCTGTCACAGTGCCAGTAATTACCCTCAGTCACATCCCTTTGAATGAAACGGACAGCCCTGTGTTCTCCCAGGGCCCCCTCTGACCACAGCGATGTTGCTAGGAAGAGGCAGAAAAGAGGGCACAGGCCCTCGGAGGAGAAGCCTGGAGAGAAGCAAGGAGGGGGCGTCAGGGTCTCTGCAGAAGTCTTCCTCACCAGCCCCATTGGTGAAGTAACTACCCCATCACATGCCCTGCACTTTACAGGTTGCAGAGCACTTTCTTCATCCCAGTCCCGAGGGATGGTAGTCATAGTTTATATATGATGCAGCGAGCCCAGGAAGGAAGAGACCTTGCTGCCCCACACAGCAAGGAAGCTGAAGAGCTGCGGCTGGGACCCAGGGAAGGTGAAAGGTGCCTTCCGCCACAGCAGATGCCCACCCACCTAACAGGCAGCTGGAGAGGTGGCCCAGGAGAGGTGACATGGGATTTTATGGAGGACAGTGGTGGGGAAGTACTGTCGACAGCCAGGTACCTCGTTAACCTCACACAGAGGGCTCTGCTGGCCTTGGGGAAGCGGTGATGTGTGAGGTGGTGAGAAAATCGGGGAGAGGAAGAGAGGGTCTCAGATCTGTGGAGTGGAGTGGTCCTCTGCATTCCTCACCATAAATCCTAGCTCTGCCCCTGACAGTGGTGTGACCCCAGAAGATCTCCTCCTCTCTCGGAGGCTCAGGTTTCCCCATCTGCAAACTGGGAGGATTAAGTATACCACCCTCACAGGGTTGTTGTGAGCAAAGACGGAGGTAAGAATGTCAAGGGCCCGGCCCTGGGAGTGACCAGCTGCTCGCAGCCCCTAACAGCAGAAGTAGCTCTCTTGGGGTCTGGTCTTAGAGGACAGGGAGTCAGCTCTCACTTGAATGGCTTAGGGGGTCCCCACAGCTCTCCCACTTCTAGCCTTGTCTTCCACCACCTAGTCTCCAGGAGAAATGAGAGGGATCCATTGAAACTTAAGCCGGGTCAGGCCCCTTGTCTGCTCAACCCCTCCCTTGCTCCCTATCTCACTCAGAGAAGAAACCCACAATTTGTTTCTAACCTCAGCTCCTCTGCTTGTCCCCTGCTCCTTAAACATACCCGGTCCATTATTCACTCTGTGAATAGAGTGACCTGCTATTCACTCTGCCTGGAATGCTCTTCCCCAGGTATCTACATGGTTTCTTCCCCACCTTCTCAGTGAGACCTCCCCTGACCACCCCATTCAATATGCAACCCGCGCCCCACACCTGCACTCCCAGTGCTTTTTCCACCTCAGCACTTCCACAGCATTTATCACCAACCATCTCTTTAACTTGGGTGATATGTTTATTGCTCATTGTGTGCCTTCCCCACTAGAACAGAAGCTCCACAGACATGGCATCTGTGTCTGGTTTGTACACACTCCCTCCAAAAATTCAGAATGATCCTGGCACATAGTGGGTACTCAATATAACATGTGAATGAAAGAAAGGGTCTGAGACAGTTTTATGTCCTGGTCTTTCCTGCTCCTCTCACCTCACCTCCCCCAGGCCCAGGAAGAGATCTTCCCACATGCCCTTCTTGATGCCAACCAGGCCAGTCCAGCCCGAGTCCTGTGTGGGTCCTCACCCTTTAGGATGGTGATGTTAATGTAGGGCCTGACCTCAGGCAGCACATATGGGAGGGCAGACGGAGAGGCTGAGGATGCATGCGCAGCATCGGCAAGGACCGTGGGGTCTTCAGAGTCACAGCACCGTCGACAGAACCCAGGGGAGCTAGAGGCCACAGCTTCCCCAGAGGTGGGCTCCTCGGTGGGGAGTCCAGACACCGAGAGAGGGAGCAGGAGCGCTGCCCAGAGGAGGCCCAGGGCAGCCATCCCCATGGCGACCTGGAGCAGGAAGGAAGGACAGGAATATAGTTACCTGAAGATCTACACTCTGCTGATGCCTAGAGTGAATACCCGCAGCATGGGTGTTCCTGATGTAACCCATGGAGGGGGCACTAGAGCCCCATTTAACAGACAAGAAGACTGAGGCCTAAACAGGGAGACAAGTTCTTCAAGTTCACAAAGAGACCTGTGGTAGTGCAGGGCCTGGAGTCTGAGTCTCCACTCCCTGGGGGTTTCGGCCACACGTGGGCCCACAAAGGAGGACCTCTTCTGAAGATGAAGGTCCTTTCTGGGAGGTCTTTGCTGGGGTGGGTGAGGAAGATGCCCTGCTGCCCACGTGACATAGCCAATGAGACTGTAAAATGCTTTTCCCACACTCCTAATCTCCCTCGGCCTTGTTTTCCTGTCACTGACTCCATAGTCAATGGAATACAAGTTAGAAGAAGGAGCCCTTGGGACAGACTAATTAGAAACAAACAAAAGAAGCCCAGCAGTCACGCACCATTGAAGGTATGTAGCTGGTGTCAGCCCACCTCCTTGTTCAGCATCTTTGTGCAGTCAACAACTTATACAGCTCAACCTCACCCAAGAAGCCCTATAAGGAGGGAGCAGGAGAGAGTAAAATTCATTGGAAGGTGGTTGTGTCAATTATCTTAGACACATCAATCATCTTAGACCTGCCAATCAGCTGCCAGGGTGGTAATTTGGAATTAAGGAACAGAACCCAGGAGTTCTGAAAAATTTTAAAGAAACAAGTAAGTCCAAGGATTTGTGAGGATCTGTCTTTGGCCTTGGCCAAGAAGGGATCCAGAGTTCCAGAGGAGGGGCAGAAGGTAGCCTGGACAGCAGTGACTGGAGACAAGCCAGGCTAGTGGGCAGGAAGCCAGGCAAAGAGCTTCTGAGGTGGTGGCAGTCTTTGGGGGCTGGCACATGTTATCGCAGGATCAGAAACTAGTTTTTTGAAACCAGACTGGTTTTTACACTTCTGGCGTTTCTTTGTTTATTTCCTTTTTGTTCTCCTGTAACATTTAGTACAATTCAAAAATATTTTTCTGTGGTTAATACGGGTTGAGAAGGTAAAATTATTATTATTATTTTTAAATGCCCTTCTATCCTAACCTAAGCACTGAAGAGTTGGGTCTTAAAGGGGCAGGAGCACTCCCTGCACCAGCCCCCTTCCCCTCCCGGCTTGCCAGAGCTGGGTCGTAGCAGTGGGCAGCAGCCTCCAGAGTCATCACCCTCTCCTGGAGGTGACCTTGTTCCCCACCCCCACCCTGCACTGGTTTCCTCGTTCTGCTCTGTAAGGCAGGTCAGGTCTTCAGGGAACAGCACCCACTCTGGCCAAGATTATCACCCTTACCTTTTATTTGTAAATTATAATACACACCCCAGCGGTTTTGAGAAGAGCAGAACCCCCTCTTTCCTGGCCACAGATGTGAGACTTTTAGAATCAGACCTGAGATTCCAGAATGGTTTGCAAGCTGTTGTGACCTAAGGCTAGTGGCTTAACCTCTCTGGGCTTCGTGCTCCTTAACATTTTACAAGGACAAGACAACACCACCTCCCCACCAGGTTATTTGGGAGGATTTAAAGGCAGGAAAATCACCTGTCTGGTAAAAGACTCTTAATTAAACTTTTGTTCCTCTCTCTGCTGCCCAACATGACCTCTCCCCTAGTCCTGCATGGGACAGGAAGAGCAGAACTGTTCCCAGAGAACTGGCATGGTCTGGGGACATTTCTGTTAGGCCAGACAGCTGGGAGTCAAAATATCTGTGACACAGAACTGTGACCTGGAGTGGGGGGAGGGGGACGCAGGAAGCAGGAAGCAAAGCAGCCTTTAACAAAAGTAATAACCACAGCCGTGGTCACTGGCTGTCCCTGGGGGAGGGTGGCATGCAGGCATCAAGTGGAGGGACCATGCCATGGGGGTGATTCGGGGGTCTCTGCTGCCTCCACTATGGAGCTGGGGCCTCTTCGGAGTTGAGGGAGAGTCAAGCCCTGCTGGAGCAGACTCAGTGCCCGTCCAGGCAGGAGTGGGCACAAACCAGGAGCATCGGAGGAGGGCAGCCCTTCACCAGTGCTAAAAGTCTCAGTCAGAGGAAGGGATGGGAAGGAGAGAGTCTAGAGGGGCTGACCGGGGTCAGAGGGAGAGAGCAGGGCCCCAAGATATGTCCAGGAAGAGAGAAGGAAGGAAAGGCATTCCAGGCTCTGACCCCAACCCCCTTGGCCCTGCTGGAGGAAGCTGCAGGACCTCCCATCACTCACTCAATGTCCGACAGCCTCGTACAGCAGTTCATGGACCCCGGGCCTCTGGGCAGCCTCTGTTTCCTTGATCCATGTTTGCAATGATGATAATAACTTGTTGCTGGCCCAGACCCCCAGGTCTGGCGGGCTGGCCTGGGAGGGAGGGAGGGATGGAGGCAGAGAGGAGGGAGGGAGGGAGGGCGGAGGGAGCAGGCTGGCTTCCCACTGCCCCTCCTCCCTGCTCCCTCCCCTCCAGCCTCTAGGTTCTGCGGAGATGAAGGGAGCTGGTGGATTCCCGTTGCTTAACTCTTTGGTAGTCCTAGAGGGTCTTGTTTAATTTAGAGACCCTATACATTTCCAGCAGGAAGGGGTCTGAGGTTCCTGATGTGCAGGCTGGGAAATCAAGCCCCGGAAAGGGTAAGGGCAGGAGCCCCTAAGTTGCTCAGAAAGGGGAAGGCTCCAGCCTAAGCTGAAGGGCTCCTTAGTCCGGAGTCACCAAGGCAGGAGGCATACAGAGGACATGGGCACCAGCCCAGCTGCCGCAGGTTCAAATCCTGGCTCGGGCACCCATTGGCCAGTCCTTTCCCCTCTCAGGCCCTGGTTTTCTGTAGAACTCCAGTCCCCAGCCTCATCCTCCATGCCAGTCACAAGGGGAAGCTTAGTAAGTGTATGTTGAGTGATGGTCACATCTCCTTGGGGATCAGCTAACGGTGGCAACCAGGTCAGTAGCTCCACCTCCAATGGATACCAAAGTCCTACTCTGCCTGGAAATTTTGTCATGTTATCCATCTTCCTGGTCTTCTAGAGCCATGGAAATAACTCTCAAGCTCGCAGGAGGGCAGCCTGTACAGAAGACCCCAGGGCCCCAGGAAGGGTCTTGCCTCTGCTTCCTTCCGGTTAGGCTGCAGGAGGCTTTGCAAAGGCTGCAGTCCTGGCTCGCTGGGCCAGAGACCCCTGTACAAAGACTTTTTCACAGGTCTCTCGCCATCTAGCCCCCTCTACATTTGTTGAGTACTTACTGCCTGTGCCAGACTTCATCTTTAGAGGGGCTTTTGTCACCCAAAGGGTATTAACATCCACTATTTCTACTCTTCTTACCCCAGCCTTGGGAAAAGGAGCTAGTGGTGGAGCTGATGTGACTCACCCAGGGTCACACAGTTGGTGAAGAGGAACCACAACCCTACAGAATGGAAGGAGCTCCCACGATGACCCAACTGGGTACGGTTGTGTGCAAAGGCTGCAGTTCAGGGTCTGTCCCCTGGGCAGAGAGAGGTGGTGACATTGTGCCTCTCAGGTGGCACAAGACTGCAGTGACCTAAGGGGGGTTTATTGAAGTCTGGGGCTTTGGGCGTTAACCCTCAGGCCCCACTCACAGCTGGGCAAAGTGTGAAGGAGGGAACAATCCTGGCTGTGTGTTGTTGACCATCTCTTGTCTCTGAGCTTCTGTTTTTGTATTACTTCGGGGGGATAATCACACAGCAGAATATCCAGGCCTGGAAGGACCCTTAGGGGTGATATAATCCAATCCTTTATTCTGTCCGGCAGGGACGGCAAGTCTTTGGCTCAAGGTCACACATCAGACTGGAGTCTAAGTTGGGATGAGAGCCCGACTCTCCCAACTTCTAGTGTTGTGCTGCTTCCCTCTCACAAGCCCACCTGGAGTGCCCCCCACCCAGGCCTATTTAGGGGTCCAAAGCAGCCCAAAGGAACGCAGATAGAAGCACTGTGGACCCTGGGAAAGCTATCAGGTCCACACTGGCAGTGCCCTCCATGTGGCCCTGTCCCAGGCAGCATTCCCAGGGCACTGAGCCAGGGCTGCAGAGGGAGGGAAGTAAGGGGAGCCGCCCTCTCCTCCCTCCCCTGCTGCTGCCACCAGAGGGAAAAGGGCTGAATCAGCAGCACTGGAGGCGGACACGGCTCCTGGCTGTCTCTCAGAGATCTGGCTTAGAAAGCCTAGCATCTGAGGACAAAGGGATGTGGGGTGCGGAGAGGCAGGGTGGGGACACAGGATTGCTTTGGTCCAGGGCCCATTGTGTGCTCTTGCCACGCTCAACAGGTCCTCTGCAGAGAAGGAGCCTCAACTCAAAGGTTTGGAAAATAACATAATTGTTCAGTTGCTAAGTTGTGTCCGACTCTCTGCGACCCCATGGACGGCAACGTGCCAGGCTTCCCTGTTCTTCACTGTCTCCCGGAGTTTGCTCAAACAAACTCATGTCCATCAAGTCAGTGATGCTATCTAACCATCTCATCCTCTGCCACCCTCTTTTGCCTCCAATCTTCCCAACATCAAGGTCTTCTCCAAAGAGTCAGAAAATAATATTTTTTAAGGGAAGTGTTACATTAGTTATTAAAAGTGGTACAGAATTCCAAGTGATGTTAAAGCAATCCTTTGTAGAAAAGAATTGGAAACACCCATATTACACATTTGATCCATAGCTCAGCTGGTAAAGAATCCGCCTGAAATGCAGGAGACCACAGTTTGATTCCTGGGTCAGGAAGATCCCCTAGAGAAGGGCATGGCAACGCACTCCAGTATTCTTGCCTGGAGAATTCCATGGACAGAGAAGCCTGGTGGGCTACAGTCCATGACGTCGCAAAGTGTTGGACACAACTGAAGGACTAATCACACATTTGAGCCAGTTATATTTTACACACTTTCTCTGGAATGCCATAGGAAGGTGCTAATGTCATTTTGATGACTTAACTTTGATATATAAATTTAATAAACTAGGTATATATAGGGGGAAAAAAAAAAGAAGGAGCCTCATCTCACTTAACAGGTGAGGAGGCTGAGGTCTGGACAAGAAAACCATTCTCACCAGGTTCTAGGTCCAGGTTCTTTGACTCCCAGCTGTGGTCAATGTCCCAGAAAAGGGCCCCTTGTCCCAGCCCCCAGCTCCCAGGCAGCTGGCTGTGATGAGGGGTGGGGCAGACAAGAGGGTTGGACTCTGGAATATTATACACAACTTTAATAATATTCTTCCTTCCACTCTCTTCCATCAACCGGAAAATTTCCCATTTGTGCATGAGCCCTTAGTCTCCCAGCCACTCTGCCGCTCTCCACAGCAGCCCAGGTAGCTTGGAGACAGAGTCACAGCCCTGAGTCAGACAAGACTGGGTCTGCATCTCAGCTCCACTTCCTTCCAGCTCTGTCGACCTTGGCCACGTCCCCCTACCTCTGAACCTTGGTGTTCCTGGGCCAGAGGGATGCGAGGAGACCAAGACCATCTGAGCAGCCTGGCAGGATATCCAATGGGATATACACTGGCCACCAACCAGTGCTTCTCCCGGTGAATATGGTGAGGACATTAGCCCATTCTCCTCAGGCACACATCTGAGACACAGACTCACTGACTCCCAGAACCAAGCTTCTAGACACACCCACCTTCCAGCCCAAAGTTTGGACGAAGATATAAAAATAGTGACACTTGGTGCTTGCAACAAGAACCCTTCATGCATTTTTTAAAAATAAAATGTGCCCGTCATAAAGTGAGACAGAACAGAAAACAGGATTCCTGGAGTCAGCTATGCAAGCGGTGTATGGCAACTCACCAATCTATTAATAACTGTTCTAGGGCAGTCGTCAAGAAACGAAACAAAGGAAACCGTGAGCGCCACCCACTGGGGAGTCATGGAGCCCGGCACCTACCCCACGCCACCGGGCCTTCTGATGTACCCCATTCGTCCGGTTCTTAGGGAGCTGGCGGGGTAGGGTGGGGCGGGGAGATGGAGGGCCCACTGAGATGCGCCGTTCTCTAACTTCTTTCAACAACGTGGGTAGGGGGTCCAATGGGACCATCGCTCTCCCAAGCTGCTAGCTCACTCGGCTTCTGGGATCTGCAGAGCCCCTCCTTCGACCAGTTGAGTAGTCGAGGATGAACTTCGCTCTCCGGACTCCATTTCTCCGTCCTGGGCTTTCTCAGCAACCCACGTCTGTCCTACAGGTGTTCATCTGACTTGGGCGAGTTTATCCCATTTTACAGAAAGGGAAACCGAATCCCCAAGAGGCCTACAGAAAGGAAGAGCCAGCCCCCTCCCAGCCCTCCTGGCCCCTGACAAGGACGGTGGTTACACAGCGGGAAACTGAGGCTCAGGGAAGCAGGTGCACTAACTGGCTCCTCCTCACGGCCGACTAGGGGCAGAGCCAGATGACGGGGCGGGCAAGGTACGGGGGTGGCCACTGCCATCTCCCACTCTTCTCGGCCAAATTAAGGGGCGCGACTCCCCCACCCCCAAGCCGGGGGAGCCCCAACATCCCCCCACCCCCACTTCGGGCTCAAACCCTGGGAAAAACTGCCGCCAGTTGCGGCCACTCTTGGCAACACCGAGGGCTCTGCTAGAACTGACCCCCGCCACAAAGAAACCCGCCGGCGTCTTCGCTCGGGCCACCGCGCCTGTAAGCTAAAAGCCCAACAGGAGATGAGCGAAGGCAGCCGCCGCGGCGCCGGGGAGGGGCCTTTGAGAGTTCAGCTCCGGTGGAGTTGAGCAGAACCGAGCAAAGCCGAACTTGGCCGAGCGGAGCCGAGTCCAGCCGAGTCAAGCGGGTCTGGCGGATCATAGCCGGGTCTGACCGCACGGTGCCGAGTCGAGCCGAGTTCGGCCGAGTGGAGCTGCTGGGGGGAGCCAAGGGGAGAGGGGAAGGTCACTCGGCGCCCCCTGCTGGACACAGAGCCCGGCGCTGGACTCAGTCGAAGCTAACGCGCCGCCGCCGCCTCCCAGCCCTGCGACAGTCGGGGGCTACTGAGCCCGTTTTATGGATGTGGAAGCTGAGGTTCCAAGAAGTTTGGAGCCTGGCCCAAAGGCACACAGAGCTAAGAAATGGTGGCTGTGAGGTTCGAAGCAGATTGTATGGCAGAGAGCTCACCTGTCCCTGCCACCCACTGCAGTGATCATTGTGTGTTTGCTTTGTTCTCGCAGTAATTGCTGCCATTTATCATGGTCATCCAGGAGGAGGGACCTGCCCTGTCTGATGATCCGGGGTAGACCCACCCTGGAGCACAGAGATAACCCCTGTTCTTACAGGTGGTGACACCAAGTAGGCTCTGGGCATGCTGACCAAGCACAGCAGGGCCAGCCGTTCCCATGTGCAAATATTGACACGTTTCCCGGTCATTAAAGCAGAGAGCAAGTCGGAGAGGCCCTGTCCGACTGCAGGCCTCATTTTCCCTTCCTGTTTACAAGATGACCAGAGGGTAGGAGCCCCTGGCTCTCTGCAGTCTGTGTCCCCGGGCTATATGAGCCAGGACCTGGGGTGTCTGGGACCCTGGAGGAGGCCAAGTGTGGCACCAAGCACTGTCTTTGAGCTTGTGAAAAAGTGAAGATTGGCCTTGCCCTCCACCCACATGTGTGTGCTCAAATACATCAGTGACGTTCACTCCTATGTGCAGACCACCTTAGCCTGCCAGACCGGCCTATGACAAGGCTGCAGGGCTGGCTGGAGGGTGGCTGGGCTGGGCTTCTAGAACACAACTGAGATCACAACAAATGAGTAGTGTCAAAGGAAGGTCAGGCTGCATCAGTGGAAGCAGCCACCCTCGCTGGCCAGGGGCTCCTAGAGTTTGTCTGGCTTGATGTCACCCATCCTTTCTTTGCTTCTCTCCTGGACATTTGCCATTCCAAGCAGAACCGAGCACACAGGTCAGAAGAGCCGCTTCATGCTGTAGCCTGTCTTTGCCCTTGTCTTGATGAACATGGTACTCAGTTCTTCGGCGTGCTGCTTGCCCTCTTCAGTGGTCATCTGCCTCTTGTTGGCCAGGTCCATCTTGTTGCTCACCAGCAGCATGATGACGTCACTGCCCCTGTCTGTCCTGACATCAGCAATCCAGAGGCCTGGGATGACCTTCATGCTGCTGAGTCTTGCTCAAGGACATTGCCTGTCACCACCAGTGGCTGCCAAGGAGCTGACACCATTGGCCTCCGAGTTCTTTCCACACCGAGCATCACTCCTGCCACACTCACCTTCATTTTCGTAGTTTCTAAAAACTAGGTGCTGGACTGGGGACTGGGAAAATGGTGTTCTTGGTCTGCCTCTGGTGCTGTGACCATGGGTGAATCATGTGACCATCCCAGGCCTCACTGTCTTCAGCTGTAAAATGGATATGAGAGCTGTTCAATAGTACTTTGAACATCTTTCACACTTCTTCCCAGAGCACAAACTCCAGTTCCCTCTTGACCCTTGGTTGGGCTATAACCCCTCCACCAAGATTTCCACCCCCACCCATGGATAGCTTATCACTTTTGTTAAAGCATTTCTCAGGTTTATTTAATTCATAGTACCTACAATGCTCTGTGAAGGTGAAGTGCTAGTTACTCAGTTGTGTCCAGTTCTTTGTGACCCCATTGACTGTAGCCCACCAGGCTCCTCTGTCCATGGGATTTTTCAGGCAAGAATACTGGAGTGGATAGCTATTCCCTTCTCTAGGGGATCTTCCCAACACAGGAATCAAACCTGGGTCTCCCATGTTGCAAGCAGATTCTTTACTGTCTGAGCCACCAGTGAAGCCCTGTACCATGGACTGTGCTACTCACATAATCTTCTTAACATAGATGTCTACCCTCATCTTCATCTCAGAGAGAAGCAAACTGAGGCACAGAAAGGTTAATCAAACAGCTAGTGAATGGGTGAGTGGGGATTCAAAACTAGACAGTTCCAGATTCCAGGGGCTTAAGAACCACCCCTTTATCTCTAATGTTCAATGTGACTTCCTTTGGCTCTGAAGACAGACCTTGTATTTCTCTACCTTCTGCTTTTTGCATTTGGCAGCTGTTCTATAAACACTTGTTGAATGGAGACATGAATGAATGATAATGTCCAAGGTCTTCCAGAGGCCCAGGAGAGGCAGGGATGCTGGCTTTGTTTTGCAGGTGGTAATTGTACTAGTTTGCTAGGACTGCTGGACTGAACTACCACAAACTGGTGATTTAAACAACCAAAATGTATTTTCTCATAGCTCTGGAGGCTGGAAGTCCAAGATCAAGGTGTCAGGCAAGGCTGCTTCCTTCTGAGGGTTGAGAGAATGGACATGTTCCAGACGTCTCTCCCAGTTTCTGGTGGTTTTCTGGCTGTCTTTGGCACTGACTCTTGGGTGCATCACCCAGCATTTTCCCCATGCTCGTGTCTGTGTCCAGATCTTCCCTTTTTTAAGAACACCAGTCAAACTGAAACAGAGATCCACCTTACTCCAGGGTGATGTCATCTGAGCTCCTTATGACTGGAAGGACCCTATTTCCAAATAAAATTACATCTGGAGGTACTGGAGGTTAGGGCCTTATATGAATTTGAGGGAGGAGGACACAATTCGATGCACAGTGGGAATTAACTTCCTAGGAGGTCCTGTCTGACACAGTGTCTGTCCCTGAACTGGGCCTTTCTCCCTTTCATTCACTGCCTTTCTCCGACCCCAGGGCCTTAGCACATACTGTCCCCCTGCCAGACACACTCAGGCTCACCTTCTGCTCTCAGTACCACCCCCAATACAGACCCCTTCCCCCAGTTGTGTTCCTCCAGAGCACACTGCACTAGCATTCCCACTGGACAGTGGTCCGTTTACCTGTGTGGCTGCCTGTGAGTGCCACAAGCATGGGAACCATGTCTATTTCCCTCCGCTGTACTCCCAGTCCAGCGTCAGGGCCTTGCACACAGGAAAACCTTTGTCAACTTAAGGAACTTTGCCCAAAGAGGTCAAGTGAATAGCCAAGGCCATGTGGTAGGTTTGTGGCAAAGTATGTTCCAGATCTCCTGACTTTGGGTCTCATGACGTTTAAGGGATGTGTTTGCCCTCTGGCCTTCCAGTAGACTCACCAAGTCTCATCAGGGCCTGCTGGCCACAGAGGAGCACCCTGATGTTTTGATGGGACTGTGGCCTTGTACAACTCCCCTCACCTTATACCTGGAGTTCTTGCTGACTTTAGAGTGCTTTCTTCCATGTCTGGAGTCCTTTGGAACCCAGGCTGTCACTTCCCTATGGGACAGTGGCCTCTGTCTCCCCCACTCCTTGGAGGTGAAAAGAGCTGTAGCCCTGGGCCCTTGGCTTCCTTGTCCCAGGCCCTACAGACTCATTTCTGCTGGTGCTGAGGCTGATGTATGAAGTCCTGGTCCAAGCCATGGGCTGTTGCCTGGCAACTGCCTCTGAGAGACAAGTTTAAGGTAAGGTCTTGGGTCTTGGATGTCTTGAGCAACTTGGACATCTGGAGAGAAGGAATCAGGCAGGGAGGACCATCACCACCCTTCTACCTGCTTGGGCTCACAGCTCCAGAGCCTCCCCTGAACCCATAGCCCCTGTGGTTCCCATAAGACACAGATTCTAACCCCAAACCCCCATATGACTCTTTCTACCCCCTCGATTCTTCCCGCATTTATTCAGGGTCACCACAGTGCACCAAAGAATTGATGCTTTTGTACTGTGATGCTGGAGAAGACTCTTGAGAGTCCCTTGGACTGCAAGGAGATCAAGCCAGTCAATCCTAAAGGAAATCAGTCCTGAATATTCATTGGAAGGACTGTTGCTGAAGCTCCAGTACTTTGGCCACCTGATGCCAAGAGCTGACTCACTGGAAAAGACCCTGATGCTGGGAAAGATAAAAGGCAGGAGGAGAAGGGGATGACAGAGGATGAGATGGTTGGATGGTATCACTGACTCAAAGGACATGAGTTTGAGCAACTCCAGGAGTTGGTGATAGACAGGGAAGCCTGGCATGCTGCAGTCCATGGGGTCGCAAAGAGTAGGACACAACTGAGTGACTGAACAACAACAACCACATTGTACCAACCAAAGGAAGCTAGAGTAACAGTGTGAAAATTTCCCCCTGGAACTGTGAAATGGAATTTCTCCCATTTACTCATTTATCCCAAATCATCTTATGAAGGGCCCACAGCATTGCTAGGCCCTGGGAACATGGATACATCAGGCTTGAACCCTGCCTGGAAGCACAAGGCTAGTGGGACACTCCCCCTCCCACACGCACATGTGTGTGCACAAGTAGTGAGTGACACATAAGAAGTCAGGGAAGCTGGAGGGCTATGGGCTTCAGAGAGGTGACCCTAGCCAAAGCCCCACTGCCCACACAACCTTGGCTACCAGCAGTCCCTCTGCTCCCAGCCCATGCACAACGGCCACACACAGCAGGCCCTGTGTTTCACCCCAATGCACCTTCACTCGTGGATATGGCTAAGATGCCTGAGCACCTACTATATACCCTTCCACTGTATTTACACACTCCTCCTCCATCCTGCTATTGTTGCTGCCTGTGTCATTTCTCCCTGCCATTGAGAGTCTGTCCCTGACCTAACTCCTACCCCACTGGTCAGGCCAAACTGTCCATCACAGTGTCCCACCTTCTTTGTAGCTGGAAAGATGGACTTATGACCCACATCTGACCAATCATGGCATTCTATCACCTTGTCTTTGGTGATCTACCCATATGGCCATCATGTGACCCAATTAGAACCAATCAGCTCTCTTCCACGAGGTCTGAAATTTGGACGCAGCAAAAGAGTAGGTTTACTGCTTTTGGATCAAGCTCTCTAAGGATATAGGCTGAGGTTTGTCAGGAGCATCTTCCACGACTCCTGGAGGACCAGGACTCTGGAAGGCAATACACAAGGAGGCCTGGGCATGCAGAGCTGAGAGACGGGAGAGAAGGAGTATCCTGATTGAAAGGCATGCATGGCCACACCCCCACTCAGGCACACCAATCTAAAACACAGTGCTAGTCAGAGCAGTTGGCCCAGGCTGGTCATCACGTGTCACCAACTTTATTGACAAGAGTTTGGGTCAGAATTTTCCTTAGGGCCTCTCAGGCACCCTTGTAGAAGTGGCTCACTTGCCCCAGGAATCAGGAAAGCAGGAGATGCTGGAATGCCAGGGATCTTCTTCCCTCAGACCCCAGACCCTCCTCAGGGGAGCCCTAGAATGAGGACTGGGCCTCCAGCCTCCAACCCCTGTACAAGCTCTAGTTTTGTACACTTCCTTCCCCTTGATGGGGCCTCACTCTTCCCCAAGCCCTGCCCCCCGATTCTTGGCTTCTGAACCTCAACTTCCCTTCCTTGTATCCTATAGTGTCCTTACCCGCAAGGACTGGAAGACAGAGAAGCCACTTCATGAGAAAGAAGGAGGCTGCCTCCACTCTATAATCTGTTACGCCCCAGCCTCACCCACTGCAGTGTACATGGCAGTTTACCCCAGATGACTCTTTTTCTTCCCAAATCCCAGGAGGCAGGCAAACTGGGACACCCACTGCCATTTTATGAAGGGGAAACTGAGGCCCAGAGAGGTCAAGGCTGGACAGGATCTGGAGGTGTCCCAGGTTGTGGTTCCCACATTTTCTCTGAGGACCCCCTACCTTCTGAAGGGTGGGGTTTGGGAGATTTAGCAAGAGGTGCCACCCTCCTCAGAATCTGTCTCGCTGTGGCTCTAACGGGTCATCTCGGGGAGGGAATCCAGGCCAGCCCAGGCCCAACCTTGGACAGGAGCCTCTCCCTATGGTCTCCCTCTAGCCTCCTCCAGTCTTTTCTTCCTTGAGCCTTTCCAACCTGGACCTGGGGAATGTGAAAGACCGGGAGGCCTGCTCCCCAGCCTGCCAGGGCTGCACCACTCCTCCCAACCTCTCCGGGGAGCCAGGCCCTGCTTCTCAGCTCTGCCCCCAGGCTCCCATCAAGGCCCAACACTTCAGCGTGCTGCAGGCCTCAGGGGTTGCTGGCCCCATACCTTTCAGGGCATTAACTTTTCCACCCTGATGGCATCCTTTCCTTGAGTATGATCAGGCCAGGCACTGACTGGCAACCCAATTTCATTGATGTTGCCTCTGAGGTTAGCCCAGGGGGGCCAAGGTTGGCTCCAAGGTCATGAGACAGATCTGACCTCCACTTCTTCTTCCTCCCCCCTCCCCCTTCTCTTCCTCCTTTTTCTTCCCCTCTCCCTCCTCCTCTTATTCCTCTTCCTTTCAGTTCTATTTAGACGTGCTGCCTTTCCGTGTCAGTCTGCCCAGGCCAGGTCCCTGCCTTAGTTAATGAGAGGGGAGAAGCAGGGAGAATTTCTCCTACGAGAAGGCTCCTGAGCCCTCAAAACCCCGAGACCCCTTCCAGCCATAGGACACAAAGCAAGATGCTTTGAAGGTTGGTAAGCTGCCCCCAACAGGGCCTGAGCTAGCCTTTGGGGGGCCTGTGCAATATGGGGTCCTTGTTTAAGAAAAGGAATACAACATTACAAAGACAAAATTAGACTCAGAGCCTCAGAAGGACCCAAGCAGTCAGGAACCCTGAAGCTGGACTTAATTAGCTTCCTGGAAAATCTGCATCTTCTCTTGTCCAGGAACACAGGAGTCCCGGCACTGACCATCTGGACCAAGAATGCCTGGAGGTTATCGGGTTGTTCAGCAGGTGAGACCTGAGGTCCAGAGAGGAGAAGGGCTGGCCCTCAGCCTTGCAGCAAGAGGAGCAGAGCTGATGTGGGGCCTGGGCAGTCTCACACCCCTTCTCCCTACCAGGGGAGACTTCCTCCCATTTGGGGCTGCAGTATTGACCCCTATGAATACTGGGCTCCACTCCCTCTTTTGTGAACCTGACTAAGCCCAGGAAATCCAAGGCCTTGGTTTATCCTTCTGAGGGCCAATATTCAGGATTCTCTGTCTCTGAAGGGGAGAGCCCATCTGTACCTCTCCCCTTGTTTGTGCTGTGCGTGCTAAGTCGCTTTAGTCATGTCTGACTCTTTGCGACCCTATGGAATGAAGCCCACCAGGCTTCTCTGTCCATGGGATTCTCCAGGCAAGAATAGTGGAGTGGCTTGCCATGCCCTCCTCCAGGAGAACTTCCTGACCCAGGGATCGAACCCTCATCTCCTGTGGCTCCTGCATTGCAGGCAGATTTTTTACCCCTGAGCCACCAGGGAAGTTCCACACCTCCCCTTATCCTCACCCTATTCAGGAAGATCCACCCAGCGGTGATGCCCCTCCAGACTTATCAGATAGAGCTCATCCAGGCCGCTGTCTCCCATCCCTGAGTCACACAAGGCCCAGAGAGGGGGAAGCCACCTATCTGAGGTCACACAGTAAGCCACACAGCAAGGGCCCAGGCCTCCAAATATTCCATCACGGGCCCTGCTACCTCGGGTGGCACACCCTAGGCGCACCCACAGTCTCTGCCCATTCCTCAGGCTACGCTGGCCCTCCACAGGCCCCTAGAGATAGCTGATGTGCAGCGTGTCGGATTTCTCCCCAGCCAAGGGTTCTTGGGGTAGGAACTGACGCTCCTTGCTGGTGGTGCTGCTGGGAGGCTGCTCCTGCCCACTGGGACCTGGCTGTATGATCTGGTTGACCCGGCCGTTCATCTCCCCCCAGTCCCCCTGCTTCCCTGCTCCCTCATGCCGGTCCTCCCCGTCTCCAGCCTCCTCTTCCTCCTCTGTCTTCTCTGGAGGCCCCACAGGAAGCTCCTGGTTTTGCACACGGCGGGAGGGCCTCAGCAGGACCCTTCGGAAGCCCTGCTTGAAGCGGTAGGAGAGGAAGCCATAAAGGATGGGGTTGGCACAGCTGTTGGCATAGGGCAGGGCCACCACCAGGAAATAGAGGCCGAAGAAGGCAGGCTCCTCGGGCAATGGGCACACCACATTGATGATGTTGAGCACGTAGAAGGGCATCCAGCAGAGGACGAAGAGCGCCACCACGGCCACCACCATGCGTGTGACCTTGCGCTCAGAATGCCGCCGCCGCTGGCACGAGGGGGCCCGCACCCGCCGCCCGGCGGAGCGCACCTTGACCACGATAAGCAGGTAGCAGAGGCAGATGACCAGCAGCGGCCCAAAGAAGCCCAGCGCGGCCGTGTAGATGATGAAGCCAGCCCGCCAGGCAGCCGCCGGCTCGGGCCACTGCATGTGGCAGGTGCTCATGCCACGGGGCACACCCGAGAAGACCACCACAGGCAGCACCACTACGGCCGACGCCACCCAGACAGCCGCACTGACTGTGCGGGCCACGGGTGCCGTGCGCCAGCGGGCTGAGCGGGTGGGGTGCACCACGGCCAAATAGCGGTCCACGCTCATGACCGTGAGGCAGAAGATGCTGGTGAACTGGTTGATGCCATCCACAGCCATGACCAGGCGGCACATGAGGGAGCCGAAGGGCCAGTAGGACAAAGCATTCTGGGCAGCCAGGAAGGGCAGCCCCAGCATGAAAAGCTCATCGGCCAGTGCCAGGTTGAGGATGTAGACGTTGGTGACCGATGGGGTGGCCGTCTGTCGCAGGACCACGTAGATGACCAGGGAGTTGCCCAGCAGGCCCACCACGCACACCACCAGGTAGACCAGTGGGATCAGAATGCCGCTGACAGCCAGCCCTGCCGCACTTGATGCTGCGGACACATTTCCGAGGACAGCATCTGGGGGCCAGGCTGAGGAGGTGTTCCCGGGTTCCGAGGTCACAGGCAGCAGTGAAAGGGAGCCAGGGGTGTTCATGGCCAAGAGAGGGTGGGTCAGCAGCCAGCTATTGGCCTGGAGGAGGGAGGACACAGCTTGGTCAGGGCAGGGCATGACTTTCTCTCCGTAGCTCCTCCCCCATCACACTGAACTTGGAGACTCCCTGCGCACCTGCCCAGAGTTGGACAAGTCATTCATTCATTCTGCACAGGCCAGCAAGGGAGGCTGGCAAGGTAGCTCCACTTCTCAGACAAGAAAACTGAATCTTAGAGAGGTAAAGAGAACACCCTATATGACATAATAGGGGTGCAGCAGGGGACTTGGGCTTGCTTGCTCCAGAGGGCAAGACCAGCAGTGGCCTGGTCCCTTCCCCTGTGCACAGGACGAGTGTTCCACAAATGTTTCAGTAAAGGGGCGAGTGGATCATTCAGTCAGCTGCTGACAACATAGGTCCTTTTCTCTATACCAGCCCTTTTCAAATGCTTTTGACACAGTGCCTTTTATATTGCAATTCAGTGATGTCACACTCTTCCATAACATAATATGTGCCCTTTCTACATATGATTGCCTCACTGGCAGAGACCCAAGTGGATCACCCACTGAGATAGACTCTGAGATAGACTGTGTCCTTCCCACCCCTAAATGATTTGTTAAAACCCTAACCTCCAGTGCGATGATGTTAGGAGGGAGAGCTGCAATGGGGGGTGATTAGGACACAGGGGTAGAGTCTTCGTGAATGGGATTAGTGCTCTTTTGAAGAAAGGTCCTAGATCCCTTCTGCCATGGGAGGAAACAGCTAGAAAACAGCCAGCTGGGAACCAGGAAGCAGGTCCCCACCATATACTGAATCTCCTGGCACCTTGATTTTGGGTTTCCCCACCTCCAGAATGGTGAGGAATGAATTTCCATTGTGTATAAACCATCCAGTCTATGGTATTCTGTTAGAGCAAGCCGGACAGACTAAGACATCCCCAATAGATCTCAGCTCACACACTTGAAAACATTGCTGCATGTCACCCATCCTTAACGCTGAGCCCAAGTCTCTAGATGAACTTCAGCAGATCCATAACCACCCCCCACCCCCTGCCAAACTCCGGTGAAAGGTAACAACGCCTCCTTGTATTTTCTGGGCAGAGCCCAGCGCATTCATCCGATTCCTCAGATTCTGAATGCAGTTAAGAACCATACACTCAGAGGTGTCCCCTTCCCTGGAAATCAAAGCCCCTGAGGATCCTCTCGGCCTGGCCCATCCCACTGTGCCCCCCACAAAGGCCCTGCCTAGGATGATGGACTGTGAACTTGGGGGGTGGGCAGCTGCTGTCCCTCCTGCTCCCACGGCTGACTGATGGTGGAGAAATTCATAACATGCTGGAGGTGAGGACAAGAATAGTCAGCTCCCCGCTGTACCAGTGGGGTGGGCTCCTCTGAGAAGAGGGCACTTCAAGGAGGCCTTCAAGTGTGAGTAAGAGCTTGCCCAGCGGCTCAGTGGGAACCAGCACCCCACCCACTCTGTGAGCACCTTCTTACTGCACTTCTCCTGTGTTATGAGGAGCCAGGCCTCCTCCCGGTGTCCCTGCTGGACTTGACTCTCCTTAAGCGTGGAGATGCTCATATTCAGCTCTGGTCCTTTCCCGTGTCCCTTCCACACAAGTTCTGTCTCAGTGTCTGAGGCACTGAGTGAATCAGAGGAACCCCGGGTGGACAAATCTCGACACAAAGGATGAACTGCTGACGGAGGGGATCCAGGCCCTGCTGGGGTAGGGCCCCTGGCCTAGGATGCCCTCGCCTCCTCAGCAGGACTCCCTGGCTCTCTGGAAACCCAGTTATAGGCCAGAACTGAAGGCCAGAGCCTCCTCTGGGACTGGACCTTCTCCCTTTTCCAAATGATGCCCCTTCCCCAAGTCGCTCGGCTGCTGGCTTCCCTGACTCCCTAGGGAAACCCCGAGGGAGAAAGAAAGCTCTCAGGGGAAACTTCCTCCAGTGTCCCCTTGCCTGCCCAGCCCTGGACCTGAAATGCCTTCAGCAGGACCTATGGTCCCCACTGCCCTGTCCTGACACAGCTTTTCAGATGTAAAGCTCCTTCAAAGGGGAAGCACCCCAACTCAGAGCAGACACCTCTGGGTGGGTGAGTATGTCTGATTGTCCTTGCACGATGACCTGGATTTTCCAAGGACTCTGAGAAGGCAGGGCAATGCCAAAAACGGGAAAGAACCCCTTCGCCCTGGCTCCTCCTTACGCTTCCCCAGGCCGACTGCATTCAGAGCATCCCCTCCTTGCTCCTCCAAGCCTCAGGAGAGCCCTCAATCTGCCATCACCCAGACTCTAGTTGACGGGCAGTCTGAAAGATGGGCTCATAGGATCTTAACAGTACTGCCAGTTCCTGGGGACTGATCCCTGACTGCCAGGCTCCAGGCTCAGCAGTGATGTGCAGCATCGTATAGGGTCTTATGAAGAAGGCACTAAGTTGTCCCCACAGTACACACAGGGACCAAATAAGGCCTTGCGCTCGGCTCACACAGTTGGGAAGGGGCAAAGCTGGGAGGATTCATTACACCAACTCCCGACCCATCCATTTCACAGGCCAGCAGACAGGCCAGGCCTAGAGAAGGCACTTGTTTTAGGATCATAACTGGTCAGGGAAACCAGATGGCATCCAGCTTTCCTACTAGCCTATTCAGAACTCTCCTTACTGCTCCTTAGGCTCTTGAACTATTAAGATCATGGATCTAAATCCCTAGACCCTTAGAGACTTAAAAATTGAATTTTAGAGTCGTAGAACTGACTTGTAGAGTCATAGATTTTTAGACTCTGTGTCTTTGAATTGAAGAAGTTCAGATTTCCAGAATGTTGGAATCAGCCCTTAGACCCAGAATTGTGAATCTGGGAACTTAAGAGTCCAGACCTCCTTGGCTGGGGAGCTCTACGTCACCAATCCATCCACCTCACCTCCTGTGTGCAGATCCTCTTTATAGCATCCCCGTCAGGTGGCCAATCACAGCCCAGGGCTGGAGGAGGGAGGCTCCTAACAGAGGAGCAGTGAGCCAGGCAAACCTAATTTCCAGGCTGCAGGGACAGATGCCCTGGGGGAAGCTTGAGGGTGAGCTCTGAGGATGGCATCTCCTGACCAGACACACACCTGTGTACCCACACACACACACATATGTGCTAACACACATGGCCTTGGCAGGAACACAGTGTACCAGCCAGGCCCTGCCTTCGTGCAGGAGAATTAAACAGCCCCTCCCAGAGCCCCTGGCCCCCCTGGAAGACTCCTTGCCTCCGCCTTTATCTGGGCGCATCTTCCCTGTCAAAGTTTAACAGGCCAGAGTGCCAGAAGCAAGGAAATTATAGCTTTCCTCGGGTGTAAGTCAGACCTGCAATTTAGATGCTGCCTTTTAAGGAGCTGGGGTACTGTGCATGATCTGGTTCATCCTTTGGAGAGGAGGGCCTTTTCCTCCCTGTCTGGTTTATCTTTGACACATGCTTGCCTGAGAACCGGGGGCAGACTCCTTGGAAGACTTTTCCAGAGGGAACAAGGGTCCAGAGAGGGTGAGTGGCTGCCCTGAGCCCCGCAGCAATTCAGAACAGCCCTCATGGATGCCAGATCATTCTCCGTTTGTCTATATCCCACCCTCTTCCCTTCTAGATTGCTGGCTTTTAGGCACAGGACCCTGAGTTATTTGTACTTGTAACCCTAGCACCCAGCACAGCACCCAGGGCAGCACCCAGGGCATCGCAGATGTCAATAGACCAAGAAGTTCAGCAAGTAGAACTCAAAGCCAGGTGGGAGGATGCTCCTGGGATAGGCCTCAAACATACATCATGAGATCCTCGCCAAGCCCAAGAGGGAGGGTTTTTAGAGAGGAGGAAGTTGAGGTTCAGAGAAGTTCGATAAGTTGTACAAGGTCACTCATCTGGTAAGTGGGAGGCCAGAAGTTGAGCCCAGCTCTGCCTATTACTAAACCGTCAGTGCCTCCTGGTTCTGCAGGCTTCCCTGAAGGCCTTGGGCTGAGAGATAACAAGGACTGAAACAGCCCTGGACAACACAGGCTGATGGTCCCTGGCTGACTCCTCATTCTACTTGCTCTCTGCTCCCCTGGGCCTGCCCCCCAGGAAGAGGCCCAGATGGTCTGTGCCCACTTCAGACCTGACCCTCAGGAGCACAGCCCACAAGTCCATAGTCCCTAGGTTGGGGACTTAGGGTCTGCCACAAAGGAATGATGCCAAATTGCTGTGTGACCTTGGACAACTCACTTCCCACCTCTGACCTCAATTTCCTCCTATTAAAATGAAGACGAATGTACCCACCTTCCAGGGTTGTTGTAAAGATTAAATGGGAGTGTGCTGAGCACAGTGCCAAGTCCAGAAGGGGAGCTCAGGAAAGCTGGCACTTAAGCTAAATGCCATGAGGCATCTGGTTTGTCCAGCTCCGACACTGCTGTTTTGTGATTCCAAGATTCTGGAGTCATGATATGAGATTCCGAGATTAAAGCACACCCCCCAGGCCCCAGGCCCCTTCTGTCCATCAAGAGGTCACAGGAAGTCCTCCTTCCTCCCTAGACCTTCCTACCCTCTCCCAGCCCCCAGCCCCAGCCTCCCAAGTTCATCCTGGGCAGAAGGTGGGCTCCAGCACCCCACCCTCTGGGACCCCATCCAGGCCCCAGCCTCCTTACCTGCCCATGGGACGAGGGCTTCCCTCCTTGCAGCCAGGCTGGTTATCATTCTGCTGTCCCCTCTCCCTGCCCAGTCCCCAGGAGTCCCTGAGCACCCCTGAGCTGGGGTCCCCACACAGTGCCCACTTCTAGACTGCTGGCGGGACCGGGCCCCCTCCTACGCCTGCAGCGGCCACAGCCACGTCTGCCCACAGAGCCGCTCCCATCTGGTCTCCGGCCCTGACTTCCCACCGCCTGGTGCGTCACCCCCCCAACTGCAGGACACGTCCTGGGTGGTGGGGGGAAGGGACACAGATGGGGGGTCTGCAGGCAGGAGGCTGGGGGTGGGGTGCAGGGAGAAACCTCCCTCCCAAGGAAAAGAAGAGAAATGAGGAACAGAGGACTATAAGAAACCAATAGAAAGAGAGGGGAAACGGGGGTCGGTCGGAGGTGGAAAGACAGGGAGAGACAGAGAGAGAAGACGGCGAGTGGGTGGAAAGCCAGAATGAGGGGGAGTGATGAGGAATGCGTGACAGGAGAAGAGAAAAGAGGAGAAAAGAGCAGAGAAGGGGCCAGAGGGAGGGATGCAGAGAGAGATGCAGGGAGAGAGCACAGGGAAGGAAGGAAGGGAAGGAGGGGGTGGCAGGGAGAGTGACAGAGAAGGATTGTGCCACAGATGGTGACATGGAGAGCCAGGCAAGGAGCGGGCAGGAGTAGGGGTGCGGGAGGGGCCGGGAGGAGGGGCCGGGAGGAGGGGCCAGAGCGCAGGTGCGGGTGAGGGAGGAGGGGCAGTAGGTTAGGGGAGGAGGCTGGAAGTGGGGTACAGATCTTGTTACCGGGGAGATTTCAGCCACCCACGCTGGCCTTGGCTCTCGCAAGGGGTTGGAAAAGAGAGTGTGGTACTCAGGGGAGCTGGGGGCCAAGAGCCAGTGGCGGGACGCCTCCGAGGCTACGGTGCACACATCCCCAGTGCGACAGCTGGGTTCCAAGGTCAGTGCTGCAAGGAGGGCTGGGAGCATCGGGTGAGCACTGGGTGGGGAGTCCACAGTGCTATGGTCTGGCTCCCCCAGCCACAACGGGAGGCTGGGTGGGGGCTATCAGCCTTGAGACTGGTTGAGTCTGGGGAGCCCCCAGGCAGGGTGAGGAATAGAAAGGTAGGGTAAAGAATAACTACTTCAGGCTTTGGGGGCCAAGAGACAACATGAAAGCTGTTATACAGGAGAACACAAATTCCCACTCTTTGTCAATTGACAAAATTTCAAATATAATAATAGGAATCAAGGACTTTTTTATTTTGTTTTTGGTGATACAGATCTACTACTGAGAAGAGTAGAATTCTTTTTCCCCCCTTTTTTTTTGGAGAAGGGTAATATTTTGCTTCACTGGAGTTCAAAGTTAGCATTTCCTTTCCTCAAATCAGTTGCAAATGGTCTTCTGTAAAATCCATCCTTAGCTGGCAGGCTGTAAAAAAAAAAAAAAAAAAAAAGGCACACAGTGAGCCAGACTTGGCCCCTGGACCATATTTGCCAACCCTTAAGATCTCTGTCTGGAGCTTGAGCACAGGCCTGATTGCCCCTGGATGCCATGCCCTAGCTCATGCCAACCAACCATGTGACCATAGGTAAGTTGTCCCCTCTCTGGGCCATGAGGAGTTTCCTCATCCAGACCATGGGGAGATTGTTGTTCACTTGCTACATCCTGTCTGACTCTTTGTGACCCCATGAACTGCAGCATGCCAGGCTTCCCTGTCCTTCACCATTTCCTGGAGTTTGCTCAAACTCATGTCCATTGAATCGATGATGCCAACTCGTCCTTTGTTGCCCCCTTCTCCTCCTGCCCTCAATCTTTCCCAGCATCAGGGTCTTTTCCAGTGAGTTGGGTCTTCACATCAGGTAGCAAAAGTATTGGAGCTTCAGCTTCAGCATCAGTGCTTCCAATGAATATCGAGGGTTGCTTTCCTTTAGGACTGACTGGTTTGATCTCTTGTCCAAGGGACTCTCAAGAGTCTTCTCCAGCAACACAGTTTGAAAGCATCAGTTCTTTGGCACTCACCCTTCTTTATGTACGGTCCCGCATTCACAACCGTACATGACTACTGGAAAAACTATAGGTTTGACTGACATTTGTCAGCAAAGTGATATCTCTGCTTTTTAATATGCTGTCCAGGTTTGTCACAGCTTTTCTTCCAAGGAACAAGTGCCTTTTAATTTCATGGCTGCAGTCACCATTCACAGTGATTTTGGAACCCAAGAAAATAAAATCTGTCACTGCTTCCACTTTTTCCCCTTCTATTTGCCGCGAAATGATGGGACCGGATGCCGTGACCTTCATTTTTTGAATGTTGAGTTTTAAACCAGCTTTTTCACTCTCCTCTTTCACCTTCATCAAGAGGCTCTTTAGTTCCTCTTCTCTTTCTGCCATTAAAATAGTATCATCTACATATGTGAGGTTGCTGGTATTTCTCCCAGCAATCTTGATTCCAGATTCTGGGCAGATGGGACTCAGTCACTCCTAAGTTCCTCTTTCAACAAGAGCATCATAAGTGCATCAGTATCAGGTAGTAACAACAGCATTTTGGGCTTCCCTGGTGGCTCAGCTGGTAAAGAATCTGCCTGCAATGCAGGAGACCTGGGTTTGATCCCTGGTTTGGGAAGACCCCCTGGAGAAGGGAACAGCAACCTATTCCAGCATTCTGGCCTGGAGAATTCCATGGACTGTACAGTCCATGGGGTCGCAAAGAGTAGGACACAACTGAGTGACTGTCACTTTCATTTCTTTTATGAAGCCTGCATCCCCAACTGGCCGTATCACCGAGCCTCGTGGCTACCACACCGCCAGTGGTGAGCAGTGTTAGCATATTCAATTTCCAGATGGAGAAGCCAGGGTCAGAGAGGGCAAGCAGTTTGCTCAGATCGCACAGCTAGTGAGTGGAGAGGCAGAGTGACTTCGTGCCAAAGACATCTTCTTAAGCACCTTGCCCACTTGGGTGACCTGACCCCTTCTCAGAAGGCAAGGGGAGGTAAGAGCCAGAAAGGGAGGGAAGAAGGGAAGGAATCTTTATTGAGCACCTACTATGCACCAAGCCCCTTTCCACACTGGGCCATTCCTCAGGACCAGGGCTGGACTGACTCTGTGGCTAGGTCCCCAGTGCTTGTGTGTCATAGACCCTCAGAGAGCCAGCAAGACAATGCCTTCAGAGGTGGTAGTCAGCACACAGTAGGACTATGGGGGACACAGCGCTTCTGCCTAGAGCCCATTCCCCAACAAGGCCCTCCCTCCAGGCATCAGTGATCTTTGTGCACAAGTTCAAAAGGGGCAGGTAGGCTCTGAGACTCCTAGGAATGAGGGGTGACGTCAGAGACACTGTCCTTCTCTCACCCAAGGCCCTCCAGCAGCTTCTCAGAAGCTCACAATAAAGCCTAGCCCCTGCAGCCCAGCAGGCTTTACACCCTCCTGGCCTGCTGCCTGCCCGAGTCTCCTCTGCTGATTTCCTTCACCTACATGTGGGTTAGGCACACCTAGCCTCTTTCAGTCACTCTTCTGTTCTATCCTCCATCATTCATTAGATGGGTCATCTCAGAAAGCCTTCCGCTGGTGAGAGAGATGGGGCAGGAAGGGCTGTGCTCTGTGTTGAGGTGAGGACCTGCTTGCGTGTTTGAGGGACCAGGAGGAGACCAGCATAGCTGGAGAAGAGGGAAGCAGGGAGGCCGCCGAGGCCAGAACACAGAGGGCTTTGTTATCTCAGGCCGAACGTGTTGGGAGTCTTGCAGGACATGAGCAGAGGAGTCTTGTGATCTGGTATATGGTTTTCAAAGGCTTGCCAGAACCGGTGAGAAAGTATTAGTCATCCTCAGGGCTTTTGCACAGGCTGCGCCCCTTGTTTGGATGCTCTCCGTGTCTTCGGTGCTGGGTTGTGAGCTCCAGAAGAGCAGACTCTGTGTGTGTCCCCGTGGTGTCCCCAGACCTGGCACCAGTCTGGCACTGCACGTTCAATGAGGAGAGAATGGATGGATGGATGAATGGATGGATGAATGGGTAGCTGCAGTGAAAGGCAGAAGGAGAGACCGATCTGCTGAACATCAGCTGGAGGTTGAAGAAGTGGTGAGGGATCCCAGGCACCAGGTCAAGGGAAGTGTGACCTGAGTCAGACATTGATTCCACTCAGGGAGTATTCCCTCAACAGGAGTGGCCCTGGAACCCCTCATCAGCCCCTCCTCCTGGGGATGGCAAGGCAGAAGGAAGTGCAACTCCACACCTATGAGCTCTGGGGAGCTGGGACACTGTGTCTGGGAGCTGTGGAGTGGCCCTGCCCTGCTTGGCACTGAGGTCCATGGTGCACCTCTAATCTGGGCCTGAACCTGGCACCTTGGTCTGTCACGTCTACCTGGTGTCCTGGAGGGGCTGTTGAGCCCATCTCCCCAAAACAGAACAATGTTATGTCTCCCCCATCAGACTCTGACCTCCTCAAACCTAGGGTCATGCCTCCAGCCTCAGCCTAGAGGGCTCCCCAAGACTGACTGTGTCTCTGCCATCAGACGGGTGGTTTTCCAAAAACTGGGGCCCAGACTCCTCCTATTCCTGAGAAGCAGGATAGATTCTCCTGCTCCTTCTCCTCCACAATGTGCAGGTTAGAGCTGGCTACTGGGCAGCTACTGATGCTGAGGTCTGTCCTCTCAACTAATAAGAAATTAGCCAAAACCCCTTCCCAGCCCAGGCCCTGGGGTTTCATTGTCACTGGAGTCCCTATTAAAGGGTGTCCTGGCTCAGAGGGTAAAGCATCTGTCTGCAATGCGGAAGACCCAGCTTCGATCCCTGGGTCGGGAAGATCCCCTGGAGAAGGAAATGGTAACCCACTCTGGTACTCTTGCCTGGACAATCCCAGGGACCAAGAAGCCTAGTAGGCTACAGTCCATGGGGTCACAAAGAGTTGGACACAACTGAGCAACTTCACTTTCACTTTCTTTTCTGGTTCATCAGCCCCTGCTGTGTCCTCCTGGGGTTGAATCTCAGCTTTGCCACTTATTGACTGTGTGACCTTAGATATGTGACTTAACTTCTCTGAACCACAGTCCATCATCTTAAACACCTACTGCACAAGATCACAGGGAACGAGAATTAGTTAACTCTTTTACCCAGCAACAGTTCCCAGGGACACTTCCTGCAGTCGAAAGAGATGGGTTAGCAGACTGGGCTGGTGAGTTTGAGTCCCTGATCTGCTTCAGTGAAGCAGCACAACTTTGAGAAACTTGTCTGCAAACCTTCTTCTTCAGTATCATGTGCCCCCACTTCCCACCCAGCCCCGAAGTTTCATGAAAAGGTCAAATGAAGGAAATGCCTATCAGCTTGTCTCTGCCCCTCCCAGCATCAAGCCTTATTGCTTTTACTTGAAACTCTCATCTTTCTACCTGTCCCCGCTCTCCATCCCTGAAAGCTCCCTTCTGGGCCAGATCACCATCACCTCTTATTGGTCCGCCTGCTTCTGCCCTCATCCCCTCCTCACCAAAGAGAAAGAGTCTGCTAAAAACAAGTCATGTCAGTTGCTTCCACCTTGAGACCACTCTAAGGCCACCTGCAACTGTAGAATGAAAGCCACGGTCCCCACCATGGCTGGGTACCCATTTAAGCTGCCTCTGCCTGTGTCACTTCCTACTCACCCTTCCTTTCTAAGAGACATGGCCTTCAGGGAAAACACATATGCCCCAGGCCCTTTGTACAAGCTGTTTCCAGGCTCTCTAACCATCCTTTAACAGGTTCAGGGTGTCAGATACTCAGGGAAGCCTTCTCTGAAGCTTTTTTATCCTCTGAACTTGCTCCTCTGTGCTTCCTTTTTATCTGTAATGCAATTATTTTTAATTTGCTTTTATCAAAGTACTGTTTGCAAGTATATGTTAAAAACCAATGGTGCTAAACAGATTTCTAACAGCAAAAAAAAAAAAAAAAAAAATAGGAGTTCTCCTTTGGCCTTGATCCATTCTCTATCCCAGAGGAAATTTCACCCCATTAGCTATTTCTCCTTGTATTTATCTCCATTTTTGTTAAATACACCATTTATTTTCCTATCACTTTAATCCCTAGTTTTACCCATCAATACTGACTTCATACTATGGTAAAAAGATTTTAGACTTCTTGCACACTCTAGTCTCTTTCCCCCATCCTCTCAACATAACATACTTCCTATTAAATGCATATTCAGTGTTTCTGTTATTAATTCAATATAAATATTATTCCCTGCTCAGCCAGGAATTAATAATTGTCTCATTTTTTCATTTGCTTCAGTTCAGTTCAGCTCAGCTGCTCAGTCATGTTTGACTCTTTGTGACCCCAGGGACTGCAGCATGACAGGCTTCCCTGTCCAACACCAACTCCTGGAGTTTACTCAAATTCATGTCCATTGAATTGGTGATGCCATTCAACCATCTCATCCTCTGTCGTCCCCTTCTCCTCCTGCCTTCAATCTTTCCCAGCATCAGTGTCTTTTCAAATGAATCAGTTCTTAGCATCAGGTGGTCAAAGTATTGGAGTTTCAGCTTCAACATCAGTCCTTCCAATGAATATTCAGGACTGATTTCCTTTAGGATGTACTGGTTGAATCTCCTTGCTGTCCAAGGGACTCTCAAGAGTCTTCTCCAACACCACATCAATTCTTCAGCACAGCTTTCTTTATAGTTCAACTCTCACATCCATACATGACTACTGGAAAAACCATAGCTTTGACTAGACAGACCTTTGTTGGCAAAATAATGTCTCTGCTTTTTAATATGCTGTCTAGGTTGGTCATAACTTTTCTTCCAAGGAGCAAGTGTCTTTTAATTTTATGGCTGCAGTCACCATCTGCAGTGATTTTGGAGCCCCAGAATATAAAGTCTGACACTATTTCCACTGTTTCTCCATCTATTTGCCATGAAGTGATGGGGCCAGATGCCATGATCTGAGTTTTCTGAATGTTGAGCTTTAAGCCAACTTTTTCACTCTCCGCTTTCACTTTCATCAAGAGACTCTTTAGTTCTTCTTCACTTTCTGCCATGAAGGTAGTATCATCTGCATAGATGAGGTTATTGATATTTCTCCTGGCAAACTTGTTTCCAACTTGTGCTTCATTCAGTCCAGAATTTCTCATGATGTACTTTGCATATAAGTTAAATAAGCAGGGTGACAATATATAGCCTTGAAGTACTCCTTTCCCAATTTGGGACCAGTCTGTTGTTCCATGGCTAGTTCTAACTGTTGCTTCTTAACCTGCATACAGATTTCTCAGGAGGCAGGTCAGGTGGTCTGGTATTCCCATCTCTTGAAGAATTTTCCACAGTTTGTGGTGATCCACACAGTCAAAGGCTTTGGGATAGTCAATAAAGCAGAACTAGATGTTTTTCTGGAACTCTCTTGCTTTTTCGATGATCCAGCAGATGTTGGCAATTTGATCTCTGGTTCCTTGGCCTTTTCTAAATCCAATTTGAGCATCTGGAAGTTCATAGTTGACGTACTGATGAAGCCTGGCTTGGAGAATTTTGAGCATTACTTTGCTGGTGTGTGAAACGACTGCAATTGTGTGGTAGTTTGACCATTCTTTGGCATTGTCTTTCTTTGAGATTGGAATGAAAACTGACCTTTTCCAGTCCTGTGGCCACTGCTGAGTTTTCCAAATTTGGTGGCACATTGAGTGCAGGACTTTCACAGCATCATCTTTTAGGATTTGAAATAGCTCAACTGGAATTCCATCACCTCCACTAGCTTTGTTTGTAGTGATGCTTCCTAAGGCCCACTTGACTTCACATTCCAGGATGTCTGGCTCTAGGTGAGTGATCACACCATCATGATTATCTGGGTTGTGAAGATCTTTTTTGTACAGTTCTTCTGTGTATTCTTGCCTCCTCTTCTTAATATCTTCTGCTTCTGTTAGGAATTTTAGGAATCAGCAAACTAAAATGGACTGGAATGGGTGAATTTAACTCAGATGCCCATTATATCTACTACTGTGGGCAAGAATCCCTTAGAAGAAATGGAGTAGCCATCATAGTCAACAAAAGAGTCCAAAATGCAGTACTTGGATACAATCTCAAAGCAACAGAATAATCTCTGTTTGTTTCCAAGGCAAACCATTCAATATCACAGTAATCCAAGTCTATGCCCCAACCAGTAATGCTGAAGAAGCTGAAGTTGAATGGTTCTGTGAAGATCTACAAGACCTTCTAGAACTAACACCCCAAAAAGATGTCCTTTTCATTATAGGGGACTGGAATGCAAAAGTAGGAAGTCAAGAAATACTCGGAGTAACAGACAAATTTGGCCTTGGAGTACAGAATGAAGCAAGGCAAAGGCTAACAGAGTTTTGCCAAGAGAACGCACTGGTCATACCAAATACCCTCTTCCAACAAAATAAGAGAAGACTCTACACATGGACATCACCAGATGGTCAATATCGAAATTAGATTGCACCCAATGATGGAGAAGCTCTATACAGTCAGCAAAAACAAGACCGGAGACGACTGTGGCTCAGATCATGAACTCCTTCTTGCCAAATTCAGACGTAAATTGAAGAAAGTAGAGAAAATCACTAGACCATTCAGGTATAACCTAAATCAAATCCCTTACGATTATACAGTGGAAGTGAGAAAGAGTCAAGGGGTTAGATCTGATAGACAGAGTACCTGAAGAACTATAGACTGGAATTTGTGACATTGTACAGGAGGCAGTGATCAAGACCATCCCCAAGAAAAAGAAATGCAAAAAGGCAAAGTGGTTGTCTGAGGAGGCCTTACAAATAGCTATGAAAGGAACAGAAGTGAAAGACAAAGGAGAAAAGGAAAGATATATCCATTTGAATGCAGAGTTCCAAAGAATAGCAAAGAGAGATAAGAAAGCCTTTATTTGCTTAGGGTTTTTTTAATCTTAGTTTTCTTGGACTAAGTTTTTCCATACACTCCTAAAGCTCCATAAAAACCACAACAAACTCCTGGAGTTTCCAGGAGTTAATCTCAGCGATAATTTTTTCTTCAGTTCAGTTCAGTCGCGCAGTCGTGTCCGACTCTTTGCGACCCCATGAATCGCAGCACGCCAGGCCTCCCTGTCCATCACCAATTCCCGGAGTTCACTCAGACTCACTCCTAAACTCCTCCTCTCTGATATCCCAGAATTCTTTCTCCACCATCATATCTGGGATTCCCTTCCTTTTTTTCTTGTATTGGATCCTGTTTCTTGAATCCGATGTCTTCCTCTTTAATGGTTTACTCCCTTATTTTGTCAGCATACATCCTCCAGTAACTTCCTAAGAAAGGATGCAGGCTTGAAAACCATTAATTCTCCTCTTGCCCTTGTTGATGGGCCCAGCTGGGCTTAGAATTCTAGGTTGAAAATCTAGACTGACTCTAGATTGGCAAAGGGCAGTTGTCCAGGTCTCTAGCTTCAAGCTGTTATTTTTATCTTCAATCCTTTGTGTATAACTTTAGGTAACTTTTTAAATATCATTCTGGAAGCTTCTAGAATGATATTTAGCTTTATCCCTAAAATTCTGAAATTTTATAATGCTAGGGTTGTGTCCACACCAACCCCGAGTGTTTGGGGGCACTCAGTGAACCATTTTAATCTGAAGATTTATATTCTTAAATTCTAGGCAAGATTTTTTTTTTTATTTCCTGCTGTAACTTTTATTATTTTACTACTGGTCTCATAGATTAATCCTTTAGTCTTCTTGTTGTTTACTTTTACCATATCTTCTATATTCTGAGAGATTCTCTCTCTCTCTTTTTTTTAGTCTATTTTATCTTCCAACTCTCCTATTTTTAAAAATTTTCATCAGCACATTTTTAATTTCTAAGAGTTCTGTTTCCTGATTATTGCTTTGTTTGGCATTCTATATTTATTTGTGGATATAACACATTTTCTTTTCTCTCTAAGGATAGCAATGGTAATTTCTTTGAAGTTTTCTTCTGATCACTACTATGTCTCTATTTCATGCTAGTTCCTTTTTTTCTGTTTGATTGGATCTCTTTCATGTTAGAACTTTCCTCAGTTAACTAGTCATCTTTGGTTACCCATTCATTCTGCAGAATAAAGCATTAAAAATTGGACTGGAAACTCTATGTAGGAAGGCAGGACTTGCAAAATAGTGAACATTTCTGTAGGAATAGCTGGATGTTTTGTCAAGAACATCCAGATGTCACCAGAACATATAGATGTCATCTATAAGGATTTTCACTGGGGTGGTCAAAGCCTGTCCATGGTTTACTATATGGGATGAATGTATGCCTGGGTGCTTGCATTCCTAAACTGTGTAAGAGAAGGAGGCTGGGGTCTTCTCTGTTAAGTCTTCAGACTTTCACTGAATCCTCTCTTATCAGTCAGCTACTGCTGTGTAACAAACAACCACAAAAAATCCTCTGTGGTGCACAACAATAAGCTTTTATTTCACTACACACCTTCAGGTTAGCTGGGATTGGTTGATCTAGGCAGGGCTTAGATAGCCTGGTCTGCTTTGAGCTGCAGATCTGCAGGTCATCTGGACACTCCTGCTCCCTGTTTCTTATGTATTCTTGGAAATGGCAGGCTTCCTGGGATTTCTTTCATCAGCACAAGAGAACATGGTGCAAGCACATCAAGCCTCTCCTTTTGAGGCATATGCTAACATCCCATTGGCCAAAAGCAAGTCACACAGCCGAGGCAGCATCAGCAGAGTAGGGAAGCACACTCCTCCCCCAGAGGGAGAGGAAGGAGGGAGTGATTATCTGCTAAGTGTAATCAAATCTACCACATCCTCAGTAATTGGTCTTGGGCCTCACCCCATCTGCTTTGTGGCTAGTGTCCTCGAGTCCAGAACTCTCTGGTTGGATTTCCCTGCCTGGGTTAGGGAGGGGTGGTTGCTGGGTGCATAGTGCAGGGGAGAGGACCAGGGAGTCTAACTACTTATACTTATAACTACTAAACAACCCCCGGTTTTCAGCCTCCTGCCTCATCGGGTACCTGGGTCTGCCACTTTGGAGCCCCCTCACAGTTCTGTAAGGCCAGTTGGTTGCATCTCTCCTGTCTCCAACCCTCCTACCCCACCCTGCCATGGAAGAGCAGGCACTTAGATTTGTCTTTCCTGGGCTCTGTTAAATCATTTACCACCCCTCCATCTGCTCTTCATGGTTATGTGCTGCGGTTTGGGGCCACAGGTGTCTCCTGGTTTCTTTGAAGATGAGAGTTTTGTGTTTCTGTTTCATGTTCTCCTTGTTGTTAGGCTGCTTTTTGGCCAGGGGTGAGGGGGTGGAAGCATCTCTACCTGGCACCTTGAAACCAAGGTCTCTTCCTTTTTCTGTTGAACACACTTTTGTGGTATGTTGATCAAACCCCGTGGCAGATGTTGAGTTACACGTCTGTCTTCTGAGCCTCTGGGGAGCAGGCGGCTGGGTCCCACCCCTCTTTGCCCCTCTAGCTCCCAGCACTTGGCACAGAGTGCACTGTTAGCATATGGGAACTGAATTGAACTGAACTTCAGACTACATGAATGACTGCTCATCATTTTACTTTCTCAAAGCCTTCCAAAGTCTTCTAGAACTATGCTAGATCTGTGTTTCACTCCCCAGAGCCTACTCTGCCCTGGCTCCCACATCCCATGAGGCTTACCTAGATGGAGTCAATTGGCCCCAGTGGTGAATATTTCTTGGGCAGTGGAGGAGTTAAGAGGGTAGGAAGGAGAGTTAAGAGATCAAAGGAAGAGTCAGCAGGGACTTTGGCCCCAAAAGAGGCATTGTTTCAGTATACCATCATATTATCTTTCATGATCCTGTGAGATGACTGGGCTCAGTCGTCTGGCTCTTCTGTTCCACAGGATGTTGGCTGGGGCTGCAGTCATCTGGGGACTCAACTGGGCAGACATCCAAGATGGCTCCCACACATGACTGATGCCTTGATGAGGATGCTGGAAGGCTGGGCTCAGCTTGGACACTAGAAGGATTGGGTCTCTCTCTCCTTTAAAGTCCATTTTTTTTTTTTTGTCTGCTTCTTCATTTATATAAACAACAGAGACTTACCCAGCATCCACTAGATGCCAGGTACTTGCTAGGATCATGGTGACCCTACACTGAGGATTCAAAGTGGCATAATTACATTTGTAAATGAAGATGATCTCCCAGGATGCCTGATGGAGGTTAGACAAGGCAGGGAGAGGGCAGGCAGGAAAGCTTGTGAGAAGGCATAACTACTGTCCAGGGGATGATTGCAAGGCCTAGAGCAGGAAGTGATGATGGGCCAGATGACAGGGTAAGTTTAACAGATATTGGGAAGCTAAATTTTCCAGTCTTGGTAACCCGTGAATGCTGGGAGCACAGAATGGGAAAAGCCAGGGGGACCCCTGGCCTCTGTTTTAGAAGAAGACACAAGGATAAGCCTGACTGCAAGACAGAGAGCCCCAAACAAAGTAGGCCTATCTGGCAGGTGCTCTCCTGCCCATCAGGTGATGATTTCATTGCAAGAGGCCAATCACTCATACCCAGTCCAAGCCTGACAGTAGCAGGGTGCTTGGGAGTGGCTGCTGTCAAATGAGTGAACATTACCATGTTGTCAGCTTTTGCTCATAACTAACAGTTCTTCCTGTTTCAAAATTCTTCACTGACTTTCCTCAAGGTTTCTCTTTTCTTTCTGAAGGCCTTCTGGTCCTCAGCCAATTTGCAAAGCAGAAACGAGTGACTCACCCAATGTCCAGCAAGCTCTGGATGCAATGATACAGAGGAAGGAGCAAAGAGCTAGGAGTCCTAAGACCTCAAGCTAATAGTAACAGAAGGCATGACCAACAGCAGCATAAACAAATAAGTGGTTTCCTTTTTGCTCTGTTCCCTTAAAAAGGCACCCATTGGCAGTAGTTCAACTGCTGACCAAAGTTTTGAGGAATCAAGGCTTTTTTATCTTTCTGCTTCTCCATTATTAGAATATTAGGTTATATTTTTCTGTTTGTGGTTTCAGGTTCATAAGATGGCTGCTGCAGCTCCAGACATCTCATCAGAATTCATTAGAGAAGGAGCCAGGACACAGGACAGTGTTGGTTGGTTCTATCATTTTTTTTATGGAGGAAAACCAAAACTTTCACAGAGGCTGCCTCTCCAATTACTTTCATTTTATGTCTTATTGGCCAGAACTGTATGAACTTGGAACTCCAGCTGCAAAGCAGGCTGAGAACAAGTATTTTTGTCTGGGGCTAGATACATTGCTGTTCTGGACACAACTAGGATTCTATTAGCAAGGAGGATGCAAGTAGTGGTGGTGGGTTGAAAAGCACAGTGTCTGCCATAGTGAATTGAGCCCTAACTCCTATGTCTCTGTTTACTTCTTTGCAAAACAAAGTTGTTAGTGCTACATTGGGAGGCTACCAGGAGAATTAAATGAGATCATATGTGCTAGGTGAAACCACACAATGGTGAGAGTATTTATTTCCTGACTTTATTACTGGTATAAAACAAGGACTGCGTTCACTGGGGTAGGCTTAGTAGAAGAGGTATCTGGCAGAGGAGGTGTGAGCACAGGAGAGAGGAAGGCAGGGTGTGGCCAGGCCTGAGGCCACCAGGATGGCCCTGGATTTATTTATCCCAAGACCCCAGAAGAGCAGGGAAGAGAAAGAGGTTCTCGATTCTGGCCTGCTGGGAAAGGCCTTCTCATGGCTTTTAAACATTGGACATCTTAGAGTGTGGATTCTGACCCACACATATCTGTGTTTGGGTTGTGTGTGCTGAGGGTGGGGTGAGGTAATAGTGTTAATGGTTTTTTGGTTTGTTTCAGAAGAGAGGTAACTTTGAAAACATAACAACCTTGTCTGAGCTGAAACTGAGAAAGAACGTGGGGCTTCCCTGCCTATACCCCATCCCTTTCTAGATGGTGGGGCTCTCCAGAGGGAAGGACAGTGAGCTGAGATCTTGCATCAGAACTTCAGGTCTTGGGGCAGTGGAAGTGGCCAGGAGCCCTGTAGGAGCCAGAAATGGAAATTCAAAGCATTTCACTGGCTGCGAATTGGGAGACTTCTGGGTTGTCAGGACAGGGTCTCATATCTCTTTTTAAAAATCCTTTATTTTAGCTTCTCTAGACTGTCAGCCCCTGACGGCAATAACTCGGGTGAATCGCAGGACCACACAACAGTGCCTGGAACAGAGTAGGTACTTGGTAAATTTGTGTTGAATGGACGGATGAAGCTCAGATAAATAGAAGCAGGATCATCCAAAGTCTGGCATTCGTGAATCAGCAAACACTGAGGGGAGATTGGCTCCATACCCGTCCGTGGCGCTTTAGGGATGAGCTTTGTTAATCCTGACAGCAGCCACATCTCTTCTTAAAGAAACTTTCCTGTGCTTAGTGCCTGCTGGACCAGCATTGGTTCCTTACACTGTTTGGACACTTTCCTGGGACTGCCAATATTGGAGACTGGGGTTTCTGGCTGCTTGACACCCATATTCCCAAATTCTGACAAGGCTCTCAGCCTCCTTTTGAGAATCAAATCCCCCCACCTCCACCCTAGTGGGTGCGGTTTTGAAATGGCAGCCTACTCTCCCTACTCTAGTTTGTCAAGTGGTCTAGGTTTGGCCAATCAGAGCACAGGATTCTCCTGACAAATGTGATTGGTTGAAAGGGGGCCCAAGATCTAAGCTGGACCAATCAGAGTAAACCTTAATCAGAACTTTGCCTGGGGCAGACACTTGCTCTTTTTTGCTGAACTTGCAACTGGAAGGGTGAAGCCCTGAGAGTCACTGTGCCTAAGAATGAACCAGACAGCAGAAGGTATAGAAAAGTGAGCCCTGAAGACTTCATTTGAGCCCCCTTGATCAAGCTGCACCTGAAGTCATGATATTTCCAATCTTGAATCAATAAATTTATTTTCTGCTTAAGCAGGGTTTCTATTGGGTTTCTGTTTGCAATGGCAAAAGTCCTGACTGGCAGGATCTGAAAGTTTTAAGACTCTCACAGATAAATGCAGCTCAGGGTCCTGTGAGTGGAGCAGAAAGACTTGAGAGACGGCAGGAGTCAGCAGGACCCTGGTTTTTGATTGACTGGGCAGGTACTCACAGAAATTTAGAAAATCTGAATATAATATGTTGTCCCCAAAGGAGGACTAAGACCAGAGAGGAACAAACCTTCTGAGACACTTAATTTAGCTCAGTAGAAGAACTCTCAATAAGCAAGACCATCAATACTTGAGTATACTGCTGCCCTAGAAGGGAATGAGAGATCCATCTCTGAAGGTATGTAAGTGGTGGCCAGCAACCATCTGGCCTGAAGTTCCCAGAGGGGATTCAGGCATTGGGGGTGAGGGGAGGAGTAAACAGGTAGATGACGCCACGTGTGGCATCTGACCACAGCAATGCAGGGGTGGCTTACTGGGTGCTGGGACCCCCTTCTGGCCCCTGAGAAGGCTGGAGCATGACGGGATGGGGGCGCAGCACCTACAAATTTACACTCTTTGGGCCCCCAGGGGGACCTTCAGCACAGAGAAGACGGTCAACCAAGCTCTGCAGCCATCTTGCTAAGAAACGCCACAGGAAGGGAAGAGCATGGCCAGCCAGGGGGGCCACTGGGCATTGGGTTGGGGGCCTTGGAGAGTCAAAACATCTGGCTGGGAAGGCTGGATGCATCCTGGAAGGAAGACAAACAAGGGGTGAGAATTTGGGGCCAGGCAGAATCCACAGCCTGCTCCCAGCTCTCCCGGCTCCCAGCTCACTCCAGCTCCCAGCTTGTGCTCAAGGTTGGCCAAGTCCTCTCTATCCTTGTGGGTGCCTCCCACCCCCACCCATCCCTCTTCTGCCCTAATAGCCTCAGAGCTGAGTCCGCCCTGCCTCTACCCCATATGTGAGTGTCGGGTCTCCCCGGCTCAACTGGGCTCCTGAGGGACCGGAGCTGAAGTATCTCTTCACCCTGGTCCTCTCCGCCCTCCTGCAGGGACTGCACATTGGGAGCTCAGTGACACCACGCTTGGTTCCTGTTACCTAGCATTTTTTCTGATACTTTGAACCCTTCTTCTGGGAACTGGGCTCACAGAGCAGGCCCAGTTCAGTCAAATGAGCAAACTGAGGCCCCTTTAATGGTCCCTCTTCTGTCCTGGCCTAAATACCACTCCTGGTGAAACCTAGGGCTACCAAGCAGTGGCTGAATGCCTCCCTCCCAGCCACGGCCTGCTGTGTGTGGGGAGTGGTGGAAGCGGGGGAGGGAGTGTCATGAAGCCATGTGGGCGGGACTCTTACCCCTAGAGGATGCTGCAGGGGCGCTTCTGTGGCCGTGTGGGCTGCGGGCACAGAACGGCCCGGATCGCCTCATCAAAGACGGTTTTCAGGCCTCGCTGGGTGAGGGCCGAGCACTCCAGGTATTTCACTGAGTCTGGGTCAGGGCAGCAAGAGAACAGAGGCCTAGGTCAGGGCTGGGCAAAACCCCTCCCAAGTCATACAACCATACCAGGCTGTGGGGGCCCCCTGGGCTGTGTCCCTCACACATTCACCTCTCTGTGCCTCAGTTTCCTCATATCTGAAAGGAGGAGCTTTATTCAGGGGGAAAGGTTAAGACCCACGACAGCAGGTTTGTGTCTTTCTCGAACACATAAGCCCGTAATTTGCGGAAGGTGGCAGGAATTTTGATACCTTCCTGGGAAGAAAGGAGCTCAAGCTGCAGTGACCAAATCTCTCAGCACTTCACTTTCTTTCAGAAGATTGCCACATACCTGCCTCCACCTTCCCGTAGAAGGCCTGAAGAACCCGTGACCTGCTCACCAGGACCTTCCAAATATCATCGAACTGGTCCATGCAGATCACTTCATTTTACAGATGAGAAAGCTGAGGCTCAGAAAAGTCGCCAGTCCAAAGTCACACACTAGACATTTCCCGTCCCCCAGGGGCTGCTGAGAATTCTCAACAAGAGGAATGAGAAATGGGGAGCCTTGTTCACCTGTGAGGGGACTGTCCTTCTCCCATGTGACCACTCAGGGCTGGAGCCCAGGGCACAGTGAAGAAGACAGGCTGAGCCCCACTCCCGGGGCAGTGTTCCCTGACCTTCTGGAAGGAACCTGTGTGAGTTTTTGTGTCCACAACAACCCAAGCTGTCTCCCTGAAGTGAGCAGTTGAAAAGTTCTCCCTGAGAGAAGCCTGGGGGCCGATTTTAGGAACCAGAGGTGGTTGGGGGGTGGGGGGAGCAGGGAAATTTGCCTCCTCCCTAGACCTCACTCCTCTGTGAGGAAGGAAGCAGACTGACACTGATCGGCACCTGCTCCCTGCTAGGTGCTGAGCTGGGTGCTTCCGACAACCCTGTGAAGAAATTCTGTGAATCCCCACTTCCTGGGTGAGGAAACAGGCCCAGAGAGGGGATACCCCAGGCCCAGAGACACACAGCTTGGAAAGGGGAGCCAGGATCTCAGGAGGGGCAACCCGGGATGAGGGAAAGAAAGGATGGGGCAGGAACAAGGAAACTGAAGCTCAGAGAGGATGTCATTTGTCTAAGTCACACTCTGGACTCTCCCATCGCCTTTGCTCATGGGAGCACTGTCCCAGCAGGGAGCATGGGCAGTGGTCCCAGGGCAAGGCTGGCAGGGACCAAACACCATGACTTAGGTCTGGGAGTCTCACATAACCCTCTGTGCCCAGAAGAGTCTCCCTGGGCATTGGGCCATTGTCCCCTTGCAAGGAACTGAGAGGGACTGTGGCCAATGTCCACTTCTTCCTTTCACACCCACCAATGTGTCCTCCCTGGCACCTGCCACCCTCCTACTTCTTGGCTAGGAGTATCCAGAGAAAGAATCCTGACTGGGGGCCTGGCCTTGCTATGCACCCCAGGCTCCCACCTGTGGGGCAGCAGACCACCTTGATCATGACTGAGGGAGCCACGCAGCCCGGGTTCCAGTCTTAGCTCTGTCACATCCCAGTTAGGTGACCTTGAGCTCTTGACTTCTACCTGAGCCTCAGTTCCATCCTCAGTAAAGTGGGGTGATGAGAGTTCCTCCTTCATAGTTGCTATGATGATGAAGCAGGAGAATGCACAGGCCCAGCACCCAGGAAGTGCTCAATCCATGTCAGCCGGAATTGGCAGCTGCACCACAAGTCAGCCCACTGGGCTGGCTGGTGGACAGAGGCCACCACTGTCTCATCAGCCCTGAAGGCCCCCCAGTCCTCCCCCTTGGCCTGGGCCGGTCTGAGGCAAGTTCAAAGTCATTAGTCACTGCCCCTGCCCCACTTTCATCTGGGATCAGCTCCAAGAAAAATTGGCTAGAGGCCATGGCAGGACCCCCAACTCATCTCCTTCTGGCAGAGAAAGGACCTTTAGGGAGTGTGCAGGCTGGCTTGTACAGATGGAAAAACTGAGGTCCAGAGAAGGGAAGCCCCTGGCCCAAGGTCATACAGACAGTGCCAGAGCTAGTACCAGAATCCAGGCTTCCAGGCCCCATCTTATCCCAAAGCCTCTGCTTTAAAATGGAAAGGGTCTCAGGCTCAGAGGCACTGTCTTGGGTGGAAGGAGTCCGGGAGGCAGACTGATCAGAAAGAAGAGAAGGCAGGGTCAATCCCCAGTATCTGTGAGGAAAGACCAGAGAGCCTGGGAGTCAGAGCCCCCAGGATGGGACGTAGGACCCAGGGTTTAAGCGGCAACAGAGGCCCCCTGGGAAAGACGGCCATGTCACTGGGCAAGTCATGAGAAAGGAGAGGTAGAGGCTGCGGTTTCTCTTCCTGTGGAGAGATGTGAGTCCCCAGGGCCCTCCCAGTTCCGGCGGAAGGAAGAGGGTTAGGGTTGAGGGAGGGAGGGGCTGGAGGAGGCCCCACCAGTTCAGGGGCCAAACCCTGGGTCTGAGGGACCCTGTGGTGACACAGAGAGCCCTGGGCAGCTGGACTGCAACTCACAGCGGCCAAACCCTGCTGGCGGTCCCAGGCTCTTGGGCAAGTGCCCTGTCTCCAGGTGGCAAGCAGGTCAGGGCCTGAAAGACAGCAGACCTGGACACCATGGAAGAGGCCAGACACACCAGTCATAGCTGGTACAGACAGCCCTGGGCCACCACGAGGAGGCCCCCACGCCAGTGCCTTGTGGTTCTGTGTTCAAATCCTGCTTCTGCCACCTACCAGCTGTGTGACCCTGAGAAGTCACTTCACTTCTCTGGCCCAGTGACTGGGAAGCAAAGAGGAGTTGGGCTGAGAAGCCAGGAGGGTGGGGAATGAGGGGTGAGGAGGAGGCAGAAGGGAAGGCATCACCCTTCAAAGCCAAGCTGAAACAACCCCTCCAGGAAGCCTTCCCGGAAAACCCAAGCTTGAGTTGACTGCTCCTCTGAGAAATCACAGCACACCCCACTCCAACCCTGCTCTGTCTGTCATGTCAGTATCTGCTTACGGATTGCACTAGTACCAACAGTGATCCACACAGAGTGCTTCCCATGCACGGTGCTTCTCTAGGGGCTTCGCGGGTGTGAATTCACTGAATTCTCCCAACCACTGAGAACCACTTCTATTGCCATATTTCACTGATAAGGAAACACAGGCATAAGTGACTCGTCCCGGGCCACACAGCTAGTACCTGGCACAGCCAGGGTTGGAATGCACAGTCTGGCCCTGGAGGCTATGTGTGCAATCACTACAAGGCTGTGTCGGAGTTCCCCTCTCTGAGCCAAGCCCCCTACCAATCTCCTTGGCCAGTGCCAGGCCCTGTGGGTAGGTGATAGGCGCCAGCTTCTTCTCCTTCAGCTTCTCGATGGTGTCCTTGTCGTCCCTCAGGTCCAACTTGGTGCCTACCAGGATGATCGGTGTGCTCGGACAGTGATGCCGCACCTCGGGGAACCACTGGACCAGTGGGCAGGTGCAGGGGGTCATGTAAGGAGTGGAGGGAGACGAGGGGCACAAAGTTGGGAGAAGAAAAGAAGGGGGCATGAGGGTGTGTGGAAAGGAGAGGACAAGGTCAGAGAGTAAAGTTAACTATCCCAAATGTCTCTGAGACCCGAGTTCCCCCCCTCATCCCCGCCCACCAGCCGTGGTTGATACCGAGAACCATCTCTGCCCACATCCTCTGCTGCCCAGAGGCAGGCCAAAGTCTCCAGTCCCTCCCTGCCATGCTCCCCTCTTCAGGGTCGCCTGCCCTAACCCCTAAGGTCCCGCTCCGTCCCACTCACCTTGGCCCGGACATTCTCATAGGAGGCTGGGCTGACAAGGGAGAAGCAGATGAGGAAGACGTCCTGGGGAATAAAGCAAGGGTTACTGGTGAGAGGAGGCCTGCAGGTGTCCAACCTGGGCCCTCCACACCTGGGCAACCACTGAGGGCTGGAGCAGCCCAGGCGATGCTAGGCTCTTAGGATCTGGCAGAGCACTGTTTCCCTTCTCTATAGCAGGCTGCTGCTTGTTTATCCAACACTTCCTAAAGGCCAGGGTCTGTTCTAAGAGGATAATCCTCACATTACACTGTAGCGATGCCGCTGCTACCCCATTCTACAGACAGGGAAAGTGAGGTTTACAAGGAGGTTAAAGGGTGTGCCATCTGGAATTCCAGAGTCCGTGCTCTCACTACCCCTCTGTCGGTTTACCGGTCCCAGCCCTTTCTCTGCCACCCTGAAGGGAGAGCCGAGAAGCCACAGAGCCACCTGCCACTGTGCCCCCATCTCCCCTCCCCCCACCACACTCCCCTGGGGCTGGTCATCCCGAGATTCCTTTGGATCCCTGTCCGGGGTCTGCCTGCCCCACCCACTGGGCACCAGGTGGAGCCAGAGCCCACGGGAAGACGGGAAGGCACAGTGATGACAGACAGAGCCGGATGGAGGGGGGGTACTCCTTGAGCTGCGCCTCAAGGGGAGGGTTAGGGTTCACCAGGCCGAGCTGGCACTCCAGGCGGAGGAAACAGGGACGTGAAGGCCAGGACCACGAGGAGGGGTGGGGTGGTGTACCGTCTGCGGGTAGGAGAGTGGCCGGAGGCGATCATAGTCCTCCTGCCCGGCCGTGTCCCACAGCCCCAGGTTCACGGGCTTGCTGTCCACCATCACATTGGCTGAATAGTTGTCAAACCTGTGAAAACAAGACAGTGGGTCCATCTCCAGCCCCAGAGTCTGTGGACTTGCCATCCCTGGTTCCGTGATGGAGGCCAAGACCCAGAGAGGGGCTACAATGGGACCCAAGTCACACTGCACTCTGCAGTTGGGGTTAATTTTTAATTTTTTAATGCCAATCCATTATATTATAAAAAAATGTTAAATGCAGGAGAGCATAAAGAAGAAAACATTGTCTCTACTCTTTTTCTGCCCTGTCTATACTTCCTGGGTCAGGAAGATCCCCTGGAGAAGGGATAGACTGCCCACTCCAGTATTCTTAGGCTTTCCTCATGGCTCAGCTTGTAAAGAATCTGCCTGCAATGCAGGAGACCTGGGTTCCTTCCCCGGATTGGGAAGATCCCCTAAAGGAGGGCATGGCAACCCACTCTGATATTCTTGCCTGGAGAATCCCATGGACAGAAGAGCCTGGCGGGCTACAGTCCATGGGGTCACAAAGAGTTGGACATGACTGAGCGACTCAGCACACATCACACATCCCTTGAAGAGATGATTTTTCAAGACTGTATAACATTCTCTTGAAGGCACAATCAGAATAAACTTTACCCACCTCTGCGGCTGAACACTGCAGCTAGTCAACCAATTTTTTTTAAGTTATTTTTTTATGTGGACCATTTTTTAAGTCTTTATTGAATTTGGTAACAGTATTACTTCTGTCTTATACTGTGGTTTTTTTGGCCTAGAGGTTTATGGGATTTTAGTTCCCCAACCAGTGATTGAACCCGCACCCCGTGCATTGGAAAGCAAAGTCTTTATCACTGGGCCCGCAGGGAAGTCCTGCGGGTACTCATTATTTGTTGAACGAATGCTCATTCCCATCTTAGTTTGGGCCCCCCCAGAAGCAAACCTGGAGATGAAATTTACTTGGGAAGTGATCCCAGGACCCAAGGGAGGGGCAGAAGCTATTGAGGTGTTACTGGGGGGCGGGTGGAACTGGGACTCCATCTTGCCGGGGCCTCTGAGCACAGGGCATCCCCCTGAGGAGGCAGCAAGCTAGGGTATTTACCGCCTTCTCCATCTCCCACTGGCAGAGGGCTATCCTGGGGTATTAATTCACTGGCCTTCCAGCCTACCCCAAAAGCTGCCAGTCACCGGAGACTTCAGGAAATGCCATTGGCACACACTGGAAAGGCACATGCTGAAGGATGTGCACATGCTAAACTCTCCCTGCTGACACCAGACAGGCCTCGGACAATCACATGAGCTTCCAGATTTTTTTAAAGGTTCTGCTGCTGCTGCTGCTAAGTCGCTTCAGTCGTGTCTGACTCTGTGTGACCCCAGAGACAGCAGCCCACCAGGCTCCCCCGTCCCTGGGATTCTTCAGGCAAGAACACTGGAGTGGGTTGCCATTTCCTTCTCCAATGGATGAAAGTGAAAAGTGAAAGTGAAGTCGCTCAGTCATGTCTGACTCTTAGCGACCCCATGGACTGCAGCCTACCAGGCTCCTCCATCCATGGGATTTTCCAGGCAAGAGTACTGGAGTGGGTTGCCATTTAAAGGTTCAGTTCAATAGTATTTCTCGCTACACACATTCCTGAGAGGCATTCCTGGTCCCTAACGCTATGCAAGAAGAAACTGGGATCAGAGAAGTAGAGTGACTGACCCTAGGCCACACAGCCAGTGAGCAAGTGACCCAACCAGGTGTGACGCCAGTTCTGATTCCATGCCCAGTGTTCACTACCCCGTGCCACAGCTGCTTCCGCAGCTTCCCTGTGGGTGAGAGACCACCACCTTCTCTCTCTGCACTGAGGTCACCCACACAGGTTCCTGCTTCTTGTCCCCTGCCCTGGCTCACTGAGGCCTCAGGCTCCTCCAGCTTGTCCCCCTACTCCTCCCTTCACACATCAGCTAAGCTGTTTCTGTTTCTGGCAAGATTCAGGCTTCCTGCCTCCTTGAGTCTGTTCACGCTGTGCCCCCCTGACTGGAATGCCCTCCCACCCTCTCCTTGTCGAAGATGTTTCCTCCCTCCCAGGTTGCGTGGTCTGCCGCGCTCTCCAGCCTGTGCCCCTGTCTGCCCGTGCCTCTCTTGGGAACGCTCTTCTGTGCTCTCATCACCCCGTCTCCCATTCATGCTTCTAAGCCCTGCCCAGGCACTTCCTCCTCTGTGGGGAAACGTCCCGGCTACCTCTTTCCTTGGCCCCCACCTGGAAAGAGTTTGTCTTCCCCTCCCTCAGGCAACTGCTTTGCCTAGACTATGAGGTGCCTAGACATTACTGCGTCTCTCCTGCCATGTAGCTGTCCATGGGGGCAGGGCCCATGTCTCTTTATCTCTGAAGTCTCAGGACTGGCACCTGGTGAGTGTAGGTAGAACAGAGTTAAACTGAACCAGAGCACTTGAGACGCCACCTCCTCCATGAAGTCCTCCCAGAACACTGCTCAGAGACAGGCTGAAGAAGCCCTAGTGCTTCAGAGCAACTCAAAGACATCTGTCTTGTGACAGGCACCCTCCACCAAAACAGTGGGCCACTTGATGCGTTTAATACCCCGTGCTTGTCCAGCCTTCAGTTCCTCAGATGGCCCTGCTCCCTCCTGCCTGGAAAGTTCCTGCAAATGCCCTTCCCCTGGCTTCCTGCTCTTCTTTCCTGGTGCCAGGCTGACTCTTACTCATCCTTTTTCCAGCCCCATCGCAAGGTCATCTCCTCTAGGAAGCCTTCCCTGAGCCCCAGCCAGGTCGGGGCCCCCACCGCACCCCCACTCAGTAATCTGTGGTGAACTCAGCACCCAAAGGCATCAGGCTTGGCTTTCTCCTCATTGCACTGAGGCCTGCATTGCGTTTGGCACGTATCGGCTCAGTGGTAAAGAATCCTCCTGCCAATGCAGGAGACCGAGGTTCAGTCACTGGTTTGGGAAGATCTCCTGGAGAAGGAAATGGCAACGCATTCCAGTATTCTTGCCTGGGAAATCCCCCGGACAGAGGAGCCTGGCGGGCTACAGTCCATGGGGTCTCAAAAGAGTCAGACACGACTGAGCGGCTAAATGACAACAACAGCAACAGTTGCCCCGTGTCTGCTCTGGGTACCACCCATACTGCTGTGGGATTTCAGGCCAAAGGCACTATTCAGGGAGACACCGCAGGGCGTGATGGGAAAAGAAGTCCCTGTGTTTTCTTTGGCTTCAACCAGAAACACTCCTTTGGGGTGAGCTTAGGATATAGGGACATTATCTCCTTTAATGTCTAGTCTGAAATTCTGATACCAAAAAGTCCCCCAAGATTCCTTGAGCCAAGGATATCTATCTTCTCTGAACCAGCTCTAGGATCTCAGGGGCCATGGTGATGGGGAAAGAGCTGATTTGTAGGACCTGTCACAGGACTAAGCACTTGCTCTGGGGCCAGGCAGAGGGCTAGGGACCTTCATACCTTAGGTTTTGAAGTCCCATGTGACCCAAGACAAAAAAACCTCAAATTATTCCCTTTAGACAGTTGAGGAAATCAAGGCCCCAAGAAGTCAAATAACTTTTCCAAAGCCAGCCAGCTCAGGAGCACAGGAGCTGGGATTTTATCTGGTCTCCTTCTGAGCACTCATTTGTGAGCGAGAGAGAGTAGAGTAATGCTCCATAGAAAGGTGGATTTGCCTGGGGACACCCCCCCACCAGAGTGGGAAGAAAGCAGAAAGTTCCTTGTGAAGCCTTGTCCTGGCTATGTGACCCTGGGTGAGTAATCCAGCTTCTCTGAGCCTTACTTTCTTCACTGTGAAAAAAGAAAAGCCCCATCTCTTAGGGCCACTAAGAGGATCCAGGCAGAGAGGACCTTCAAGCCATCCCATGGGGAGATGCTGAGAAGCTGAGCAACCTCATCTTGAAACAGCCCCCTCACTGGCCCCTCCCCAGAGCCTGAGGAATTCCTGCAGAGACAATGATCCACAACCCCCGAGTCCCCTACTCCAGAGACCCACAGGCAGCCAGGACCAACGGAATGTATACCACCACCGTGGCCAACCCTCACTCTTATCTTCCAGATGAGGAAACTGAGGCTCACAGATAGGAAGGGACTTGCCCAAGATCTCACAGGCAGTTGGTGACAGAGTCGGGACTAGATCCTGTTACCCAGTTCAGAAAAGCCTGTGGTATAAGCATCACTGTGAGTTTATGGCTGGAGGCTCAGTGAAGTTTGAGCTCAGGTGCAGGGGCTCCCTAGCAGCTCAGATGGTGAAGAATCCACCTGCAATGTGGGAGATGTGGGTTCCATCCCTGGGTTGGGAAGATCCCTTGGAGAAGGGAAAGGCTACCCATTCCAGGATTCTTGGGCTTCCCTGGTGGCTCAGATGGTAAAGAATCTGCCTGCAGTGCAGGAGACATGGGTTCGATCCCTGGGTCAGAAAGATCCCCTGGAGGAGGGCATGGCAACCCACTCCAGCATTTTTGCCTGGCAAATTCCATGGACAGAGGAGCTTGGTGGACTATAGTCCATGGAGTCGCAAAGAGTCGGACACGACTGAGAGACTAAGCACAGCACAGCACGTGGGGCTGACCCGGACCTGTGCAGAGGGCAGGGAATCCATGTTTGCTGAGCACCCGGGGGTCCCAAATGCTGCTCCGGGTCCTTTATACTTAGATCATTCAGTGGACCCAGGAAGTGGATTCTACACTGTGTCTGGGATTCAGAGCCCTAGGGTAACCTGCCCACAGTCACACAGCTGGTATGCCTTTACCCAGAGTCTGTGTGGCCCCTTTCTGCACCCCTAGGCTACACACTCAGCTCTGTAGCCCTCCACCATGGAGAGGAGGAAGGGCATGGGACAGATGAAATGGCCCTCGGCCCTGCGTATCACTTGACCACCACCCAAGCCTCCAGGGGAAGGAAGGTGGACTCACAGAACACAAAGAACACAAGGCATGCATGGCTGCTGATTTGGGGACCAGGGAGCATTGATATGTCAGGCGAGGCATGGACCCCTGTGAGGATTCGCCGCCCGGTCCTTGGGACAATAGGGAGCCACCAAAGGCCTTTACCAGGTGGGGGTGACATGCTCAGCTTTGCATTTGGAAAAGGTTCTCTTGGCCACTGGGTGGGAACATCTTGGAGAAGGGTCAGAGGGGAAGCTGGGAGACAGAGCCGCCAGTGAGAGAGGCGGGTGGTTGGAGGAGATGCGGAGGCATGGGTGTCCCAGATGGGATGGGAGGGGACAGAGGCTGTGTAGGAACAGTGAGGAGGCTTGAGCCAGCTGGACACAGGGAGGGATTAACACACCTGGTGGCAGGAGTATGGGGCAAGGGGGAGTTGTGAGGCCAGGTGGGAAAACTTGGCAGGACCCCAGGAATCTCCACTAGGGAGGCTGGGTGTCATCATGTCTGTGGGAATCCAGGCTGGACTGCCAGTTTACAAAGGAAAGTGAAAACCAAATACTGGCCCATCTGACCCAAATTAACTCCTTGTGTTCTTCCCAGAGAGAAGCCCTGCAGAGCCGAGCTCCCTGCTGGTGACTGAGTTCCAGCACCTTCTCAGGGCAGACTGGAGCACACCCTCTCTGCCAGACAGGGTGGTCCAGTCACTACAGAGTGCCAGCGAGGTGCTCGACTCTGTTCTAGCAGCCAGTCTAGTGAACTAGACGGACCAGGGCCCTGTCCTCACAGAGGTGCCATCCCAGCAGGAGAAGTCAGATCAGGATGGGCAACAGAGACTATCCAGCAGGGTGTGGAGGGATGGAGGAGGCCTGGGTGGAGGAAGGGATTGTTTAGACCGGGGTCAGGGATGGGCTACTTCAGCAGGGAACTGAGTGATGGGAAGTGGTGCGTGCAGAGGCCTGGAGGAGGCTGGCATGTCTGGTCCCCAAGGACCAAAATGGAGTGGGTAGGAAATGGGTTTTGAGAGGGGAATTTCAGCAAGGTATTCCTCTATCTAATTTTTACATTTGAAAGCTCACCTGGGCTTCCCTTTGAGAATGTTCATAAGGAGAGGGTAAGGGGGAGATCCCCTAGGTCATGAACATCCCATAGCAGGGTCTTTCTACCTTGTCTTTGTATCTCTAATGCCCAGCACCTGACCATCCACAGAGCAGGCTTCAGTCTCCCAATCTGTGAGACATGGCTTTGACTTCGAGCTCTTATCCCCCAACCCTAGGCAGTAAGTTGAACTCGTTCTCTCTCTTATCTGATCTGGTTCTTGTGGCACAGGCCTCTGGCCCCAGCAAACCCTGCCACCCTGAGCCCCAGAGCCCTCCTGACCTTTATCTCTCTGCTGGAGATCTCAGGCTGCCTGTTTCCCCAAACTCTACTCTCTCCAATTATCCCCACCCTCCAGTGTCAAGGGCTCAGGGTGGCTTATTTTCCCCTCTCTGTCACAGGAGTACAGACTTTGAAGCAGGAGCCCCTCTAGGGGCTTGTCCAGAGCCAAGTGACTCCGTATGGAAGACAAAAAGGGTGGGGTGCAGGTCTGGCAGCATACCAGGCAAGGCCCAACACAAAATGAAAATGTAGGGCCTCTTGTTCAAACATTAAGAATTTGGGGATGGGGGCCTCCGAGCATTAAACGAAGTGCAGGAGCCTCCTGTGTGGGACTCTGTGAGCCTGCCTGGATGGCCCACCTGGGAGCAGGCCCTGATCTCTGACCCAGCTCCTCAGACTCCCTTCCTTGGCCTCTGCTGGTCCCCCCACCTCAGAGAACTCACCTCCCATCTCCCTGCACAGGGAAGGTGCCTGGGCAAGGAACTTGGCACCTCCCAGCCCCGGTCCACTTCTTAAAGAAAGAGAAACTGAGGCTCAGAAAGGGGAAGCATTTGGTCTAAGGTCTTTGAGCAAGTGGGCCCTTCAGCCCATCTGTGACAGACAGAGGCAGGAGAGTAGGTGGTGCCAGTGACAGTCCTGGTGACAACAACCTTCTACAGGAGCTGGTTGGCCTAATGTTACACCTGCCTCCCTGCCGGGTCTAGAGCCCACCATCCCTCAGCACCAGGAGGCGCTGATATACGTTTGGTATTGGATGGTGAGTGGGCAGATACAGGCTGACGCTAAGAGGGGCACTGGTGCCCCCATGGGGAGTTGGGAACAGAACCAGGCCAGAAATTGCTTTCCCAGGTTTCCTACCCAGGTTTCTCTGCCCTCTCCTAGCTGCCATCCTCCTGCCTGGGCTGGGGTCCCTGAGGCAATTGGAGCCTGGCCCCTTGTGCCAGGGAGAAATAGAGAGATCCTAGGCCACCTGGTGACCCTGGAGGGCAGGTCCCTTAGCTTCTGTGAGCCTCAACTCCCCCCACAGACACTGTGGGACTAAAATAATCCCAACTCCTCCCATGAGCATCAAATGAGGTCACACATGTGTGACATTTCCAGGGACCGGCACCCAGTAGGCCCTTGAGAGATGGTAGCTGTGATCCATCCTCCTAGGGCCTCTCCATAAAGTTCAATTCAGGTCAACTCAAGATATATACATTGTTTCTAAGACAATGTGTAGATTATACTGCATGTAAAACCCTAAGACCCTTAAAGAACTGGAAATGGCTCCCTGCCCTCTGTAGACTCTTGGTCATGGAAAAGATCAGATAAAGTCTGTCTAGGGAGTGAGAAACCTCTGCAGGCTATGTCAGAAAGGCTTTCTGGAGGAGGGATGCTGGAGCTGGCCTGGAGGTCTTAGATGCATGGGCATAGGAAGGAAAAGCACTTGAGGCAGAAGGAACAGCTGGAGCAAAGGTCCTGAAGTAGAAGTGTCCAGGGTGTGTTTGGTGACCAGGCGGCCAGAAACAGAACAAGAAGTGAAGAACTGGGTGGTGAAGCCAGAAGGGAAGGTTGGAGAAGGCCACACAGAGCCTTGGGTGCTGTGCTGCAGAGCTGGGGGGCTGTTGTGAGGGAGTGGGGCCGCCGAGCATCAAGGAGAGAGGGGCTGGTGCTTCCGTTCACCCCACATACTCCTCCATACCTGCAAATCAGGTGACAGCCCTGCTCCACATCCAACACAAGCGTGGGTCCTGATTGGTCTCGGGTGGCACTGTCCTCTCCCCCTGCACAAGCATGTGCCCTGACATCTCCAGTCTCCCAGTGTTAAGGCTCTCCTCCTGCACCCACTCCCCTCCTCTGTCCCAGTCCCCTTCCACCCAACTCTGCTCAGGCCAGCTCTCCATGTCTCCCTGCTTGAAGGCCCCGCTCCCTGGCTTGCCTCCTGCACCTGTCTCCCCTCTGGGAGCCCAGGGCGCTCATCCTGGCACAGGTGGCTACCTCCCCCTCTGGATCAGCAGGCAGCTCTGCTGGCCCAAGACTGGCTGGAGCCTGACCCTGAGGTGCCCACACAGGCCCGGCACACAGGAAGTGCCTGAAAGGGGGGTGGGCCTGGTGGTCCATGCGTGTCTCCCCAGCCACCGAGCGTCCCACCCACATGTAGAACTCACACGGTGGGGATGTACTCTCCAGGGAAGGCGTTGGTGGTGTAGCTGATGAGCAGGCAGGTCTTGCCCACGGCTCTGAAAGACAGGAAGTTCAAGAGGACAGCAGTCAGGGGCCCTGCCTGAGACCCGGGGAGGTTTTCTGAGGATCCGCGCGGTCCCCTAGCCCAGCCCTCAGGAGATACCCAAGCCCCACCTCCACGGGCCTCAGTGTCCCCATCTGAGAATTTCCGTATCAGCGTTATCACACCTGAGATGTTTGTTAAAGGACAGACTTTGGGGTCCTACCCGAGATTCTGAATCATGAGTGTGGCATGGATCTAGCAATTTGTAACAGTCTTTCCCAGGTGACTCTGATGTGAAACAGAGGATTAAAAGCAGGGGGTCCCCAGGAGGTTCCCGAAGCCTGACCAGGGCTCTGCCATTACTGCCCTGGGATCTAGATCCTTCATCACCCACCCAGCAGGGGTGCGCTCTCAGGCAAGCCACATAACCTCCCCATGCCTCAACTTCCCCGTCCAGAAAACAGGGATGAGATGAGTCCATCATCACAGGAAGGACAGAGAGGTAAATTAGATGAAGCCGGTAAAAGTCTGAAGCACAGTCCTGGCACAGCATAGCAGTCGCCAAATGTGGGGGACTGCTTGAACCCTCTCCTTCCCCTCTCACCTCACCAGAGGGTGTGGCAGTTAAGAACATGGAGTTCAGGAATCAGAGAGACCAGGGCTCAAATCCCATGAGGTCTTAAGCAAATGACTTAACTTCTTTGAGCTACAGTTTTCCCACCTGTAAGACGGGCCTAGTATGAGGGTTGTTGGGAGGATAAAACAGAGGAGCGTGAGGAAGCCCAGGGCCTGCACACAGTAAGCACTAAGTTAGTGGTGAGCGCCATGATTGGTGCTGTCTGCGCCCCGAATCTGCTGGGCTGGGAGGGGGTGCAGGCCACAGGTAGCCCTGGGCCTTCCCCTGCTCCACTTGGTTTCGTCACTTCCGGCTCTGAAGGGGGCCGCCCGCCCTCTTCTCTCCCCATCGCCTCCCACCCCCCGCCTGCCAGCAGCAAGGTACCTCTGAGTGACTGGAACGTTGCCCTCGGCTTCCGCCCTCCCCTCCTCATATCAGATACAAAGCAGAAGTGAGCAGGGCTGGACAGGCGGGCAGATAATGGGCAGGAGCCGTGTATCACAATCAGCTAAGGGCTGCCTGATAAACCAGCCCCCCACCACTACCCAACCCTGAACAGGAAAGTCAAGTCTCTTACGGCCTCAGGCTGCCCCTCGGTAGGATGGGAGGCCTGGACAAGAGGCCTGCCTTCTAGAACATACTGGAATACGTTGGGGCTGGACCTACAGAAAACTTCAGGAGGTACCTGTGTGTTGGACCCTGAGGCAATGTTGCTGGCAGGCCCAAGAGATGGGATATCAAACCTGTCATTTTACAGATGAGGAAACTGAGGCCTGTAAGGGCACATGACAAGCTGAGGTCACAGAGATCCGACCGCTGAGGAGGGCCTTCAGTTCAAGCCTGGGCCGACCCCCACAGTCACGCCCACCCCGCACTCCTCCGGCCCTAACCCTGCCTCTCACGCCCCTAACGCTGCCTCTCACGCCCCTCCCCCTCTGCTCCTCACCCACGTCCCCCACACCACCTCCCCAGCCAGGCAGGCTGAGACTTAGAAGGCGAACTTTACCGAGCACACATACGTGCAGGACAACCCCTCAAAATAGCTCAAGCGACCCGACATCAACCCTGAGGGCGTGGGCCTCTTCCCAGATGGCCAAGCTTTGGTTCAGAGAGGCACTGTGACTTGCACAAGGCCACACAGCAGAGCAAGTCAGGGACTAGAGCCCAGGTCAGCCTGGGGCCCCACCCCCCACCGGCAGCCACAGATTTAGAGACCCAAGGCCCATAGGAGACCAGCCCCAGCTCTCAGGGTGCAGGCGAGAGGCCCCAGATACCCCTAAGCGCGGTCTTTTACTCTCCACCCAGGCAGTTTCCGGGGTGAGTGGGGCAGAGAGTGAAGCTGTGTGCAGCCCACCCCTGGGGTTCCCTCTGGGCCCTGGGAGAAAAAGGGAGCGGTTCCTCTGGCTGCCTCCTAGGGACTCCTCTGTCTGCAGGCAGGGGGCTTCCCCAGGGACTCCAGGGTGGGAGGGCCCCAGGGCTACCCCCAGAGGGAGCTGTGAGCAAGTCCAGCCAGATACCTACCCATCTCCCACCACCACACACTTGATGGCCTGCATGGTGTCCGAGGCCTGGGGACTGGTACTGGTGACAGCTCAGAGCCCCAGCGTTTCTGCAGGAGCGCGGGGTGTGGAGAGCTGGAGAGGCGTCCTGAGCGGGGAGCAGCAGCAGCGGGACAGGAGGCAGGAGGAAGCGGAAGGGGAACTTACCCAAGCCTCTGCCCTCACGGCCGTTTGCAGAAGGCGGAGCATGCGGTCTGGCAGAACGGCTAGAGGGCGGGGTGGCCCTCAGGTGCTGGGCTGGGCCCTGGCCACCCCCACAGGTATCCCTGCTCTGAGGCACCAGCAGGAGATCTGTGGACCCTCGGGGCTGGAAACGTTCTTCCACAGGCAGGGCCAGAGCTGTTCTCTAAGAACCTGAGGCTTCCAAGAGTGGAGTTCACCTCAGTTCTAAGCAATAAGCATTTAGTGAGCACCTACTGTGTGCCAGGTACAGGAGCTAGTACTGGTGAGTCCAGGATGTGAGCAGGAAGATACAGCTTCATCACAGGCGTCCATAAAACAAAGTAGGAAGTAATGGGGGCACAGAGGACTGGTAGGGAGGGGATCTCAGCGTCACACAGAGGGTGAGCTGGGACCTTCAAGGAGGCATTTGAGCAGGTACGTTAAAGCTGGTGTCAGAGAAAGGGCACTCCAGAGGGGACTGCCTAGGCAAGACAGGAAGACTTCCATGAGCAGGGGCCAGTGTGGAAGCCCCTGAGTGTACAAGGATGGGGGAAATATGATGAGGCAGGAAGAGAGGTGGGGAGTCAGCTGATGGAGAAGCGGAAACGGAAGAGAAGTGACCGGTAGTGCCACACCTGCCGGGCCCTGTGCTGGAGGGAGCCCTGGGGACAGGCGCCCTGGCTCAGGAGCTGTGGCCTGTTTAAACGATGCTGAAACTGAAGGTCTGAGGCTTCGGTTGATTTACGAGGATTGCCCAACCTGAAGTCAAACCCAGGGCCAGGTGACTCCAAGCTCCTCTGTCACCCCAGCTGCTCTCTGGGGGACAAAACCTGAGTTCTGCAGCTGGGTAGGGCAGGGGAGTGAGCCCACTCCACCTCCAGGAGAGTCAGGATCCCAGTGGCACTGGTTTTCGCCAGGGAGCTCCAAGTTCACCTAGCTGTTACTCTCATTGCTAGTGCTCCCCACACCCAGCACCCTTCCAGCTCTAGGGACAAGGGGAGGGAGGCAATGGGCAGAGTCACTCACTGGTCACTCAGGACAAACCAGGAGACCGGGCAGAGAGTGTGGAATGCCGGGTGCTGGGTCAACGACCCCCCTCTCCCACCAACAAACACAAGGAGCTGAACCTTCCTGAACCTTCCACACAAGCTACAGGGTTGCCAAAAACGGCTTCCACAGAAAGGGAAAGGTCTTCCCTGAGGACCTGCTCTAAAAAACTTGGCCAGCCAATGATTAAAACTCGCCAACTAACTTTGATGTCTTTTCTCTGTGCTTTGGATGGGCTGAGTGGAGACGCTGCAAAGACTTAATGGCTCCTAGCCGGGGTCAGGAAGGTCAAGGGTCCCCCCACGACCCAGGCTGGGCACCTCACAGGCCACCTAAGGACTTTGTTCTGGCTACTCCCCCCAAATCCACATTCTTTTCCCAACCAGTGAGATCCCATAGGGTAATCTCTGTGTTAATCTAACGAAAACAATGTACTAAATGCAATCCTGGATTGGATCCTGAAACAACAGGGGAAAAAAAGATATTAATGGAAAAGGCAGTAACCTCCAAGCCAAATTTGAAATTAAATAATAGTATTATACTAAGGTTAAGTTCTGTGGTTATATAAATGCTGTGAACATAAGGGAATACTGGTTGAAGGACACGGTGAATTCTCTCACTGTCTTTGCAATTTTTCAGTAAATCTAAGTTTATTCCAAAATAAAATGTTTATTTAAAAAGAAAAAAGAAGAATGCACCTCTTTGGGAAGACACAGCCCATGAAGATGGCCACGTGACTTGGAAGCAGATATATGTACTGTGTTTTATCCCCCATCTGTCCCCTGGGGTGGAACTTCCTTGTGCAGTGAACAGTCTACTCAACTGTACATGGCCATCATGGCCCTAAATTTGTACCTGCCCTCCATGCTGAGAAAGCCAATCTTGAGGACAACACAAACAAAATCTTCCCTGACTTAGGGCCACCCGAATCCCTGCTTCATTCTGTGAGCATCCATTATATACCACTTGAATACCTAGCTCTGGGCTTGGCTGCAGTGGATACAAAACCAGGAAGATGAGAAGCTGCCCCTGAGGAACCTATAACCTGTAACGAGAGTGACTCAGAGGCCTGGGGACCACAGGACATCTTGGGATGGCCCCAATTTGCAGGTGGCCCTATAGCTGTGAGCACAGGGCAGGGATGGCAGGAGAATAAATGGGGAGTAGGGCAGCCTGGGTGACCACCACCGGGTGTCTGCAAAGCAAGAAGGGCAGTAGCAGTCTCTGCGGACCTCCAGTGAGGCGACCACTGTTCTAAACCCTGGCTGGTGGTGTCTCTATCGTTCCCCCACTTTACAGATGAGAAAACTGAGGCCCAGAGTGGTTCATGAATTTGCCCAGGGTGACTCGATGCACTTGTAACCATTACACTGGAAGCAAACTCTCGTTTTACAGTTGGGGCATCTGAGGCTCCTGTGCATGAGATCAAGACCAAGATACAGCAGAACTGGCCTCTCCAGGCCTTTTCACGTTTTCTTTTTTGTTTTTAATTATCTGTATTGAGACATAGTTTACATACATTAAATGAATCCACGTAAAGTGTTCAATTCCATTCATTTTCACAGATACTGGGTTGGTTTAAAAGTTCATTCAAGTTTTTCCATAACATCTTACAGAAAACCCAAATGAACTTTTTGGCCAATCCAATACATACATGCATTAAATCTCTACCACAATCAAGACACCAAACATCAGAGAACTTTCCAATTCTTGTGGAAGGTTTCCTCTCACCCCTGCGCATCCATCCCCCCACCCCCGTACCCCCACAGAGAAGCTCTGATCTGCTTTCTGTCATTACAGATTACCATGCATTTTCTAGTGTTTCACATAAATGGAATCACAGTTTCAGCCTCTTGCAAGAGGTTTCTTTCCCTCGGCATGTTTTTGAGCCCCATCCGTGCTGTTGTATGCCCATGGTCCAGCCCCTTTTGTTAGTGAGCAGTTCCATCCAGGGATGTGTCACAGTTTGGTTATTCATTCAGTCCTCTCAACCACACTGAGCAAGCTCACTGACTCACAGAAGCACGGGGTCTCTGGGCACGCGCAGAGGGGTCATAGAGGCCATCTTTATCCAGCCCTGCTTCTGCACTTCTGGTATCCAAGGCTTGGCCCATGAAGCAGCTGCCCAGTCCAACCCACATACCTCCAATGATGGGGAACTCATTCCCTTAGGGGACAGTCTCTTCCATCCTTGGGCAGCCGGGCCTGTTAGAAAACCCTTCCTCATTTTCAGCCCTACCCACCTCCCTAGCTCGTGCTCACAGAGGTCCTAGTTCTTATCCAGGGGCTGCTCAGGTCAGCTTCCTCCCCCCACCACAGGCCTTAGCATTCTGGAAGCACCCAGCAGTGTACTGTTAAATGTTTAACCTGTAGCTGTTGTTCAGGTATCTTTGCTTGTGTGTAATATCGTGTGATATGATTGCATCAAAATGCATTTATCCCATCTCCTGTTACTGGATATGCATGAGGCTTGCGATGTTTGCTTTATAAATAGTTCTGCTGTGGATGTTTATGGACACCTGAAGTTGGTGGGTGAGGTTTCTCTAGAAGAGGGACAGCAGAGCTGTTGGGCACCTACATCTTTCACCTAAATGCAGAGTGAAAAGTCATTTTTCAGGGATCCTCATGGTCCACACACTCGCCCACATTTGGCTTTGCAAGATTTTTTATTCTTTTGCCAACTTCATGGGTGTGAATTGGCATCTTGTTGCAGCTTTAATTTATATTAACTTGTTTCTAGTGAGGTTGAGCATCTTTATCAGATACTGATGATTCCTGTTCCATAAATTATCTTGTCGTATCTCTTGTCCACATCTCTACTCTCTGATACTTTTTTGGTGAAGTTCTTTATATATTCTGATTTTCAAACTTAAATTTACTATATGCATTACAAATCTTTCTTCCAGTCTTCGAGATGTCTTATAATCAGTTGTGACTTTTAATACATAAAATTTTCACTTGGATGTAGTCTGATTTAAATTTCTTTCCTAATAACTTGTGCTTCTGGAGTGAGTTTTGCTTACAAAGTTCTGCCTTATTCCCAACTTCATCAAGATAATCTACCACATTTTCTTCTAAAGCTTCTAAAGTTTCGTTTCCTACATTTCGGTCCTTAAACATTTGGGATGGATTTTAGGCTGTGGTAAAATAAGATTTCTTCAGTTTTCATGAGGTTAAGGATTTAATTTCACCATCGCCATGACCAGTTACTCCAATAATTTAAGAATAATTGTTTAAATTTTGTTTATTTAATTTTGGTTGCACTGGGTCTTTGTTGCTGTGCAGACTATTCTCTACTTGTGGAGAACAAGGGCTACTCTCCAGTTGTGGTGCACAGGCTTCTCCTTGCCGTGGTTTCGCTTATTGCAGAGCGCGAGCTCTAGAGCACGCAGGTTTCAGTAACTGTGGCACTTTGGGCTCAGTTAGTTGCGCTCCTGGACTCTAGAGCACAGGCTCAGTAGTTGTGATGCACAGGCTTATTCACCCAGCAGCAAGTGGGATCTTCCCCAAACAGGGATCGAACCTGTGTCTTGTGCATTGGCAGGTGGATTCTTAACCACTGAGCCACAAGAGAAGCTCCAGCACCATTTTTTATTTATTTGTTTCCAATTTTTGGCTGCACTGGGTCTTCCTTGCTGGGACTTTCTCTGGTTGTGGCAAGTGGGTGCTACTCTTTGCTTCACTTGTTGCGGAGCACAGGCTATATGAGCACAGGCTTCAGTACTCGTGGTGCCTGGGCTTAGATGCTCTGCAGCATGTGCAATCTTCCTAGACCAGGAATCAAACCCATGTCTCCTACATCAGCAGGCAGATTCTTAACCACTGGACCACCAGGGACATCCCAGCAGCACCATTAATGAGCACAGCTGCCTGTCTTGTCACCAGCGAGCTGCGGCCGAGCTGTCCACAGCAAGTGTGTGAGTCTGCTCCTAGCTTCTCCATCTATTGGTCTATGTGTCCACCTTGGAGCCAGCATCATGCTGCCTTAATTACCGAAATTCTGTGTTAGGTCATTATATTCAGAAGTACTAAGTCTCCTCTCAAACTTTTTCAAAGTTGTTACAGTTGTCACTAACCATTTGCTCTTTCGCAGAAATTTTAGAATCAGTTTGTCAAGTTCCAAGAAAAACTATGACAGCATTTTGATTAGAATTCTGTTCAATTTATAGAAGAATTTGGAGAGAATTGACAACTTGGTAACATCCTTCAATCATTCTACCATTAACATGTCATATTTCTTCTTTATAGCTTTCAATAAAATTTTATAATTTCTCCCAAGAAATGTCATGCACTTTTAAAGTAAGATTTATCCCTTGATACCTTATTACGTTCAGTGTCATTATAGCTAACACTTTTTAAAATGTCATTTTCTGTTTGTTACTTATTCATAGAAAAATGTCAAACATTGTAGATTGCACTTATATATATGGCAACCTGGATGGAAATTCTTATTATAATTTATGGAGAGTTTGTTACTAATGAGTCTGTTTTTGTAGACAGCTTATCTGTGAAAAATGACAGTTTTATTTCTTCCTTCCCAATTTTTATAACATAACTCCTTGGGTTGAATAGAATCAGTGATGGCAGACATCTTTGCTTATTTCTGATTTTAAAAAGAATGCTTCTAGTATTTCACCACTGAATGTGATGCAGGCTTTTCTTGGCAGATATTATTATCATATATTATTATCAGTTAAAGAAACTTCCTTGCTATTCTTAGTAATAACAGCTTTATCTTGATCATAAGTGTTTAGTTTTGAGTGCTTTTTTTTTTCTTATGTATCTATGGAGATACTGCGAATAATATTAATACATTCCCTGATGTTCACTTGGGGCTTCCCTGGCAGCTCAGCAGTAAAGGATCTGCCTGCAGTGTAGAAGACATGGGTCCGATCCCTGGGGTAAGAAGATCCCTTGGAGAAGGAAATGGCAACCCACTCCAGTATTCTTGCCTGGGAAATCCTGTGGACAGAGGAGCCTTGCAGGTTACAGCCCATGGGGTTGCAAAAGAGTCAGACATAACATAACAACTAAACAAAAAAAAACAAATGTTCACTTACCAATGAAATAGGGAAGTCAGGTTTATTCCTGCATAAACCTAATTTAGTCTATCTGGGAAATGCTGCTGACTATCCCCCAGTAGCCATTCTCCATTTCTTTTTTAAGAACAGAGCTCCAAGATATGTAGCCAACCCCACGCATACCCAGCTGAAGTCCGCATCTCTCAGTGTCCCCGGCAACAAGACGTGGTCCTATAATTACATTTGGAGGAAAAGGGTATGAATGGAGTGCAGTTTATATTACCATCTCCTTGAAGGCTACGCCATGTGTCCTGTACATGTTTTTTTCCTCTCCACTGGACAGGAAGTATTGATAGAAATACTGCTGCAATCCTAGATGTGTGGGAGATGGTAGATTCGAACCATTCACAACTGGATGTGAGAGAGAAATATACCTTGTCTTCTTTAAGCCATTGTGTTTGGAGGTTTTTTGGTTACAGCAGCTTAAACTGTACCCTAAGAAATGCAGTCATGATGATTGTCTTTTATATATTGCTGGCTTCAAACTGCCAATATTGGTGGGGGACCCCAAGTTCATCAGTGAGATTTGCCAGTAATTTTCCTTTTTCACGGTGTATTTTTTTTTTTTTTTGAGTGGAAGGTATCAAAGTTATACTAGTTTCATGAAATGAGTTGGCAGTAATTATTTTTTTTTCCATTTGTAGAGAAGTTTGGGTAATGTTGTATTGTCTCTTCATTGAATATTTTGTAATATTTGTAAAGTCATCTGTGTCTAGTTTGGGATGATGTAGGAGGAGGGGGTGGTAGATTTTAAACTACTAATTCAATTTCTTTAATAGATACAGAGCTATTTGAAATTTCAATTACTTCTGAAGTCAATTTTTGTCTATTTTTCTAGAAATAGTCAATACATTTTTCTATTTTGCTTAGGTTTTAAAATTCACTGATATAAAGCTATTCATAGTATTACTTTGTATCTTTTTTATCTCTACTTTTTAATTTTTGTTACAGCCCTTCTTTTCATTCTACATTGATTATTTTTGTCTCCAAACTTTGTTCTTAATTGTTTCCCAAAGTTGTTCGTTTTATTAGTCTTTTCAAAGAACCAACTGCATATCCTTTCTACTATACAATTTTTTCCACTGAATTTCTGGTCTTTGAGTTTATTCTATTGTTCTTATTTTAGTTCTCAGTTTTGAATGCTTAGGTCATGAGTTTTCAGCCTTGTTTTGTTCCTCATATAAGCTCTTGAGGCTATAAACTTTCCTCAAATACTACTTTAGCTACAGCTTATAGCTTTTTAAAAATTGTGGTACAATTTTGATGTGTGATATTTTATTGTGTTTTAGTTCTAAGTATCTTAAGGTTTTCATTATTATTTTTTGACTGTGTCATTTGAAAATGTGTTAATTAATCTTCAAATGTTGGGGAAAGGGGTTTTTTGTTTTGTCTTCCTAATGTGGTATTGTGGTCAGAAAACATGAGCTGTATTTCACGGATTCATTTAAATATGTTGAGACTTGCTTCATGTATGACTTAGTATGAGGTTTGTTTTTTCATAAATGTATAGGTTCTTCATACAAATGAATTTACTTACAAAACAGAAAGAGACACACAGGCTTAGAGAACGAACATATGATTGCCCAGTGGGGAGAGATAGTTAAGGAGTTTTGAATGCGTACTGCTATATTTCAAATGGATAATAAACAAGGATCTCAGCACATGGAACTCAGCTCAATGTTATGTGGCAGCCTGGATGGGAGGGGAGTTTGAGGGGGAATGGACACATGTATGGCTATGGATATGTATGGCTGATCCCTTTGCTGTTCAACTGAAACTATCACAACATTGTTAATCGATTGTATCCCAAGGCAAAATAAAAAGCTTAAAAATAAATGTGTAGATCTACAGTGTTCCATATGTGTCTCATGAGTCAAAGATGTTAACTGTCTGCTTAAATCTTTTATATCATTAGATTGCTTTAATTTGTCTCTTGATCTATCAGCTCCTGAGAAGGGTATTGATATGCTGACTCTTGCACTATAAAGGCGAATTTCTCAGTTCTTGTAATTCTGTCGCTTTTTACTTTTGCTTTATATATTTTGGGGCTGTATCCAAAATCACTACAGATGGTGACTGCAGCCACGAAATTAAAAGACGCTTAGTCCTTGGAAGGAAAGTTATGACCAACCTAGATAGCATATTCAAAAGCAGAGACATTACTTTGCCAACAAAGGTTCGTCTAGTCAGGGCTATGGTTTTTCCTGTGGTCATGTATGGATGTGAGAGTTGGACTGTGAAGAAGGCTGAGCGCCGAAGAATTGATGCTTTGGAACTGTGGTGTTGGAGAAGACTCTTGAGAGTCCCTTGGACTGCAAGGAGATCCAACCAGTCCATTCTAAAGGAGATCAGCCCTGGGATTTCTTTGGAAGGAATGATGCTAAAGCTGAAACTCCAGTACTTTGGCCACCTCATGTGAAGAGTTGACTCATTGGAAAAGACTCTGATGCTAAGAGGGATTGGGGGCAGGAGGAGAAGGGGACGACAGAGGATGAGGTGGCTGGATGGCATCACTGACTCGATGGACGTGAGTCTGGGTGAACTCCAGGAGTTGGTGATGGACAGGGAGGCCTGGCGTGCTGCGGTTCATGGGGTCGCAAAGAGTCGGACACGACTGAGTAACTGATCTGATCTGATCTGATCAAATGCATTCAACTTTAAAATTGTTAAATCTTCATAAAAATGTTAACCTTTTATTAGAATAGCAGCCAACATTTTCTAAGTCTTCCTTGTATTCTAATATCTGGCACTGATATGGAACTTAGTAAATTTTTAACAGAAATAAGAATTTTTAAGTTAAAAAAACAAAACAAAGCAATGGGATGAAGTTGCCCTGGGTGTGTCTCTGGCAGGCCCCCTAGAGGCAGCACTAGGAACTGATTTGAGTGGAGCCTCACTCTGCCCTGGTCAGCCCCAGGCTCAGCATCACAATCAAGAAATGTCGGAAAGGGGTGTCCAGGGAAGTCCCTGGCCATCTAGTATATAAGATTCTGCACTTCCACTGCAGGGGGCATGGGTTCAAATCCTGGTCAGGGCACCAAGATCCCACACGCCACGCTGCTGCTAAGTCGCTTCAGTTGTGTCCGACTCTGTGCGACCCCACAGACAGCAGCCCACCAGGCTCCCCCATCCCTGGGATTCTCCAGGCAAGAACACTGGAGCGGGCGCGGTGTGGCCAAAAAAAATTTTTTTTAATTTAAAAAGTAAAAAAAAAGAAAAATGAAAAGGAGGGGTAACTAGCTCCAGGCAGTCCCCATTGATGGTATCTGACCCCCCGCCTGGCATGGTCCTCCCAGAATGACTGGGCTCTGGAGTCAAATTCCTTGAGTTTTGGTTCAAACAGCCGCTGAGGGCTGTTTGCTACCCTCGGCCCCAACCCAGCTTCCTCTGCCGATCGCTTCAGGCCACTTTCCACTTCCAGTCATCTCCCTCCTTCCTGCTAGAGGAGCCTAGAACAGGCCCAGCAGCCTCTAGGGGGCAAGTCCAGGGCACAGGGAGGGGATTTTTGCTTGGGAGTTTCCCCACAAAGCCCTGGACGCAGAGCGCGGACCCCTTTCTTCTTCAAGTACTCTCCTTCTGCCCCTGGATCAGGTTTTGTATCCCAGACACATCCAGGACCGAGCACAGCCAGGCCACTCTTGCTCCCCAGCCCTCAGACCCCAGAGCCCTCCCCTCATACCCTGAGACCACCCTTCGATTGATGGATCACTGAGAACTGCCCCTCCAGTCCTGGTTCCCCGGCCAGGTCACCCTCCTCCTCCTCTCGTTCACACATCTGCTCCTGGGGTGCTGTCTTGACCTTTCTCTTACACCCCCTGGAGTCATCTCAGCCCTCTCTGGGTTCTATCACTGTCCCCAAAATACGACTCGTGGATCTCGCTCCCCTGCCCACTGTAGGGGCTACCCCCACCCCCCACAGACGGCCCACTGGTCCCTGCAACTCCACAGCTTTCCACATCTCCCATCCCATTACAACACAACTATCCTAAACTGGAGCCTAGACAGCATCATGGTTAAGCTTTTAAAATTTTTTGTAATTTTAATATTTTGACATTATCTCTGAATGAGTAATAACATTCACATGGTCTAAAACCTAAAAGGCACACAAGAACTGACCATGACAAGTCACAAATAAGCCTATCTTCTAGCCCAGCCACTCAGTCTCCTCCTAGAAAACCACCTTCATTGCTAATTTCCTTTGTGTCCTTCCGGAAGTACCCCAACAGAAAAAGGCGTTCGTTATTTCCTTTATGTCAACCGCAAAGGGAGCACACGATGCCTGTTGTCTCACACGTAGCTGGTTTCCATTTATTATTTACCTTCAAGTTTGTTCCATATTTGCCGATAAAGAGCTTCCTCATTCACTTTTGCCGCTGAACAGAAGTCCATTGTTTCACATGCTGGAATTGATCTGATTACTTCCTACTGAAGGATGGCTTGGTTTTCCTCAGCCTGTTTCTCCTCCAGCTGTGCTGCCGTGTATTACAGCGTGCACACACCGTTTGGTCAGGTGTGAGTGTCTGAAGACTGCTGGGTGCTAGAGCTGTCGTTTGTCTCAAATCCCCTCCTGGGCTGTGTCAGCCATCCTCCCACCAGCGGGGCATGAAAGTTCTTTTCTCCTCATTCTCATCAACAGTCTTCTAGGTGACTTTCTTACGTTTGATATTCCAAGAAGCCAAAAAAAGAGAAAGCAATGGCATCTTAATTTGCATTTGTTTTAACATGAGCGAGCAGGCATTTTTTCATAGTGTTGAAAGCCATCTGCATTTCCCTTTTCTGGGCACTGTGTTTTCATGCCCTTTGCCCATTTTCTTATTCTGGCTTGGTCTTTTTCATTGATTTTCATTTTAGGAAAATTAATTCTTTGTCACATGGGTTACAACCACATTTACCCAGATTGTCACCATGTTATTAATAGTGGCTTGAACCAAGCAGACTTCTTCAGAAGCATGTCATTCATCTCTCTGTCTTTTCTTGTCTGGCTTCTAGTTTCTTTGTAATTCTTAGAAAGGCCTCTGCCATCCTGAAATTGCATTTCTAGAGCCTTCTATGATTTCTCCTTGCTGTCATGATCTCGGTTTTACGTTTGGCTAGTTGACACATCTGATACTATCACACTGTACCATATAAGGTACCACTCCTACCTTATTCTTTCCAAATGGCTACCCCCCTTTTTTCTTTTTCTTTTTTTGGCTGTGCTGGGTCTTCACTGCGGCATGCAGGCTTCTCTTTGCAGAACACAAGCTCCAGAGCACGCAGGCTCAATAGTTGTGGCTCACAGGCTTAGTTGTCCCAGCATGTGGGATCTTAGTTCCTCGACCAGGGATTGAACCCATGTCCCCTGCATTGGAAGGCAGATTCTTAACCACTGAACCACCAGGAAAGTCCTAGATGGCTGCCCCTTGACCAACACCATCTACCCCAAGAGTGTACCTTCTCCTCGCTGCCTGAAGCGACCTTCATCTCATGCTACCTTCATACATGGGTTTAGCTAGCCTTGAACTGAGCAGCATTTCTGGGCTTTCCCTCCTCTCTGTCCAGCATCCAGGGCCTTGAGGGTTCTCCCTCCTGAATAGTTCCACCTCCTTCTCTCACAGCCCATCTCACAGCCTGGCTCAGAACTCACCGTTTCTCTCCAGAGGTGTTCCGATGTGTCAGTATCAGTGCTGGGGGAGGTTTCCAACATGTCAGTGGGATCCTGTTTTCCCAGAGAAGGCCCACTCCCATCTGGTTAGGGCAGGAAGGTCTCGATGCTTGTCCCCATCCACCTTCACCCTCTATCATCACTGGGGCAGACCCCAGAGGCCCTCCATTGCCCGCTCAGAGTGGTCTTGCACCTGCCATTCTTCCTCCCAGAAATCTGTGCTCCTCCTCCTGCCAGGCCAGATGTTACTTCTCCCCAAGACTCCGCATTGGGTGTACCACCCCCAGCTCCCACCACTCACCTCTCCACTCCTCAGCACAGCCCCTACCTTCACCCTGAGCAGGTAGGAGCAGAGACCACCCCCATCCTCCAGTCAGCCTTCCTGTCAGCCTTCAGGCCCCACATGAACCACACAGGACAAACCAAGGCACAGAGACTCCTTGGCTCCAGCGGCCAGAGGCCAGGAGTCTTGGGGCAGCTTCTACTCCATCCACTCTTAGTGTGCCCTCCTCCCACACGGACCCCCAGCCATTTAACCCCGTCACTCTCACCTTTTCCCTTGTGCCCTTGCTACGGTCAGTTGTCCAGCTCTGCCTGCTCTCATGTGGGTGAGCTGGAGCCCTAACCCTAAGCAGGGAGAGGGAGGGAAGACACCTTCAACAGGACCTGGCCTGGGGGGTGGGAGGACACTCCCGGACTACAGGTCACCTGTGCCACTCCAGGCTGACATGCGCTATTCAGTGCATACTCAACGACTTGTCCTGGGCACCGGGCCCTGGGGATATGGCAGTGGAAAAGGCCAAGACTCTGCCCAGGAGAGCTCAGAGCCGGCAGGGACACGGACTATAAAGAATATAACAAATAGAATGAAATACAGGTGGTGAAAGTGCCCTGAAAAAATAACAAAGGAGGCTGGGGAGAAGAGAATGACACAGAAGGGCAGAGGCAGACTTAGTGTGACTAGAAACCAGGCTGAGTTCTCAAAGATCGAAGGCTGAGCACTGCAGGAGGGACCTGCCAAGGGCAAAGGTGGGGAGGAGCTCGAAGTGTTCTCAGGCGCAGCAAAAAGGCCCGTGGAGCTTGAATGAAGTGCACTAGGCCAAGTGGCCAGCAGGCCTACAGGTGCCAGGCACCACTGTGCACTCAATCTGTGAACAGGGAAGCCACAGGAGCCACATCAATATGGCACCCTCTGGTGGCCATGTGAGGAATAGACCATTGTGGAACAAGGGCAGAAGCTGGGAGACCCTGTCATCACAGAAATGTCCAGGAGAGAGGGGACTGAGGCTAGGACCACCAAAGTAGTGGTGGAGGAGGTACAAAGTGGCTGGACCCAAGATATGCTGTGTGGTCTACAGGCTGATGGAGTCAAGGATGATGCCAGTTTCATTCTTAGCAACTTGGCAGGTAGACGTGCCGTTTAACCAGGAGGGGGTGATGGTGGGAGGAGAGGGTTTGCAGGATGGGAATTCAGGCTTCCGTTCTGGAAATTTCGGTTGAGAAGACTGTTGGACATGAGAGTGTCAAGTATGGAGTTGGATGATGTGTCTGGAACCAGGGAAGGAGCCAGACTAGAAATATAAGCATGGAAAATCCCTCTTACCGTATACTTGTCACTGAGTATGAAATATCTTGGGAGGGGGAGAGATTCTGTCCCCTTTCCAGGCTTTTCCAGATCCACCCTCACCCAGCTTCGGCCTCCTGCCCTGGCCCCCTTCTCGTCCTCCCCTCCACACCCCAGACAGCAGCTCATTCTCAGATTGCTCTTCCTGCCCAAGTTACCCAAAGCACCCTTAATTTCTCCCTACTTTGTTCTTCCAACCACACACTGGCTGGCTGCCTCCCTACCTCCTACCCTCCACCCCCTACCTAGCCCATTCATGGGCTGCACACAGTGATTGGAGAAAGCCCATTGGGGCAAACTCCAGCTTCAGTCTTGGCAAGGCACTGAGGTCTCAGCCATCCTCTTACTGAGCCCTTGAGGGCGCTCTTTCACACACGCCCCGGGCCCTCTGACCATCACCTATTCAGGAACCACAAACCTTCTCCTTCAGTAGACCTCAACTCCCATCTCATTCTAACCCAGCCAGAGATGGGTCCTCCTCCAACTTCCTTCTCCCCCGACTCACGGACCTGGAGTCAGCTGTGTGGTCACGCCCACCCCCTTCACTAGCGGGAGAGCCATGAGCACATGGCCAGTAATGTGCGAGCCAAAAACACTCCTAAGTGTCTGGGAGGCTGAGGCCACTGGGCCAGGTTTCCCGTTCATCATCTGTCCCTCTCCTCTCCTCTAGGATGCTGCTCTGTTCTTTCTGCAACATCTCCAACTGCTTTTCCACATTCACCCCTTCCCATACCGAGCCGCCCATCTTACAGAGGAACAGTCCTGGGGCTTTGCCTGTGTTCCCCCAAGCTTCCACCCACCTATCCAAGCCATCTCTTGGCTTACCTCTTAGGAAACCCCTCACCCACTGCAATCTGGTTGTTCTGTGGCACAACTGTAGCAGGATCAGACCCAGATGTCAATACACAAAGATGAGGGGTCCAGGGACTAGGCCTAGAAGGGCTGGAGACAAGGGACCCCAGTGGAGATTGGCCTGTATCTATGTATTAGGCCATGTTCTTCGAAGGCACCAATGGAGCTCCAAAACGGATTGCCCCTCACCACCATTGAAAACACTCTCTTAAAGGTCATTTGGGACTTCCAGATTCCTAGACCCAAGGGCCACTTCTTGATCCTGAATCAGTCATATTTTTGTGCAGGAACTAAAACCACCCTAGTTATCTTCAGTAGAGAGGGATTTAAGGTGGAGAATTGGGTGCTTTAAAAATCACAGGAAGTACTCTGTGAGTGGGTGGGCCTCCAGGAACGACTCCTAGAACACCACAGAACTGACCAAGAGGACCTGCAGCCAAGGCCACGAGCAGGACAGAAAAGCACAGTGAGGGAAGGGTAAGAGAAGGCAAGTGAGCTCACCCAGGGCTCCATCACAGGCTCCATTCTCCTAGCCTGTCTGCGTCACTCGGCTGCACTCCCCGCCCTTTTAAGCATACTTGCTTTGCATTTGCTTGGTTTCCTTTGCCCGAGCTCCAGGTGTCTACAGAGTCCATTCTGCTGCAGGTAACAGAAACCCAGCAGCAGGGGCTTGATCAGGTCAGCCAGTCAGTCAGTTCAGTCGCTCAGTCGTGTCTGACTCTTTGCGGCCCCATGGACTGCAGCCCGGGCCTCCCTGTCAATCACCAACTCCCGGAGTTTACTCAAACTCATGTCCATTGAGTCGGTGATGCCATCCAACCATCTCATCCTCTGTCATCCCCTTCTCCTCCAGCCTTCAGTCTTTCCCAGCATCAGGGTCTTTTCAAATGTGTTAGTTCGATCAGGCAGGGGGCCTTATAGCCTATTCAGCAAAACAGGAGGAGGCCACCCAGGCCTGAAGCAACAGTCTTGTGATGCCTCGATTCTGCCGGTGTCTTGATACCATCATCCTTGGCACTTGTCCTGCATCTCCAGCTTGTTGCTGTGTATCTGCCAGATGGTGGCCACACACTCACCCCCCTGCCCCAGCCTCACAGTCACATTCCAAGCAGCAAGAAGGCAGAAGGGCAAAAGACCCCAAATTGCATTCTCTTAATGAGAATTTCCTTTTACTCAGGAAGGAGCACCCTTCCCCAGGGACTTCCTTATTGGTCATAAAATGTCACATGGCCACCTTTGGCTGTAAGGGAGGCTCAGAAATAATAATTTAGCTTTCCAGACTTTGTCACAGAGGAAGGAAAGGAGAAGATGGATTGGGAATAGTGTTGAGTGAGACAATTTTTAATGTTTGCCATAGCCAAAAAGGGAATTATTAATGGTTGTCCAGGCTTCAGGCAAGGATGGATCCAGAAGCTCACATCACGTTGTTCGTGGGGCCATGCTCAGTCGTATCTGACTCTTTTTGACCATTTGGACTGTAGCCTGTCAGTTTCCTCTCTCCACGGGATTTTCCAGGCAAGAATACTGGAGTGAGCTTTTCTGCCTCCAGGGGATCTTCCTGACCCAAGGATTGAACCCACATCTTCTGTGTCTCCTGCACTGGCAGGTGGGTTCTTTACCACTGCATCACCTGGAAGCCCTTATAAGATGTCATCCAGACTCAGTCTCTCTTGCTCTGCATCTCCCACTCACCATCCTCTGCTTTGGCTTAATTCTCAGGCTCCTTCTGGTGGTACAGGAGGCTGCAGATCTGTATCATTTACCCACCTAGAAATCACACCTGAAAGTTTTGTTTTCCTCCTTGTTCTGGCAGAAGTCCCAGGATTGAATCTCACTGGCCCTACTTCAGTCATGGGACTCCTGCTGAACCAGTCACCACAGCCAGGGGATGGAATATTATTAGCTGCACCTGGGTCATGCCTTCTCCACCTGCTTCCTGGAGCTACAGATGAGGTCAGCCTCATAAATCACCTGGACTGAAAGTGGAGGTGTGCTGGTCCCAAAAGAAAGCTAAGACCCTCTCTGGCTAAGGAAGAGCAGATGCCAGGTAAACATGAACAGCTGATGTCTCTAACTCCTGCCCTCGCCTTCCCTGACCTCTCTCCTGCAGGCCTTCTGCCTGTCTAACCTCATTCTCATCTCTGGGGCCCTCATCCAGCTTGGAACCTTTAGCACAGTGCCCCAAGGGGATCTGAGCTCAGTCCTATTCTCACTCCAAAGCCACCGTGACCTCATGCAGTTCCGTGACCCTGTGGTCATCTACATGGTGATGATGCCCAGACGCATACAGCAAGCTAGATCTTGCTGTGGAGTTCCAGATGTGTCAACCTACGATACTATGTCATGTATAAACACATATAATATACACGTACATTTGTAATATGTAAATACATACCACAAATACACATAACATAAAAATCACCGTCTTAACCGTCTTGAAGTGTACAGTTCCGTGGTATTAAATGCACTCATAATGTGCATCCAGCAACCACCCATAGCTCTTTTCACCTTGTAAAACTGAAACTCTGTCCCCATTAAACAGTGACTCCCCACCCCCTCCCCCAACCCCTAGCAACTGCTGTCCTACTTTCTGTCTCTATGATCTTTACTACTCAAAGGACCTCATATAAGTGGAATCATACAGTATTTGTCCCTTTGGGACTTTTTTCACTTAGCATAATGTCCTCAAGTTCCATGTTGCGTGGATGGAGCTTGCAGACATTCTTCATTTTGCAGAATTACTTCAAAAAATTCTTCATTTTGCAGAATTTCCTCTTCTTTAAGGCTGAATCATATTCCATCACGTGTATAGACCACATTTTGCTTATCCATGCAACCATCAATGGCTACTTGGGTTGCTTCCACATTTCAGCTATTGTGAATAATGCTGCCACAAATGTGGGTACATTTGAGGCTCTGTTTTCAATCCTTTGGGGTCTATACACAGAAGTGGAATTTCTGGATCAAATGGTAATTCCATTTTTAATTTCTTGAGGAACCACCCTGTCGTTTTCTACAGCAATTGTACCATTTTACGTTCCCACCAACAGTGCACAAGGGATCCAATTTCTCCACATCCTTACCGTCCTTACCTTACTTGTTTCCTGTTTGTCTGCTTTTGTAAAACAATAGTCATCCTAATGGATATAAGATTGTATCTCACTGTAGTTCTACATTTCTCTGATGATCAATGATGTTGAGCATCTTATTATGTGTTTATTGACCATTTGTATATCTTCTTTGGAAAAAATGTGTGTTCAAGTCATTTGCCCATTTTTTAATTGGGCTGTATGTTTATCTCTTGTTGAGTTTTAGAAGTTCTGTATATATTCTGTATACTAATCCCTTATCCTAAAGGAAATCAACCCTGAATATTCATCGGAAGGACTGATGCCGAAGCTGAAGTTCCAATACTTTGGCCACCTGATGCGAAGAGACAGCTCATTGGAAAAGACCCTGATGCTGGAAAAGATTGAAGGCAGGAGGAGAAGGGGACAACAGAGGATAAAATGGTTGGATGGCATCACTGATTCAAAGGACATGAGTTTGAGCAAACTCCAGGAGATGGTGAAGGACAGGGAAGGCTGGTGCGCTGCAGTATATGGGGTCACAGAATTGGACTTGACTTAGCAATAAACAAAAATAATCCTTTATTGGATATGTGATTTGCAAATATTTTCTCCCATTCCCTGGGTTGCATTTTTACTCTGTTGATAGTGTGTTTCTGCACTAATTTTTAAAATTTTCATGAACTCCAATTTATGTATTTCTTTCCTTTTGTCACCTGTGCTTTTGATGTCTTATCCAAGAAATCATTGCCAAATCCAATGCCATGAAAACTCTGTTCTATGTTTTCTTTAAAGAAGTTTCTTGTGTTACATCTTACATTTAGGCCTTTGGTCCATTTTGAGTTAATGTTTGTAGATGGTATTAGGTAAGGGACCAGCTTCATTCTCTTGCATGTGGATATCCAGTTTTCCCAGCACCTGTTGTTGAAAATCATACTTTTCTCTATTGAACGGTCTGGGCCTCTTTGTTGAAAATCATTTCTGTCTGTCTACTTTTAATCTGTTTTATCAAGTCCTTTTTTAAAAAAAGTATAACTGTCAGAGCAACCTTTCTAAACTGTAAATTAGAGGTAGTCTTGGCTCCCAGCTCTTCACATCTGGTTGTGTGATCCACGGGGGACTCAGCCTCACTCATCTATGAAACAAGATCACAATGGCTGTCTCAAAGGGATGTGGTGAGGAGCTCTGGAGACAAAAGACATGAACACCCTCTATGGTGTCTGGCACAAGGGAGGTTTCCTACCAAGGGTGGTTCCTTCCTGATCTATTATCAGTCTGGTAAGATAAGAAATATATGCTGTGTTCTGGCATGCAAAACCTCCCACAGTCTAGCGACCATTTTCCTTTGAAAGCTCATCTCCCCGGCCCCTACTAAAGCCACAAGCACAGATTCTCTCACCTAACAGCATGCGTTCCGACCTACAGATGCGCGTAGAGGTCACCTGCTCAGCCTCACCTCTGTGGTCCGCATATGCTCTTCCCACCACTCGATCCCCCTCCTTCTTCTGCCTTCTCTCCTCCAAGCCAGTTCACATAACCTCCCCTCTGGTCCCTTCACTGGTTATCCCCACTCAGAATCCATAATGACCTGCATACCTGTTCCAAGAACTCATCACGTGCCCATAGAACCATCAGGGGATGGACTGCCCCATCTGACTGGCTGTCCAGGGCTCGGCTGGACCTCACTCTGTCTTGAGCAGAGGCAGTGACATGAAAAGACAGATGTGGCCGTTGTGGGATCTCACATCCCTACCACTCACAGACCCTGGGACCCTGGACAATACACTTCACCCTGGGGACCTCAGTTTCTCCTCTGTAAAATGAGGATAATCATAACTATTTCACTGAACGTTTGTGAACATCGGAGATCAATGGATTGTTTAATGATGTATTCAAATATTACTGGAATGATTTTTAAATGTAAAACTCTATCAAATGGGACCTGTAGATGTTGAATGGACACCTAGGTCACCCAGGATGGGAAGCCAGGATGCAGATGCAGGCCATCTAAATGCAGAATGCAAGTTCTCAACCACCCTGGCAGATGGACAGGTGGTGAAGGGATGGAGGAAAGAACGGCTGGTGGATGATGGATGGAGGCCGGGAGGGTGGGCCAGTCACTGGATGGAGTCAAGAGGCCGCCTGTGAGGCTTTTCCAGCTGAAGTCCAGCCTTCCCCCACTTACCCCCACTATTCCCCAAAAGGGGCTGGACTAAGGTGAGACACTTTGAGGCAGTCATCTCTGGTGCAGAATCTAAAGGGAAGCCAAAGTCACTAATCAAGATAAATTAACCTTTAGGTGATAGCTTTGGAAATCAAGTGCCAAAAAGTCATGGTGAACAAAATATCAAAGTAATGTTAATTTTTTACCTTTGAAATAAAGATCAAATCTCACCCAGCAGTTGTATGACCTTGTCTGTCTCCCTTGGTCCTGGCCTTACCTACCACCCCAGCACCTCCTTACCCCTCACCCATCTCCCCCAAGACATCATTTCACTACCATCCCCATCCCCACCCTGAGCCAGCATGGAGAGTCAGGGAGGGAAGTGATGGAGAATGAAAGAGAAGGCAGGTTGGGGGCGACGCTGCCACGCTATTCCCAGCGCCCAGCCCTGGGCCCCACACAGACCCCTCAGAGGAGCTCCAGGCCATGGCTTCTCTGAGTGGTATCCCCTCAGCCACCACAGGGTGGAGCCCGTGGGCTGGTTTTGGTCTCAGAGGAACCAGAGGAAGAGGGAAGGGAAGAGGGTGGTCAGAACATTCTGGGTCACCCATGGCTGGGTGTTGGCTGCTTTTTGTGGATTCTTTCATGAAATTCCTCACACCTTCCCTCGAGGGAGGTGCTGACATGATCCTAGGTTTTAGAGAGAAGGAAAAAGAGGCCCAGGAAGGGAAAGTGGGCCATAGCTGGTGGGGATCTGGCCATGTCTGCCAGGCTCCAACCACTTACTGGGAGCCCAGAGCCCTTGAGCCTCGAAGAGCGCACTCTGGGTTGGTCCTGGGAGGGCAAACGGGCCCATTCTATAGAGTTGGAGACTGGGGCTGATGTGACTAAGGCCTTTAGCTCCTGTCACACAGCCAAGGGGGACAGAGGAAGCAAGGGAAGCTTGACTGCCTGGCATCATCCCATGCCTTCCACCCCCTGCCCAGAGTGACCCCCAGCCGTGAGGCCCCCTGTCCTGGCCTGCAGACCCAGGCCCAGAGAGAAAGTTCTAGCAGGTGGGGGTCAGAAGTCTTTGTCCGTCCCTACTCAGTGACGACTTTAGCCAATTCACATGCCCCATCGGTCCCAGGACCATCTCAGGGCCCTGTGGGCCTGGGGTCATGTGAAGAAACCAAACGGGGCCTCCTCACAGCCCTCCCAACAGCCTGGTGACCCGAACAGCAGGGTCTGAGGGGCAACCAAGGCAATTGGACAGGAGATAAAGAATAAAAAGCCTCACCACCATTTTTTCCTCTATAACCATAAAGGGCCTTTGAGCAGAACATTCTGGGATTTCAGGATTGCAGGCCCATTGCCATCACAAACTGATCTATATCACCATCCCTGGACATGAGTCTTATGGCCCAGCCTGGCCTAGGGGCCTAGCTTCCTGATGACCGAAGGTTCTGGTTACCAGAGCTGCCATGATCATATGGGGATGACCAACCTCAGAGAGAAATAATGGCTCTCATTTCATCCCAGGGCCCCATTGGGAGCATTACCATCTCTGAAACCACAGTTAGCAGATGGAGAAGAGTTGCCGGCTGGCCACCTGCCTTTTGGTTAGAAGGGACTTTACAGTTGTAAAACGTAGAAGGTCGGGGATCAAAAAGTCCTGAGAACAGATTTGGTCAAACCCTGACACCCACCCCAGCCATTTATTCATTCAACAAATTCTTAACATCACCATGTTCCTCAGGCTAATGAATTAGAACCAGCCTCTTAGAGTTTATGATCCAGCAATGAAAACAAATATTACTGTCCTGAAGGCAAAAGGGAGCCAACTAAAGGTTCTTAGGCAGAAGAGTGACGTGACCAGATTTATGTCTTAGAAAAATCAGTCTGAGTACTATGAGGGCAAAGGGTCAGGGTAAGGGTGGGGCGAGGCTTGAGGCCAAAGGACCTACTTGGCCTGTCACAAGAGGAAGGACAATGGTGGCCAGAATAGGGAGGTGGCAGCGAGGAGGCAGGACTCCTGAATAGGGAGTCCATGGCTCTGAGAGTCATTCCAGACACCAGGCTCTAGGGAACATTGATTGTCCAGGCAGGGAGGAGGGAAGAGAAGGGGTCAAAATTGACACTTGGGATCCCACCTGAGTGACTGGGGATGGAGTGGGAGCAGGAAAGCAGTGCTGCCCTTTGCTGAGCTGGAAAACATGCAAGGAGCCAGTTTTGAGACCCACTGAGCTGAGAAAGCACCCAAATGGAGCTGTCAAGTGGGAAACTGGAAATGTAGGTCAGGAGTCAGAACAGAGCAGAATGTTGGTGTGGGGGTGCAGCCCTTGAACGATAAAGAAAAGGTTGCTAGCCTGCTACATACCACTGTGCCCATGTCTGCAGGGCCCAATGTGTTGATTGGCGTGAGGAAGAGTGGCAGCTGGTGTTTTCCAAAGAGGGCACCACCAATCTCCCATCCACATACCTTCTCCCAGTGTGACCCTGTGACTGTGGTGGAAGTGACGCTGAGAGACTTCCAAGGCCAGCTCATAAAAGGCTCTTCCATGGGCCACACCCCTTGGCTCCCAAAGCTACTGGCTACCCTGGAACTGCCGTGTTGGAGGGGCCATGTGGAGAGGCCACAGAGAGCAAGAGAGAGATGCCAAGGAGTTCTAGATGTTCAAGCCCACAGACCTGTCACCAAACATGCAAGACACAGAGTCGCCAGATATCCCAGGACCAGTCTTGGCTGCCCCAGGTGATACCAACTGGGGTAGAGACCAGCTGTCCCCACTGAGCCCTGCCTACATTACAGATGTGTGAGCAAAATCAACGTCTTTTAGATCCACCAGGAAGTTTTGGAGTGATTTGTTTCATAGCAGAGCAGATTGGTGCTTCACAAATATGTATGGACAAACACTTCAGGACACGTGGAGAAAGAGAGCCTGCAGAGGAGACTATGAGATGGTCAGGAGGTCAGAAGGGATCAGAGAGTGTGAGTGAGCGGCCCAAAGATACACAGCAGGCTGGTGGCCAAAACTTTAAGTTTGGTCTCCCCTGACCACTACATTTGAGTAGTGGTTTTGCCTGAGATTTTTATTCCATCTTCTTCCCTTTCTTTCATGTTGAGAATCTATATCTCCCAGACTCCCATGTATACAAAAATCCAGGAATATGAAAGTAGAAAATCAGGTTCAGGAGAAAAGAAGAAGGCAAATATGGCAAATGATGCTAAAATTGAGCTTCAGATTTGCCTGAGTTTCCTGGCAGCTGGAGTAAAAAGGGAAACAGGGCAAGTTACTCAGTTCTCCTTACTGGAAAGGCGGAAACAGGTGAGTTCCTCGGTGAGTTGCATTTTCCTAACACCCTGCTAGAAGAAAGCTCTGTGTACTCTTGATGTAAGGACCACTGAGTGACATCATGCCTTCAACAGCAAACACAGAAGTGGTTTCCTTATTTCCTGTAATAACCACTTTGCTAAAGGCTGACCCCAGAGCTCTGAAGCCCGGAATATACGCTGACATCATTTCAGAGAGGAGGACAACGTCTCCCTTGCTGAGGTCTCAAGCATCTGAGCATATGTTGATTTCTACATTTTTATTTATTTTTGGCTATGCTGGGTCTTCACTGCTGCTTGAGGGATTTCTCTAGCTGCAGCAAGCAGCGGCTCCTCTCCAGTTGTGGTGTGCGGGCTTCTCATTGAGGTGAATTCTCTTGCTGCAGAGCACAGGCTCAGTAGATGCGGTGCACAGGCTTATTTCCCCCATGGCATGTGGGATCTTCCCAGACCAGTGATTGCAGAAAAGGGGACTGGGGGACCCTCGAGGACATGTGTAAACTGAACGTTTTATTAAAGCTCTATAATCAGACTTTTGAGAAAAAATAAGACTGTGGTAAACCGAGACTGACTCAAATTTACATACTGAAGTATTGGGTTTCCATCTTTTGAAGACTGACAGAAACTTATTTTTGAGGAGCGGCCTCCAAAATAAGAACTGATATCCCAGGGAGATGACCCAACCTCAACCAGAGTAACCCAAAAGTCAGAATCAAACTTCGGGCCGAATCCCTGCCTGCTGGTGGCGAACAGGGGGCGAGGTGGGGGTGAGGCATCTCTGAGCCAGTTTCCTAGTCTACAGAGCAGGGAGCTGAGGGGCCTAGGGGCCTCCTCTGGCCGCCCCCTCAGCTGCCCTCCACTCTGGTATATCCTCTCCTCCTTCCTGGGACCCTCTCCAGTCACAAACACCCGAGTCCCTAGCCTGGCTCAAGTAAAGTCACTCCCTTCTTTAAAGTGCCCTCCTCCTCCCACCAGCAAACCCTACTCTCACTCTTTCCTCTCCAACAACCCCGCACTGCCTCCACTTCCTCAGCTCCCCGGCCTGCTGCCCTTGCCTGGCTGCTTCCCACTCGAGCCACCCAGCCGTAATGCAATGGACACTCAGGGACCTTCGACTCTGCCGCCTGACTCTGCTGGGGACACCCTCATCTCAGGGTCTCTGACCACATCCAGGTTTCCTTCTGTCTCTCCAGCTGCTCCTCTTCCATCCCCATGGTGACCTCTCCCTCCAAGGCCCCACAGGCCAACACCTTGGTTCCTACTAACAGTCCCTCCCTGGCTGGGAGAGCCCATCAACTACCTAGATGCTGCAGATACCAGGGGCTCTGTTTACCAGGATCCCTGGCATTCCAGGTGCAAGCATGGGTCTGCCCTGGCCACAGGGGATGAACAGAGCCCTGGTGGGCACAGTCGAGTAAATATGAGATGCTTGGAGCTGCTGCAGCCATCTGGTGACCACAAGGGAGAGAGGACACGGGGATACAAGGCCTCTGGCTTGTCTCAGACCTCAGCCCCATCCCACCCCACGATGCAGCCACCCAGGCCCACTGGAGACCTTCTGCTTCTTTCCTGTCCCCACTCCAGTGAGCTTGGGAGGAGGGTTCACCTGGGTCACCTTCTGCATGTGCATTATACACACAGTGCCCTTGGTTTGTGCACGTGTGTGTTCCTGTGCCCAGCAGAAACTTCTGTCCCCAAACTGCTGCAGCCCAAAAGGAGAAATCAGAGAAAATTATGAAGGATTGGAAAGGGGAAGTGGGAGTCAGGGAACCGCCAAGTGGAGGGCAGAGGCCTAGGAAGAGGAAGAGGTTCAGGGGAGGCAGAGAGCTCAGGCAAAACCAGATCCAGGCCTGGATTCATCCCAAGCCCCACTCTCCATTTCACCTCAAGCCTCCAAGCCTTGGCTTGTGCTGTTTCTTCAACATCCTTCCTTCACCTTCTCTGAAGCACAGACTCTTGCTTGAACTTCCAGAGGATTCTTTCCTTCCATGTACACATACCAAGACTCCAGACCAGCATCCCTGCTCTGGGAAGCCCTCACTGAGTGGTGTGGCAGTGATTGGTCCAGGGATGGGCACGTGACCTAGGCCTAGCCAATCAAAGTCATTCCCTGAAAATCTTTTCAGGTACGTCCTCTTTCTGAACTCAAAGGTGACTTGATATGAACCTGGAGCTTTTGGTGGCCAGATCAGCTGCCCCATGGAAAAAACTCATGAGACAGAAACAGCTAAGACAGACAGAGAATGAGGGAAAGACAGAGAGAGAACAAGGATATTTTGAATTTCTGGCCCAAAGCCAATCACATCCCTGACTCTCCAGGAACTGAGTCAGTATATTCCAGTTGAATCCAGACTGAGTTATGCTTACTTACAAACAAAAGATGCTTGAATTCTGCATTATCCTCACTCTTTTTAATGACTCACACTGACCCATCATCTGGGCACAAAATAATGTATTAAGCGTTTAGTCCCTGATTTGCATTTTGACTCATCCCCAATTCCCTGATTATCAGTGATACTGGGAGGAGCCTCTGTGAGCTCACTCACCCATTTCCACATATGTGCAGTTATCTCACTAGAGCCACTTTCTAGATGTGACCTTGAATATGAAAGTGTGCTTCACTGCCCATACACCTATCCATCCAACCCTGTCTTTGGCTGAGCCATGGACCCTCCCACAAGTCTAGGTTCCTCTGTCCCTCTGTCCTACAGGCTCCCAGGAAGTCTTGTGGTCAAACCTAGATGAGGAGTGATAGGTCTGGTGGAAATCAGGCTTGTTTGGTGAGCCCATGGACTTCGAGAGCCCTGCTTGCTGCTCAGGTCTCACAGGGCAGACCCCTGGCAGCCCCCAAATGCAGGACTACCCCACCCACCAGACCAATGCTATCTCCAGCTACGAGTCATGAGAAAAATGAGAAGTCAGAGAAAATTGTGCAGGGGAGGGACTTCAGAGATGACTCATCCCAGATACTCACCCTACCCACTGCATCCCACCTAGTCCAGCTGACTTAACCATGTGCCCCATGAAGGCCAAGATTTTTGTCATGTGCCAGTGCCAAAAACAGCACAACACATAGCAAGTCTTTGATAAACACCAACTGAATGAGTGGACAAATGGATGGATGGGTGGGTGGGTGGATGGTGGATGGATAGATGGTGGGTGGATGATTGGATGGATGGGTGGGTAGATGAATGAATGGATGGATGGATGGATGGATGGATGGATATATGGATGGATGGATGGAGGGTGGGTAGATGGGTGTGTAGGTGGGTGGATGGATGGGTGGGTGGCTGGCTGGCTGGATGGGTGGTTGGATGGTGCATCAGTGGGAGGATAGAACACTCTAACTGTACAGCATAAAGGGTTTCAAGGGCAGGTTCTGCCCCTTCCTCAGTCTAAGTCCCCTCCCTCTTCAGGTCTCAGTTACCTTATATGTAAAATGAGGTCATTGAATTAAACCACCTCTAAGCTCCTTCCAGGTCTCTTTCCCTGAGCCAACTGTGTTCAAATGAGGAATTCTGAGTGTTGTGGCAAACAAAGGTGTTATCCACATAGTTTTGCTACAGTTTGATTCAAGTGCTTTTTGTCTCTCCCTTAAGGTGTGGACAGGCTGCTGAATTTCTTTCTAAATGTTCAAAATGATGCTCGCATAAATTCAGAGTGGCAGTGAAGTCAGCACAGGGCTTGAATCTGAGTTTTGCCTCTTCCTGGCTGCATGACCTTGGACAATTAACTTAACCTCTCTGAGCTCAGTTTCCCCCTGTATAAAACAGGGATTGTATCACACTTCAGTGAGTTGTAAAAAGGATTAAATGAGGTGATGTGCACTTGGCACATCGCCTGACAGGTAGTGAGCCTTCTAGAAATGGTTGTGGTGGTTGTTTGGGGATTGTTGTGTGTTGTCCCATAACCAACTATGAACCTTCACCTAGTGTACATGAAGGAAACAGAGACTCCTAACATCAGGTCAGAAAGAGCTTCAGGAACAGCCCTTTAAGGGAAGCCCTTCTCATCCTCACTCTTCTTCCTAATCTCATATTCAAGCATAACAGCTAGAGATCATGCAGCCACTTTGGACCATGAGGAAACCCCAAGGACAGAAGCAGTAAGTTAGAAGGAGCCTGCATCACTGATTACCAGGCCTCCATGAGGGTAGTCCTGTATTACCTACCTTGGGCTTCTTTCTTGTAAGAGATATATACCGCTGCTGCTGCTGCTGCTGCTAAGTTGCTTCAGTCGTGTCTGACTCTGTGAGACTCCAGAGATGGCAGCCCACCAGGCTCCCCCATCCCTGGGATTCTCCAGGCAAGAACACTGGAGTGGGTTGCCACTTCCTTCTCCAATGCATGAAAGTGAAAAGTGAAAGTGAAGTCGCTCAGTCGTGTCTGACTCTTAGCAGCCCCATGGACTGCAGCCCACCAGGCTCCTCCATCCACAGGATTTTCCAGGCAAGAGTACTGGAGTGGGGTGCCATTGCTATACCTCTAGTTTCTTTAAACCATTGTTATTTGGGTTTTCTGTTTCATGTAAACAAACTTAGTCTTATCTGTCCCCACTTTGCCGATGACTAAAAACAAGGCTCAAAACAAGGGAGAAGTTCACACAAGTGGCAGATGTTGAGTCAGGATTTGAGTCCATGTCTCCATAGCTCCCCTACTCTTGGCTCTACCAAACCCTTTGCCACTCATAGTAAGAGTACCTGAGATGCAAGAGACGTGGGTTCAATCCCTGTGTCAGGAAGATCCCTTGGAGTAGGAAATGGCACCCCACTCCAGTACTCCAGCCTGGGAAATGCCATGGACTGAGGAGCCTGAGAGTCAGACATGACTGAGCGACTGAGCACACACACTCCACCATTTCCCCTTTTGTAGCCATATGTTTGTTTTCTGTGTCTATGAGTCTTCTTCTGTTTTGTAAATGAGTCCATTTGTAGCAATTTTTTTAGATTCTACATATAAGTGATTGCATATGGCATTAGTCTTTCTCTGACTTACTCCATTTAGTATGATAATCTCTAGGTCCATCCATGTTGCTATAAATGGCATTATTTCATCCTTTTTTATGGCTGAGTAATATTCCTCTGTGTGTGTGTGTGTATGTGTGTGTGTGTGTGTGTGTATCACATCTTCTTTATCCATTCATCTGTTGATGGACACTTGTATTGTTTCGATACCTTAACTACTGTAATAATACAAGCAGGTCTTTTAAAGGATAACATTTTCAGCCCCATTGTTAACACTTTTCTGCGCAGAGAACGGTACCTTTCTCCCCATTTCTCTTTTTGAAGTGACCCAGGAAATTTTTTTTTGTGCCTGAGGCCCAGATTTGTTGAGAAAGTTCTAGTTTACCATGAATATAAATTCAAAAAGTTTTCTGAGAGACAACCTTGAGTTAGGCAAGAACCAGTGGGCAAGGGGTTATAGCATGGGGGCAGCTTTGAAGAGTCCTGAGAGTTCTAGACCAGTAGTGAAAAGGCCCAGCCACTGGTCCTGAGCTGGCCACTCACTCAAATTCCAACTTGGTCAAGCATCTCCCAGAAAGGAGCCCCAGCTTTCTCTTTTCCGCATGTCTCCATCCTCAACAGGCCACCCAGGGTAGCTGGGCCACAAGGTTTCTTAAAACCTTGCCTCGAAAATCATGTAACATCACTTTTGCCACATTCTAGTGGTTGAAGAAAGACATAGCCCAGCCTAGATTCGAGGGGAAGAGAAGCAGACACCGCCTCCTAATGGGAAGAACGGCAGTGTCACAATGCAAAGGGGTGTAGAGACAGCAAATGGTGGAAATCTTAGCCAGCTTTCACGTCAACCAGGCCGTCTCAACTGTGTGCCCTTCACTCATCCATTCACTCATCCATCCATCCATTCATTGTATCCATGACCACCTACTAGGCTCCCAGCATTTCCCAGACATGGAATACAGAGGGGACCTTGTTGTCATGGGGCCTCAAGACTGATGGGGAAACAGATAAGTAAGCCAACATGTGCCACAAAGTTACAAGGAATGAGTGTTTATAGATCTTTATTTACACCGTAATTTTTTCTGATAAAGGATTGAATCAGCCTGCCCAAAAAGGCACATGCAATAAAATTATGCATTTTAACCCCTAAAGAAAACTGAAACCAAAGGGAGAAAGAAGATAGTGTTTACTGAATAGCCAAGCACCTCACACATATTCTCTCCCTCCATCTTTTTCACAAGCTGAGGAGAGGATTAGTATACCCCTTTTATAGTTAGGTAAACCGAGGTTCCCACCCAAGACGAGCAGGTCATGGTGGAGAGGTCTGACAGAATGTGGTCCACTGGAGAAGGGAATGGCAAACCACTTCAGTATTCTTGCCTTGAGAACCCCATGAACAGTATGAAAAGGCAAAATGATAGGATACTGAAAGAGGAACTCCCCAGGTCAGTAGGTGCCCAATATGCTACTGGAGATCAGTGGAGACGATGGATATGAGTTTGAGTGAACTCCGGGAGTTGGTGATGGACAGGGAGGCTTGGCATGCTGCGATCGTGGGGTTGCAAAGAGTTGGACACGACTGAGCAACTGAACTGAACTGAAACTGAGGTTCATGGTAGATAAATGACTCACTCAAGTTCACAAGGGTCCTGAATGGCAGGGCTAAGTCTCACTGCTGAGTCTGGCCTCAAAGTCTGCGTGCGACAACAGAACAGCTGTAAAAGAGCTTTGGATTTGGTGGAGCTTCCTAGTAGCCTGGGGGAAAAGGGAAACTGAACATATTGCCCAGTGGATAACTAGAGGAGAAAAAACTAGGTATTTCATTGAGGGGAAGCAAAGCCCTGCTTAGCATTGAATTAATTTTTCTTTGCTCAAGAAAGAGTTGGTGAAAGAGAGTTTATGGGGTGGAATTAATGGGGCTCAGCTTGGACCATCTAAGTTGGATGATCCTTTAAAAAAAAAATGTATATATTTGGCTGTGCTAGGTCTTAGTTGCTGCTCACAGAATCTTTGTTCTTCATTGGAGCATGCAGAATCTTTAGTTGCAGCATGTGGGATCTAGTTCCCTGGCCAGGGATTGAACCCGGGCCCCCTGCATTGGGAGTGTGGAATCTTAGCCACTGGACCACCAGGGAAACCCCCTGAATGGCCCCTAAGTTTATAGGCAGGGAGGTTCTGTTCTCCAGTAATCATCTTCGTCTGTGTGTGTGTGTGTTTCTCTGTGTCACTGTCTTTCTCTTTTTACCCACCCTCTCATCCCTCTTTCTGTCTCCTTTGCCTCTATTCCTCCCTTGCCTACACTCGAAATGCAAAGAATCCCCACCACTCAAACTCCGCTGGTTTTAGGAAGTGCTACTACGTCAAGAGGCTGCGCACTAGACCCCAGCAAGACAGGACTTCCTCCCCAGGCTGTGCTGGGCGGAGCAAACGGGAAGGGGCCTGGTGTGTCTGAGGTGACACATCCCTGCCTGAGCAGCCCGAGTGGCAGCGGGGTCAGCGGGCTGCAGGAGTGCAGGCCACTCTCCCCCGGGGGCTTCAGAATGGACTTGTGCCACCCAGGTAAGCACCTGGGCTGACCTGTCTGGGCCTCAGTTTCCTATTCTGTAGAATGGGGGTAATAGTGCCTGCCTTACAGGAAGCAGCATGTATAAATAGATATAACACAGGTGGGACATGCAGAAACAGGCGACAGACGTTGATGAGCTCAGGCTAGGTGCCAAGCTGTGTTGCAAGTACTGGGAGTCCAGCAAACAAAGCAGGCATGGCCCCTGCCCTAATGAGCTTACACTCCAGAGAAGGAGACAGACAGTAAATATATGAATGTGCTATCAGATGGTGAGAAGCAGGATGAAGAACAGTAAAGTGAGATAAGGAAGATGGGAGAGAGTGGCCAAGAAGGCCTCAAGAGGGGACACTGTTTGAGCAGAGACTTGTAGCAGAGAAAGGAGTGATCCATGTGGGTTTCTGGGAAAAGAACTTTCCAGGCAAAGGAATCGTCAGTGCAAAGGCCCTGAGGTGGGATTGAGAAAGGTGGTTTGTGCTGAAGATGATGATGTTGCTGAGGAGGATAACTGTCTGGGTGACATAATAACCCTGCAGCCCGTTTGGCCTCTGGTGGGTGACGATGGCCTTTGGGGAGGCTAAGGACACCAGCTTTGCCAGGGAAGGGACTGGCAGGGGATGAGCAGCAGGGGCTGTGGCTGAGAGTCTGCCTGGTAAGCAGGCAAGGAGGCTGGGCAGCTGGGATGAGAGCAGGACCAGGCTGTGTTGTGTTGTGTATCTGTGATGCAGAAAGGACTGGGACTAAGCCTCTGTGCCCTGCATCTCAGAATGTTCCAGCATGGCCTGGAACTCCAGAAGACATAGGCTGCCTGGAGCTGTCCATTTCCCCAGGTCCAGATGACATGAACCCTGTTAGCAACAGAACCCTTTCTTCAAACAAAACTTAAGACAGAGCATTCTGACCCCACCCACTGGGACTCCCCTTGCCCCAAGGGTTCTGGGGAACACAGTTAGAGAACCACTGATCTGTTTCAACCGCCCTCATTTACTTGTGTGCTCAGTTGCTAAGTCATGTCTGAGTCTTTTGTGACCCCATGGACTGTAGTCCGCCAGGCTCCTCTCTGTCAATGGGATTTTCCCAGGCAAGAATACTGGAGTGGGCTATCATTTCCTCCTCCAGGGGATCTTCCAACCCAGGGATTGAACCCATGTCTCCTGAGTCTCCTGCATTGGCAGGCGGGTTCTTTACCCCTGAGCCACCTGGGAAGCCCTCATTTAGAAATGGAACAAAAGGAGGGACACAGTCTTGCTGAGGTGACTCCACACCCCCTGGCTGCCTGTTCAGCACTCTCACCACAACCGCTGTGCTTCTCCTGGGGGCTTTTGGGGCCAGGTGGCAACTAGGGGGGCAAGAGGAGCCCCAGGATAAGCAGTGCCAGGCTCAAGGTCACTCAGCAAGGGTGACAGGAGACAGTGAAGTAATTCCCGCCCCCCAACTACCTGTCTTTGCACCTTTATTCTTGGGGTCTTCAGATACAAAAATCTTTAGGATGGTTTGTCCCCACCATGCAAGGAGGTTGTCCTCAGGAGACTGAAGCTCACAGAGGTGAACTGGAGGACAGGATGGAATTGCCCAAAGTCAGGCAGCCAATAAGTGGCAGAATAGGGACAAGATCTGAGAGGAGCGAGAGCCCCAGTTTAGCCTGGGCTGTGGAGGAGGTGCGGGAGGGGTGGGGCCTCCCAGGGAGGCCAAGGGGTGAGTCTCTGCTTCAGGCTGGTCCCGGGAGGACAGGGATCCAGCGGAGTCACTGCAGGCAGTCTCTTGGGAGATCTGAGGATTCCATTGATCAGTTCGCCTATTCATTCATTCATACAATAAGCAGTCCTCTGGTGTGCAGGTCCTGGGCTGTGCGATGCTGGAGACAGCAATGACCAGGCCACAAGCCCAGCCCTGAGGGAGCTGCTGGTCTGGGATGTGGGGCAGGGGAAGAAAAAATCCTGCAGGACAGTGACCCAGGGCAGATGTGCAGAGGGGCACAGACCTGCAGCCTGGGAGGGAGACACTTTCCACCCAGGGCAAGGGAGATCTGGGAGGACTTCCTGGAGAAAATGAAGGGAAGGAAGGTCATTTCTCTGCTACCCAAACTGGGTCTTTATTGGAGCTCCTTCACAACGTGGTGACTTTCCCTCTCTGAGCTCAGGTGTGTCATTTCTAATTGGGCACCGTCATCCCAGCAAGACCTAGGAAAGCGACCTGATTCAGGTCCCACCTCTGCACCAACCTGCCAGTGGTCACAATGGGCCTCTTCCTTCTGTGGGTTTCAGTTTCCTCACTTGTACAATGGACGGGATGGTGGTGAAGGGGCTGCCTCCCTACCTCCAGCTGTGGGTGTCTGATACCCGCAGGTCCCCTCCCCCGGGTCTGCTGAAACGCTGAGCGGTCTGGGCAACAAAGCCCCGGTGTGACCAAAGGCAGCCGTGGGGCTGGTGCAGCAAGACTGCAGGTTAAAAATAGAGGCAGCTGGGCTGGGGGAGGAAGCCACACGATGCGATGGGCGCACAGGGCCTGGGGGGCTGGGGCGAGTGTAGCTAGTTGGCCGCCCCCCACCCCAGGTCCCCTTGCTGGATTCTGAGGAGCCTCTGCCTTCAAGGCCCCTGGATCGCACCCCCTCCTGCCCTAGAAAGGGGAAGCTGGTCCAGCTGTCCTGGAAGTGGGGCTATGAGCAGATTTCTAAAAATATGCTGGGAAAGAGGAAGGACAAAGGGGAAGTAGAGAGGAGCTGGGGAGCTGGCTGGGGCGGCACCTGGGCACACTCAGCCGGCCTGGGCCTGGGGCGCAAGAGGTGGGGCGGGGGTAGGGTGAACAGCCCAGCTTGATGAGGGGGAGTCATTGGCGAAGGCGGCCTTCCAGAGGTGTGGATTTACAGCCCAGTGAGGAGTAAACAGATCTCATGGCAGCGGCAGTTGTTACTAATATTTTAATATTCTTGTATTTTTTATCATTATTATCACTATTTTTATTATTGTTAAAAATCCATCTCCCACGAGCCGCACCAGTGCCTGAAACTTCATCATCACTTGAATTGGAATCAGCAGTGACCCCTCTCAGGCCGTGCCCTTGTCACCGTCTCTGAACCTCAGTGCCCTCAGCTCTGAAATGGGGAGAAATCCCCAGTTTTAAGCAAACAGGTGAAGGGTCGGAAGGCCCCTGTCCACCACGTGAGGAGAGCAGCAGGTTTGGGGCCGTCAGCACTGTTTCGGGGTTGGAGGAGGGTTAGATGTACTTGGCCAGCTGCCAGCTGTTTGGGTCAGGACCTGACAGAAGGGGACAGTGGCCTGAGAGGGTTCAGGAACACACCTGCCAAACCATGAAAGGAGCTACATGAATAAAAAGGCAGGACTTCCTGGCGGTCCAGTAGTTAAGACTCTGCACTTCCAAAGCAGGGAGCACGGGTTCGATCCCTGGTTGGGGAACTGAGATCCCACTTTTTGGCCACGTGGCCAAAAAGTTTAAATCATTAAAATAAAATTGAGCCTTAAAAGAAAAAAATTTTTAATAAATAACCTCTCACTACCCCTTTGTCATTCCACTCTCCCAGGTAGAAAAAAAATAGCACTTTCCCCAGCTCTATGATGTTGGCCTCGTTTTATTTTTTTACCCCAAAAGAGAAGGGGGCTCAGACTGTGGACATCACCCTGCACCTTGTCTTCATCCTCCTTGGTGGTCAGCAGTTCTGGGTAGAAGATCCACACTTAGCATCTTGTGGGGGTTTTGACGATCTGTACAGAGATACCTGGCTGCAGAAGATGGGTGTCAAGATGGGTATCAAAGCTGTGGCCTCAGAGCCCCAGATGGGCCAGGGTGTGAGCCACAACTCTGCCACCTTCCAGCTGTGTCCCCTTGGGCACGTCACTTTACCTCTCTGAGCCCCTGGTGCCTCATCTATAGAATGAGATTTAGAAATACCTGACTCCAGAGTCGGGGTCAGGATCAAACAAGATAGTGGATGGCAAGAGCCTGGAGTGCCCAGGGCCTGCAACACAGTAGGTGCTCAACCAGCATGTCTTTCCTTTGCCAGCAGCTTGGCTTGTTCATGGAGCAAGATCCCAGATTTGCTGCAGGGATAGAGGGGGTTGGTGGTGCACAGATGGAGCACAGGAGGGCCCCAGAAGAGATGGAGAGAATGAGTAGGCACTGCTAGGCAGGGAGGAGAAGGAAGGGCATTCCTGACCCAAGGAACAGAATGTGCAAAGGCCTGTGGAGGGAAAGAGCAGCCAGGAGGCCCTCAGGCCAAGGGCAGGGGTGGGTGCAGTGTGAGATGAGCATCGGCCAGGTAAAACTTGGGGTCTTCTTTGTAATATTGATTGTTTGGCTATGCCAGATATTAGTTGCTGCATGAGGGATGTTCAGCTGCAGCATGCGAACGCTTCATTGCAGCATATGGGATCTAGTTCCCTGACCAGGGATCAAACCTGGGCCCCCTGCATTGGGAGTGCGGAGTCTTAGCCACTGGACAATGGGGACATCATGGGAGACTGGATGGGAGGGACAGAGTGGAGGCAGGGAGGCTTCAGGAGGCTCTGAGTTATCTGGAGAGAGTAGCCCAGGGTCTGGGTGAGGATGGAGGCTGTGGAAACAGAAAGAAGATAAACAGGGCTTGGTGATGAAGGAGACACAAGGCTGAGAGTGAGGTATGTGTCAAGGTGCCTCCTGGGGTTCTGGCCAGGGTATCTGAGGGGCCATTCCCACAGCTTCAGAACTCAGGAAGAAGGCCAGGTTGAGGGGACATTCTAGGAGTTCTGCTTCAGTTGCAGTGACAAACGAGCTGATGGTCAGGACACAAGAGGGGTGGAAGGGTCTGAAGCTCAGGGCAAAGAGTTGGAGCTGAGGGTCTGGGTGTGATTCCTTGGCCCAGAAGGAGAGGGGGTAATAATGAGACCCCACAGGAAGGGAGGAGACGTCAGCCTGGGCCCCAGACATGGGATCTCCTTGGTTCATCCTTGACCATCTACCTTGGGGAGCATCCGCAGAAACATGGAATTCCTACCTGGCTTCTATCCAACAAGCAGCCAGTCGGGAATTTACTTGGCCTCCACCAGCAGGTATACCCTAGGCGAGAAATGGGCCTTCAGGATAAACCCCTGCCAACGGGAAAACAATGAAAAGCAAACAAACACAAAAGTTTGATCTTTCACTCCAAAGTCAACTAGAAGTGACTGGGTTTTTCCACTGTGGAATTCAGCCTCCCTCCACTCCTGACAGAGGAGTTCCAGGTCCCAGTCTCTAGCACCGCCTCCCCTGCTATGGCGCTGCTCCAGTCCCCGTGAAGATGGCCCCTCACTCTGTCCATCCCTGCATGTTTCCAAAGGCATGCAGAATCTACTTCTCCTGGGATGGAGGCTTAGGTGTGGGAAAACTAGGGTTCTGATGCCAGCACTGCCACTTCCTGGCTGTGTGACCCAGAGCAAGTCACTTCACCTCTCTGAGTCTCAGTGTCTTAAACTGAGAAAGATCCATTTAGAGGTTAATGAGACGCTTACTTTGTCCCTTGGTATAAGTGCTACCTCCTCTCACCTCCACTTCACTCCCACTTGGAAACCAGGATCTCTAGACCTCATAGTTGCAGGGAGAGAAAGGAAAACTCCCAAGTGGGTCACTAGAAGGATGGTACCACTCCTGGTTCCTGAATCCCAGTAGATTACCTCCTGGAAACAAAGCACCATCTAATGGTCATTGATTTAAGGTGTGTAGTACATCTTCAAGGATGGTGCCCCATCCGAGCAGTTTAACACCTGCAACTGACAGCTCAGCTGCATCTTCAACAGGCTGCTCTGTCGCTCCATCAGGCCAGCATCTTCCAGTGGTAAAATGCGTGAGAGCACCATTGAGTCCTTAGGCCTCATGCTCCTCCCACGCCTTCTTCAGTGTAAAGAGGGCGCCTTAGTCCAGTGGAATGTTTTGCTGTATTCTGGGTCAGCAGATTGAGTCCCTGGATAGTGGTGCTGGCCCAGGCTCTGTGGGCAGGAAAAGCCACCATAAGCAGAATGAGGGATCCAGTGTAATAGATTTGCTGCCAAGTTGCTGGCTGCTCTTGTCGAAAAACAGTGGGTCTCTGTTGCTGGCAGGTCTGATGTGGAGTAGTGGCAGTAGCCTGGGGACCCTGGATGAGTGGGTCCCCACAGAGCCTCCAAAGGGGTCACATGGCTGCTTCATCATGCACCATGCAGCACTGGGCTAGCCAGGCAGAGACTGGCTGATGTCAACTGGTTGAGTCATTCTCTCTGCCTGGTGATTTAGTGACTCTCCTGTGGTGGCTGTTTCCTGGGGAACATCAGTGTGTTTACAAAAATCTTCACACTCTGCACACTGCCATAGGGCCACCCACTTGCCTCTTCCCCAGGCCTTTTTGTTCTCAGTCTTCTTTCTTTCTGACCAGTCAAGGCACCTTCTTCTACTCATGAATGCAGGTATATTCTCACTTCACACTGCTTCTCTTTCCACATGAAATAAATGCCTTTCCCAAAGCTCTGCCTACTGGAAGGACTTCTCGCCATTGTCCTTCCTGAACACCTTGAGCAGGGTTGTAGTTCAGTAGCTATTCAGTTTTACTTGTAACCAAACCCTGAGCCATCCATCCCAGAACAAAGTGCAGCGTTTTTCTCCTTTGTCATCAGGTCACAAGGGACCCATCCGTGAAGACATACTATGAGCTGAAGGACCTGGTGTAACAGCAGTGGATGACATGGGGGTCTGGGTCATCTGTCCCTGGGGCTTCCTGGATCCTTCTGTCTCTAAGGATTGCTGTTGCGCTCACTTGACTTTATCACTTGGTGGGTCAGACAGACTCATCTTGGCTGCTTGATGAGGGGGTCATTACCATATATACTTGATACAATGTTGCAGAAGCCTTCCTTCTCTGGGCTTGGCCTCTCCTTCAGTCAATAGGGCTTGGGTCTAAAAACTGGCTTGGTCCACAAACCAGGCAAGGGGCCTTGACTTTTTATATAGTGCCTGCCCAATGGGAGCAGTGTATCCTTGGGTGAGGCAGCTCCACTTGGGCTGAGGTAATTTCTGAGGACAGACTCAGCTGTGAGTCCTCAGCAGGTTACACACGCCCACAGCCGCCACTGAGCGGGTGGGTGCCTTGGTCCTGCAAGGGAGAGCTAGGAGGCACAACGTGGCACCCATCATATGTGTGTTGTGCCCTTACCATATGTCACATACTCACAGAGTGTTTGGCAAAAGTCAGCATTTTTAATCCTGACGACCACCCTCTAGGTTATGGTTCATGTTTCAGAGACAAGAACACTGTATTAGTTGTTTCATGTTTGGCTGATGTAACAAAAAGGCTCAGAATAACAGAGAGTGAGACATCCTCAAAACTTATCTCTCTCATTGAAAAATGACTCTTCTCCATATGGATGCCTGGAGCCCAGACTCCTTCTAGCCCGATGCCCTGCCATCTTAATACCCAGCTGACATCTCAAAGTCCAAGATAGCTGCTCAGTCGACAGCAGGAGGACGTAGGGAAAGGGACCCCTTGATAGTCTCTCTGCTTTTATTTGGAAGAGATCATGTCTGTATTTGCAAAACCTTTAAGAAATGTGATCAGGCGCTTCCTGAAGCTAAGCCTTGAGAGTCGAGAGAATTTGGATGAGCAGACGAGAAGAGGCATCCTAGGGTGGAGGAGCTATAGAGGCCAAGGTGGGAAAGTAAGACTGTTAGGCCATTTGAGGGCAGGCTGCACTGGTGGGCTCTTGTTGAGAATGGCGGGGAACAAGGCTGGCTGGAGAGGCCTGGGAGACTGTGGAGGCCCCAGGACCAAGATGAGAACTTTCTCCTCTAAGGAATCAAGATTCCATGGAGATTTTGACCAGGAGAGTGTTATGGGACAGGAAGCACAGCAGGGTGAATAGCGATGGGTCAGCTGACCCAGGTGGGGAAACGGTCACAGTGCCTCGCACAGGACACTGGCACACTCGCGTCTCCTTTCGTTCATTTCCAGGTGAATTGTAGTCATCCCAACCCAAGTCCCACCCTGGCAGCAACTTGCCCCTTTGGAACCCTGGCCAGCCCATCTCACCTCTCTGAGCTTGACTGAAATGTCCCCCCAAATCCAGTTTCCTCATCTTTATAGTAAGGATATCAGGGCCACCCTACTAAAGGCTCATTACCTCGCCTCTCTTGAAGGTAGCTGTGGCCATGTGACAACAGGTGGCCAACGGGATGTCAGGGTAAATGATTGCCACTTCCTGGTCACACAAATATATGAATAGATGAGAGATACATGATCCAATGAAGAAATAAAGTTACAGCGAAGGATGAATGCCTCTGGCAAGTATGGCACTGAGTACTTGCTATGTCAGCCTCTTTCTAGGTGCTGTGTGTGTGTGTGCTCAGTCATGTCCAATGTTTTGCGGCCCAATGGACTGTAGCCCACCAGATTCCTCTGCCTGTGGAATGTTCCAGGCAGGACTGGAGTAGGGTGTCATTTCCTCCTCCAAGGGACCTTTCCAACCTGGGAATCGAAACCTCATCTCCTGCATTGGCTGGTGGACTCTTTCCTTTTATTTTTTTAATGTATTTATTTTTTGGCTCCGCTGAGCCTTGGTTGCTGTGCAGGCTTTTCACTGGTTGTGGTGAGCGGGGCTGCTCTCTAGCGGTGGGGCTCAGGCTCCTCACCGCGGTGACGTCTCTTATTGTGGAAGGGTACAGGCTCAATAGTTGTGACACACAGACCTAGTTGTTCCGTGGCATGTGAGATCTTCCCAGATCAAGGATTGAACGTATGTCTCCTGCAATGGCAAGTGGATTCTTTGTCACTAGCGCCACCTAGGAAGCCCCTTACTTGGTGCTGAGGATATAGCAATAGCAAAATTATTGAAGCGCCTGTTCTCATGGGGTTGAGTGGAATGAGTAGAACACAAATGACGCAAGTAAACAGATGGCTGAGCGAGTCTGTACCCAGAAGGGCAAAAGAAACAAAAACCTGGTGGACGGCGAGGGTGGGGCAAGAACTGCTCTAGACAGAGCAGTCAGGGAAGGCCTCGTGGAGGAGGTGGCATCGCAGCCATGGCCTGAGTGAAGAGGGCAAGCAAGTCATGGGTTTCTGGAGGGAGGAGAGCCCTGGGGAAATGAGAGATAGCCAGGTGGCTAAGGATGGAGCTGAGGGATGGAGGGGAGGGCTGGGAAAGAGCCAGGGAACCACCAATTCTTCTCTCTCCAGACCCAGGGGAGCTGAGCAGCGGGGAGGCGGAGGAGCTGCAGCAGATCAAATGGCACCGGAAGCAGCTTCTGGAGGATATCCAGGTGTGCTCACACTCAGCTCACAATACACACGCTTTTGTCCACACTCGTGTTCATGCCCTCGAACCGCACCCACACATGAGCAAACACTCTTACTCGCTCCTGAGCCAGCCAGGACCAAGAGCAGGCGTAGATTCCTGCCCACTCGGAGCCTTGGCCTTGGCCCTTAGGAGTGGGAAGGACAGAATTCCCAAGGGGACTCCCCACTCCTGGCTCACTTCCAGGGCCTAGAGAGAGCCACGAGAGCAAGGCAGAGAAAGGGAGCAATTAATTAAGCACCTACTATGTGCAGAACCCCACCTTCATGGCCTCCATCTGGTCTCATCCCCACCCTGGGCCTCAGCTTCCACCCTCCTAACATGTAGACCATTTAGTCAAGACAACGCCAATATCTGCCTAGCACTTTGCCACCTCATCAGCTCTCAGACGTTAGCTCATCTGATTCCCAGAAACCTTCTGAGACAGGCTCCGCTTCTGCTCCTGGAATGAGCCACGCAGCTCGGTCCTGCCCCTGGGCCTTTGCACTCACAGTTCCCTCTGCCTGAGACTCTCCAAGCCCTCCTTAGAGCTCCTCCTTCTAGTTCATTCTTGGCTCAAATGTCTCTCCTCTTAGGGACCACCCTGTCCACCCTGGCTGTAGTTGCTGGAACCCCACCTTCCACCCCACCACGCATATACCTAGGATTCCAGAGAAAGCCAAAGGCACAGGATCATTCCCTCAGCAAGTACCTACCACCTGACAGGCTCTTTCTAGACCACTGCTCTGACCATGTTCTGTGTGGTCATTTCAATTGTCCCAAGATCCCAATCCCACTGGACCGTGAGCTCCATGTAAGGGGAGCCTGGGTCTGTTTCCCACCACTGCATCCCCAGCCCAATGGTCAGAGCATAGTAGGTGTTCAATTAATAATTTTGCATGAACCCACCCCCCATTTTATTTGTTGAGAATTCACTCAGTGACTGGGCCAAGATCGCATGGACAGGAGCTGACTGGGCTTAAAAGCTCTAGGTTCTACGCTGCCCCTAGGTCCCAGGACAACGCCCTAGGAATCACCCGCCCCCTTCCAAGGTCTTGGTGGAGGAGAGGGAGGGCTGGGGTGCCTTCAGGGGCTCTTGCCAGGTGCGCATGCTGCTGCCCTGCAGAGGGATGCTGGACAAGCTGCCACCCCTCCCCATCTACCCAGTGGTGGTTGTTGGCAGAGTTAGGGGGTCTCCTGGAGACATGTTGGACACATGATCTCACCTCTCTGGGCCTCAGTGTCCTCTTCTGTAAATTCCACTGGAATTGCAAAGTCCCCGAGAAGAGAGCCTAGGCTGTCTTGTACCATGGTGCACCCAGAGAATCTGGCTTGTAGTGGCCACAGAGCCTAGGGTGGGGCAAATGGATGGAAGGAGGGAAATCAGAGAGGAATTGGGCCCTGATCACAGGGCAGGAATTTGTCCTTCTTGATGCGGAGGTAGTAGGGAGCCATGGACAGAGTTTGAGCAGAAGAAGGGCCAGCACCAAGCTGTGCTTCAGAAAAATGGCAGCTGGGTGGAGGAGGGCTTGTGGGGAAGGTTTGACTCAGGGCAGGACACCTTACAGCGGCAGAGGCAAGAGATGGGAAGACTGGAAATAGAGTGTAGACTGGGGACTCCCTCACCCTGAGACAGGAGCCCAGGGAGAATTAGATATAAGAGACATCTGGAAAAGGGATCTTCCTGGGGAGGGACCCTTAGTGACAGCTCAAGACAGAGGTCTGGGAGTCATGCCCAGGGAGGGAGTGGTTGTGTTGTGTGGAGAGGGCTATGAAGCCCTTTTTGTCCTGGCCTCCACCCCCTGACTCTCCCTCTTTGTAACACCCCTGCCACTCCACAGAAGCTGAAGGATGAGATCGCAGATGTGTTTGCACAAATCGACTGCTTCGAGACAGCAGAGGAGAGGTGAGGGGCCGGCCGGGGACCCAGGGAAGCTGCCACAGTGGTTTCTCGAGGATATCACATGTCAGGAGTGAGAGTGAATGAGCCCAGGCTCTGGTGAAATCGGGGATCAGACCCCCAGATGGGAGGCTTCGGGGTGAAATAGGAACACGGCAGCTCTGACGGTCCATCCTCTGGTCTGGTCTGGTCCTTGCTTCCAGACTGCCCCCTCTCTTCAGTACCAATCCCTGTTCTCCTGCCTCCTCCACCCTAAGTCTCTCCCAGCCCACCTGACCCCACCCCTGACCAATCACTAGCCAGGAGTATCCTGGGAAAGGTCAGGGAGAAGGAAAACTCAGCCCCAAGGATGAGGACTAGGAAGCCAAAGGCCTTATGGGAACAAAAGCCATGCCTGTGGTCAGGCCAAAGCTGGTCCACCCCACCCCACTCATGAGTGTCATCCACTCCGCCCCTTCTGTGGGAAGATGCCCTCTGGCTCTGAAACCTGCGGTTGGTCCTCTCCCTTCTCTGGGCTTCAGTTCCCTACTTGTGCAATGAGAAGGTTGGTCCATACATAACCCCTAGGGCCCCAGGGCACTGACTCCTACGTTTGGTGACTCAGAAAATCCCCACCCTGCCCCTGCCAGCCTCAGTTCTCTGATGCCTCTAATCTCCACCTTCCAAGCAGGACACACACACGCACACATGCACGCACACTGATGCGCGCACACACTGTTACACACACACACACACGTGCACGGCCCCCATGTCTCTAGATCCCCTGCTCCAGCCCCAACAAAGACAGTAACATAATATTTACACAGCTCCTACCACCCATTGTTTTCAATGCTTTAACCTCTCAACAATGATTGGAGTGTTGGAGGTGGAGTCACCCCCCTTTTTACAGAAGAGGAAACTGAGTCCCAGAGAGATGAAGTGACTCCCCCTGAGTCACTTCAGGAATTTGCACCTGAGTGGAATTTGCACCTGAGTGGAATTTGCACCAGGAGTCTGGCTCCAGATCTTATGCTCTCCTCACCCTCCCCCACCCTACCCACCAGCCTCCTTGTTATGTTGCTTCCACTCCAAGCCCTTCTAAATCCTCTCCCCGGGAGCATCTCTGGCTCCCGAGGTCACAGCTTCAGAGCTGGTTAAAATGCTGGTGCTGAGCCCATTGGAAATTGGGTTTCCTGGCTCAGGAAGGGGTCCAGACCCTGCATTTCTCACATTCTCCCAGGTGACTCTGACCCCACTTGGAGGTCCTTAAGGAATACTGGCTCTAGCCAAGGAAAGCGTCCTTGGGGATTGGAGGGGTGCCCTGGGGTCCAGGGGCGTCCAGGCTGATGTCTTTCCATCTACAGCCGCATGGCCCAGAGGGAGAAAGAGCTGTGCATTGGACGCAAGAAATTCAACATGGACCCCATGAAGGTGAGGGGGCTCGGGTTGGGGGGCCAAGGGAGCTGCATGCTGGGCACCTCCACAGTGTCCCCTTCTTCCCCTCAACCGACACAATTACCTACTTTCCAGAGGAGGAAACTGAGGCCCCGCTGGGCTCAGCATCTTGTCCAGTGCCCCATGCCATCAGGGCTGGGGGCTCCGCCACCCCACAGCCAAGTAGCCCCAGGGCCTGAGGTGGGAGCCAGGAGGATGATGGGGGCTCTGTGATGTCTATGAACTTGGGGTCCCGTGACTTTAGGCCCCTGTCTCCCACTCTGTGAGTAGGACTTTGGTTGGTCGGGCCTTTGGACTCTGGGGCTCAGTCTCCGGAAGGGTCTTTTAGTTGCTCAGCTTAGGCAGCCTGTCCTGAGATGCTGGCATAGAGCCCTGACTGCTCAGATCTCAGCTATGATCTAACCCCCACCCCCACTGGCCTCAGAGGAACCCCAGCCCCCACCCCTCGCCCACCTAAGTGGCAGCTGGGCTCCTTTCCTGCAGGAACCGAGACAGGAGGAAGCCACAGCTGACACACGGAAGTGGGGTCAGGGCAGCCACGGGGTCCCTGGAAATTTACTGCTCTGGTTTAGAAGGCTGTCTCTTCTGCATCACAGATCTCCTGTGTTCCCAGACACAGAAATGGACCCCTGCTCCCATCCACATGGACCACACAGACCACACACACACACAGACACTCACATTCCTGCCTAAGTGCCCCTCAGGGAGGGGGCCTCTGAGGGGCCCCGGGGCCATCTGCCTGTCACACAGAGCCTTCCACAGTCTATCCCCACTCTTCCAAGCAGCCTCTTCTCCAAAAGGAACAGGGATGCAAAGGCATCATCACAGAAAACCGGAGCCCAACCCCTCCAACTCCTAAAATTAGAATGACAGACTTTGAGTGCCTGGGTTGTGAGGTGAGATGTTTTGATATTGTCAAATCTGAAAAGCGGGGCAAGGCACACTCCCATTTTCATGCAGAAAGGGGAGGAAAGGCACTACCGGCGAAAAGTGTCTACCTCCGAGCCGTAGCAATTTCCTCTCCTTTTGATTGAGCTGGGTTTTTTTTCTAATTTTTATACAATGGACATAGATTACTCATGAGAAAAAAATGAAACACTATTTTAAAATAATACAAATATTAAGGGGACAAAAGGAATAGCTGAATCATTCAATCTTAAAATTATAAATTCATTGAATCATCAAAGCATATGATCAGAGAGTGGCAGACTGAGGGGGACCTGGGGGAGCAGCTGGCATGAACCTGGTTCATGGCAGGAACCCATGTCTGTTTGCATACCTCTGCTGATGGGGAGCTCATCACCTTAAAAAGGCAACTTCAATTAAGGAGGGTCACAAATTCCCAGAACAAGCTGTGCCAGTGCTAGAATTCCAGGCCCCAGGGCTCTGGCCACAGGTGCTCCCTCTCTCCCCCTTCCCAGGCCAGCTGCTGGGTGGGGGCTGCTTACAGGCTCTGTGTACCACCTCCAGGGCATCCAGTATCTCATTGAGCACAAGCTGCTGACCCCCGACGCCCAGGACATCGCCCAGTTCTTGTACAAGGGTGAGGGCCTCAACAAGACAGCCATCGGCACCTACTTGGGGGAGAGGTAAGGAGGGTGGGGCCTTAGGAAGGCAGGGAATGAGGATGTGCAGCTGTGCACAGGTATGTGTGAGGGGTGGGTTGTGTGTGCAGGTAACTAAGGAATGAAGCATTTAGGAAAGTCGTAACTCCTGAGGCTTGAGCAGGTTAAGTCATCACTCTCCTTCCAGACCTTGAACCAAAGCATGTCTGCCTTCATTCCTTCCTTCACTCATTTAGAAAACAAGTAGATATTTTTAATATCTACTGTGCTTCCTGCATAGCTCAGTTGGTAAAGCATCTGCCTGCAATGTGGGAGACCTGGGTTCAGTTCCTGGGTCAGGAAGTTCCCCTGGAGAAGAAAACGGCAACTCACTCCAGTATTCTTGCCTGGAGAATCCCATGGATGGAGGAACCTGGCGGGCTACAGTTCACGGGATCCCAAGAGTCAGACAAGACTTAAGGCTATCTTTACTAGGTTTACAAGGTGCACCAGGCAGTGCTCTAAGCCCTGGATTTATACCAGTGAAGAAGACAAAACTGCGGGGCAGGGAGTGGGGATAAATTGGGAGAATGGGATTAACAGATGCAATACAATACATAGCAGATTAACAACAAAGAATTACTATGTGGCACAGAGAACTATATTCAATATCTTGTAGTAAACTACAGTGAAAAAGAATTGAAAATAAAGAATATATATATATACATACAAATCATTTTGCTGTACACCTGAAAATAGCACAGTTATAAATCAACTATACTTCAACTAAAAAGAAAAAAAACTTCTGCCATCAGGGAAGGTACATTCTAATGGGGAAGACAGGTACCAAAATATGTAAAATAAGTTAGAAAAAATTAAAAGTTCTTTGGAATACAAACAAATCAAGAAAGGGAGATGAGAAAGTTCTGGGAACTGTGCTTCAAAGGCTGTGACTTTAAATAGTGTGGACACAAAGGGTCTCACAGAGAAGGTGAAATTTAGAGGAGGTAAGCAGTGTGGCTCTAGGGGAATAGCATTTCGGGTCGAGGGAATAGAACATGAAAAGGCCCTGGGGCAGAAGCCTGCTGAAGGACCAACGAGCCAGTGAGACAGGGGCAGAGGGATGGAGCGTGGGAGGAAGTAGTCGGCGACAGGCGGGGACACCTGAGAGGGCCCTGGGCCGAGGGGTACTCTGAGGGGATCCCTCTGGCTGCTGGGGGAGGGCACAGACTGTAGGGGACAGGTGTGGAGCTGGGCCAGCAAGCCAGCACCCCCTCTCCCAGGCACCTCAGAGAACACTCTCCTTCTCCTAAGCAAGTTGGGAATGCAGCTGGCAAGAAGGGCAGGGCTTTCTGATTTCAGATCTGAGAAGACAGAGGAAGTGGGGGTGGACATGGTTCTCTCCATTTTACAGATGAGAATACTGGGGCTTGGGGAGGTCTGGTGGTTTGTGAGGGGTCACCCAGACAGGAAGTGACTCAGGACAGGCCACTCCGAAGCCAGAGCCCCTCTCCTGACTGAGGTCAGTGCTGGTAAGCCAGGAGAGTGGGGCGGGGGAGTGTCTGCTGTGAGTGGGAGGACATGGGTGTGCAGATAGCGGTGGGAGGATGGTGATGCAGGTCAGACATGTGAGCAGACCAGAGGGTGGCTGGATTCAGAAGGAGGATGTCTCTCCCCTCCTTGGCCTCCCCCACCTCAACCCGCTCTAGAAGGGGGTACAGATGCTCAAATGTGTCCCACCCTCCCTTCTGTCTCCTCTCCAGAGACCCCATCAACCTGCAGGTCCTCCAGGCCTTTGTAGATTGCCATGAGTTTGCTAACCTCAACCTCGTCCAGGCCCTCAGGTGAGTGGTCCAGGAGGCAGGGGCCTGACTCCCAAGGGGCTGGAGGGGTGTTGGGGGCACCATCATCCACATGGCTAACAGCACAAACAAAGCATCAGGAGCAAGAATTAATTAATGAGGGAATTCCCTGGGGATCCAGTGGTTCAGACTCAGTTCTTTCACTGCTGAGGGCTTGAGTTCAATCCCTGGTCAGGGAACTAAGATCCTGCAAGCTGTGCAGTGTGGCCAAAAAATGGTTTTTAATAAATAAATAGAAGTAATTGATGACAGTATCCCCAAAGAGAGCTGAGGTTAGATGAGATAACAGGCATGGACTGCCTGTATCAGCACCTGGCTTGTTACTACTACTACTACTACTACTACTAATTACTATATTACATCATTATTATAATAATATTTAATCATTTTAATCACTATTACTATTATTATGACTGCTATTCCCACTGCTTTTTAAATTAGTGCTTATTTTATTTATTTAATTAATATAGCTTAGTGTGTACTACATTTATTATTACTTATTATTTTCTAATTAGGATATTATTTTTGCTACTCATTTTTACAATGATGGGAGGCATTAATATATATGGGTAAGGAACACAAACTCTGGAGCTAGACTGCACAGTTCATATCCTATATCTGCTACTCACCCCTGGGGAAAGTCACCAAAAAAAAACCCCAAAAAAAAACCTCTCTGTGCCTCAGTTTCTTTATCTGTAAAATGGGGTTAATAACAGTACCAACCTCATAGGGTGGTGAGAACTAAGTAAGAAAATGCTTAGAACTGATCCATAGTAAGGGCTTAGTAAGTCTTGCTGCTGCAGATGAAGTCTGGAAAATCATCTCCTGAGTAGGGGCATTTGATCTGGGTTTTGACAGATGATTAGGAGTTTGCAAGGGAGAGAAGGAAAAAGTCACCACTATCTAAGCAATGTGGCCTTCCCTCCAACTCTCACGCTTTTTAAAGGAGAGGGGTAGGTTGGGAGTCTCCAAAATTCATTCGTTCATTTATTCATTTGTTCATTTTCTCACTCATTTAACAAGCCTTTACTAAGCAGGCCCTGGCTCAGTAAACACAGTCCCAGTGTTCAAGGCTCAGTGGGAGATGTGAGAGGAGCAGGCATGGCCCTTGACCTTGGTGAATCCAGTTGGAAGATGTGGATATCATTCAGTTCCAAGAAAAGGAAGCTCAGCCAAGGAAAGACAACCTCCCCCGGGTCCCACGGATCCCAGGGCCCAGTGGCCAGGTGGAGAGAGGCCTTAGAATCTGAGAATCTGCATTGGTCCCCTCATGGGCTGGAGTGGACTGGGCCACAAATCTGGGCCACAGATGGGCAGAGAAGAGTGTCCACTAAGCTCCTGTATTCTAGAAGAAAAGGCATTTCTTGGCTCCCTCCTGCAGACTTGGTGCTCACAGCACAAATTCCACTGACCCTTCCCATGAGTCTAGATGTCAAGTGCAGAGTCTCCCATTTACAAGATAAAAAGACTAAGCAGAGAGAGGCAGAGCAGTTTATTGAAGGGGAGGAATGGGGGGCCCTCTTGCTCCCCTCCGAGAGCCCTCCACCTCCACTGCCCATGGCTCTGTTCCCTGTCCCCAGACAATTCCTGTGGAGCTTCCGGCTGCCAGGCGAGGCCCAGAAGATCGACCGCATGATGGAGACCTTCGCCTCCCGATACTGCCTCTGCAACCCCGGCGTCTTCCAGTCCACAGGTGCCTATGTGGGAGGGGACCCTGCCAGGTGCAAATCTACCTCCTGAGGCACCAGGTCTCTCCCAAGCACCCAGACCCTGGGAGCCAGATCCTGTCATCAATGCTCACTGAGCACCATATCCGTGCCAGACCCTCTGCTGGGTGTGTGTCAGGCAGAGCTGCCTACATACACATCTCCCGAGGGCATGATCCTTGGGAGAGAAGGCAGGAAATAATGGCATGGGGTGCTAAGGTATCAGTGTCTCATCTGCGGGTGGGGATGGGGGATTCAGCATGTCCAGGCTGGCTTCCCTGAGAACCTGATTTCTGAATGGGGTTTTGAAGGATGAATAGGAGCTCTTCAGGAGGTCAAGGGGAGAAAGGGCCTTTGGGACTGGGGTTCTAGTTTGAGCAAAGGTACAGAAGCATGAAACAGACTGGGCAGGAAGCATAGGGCCAGGGTGGATAAGAAGGATATCAGCAAAAATCAGTCCTCCACACTTCCCAACAGGATGGGAGAGAAATGATGGCAGGCTTGTCCTGGCCTCTTCTCTGGATCTGAAGGTACCATAGCAATAACCAAGTCCAAGTACTAAGCACTCTCCATATGCTAAGTGCTTTACCTATGCAAGTCATGTAATCCTTACATCTACTCTATGAGATCAGCAGTATTCTTATCCTTCCAGATACAGACTCAGAGAAGCGAAAGGGGCTTCTCAGCAGTGCATCTATGGACAAGTCCTACAGAGCATTTGCCTACTTTGTGGTTATACATAAATTAGGGATTTGCTTGCTTAATATCTATCAGCCCCACAATTTTAAACAACCCACAAGGGTGGGGACCATACAGATTTTTTCACCAGTGAATCCCCATTCTGTAGCATTTATTAGTTACTCAATAAATATTTTTAGGAAGGAAGGAATTTTAAAGCACCAGATTTGAATCACAGTTGAACTATTTAATCTTGTGACCTGGGACATGTAACTTACTCTCCCTGTGCCTCAGTTTCCTAATCTGTAAAATGGGTGGGGGCAGTAACAGTGCCGGCCTCATTAGTGTTGTCAGGGGATGTAAAGAGCTTAGCATAGGGCAAGCAACAGCAACATTAGAGTCACTGTTATCAGAGGTAAAATCGTTAATGAACATGAAGCTTTTTCAAAGTTAAACCTTCTAAAATATTGCAGGGGCTTCCCATGTGGCACTAGTGGTAAAGAACCCGCCTACCAATGCAGGTTAGACATAAGAGACGCAGATTCTATCCCTGGGTTGGGAAGATCCCTGGAGGAGGGCATGGCAACCCACTCCAGTATTCTTGCCTGGAGAATCCCATAGACAGAGGAGTCTGGCGGCCTACAGTCCATGGGGTCACAAAGAGTCGGACACAACTAAAGCGACTTGACACATCTCATACTGCAGATGGGGAAGCTGAGGCTCTGGGAACTCAAGTACTTTTCAAGGTCAACCAGAGAGCTGGGGTCACAGCTGAACTTCCCTGGCTCTGGACTCAGGGCTTTAAAACATCACAGAGTAGCGATCATCTCCCTCCCAAACGCTCAGCCCAGCCTGGCTCCTGAGCACAAGCACGTGAAAGTCTGAATAATAGAACAGGAGCTCGGCTCTGGGAGCCCCACAATGCCAGCAAGATTACCAAGCAGCACGTGACCAAGCCCTGAACAGGGTAGCAAACAATAAGCATCCTCTGAGTTCCAAGGAGGCAGAGAACAGAGTGGGCAGGGGAGCAGGAAGGGCTCGGCGGGGAGGAGGGCTGGAGCAGGAGACTAAAGAGCAGGAGGGTTTAAATGGGTAAAGGGGAGAAAAGGGCGTGCTAGGCAGGGGGCCCAGCAGGAGCAGAAGTGCCGGGTGTGAGGCACACAAGGGCTCGGGCAACTGACAGTTGAAGCTTGTTTGCAGCAGGGAGCTCCGGAAGAGTGGGAGGTGAGGCTAGGACTTGAATGCCAAGCCGGGAGGACAGGGTGGACCTTCAGGGCATTGAAACAGCCAACTCTCCGCCCTGAGGGGTTAGGGCGGAGGAGGGGGCGTGGCCAGGGCCAAGACTCTGACCGCTGTCGCGTCCCGCAGACACCTGCTACGTCCTGTCCTTCTCCATCATCATGCTCAACACCAGCCTCCACAACCCCAACGTCCGGGACAGGCCGCCCTTCGAGCGCTTTGTGTCCATGAACCGAGGCATCAACGGCGGCAGTGACCTGCCTGAGGAGCAGCTGCGGGTAAGAGGGCGTGGCCCCACCCAGCAGGTCTCCAGGCATCCAGGAGGAGCCTGCCTTTGGGCGGATGACCCAAGAGGGGCTCATCTAAGAGAGACCTCTCCAGGAGGGGGCCCTCCCAGGTCAATAACTGTCTTGAGATGTGCTAAGTTGCTTCAGCCGTGTCTCTTTTGCGACACTATGGACTGTTGCCAGCCAGGCTCCTCTGTCCAGGGGGTGGACAGTCACAAAAGAGGTTGGTCCTGAAATGGGCTTTTGCAAGCAGTCCCATCTTAAGAAGGAGGTCCAAGACTGAACACCCAGGAGGTCTGCCCAGACCTCAGCCTTTGGGGAGCTCTCGACACCCATCATTCACACCTTCCTCGAAAGGGTGCCTCACACCACCTAGTCTATTTCTTGGAATCCCAGAGTCTTAGACTCTCAGTGGGTCAGAGTAGAAAATTCCCAGTCTCTGCTCAAACCCCTCCCTCTTCCAGAGAGGAAGAAACAGGTCTTCCATAGGCTACACATCAGCTCAAGTGTTGAGTGGAACCCAGGCTTCCTATCCCATCCTAAACAGCCCTCACCCCTGCCACACTGCACCAGGCTCTGGCCTGGCATAGGGCACCCAGGGATGATTCAACCCAAGGTAAGGGTCTGGTGGAAGATAAAATACATGTGAATTCCAGCCCTGCCTGATTCATGTTATGCTGACCATAGGAACCTAGCTATGGAGACCCAGTGGACAATACTATCACTCTCCCAGAGGCAGGGAAAGGGTGCCATCGTGGAAGACTTCACAGAGGAGGTGACTTTTGAACTGGCCTTGAAAGTTGAGTGGGAGTTTGCCCAGGGGAGAAGCAGGGAAAGGACATTCCAGAAAGAGGAAGTGGCCAGCACTTGACCTGGTAGGGAAAGGGAGGGGCATCCTGGGTAGCCATCTGGGTACATACAGACAGTGATGGGCACCAAGTCCAGGGCTTTGAACAACAGCCTCCAGAGTTTACCTGCTTCCTATGGGCAAAGTGGAGCTGGGAACTATCTTAGAAAGACAGGAGTGAGATTCAAAGCCTGGCTCAGCAAAAATGAACTGACACTTCATTTCTAGGATTAGAGGTGCCCAGAGCTCTATAGAGTTTCAGTTCCCTCTGGGTCAGAGTCTGGCAGGAGGGGAGGAGACAATGTGAACCCCACCCTGGCAGCTTAGCACCCTGTGTATGTCCCGCAGCAGAAGTATGGTGGGGGTTGGGGAGAGCCTGGATCTGGAATGACTCTGGTGCTCTTCAGTGTTTGACAACAGCCATGCCCTTAGCCCTTCACCCTCCTTGATCCCCAGAGAATATTTATTTTGGAGGGGGGCATGATATAAAATGAGGGCTTGAGAGTAGATTAGAGCTCAGGTCAAGTCCCATCTCCCCGTTGTTCGCCTCCTGGATGACCTTGAGTAATGACTCACCCTCTCGGGGCCACCATTTCCTCAACCAGGAGAATGGGAATAATGACGCCTGCGTCACAGAGCTGCTGAGTAGTAATTTTTAAAACGTAAAGGGCATAGCCCATGCCAGGTACATAGCACAAGCTCTAAATGGTAGCTTAGGTCGCTATTAAGAATCACTAATAATTATTTAAAATCCCCAGCCCTTAGTAAACTGCCTGAAATGTGAAAGGCCTTTGAAAACTCATCTCATTGTGGTACTTGGAGCAGGAAGCTGGGCACACCTGGTCTGGCAGGTAATGAGTTAACAGCCTGCCAGCACCAGTCCTGTTGGATCTCCCAGGTGCCACTTTATTGCTTCTGTCCCAGGAGAGCCTCCTTCAGCGGCTCCCTCCTTAGGCATTTTTCCCAATTCAAGTCTTTTGTTAATAACAATGCGCTGCATTTGTATAGAGCTTGTAACTTTCTTCTCATAGGGCTTTTAGGTCTATTATCTCAATTTAGCTTCAAACTCTGCCTGGGAGGTCTGGAAAGGGTTTATTATCCTCCTTGGCAGCCAAGAGGCAGGGAAAAGAACAGAGCGTTGGAGTCACAGCCACATCCAAGTGCTAGCTCCTCCATTTTCTAGTTGTGTGACTTTAGGTGAGAGGCTTGACCTCTCTGAGCTCCCAGCTTATGGGATTAGTGTAGACATGTAAGGTATTTAGCACAGCACCTATGCCTCTGGGCTGGCTAATTAACCCAGAAGCTTTCAGGGCACAAAGTGAACCACACTGGCCTAGTCCTTGCTCTTCAAGGCTTTTACAGAAAGCTGCTGTGGACAGGGGTCTTCTTGCTTTCTTTTGGGGCTTCATCTTCCCCATGTGTAAAGCAAGGACTCAGCTTTAAGTATCTTTAAGTATCAGTTTGTGGCTTTGCAGAAGGATTCTCCAGGACATATAACATTTTTAAATGACCTGATTTATGAAATTAAATTGACACAGACACATCACCTAAAGAGAGGTCACTCTGTGACCATGAGGGTACGCAGGTGGGAAAGGCTTTGGAGAGGTGCATGATTGGAGCAGGGGCTCAGGCAAGTTGAGCGAGTCTTGCCCTGGCCATCCTGATGGGGACAGGGCAGAGTGCCTAAAAGACTCAGGGCAAAGGCACAGGGTGTGGACTCAGAGGACAGGAGATCAAATCCCAGCTCCGCCTTTATGGCTACATGTCCTTGAGTGTGAGCCTCAGTTTCTCCATCTGCAAAGTGGGCTGATGACACTGACCTTACATTGTTCTCCTGAGAAGCAGACAAAGCACTTCAAGTGCCTGGCTCCACTCACCATGACTGGGCTGCCCAGAGAGGGACCTGGGGTGGAGAAGGGAAAGAAGGAGAGGGGACAGAAGGAGAGCTCATCCATCCTCTGGTGCCACAGGTGGAGAAACCAAGGTCCAGCAAAGGAAACAGTCAGTTTGGGGCATCTTCTGCTGTGGGTAGGGCCAGACCTCCTGGGTTCTTGTCCAAGCATCTCCATCAGAAATGACTGTATATTGGGCTCCTTAAGTTCTCCTGACAACCACAGGCATCAGGTACCATACCCCCACCCCCCCAACCCCAGTTTACAGCAGAGGAAACTGAGCTCCAATAGAGGTAGCTGGCCAGGGGGGCTCAGACTGTGAGGAGTCCAGGTTCAAACCCACGTCCATCTGAGCCCTTCCCTCTGCAGAGACCAGAAAGCAAGATTTGGGAATGCAGATTTTGACTTGTTTCCCAGCTTCCAGTTTCTTCCTCAGCTGGAGGAATTCTCAACTCATGTCAATGAAAAGATGGGGGACTGATGTTCAGCTTCAGGTTCGGCTAGATCCAGGTGCTTCGTTGAGGTCAGGGCTCAATCTGGTCTTTCCATCTCTGAGCAACCTCCTCTTCCAAGTTGGCTTCCTTCTTAAACAGGCTTCCCCCCAGGCTTCCCAGAGAGGACCTGGGCAACTCCAGGCTTCCATCTTGCTTAACAGTTTAGAGTCCCAGAATGAAGGCTTATTCGCTAGTGTAGGTCACAAGTCCCTCTCTGAATCAGTCACTGTGACCAGTAGGATGAAATGCTCTAATTAGCCAGATGGGAGTCATTCACTGTCTCCTAGAGCCATGAGGGAGTGCTGAGTGGGCAGTGTCAAGCCCCTGAGCAACCTGGACAGAAAGTAAGGGGGTGATTCTCCAGAGGAGAACAGAGTGGGTGGGGAAGGATGGACGCAAGGCCAGTACAACCACTGATGAGTGGCTGTTGTCTTTCTGACCACGTCTACCCAGCCAGGAGAAGACAGCCTGATTTGTTGGTGGGAGGTGCAAGGGTGTTTTCTTACAGGGGGTGAGGGGAGCCTGGTTTTACAAGATACAGGAAATGTGGGTGAACAGAGCTTCTTTCCTTGTGGGGGCAGAATGTGTAGGCTGTAGAAGGCCCTCAGAAGCTGCCAGGGGGCTCCCCGTGGGTGTCATGAAGGATGAGGCCCTGTCTGTGCCCCTGCTTCCCGCCTTGGGCCTTCAGAATATTTGTATGGGCTGCCAGCTTTGCTGACAGAGAACGGGCCTTAAAGAACAGAACTCCTTCAACCAGCCGGTGCTACTAGGGAAAGCTCAGGGCCAGGCTGGGCCAGAACGGGAGGGGCAGCAGGGCTTCCTGGCTGCTCTAGGAATGTGGGGGCTCCAAAAAGGGAAGGTGGTCCCTGCCCTTCCCCACTCACCCCACCACAGCCAGCTGAGTCCTCTCTGTCAAATCCAGGAAAACTTGCTACAGGCCAGCGCCCTCCTCCCCAATCCTTACCCTACCACCACCCCTAAGCTCCTGGATCAGAAAAGACTTTAAAAACCAGCAAACACCATTTCTAAAACTTTGGGGAATCGAACAGTACTTGTGAAATTTTTCATTTAACATTTCGAGGAAACCATCTGAACAGCAGCACACGCAAACACAACAGAAGGAAATGATTTCATTATGTCGATGATGGCGACCCAGCATTGTGCCTGGTTTTAATCAGCAGAATTAGACAATTTAGAATGTTTTTCCCAAACAGTTGGAAATCTGGGCAGGTTGTCCGTAGAAGGCAGTGTCCCACAGCAGGGGTTCAAAACACAGAGGGATGATCATTGCCAACATCTACAACTCTCCCACAGGGAATTCTCAGCCCTGGCTTGCATACCTCTGGTGACAGGGAACTCACTGTCCTACAAAGTTGCTTCTTCCATATTTCAGCAGCTCTAACAGCTAGAAAGTCCTTCACAGAGAACTGAAATCTGCTTTCTGGGAAATTCCCATCCCTGAGAAGAGATCTCTGGTCTCTGCCTAGGAGAGGGGCCTATAAGAGCCAAGATCAGCATCCCACCTTGAGGCACACAGAGTCAGTGATCTGCCCGAGGCCACATAGGCCAGACCCAGGCCCTGGATGAATGTCACAGCGGGTCTTTCCCTCCCTTCTCTTGGGGCAGAACCTCTTCGACAGCATCAAAAGCGAGCCCTTCTCCATCCCCGAGGACGATGGCAATGACCTCACCCACACCTTCTTCAAACCTGACCGCGAGGGCTGGCTGCTCAAACTGGGTGAGACGCACACTCCTGCACTCTGGGGCACATGCACTGATGTGCCTGCAACACTCAGCAACACAGCTGACACATGCACCCATTTGACTTGAAGCCTCGGGTGGTGGAGTTGAGAGTCTCCTGAGCCCCAGGGCAGCAGTCTGCTTGCCCTAACCCTCCCTCCGTCTGTCCTGGGGATGAGGGGACAGTGGGGGAGGGAACAATGAGCAGGAAGGGAGACAGAAAACTGACAGATTCATAGATAAGGCCTTCAACCGCAGATCTGTCTTCCTGAAGTGATTCTGAGGAAACCCAGGCCCAGTGAGGTTAAGGGACCAGCCCAAGCCACATAGCCAGCCAGTGGCAGAATTCGGTGGGCAGATGGCTGGCTGTCCCTGAAAGATGGGGGGCGGGAGTGTGAGAGGATGTGGCTTGGGGAGCCTCTCCTCAACAGGACTAGGGGCAGGGAGGGCTTTGGGCCTGCAGAGGGGAGCTATGGTGGATGCCACAGCAGCAGCCGCTGCAAGTTCTAGCAGCGGAACTGTAGGACCCGGCCATCTGAGCCTGTCACCCGCACACACGCTGGGCACCTCTGGGCAGGGGCAGCCAGCCAGGCCCAGAGGCTTTCCAAGCCAGAGGAGGACAGACGCCGTATGTGAGAGCAGGGCCCTGGCCTGGGAGCCCATCCAGACCCTCCGTCTCTCCAGGCCCACCTCCCAGTCCATCCACCTGCAGACTGCAACCTCCTTTTCTTGCCCAGCTGACAGTTCTCAGCCCCAGGGCAGCTCTAAGTCACAGATCCCAGCTCCTCCATCCATCCTTGGCCTCAGTTTCCACAGCTGTGGAATGGTAACAGTCATCCCTGGGAGGATTAAACATGTGGGGAAATGACCATGCACTTGGGCTCTGGGGCTCAGACACTGGGGTTCAAATCCCAGCTCTGCTGCCAGACCTTAAGCTGATGATGTACCCTCTCTGCCCTGCGATCTCCTCATCTGTAAAACGGGGTTAATAATGGTCCCCTCCTCATAGGTAGTCATAGGGATTAATAAGTGAATGTTTCTTGAATCCTCTTGAACATTGCCTGGCAAATGAAAGATGAAAGGCTTAGGCACAACACCAGGCAGGGAGCCAGCCAAGGGATGAACAGAGTGGTGAGGGCAGGAGGAAAGTATAGGAATGGCCAGCCTGCCCCTGGGGCCGGACCAGGGAGGAGCTCTGGTGCAGCCTGGAGGTGATGGAACCCCTCAGGTTTTTAAGTGGGGGAGAGATAGATAAGGGGGAGGTGTGGGAAGCTAGGGGTTAGGGGGCTAGGGTGGGGGCACAGAGGTGGGCATCGGAGGCCCTGCTCTTCCATGGAGAGAAGTGCTGGAGCCCAGGGCAGAGGAGGGCTAACTGACTCCATCACTGGCTCTTGTAGGTGGCCGCGTGAAGACCTGGAAACGACGCTGGTTCATCCTGACAGACAGCTGCCTCTACTACTTCGAGTTCACCACTGTGAGCCTTACCCTTCCCTGTCCCTCCCCTCAAACCCTTTCCAGATTCTCACTAAGCAGTCCATTGTAGAGCTGGGGCCTCTTTGAGATCATTTGGTCCTCCTCCACACCCATCTTACAGATGGGGGAAACAGCTACAAAGAGGTGAAGGGGCTGGGCCAAGGTACAAGGCAGAGCTGGGGCTTAATGTCCGGCCTCCTAACTCCCAGCCAGGGCTCTTCCCATGCTGCTCCCTTGCCCTCTCCAGGGCTTGTCAGAGTCTAGGGAAGATGGGCACACTCCTCTTTGGGTATGGGGTGCTGCTGAGTTCAGACAGAGGAGCCTGGCAGGCTATAGTCCACAGGGTCAAAAGAGTTGAAGACGACTTAGTGACTAAACAACAAAACTTCCAAGTTCACTCCCTGCCCTTGACTCGAGACTCCCTTTGCTGATCCTGATCTTTCTTCTTATTCTCCTGCAGGACAAGGAGCCCCGGGGAATCATACCCCTTGAGAATCTCTCAGTGCAGAAGGTGGACGACCCCAAGAAGCCAGTAGGTGTCAGTGAGGTGGCCTCAGGCCAGAACAGCTGTAGGAATTTCCAAAACAGAGTGCAGGGTGAGGGCGGCTGGGCTGGGCTCTCCAGGAGGCGAGGCCATGCCTGTGACACCTTCCAGTAGCTCAGGCTTGCCTCAGCCTCCCTCTTAGGGACGGGGATCCTGGCGTCAAGAGGCATCAAGAGGGCCTGGCCACACTGTCTCTCAGAGCCTGGCCCCTGATACTGGCTCTGGGACCTTCAATAAGTCTCTGCTGCTTTCTGAGCCTCTATTTCCCCATCTGTCAACTGGGGATTTTAAGAGGAATCATGGATTTAGGTCAAGTCAGGCACATAGTAAGTTCTCAACATGAGAAGCTGCCTGTTCTCTCACAGGAGGGCCTGGCAGTCAGGTGTGTCCTGCTGCTCTTCCAGATGCTGGTCTTGCCCAAGTGTCTAGGCCTCTCCAACCTCTCCGAGCCTCCCCGAGAGCCCACACGGCTGCCCTTTCCTCCTACCCCTGCCCTGCCCTCACCTGGCCACTTCCCCACAGTTCTGCCTGGAGCTGTGCAACCCCAGCTGCCGGGGCCAGAAGATAAAGGCCTGCAAGACCGACGGCGATGGTAAAGTGGTGGAGGGCAAGCATGAGTCTTACCGGATCTCAGCCTCCAGCGCCGAGGAGCGGGACCAATGGATCGAAGCCATTCGGTAACGGATGGCTGGGCTGGTGGGGAGGAGTCTCTGTTACCTTTCAGAAGCCTCTGCTCCTCTCAGGGTCCTGTTTCCTTGCCTGCAAAGAGGGCTAACTCCAGAACTTCCCTTCTGTTTCTGGCATGCAAATCCCTACCACCATGTTCCGTGAGCATCCTCTCTGGGCCAGGCCCAGAACACGGAGGAGCAAGGCACAGAATTCATGGGAATGGTGGAGGATCATGGGAGATGTTACAAGTAAAGCTCTTTGCCCAGTGCCTGTTAGCATCAGAATCCTAAGTGGTCCTGGAAAGGCCTGGTGCAGGTCGGGAGGAAGACTTTCTAGGTGGAAGGAGCAATGCAGGCCAAAACAAAAGGGCAGGTCAGGCATAGGGATGCCTAGACATCTTCCTGGATAGCTGGTGCTGGGCAGCATGGGACCAGGCAATGCCGGGCAGTGCAGCGGTAGGGCTATGTAGAGACCAGGCAGCGTGAGGACTAAGCATTGGGAAATGAGGCTGCAAAGGATGGCAAGGCCTTGGTGGCCATGGCAGAGAGCTCAGGTTTCTCCTGAGTGTGCTGGAGAGCCACAGACAGGTATGATGAGGGGAGAAAGTCCACCATGCAGGTGCTGGGGTTCAACAGGTGTGATGGTCAGTGGAGGGACAGGAGGCGGAAAGCCAGGTGAGGGGCAGGATAACACCTTGACTCTGAGTCCATGGGGCGATACCAGTGAGGGTGAGTCCTCTTAGACAGAGGGAGACACAGAAGTGGTCAATGGGCCAGGGACCAGGTATGTCCCAGAGACTTGTAGGGTCTTTTCCCTCCAATCTTGCAGCAGCCCTGTGAGGCTGCCAGGCCAAACCCACTCTTACCCTCATTTTACAGATGAGGACTGAGGTCCAGAGAGGGAAAGGACTTGCCCAGGGCTACACAGCCAGAGAGGGGCAGAGCTAGGACTGGCAAGCAGGTCTGCTAGTTCCACTTGGGCTCTTGTCACCTCCTTCCAAGTCTGACGGGGTCTGGGAGGCGTCCAAAGATACGTGGGGGCAGAATTCCCGAGGCTCTCAGGCCCGCCTGTGGCACACCCTGGCTCGGTCCTTGTTGGGGTCATTAGGCTTTACCCCTCCAGGTAAAGGCCAACCTCGCCCTGGGAGAAGCACACCCTTATTACAAGCCCTGGGAGATGAGATCCCTTTGCCAGCCCATCCAGCCCTGAAATCTTTTTACTACCCTCACTCCAGAGCCAGCATCACTCGTGTCCCTTTCTATGACCTGGTCTCTGCTCGGAAGAAGAAGATCGCCAGCAAGCAGTGAGCTTCCTTGGAGGTGGTGCCCGGTGTCCTGCGAGCCCCATGACCTGTGGTACCTGGAGACCCACTCCCACCCCAGGGCCCGCACACATCCTCCTTCAACCCCCTTCACTTCGACCTGACAGCGAGGGGCAGGGGTGGGGGAGGCAGGGCTCAAGAGCCAGGATGGGTGGGAACCACCAAGGTCTCAGAGCCCGATCATGAGGCTGCTGGCCCTGGGCATCCAGCAAAGGCCCTACCCCTGCCCCAAGTCCACTACAGGAAGGGGTAAGGAAAGCGGCCACAGCCTGGCATGCTGCCCTCTCTCTGGGCCTCAGTTTCCTCTTTTGTTAGAAGTCTCCTTGCCCTCTGAAATGCCATCAGCCTTCAAAGCAAGAGGGGCCTGAGTGCTTCCTACCCTCCACCATGGCGATGCCTCCTCTTCTGCTCAGGGGATTCTCAGCCAGCTCCTCCCCATCTTCAGTGGGAACTTGGCCCTCCCTGCCCAAGGGACACAGGAAACACATCTCAGATCCATGGACATAACCTTTGGGAGACCCAAGAGCACTGGACTAGGAGCCTGGACATCACAGTCTCAGTCCTAGCTTTGTCTCAACTTGCTGTGTGCCCTCGGCTGAGTCACACTCCTTCTCTGGTTCCTGGAAAACTGTGGTGCTTGGCTAGGAATGTCCCAGCCCTTCTGGTTCTGTGCACTTCGCCCCTCAACCTGCCAGCAATGGCCCCTCTCAGACTGCTTTCTGTCCGTGAAAGGATAGGAATGTGCTGGGTCTCCCAAGGAGCTTCTGGCTGGAGATGTCTACACCTGTTTACTGAGCCAGAAGAGGCTCTGGATTGAAGACTGCTGGGAGGCGGAGAGCAGAGTGGGCCCACCCTCAAGGATGTTCATTTTAGAGAAGGGACATGTGGGACTCCTCGAGCAAATGGCAGAGACATACAGACATACTCAAGCAGACATACTCAAGCAGAAATGGTGGTACAACCAAGAAGCCAAGAAGAGAGCTTTGTGATCTGTGGTTACCAGGAGGGCTGCCTGGAGGCAGCAGCCATGCCATGAGTGACGTACACCCTTGTAGCAGAGTCTCCGCCACAATTTCCCTGCTAGACCACTGCCCAGGGCCCCTGAGGTGATAAGCAGCTGCCCCAGCAGGGTCCTAGCATCCTGAGACTCTCTGGCATAGCACCATCAAGCATGAAGCTGGCTTCACTACCCACAGGCAGGCAGTTCTGTCTCCAGGGAGGCCCCAGCCTGGAGGAGCATTCCACAAACAGGTTTCTTCTCAGTAGCACGACTTACCCCGCACAGACCCTGGGGGAATCCCTAGGGGGAAGTTCCCTTGCAGGAAAACAGGATATGGGGTTACCTTGGCTCGACTGTCAGCCTGCGTAGGTGAGCCAGACAAGGTGAATTCCCCAGGGAGGGGAGGCAGCCTCTCTTCCCCCACCTCACAACACACACACAACACAACACACAAACTCTCTGTGGGGTCAGGACAGAGTAGCTGCCTTGCAAGTGGTGAGGCCACTGTTTCTGGAGGTGTGCAAGCACCTCGTAATGATACTGCACTGAGGAGGATCTGTTTGGGTGTGACAGGAAGAAGATTTACAGGACGTCTGAGGTCTTCCACAGGCCCCATGGCAGCATGGGAGCTGAGTGCCACATCTGCTGCCTTTTTTGGCCCTGAAGGGAGAGCCAGGGGTCATGGGCTCTGAGGTCCTCTCCTGCCACTGGCTGTGCAATCTTAGTCCACTCTCTTCCCCTCTCTGGTCCTCGGCTTCCTTCCCTGTCACTGAGAGGGTGGAATGGGGGATTTCTGGGCATGAGTGGCTGTTCTGGGAATCACTCAGAATAGAGAATAAAGCTCATGAGTCAACTCGTGGGTGGGGCTCTGTCCTCTCCATGACCACATCTGCCATCCTTGAGGCCAATGTAGACCCTTCACCCTCATCCCTTTCCCAGCTGGAGACCAGGAGGGCCAGATGGGGAAGAGTGGGCATTCAGCAGACCCTGGACCCTCATCCTCTGGCCACTGGGGGCTGCCACCTGGACAGAAATCTCCAGGAGCTAAATTTTTGAAGCAAGGGTCCCTCTAAGCAGGGGCAAGAGTGCACTGGTTCTGCCAAGGCCAGGGGAAAGCAAAAGAACTTCCCAACAGGCCATGCTGTCTGAAGACAGAAAGGATGCTGTTCAGGAGATAAGTAGTGAGTTCCCTGTCCGAGAAGGGATACAAGTACAGATTGGATCCAATGATCACTTGGGGAGTCACAGAGGGTCTTGAATTTGTTACTCTTCATTCATACTTTCCACAATCTTATATTAAGTGCCTTGTTTCAAGCACTGGTAGAACAAGACAAAAGCCATGCCTGCATGGGGCCGACATTCTGGTGGTCCTGAGTTCTAGGCAGGCCCTTCAGATGTATAGGGCACTGAGATGGCCCCCACACCTTAATCCAGCCCCTTGGTTGAAATGCCACCATTGCATCATTCTTTGAAGACCTTAAGGCGTTGAACTGATCAACTTTCATTCGGCCCAGGTTTTTGAAGCACCTACTATGTGCCAGGTTCCACACACAGAACCAAGGATCCAAAGATGATCAAGGCAAAGCCCTTGCCCTCAAAAGGAACTCAAGTCTAGTGGAGAAAGACAGCCCATTTCAACTCTCCACAGAGTGGAGCACATGGGCCGGTGGAGGGCTGAGCTGGGCAGCGAGGCAATCCGGCGGGCTTCTCGAAGGAGCCGTACTTGAGTGTTGGCAGCCAGAGGGGAGAAAAGACACACACCTGATACTGCAGTGAGCTCACTTCAGGTCTGCCCCTCCCCATCACACACATCTTGACTGCGAATTCCTCACAGGCCAGATTGTCACTGCTCGGTGCCTGGCACACAGGATGCGCGATAATTCTGACTGAAGTCAACTGAAGACTCTCTGGGCCTCAGCATTAACTAGTGCAAGTATCTAGAGGCGCAGGGAACTGTGGAAACGGTGAAGCCGCTAGGAAGGGGCGTGACTAGAGAGGTGGGCGGGGCCACATCGCAATCTGGTCCCTCTCTGCCTTGCTGGCCAGAGACTCACCAGCTCCGGTGGCCTCTGCCCACCTTCCCGTCCTTCTGCCACTCCTCGCTCTGGGCAGCAGGGGGCTCCCACCACTCGTGGATGAGAGGTTCCACGACACAGTTCAGACAGCTGAACTGGCTGCCCCTTGTAGGAATGAGGCCTCGGCCCAGAGTAGAGCCTTGACGTCGGCCTCCTGGAGAAGGATGCACCCGGTCAACTAGGACCTGTGGGCTCCAGCAGCCCCAGACACCTGAGGGCACAGATGCCCATCGGCCTCCCCCCTCCCTTCATGTGGGGCACAGTCACCCCTGCTCAGCCAAGGAGTCGGGATACCCTGGCTCTCTGGCTTTCTGGTTGTGTGACCCTGAACTAGTAGCTTGCCCTCTCTAGATGTGATCTTCCTTCCTGAAGGGTTCAGACAGGGGAGTTTCTGGACATAACCTTTAATGAGGACTTCCCTATAAGTGTCAGACACGGGTACCAGGTGGCCCCTGCCCTGAGATGAAGTGAGACTGGTGTGTGTGGTGGGGTTGGGTGGCAAGTGAGAAGGTGCCACAAAAGCTCCTTACTGTAATAGGCCACAGGGGGCAGTGGTGAGGCCATTCGGGGTGGCGGGGCGGGGGCGGGGGTTGGAGGGGGTGCATGGGTTCAAAGCCCAACTCTACCCTGTGTCTTAAGCAAGTTTCCTAGGCGTTCTGAGCCTCAGATTGCCCATCTATAAAAAGAAAATAATAGACTATATGCAAAATACTTAGAACAGTGTTGAGTACCTACTCAGGGTTAAGTGCCATTATTATTATTATCACTTCAAGGCAAACTATATACATGCTTTGATGAAGATACAAAACAGTCTGGACCATCGGAGGAGGAAAGATTCATGCGGAGGTTGAGGGGGTTGTAGATCCGGGAAAGCTTCTTGGCAGAGGTGCCCATGAAAGATAAAATAACTGGAGGCCTGGCTTTTCTAGCCAGGAGGAGCCAAAACAAGGATGCTTATTCTGGGACTCCCTTGCGTGTCCCAGAACAAGCCCCCAAAGCAAGAATGTGAAAGGTTGAATGGGGGCTGAGCTGTGTGCCCCAGGATGTAGTCCCTTGCATCTCAAAGGCTATTTTGCCCTTTGTCATGAAACTCTGACTGGGGATTCAATAACATGGCTGCTGAATGAGGCCATCACAGAAAGAGAGAACAAGCTTGGCACAGGATGGCCTGAGGTGGAGTAGGAGTGGGTAAGGAGGACCCCTGCCCAGTGCCTGGAAGCGTAGAGCTGGTCCTGGGGCCCTATGCCCAGATGCCTGGGGCCGGGAAATGGGGAGGGGGCGGGCAGCCAGGAGTCAAGTGACAGGTGTGAGAGACCTGGAGAAATTGATTTATTAGAGACTATGAAAAGAGCTAAATATGTTTGCCAGCTCAGCGATGACTCAGGCATTCCCCAGGGGTCCACAAAATGTGAGCATCAGGGAATCAAAGTCAGGCCTCTTCCCACCCGGGCTCTGCCAGCCTGGAGCCTGTCCTTTGCAATGGAAGGATCATCCAGAGTGCCCTGAGAGAATGGTCCTCAGGGGGCAACAGAGACCTCGCCCCTCTAGCTAGCATCCCCTGTCTGCCCCCTTACCAGCCAGACTTCTCCAGAATGGCTGAAGAATGAAGCTTCAGAGTGAGACATATCTGGGTCGAAGTCCTGGCCTGGCCCCAAATTGCTGCGTGATTTTAGACAAGTGACTGACCCTCTCTGGTCCCACATTCACCAGGAAGGACAGATCCCCACCAAGTCAGGGCCCTTCCTCCATCTCCCTGTCTGGCAGTGTCATTCCTACCCAATTTGGCTTCTTCCAGACAGCTGTGAACACAGCCTTCTCTGCCTAAAATCTACCAACTTCCCTCCAGGAGACAAGCCAGATTCCACAGGGCCTCATTTCCAGAGAACTCGCTCTTCCGGTGCCGGGTTCCGGGCTGGTGCTCTGGGACAAACAAGAATGAATCAGAGTCAGAGGCTGGAGGCAGGGTACACAAAAGAGGGAGGAATGGTCTCCTTGTGGGGCAAAGGGCTGGGGGGCTGCAGTAAGGGGGTGGAAAGAGGACCTGGGAAGACCAAAGGAAGAGGGGCTCTCGGGGGAAAAAAAGGGTCAGTTGAGGGGGCATTGCAGGGATTGCTGGGGGAAAGGCGTGGATCCCCTGCACAGCAGTGAGCATGGATCTGGCAGACCAGGCGCAGTGAACTGTTCATCCAGCATGGAGGGGCCTGCGCCTGGGACAGCAGAACTAGGGAGCCAAACAGAAGCGGGGACGAGACTGGCCAAGGAGCAGTTAGCACCAGGGGTTGGGGAAGGGGTCACGGCAAGAGACAGGGGAGCTAGAGGTTGTTTCCAGGTGGTTCCTCTAGCTGCTAGTACGGATGGATTAAGGAAGTACATGAAGGCGGGGGCATGGGATGCTGGGGGAAATGACTAAGGGACAGCATGGAACCAAGACCATCTGACCTGAGACCTGTGCAGATTTTAGTCATCAAATTACCAACCAAAATGGGGCCCCTTTTAAGAGTGCTGGAATGCCAGATGAGAGTGGATGCTGGGACAACAGGAGCAAACGAGGACTGTCCCAGGTCCCCAAGACATATGATCACCCTGGATACTGAACATATCTACTAGGGACCAGCAAGGAAGTGGGGACATACAAGGTGGACCTATGGGCTGGAAGGGACGTGACCCAGGGTTGCTTAATCACGGACAAGCAAAGGCAGCTATTTCATCTAGAGCAGATGGGGCTCTGCCACCACCTAATTCCAGGGAACACTTCCCCCTCATGAGTCTTCCCAAGTCCTGTCCCAAAGGGGTGTCATATGGAAGGATCATGAATGTAGCAAGCCTGCATTTGTATACCAGACACCCTCTGCAGAAATTTGCAGCCACTGTCGTATGAGAGTGGAGTCGTTCTTGCAAGACTGAGAATGGGGACTCTGAACAGAACTGCTACAGGTGCCAGGGGCTGCCCATCCCATCCTTCCCGGCCCAGCTGAAGACCCCCCTCCTGCAGAAAGTTGTCCCTGACTACTCCAGCCTTTAGGGCTCCTTCAAGATTCCCAGAAGTCTCAGAACACAGGCCCCGTAGCCCCAGGACCTACTAAGGGGACTCAGTACCTACTTCTGTCTCAATCTTAAATATTCACAGTTGTGGCTTTGGAGAGCTGGCTTCATGGTCTGGTTCTTCCAGGCTCAAGAGAGGGTATAAGATTTGATTCTGCTGCTGGACTCCAAGGCCCACAAGCCCCTTCTCCCCATCTCTCTACTTCTACACAGAGAGCCTCCAGTTTCATTCACAAATGCCTTGGCCTGTAAAACCATCCTTCTTCTTCATGAGGAAACTGAGGCTCACAGAGGTCAAAGGGCATGTGCTAAGGGGTCACCCACCATTGAGGCTCCATGAGAAAAACAGAGGCAGAAAGTACCAGTATTTACTGAGCATCCTTCATGTCATCTGATCTGGTAGCTCACAGGGTAGACAGGATTATTTCCATTTAACAGATAAGAATGTGGAAGCTCAGTGAGTCTGTGACTTGCCCAGAGTAACATGGCCAGGAAGCAGCATCTGATCGGCTTGTTTTTGTTGAGCTGTTGAGGCTGGGAGGACCCAAGAAACTGCAGGGAGCTTCCAGCAGAAGTAGAGGATTAACTCTGTGACCTTTACAGTCCCCTTGATTCTTTGAAACTAACACTTAACTTTCTTCTCTTCCTGCCTCCTCCAAAAGATCTTCATTTAATAAACAAGAGCCCAGAAAAGACCCAGCTTTGACCCAAGGAAATTATATTTTGAATAAAATGTCTCCTATGAAAAAGGAATAAACATGCTCATTGGAGAAAATTGGGAAATGCAATGATCAAGAAGAAAAAAGCTTAGATCAAGAATTCTTCAACCTGATATCATAAACATTTCAGATTATTTCCAACACACTTATACACTTTATGTATCACATCTCTGCAATGCTTCTACTGCATAGACAAGTTTGTAAAAGTCCTTAACATGACAGAAGCAATATTTCCCCAGTTGTATCAGTCAGCTCAGGCTAGGTTATGCTGTAATAACAAATAACCCCTAAATCTCAGCACCTTCACACATAAGAGTTTATGCCTTGCTCACACTGTATGCTTAGTGGGGGTTGGACAGGGGCCTCTGTTTATCACAGTCACTCAGGGACCCAGACTGGGGTGGTGCCATCCTAACGAAGTCCATCCAGAGTACTGTCTGGACATGATATCACTTCCGCCTACATTTCACTGGCCAAAGCAAATCACATAGCCACCTAACTTCAAGGAGCCAGTGAGTTACCCTCTACCACCAGCCTACCAAGAAAGGAGAACAGAAATACTTGAATAGCAGCACTAATGCCCATTATAATTAGGATGACCAATTGTCCTCATTTGTCAGGACCAAGGGCTTTCCTGGAATGCAAGACTCTCAGAACCATAACTGAAAAAGTCCAGGGCAGACCAGGACAAGCTGTTCACCCTCCCTGTACCATGTTACATATTCTTTACAAACTCATTTCTCAATGACTGTACAACAGTCCATCTAGGAGATGAGTCATGGTTTTTCTCCCTAATCCCCTATTGTTGGAGACTTAGATTGTTTCCAGTTTTACACGTTTATAAATCCACTGTCTTAATAGCTTCATGAATAAAATCTTGTTCATATAGCTTCTCAGAAGTGCAATTACTGGCCATTTTTCAGGCTCAGAATACTCACTGTCCCTCCGTATTTCAAAAGAGTTTGGAACAACATGACTTGCCTTTTACAGCAGAAGCAAGGTCCACTCCTGAACACTCACCTGGAGCCCTGGGCAATCATTCTCCAATCTTTGCAGCAGAATCCCCTGGAGGGCTTGTTAAGGAGAGCTTATTAAAACAAACTGCTGGGCCCTACCCCCAGGGTTTCTGATTCAGTAGTTCTGCTGCTGCTGCTGCTGCTAAGTCGCTTCAGTTGTGTATTTCTAGCAAGTTCCCAGGTGATGATGGGGGTCTGAGACCACACTTTGGGAACCATTGCCCTAGAGGTTCAGTGTCCCTGCTTTGTAATCTGACAGGTGATGCTACTCAACTACACACCATCTGTGTAATTGGGAAGATTGTGTAACTGATCTCCCTCAGCTCAGTTTCCTCATCTGTGAATTGGAGTCATCGTGAGGATGAGCACAAGCAACATTTGGAGAGCTTTTAAAAGCATATCGGGGACTTCCGTGGTGGTCCAGTGGTCAAGACTACAAGCTCCCAATGCAGGAGGCATGGGTTTGATACCTGGTTGGGGAACAAAGATCCTGCATGCCACTCCAAGAGGCCCAAAAAAAAAAAAAAAAAGCTCTGTTAAAGACAGTTATAGTTTTCAGCAACAGATTGAATAACTTCATGTTTTAAAATATTTGTTAATATGAATAGAATTGCAGTTATTAAAGTTTTCATGCCTTTTATGTCTTGAGTGGGAATGAATTTTTTTCCATGCAGTGATGTAGCATTTGTATTTCCTTTCGAATGTGAATTGTCAGCTCCTGTCCTTTGCCCACTTACCCTCAGGTTTCTCTGTCTTCGTGGTCTGCCCTAGCTCATTATAGAGCAAAGATAACAGACGGACCCCATGGCTGGGCTTGTTTGCTACAAAAAATTCTCCAAGGTTGCTGCTTGCCTTTCTACTGAGGTCATTTTTCTGGTCATTTTACAGAGTGGCCAAATCCATTTGACTTTTCCGTTTTTATTTCCTCTATCACTTTTAAGCTGAAATTGTCTCCCTTCCCCTGAATGTGAAAAATATAAAGGAACTGGATTGTGAATGATGGAATTTGGTGCACACTGACAGTTGGGGGTGGAGTGGGGAGTGAGAAGAGGGTGCCCTCCTGGCCCATCTCAAACCCTGTGGTTTATGCCTCTGGGCATATTCAGAAATCCAGGGCCTCTCAGCAACACCCACCACCGTGCACCCTCAGCTCTGCCCCAGACATAGCCATGTTGTCCGTCTGCCCAACGCCCCCGCCTAGAGAGGCACTGGACAGTTCAGGTTTGGATGGGGCCACTGAAAACTGTAAACTGGCCATAGGCCTTAGACAGCTTCTGGTTCAGATCTCTCAAGTGTTTGCCCTGTAAGCTTTGCCTAAGTCTCTATTTTCTCACCTTTAAAATGGGATTGATAATACCTGAAATTGGTGGTAAATTTCAAATAGATCACCAGCCATGGCGCGCTTAGCACACTGCTGGGTGCAAAGAAAGCGCTCAAATAAATGGAACTCGTGCTGCCCAATTCTGTTTCCAGGGCGGGGGCATGAGCCCCACAGCCTTTCCTCTGTGTGGACTGAAACTACCCAACACTGCGAGCCCCAAGTCCCCAGGTCTCCGCAGAAATGAACCTCAGTGCCTCGAAGCAATCGCGCGCCCAGGCTTCCAAGCGCGACCCCAGACTCTCAGCCCATCAGCCCTGCCCGCGCCCCCGGGCTCCCAGGCTCGGATAGGCCAGGCTGCTGCCGGGAAAGCAGAGGCAGCTGCGCGCCCACCCCTATCTCCCCCGGGCGTCTGAGCGTGTCTCCGGCCCTTCCGCCCGCAGATGAGCCTCGCGCGCCTCCTGCTCCCGCGCCACCGCCACCAGGCGCGCTGCTGGGGCCTGATTTCCATAATAATCAGCCACAGATCTCCCGAAAAGGCCGGTAGCGGCAGCCGCCGCCCACCAGGGATGCTCCGGAGGGCGGGTGCCCCCCTCCCAAACACACCCCACCCCCGCCTCCCCGCCCAGGAGGGAGCCTCATTTTTAAAAGCTTATAAGAAACTGTGCGCTCGGGAGGCAACTGCGAGACACCAGGAACGTCACTCTCTCCATTAAAGGGGGTGGGGGTGGGGGGCAGCAGAGAGGACGTCGAGCTAGTGTAGACCAGCCCCAGGGACAGGAGCAGAGGGGGGAAACTGGGGAGCCAAGGGCGGAGGCAAATCTTCACTGCGGCCTCACAGAGCCTCTGAGAGTGGGGTTTTCTGCTGCTGCTGCTAAGTCACTTCAGTCGTGTCCGACTCTGTGCGACCCCATAGACGGCAGCCCACCAGGCTCCCCCGTCCCCGGGATTCTCCAGGCAAGAACATTGGAGTGGGTTGCCATTTCCTCCTCCAATGCACGAAAGTGAAAAGTCAAAGTGAAGTCGCTCAGTCGTGTCCAACTCTTAGCGACCCCATGGACTGCAGCCTAAGAGGCTCCTCTGTTCATGGGATTTTCCAGGCAAGAGTACTGGAGTGGGGTGCCATTGCCTTCTCCGGGGTTCTCTGCTAAGACCCACTTTACAGATGGGGAGACTGAGGCCTGGAGAGGTTTCAGGTCTTCCCCTTGATGAGTGGCTGAGCAAGGACCCACTTCGCGGGTGGTGGATCCAGAGCTAGAGACCTACCACGCGGCCTCCTCCAAAGCAGGGTGTGTGTGCGCTTCCCAAGATGAGCCGACCTTGGAGACAGACTGCACAGAGCCCAAAGGAGGAATGCCGAGGTCCTGCACTGCACCTGGAGCTGATCTGGTCTGGAAGTTCACAGGCTTGCCGAACTGAATCCGAACCTCAGCTCTATCACCTACCAAGCAGGGGTAAGCAAACTGCAGCCCACCAGCCAAATCCTATCCACCACCAGGAACCAAGCATGATATTTACATATTTTAATATTTTTAAAAATCAAAAGAAGAATAAGATTTCCTGACACATGAAAATTATATGAACTCCAAATTTCAATGTTCATATATACAGTGTTATTAGAACACAGCTATCCCCATTAATATTGGCCACTTAAATCACTGCTTTCCACTACCATGGCACAGTTGAATCGTTCTGATGGAGAGACATGGCCCATCAGGTCAAAAATATTTACAACCTCACCCTTTCCAGGAAAAGTTTGCCCATCCTTGTACTAATGGGACAAGTGATGAAGTCTCTGAGCCTCAGTTTCCTTATCTGAACAAATGAGAACAACATTAATGAGGATTAAATGAAAAGACATCATTAAATGCAAGGCATCAGGCAATTAGTTCCTTTCTAGGCCCACCTTAGAAATACTGGTTTAGCCAAAAAGTTTGTACGTTCAGAATTTTCCATAACATGAAAAACCTGAACGAACTTTCTGGCCAACCAATATCTTTCATTTTCTTCTAGCCCCTCCCATCCCAAATCTCAGCTACTTGGATGAAGTGAAAGTTGCTCAGTTATGTCCGACTCTTTCCGACCCCATGAACTATACAGTCCATGGAATTCTCCAGACCAAAGTACTGGAGTGGGTAGGCTTTCCCTTCTCCAGGGATCTTCCCAACCCAGGGATCAAACCCAGGTTTCTCGCATCGCAGGCAGATTCTTTACCAGCTGAGCCACCAGGGAAGCCCAAGAATTCTGGAGTGGGTAGCCTATCCCTTCTCCAGAGGATCTTCCTGACTCAGGAATCGAACCAGGATCTCCTGCATGGCAGGCGGATTCTTTACTTGCTGAGCTATCAGATCAATGCACCCTGAACTCAAAGTGTTCACCACCCACTGCCTAACCCTGCTTGCCCTCTTTCCATTCTTACCAACTGAGCCCCCAGCCCTCATCCAATCAGTGATCAAGCCTGACTGGCTTCCTCTCAGTTCCCAGCACAGTCCCTGGCTTGCAGCAGATGCTCAGCAAACACAGTCTAGATAAATGGATGGGCAGTCTTTCCCTTTTTTCCATTCTCTCTGTTCTGACCTCCATCATCTCTTGCCAGGTCTCCCTGACCCCTTCATGCTCTCTCTGGTATCACACCTCCCCCTGGCTTCTCACTGCTCCCTCTATTCAAGCCATGCTCCCAGTGCAACATACAAGGGGCTGAGTTACCGGCCTTGTTCAGTCTTACCAAACATCTAAACTGCTAGTATTTCCCAGAACCCCAAAGGTTGGATCTAGCCTCCAGGTAGTTACTCATGCTATTCCTTCTTGCCTGGATTCTTCTTCCTTACCTCCAGTCCAATGGGCCTGGCATCCTCTACTAGACCCTTCCCCAAGACTCAGTTCAGTCCCAAACTCCTCCTGGAAACTTTTCATATCTTTCACCCACCTCCATGGTCTCAGTTTACAAAACTACTTGGGCACCAGTGGGATTTCAGTGCCATTATGAATATGCATGAACATGAATGCATGAATATGCATGCTCCTCGTGAGCCCTTGAGTCCCCTGAGGTCTGAGACTGCAACTGGCATTTCTGTATCATCAGTCCTAGCAAAAGCATGGCCCAGAGAAAGTTCTTAGTAAAATTTTTAGTAAATGCAACAATGAAAGCAGGAAGGAATTAAGACATATGGGATCTTGCCCTTCCCTTGCTCAACAACTTTCAGTGGCTCCCCAGTTCTCCTCTATAAAGGCCAGGCACCCAGCCTAGTCTTTAAGTCTTCAAGTCTTATAGGCAGTGACTCTGATCACACACCCTGGTGAGGGGTGGGAAAGGGGGTGGGGGAAGCGGGCAGGAACAGAACTGGATCCCCCAGGTCTGTCTTCCCTAAACAGCCCCCAGTCTCCAAGCATTTGCCCGTGCATTTCCTGCTCCCTGTACATCCTCTTGACTCACCCCCATTTGTGCCTATGGGAGCCCAGGCTTCAGGGACGCAGAGGCACCTGAAGTAGGGAAGCCAACTACCGTCACATTGCCCAGATCCCACAGCAAAAGACAGTGAGCAGGAGGCCTTGGGTCCAGGGTGAATCTTGCCTTTACTATGAGGACATCGCTTCACCTCTTGCAATAAAATGGAGAATAACACTTGCCATGTAGGGTTGCTGGAAGGTTAGACAGGTTGTGGTTTAAAGATTCTGGCACACAGTAGGTGTTCAATAAACAGCAGCTCTTCCAGGCCTGATGGGAGCTTTTCTGCCAGAGAAAAGGCTGAGGGAGCAGACCTAGAGCTCCCCTCAGTCTGCAGACCCAACCTCTCTCTTCCCCTCTCTCCTTCACCCCCGACAGCGCCTGCAGCCAGCGACTGATGCTGCCGTGGACAGAATGACAATGAGGCCAAGGCCTAAGCAAGCCCATCTGAGAACTCAAGGCTCAAGGATGAAGACGAGGCAGGGACAGGCAGGGGTAGGAGAGGGGCAGCCAGTGGGGAAGGAGTTCTGGATGAAGGTGGGGCAGAGGCTGCATAGGAGACGGCAAAGCAGAGCAGGGCAAGGCAGGGCAGGGGTTGCCAGAAGTACGGGATGGGGCTGGGATGAGGCAGGCCTCGGATAGGAACCAGAATGGCTGGAGCAGGGGTTGGGCTCGCTGGAGAGAAGAGGCTGGAACAGGGATCCAAACAAAATCACACCACACCCATGGGGCAGACTGTGAGAGAGTCAGAGGTCCTCCCAGGTCAGGAGTGAGAAAAAAGCACTTTGAGAAAGAGTTGGAGGAAAAGGAATCTAAAAGGGGAGTGTGAGCAGGGAGAGGACAGGAGGAAGCCACTAACACTTGAGTCCTGGGGATAGCCCCATTTGTGCCAACTTCCTCCCTTGCCAGGTGGGGCCAATGCAACCAGAGAAGGCCAAGGACTCACCTAACCACCCCCAACCACCGTCCCCTACCCCAAAGAGGAAGCTGAATAGAGATTAGCTTATCTCCAGACTCAGAGAGGAGGCAGAGGGAGTGGGTGGGGCTGAAATAGCGGGCAGGGTGGGACCAGCACAGACTTCTGGGACTAACAAACCAGAGAGACCACAGCCATTCCTCTCAGCTGATGCAAGCCCACATCACAGAAGGCTGGTCCAATTCCTGCCACCTGCCCTGCTCATCCCATCTCCCCACTTTTGCTTAAGTCAGTGGCACCCCCCCCAAACCCCTGCCCCAGGGGCGCCTTTATCTCCTCCACTCCAAACACTTCATTCCCTCCAGTCTCAACTCACCATCCCCTGTCCATGCACCTTGACTCTTCAGGCCCTCAGACAGTGCAGCCCTGATCTCCCTCAACAATGCCTTTCTCTCCCTCACCCTCGGGACTTGATGCTACTGGGGTTACATTCTGGTGATCCAAAGTACATGTTGGTTCCCCATAAATGTGCTTTAGTCCTCACAAACAGTTTGAGATTCCGCCTGGCCAGGTTCAAGTCCCAGCAGCTTCATTTTCTAATTGAATTTGTATGTTATATTGGAAGCACAGTTGAGTTACAATGTTGTGTTAGCTTCAGGTGTATAGCAAAGTGATCCAGTTATGCGTGTGTGCTCAGCTGCTCGGTCATGTCTGACTCTCTGTGACCCCATGGACTGTAGCCCTCCAGGCTCCTCTGTCCATGGAATTTTTCAGTAAAGAATAATGGAGCAGGTTGCAATTTCCTCCTTCAGTGGATCTTCCCCACCCAGGGATCAAACCCCTGTCTCCTGCATTGGCAGGTGGATTCTTTACCATTGTGCCGCCTGGGAAGCCCTGATATGCATATATCCATTCTTTTTCAGATTCTTTTCCCATATAGTTATTACAGAATATTGAGTAGAGTTCTCTGTGCTATACAGTAGGTCCTTGTTGATTATCTATTTTAGATATAGCAGTATGTATATGTTAATCCCAAACTCCTAGTTTATCCCTACCCTCCACATTTCCCCTTTGCAAACCATAAGCTTGTTTTCTAAGTCTGTGAGTCTGTTTTGAAAATAAGTTCATTTGTATCATTTCTTTAGACTCTACATATAAGTGATATCATATGTTATTTGTCCAGCAGTTTCATTTTTGTATAATATCTGCTTCATAAGTGCCAGCCCCTCCCCCTTCTCCCAGCCCATTGATAGATCAGGACACACACACCCACACACAGCATGTGACCAGCAGCAGCTCCTGGACTGAGCCTAGGTGCCCTTCTGTTCCCAGAGGATGTCTCCCCTGCCTTGGCCTCTCAGCACTAGCCTAAACTGTTCAGCTTGGGAGAAAGGCCCATTGCTCATTCCCCTTGAGTTTCTGCAGCTCGGGCAATCAATCGGTCGCCATAGCAACCAGCGCTCCAATCAGAAGCAGACACTTCATTGGCTGAGCTAGAACCACCCACTCTCTCATCCACTCAGGCCAGGCCATGCAGGTCCCTTACCTAGGACTACCTGGGCTCTGGCACAGTCTGGGGACACCTGCCAGCATCCTCAAGACCTTGGGATCTCCAAAGAAAGTGCATTTTCTTGGGGGGAAGGGGCAGTGACAGAATGACCACTCCATCTGACCTCTTGATTCCCATATGTTACTGCTCTCAGTGCTCAAAAGAGGCCTGAGAGGTGGGCATCATTAGCACCCTGGACAGACAGGAAAGCTGAGCCCAACTAGAGAGATAGTGGTGAAACTGAGTATATATTCCCTCCTTAAGACCCTACCTTCAACCCTTTCCTTCCTGGCCAGAATGGGAGTAGGAAAGGGGAAAACAGAGAAACTCTTGACCCCACTACAGGCACCACCTGCCTTCCCACGAAATCTGTGCTTGATACTTCCAGTGCCCACTAGCACCAGGCCCACCAGGGTTCATTAGCCAAGATCTATGGGCTCACCCACCCATATTCGGCTGTGGCCTCCAGCCCGGATCATCCACCTTTCCCACGGTGCCAGCCAGATGGGACAGAGCCCAGACTCTGAGCCAGAAAGGCCCACGTTTGACAACTGACTCCTTGTTGGTGAGCCTAAGCAAGCCAGGTAACCTCTCTGAACCTCAGTTCCTCTGTTGGGAAAGTAGGAATAACTATCCCTATCTTACAGGGGAGTGGTGGAGTCAAATGAAGTGTGTAGAGACCTCAGCACAAGCCACAGAGTATGCGGCTTGTACTCAGTGAGTGGAGAGAAGCCCCTCTCTCCATCCCCATTGCCCCTCTCAGTGGCCAAAACCATCCCTTGGAGCTGACCTAAGACTCCTCCAGGACACCCTCACTAGGAGGAGGCAGGAGGCAACTGCTGTCATTATTAATAACCAGCTCAGGAAAATGTAAGTTACAGAGGAGATTTAGAAAAGGCAGTTCAAATGCAATCAGAAAGAGGCAGGATTCAAACCTAGGTCTGTCCAATTGAGACCTGAGCTCTCTCTTCTGCAGCCCAGGCTCTCCTGGTCAGTGCAGCTGCAGCCAGAGCCCAGCACCCTGTGCCCCTGCTGCCCAGCTCTCCCCAGTGTTCAACACTGACTGAGGACCCATGGTATGCTTGGCTCACTAGGTACCCACCATGATTCACAGGGCTACAGAAGCAAAGTCAAGGGGATGCTGAGATGCACTTGAGGATCCAACCTGTTTTAGGGTGATGGGGAAGACTTCTGGGAGTAGCACCACACAGGCTGCTCCTGCTACCCACTGTTTGGAGTTTTTGCCTCTCTGCCTAGAAGTTTCCCATTACCGTGCTCTGTCTTCCAGGACCCAAAAGGTGCTGCCCAGAGAGCCATCTGGCCCACCATCACAAGCCCAGCCACAAGGGTCAGTTGTCTCAGCCCCACCCAACCTGACTCCAGCTTCCTTCTCCATCCTGCCAGTTGGACTTCAAACCTAAGGTTGTCTCTTGTTCCCTTTCCTGAGCACCTACTATGTGCAGACACTGCAAGGGGCATATTTACAAATGTTAGCCCAGTCACCCTGCTGGGCTGTCACCCTCTTGCAGAAGAGGAAATGGAGGCAAAGAGAGCTAAAGTGGATTTCTCAGGGTCACACAGCTGACATAGTTCTGAATCAGGATTTGAACTCAGGTCTGTGAGACTTCAAAGGTCTATACATCAGTGCAAATAGCTGAAAGAAGAAACCAGGACCCCACCTTTTGGATCTGCCTCTTTTCCCTGCTCCCCTTCCCAAAGACTCTTGTAGGACAGGATGGAGCAACTTGATTCAAATTATCATATTTCTTCTTCCCTCTTTCCTCCTCCAGAAAACAAATTGATTCATCAAATTACACCTTTAATCTGTCCTGGGGAAGGTGAGGAATGAGCCTCAGCCTCCCCAGGAGGAAGCACGGCTGATTATCAGCCCACCCATCCATGTGCTGGGAACGTTTCCCCATGCTCTATCCTCCCATGATTAAACACTAATTGCCACCATGCTCTCAAATTGAGGACTTTAATTTCCCGAAACGAAAAGTACATTTCAATCAGTTCCTCTCTCAAACCATCCCTCCTAAGAGGAGCCAAGACCAGAACACAAGCTCCTCAAGACCACAGACAGATGAACCTACTTCCTGTATGCCTGTCTTCCCCTTCCCCCACCAGTGCCACATCCGTCCTTCCCAGGTACCACCCAAGCATGCGTGCATGCTAAGTCGCCTCAGTCATGTCTGACTTTTTGCGACTCCATGGACTATACCCTACCAGGCTCTTCTGTTCTATGGGGTTCTCCAGGCAAGAATACTGGAATGTGTTGCCATGCCCTCCTCTAGAGGATCTTCCTGACGCAGGGATCAAACCTGTACCTCTTATGTCTCTTCTGTTGGCAGGTGGGTTCTTTACCACTAGCATCACCCGGGTACCACCCAAGAGATTCCTACAATTGTGGGTTCAAAAAAGTGAGGCAGGGCCCCCAGCGCTGAGGTCAGAATCAGATGACAGGAGCAAAGGAGCGTCAGCCACAAGCAGGGTGGTGGTTGCTCCCTCCACTCTCACTCCCCCTTAGATGCTTCAACTCAGCCCAAGAGAATGGAATGAAGGCTGGACAGAGGGCCCAGTAGAAGAAGAGACTGGGAGGAGGGCAGAAGACCTCCCTTCTCTGGGTCTCAGGGTCTTCATCTGTCCCAGAGAGACTGGGGAGGGGCTGAATCAAGAGCTAGAAGGCTCTTTGGTCTGTGCCTCCTAGGGACCAGGACTCAGCTTGCTGAAAATTCTCTCACATCCTGAGGCATGGCACACCAGGTCTGGAAAGGGGTCCAGGAGCTGACATTTTTTTTTTTTAAGTTCTTCAAAAGACATTAATATGCTGCTGGAGGATTTGGGTACTGCCAATTGAGGGTAGTCCAGCCTGTTCAGTTGACAGATGTGAATGTGGGCCCAGAGAGGATGAGTGTCTAGCTCATTGTCACACAGCAAACTAGAGGATTAGACAAGATGACCTAATAATTCTTCCAGTTTAAACACTTCAAATAATGTGGCAAAGACAGAGTGAAGGGGGCTCAGGTGTGGCACACACTGCCAGGGAGAGGAAGGGTTGCAGAGGGGTCCAGGGCTGAGAACCCTCGAATTTCCACTTGGAACCATATCCCTTCCCCAGTGTTGGCTGTGATCCTGAGCAACTCACTCAACCATCCCTAAATGTAGAGGGGGCTGGGGATTCACATGAGGTCTCTCCAAAGTCCATTGTGGCTCCTCCGGTCAGGCTAGCTGGAGTCATCATCACCACCATCATGGTCATCACCACCACTCATGGTCATCAACCTGGCAGACATGTATTGAGCATTCCCTGAGCCCAGGCACTGAGCTAAGCAATCTGCATGGCATGGAGTTGTCTATCCTTCCCACCATCCTAAGAGGTGTTCTCTTATTCTCTCTTATTCTCCACCCTCTCCCTGCCCCCACCAACCCTTCAGTTCAGTTCAGTTGCTCAGTCGTGTCTGACTCTTTGTGACCCCATGAATCACAGCATGCCAGGCCTCCCTGTCCATCAGCAACTCCCAGAGTTCACTCAGACTCACGTCCATCGAGTCAGTGATGCCATCCAGCCATCTCATCCTCTGTCGTCCCCTTCTCCTCCTGCCCCCAATCCCTCCCAGCATCAGAGTCTTTTCCAATGAGTCAACTCTTCGCATGAGGTGGCCAAAGTACTGGAGTTTCAGCGTTAGCATCATTCCTTCCAAAGAAATCCCAGGGCTGATCTCCTTCAGAATGGACTGGTTGGATCTCCTTGCAGTCCAAGAGACTCTCAAGAGTCTTCTCCAACACCACAGTTCAAAAGGATCAAATCAATTCTTCGGCGCTCAGCCTTCTTCACAGTCCAACTCTCACATCCATACATGACCATAGGAAAAACCATAGCCTTGACTAGACAGACCTTTGTTGGCAAAGTAATGTCTTTGCTTTTCAATATGCTATCTAGGTTGGTCATAACTTTTCTTCCAAGGAGTAAGCGTCTTTTAATTTCATAACTGCAGTCACCATCTGCAGTGATTTTGGAGCCCAAAAAAATAAAGTCTGACACTGTTTCCACTGGTTCCCCATCTATTTCCCATGAAGTGATGGGACCAGATGCCATGATCTTTGTTTTCTGAATGTTGAGCTTTAAGCCAACTTTTTCACTCTCCACTTTCACTTTCATCAGAGGCTTTTTAGTTCCTCTTCACTTTCTGCCATAAGGGTGGTGTCATCTGCATATCTGAGGTTATTGATATTTCTCCTGGCAATCTTGATTCCAGCTTGTGTTTCTTCCAGTCCAGCGTTTCTCATGATGTACTCTGCATATAAGTTAAATAAGCAGGGTGACAATATACAGCCTTGATGAACTCCTTTTCCTATTTGGAACCAGTCTGTTGTTTTATGTCCAGTTCTAACTGTTGCTTCTTGACCTGCATATAGGTTTCTCAAGAGGCAGGTCAGGTGGTCTGGTATTCCCATCTCTTTCAGAATTTTCCACAGTTTATTGTGATCCACACAGTCAAAGGCTTTGGCATAGTCAATAAAGCAGAAATAGATGTTTTTCTGGAACTCTCTTGCTTTTTCCATGATCCAGCAGATGTTGGCAATTTGATCTCTGGTTCCTCTGCCTTTTCTAAAACCAGCTTGAACATCAGGAAGTTCACAGTTCACATATTGCTGAAGCCTGGCTTGGAGACTTTTGAGCATTACTTTACTAGCATGTGAGATGAGTGCAATTGTGCAGTAGTTTGAGCATTCTTTGGCATTGCCTTTCTTTGGGATGGGAATGAAAACTGACCTTTTCCAGTCCTGTGGTCACTGCTGAGTTTTCCAAATGTGCTGGCCTATTGAGTGCAGCACTTTCACAGCATCATCTTTCAGGATTTGAAATAGCTCGGCTGGAATTCCATCACCTCCACTAGCTTTGTTCATAGTGGTGCTTTCTAAGGCCCACTTGACTTCACATTCCAGGATGTCTGGCTCTAGGTCAGTGATCACACCATCGTGATTATCTTGGTCGTGAAGATCTTTTTTGTATAGTTCTTCTGTGTATTCCTGCCACGTCTTTTCAATGATAGCAAACACCCTTTTCCAACAACACAAGAGAAGACTCTATACATGGACATCACCAGATGGTCAACACCGAAATCAGATTGATTATATTCTTTGCAGCCAAAGATGGAGAAGCTCTATACTGTCAACAAAAACAAGACCAGGAGCTGACTGTGGCTCAGATCATGAACTCCTTATTGCCAAATTCAGACGTAAATTGAAGTAGGGAAAACCACTAGACCATTCAGGTATGACCTAAATCAAATCCCTTATGATTATACAGTGGAAGTGAGAAATAGATTTAAGGGACTAGATCTGATAGATAGACTGCCTGATGAACTACGGTCGGAGGTTCGTGACACTGTACAGGAGACAGGGATCAAGATAATCCCCATGGAAAAGAAATGCAAAAAAGCAAAATGGCTGTCTGAGGAGGCCTTACAAATAGCTGTGAAAAGAAGAGAAGCGAAAAGCAAAGGAGAAAAGGAAAGATATAAGCATCGGAATGCAGAGTTCCACCAACCCTTAGAGAGGAGCAAAGTGAGACTCAGAGACGGGTCTTTCACAGCAGAGCAAGTAGGGAGAATCCGTCCTGTAGGGATTCGAACCTAGAGCCAGTCAGTGGCGTCAGCGCTTCAGGCGGTGCAAGGAAGACCGGACCGGACAGCGCGCACCCGCGGCCCCAGAGTTCATTAGCCGGGCGCCACGCGGGCCTTCCTTCAAGCTCAGCTACGTGGAGGATGCCCGCTGCGGCCCTGCCCAGGCGCTCCCGGCACCCGGGGCGGGAGAACCGCTAGGAGGGCAGCGCGGGGTGGGAGGTGGAGCAGGGTCCCCTACCCTCGGGGACCGTCCCTCCAACAAGCCGGGGAAGAGTGCAAGTGCACTGAGGGAAGAGGAGGGGGGCGGCCCTTCAAATTGGGGGGCAATGCCAACACAGAGAGAAGCCCTGGAACGTCCACTTTCCCCCATCCCCTTTGACTCGTTTCCGCAGCCACCCACACACCCATTTTACAGGTGGTTCGCCCGAGGTCGCGAGCGGGAACGAGTTGCTCTCCGCCCCATCTCCAGACCTGATCGAGAGCCTAGGGATGAGGGGAGGGGGCGAGGACCTGACCCGCACTTAGAAGAGGATTTGGAAGGGGCGTGGGAGGACATGCAGAAGGCGCCCGCACCCGCCAGAGCGGCGGCAGGAAACCAAGCCTCTCCGGCTGTAGCGCCGTCGCCGCTCCCTCTCACTCCCCAGCTCGCCTCCGTCAGCCTCCTCCTTCCTGGAGCGCTCCCCTCCTCCTCCAGACTCTCTTTCCGGAAACATGTCCTCTCCCCGCTCCCATCCCCACCGGCTGATTTACCGCAGTCTCGGCCCACTTCTGCGTCCTGCTGTGTGACCCTAGATGAGTGTCTTACCCCCTCTGAGCTTTAGTAGTGTCCTCCGTTATAGATTTAAGTGGAAAAAAAAAAATCAGAAGACCTCAGTGATGAAATGCCATCCTTTAATGGGTTAAAAAGGGGAACATGTACATGTTTGCTTATCTCTGGGCGGACACCCCGGGAGGAAAGCGAAGTCGCCTGCAGTAGTTGGCTGTCTGCCTCCAAGGACAGGAGCCTGGCCTTCTGAGAGAAGGGACGAAAACACAGAGACCCAGCATTGCACACATGCATCTTTTAAATATTGATATATAAATGCATTAGCAATTCCAATGAATAGGTTAAATAAAAGGCAAACATTTACAAAATTGAACTTTAGAAATAATACTGGTACCCGGAGGTGTTGTGAGATGTGTGTATGTGTGAAGCAGACAGACACACGGAAATTTCAATAAACCGTCTCTATTTTGGTTGTCACTGCCGGCTCACTAGCCCTCTCCTGCTCTCAATTTCTGTTCTTTTCTCCCCCACCTTCTCCTGGCCTCTGGTCATCTCCCTCCCCTCCTCTTCTTCTCCCCCCTTATCTCAGCTAAGCGCCAGGGATATTTGACAGTGGAGCCAGGGGGCGAGATAGGGGGCAGAGGCCCCTCCCACCAGCCTGTGGCAGCATCATGGGGACCCCTCAGGCTGCACACTGCGGAGCCTGGGGCCCCTCGCACTCCCTCTTGTCGTAGGCTCCTTCTCCCCTCCCCAGCCTCCTCCAGCTCTCCTCTTGGCAATACAGGCAAGACTGTACCCCGAAATGGCAACAAGTAATCAGCAGGTGAGCCCAGTCTGAGGTGTGCCAGTGTGGCCTCAACCCACCACAGGGGGAGGCTGGTCCAGGAACTGGGAACCTTCCAGAATCCCATCAGCAGCACCTCCCAGAGCTCCACCGCAGAGGGCAAGGGAGAAGCGATCACCCTCGCAGCCCCAGGAAGGCAGGGTGGGGACGGGACGGCTGGGGACCCCTAGAAAGACCTTCCTCCCTAGTCTCCCTGTCTCCAGCCTTGCTCTCTCCAGGCCACCTCCTACAATGCAGGTCTTACCCCTTTCATAGATGAAGAGACTGAGGCTCAGAGAGGTTAAGAGACTTGTTCAAGATCACATAATCTGTGTTTCCTGGGCTCCCATCGCAGTTGGCTTCCAGTTGGATTTGGCCAGTGGCTGGGAGCCTAGAGGATGGGAGGAAGGAAAAAGTCTGGGTCTTTCTGCCTACCTGTCTGCCTTGGCCATGGCTGTGTCTCCTTCAAGGCTCTAGCTCCTGCTGGAAATGCTCAGCCTCATCCTAAGGTCCTTGTCATCATTGTTCAGTTGCTAAGTTGTGTCTGACTCTTTGCAACTCCACGGACTGCAACACACCAGGCTTCCCTGTCCTTCACAGTCTCCTGGAGTTTGCTCAAATTCATGTACATTGAATCAGTGATGCCATCCAATCATCTTATCCTCTGTTGCCCGCCTTCTCCTCCTGCCCTCAATCTTTTTCAACATCAAGGTCTTTTCCAATGAGTTGACTTCTCATCAGGTGGCCAAAGTATTGGAGTTTCAGCATCAGTCCTTCCAAATGAATATTCAGGGTTGATTTCCTTTAGGATTGACTGATTTGATCTCCTTGCAGTCCATGGGACTCTCAAGAGTCTTCTCCAACACCACAATTGGAAAGTGTCAGTTCTTGGATGCTGAGCCTTCTTTATAGTGCAACTCTCACATCCATACATGCCCTTAAACTGCAATAAATCTATCCTTCCTGTGTCCCCCTGGCCTAGGGGAATCTCTTCTTGTCATCCTCTAACTCTTCTAGTCACCCTGTGTAAGCAGCCCCCTATGATGGGTCCTGTGTGTCTAGACCTCAACCCCATTGCCCACAGTCTCTCTCTATATGGTTGCTGCTCCAGCACCTCATGTAGGTTCCCCGTCTCTCACCAGGTGCCTCTAGGCCCTTTCACATGCTGTTCCCTCTGCCTAGGACAGTCTTCCTGAAGCTTTTTGCCTCACCGGTCCATCCATTGCTGTGCTTAGCATTTGCTTAAGGAAGCCCCCTCCACCTCCCAGTCTTGCTTCTTTTTCCCTCACAAGGCCCCATCTTCTCCTTCAAAGCCCTGGGGGCTGCCTGTGGTTACACATCATCTGATTGTTTGCTAAATGTTGGGTTTAGCCCCTGGACCACAGGCTCAGGAACTCCTAGTGAGAAGGCATGTTTGCCTTCTCACAGCTGTGGCCATGGCCCCAGTGTTTCTTACTGTTCCTGGGCATAGCCATCCTCAGTCAGTAATTGCTGAATGAATGAATGAATCTATGAAAGGGTCAGTCTATAGTAGGATTTGCAGATGGACACGGGGGCCCGGCCAGATCACCAAAGACTTTAAGTGTTAGACTACACTAAGAAGGTGAGTGGGACCTGAGGAAACTCTTTCCACTTCCTCTTTTTCTCATCAGATGCTTGACTTGGCTGATGTCCCAAAGCTCACATAAGAGCACAGTAAATGGGTTTCCCAATTCTTACAAACTCACCAGCCACCTTGACCTTTTCCAAGTACATACATGCTGAGCGTGGGAGGCCCGAGAGGGAGGCATGGGGGACTGTGTCAGGCAGCGTGGGTCACCCAGAGCCCAGAGCCCTGATCGGTCTCTTCTCTGCTTAGAGCGGCCCCTCAGGCCATGTTGCTCTGCTAGCTTGTCCCCTTCTTTACCCTGAGAGCCCCAGGGAGGGGTGATGTCAACGGAGCCCAAGGCAACCCACAGGGTTTGATCACTGGGTCAATCTCAGGGAAAAGAGATGTTGAGACCTGAAAAGAGACATGGCAGGATCCCCATCAAACCCTGGGAGTGATCCAGCCCCTGGCCCCTCCTGAAGAGAGCTGGGTGGCTTCCCTAACTGTGTGAGCACTGTACTTGGAGTCACCCAACCCAGGGATTCTTAGCCCCTCAGGGCCTCAGCCCTCACAGTGTCTCTTGCTCCATGAAATGGGGGCATGCCAGGTGAACTGGGACACTGCCAGGGCCGTGAGGGAAAAGAAAAGAGGTGGCAGAGAGGACACGGGATAGAGCCCAGCCTGGGAAGTCCCACGGCCTCCCTGTGCTTCAGTTTTCTCTTTTGTTAAAAGAGGCCATCTGATTACGCTAAGGGAAATAAGCCAGACCCCAAAGCATAAATATTGTCTAATTCCACTTATATGAAGTATCTCAAATAGGTGAATTCATACAGAAAGAAAGTAGTCGGTGGTTACCAGGGTCTAGGGGAGAGAAGGAGAATGGGGGGGGTGTGTCTAATGGGTAGAATTTCTGTTTGGAAAGTGAGACAGTTCTGAGGATGGATGCTGGTGATGGCTGTGTAACACTGTGAATGTGCTTAGTACCACAGAACTGTATACTTTAACAAGGTTAAGATGGTAAGTTTTGTGTTACCTCTCTCTATCACAGTTTTAAAAAAATACAAAACACAGAAAGTGATCAGCCCTTACTTATCCCGCAGGGCTGGCTGGGCCCCTGCTGGGAAAGGGCGTGAGATCTGAGTTCTGAGGGGCTGTGTTGAGCCCAGGGCAGTGGAAGAGCTGCCGGGACCTCTCCTCTGCCTTCCTCCTCAGGCCTGAGGTAGGCAGGCCCTGAACACAGGACGAGTGAAGAGCAGGAGCCCGGGGACCCAGGGATGCGCCAGGGAGATCCTGGGTGCTCTACCAGCCAAGCCTGTCACCATGGTGTGTCCTTGTTTTCTGCAGCTCTGTTCGCAACTCAGCAAAACTCTGTCCCTTTCCCAGGGAGGCAGGGCATGGGTCATCAGGCCCATTTTCCAGGAGAGAAGACTGAGGCCTGAACAGACTCAGAGACACCCGCACAGTCCAACAACCTGGACTAGGGTCGGTGGAACCTGCAACCTGACTCCAGAGCCCACCCAGCCTGGTACCTGGGAGCTCTTCTGAAACAGGCACTGCCTGGTATATATCCTTCTCAGACCAGGCCCTCCTCCCATCTCTAAGTGCCCGCCTTAGTCAGCAAATGCCTCCAGAGTCTCCCCTCCTTCCCTTCCACTGTGGCCCACCCTGGGAATATCCTCACAGCGTAGAAACAGGCAAAGGAGGCTCTTAAAAAAGCCAAATAGCCCCATGAGAAACTGCTACTAACCTGGGAGGCTCCAGGGGAGAAACAGCAGGAGTAGGGCACTTGTCCAGCCTCCCCCGCTATGGTGGAGAGACGGGGAGAGGCGGGTGTCAGTGTCAGGTGGCGGGTAGGCGGCGAGGCGCTCGGAGTCCAGTGAATTCTACCGCAGATCCCATCACCGTCTGGCGGCTACTGCAGAGCAAGCACCTGCTGAATGTGCTTGGGCTTCTGTAGGAACGGTGAGCCAGGAGAGACCGGCACCAGGGGTATTAACCCCACTGTACAGATGAGAAAAGTGAGGCCCAGGCAAGGCCATGGACAAATGCGCCTGGTTCCACAAAGGTCATACAGCTGAAAGATGCCTGAGCTTGGGCTGAGGCTGGGAAAAGCACATCTCTCTGAAGCTGAAATCTGAGAGAGACAAGGGAAGATGGATAGAGAGAAGGAGGGAGGAAGATAGGGAGGAGGGAGGGACAGAGAGAAATAGAGAGATGGGGGAAAGGTCAAGCAAGAAGTGTCGTGAGGAGAAAAGTCCACTGTCCTCACCAGCAGCTCTGGGAGCAGCCATATAAATGGAAATTAGGTGCTGCGTGGAGGTGGAGGACTTGAGTTGGCCAAGTCTGCCTCTGAGGGCTCTAACCTGGGGGCCTAGGAGCTGAAGGGGGCTCAGTGCCTCCCCAACCACTGCTGTCCACTTTGTACCCGCTACCCATCCCTTGGCTGGTTACCATGGCACTTGCCCTCCCTCGCTGCTCCTCCAGGGCCCACCCATCCAGCCACAGAGCCAGGGAGCTGTCATCGCAGCAGGGCAGTGCCCACCTTTCCTGCCCAGCTCAGAGTCAGGGAGCAGAGGAGACTGAAGACCTGAATCTTGGTCCCTACTCTGCTACTGTGCAGCCTCAAGCAAGTCACTTTCCCTCTCTGGGCCAAGTTTCCAAGATGGTTGAACATTTCTCAGCTGGTTCTGTTTCTGGGGTTTTCATGCTAGCTGACAACATTGCCAGCTCAGAGAAAGCTCTTTGGTGCCATCAGAAGAGCAGTGATTCTGGAGTCCAGGGGAGAAGTTTCAAATCCTGCCTCTCATCCATCCTTTAAGCACCTACTATGTGCCAAGGACTGGTTCAGAAAGACTGGAAATACTGAAATATTGTTTTCTTTCGTGACCTCTGAAAGTGAAAGTCGATCAGTCGTGTCCGACTCTTTGCAGCCCCATGGAATTCTCCAGGCCAGAATACTGGAGTGGGTAGCCTTTCTCTTCTCCAGGGGATCTTCTCAACCCAGGAATTGAACCAGGGTCCCCTGCATTGTAGGCAGATTCTTTACCAAGTGAGCTATCAGGGAAGCAATTCCGAACCTCGGCTTCCTCATCTATAAAATAGACCGGTGATGGAGAGCTCCTCCCGCAGAACAAGAAAGAGGCACAAGTGAGGCCATTTATGGGAATTGCCCCTAGACAGACCACTGCTGTGATCCTCTTCCTGCTTGGGCTCTATTTCCCCCAGACCTCCGCTCGGAGTCAGGCTGGGTCACTTACCATTTGTGTCATCCTTTGGGGATCCCCGAGATAATCCAGTCTGATATGTGTTGAGTGGGTGCCTCCCCCTAACCTCCATCCCCCTGACCCACTTGCTCCATGAACTCCCCCACCCCCACCCCATCCCCAGAGGATTCGGACTTGGGTCCTCAGAGGCCTTCCCAGGAAGGTCCCAAATCTGAAAGGGTGCAGAGCAGTCAGACGAAATACAGCTTTCTTCACACATGTTTCTCTCCCCTGGTCCAAAACCTTCTGTGGCCCCTCATTGTCCTCCAAATGAGCTTTTCTTCTTGGGTTTTCAAGCCCTTCAGAAGAGGAGCCCAACTCCTTTCTGTCGTGATCTCCCACCATCACTTCCCTGGTTCTACCCTCCCTTCCAGCCAGGCTTGCCTCCCCTCTCCCCACCCTCAGAGCACATGTCACCCTGGTTTATTTTGGCCATTCCAGCTGGAAGGGACCAGACAGTGCAAAGGCTTCCAGTGACGGTGAGACCTGCGCTCAGCACACTGTTCACTGTGGCCAGCCCCCTACTTCTCCATCCCACAGTTGCCCCTGATTTTTTTCCACCCTGCTCCTCTGAAAATCCATTGACATTCTTCTGGGGGCCTGGGAGCCTCTGGGCTTCACTGTTGATTTTTCACAAATGATTATTGGCGGCAGAACTTGTCACCTGCACAATGAAAGGAAAATGAACCTTTCATTCATGAGGCTCTGAATCTCATCAGAGCCAGCCTTGGGCCCCTGCAGGGGCTTTAAGAGCTGGAGTGAGGGGTGGTGGGTGGCGTGTGGGGGAGGGGAAGGAAAGCAAAGGGAGCCCCATCCTGGTCCATTTTAAGTCCCTCCTCGTTGGAGCAAGGGGAAACTGAGAAATAGAAAGCTTGAGAGAATTGCCCAAGGTCCCACAGCAGCTAAGGGACAGTCTTGGTAGGGAGCTTAGCTGTGCCCACTCAGCACCCCATTAATGCTGGCAAGACAGGTCTCACAGGGTTCATGTCACAAAAGCTGAAAGCAATATGGCAGGCGGTCTGGTCCAAGGCCTCCTCCATTTCACAGATGTGGAAATTGAGTCGCACAGAGGGGCAGGGACCTGCCAAGAGCACACAGTGAGGCCCTGGCAGGGCGAGACTAGAACTAAGGGCTCCTGCCCTCAGGCCAGCCTCCTTCCTCCACCCAGGAATCTCTAGTGGGGAGGCCCTGGTGTCCCCAGCCCAAAGGTCTGGACCACACATACCCGCCCCCTCCCTTCACTCTCCCTCCTCCCATGAAACCCTGGGCTCTGTGATCCCAGCTCCGACAGGAGGGTTGCCAGACCAGCCGTCTTCTCCAAGCCTCAGTTCCCCCAGGGAAACTGGGCACCACACCAGCCCATTTCTTGGCCTGCGGTGTGGACCTGGCACACAGAGGTGCCCGCCTCCTCCCCCCAGGCCACCCCCAGTCTGAGAATCCTGTCTGTCTCTCTCTCAGCCCCCGCGGCTCACTGTGTGTGCTTCCTGCCTCCTCCACCTCCACCTTGGCGGGCTTCCCTTCTGGCTGCTCACCCGCCTTGCCCCCTCCCAGTGCTCCCGCCGCTCAGCGCTGTGAAGATGATCAAAACCCCAGCTGCCAGGCAGGGAGGGCGGGAGCACAGCGGAGAGTAGCCTGGTTGGCACTTAGGATCTCGGTTCAGAAATTTCCGTGGTTGCCACCCACTCAGCCTCCCATCTCCAGCCCGAGTCCAACCTTCTTCTGCTCTCATCATCCCCCTTCCAAGTCCCCAGACCCCTCCAGGCCCCTGACTCTGTCAGTTCCCAGTCTCCTCCAGCCAGCCCCTAGCCCCTTCCCAAACTCCAAGACCCCTCCAGCTCTGCAGCCCCCACCCTTTCTAGATCCTCATCCTCAGACCCTTCCAGCCCCTCAGCCCTCTCCAGACCCTTCCAGATGTCCCCAACCCTCTGCCCCCTAGCCATCCCATTCTCCTCTAGTCCCCCCGCCTCAGGCCTCTGATCCCTGGGCTCCCCAAACAGAGGGGTGGGCAGAGCAGTGGGGAGGTCTCTAAAGGTGGAGAGGCTGAGCACTGGTCGCCCACCTATCTGGTAGCCCAATTGAACCTGGAGGCTCTGAGAGCCACATTGGGCTCCTACGCTGAAGTGACACCAGCCACCCCGCACTGCCCAGCCCTCAGGGCCTGACCTCAGTGATCTTGGCCTGAAGCGGCTTGAAGCAGGATTTAGGTTCCCACCAGAGACTGAAGTCAGGCCATGACACTGAGAGTGCTCAATCCTAGCCACTAGGCCTTGGCCTGTCAGCTGTGTAGAAATGAATTTTCACATGGAGATGGAAAGTAGTGAAGCAAGTAGTGTTTATTAGGAGGAGAAAGGGTACATGTGCATAGACACCTGGGTGGGCTCAGAGAGAGAGTCACACGCCCTCATGGTGGTTTGAATCGCTTACATGGGGCATTTCTTGTTTCCTTTGGCAAGTCATCTTGCTTGGCCTGGCTCTGAGTCTGTATCGGTACATCTCAGGGTCCTCCCATGGGTGTGTGGACATCTCTTAGCCAAGATGGGTTCTAATGAAGAGGCTTTTGGGTAGGTTGGCATCACTTGCTATGAGGTGACGCCCCCTCCCTTTTGACCTCCAAGGAGCCTTTCTGCACATGTGTAGTTGGGAAGGTCTCCTTGACTTCAAGAGTGAGGAAAATATGGTCTTCTGTCTCTTATCAGGGAAAGGTTCAGCTTCTCATCCCTCCTGCTACTTTGGAGAATCTGTCCACAGGGGACGAACTCTGCACAACCTGGGGTCCATCTATCTCCTGCCTCAGGCCGACCACCCTCTCCCAACTCCTAGTGACAGACACCATCCTGCCCTGGGCCCCCTATCCCATGTCCACACCTACCTCCACCACCACCAGCAGTGCACACACACACACACACATGCATACACACACACACACACACACACACCCGGGAGCTCTAATCCCACCACAGAGGCCCCTGGCACTCCCCATTCTCAGGGGCCAGGCAGACAGAGCCCTGGGAGAGACATGGCCTGGTCACACACTAGAAAATTCTGCCTCAGAGCCCACCTCTGCGGCCACCTAACAGGCTGCCTTCGTCTCCTGGTCCTCCCCACACCGCCTCTGCTGGTGACTGGGGAGGTGATAATGTGACAGAGGCCCTGGCCATATTGCCACCCCGGCTCCTTTCCTGAAGACTCCCAAGCACCCAGCCTCTAGGGGAGGCCCAAACTCCTTAGCATAGCCTTCACACTGGTCTCTTTCTCCTCTCCCTGCCCACACTGGTCCCCTCGGCCAGTGGGTACCCTGCCCTCCCTACCCTGCCACTCTCTCCAGCAGCACAACAGGGGGCAGTGGGGGTCAAACCTATGTGCAATGCCCAGCTTGGCCACTTCTTAGCTCTGCCTTCACTTCTCTGGGCCTCAGTTTCCTCACCTGTAAAGCGGGCAGGCATGGCACTCACCTCATCAGGTTATGGGGCACCTAGCGCCGAGTAAGTGTTCAGTCAGCAAGCCGTCATCACCTGCCCCCACCTCCATGAGCTCTGCCAGACGCTCACCCTCCAAGGTGTCCCTTCTCTTCCCACTGAGCACCACTCCCCTCTCAGGACCTGGCCCGGGTGCCTCTCCCCAGCGCTCTGGGCCCCCCTCCACCTCAGCAACCCCCACTGCCATTCACAGGGCTTCAGCGGACCTGTCCCTGCCTGTGCCCCATCCAGACTGTGAGCCTCTTCCTAGTCATCCCCACTTTCCCCACCCTCCTCGCCTGTCACTGTGAAGTTTCCTCTGCCAGGAACACCCTCTCTGCTCTTCCCTCCCCAACAGCCTTATAAGTCACCTCCTCCAGGAAGCCCTTCCCATGCTCTCCATGGTGACCCTGGGTGGTGTACAGCTTTAGACCCAGATGATCTGGGTTCTCTCCCTGTCTATGAGACCTCAGGCAAGTTGCTCCTTTTCTCCAAGTCTGAGTTCCTTGTGTGTGAAATGGATTCATAAATGCCAACGGCACACAGTAGGTAGTCAGCAAACCCTGAGGCACACACCTGTCCCCCATGAGGGGTCATCCCTGGACTCTCCTGTGACTGTCCATGGTACGAGCCCCCCCACCCATGGCTTTGACCCCCCGTACTGATCCTAGGTGCAGCGCTAAGCACTTGTCACCTATTCTCACTGTTCTCACCTGAATCCTCTCCACTACCCTCTCACAAAACTCCACAAGCCACAGTTTCTTTGTCATTAAAACAGAATGATAACATGGACGAGAATTTATATGAGGGTGAAATGAAAACATGGCGGCCACCGTTATTTCTGGGTTTGTTGTTGAAACCCATTTCCACCCCCAGAAGACTTCAGACCTGAGCATGACATGGACCCTTCCAACCAGGCCGCTTGCAAAGGGTTGAATGGAGGAGCTGGAGGAGCTGAGGTTGTCCCGGCTGAGGCTGGGGAGGAACAAGCAACCCAGCCAAGGGTCCAGAGTGTCCTGGCACCTTTGCATCTCGGAGAGCCACAGCCAAGTCCCGGGACCGCCTTTCATGGGGGACGGGTGTGTGCCTCAGGGTTTGCTGAGTACCTACTGTATGCCGTTGGCATTCAGGCATCCATTTTACACACATGGAACTCAGGCTCCCAGAGGCAGAGCAACTTGCCTGAGGTCTCAAGGGCAGGGAGATAACCCAGATAACCTGGGGCCAAAGCCCCCTCACCACCCCCTGCCTGTGGAGGCCCTGGTGATGGCTTTGACGCTGTGGCCTCCCCACCTTCTTCCTCTTATTTCTCTTTGGAATTGCTTCTCCAAAAGTTCATTTTGAGACAAATCGATTTCCAAGCTGCTTGGAGATGCAATTGGGTTTTTCATTTTGAAGAAATGATGGTTGAGGAGAAGTTCGGACCCTTAATCACCATGGAAGGCCACGGAAATAAAGAATTCCCCTCTCTTGGCCAGAGACAGTGGAGCCTGTGTGCCCAGTTCTCCGGGACAGCAGAAAAAAGGTGTGCGTGGGAGGGCATGGATACTGGACACGCACATGTGCACATTAGCACACATATAAACTACACACAGTCACACACGCAACACACAAACATGCATGCATATGCACACATACACACGATCCACACTCGGTGAACTGCCTGCATCCACACTCAGGGAGCCCCAGTCACCTCCCTGCAAACCCCTCAGCAGGGCAGGGAGGGTCATGGTTGGACCACCTCCATCCCGCAGCACTTCAGAGCATTCTGCTCTGGGACCAACCTCACTGTTGTTATTTCTGGGATGGACTGGCTTCCTTACCTCTTCCAGAGGTTCATTCCAGATCTGAAGCTGCAGGTATGCAAAATCGGACATCACCACCTCATTCATTAACATTCATGGGCTCCCTATTACCTGACTGAACAAAGATCACAACCACATCCATGGGCATAAAAACCCTCACCTTCTGGCACTGAAGCACACGTGCTCTCAATATCACACCTCCCTCGGCAGACCCTGACCGACCAGGCAGTTTCTGTGTCTGCGACTGTGGCCTCCATGTTGTGGATGAACACAGAGCTCAGAGAGGCTGAGGGGTTCACCCAAGGTTGCACAGCTGGTAGGTGGCAGTACACACACACACACACACACACACACACACACGTCACTGGGCCTCCAATCTACGTTATCATCCCATTCTTTTGCATCTGGAAGATTTCAAAGGTTTCTGTCTGAAGATGCATTGTGTCTGGAAAGGTGTAATATCTGATACTCTAAGGCCAGGGACCCCCAAATTCCTTAAACCTGGGACCAGGAGAAACCCTAAATTTCATCTAGTCCAACTCCTCTGATATTCAAACTCCCTTCACAATATCCTTGCCTAGGGCCATTGGGCCTGTACTAGCACCACCGCCCACCCCCTACTTCCCCTGCCAGGCCTGGGGAGCTCACTCCTACTGGCTTCCTCCCAGCTCCTATGAAGGTTGAGGACCCTCTCATGCTGAGCTGAATGCTGGCTGTCAGGGCCTCTCCCACCTTGGGTCCTGGGTCTCTTCCCTGGGACGCCAAACCCTCTCCTTTTGTGGCTGCTGCCAGGCTCAGAGGACTCATAGAGGTTTCCCAGATCACTCCCACCCCCCATATACACACACGTACACACTCACACGTGTGAAGCAGGGGCCATCCCTTGAGGTGGATAGCCCCTGGGGACACCGTGCAGAGAGAGGGGGATCCTGGGGGTGATAGACATAGGGCCCTGTTTTGAGGGTGGAAGGGATGAAGGGCTTCAGGAAACAAGAGGGGGGCACAGATGAGCACAAGTGCCCTGATAGAAGAGGCAGGAACATTCCTGGAGAGTCCCAGCCCATCCTCTGGGCGTCTTTCATTAAGGACAGGTTGCCCCAGGGAGCGACACTCAGTGACCTTCCCTAGGCCCTCCTTCTGCCTGCAGCCCCAGGTTCGCCCATCAGCCAAGGGCACCTGGGGTGGGGACAGGGAGGGGATGCAAAGTCAGACCCTTTGGGAGGTGAGGCCACACTGGAGATGGGGAGGATCCCGGCCACTTGGTGGGACATGAAGTGATCGGGGGTGATCCGCCTTGTTCCTGGGACTCATGGTGTCCACACCTCTTATATATTTACCCACTGGCTTACTTCCCTTTTGTTGTGCATTTCCTACATGCTGAGGGCTTTACACCATCAGTCAGTCCCTAAGTATCTGTTTTTTTCTTAATTTATTCTGAGTTGCACCAGGTCTTTGTTGCTGCTAGGCTTTCTCTAGTTGCAGCGAGCAGGGACTACTCTACGTTGAGGTGCACAGGCTTCTTGTCTCAGGTGTTGCACAGCACGGGCTCTAGGTGCACAGGCTTCATGAGCTGCAGATGGTGGGCTCTACTGCGCAGACTCAGTAGTTGTGATGCACGGGCTTAGCTGCTCCATGGCATGTGGAATCTTGCTGGACCAGGGATCCAACCTGTGTCCCCTGAATTGGCAGGTGGATTCTTAACCACTTCGCTGCCAGAGAAGTCGCCCAGATATCTGTTGAGCACCTACTGTGTGCCTGTGTGCCAGGCATTGGCCTGGGCTGGGTGGATGACTCCGGCGGGCAGCCCTGGGTCTCTGGCTCCCCGACAGCAGTGTGATGGCCTCGAAAAGACCAAGCCCTGACCATTAAGGAGGTCCGGGTATAGGCCCCCAGCCCCACCTCGGAGCTTGTGGGATTGGAGATGAGTTACTTTGTCTCTTTGGGCCTTGTGGTGGGTGGAGCCAGGAGCTGTGGTTTGTGAGGGGCAGGCCCTGACCGGTGGATGGACAGGGAGCCCTGCCCTGGACTCCCCCAGTGGGGCGGGCAGTAGAGAGGTGCCAGCACACAAGGCATGGCCCTAGGGACCAGCCAGGCCGCTGGCCCAGATTCCCTGCACCTGCCCCAGTTTGACGGACCGGTCTATTTCTGCTCAAGGATGTTTGGAGGTTCCTGAGAAGCATGCGGGGTCTGGGGGAGGGCAGGGGACGGGGATGGTGGTGTGGAGGGCTTCCCCCCTCTCCCCAGCTCCAGCCTCAACTCCATCTTAGACACACACCATGACTCCCCTGGCACCCACTCCTCCCTCTGTAGGAAGAAGCCCCTGAGGGTCCTGGGATTCAAGGGGCTGAAAGAGAGCCCCCAGCTCTGCCCACACTGAGGAGCATTTTGAAGCAGACCCAGGTCCCCTACTGTGCCGCTCCTCGCCTCCTTGTTGCCCTCCCCCTCCGCACTTCAGGTCTCTCTCTGGGCCCATCTGCCTTCCTTCCCTCGGATGGCACCCCAGAAGGGCTGAGCGTGTGTGATAACAGAGCTCACAGTCCTGTTATTAGCTCTAATTACCCCAATCAGCATCGTGGGGGATGGAGGGCGCAGCTCTGGCGCCCACCCCAGTCACCAGCCCAGAGTCAGAAATGCCAATCAGCCTGCTCTACGCAGGGGGCAGGCGCCAGTGCCCAGCAATTTCCCATGTGCCAGGGGCTACTTGACCCCTGAGACAGTCCCCTCTCACCTCCAATGGCCCCGGAAGCCCCCTTCCTTCCCCTTAGGATTCTCTCTCCCTCCTGCAGCCCGAGAGGCAGGAAACCAGGAGACCAGGACTCTTTTCATCCTGCCTTCTGCACTCCCGCTCCAGTGGCTGTGTGACCCCGGGTAACTCATTTCTCCTCTTTGGGCAGGTTTCCTCCTCCCTTAAACCAGGAGGTGGCATTTCTTGCCTCCCTTCCAGCTGCATCATCCTGCCAAACTCTCCTCCCCGGCAGCCACCAGTGTCAATGTCCACCTGCCTGTCCCGAGGGGTCGGCTGCTTCCTCTGCCCTCCTTCCTACACGTCTCCCCTGTCTCCCACTCACCTCCACACCCCTTCTCTTCTTTCCCACCTCCCCTCTCTCTCTACCCCAATTCTGTCCCTCTCCTCCTCACCACCACCGCCCCCCCACACCATCCTCTCCCACCCCCGCCCCTCAGCAGCCTCTTCTCTCCCTGTCAATTAGACCGGCTCTGGCAGGATGCTCCGAGAGCAGACCAGGGCACCCAGCTGGAAAATTGGGTGTCGGGAGCTGTCTGGAATCGCAATGCCCCCAGCCCTGCCCTCCCCCGACCCTCGCCTCTCCCCCTCTGCTGCTCCCCCTCCTCCCAGACCACTGGCTCCTCTCACTTCCCCAAAAGGGAGCAAACCACCCCCTCCCCTTGCTCGGCCATCCCCTCCCCCAGCTCTGGCTGCCAGTGGAATTCACAGCTCAGAGGAAACAGTGCTGGGCTGACAGTCCAGAGACCCCATCCTGGCCAGTCCCCCTCTCTGGGCCTCAGTTTGCCCATCTGTAAAATGAGGTTCCACCTTAGAGCCCTTCCAGCTCAGGCTATGTGGCTTCTAGGTCTTTCAATTTTTCCTCCGAAGCAACAGGCTCCATACCTGCTCTCATGGCTGGCCTCATTTTGTGCTTTTGTTTTTATTATGAATGGTTTGGGCTTCCCTGGTGGTTCAGATGGTAAAGAATCCGCCTGCATGCGGGAGACCTGGGTTCGATTCCTGGGTTGGGAAGATCCCCTGGAAAAAGGCACAGCAACTCACTCTAGTATTCTTGCCTGGACAATCTCCATGGACAGAGGAGCCTGGCGGGATACAGTCCACAGGGTCACAAAGAGTCAACCCCATGGTCGACTTAGTCGACTGAGCAATTAAGCACACACAGCACATGAATGGTTTGGGACTAGGCACAGAGTTTCTGATCCTCACAAACCCTCTCACTCCCTCTGTCTCTGTGGTCACCTCACTCGTCTTTGCTCCTGCCTGGCCCCTGAACAGACAGTGTTTTTGCTCCTCCTGGGTTCCTTGGACTTCCCAACTCTGAGCTGGCAGTCACCCAGGGCCAGCAGGCATTTAGGTAACCCAAGCCCCATCTCCGCCTCCTCCCAGGCAGTCCAAGAGAGCGCCTCTGAGTGGAATGGAAGACGCACTCTCCCTGGCCCCCACCTACTCCCATCCAAAGCCAACCCCAGTCTCAAGGGTCCAGCTCCGCTCTAGTCCCTCAGACCTTGTAGGTGTCAGTTGGCCAGGGCTGAGGACACTGATGGTTCACCCAGATCAATAGTTTTCTTTTATAACTGATATTATTTTTTAAATTATTTTCTAATTACCCAGGTAACAAGAATCCCCAACAAGAAGACTCTTTTCCACACAATGCACATTCCATCAGCTGGTAGAGGATACACAGGACCCACACGCTCTCCCATCAGTCCAGACTCCAGGAATCTTTGAGGGGGAATCAGTGTCAAGCTCCTACTGTGTGCCAGGAGCATGCTGGGGCTCTGGGCACAGCAAGGAACCTGACAGACAAGTCCTCTTTTCTCACAGTCTACAAACGGGTAAATGCTACAGTAGATCATTTCAGAGAGACCAGCATTAGGAAAGAAAGAAAACAGAGGGACAGGATACTGCTTCGGGACAAGGCCAGATTCAAGGACTCTGGGAAGACACCTCGGGGGAGGTGACACGGAGATGGGGCTGGAATGACAAGAAGCCAACATGACAGGGTTTGGGGCGCATCATTCTGGATGGAGGGACTGAAAGTACAGATGCCCTGAGGCTGGAACATGTGGTTGTCTGAGGACCAGCAGCCAGCGTGGCTGGAGCACAAGGGGTCAGAGACACTGTCCCCGCTGGATCGCATCTTGCCTGGTAGATCCTGGAAGTTGCTGGCGATGCATTCTAAGCACAACAAACACCCAGTAGAGCTTTTAAGCACAAGAGAAATGTGTTCTATTGTTCCTGTAAAAGATCTTCATATTCTGGTGGCTGGCACAGAACCGGTTGTTGAGGGTAGGGTGGGAAGAATAGAAGCCAGGAGGCCAGTTTAAAGGGATGTTGCAGAGATGCAGGCAAGAGATGTTGGTGGCACAGGCACAGCGGCAGCAAGGAGAGAAGTGGTTCTGGAGAACAGAGGGAGGTCCACAGGGCGAGGTCCGCTGAACTTGTTCCACCTATGACAGCAGGAAGTGCTTTCCCAGGACCCTCCCCATTTCACCTTCCTTTTCCTTCCACTCCATACCCATACCTCGGTTCTTTTTCATTCCCTGTCTCACTGAAATCCTGCCTCCTCTTGCCTCCAGCCTTCCACATGGGCTTTCCTGTCCTTCTTAGCTTTATCCAGTCCTGCAACTGTTCTGGTGGGGAATGGGGCGGAGGAGAAGGCGCGGGCACTGAGGTCCTCAAGGGGAGGGGAAGAGCAGAGCCCTCATGGGGTCCACTCCAATAATGGCACCTACTTCTTTAAAAAGCAACCAGACCTTTTACACTGCAAAGACCAACCTCTGGCTGAGGGTGTTCTTTATCCTGTACTGTATTATATAATGCAAAGAGTGTCCATTACCTTCTCAGCCTTGAGCCGGTTTTCAGCAATCTCCCTTCTATTACCTGAGCCTGGGTGTTGTCCAGAAAAGGATGCAGCACTGTGAAAGAAAAGACAAGACACTCCTTGGGAAAAGATACTTACCAATAAGACTCTATTACAAATCAACTGGAGAAAAGGAGATAACCTAACAGAAAAATGGACAAGTGACTTGAGCAGGCATTTCACAACAGAGGATATTCAGAAGGTCAATAAAGATACTTAAAAAGCACTCAACTTTATTTACTCAGGGAAATGCAACTTAAACTCACAGTGATTAACAATTCGCACACCCAGGAGAGGGATCGAAATGAAATTGCTAGACTGTATCAAGGGTTGGTAAGGATATGGGTGTCGCAATCAGAACCTTCATGTATAATTGGGGAATGTGTAAATTGGTGCGAGCATTTTGGCAGCTCTTTGCTCAATGGCACCCCACTCCAGTACTCTTGCCTGGAAAATCCCATGGACGGAGGAGCTTGGTGAGCTACAGTCCATGGGGTCACTAAGAATCGGACTCGACTGAGCTACTTCACTTTCACTTCTCACTTTTCATGCATTGGAGAAGGAAACGGCAACCCACTCCAGTGTTCTTGCCTGGAGAATCCCAGGGACAGGGGAGCCTGGTGGGCTACCGTCTATGGGGTTGCACAGAGTCGGACACGACTGAAGGGCCTTAGCAGCAGTAGCAGCAGCAGTAAAACTGAGCATGGGTGCATGTGCGCTCAGTAATGTCAGACGCTTTTTCGACCCCATGGACTATATAGCCCACCAGGCTCCTCTGTCCATGGGATTTCTCAGGCAAGAATATTGGGATGGGTTGCCATTTCCTCCTCCAGGGGATCTTCCTGACACAGGGATCAAACCAGAGTCTCCTGCATCTCCTGCATTGCAGGCAGATTCTTTACTGCTGAGCCACCGGGGAAGCCCCCAAACTGATCATACACACACCCTGTGGTGGAATGATCCAGACCCAGGTACACATCCACCAGGAGGGAGTACAGATGCCACCAAAAGAAGGGTGAATGAATGTTCATACCAGCTTCATTCATCACAGTGCCAGACAGAAGCCACCCAAGTGTCTGTCCACAGTGGAAGGAATAAACTGCAGCGTATCTCACAGGAAGAGGAACAAACTACTACTACACTCAGCGTTAGTCAGTCATGTCTGTTTCTTTGCGACCCCATGGACTGTAGCCCACCAGGCACCTCTGTCCATGGAACCTTCCAACCAAGAATACCTGAGTGGGTTGCCATTTCCTTCTCTAGGGAATCTTCTGGACCCAGGGATCGAACCTGAGTTTCTTGCATCTCCTGCATTGATAGACGGATTCTTTATCACTAGCACCACCTGGGAAGCCCTAAATGCATATATACATATATACATACTGCGTGATTCCATTTATACGATGTTCAAAACAGGTTAGCATCCAGGAGAGGCATCATCCTTGTAGGGCAGTGAGAGACTAGAAGGCGACACAAGCAGCCTCAAGGGATGCTGGTCATTTTGTCTTGTCTGGGGTCCCTGTGTTATGGGTGTGCTCACTTTGTGAAAAATTCATCATTTTCATCTGGGTACTTTGTGGGTACATATATATATATTAACTTTAACTTCAAATTTATTAACTTTAAAAAAAATAACAAAACACTGCAGAAGGATTTAGAGTGAGGAGTATATTCACCCCCTATCCCACATGGCTTTGGAGTGTGAAAGAAAGTGAAAGTCGCTTAGTCATCTCCAACTCTTTGAGACCCTGTGAACTATACAGTCCATGGAATTCTCCAAGCCAGAATAGCTTGGAGAATTCCCTTCTCCAGGAGATCTCCCCAACTGAGGGATCGAACCTAGGTCTCCTGCATTGCAGGCGGATTCTTTACCAACTGAGCCACAAGGGAAGCTCAAAAATATTGGAGAAATGGGTAGTTTATCCCTTCTCTAGGCGATCTTCCTGACCTAAGAATCAAGCCGGGGGCTCCTGCATTGCAGACAGATTCTTTACCAACTGAGCTATCAGAGAAGCCCATGGAGTGTGACCTCCATAAATTTTTCTATGCAATCATGTAGCTTAATTCGAATTTTAACACCAATGGGATTCCAGTGTAGCTTACTGAGTTGTTTCTCATTTTATAACAGGGATCCTCAGGTTTGGCACTATTGACATTTTAGGCTGGTACATGCTTTGTTGGGAGGGCCGTCCTGTGCATTGTGCGATGTCTGCGAGCATCCTTGGCCTCTACTTACTAGTGCCCTCCTGTCAGTCACGATAACCAGAAATGTCTCCAGACATTGCCAAAGTCCTGAAGGCAGGGTCGCCAGATAAAATACAGATATTCAGTTAATAATGTACTCCCCGGGACTTTATTTTAAAAAAGTATCCATTGTTTATCTGAGATATATATTTATTCTGTATTTTTATTTACTCAGTCTGGCAACCTACCTGGGGAGAAAATAATTCCTGATTGAGAACCAAAATTATCTCCTGTGGCTGGTTCCCTTTCTAGACACGAGGATCCTACTCTTCTTTGCAGTGGCTCTGCCATGTTCCACAATACCAACGTGCCCTGATTTGCTAAGACTTCCCTTCTGACAGGCATTTTGCTTGTCCATCGAAGGTTTCCTGCTGCAAGTAACAGAAACCCCTGCTCAATCTCGCGTCGACCACAAGCATATACCCATTTCTGCACAACAGGAAGCCTGGAGTGAGCTTTGGGTTCCAGGATGCAGGAAGCAGCCTCTTCCCTAGTTGGGCTCACCCCCATCTCAGTGGTGTAGCAGATATCACTGCCAAGCTGGCTGTGTTGGTAGACCCCACAGCAGAGTCCCGGCTGCTTTCCCTGATGTTTCACTGGGTGGGGTTGGTCACATGCACACTCTTGACCTATCACTGACAGAGGATATGTCATCCTTAGGCCAATCAAGAGCACCCGTGGTGGTGGTGGTGGTCGTGGTGGTGGTGGTGGGGCTTGTGTTCCCTGAAGCAGTTGCTGGAGGCGGGAGGGCCCAGGTTAGGCACTGTTATTAAGACAAGACGGGCATGGGTGCTGGTGGGCAGCAGACACCACTCTGCCGATTCTGAGTTTGCACTGTTGCCACTAACTCCCATCCACTCACGAGCAACATGCAGAGGGCTCTTCCAAATCAGATCATGGTGCTCCCTGCTGGAAGCCCCTCAGTTCCTCCCTCTGTTGTTGGAAGCTAGAAAGCCTTAACTAGGGCTCTTCCCCTTGCCCTGCTGGCAGGATCATGTGCCTACCCATTTGGCATCCTTGCTCTTCTTCAAACAGGGAAAACTCCACCCTGTCTCAAGAAATTAAAACTGCTCTTCCCCTTAGCCAAATCGTGTGTCAGGGACTCCTTCTCCTTGTCCCCTCCCTGCTCAGAAATCTCCAGAGATGGGCCACCCCTGAGCACCCCATCACCTATAATCACTCTGGGACCTCTTTCCCCAGTGTTCAGTTCAGTTAGTTCAGTCACTCAGGCGTGTCTGACTCTTTGCAACCCCATGAATTGCAGCATGCCAGGCCTCCCTGTCCATCACCAACTCCCGGAGTTCACTCAGATTCACATCCACCGAGTCAGTGATGCCATCCAGCCATCTCATCCTCTGTCGTCCCCTTTTTCTCCTGCCCCCAATCCCTCCCAGCATCAGAGTCTTTTCCAATGAGTCAACTCTTTGCATGAGGTGGCCAAAGTACTGGAGTTTCAGCTTTAGCATCATTCCTTCCAAAGAACACCCAGGGCTGATCTCTTTCAGAATGGACTGGTTGGATCTCCTTGCAGTCCAAGAGACTCTCAAGAGTCTTCTCCAACACCACAGTTCAAAAGCATCGGTTCTTCGGTGCTCAGCTTTCTTCACAGTCCAACTCTCACATCCATACATGACCACTGGAAAAACCATAGCCTTGACTAGACAGACCTTTGTTGGCAAAGTAATGTCTCTGCTTTTGAATATGCTATCTTACCAGAGGTCAAATTACCTTGTTTACCTACCTGTATTTGTCGATTGTCTCCTCCTGCTTAGATGTCAGCTCCTTGATGGCAACCCTCAACATCCTGGTCACTGTTGTGTCCTTGGGGACTTCTGGGAGCAGTCCATGGCACCAAGACGTTCCCCACTCACACTGACTTAACCAAGCATGAGAGGGTGCACCTCTGTGTACCAGGCAAGTACAGGCCGGGCCCTTATTCAGAGCCATAATATTCTGGTGCTCAGAAGACCTTCTCTTTACCTAGATGGCAGCAAACCTGACCCAAATCGATGTGAGGCTATTTCAAGTCTTTGTGTATCTCACTTACTGTGAATATGTATGCAGTTTGCTGAAGAAATATTAAAAAGTGTTTCATTAAGGGATTATTCTGGGCTGGGCTCCCTAAAAGCAGAGCCAGAGACAGGACTTGGGTGCTGGTGGTTTATTTGGAAGGTGATGCCAGGAAGCAGGAATTAGGGACTGGGGAGAGTAAGATAGGGAGAGGGAGAAGCCAAAACAAGGGTCATTGTCGAGGTAGCTGCAGAGGAGCGGTCAATCCTCTGGGACTTCATGAGTAGCCTGGAGTATTCGCGTGAAAGATGGAGTCTACTAGGCACTTACCCACCTGCCCCTGGGCCCTAGCCGAGGGTTACCCCAAGGAGCTTCCACTCTCCGGAACTTCCCAGCCACACCTGAGGTGGGACCTGTGCGCACGAGGCTGAAATCAGAAGTGGAACTGAAGACCCCAGTGTGAGACACCTCCAGACCCTGTGGAAGAGTGATGAAGAATGTGGCATAAGCACCAAATTACCTTCTTAAAATCTGGAACATATCTGGCCCCTAGGATTTCTGCTTCCTAGAGGCAGAATTGCTCCGTTAGAGCAAAGTTTTAATAGATGCAACCAAGAGCCTTCTGGAATGGCTCTCTACATTTCACACCACCTCTGACCCAGTCAGCAGCAGATGTGATAGCTAAGTAGGAATTTTAAGGGCAGGCGCATTAGTGCCTTTTCTAAGAATTTATTTCCCACAATATTCACTAATACTGTGTGTGTGTGTGTGTGTGTGTTTTAAAACAATCATTTGTTTCAGGTAAGGAACCTGAAAAGGTCATGGGACACAGAGATTACACAATTCATCCAGATTGCCATAGCTGGTAAATCCAAGGCAGGAGTCCAACCCAGGTGCGACATTAACCACAAGGCTACACTGTCTCCAATGATATAATCATCTTTTAATTCTTATCAATATCATAAGTGAAAAGTAACAGTTTATTGTCATTTTATCAGTTAGGATTAGGCATGGGTACAAGTAACAGAGACCTAAGCCAGAAATGTGTTGCTCAAGTAAAATCTTGAGGCTGATAGTTGAGAACTGGCATGGTGGCTCTACTCCACAGTGTCAATCACTCAGGCTCCTTCTCTTATCACTTCCCTGTGTATGATCTCTGTTCCCAAGATCTCTTCTCAGTCCAGTATAGCTGCTGGTGCTCCAACCATCAAGTCCTGTCTTCCAGTCACAGGAAGAAGGGATAAAGACAAAAAGCACTTACCAGTTGTCTTTTCAGAAGATTCCTGGAATCTGCTACTTCTCATTGGCCAGAACTTGGGCACATGGCCTCACCTAGATGGGAGACTATGTCTTTATTCTAGATGACCATGTGCCTAGCCAAAAATCAAGGGCTCTGCTCCTATGGAAGAAGGGAAGGTAAATTGGAGAACAGCCTGTGATCTCTGCCACACTGGAGGAGTACACAAAGAAACCTTTGTGTGTCTCACTGTGAGTCTTTGTGTATCTCACTGTGAATGTGTAAGAGCTCTTCCCCTTTTCACTTCTTCACCTCAGAATTATCTTTTCATAGTCTCCATTTCTATTGCATTAGTTATTCTCATTTTTAATGATGCTTCTTGTGGGGAACTCATGACTGTAACAACAATGCTTGACTCTAAGGATTTGTGTCCCAATCAAATGGAAGACACAGTGGTGGACCCAGCTCAGCACCTGACTCATCTCAGGTGCCCTGCAAATGTTGACTTCCTTCCCAAGGCAGGGGTTGCCCAGTGCTGGTGTGTATCACAAGCTGCTGTAGTGCTAAGAACTCAGTCTGGGACTCACTGAAAGACAGGAACTGGGCCTGTGGTTTTACTAAGTTCCTGAGGTGAGAACAATGCCCAGCAAGTTTGAGTTTGCCCTAAATTGTTAGCAAACTTCTTTATGCTGTCATTCTCTTCCTCTTGGTGGTCTGTAGCGCAAATGTGGCTGGTCTCTCCTCCATTCAGCCGCCCCCCACACACATCTTGAAGAGATTAATGAGGTCACCCACAGAGCCTTCCCTTTGTCAGGCTAAAACCCCCATTTTCTTACATGTCCATTGTCTGACAGGATTCCCAAACCTTCCAAATGGTATTGTTCTCAGAGGGGCTCCATTGGGTCAACCTCCCTCCTGGAATTGACCACAGCTTCTCTAGGTGGGGTCTGGGCAATACAGAAGAGTAGGGAACCCTCACCTCCCTTGGCCTGGACCCTGTGTTTCTATTAATGTGGCCCACAGCTGCATCAACCCTAGAAGCAGCTGTCACTCTGTGAATTGACTCTGAGCCCAAATCTACCACGCCCTCCACAGGTAGGAGTGACATGTTGATGGTGTGTATCTGCATATGGCTACAAGTGACACAAAATCCCTATTCAAGTCAAGTTCCAGCTAAAGAGACATCATCTCACATGAGAAGGCAGAGGCAGACAGACCCAATGCAGTCCTCAGGTCCATTCTTCAAATAAGGGTCCTCAGGTCCATTTCTTCAAATATTCTCTTTCCATTTGGCCTTCCTGGTGTGTCAACTGTGCTCATAGAGAAGGGCTTTGTGGCCACAAGGCTGAAATGGTTCCAGTATCTGCATCCCAATTACATACAACAAGGGCATCCAGGAGAACACAGAAAATCCTTCCCCTCTCAAAGCCCACCAGTAGGTTTCCTTCCCTTGGTAGGAAATGGGTCATGTGGCCATTCCTAAACCAATCACTGGCAAGTGGGGGGAGCGGTGGTAGGGCCACCATGATTGCCCAGGCCAATCCACATTTGCCTGGAGCTAGGGGCAGGGCCATGTCCAGTACTGAGTGTAGGTGGGGAAAGTTCTCCTGAACCTAAGGACGATTCTTTTAGGGAAGGTAAAGGGAAGAAATGGAGGTTCAGGGGGAAATCTCCAGCAGAGAGAACAGCGGGTTCAAAGGTCCAGAGGCATGACTGGGTGAAGGGTCTTCTCAGCCTGGCTGATGGAGGCAATGAGATTATTTAGACAGATGAGGGGCACAACCAGATGCATGCCCATCATGATCCCTGTGCCTGTTTCAAAGAAACAGACTGGGGCCTGCACCCAAGGCAGGGAGGCCAGTTAGGAGGCTGCTGCAGTGCCCAGGTGAAGGATGCTGTGCTTGGACTACAGGGAGAATGCATACATGGTGTCAGATTCGAGGTGGGTTTTCAGAGTCAGGTCAGTAGGATGTGCTGCAGCCTCAGACCTGGGGAATGAGGGGGAAAGCTCAGTAAAGAGGACCCATGGTGCTGGCTTGAGCAGCTGAGTGGTGCCATTTACGTAGGAAGCAGATTGTTTTGGGGGCTGTTGGGGATGTCTGGGTCGGATATGTAGCTGAGAGTCATCAACATATGGATGGTATTTGAAGCCTTGGGACTTCAGAAAGTGTGTTCAGGAGGGAGTCAACGAAGGGATGTTTTCGTGAGCCCACACCTTTCTCTAACCATTGTAGGAATCCAAGAGACAGACAGACAGGCCAAGATTAAGGTGTACTAGAGAGGATGGACTTCAGACGCCTTGAAGATACCATCTGTAGGACCTCTGGACCTAAGCAAATGCAAGTAGGGAAGGAGAGGGAGAAATTGAGGTAATTTGCAGGTTTGGGCTTCAGAGAGGACTGGGTGGTACAAGGTTCAACATTAACCATTAACCCTATAGGCTCTGCCCTGCCAGGGCCCAGGCCTCCCCCAGAGCCCACACTGAGGCCTCCCCACACCCTGCTCGTTCCCCTTTTCTTTCATCCCACTCTGAGATTCTCTTCCTTTCCCTCTTCTGGTTTAGAGCTGCCCCCGCATGCCTCTGGCCCCGGGGTCTGTTTCTTTTGGACAAAGCATGTGCTCCCGCTGCTGTGTTGGCCACTCTGTCACACCCTCTTCCATTCAGCTAACATTCTTGGCAGCCTCCCTGGGCCAGGCCCTGGTAGCACTGCTCCTCGGCTCTCAGGTCTTCAACACCTCCCTACAGCCTGGGAGGTGGATGCAGCTATAGCTTTATTTCACAGAGGTGGAAACTGAGGTTCTGCAGTTGGGGAAGCACTCTAAGGTTCGCCATCCAGCCACCATACTCCTTCTCGTATCAGAGCCATCCCTGGCAGTCAGTCCAGCGATTGGCTCTAGACTGGCCTGGGACATATCATCTATTGATGGCTATTGAGAGGCAGCCAGGTCTGGGGCAGGGACATGATCTGGGGGAATCTGGCCTTGCCTGTGTTAATCAACATCTGTTGAGCCTCACTCCCCTGGTCTGTACACTGGGGATAAGAAACACATTTAATCTCACAGACATACTGCAAAGATTTAACAACCTAATGCCTACCTCATGGTGCTACTGTGAGGTTTAAATAGCTGAGCACAATGCCGATACACAGTGAGGTCCTCCAGGGCAGGAGCCATGGACCACTCTCCTTCCCACCCCCCAAAGCAGCCCGTGGCAGGCCTGGCCCAGTGACAGCTCAGGGACTGACTATCAGGAATGGATTGCATTGGTAGCGGGGCTTCTATGCTCAGGTCCTAAAGCCAGAACAGTCCTTAGGCTAGAAGTGGCCGGGCAAGGGGGACCCATGGCCCAAACCTGGGGTTGCTAGGATCAGAGTTGACAGCAGCAACACCAGAGAAGTGGAAGGATGGGGTGCTGGAACAAGTCTGGGCAGGAGACAAATGAGCAGAATAAAGAAGGATTTTCTGAGAAGAATTGCCATGAATCCTAACTGCAATCTAGATGTACTTCAAGAGAGCAAAGAGCAGCATTCCTCTTTTATCGTTGTTTGACGGGGAGGCTAGGCTGTTTGGAATAGTGTTCACTTCAGAGACTGAGCCACACAAGGCCCCCTTGTCTACTAGGGTTACAGCCCAGCATTCATGCCTCACCTGAAGAACTTTACAAGTAGTTAAGGGGTGGTAACATCCGGCAGCTCCCATGCCTGGCCCTTGCCCCCAGTCTCACCCCCACGCCCCCATTCCCCACCCCCGGAGGCCCTTGTTCTGCCTCAGCATCTCTCAGCTCCCAGGAACCAGAGGCCGTGTCTCCTTGAGCTTTCTCCACTGCATACACCAGCCAGGGCCAGGGCTCCACCTAGCACATAGGCTCGTGGGTTGACCCTCAGAGTAAGAAACTAGGAAAACCATCTGGGCTGGGGATTCCGCTGAGCAGCAGAAGAGGGAAGAAGAAATTGGCGATTTACTCAGCAAGGCAAAGGAAGGACACACCCCAAATGCAAATGGCCTTTCTGACTTCATCTGATCCATGTCACCTCTCTTCCCTCAGAAACCAGTTCCTTCATCCTCTCACTCCTCCAGGAGACAAGAGTCCAGCCTCCTAACCCTTGTGCCCAAGCCAGGCCATATCCACTCCTCTTTCCTCCCCTTTGCAGTGTCACTCCCTCTCCTATGACTGGCTTCCAAGCCCATCCTGCTCCTGCCCAGACATAAAAAAGCAAAACCATTTACTCATCCAACACCATTTATTGAGCCTTTTTTTCCAAACAGTAGGCTCCTCCTCCCACCCTTCACTTAGGGCACCCTAAGCTCCCCCAAGCTGAACCCCTCTCCAAGTGCTAGTAAGGCCTGGGCAAGAATACAAAGGGAAGCTCAGATACTGTAGGTCTAAATATTTAAGTTATAAATCAAGCTTAGAAATCATTAGCACATCCTCCTGCTTTGACAAATATACCTTCATAATGACCTAGGAAGATGTGAATTTCAAATCCTTGGATGCCTTGAGTGTGGTGGCTCTGGGAAACCAAGCCCCCATTTTCTGGCCCACCACAACCCCTTCTCTTCTCTTCCCAGTGCTTTCTTACAACTTAAGGGGTCTCACATGCATGCAAATAGCAACCCCCCAACCCATACATCTAGACTGTGTCCACACTTCCCACTCACAGCTACCCCTTGGCCATCTCTTGTGCCCACGTGGAGACGTGCTCACCCTGAGCAGACAGACTGTGGAAGCAGGCCTAAGACCAACTGGACAGATGACCCCGGCATCCCAGGTTATTTCAAGCAGGATCTAGAATAGGGAGACCTTGGGCATGCACATGTTGGCCCTGTAGACTCACTGCCCTGCAGGGAGGAACAGGGTGCTGGAGGCAGGTCAAAGCAGGCCCTCTGATGTGTGTGGCCCAAGGCAGGTCCCCTATTGATGCTAGTCACATCTGCCTCCTTCCCTTCCCTTGTCTGGGGCCTAGTTGAAATAGTGTGAGGCCTGACCTCCATCCTCCCAGGTCATACCATACTCCTTATGACTGGGAAGTTTTTCTCCCCCATCCCCTATTTTCTGGACTTCATTCATCTCATCTTGAAATGAGGAATTTGCATAGATATATTAGAAGTAACCAGAATTCTAATAGAAAGAATCAGAATGCAGGGTCTGATAGTGCTTAGGACATCTTACCTCAGTCCGAGGCTCAGGATGGCCACAGGTCCTAGGCCTGAAGCTGGCCTTCCTCTGCTCTCTGTTGGCCTACAGATTGAGATGTCCTGCAGTGTCCTAACTGGGCCTCGGGCCTTTGAGCGCTGTCCTGAGGGAATGTCTGGATGAAGCTATCTAAAGGAATGAGCGAAGCTTAGGAGTCAAGTGGGGTGGGGTTCCTTCCCAGGCTGCCCCTGATAAGCCGTGCCAGCTCAGGGGAATTTCTATTTCTGACCCTGTTCCATTTCCCAAATGTAAAGCGGAGCTAAAGCATCTACTTCCCAGAGTTGCTATGGGAATTCGATTTAACTTGGTTTGTACAGTGGACAGGCGGGATTGGCCCATTGCCCTACAGCGTACCTCCAGGCACTATAGAGGCCAGAAAGCTAAAAACTGGCCCAAGTAAGACGCTCTTGAAGCTGAGTGTCGGGAAGATTCGGTTCTGCAGATCAGGGGCTCTTTGCAGAGATGTGGAAGGAGGCAATGAACCAGAGGGTATACTTCGGTGACCATCCCCTGCCTTAGCAGAGGAACCTTCAGCCCATCGTCAGCTTCCATGGCCCAGTATCCACTGGGCCACTGTTGTCCTGGCACCAGCAGCCTGGATCCTGCTAATGGACCAAGGGGCAGCTGCCTCCTAGGTGACCCAGGTCTGCACTGTTACTTAGAAAGTCAATCCAGAAAGCACAAGCTCGAGTCTGGGTCTTCAGCTCGCCCGATAATTCTCTACAGCTCTTGGTCCCCCTCTCATTAACTCTTCTCCGTTTCAACTGGTTATAGAAAATTCTGTTGTCTTCAACAGAGTCCAGGCCAAATTCATAGCTGTTGTGTCTCGCTAATACGGACAGGGACCAGAAATGGTTTTTGTATTGACTAGAAGAAAGAATGGATGAGTGGGTTTTACCTCCTGGGCCATTATAGATTCTGATGCGGAGGGGTGGTTGCTGGAGGAGGAGGTCAGGAAAAAGGCAGGCAAGAATACTGAGGACAAGGACTTTCAGAGGCTACAACTTCCAGGTCTTCACCTCTGTCACTGTGACTCCCTCACATGTGATCTTGCTTAGTTTGGCAAGAACCATGACGACCCAAGACAGGCTGTCAGGGATGTCATGGGGGGAGGTATTTCAGTCCAAGAAAGGAGATTTGGGGTGGTGCTTCCAATTCCCATGGGAGCTGGGCAGGAATGGATGTGATAGACTTGGCATTGTGGAGAGAGGACAGATAGGCCTGGCAACCCAGGCCTACGGGAGGAAAATGGGGACCTAGGCCAGGCAGAGAGGCAGCCTTGGGCCTCATGTGGAGGGTGGACAGTGGAGACCCAGTCACAGACCCCTTCGGGCACCAGTGAGACAGTGGGGAGGGAGTAAGCCCTGAGTTAACTGCTGATGAGGGTGGCAGCATCAGAGACCCTGCCACCTTGGCTCACACATCAGGATGTCTCGGGGCCAAAGACAAGTGTGAAGGGGGAAGACACTCTGAGAGCTAAGGACCCATGGAAGGAGACAGTAGCTGAGTTCCCAAGATGGCAAAAATGAGAGCAGGGCTAGGAACAGAGAGTGGGTGACCCATAGGAGGGGGAAGGACGAACAATGAGTGTGCCCAGAACTGTCACATCTGACCTGTATCTTTCTTGCAGGTAAAGAGCCCTGAGAAGGTGGCTCCTGGGGGCTGAGTGCTCACCCTGAGCGAGACTACAAATGCAGAGGCTGAGAAGTGACAAATTGGGACCTGTAATCAGGCAAGCCTTTCATACAGTTCATGGGGTTCTCAAGGCAAGAATGGTGAAGTGATTTGCCATTCCCTTCTCCAGTGGACCATATTTTGTCAGAACTCTCCACCATTACCCAATCGTCTTGGGTGGTCCTGCACAGCATGGCTCATAGTTTCATTGAGTCAGACAAGGCTGTGGTTCATGTGATCAGTTTGGCTAGTTTTCTGTGATTGTGGTTTTCATTCTGTCTGCCCTCTGAAGGATAAGGATAAGAGGCTTGTGGAAGCTTCCTGATGGGAGGGACTGGCTGTTCAGGTATCTGGGTCTTGCTCTGATGGGTGGGGCTCAGTTAATCTTTAATCCAATTTTCTGTTGTTGGGTGGGGTAGTGTTCCCTCCCATAGGGGTAATGGTGATAATGGCGACTTCCTTCAAAAGGATTTATGCCAGCATGCCAGGGCTCCCAGGACTGTTGTATTCAGTGTCCCTGACCCTGTGGCAGGCCACTGTCGACCCACACCTCCACTGGAGACTCCTGGACACTCACAGGCAAGTCTGGCTCAGTCTCTTGCAAGATCAAACTAGTCAATTCTAAAGGAAATGAGTCCTGAATATTCACTGGAAGGACTGATACTGAAGTTGAAGCACCAATACTTTGGTTACCTGATGCAAAGACTTGACTCATTGGAAAAGACTCTGATGGCTGGGAAAGATTGAAGGCGGGAGGAGAAGGGGATGTCAGAGGATGAGATGGTTGGATGGCATCACCAACTCGATGGATATGAGTTTGAGCAAGCTCCAGGAGTTGGTGATGGACAGGGAACCCTGGCATGCTGCAGTCCATGAGGTTGCAAAGAGTAAGACACGACTGAGTGACTGAACTGAACTGAGTCAGGGAAGCGGGATGAGTTGGGGCCAAGAGAGTCCAGACCCAGAACTGGATTCTCCAACCTCACAGTCTAGAAAATAATGAGGAAAATACCTCAGCTGCTGTGAGACCATCTTAAATAGCCTACTGTTAGGGAGCAGAATTTGAGGGCTTTCCTGGAAGAAGGGGTTAGCAGACCCCCATCCTCACAGCTATGGCATAAAGAGACCTCATGAATGGCAAGGGAAAGGCAACTGGAACAGGTGGCCCTGAGCCAGAGCCGGGCTGGGGGACCCTAGGCCAGTCCCACCTGCAGGCCTGAAATGACAGAGCCTGTGAGATTCCACCTGTTCTTCTGAACCCTCTCCCACACACCTGTCTCCCTCCCCCTCCACCCAGGGGGCAAGTTACCAGGGAAGCAGGACACAGCTGCTTGAGAAGAGCTGACGAGCAGAGGGAGACCACGGCCTGGGCTGTGACCACCTTGGGACAACAGCACAGAGGGTGCTTGAGGGCAGCTTGGAGGGGACAGGATACAAGCTGGGACTCCAGCCTGGGTCTTTCCGGGGAGCCCCTCCCCCCAATCCATACCAACTCCCAGGGAGGCAAAAGGCTTCAGGAAAGGCCCATGGGCCAGGAGCCAGGGGGGCCACAGAGAACACGGACCCCAGGTGGGGCTGCCGAATGTCTGAGTGTGGCCTCACTCATGGGGAAGAGCTCAGAGTCAGGGAGGCCAAATCCCCTTACAGCAATCCAGGCTGAATCCAGGAGCTGCCCAGAGGCAGGGAGTTGCAGCAGTTGGAGAGCAGAGGTCTGGGAAGAGAGGGGGAGGGGCTCTGAAACCATTTACCACAGATTGAGACTCGAACCCAGTCAAAACCCTGCTTGGGACTTGAACCACATGACTGGGACTCAAACCCAGCCAAAACCCTGCTTGGGACTTGAGCCCAGGTAGCTGGGACTCAAACCCAGCCAGAACCCACAATACCTGAGGACCTAATGAAGCTCGGGTTCTTGATATCTCATCACAGAAAGAATTCAGTAAGAGACAAAGTGATAGGTAAGAAGTGGATTTATTCAGAAACAGAGAGAAGCACACTCCACATACAGAGTGTGGGCCATCACAGAGGGCGAATGCAGCGGCTGTGAACTGTGGCATGGTTAGTTTTTATAGGCTAGGTATTTTCATATGCTAATGAGTTGGAGGACTATTCCAACTATTCTGGGGAAGGGGCAGAGATTTCCTGGATTTGGGCCGCCTCCCAGTCCTTGATCTTTTAATAGTGCCTTGGAGCTGTCATGGCACCTCTGGGTGTGTCATTTCTCTTGCTGATTCAGGATCAGGGTCTAGTCTTGTCTGCCATCTTGGTCCCATTTGATTCTAATCAGTTTATGTTGTGTCCTTGGGCTACGTTATTCTTTCAAAAGTTGTGCCTTGCCCCTTTCCCTCCTGTTACAGCTCTGCCTACAGGGGAGACAGAGAGACTGGGGCTTGGAGCTGGGCTTCAGGCTCCTCCACTTCCCCTTCCCTATCCAAGTTTGGCAACTTAGCCTGAGGTCACTGGATGAAGCCTGAGCTCCATGCCTGTCCAGAGAGACAAGTTCCATCTCTTGATCCCTGAGAATGAGCAGGGGTGGTTCAGAACCATGGAGAAAGGGCCCACAGACTGTTGTGGTCGGGCAACAGGAGACAGTGCAAGTAAGAGGGGTCATGTGCAAGCAGAGGTCCAATGAAGCCTGGAGGCTGACCTTGCCTTGGCCTGAAGGAAGAAGCCTATGGGTCCCCCAGATACTCCAAGCACTCAAGGCAGAGATAGAAGGAGATGCCTGGAACCTGTCACAGGACACTGGTGCCTCCCTCCTGGGAATAAGCTGAAAGCTGGCTATACCCTCCAATTGTCACTATTACTGCTGATGGGCAAAATCTAGACACCTTCCTGAAAGAAGGCGTTTCTAGTCCCAACAGGATGGCAAGGGTCTGGAAGAAGGGCTGGTGGCCCAGCAGCAAACAGTAGTGCAAAGGAGCCTGAGGTCCCTGGATGAGGACCTTTGGGGTCCCCCAGGATGAGAAGGATATTTTCTATGCAGTCCCTTCTCCTTCCTCAACAGTGGGTGCCTTGGGTCCACTGCCAGGCCCTCCTTACTGCAGTTTGGGGAGATCTGGCTTTGGGACATGCACTTGGCTCAACTCACCTAGGAGTAGAGTGTGTGGGTCCCTGCAGCTCCCTGAGGCACCCAGTTGGGAGGAAGAGGCTGTGAGGAGTAGAGGGACCAGTTGGGGGGGTGCAGGCCCAAAGAGACGAGCAAGGCATAAGCATGGGCTGCATTTAGGCCTGGAAGGCAGCCCACCTCCCCATGTCCCACCCCCTCTACCTTCCCTCAAAAGGAAGACTTCATGTGACCTGGAAAGGTAATTCTCAGGTTGAAAGAAAGTCCTGGAAGTGTTGGGGCCTAAGAGAAGCACAGATCCAGGTCCTAGCTGCTGGCCTTACCATGTGTACATGATCCTTCTAAGAGCCTCTTTTCCTGAGGACTTTATTCCAAGTCCTTCCTGGAGGATAGGTTTGTAGACACACACACCCCCTCCCCCATCCTCACAATGACAGCAGGGGAGGGCAAGGGGGAAGGCAGCTGGGCAGGGCACCCTGAAACTGACCGAGGCTTGGGGACCTCTGAGCAACCCCAGCTGCAGGCCTGAGCAGATAGAGCTTGTGAGATTCTAACACCTGCTCCTCAGACCACCCCCAGCCCCACAAGCCTGCTCCTTCTCCTCCTCCTCCCATGGTGCAAGTTCATAGCGAACCTTCCCTTAGGAAACAAGACATGGGCTATATTAACCTAAAATAATAAAACAGCCAGTTATTCTACCAGCAAAATGGATTTATGTGGGAGCAGCCAAGAATTGCAACTTGGGGACTCTGGTGAAATACTTGTAAATCCCAAGAAAGTGAAGGAGAGGAAACTCTTATAGAGAAGGGGACCTAGTAGGGGCGGTTATAAACAAAAAGTCCACTGGAGGAAAACTGCTTTACTCTGGCTGAGATGTGACACTTAGCTGTTGCCAAGCCAGGGACTTCCTTGGTGGCTCAGATGGCAAAGCGTCTGTCTATGATGAAGATCTGGCTTCAATACCTGGGTTAAGAAAATTCCCTGGAGAAGGAAACGGCAATCCACTCCAGTACTCTTGCCTAGAAAATCCCATGGACAGAGGAGCTTGATACAGGCTACTGTCCATGGGGTCGCAAAGAGTCAGGCACGACTAAGCGACTTCACTTTCACTTTCACTTTCAAGCCAGCAGAAAATCTTCCTCCTGCTGGCAGTGCTAAGGTAGTGTCACCTCCTGCCGGAAAAGCAGGGTCTATCTCTTTCTGTTGGGATCAGTATTGATAGCTAATGGTACATGCCTGAGCATTCTCCCTTCTGGTCTCCCATGTCCATTTTAGTGAGGTTTCCCTTTATCACTTTTCACAGCTGCTTGGGAAGTCAGTAAACAGGGTGACTGGGACCAGGCTGTGGTCACCTTGGGACAGCAGCACAGAGGGTGCTTGAGGGCAGCTTGGAGGAGACAGGATACAAGCTGGGACTCCAGCCTGGGTCTTTCTGGGGAGTCCTTCCTAACCTCGCCTCCCCAATCCACACCTCCAGCCTGGGTCTTTCTGGGGAGTCCTTCCTAACCTCGCCTCCCCAATCCACACCAACTCCCAGGGAGGCAAAAGTCCACAGGAAAGGTCCACGGGCCAGGAGCCAGGAGGGCCACAGGAAACACTGACCCTCGGTGGGGCTACTGAATATACGTGTGCGTGGCCTCACTCCTGAGCAAGAGCTCAGAGTCAGCGAGGCCAAGTTCCCTTATAGCCACCCAGGCTGAATCCAGGGGCTGCCCAGAGGCAGGGGGTTGCAGCAGTTGGAGAGCAGAGGTCTGGGAAGAGAGGGGGAGCGGCTCTGTCTACTGGGGAGACAGGGAGGCTGGGGCTTGGAGCTGGGCTTCAGGCTCCCCGACTAACCCTTCCCAATCCAAGCTTTGGCAGCTGAGCCTGAGGTCACTGGATGAAGCCCAAGTTCTGTGCCTGTCCAGAGAGACAAGGTGCATCTCTTGACCCCTGAGAAGGAGCAGAGTTGGTTCAGAGCTGTGGAGAAAAGGGGCCGCAGACCATTGGCAGCGAGTAGGGAGACAAGGTAAGCTAGGGCGCCTAGGTCAGGGGTCCTGCCAGGCCTAAAGGAGGTGGCCCTTGGGTCCTACAGAAACCTCAACCCCCCAAGGCAGAGGCAGGAGGCAGCAACCTGGGAGAAGCAGGGGTCTGGGAGTCACAAACCTGGGGCTGCCTCTGAGAACCAGGGAAGCCCCATAGGGCTCAATTTGAGGGTATTTCGGGAGAAAGAGCTTTTTGTTGTTGTGAAGGCAAAGTGGGAGCCCGGGGGAGGGGAATTGAACTAAGTGACTAAACAGAAGTTCCCTGGCTGGCAGCTGTGAGGGGTCACAGAATAAACTTGGAACTGTGAACACCTTCAAACCAAGCCCCGGCAGAGCTCGGGTAGTGGGGGCTCTTGTATATAGGGGGTGTGTTTGTGAATGTGGAGAAGGAGGAAGCGGTCCTGAGCTAGACAGGGTCAAGGTTGAGAGGACATGGGGGGGTTGACAGACTTTCTGGAGAAGACAGAAGAGCCATGTCACCTGCAGCTAGGCCCACGGGCACTGGTTTGGAAGAACCCCAATTTGGAGGGAATGACACAGAAAGTGTAAAAGTGGGGTGCCTCCTGGCCTTGGGCTCTTTCTATAGCACCCCAACCCCACCCGAAGCCTCAAGTCCTCGGGAGCCCCAGCCAGCAAGGTTTTACCCAAAATTGCCCACAAGGCATTTATTTCCTTACTGGATGAATACCGCCTCACCCCAGAAGGAATTAGAAGTAGGTACCAAATAAACATGTCACATTTGCCTAATTAATAAACATTTGTGTTGAGTGATCTGGGATATTTAGTGTTCCGGGTATTTTTGATGTTTGTCTGCTCTGTTAAATGTTAAAGCACCAGTGTCCTTGACATTCAAATCAATGATTTGAAAATAAGGAATTAGTTCAGAATTGTGATTTTCCTGGAAATACCACTAGTGTGATAAGAAGCTTGGGACGTGACAAGAACCCAGAGTCAAGCTAGGAGTAAGCGGAAACTTAGCAGGATACAAGATTCTTCACATAAATGAAGTATTGAAAAAGGAAATCAGATATATTAAATTTCCTGATATAGTTTTGGGAGAGTTAAGGACATTTACTTAATTACATGTGTACGCAGGACCTAAATTAACCCAAAGTCCCCTTAAAAATGAATGTTCAAATTGACTAGATTTATTCATAGAGTAACTTTTGCATTGAAATGAAAGACCATGAGTCTTTGAATCTAACTTTGTAAATAGTTCATTTTGGAATCCAAGTAACAAAGGAGCGAGCCTTTCTGTACCCAAAGGCAAAACTCTTTGAGGACACGTTCCAAACGCCCAGTAACTGTAAACTCCCTAACCCTCATGGTGTGGTAGCACTCAGGGGGGTGGGGGAGCTGGGGCAGCCACAAGGGGGAGGATCTGACCTGACCTGGACCCTGCTCCCCCTACACACATGTCCACACTTAGTCACATCTTTGTTTTTTCAGGAATAATAAGAATTTTCCAAGAGAAAAGGCCCATGCTGATGAAGAGAAACCAAGACAGAGTGTCAAAAGAAGGTAGCTGGGCTGGGCTGGGGGACCCTAGGCCAGTCCCACCTGCAGGCCTGAAATGACAGAGCCTGTGAGATTCCAGCACCTGCTCTTCTGAACCCTTCCCCACATACCTGTCTCCCTCCCCCTCCACCCAGGGGGCAAGTTACCAGGGAAGCAGGACACAGCTGCTTGAGAAGAGCTGACGAGCAGAGGGAGACCACGGCCTGGGCTGTGACCACCTTGGGACAACAGCACAGAGGGTGCTTGAGGGCAGCTTGGAGGGGACAGGATACAAGCTGGGACTCCAGCCTGGGTCTTTCCGGGGAGCCCCTCCCCCCAATCCATACCAACTCCCAGGGAGGCAAAAGGCTTCAGGAAAGGCCCATGGGCCAGGAGCCAGGGGGGCCACAGAGAACACGGACCCCAGGTGGGGCTGCCGAATGTCTGAGTGTGGCCTCACTCATGGGGAAGAGCTCAGTCAGGGAGACCAAACTCCCTTACAGCAATCCAGGCTGAATCCAGGGGCTGCCCAGAGGCAGGGCGTTGCAGCAGTTGGAGAGCAGAGGTCTGGGAAGAGAGGTGGAGGGGCTCTGTCTACTGGGGAGACAGGGAGGCTGGGGCTTGGAGCTGGGGTCCAGGCTCCCCAACTCGCCCTTCCCCATCCAAGCTTTGGCAGCTCAGCCTGACGTCACTGGATGAATCCTGAGCTCCATGCCTGTCCAGAGAGAAAAGGTGTATCTCTTGATTCCTGAGAAGGAGCAGGGGTGGTTCAGAGCTGTGGAGAAAAGGGTAGCAGACGGCTGGAAGAGGCAGGCAGCCTGGAAGTTGACCTCGGCAACCTTGGCCAGGAGAAAGGGTACTCCCACCATCCCAACCCTCTAAGGACAGAGAGCTGTTAGAGGCAGGCCTATGAGAAAGTGGGGTCCTTGGCCACTCACTACAGTGCGTAACCCCCGGCAATCAGCTGAGACTGAAGTGATGCCCAATGCTCCTCCACCTCTGCAGTCTAGATCCAGTGATAATGGAGGCCAGGACACCAGGCAGGGGAGTGGGGGCACATGGCAGTGGGCTCCCACGTTTCTAGCGGGATGACACCATGCGGCCCCCAGCTGGCTAGGATTGGGGCAGGGAAAGTGACCCTTAGTTCCCAGCTGGCCCATGCGCTGTCTGGGGGACACACTTCTTTTTCCCTTGACCATGGGCGAAGACTTGCCCATTTGATAGGCCCCCTTCCTTAACCCTGCGTGTGAGGCTCTGGTGAGAAAGGGAGATGGGAACTGGCTACCAGAAACTGGAGGCGCTGGGATCCCAACTTGCAGAGGGAGGGGTCGACATTCAACAAAGACCTTGGTCCTGTTGTTTTAAATAAGAAATTTATTGCAAATATAGAAATTGATTCTCTCCATACAGGAATCTCCGAGTTGAGGAAAACAATTTCGTGCCATTCAGTTTAAAACAGGAAATAGGGAAGAGGGAGAGGCAGATATAGGGAAGAGAAAATAAATGAAGTTACCCCTCCCCCCACCCCAAAAAGAAGAAAAGGAGAGTTCAGGCCCCGCCACGGGAAGAAAGGTCCACACACAGCTGGGGTTCACAGGTTCGTAGCCCGGGGCCAGGAGCCCAGCTCTGCACGACCCAAACCAGGTGCCAAGCCGTGGGACAGGATGGATGGGCTGGTGGCTCCAGGGCCAGGGTTGAGGGGTGGGGGTGGAGGAAGCCAGGGGACAAGAGTGGACCCCCCTCGGCCCTGCCCAGCCCTGTGCTTGTTTGGCAAGGGGCAGGTAAAGGAAGGAGAGGCTGACCAGACCCTCTCAAGACCACCCCATTCCACCCCCTTTCTCTCCCTACTTCTCAGCAGCAGTGATGGAACTTAATGGGGGACTCGGTGGCAGGCATGAGAACAAGGAGTCTAACACCGGTTCTGTCCTAAGGGTGGGAGGACAGACGAGGAGCACGGCAGCTCCTAGGACCGAGGTGGCTGTGAAGCAGCGGTCTCGGCAGAGAGGAGACCAGCACTGCCCTCAGGTAAGCCCCAACCTTCACTCTGGCCTGGCGGGTAAGCTTCGGGGAGCCCCTTAAGCCCTGTGGGGCTCTCACACCCCCAGGCTTCCTCATGCCTGACCACCCATCCCAACACCTCAGAAAGAAGGCCCCAACTCCCTCCTCAGGAATGTGGTGGGATGCTGCTGAACCCTGGGGTCTTTGCAGGGAAGGGCCAGAGTAGTGGAGGTCACCGGAGGAGGTACGTGGGGGAGTCCAGCCCCTCCTAACAACCTTACTTCTCCCCCCTCCCATGTCATCCTCCCCTGGCTAGCGGGCTAGTCCTCTGGCTCTGTCGTTCAGAGCTTGGCTCCCCTGCCCTGAGGGTTCCCCTGGCCCCTCCCCACTCTATTCTCCCGATTTTTGCTTCTCTGTGCATTTTGTGGCTGTCCCTTCACTGCATGTAAGCCCCTTATAAGCCGGGACCTGTCACTCTTGTCCCCCATGTCTGGCCCCTTTCCTGGCCTTAGTATGTTTTGAGACCCTAGAAGATTTCTTTCCTTCCCCCTCCCTGTGCTTCTGCTTCCCCATCTGTTAACATGTCCAGGACAGGAGGGGTGCAGGTGGGCGACTCCTCGCTAGGAACCTCAGAGCCCTTCGACCAGGCTCAGACTCTTCTCCCTGCCTCTCTGGGATTCTGCAGACCTCCTCTCCCCAGGTGGGTCTTTCTACTCCAACCCCCACCCCCCGCCCCCGCCGCAGACAGTCCCTTCCCAGCCTGGACACAGGCCACCACCGTCCTCCTGCTCTGTCCCCTAGGAGGGGTCAGGGGTGAGGAGCCTCTGGGGGGCCAACACAGGCCCCTCCTATGGAGAGGAGACAAGCCTGGGACCCCCGAGGAGGTGGCCACCCCAGACTAAGCTTTCTTCCTGCCAGACCCCGACTTTTCACTTCTGGAAGGCCATTAGCTCCAACAGAAGGGTCACGGTCCCTACTGCATTCTCCAGGAGACCATGGGTGTCCCTTCCCGGGAACAGGTGCCAAGGAAGGAAGCTCCTGTGAAGGTTTATTCAAAGAGGCCAGCCAGCCTCCAGAAGGTCCAGGGTGCAGCAACCCCACTCCACTAGGCCCCCCTGTCCCCTTCCTCCCCAGGAGACCCCCACCCCCTTCCCTTCTCTCTTGGTTTCATGCCCTCCTGGCCTGCCCAGGCCATGGCACCGGGGTCCACCGTGCTCATCACCATTACAAACACAGGACCCCGGCCAGCCAGATTCCTGGACGTAAATGTTCACCAGTCTTTTGTGAATATTTTGTCCTGAACAGGACACAGGACATAGATGCAGGAAAGCCTCTGGGGTGAGCAACAGTGTGTGCCCCACTCCCCAGAGCTTTGGCCTGGCCTGGGCACCCAGGAGGTCATCTTATTCTGCTTCATAGACCTGTATGCCCTGGGCTGTGAATGTGGGTTCAGCTCCTGGAGTGGAAGACCCTTGCGGTTAAGATGGGGACCTATCCTCTGAAGCCCCCCAAAGTCAGCCTATCTGAGGTTTTTATAGGTCATCTTCAGCCAAGAATGAAGGGGAATTGAGGGGAGCTCTGGCTCCTGCTGCAGGATTCCTCCCCATGGGCAGTGCTGTCCCTAGGCCAACCTCAAGGGAGGGGCTCCCCCTATGGGTTCTTCCCTCAGGGCCTCAAGCTCCCCCCTTGTAGAGCCACCCCAAGCTCGGCCTCCTGTACTCAGCAATGTGACTGACTCTCCCGGCAGGCAAATCACCAGACCCCTTCCTTTTGGGGAGCTCCCACTTCTTCATCTGCAAAATGGGAGCAAGTGGGACAGAGGAGCAGTCCCCCCAGGTGCCCTTCCCTGGGGCTGCCCTTCCCTGGCCAGGAAGAGGCTGATGGGAGGAGGGGAGGGGGCACTTGTGGGCTGGCCCTGATGTCCAGAAAAACAGGAGGTGGGTAGGAGGGCGGTGGGTGTTTTTGGTGGCACCTGTTTTGGGTCTTTTGCACAGCGGGCCCCTCCCTGGGTTTCAAGAGCTGCTTGTCAGATCACAACAGAGGGAATGTGGGAATGGGAGCGCGGCGGGGAGGGAGGGAGGGCCAGGGAGTCTGGACAAACTGGCACATACACGACAGATGTTTGCTCAGAAAAATACAGTAAAATCGTCATGCAAATATAACAGGGAATCTGCTTTCTCACATCACTGGCTTCTCTGCTTGCTTTTCTGTTTCATCAATCCAGTGTGAGGAGAGGTTGGGGGCAGGTTTTGGGGAGTTGGGAGAGGTCTGCTCTGCATGTCCATGCTGGCCCTCTCCCCTCCACTTCCCCAGGAGAACAGTCCTTTCTTTGCAAATGTCACCCCAAAAGTGAGCCCCAGGCTTGGTCTGTCCCCCAAGTGGGGCTCAGTTGAGCCCTAAGGCCCCATTCCCCTCCACTGTCCTCCCCCAGGAAGGTCGCTGGAGCCTACCACCCAGGGAATGGCGCTAGCTTTCCTGGTCAGAATCCCCTCCACAGTATAGGTCCCATCCAGCATCCACCCTCACCCCACAGTCACACCCCCAAAACTCAAGAACCCAACTGAGTGACAGGCCACAACCAGGAGTGTGAGGAGAGCCCAGTGGGCTCCTTCCACTCCTGAGGTGGGTGGGGCGCCAAGGGGCACATGGGCAGGTGGGCAAAGCTAGAGTCATCTCACTCCCCACTGGCCAACCTCCCTTCCACAGGTGCAGGGGCGCTGACTCCCACCCCTCAGCACCCTGTCAGTGTTCAAGACAGTCTCCAAGACAGTCTCAGGACCCCAGATCCGTCCCTTAGAGCTGACCCCAGGAAGCCCCCAGCTCTTGAGAAAGGCAGCCACCCCATCTGGCCCTGCCTTCCCTCACCGCCCTCTGCCACCCACACTGACTGAGAGAGAACCCCCAGAAGCCCAAACGGTCCCAACTGCCAGGCTCTGGGTTGCCATGGTGACAGAGGCAGGCCAGGGAGGGGGAGGGGCCCCAGGAACCCAGCCTGCTCCTTCCCAGTAGGGGTGTGGGGGGGTGCTCACCATTTGTGCTTTGTTCGATGTTGGGTGGGTGTCAGCATGGGAGGAGCGGCCATTTCCATGAAAACATGGGGGCCTCTCAGACCAGTGGGTAAGGTGGGGATAGGTAGCCAAGAGGGTGTGAGTGGAAAAACCCCAGAAGGCCCTCCTTCCTCTGGGCAGGCTGAGATGCTGCCTGGAGAGCCCACAGCAGGGGTCTGGCAGGTGGGACGCCAGGACGTAGGGGCAGAGTCAGGAAGGCCCCCACTGGACTCCACCCCCCCCCCCCCCGGCTGCTCTCAGGTATCACAGTTCACCCCTGCCCTTCTGGGATGAGTAGGGGTCTTGGAGGCCCAGAGAGGCTGGGGGCCGGGGTGTAGAGGCCTGCACCTGAGATGCGGAGGCCGCTGGCCCAGCCGCTCTCCTCAGACCCCGTCGACAGCTCCCAGGCTACTTGGAAGACACTTGAAGGGGGCTGGTGGACCGTCCCATGCCTGCACCTCCCCTACGACCAGGACCTCCCACTTCTCCTGGGTGCTGGCATCAGTGGGCAGAGACCCCCCCACAGCCGCCCATGAGGAGTTCCATACTCTGGGGGCGTGGCCATGAGCCTTTCTAGAAAGGAAAAGCACCTGCCTGACCCTCAGCTCCAGGAGACCACAGCTCTGGAACAGATAGCGGATGGACAGAGGGTGAGGGCCCCAGAAGAGCCACTGGGGGAGTGGGGGACAACACTGGGCTGGGAAACTGGGAGACTGCCTCTCACCTGCCACGTGACGCCCTTCCTCTGGGCCTCGGTCTCCCTATCCATAAAGGGAGAAAACGATGCCCAATGTCCATATGCTACTAAGTCTCCCAGTAACCTGTCCCCCATTTGGGGGACCCACTCCCTGCCCCAGGGGAGCTTGGGTCCATCTCCACCCCAGGCTCCTTTACCCCCAAACCTGTCCCTAGTCCCAGAGCCCCAGACCCCACACCCTCCTCTGGCTTCCTCGTCTGCCCCTCCCCCCTCCCCTCCGCCCCCAACCGAGCCCGCACACCCCAGCAGAGTCCCTGGGCAGCACAGTAAAGACGACTGGTTTCGGTATCAGTGTGTAAACTTTAAGGAGAACATGTCTTTGTTTTCCTGTCCGTTATTGTCGGGTGGTGGTTGTTCACAGTCAGGTGGTGGTCACGTGTGTGCGTGGGTGCGTGCGTGCGGGTGTGCGTGTGCGTCCACTCCTCGGCCCCCAGCGCGCCCCGCCCGGCCGCCCCGGCCCTTCCCCGCGTGCCCCTGGCCCTCCCCCTCCAACCTCACCAGGGTCGGGGGTGGGGAGAGGGTCACAGCTTCTGCTGGGCCGAGACCCCCTTCCAGTAATCGAGGATGTCATGCAGGTCCTCGTCCTTGGCGAACTGGACCTTCTTGCGCAGGGCGTGGCCGGCGGCCATGTACACCTCCTCCCGGTGGTGCTTCTTGTAGGGCCGGAAGCGTTCCCAGATCTTGTGCGTGCTCTCGGAGGAGTACTCAGGGCTGGAGGAGTAACCTGAGTAGTAGTGTCTGGGGGAGAGCTGCGAGTAGGTGGAGTCCCGCTTGGTGCGGGTCAGCGGCTTGAGGAAGGACACGCGCTGGCTCAGGCTGTCGGTGCCCTCCTCGTAGTACAGGGCCGGGAAGCTGTGCCGGTGCTCGCTGCAGTGGTAGGCGGGCTTCACCTCCAGGTGGTGGACGGCGCCGCCACCACCACCGCTACTCCCGCTGCTGCTGGCCGGCACCAATGGGAGCCGGTCCAGCGGGCTGTTGAGGGGGCTGCCCTTCTCGATGTACTTGGAGTCGCCCTTGGCCAGCCCCGGAGTGGCCGGATGATCCGGCACATCCAGGCTGAAGACCTTGGCGCTCTTGATGGAGCCGCTGGAGGAGACGCTGCAGGTCTTACGAGCCACGGCGGCATCGGCGCTCAGCTGGCGCTGCAGCGGGTGATGAGAGCCCTCCTTATAGGGGGGAGAGAGGAAGCTGGGCCGCTCCAGCACGCCAGGAACAGGGGTGGCGGTGGAGGAGGTGGTGGAGGCCGCAGGGAGGGACTGGCACTCGAAGGCCATCTCAGGGTCCCCGCCACCACTGCCACTCCCCAGGAAAGAGGCCGAGTCCAGCTTGAGGGCATCGATGCAATTGTTAATGATCTGGTTGACCTTGTCCACCTCCTTGGCGATGGTGGAGATCTCAGCAGCCGAGCCCTGGCCGTTCTCCAGCTCAGGGAGGTCATCCTCCGGCCGCGCCAGGCCCTCGCTGCCCGTGCCCGTGCGTACCTCGATATAGTTGCCCTTGGTGGCCACCTTTGGCGTGTCCAACCCAGCCTCCAGCCCCTTGGAGGTGGTGGGCAGCTTCTCCCCGATCATGGAGGGGATGGAAGACATTCGGGACACGGGCAGCACAGGGGGCTCGCCCAGCTTCTGGGTGGCGTGGACAACGGAGCCGGCGTCCACGTCCGCCCCATAGCGCATCTCCAGGATGGTTTTCTTGACCTTGACCGACTTCTGCTTCTCCTCCTGCATGCGTCGCTTGCGCAGGCAGTAGTAGACGGCTCCCAGCACGATGACCATGCCGAAGAGACAGCCCAGGATGGTCATGATGTAGTGGGTGGTGGTGGAGGTGCTGGGTGCCAGGTCGCCGGGCACTGGGTCCCTGGTGGTGAAGGTCAGGCAGGTGTGATTGAAGCGGCGGCTGTTTCGCAGTGAGGTCACGCAGAAGGTGTACTCGGTGTGCGCCCGCAGCTTGTCCAGCGTCACGATCTCCTTCTTGTTCTTGAGGGTCATGACGTCGGAGAAGTAGCTGTTGTTGTACTGGACCAGCACGTACATCTTGCTGTACGGGTGCGGGATGATGACCACCAGGGTGGCCGAGGTGAAGGTGACCTGGTGCAGCTTGATGGCCGGCCCCGCTGACGCGTCCGTGGTGGACGAGGCTGGCGGCTCCACTGACAAGATCTCGTCGGGGCTGAAGCCTGAGTTCTCGTCAGGCTCCCTCTGGGTGTCGGTGGAGTAGGGCGTGGGGTGGCTTGCAGGCCGGGCGGGCAGCGAGCCATTTCGGCACTTGGCCTGGAGCACGGTGATGGCGTTGAGGCTGTGGTAGGGCCGGGGCACCAGCAGTGGGTAGCCAGCGAACTCACGTGGCGACTCGCACTGCAGGCGGTCATAGTTCTTGGTTACATTGTTGAAGACCACGAGCCAGGCCAGGAAGCCGAAGAGGTCGCACTCGCAGTTGAAGGGGTTGCCGGCCAGCTCGCACACCATGAGGCTGGCCAGGCTGGCGAAGGTGGCGCCGTCGAGACGGCTGAGGCGGTTGGAGGACAGGTCAATGCTGATGAGGCTCGGGCACTCGGAGAAGGCGGCGGGCGTCACCACCTCGATGAGGTTGTGCTGCACGAAGAGGAACTGCAGGCGGCCCATGCCCCGCAGCATGCCCTCGGTCAGGTTGCTGAGCTTGTTGTAGCCCAGCTGCAGCACCTGCAGGCTCGACTGGCCCAGGAATGCGCCGTCCTCGATGTAGGAGATCTCGTTCTTGGTGAGGTTGAGGTCGGTGAGGTTCCCGAAGCGGTTAAGCGAGGAGTAGAGCACGGCCTTGAGTTTGTTCTCGTTGAGCCGCAGGTCATGCACAGTGCTGTTGATGTGCTGTGGGATGGTCTCGTAGGGTGGCTGGTTCTGGCTGCAGATGGCCAGCCACACGTACCCCTTGTCGCCCTCGATGAGCCAGCAGTCCGCGCGCACGGTTCCCGGCCGGCACACACACAGCAGCGCGGCCGCGCACAGCCCCAGGCGCAGCATGGCTCCAGCCACGGCCCCCTCTCAGGCCTGGCTCAGGGTGGGGGGCCGGGGCGCCGGGGGACCTAGTGGCCAGAGGTTGGGGCCAGCAGCACAGTCCTCCCTGGGGCTGCCACCATCTTTTGGGGGACCCCCAGCTCGGGGGCCCCAGGTGAGGTGGGCACGGCCAGTGCCAACTGTCAGGGGGCCTTCTGGGGTGCTACCCACAGTCGCCGGGCACCAGAGCCAGACCAAGGCCAGGGGGGCTGCAGGCCCCACAGCCTGCTTCCCCGAGGTGTTCTTTTCCTGCCAGGAAGATGCCCAGGTTCTCGGGGCTTGACTTCCTCTGCCTCTTCCTCTTCCTCCTGGGGCTCGGGGCTCAGAATTTCAGACGACTCCCACAGGAGGCTGGAGACTGGGACTCTGAGAGGGGAGCACGAAAGATGGGGACAGGAAGGAAGAGGCGCGTCTGTCACCTGGTTCCTGAAAGGCAGCACCGAGAGGGGGTGACAGATCAGTGTGAAGGCTCAGGGCAGCCCTCTAAGCTCCAGCACAGGCCCCCAGCCCCACTCCCACCCCCTCCCAGGGCGTCCTGTGCCAGCAGCACTCTGGGTCCCTGTTACATAAAAGAAGGGAGGTGGCAGGGGGGCAAGAGGGGGAGGAGGGGGCCAGAGGACCTGGGAGGAAGGAGATCAAAGAAACAAGAGGGAGGGGGGAGGGGACAGTGTCTGAAGCCAGTAGACAAAGAAAGGAGACTGGAGACTTAACAGGGCAGGGGCAGATACACATACACGCATCAGCATCCTCACGTCCACACTCGTCCACCTGCCGGCACAAAGACCCACATGCCCCCATGTGAATCAGAACTGCATAGCAAGCTCACATAGACAGGTGCGCACAACCACACACACACACACTCACAAGCACACCTACAGTCTTGTGTACGACAACAGGCCTGTACACACATGGCCACGTATCCAGGCAGCCACCCTCCAATCCAGAAAAGAATTAAGGAGCCCAGCAAAATGCCTCCTCTCCTCCATGCCCAAAGATAAATAATTCATTTGTTGTGTAACTGCTCTTGTTCCAAAAATAATTCCCTTGTCTCGGCTTCCATGGGGGAGGGGGAGCAGAGCAACATGGTTGTGAGCCCCCCAGGCAGGAGGTGCACAGCGGCTGGGGTCTCCCGCAGTGGGAGGGCAGGAGATGAACTCTTCTTACTGCAAAAGCAGAGCCGAAGGAAAGAGAGGGTGAGTCTGGGAACCCAGACACACTCCCAATAGCCCCTCCTCAAAGTGCTTTCCAGTAGGGGGCACCCCCAACCCTGATCCCACAAGGGTGCCTCAGGCAGAAGTCAGAGTCATCGGGAATGCCCAGGCATCTCCTCAGTGGCTGGAGAGTTAGAGGCCCAGAGAGGGGCAGTGACCTGCCCAGAGTCACATACTGCAGCCTGGGTCACGGCCAGGATCAAGGCTCCTGAGCCAGCAGCATTCGGGCCTGGAGCCCCATCCACCCTGCCCCATTAGTTAGATGGACTGCACCGTCTCTGAGTCTAGTCTCCACATCTGTAAAGTGCGGACCAGGCCCCTGCCGGGCCTCTGATAGGGGGAGAAGTAAAGTGAGCCATGTTGCTCATGCTTGACTTGCAGGGGGTCAGGGGAGGCTGTGCAGGGCTCTCGGCCTGCAGACCCTCAATTTCGTGAATTTCAATCTAGGGGGGACTTGCCCTGGTCTCCTAGCAAGCCAGACACGGCCCGTCACCCAGATCAGTCTCTCACACCCAGTGCTTTCCTGGCTGTGGGAACAACTCGGCCCTCCCTCCCTCCGTCCTGGGCACTGGCCAGGGATATGAAGATTAAGCCAGAGAAACCCATGTTTGGATCAAGGGAGCCAAAGACTGTTCAAAAGGGCCACCTCTGCCTCCCGCTCCTTCTCCCGAAAAACTCCAGGCAAGAGAGCGCTTTAAGAAAAAGTGTGAAACCTTTGCAGTTAAAAGCAAAACCAATTTACAGCCCTGAGCCCCAGAGGGCTGGAACTGAGGAAAGGGAAGTGGAGAGGGAGAGAAGTCCCCAGAGCAGCACAGGCAGGCAGTTTTCATTGAGGTGGCAAATGAACAGGGCATCCAGATGTCCCCTCAGATGGAAGGCTGATGCAGCATCAGAGGCTGTGATTATCACGGTTGCCACAGGGGGTCAGCCTCACACCTCCTTGACGCCCCCCCTGCACCGCCCACCCCTCCCTGCCCCCACACCGACCGGTCCCTGGGCCAGCTCAGGCTGAGGCCGGATGGGGGCAGGGGAGTAGGTAACCACGAGGCTGCGAGGCTGCAGGTCAAGATGGGGTCCCCAGGCAGCAGAGAGCATTTTTGTCCTTGGCTCTGCCAAGCACATTCTCAGGGCTGGAGTCAGGAGACCTAGGCTCCCTTCTGACGTGGCAGCTGGCTCCCAGGGGGCCTCAGGCCAGTCCTACCCGCTGGGGCCTCAGTGCCCCTCCCCGCCAGGCAGGGAGGTTGAACCGGAGGAGGCTGACTTGCCAGGTCTGTCCTGTCAGAGGACCCTCCGTCTGTGCCTCTGCCGGCTGGGAACGTCTGGGGACCGCATTTGTATGCAGGTGATGTGCAGGTGTGCACTGGCTCAGCGCACCAGCTGTGCTGGCGTGTATGAGTAGACGTGTGTGCAGGCCAGCGTGTGCACACGCATGCCTGTGTGCACGGGTCATGTGCCCGCCTGGCCAGCTACAGGAGTGAACGGCAGAGTAAGAAGGGGCTATCTGTGAGTGGAGGGGTGGGAAGGGATGCACGTGGGGCATCTCATGGAAATGCAGGCAGGTGCCTGCCTGTATGCTGACATGTTAATAAGCATGTGTCCCACATGAATGTGTATGTATGCACATGCGCGACTTTAGCCGCATCAGGCCCCACCTCCCACCCTCAGATCTGAGTTGCTCAAAGTGGAACCCACTCAGGCAGACCTAGCAGCTAGCAGGCAGGCAAAGCTGGCCAGACTCTTGGAAATCCCAGGCCAAGCTGAGGGTGTGGGAAGAGGCAAAGGGGAGGGGAGTGGAGTAGGCGAAGGGGCCCAGGCTTGAGGGAGGGCCGGAGCGGGGTTGGGGGCTCACTAGCCCTGCCCTGCCTCCTCCCTTCCCAAACAGTCCAAGGTGTACAGTGGCACCTGTGCCCCTAGCCTAGCCCCTCTGAGTTCTGCCCACCTTGGCCCTCAAGGTGACCCCGCCCTCTCTCCTGCTCCTCCTGGTGTCCAGCTCCCCCCTCCCTCCCCCATGACTCAGAGTGGGGAGGAGGCTCCCCATTACCCTGTCCCATCGTCCCATGTGCGTCAACTGCCTGTCCCTGTCCCTGGGCTGCCTGCCCACCACCCGTCGAGGCCTGACGCAGCCAGGGAGGGGGGACGGCAAGGCCGCTAAGGCGCTGACAGCAGCACTTGGCCCCCCGCCCGGCTGCACACCCACTCGAGGTGTGGGGAGGGGTGTGCCGGCTGCTGTGCTGTCAGGCCTCGGGCTGACGGTTCTGGGGGCCGGGCCTCCCCCTGCTCCCACAGGAGTGATGCCCCAGCCCAGACACTAGTGGGAGGAACCAGGGCCCTATCCGCCTCCCCCCACCCTGCCCCACACGCCAGGGGCTGGTGAGAGAGAGAGGAAGTGAGGAGCTGCAGCCCAGAGGCGAGAGCTGAGGAGGAGGGAGAAGCCAGAATCTGGAGCCAGCTGAGCAGGGAGAGACAGAGGAATAGAGATAAATGGAGAGGGACCATGGGAGACGGAGGAATCGATCGGCAGAGAAGCACGGCGTGATGACAAATGTGGGGGGTTCGAGGGAGGGCACACAGTCCAGCTGCCCACTCCTCCCACCCACCCAGGGGCCAGGGAGACAGATGAGCACTGAAGCCACCAAGATGCTGTCTGTGACCAGCCCGGGAGGGGGGTGGGGAGCGGCCGGAAGCGGCTGTTGGAAGCAGAGGTGTTTACTGCCCAGGACGCAACCGGTGCAAAACCTGTGAGGGTATGGCCACCATGGGAAGCCAACTGTGGGCCAGTGGCCGGGCGCCAGGGCTTGTGCGGCAAAGAGTAGTGCTCCCAGCTGACCTGGACCCCTCCCCTAATGTCCCACCCTCACCCCACTCCCATAGGTGTGGGGTATTGAGTGAACTCTGGCCAGAGAGGGGGGCAGACCAGCATCTCTTCGAGGGTCTCTCTCTCCTGCCACCACAGAGATGGAACATGGCAAAATTGGGGGGCAGCATGCCATCGAGGGATCCTGGGGACCCCAGTCTAGCAGGCTACACACTGCATGATGTCCACTCCCACGTGGACACCCCTGCACAGAACGAAGAGTCGGCAAGCCCATGAGGGTCTGAGAGGAATTGAAGAGGGGCCAGGGGTCTTTGTTCAGAGCTGGGCACGGCCTCAGAACATCCAAGTCACTCTGGGCAGGGCCCTCCCCTCTCTCCAGGGCTCAGCACCCACCCTCAAGCCGCCGGTCGTCCCTGTTGGATCTTGTGCCCTCCTCCTCCAGTGGCCAGGATTCAAGACCCCTCCATGGACTCAGGATCCTAGAGCCTCTGAGCAGCCGGGAAGAGGCATCCTGGCTCTGCTCAACCCCAGTCACTGTCAGAGGGGAAGCTGAGGCCAGGACTGGGGAGGGCACATCTGGCTGGTAGCAGGTCCGCTTAAGACCCAGGGCTGCAGTAACAGACCCTGATACGCCAACCTCAAATCCTCTCTGGGAGCTTACTCCCCAGACCTGGGCCCCGCCCCCCAGCTGCCCCAGGACACCGGGCACGGGAGAGTTTCTCTGCCTGGGAAGTGGGTTTGAACGATCCCTCCCTGCAGGGCTGCAGGGCAAGCACGCTGCCTGGTGCAGAGCAGGTAGCCTCAGAGAATGTTAGCTACCATCCTTCATGAGGCTCTTCTTATTTCCTCACAAGCCCATCAGGGTTCCCCTGGACTCAGGCTCCCTGAAGCCCTTGGTCACATCTCCCCAGACCCTTTCACTTCAGGCTGACCACCAAGCTCCCCAGTCAGAGGGGAGCCTTGACCTCTCCACCCCAGGCTGTGGGGCTGGGAGGGTCAGGGAGTCATTGGGCCACTCCTCCTGCTTGGGCTGGGTGAGAGGATGAACAGGGTAAAGGCCTGTGTGTCCCCAGGCTCAGGGCGGCTTGGGTGGGGAATGGGGGTGGGCAGAGGCCAGAAGGCAAGAGGTGGGGCCGCTGACTCCGAGACCTTGGGTCCTCTCCAGACCACAGTTTTTCCACCTGTGTGGCAAGGTGAGTGTCTCCCAGTCCCCAGGGCTCCCAACAAAACCCTAGGACTCAGTGGAGACAGACACACTCTCTCCTGGCGAATGCATAGCTCCTGCCCATAACGTCACATCCTCATGGATGTTGGTAGGGTCCCGGGAGTGGATGGGGGAGATGCCGTGCGTGTTCGACCTCCCAGGAGCGGGACGTGAGGCTTAGCCAGGAAAATCTCATTTGCAGCAGCTGATCAGCCCTGGCACGGGCTTCTCCCTGAGCTGGCTGGCCAAGGCTCCCTGAGGTGCCACTGACACTGTCCGTGTCAATGCCATTACCCAGGATTAGGAGAACCGAGGACCCCTGGGGTCCAGCCAGAACTTGAGGGGCAGGTGGCCACCTCACCTCTGCTGGAAGCATAGCACCAAACTAGGGGTCCTAGAGGTCGGCTGCCACCGCTCTGCCCTCAAGGACAAAGCCTGCCACCCCCTGGGAACTAGATACTGAGTCTTGTCACTGCCTCCACCTCACCAGGGCTCCTTGGGCAGGCTGCTCTGGGCCTTGCTTCCTCACCTGTGAAATGGGATAATTATACCTTCGCCCCTGAACTACTGTCTGGTAAATGAACCATCAGGATTTCAGGTACAAAGAGCCCCAGCTGCAGGACAGACAGGAAAATAAAAAGCATGGATGTGGGAGGCAAAGGGTCCTGAGAGTGAATGCTGTGCTGTGTGACAAAGGGCACGTTAATTAACCTCTCCGGGCTTTAGTCCCTTTCCCATAAGAGCGACACAGCTAAACAGACTCATCTGCATCTGATATTTCACATTCCTTGAATCTCGTATTAGCCCTGCATGGTTGATGCTGTTGGCTTCATCTAACAGATGAAACACCAAGGCCCCCTCCTTCCCCAGCTTCCTCCAAAGAGCTGGGTCCATCACAGGGACTGGACATGTAGGCCATCTTGTGGGTTTCCTGCCCCTTGAGTAGACACCTCCCTCCCTACCAGGAAAGCATGTAAGAGTGGACCATCCATAAACCAAGAGAGAATTCTACATATCCATTCATCAGGAAGTACTTAGTCCAGGCCTCCAGGCCTATGCTCCTCCAGTATTCCCAGGCACATGCCCACCTCAGGGCCTTTGCACATGCTACTCTCTCTGCTTGGCATGCCCTTCCCCCAATATCCACACAACCCACTACCTCACTTCATTCAGGTCTCTGCTCAACTGCTCCCCTCAACCTTGCCCTCCCTGATACCAATTCTGAGATGATTCACTTGCTCTGGTCCCTTCAGAGCCCTCAACAATACCAGACACCATTTAGCTCCTAATCATTCCCTCCCCGCCCCCATCATAAAATCAAAGGAGGCTTTACCTTGTTCGAAACTGTAACCTCCATGCCTGGAACAGGGTCAGACATTTAGTAGGTGCCAGAACATGATGTGTGGAGTGACAGATCAGGGCTAGGGACAGGGACGAGGGACAGAAGGAGATCCTGGAGTCCCTGACTCCACTGAGTCAGGACTTGAACCATCAGCGGGAGGGGTTCCACTACTGATGAGGTGTTCATGGTGTGCAAGAAATGTGCTGAGCCTTCTCTTTAGCCTCATGGCCCTGCTGATGCCTCCTATCTCTCAGATGAGGAAACAGGCTCAGAGAGGTGCCATCATCTGCCCTAGACCACATAGCCAGGAACTTGAACTGGCCTGAGCTCTTAGAATTACCAGACTTCCCAGGAACCCTACAGATATGACTTCCCCTGACTTAAATACCTCCAGGGACAGGGATCTCAGCACCCATCTGAGGCTACTGACTCCCTTCTTGAACAGCTCTGACTGTTAGAGGTTTCTTTATATTACAAAGCCAGACCTAGCTGCTGTACCTCTGTCTGCTCATTGGTCCCAGCCTGCCACTGGCCAGGCACAGCCCATCTGTAGCCACTGTGGCCAAGAGCCCTCCTCAGAGGTCCTTCTGGTATTTGTTCAACTATTATCTCATGCTTCTGCCATCCACATATCCAGCCTAAACGGCCTCAAGTCCTCTACTGCTCTTCCTACTCCATGGTGTCAAGTCCCATACCCTCGGGTCCAGCCGTGCTGGGTCATGCTTGCTGTCAAGGTCCCTCCTAAAAGGTGTCACCTAGAGCTGAGCCACAGCACCAACATGGTTGGAGTGGTGACAGGCACCAAGGGACCCTCTGCCTCACTCGCTTCGGCTCCATGCTCGTTAGAGCAGCATGAACACGCACAGCAGTGTGTCCCCACCTTGTCCGAGATGCCAACCAAACCCCCAGGCCCCCTCGCACGTCCTGCAAGTTTGCCCCCATGCCCTCAGAACGCTGTCAGGCAGCTCCGGGAAGTATCTGTTTTGGTTTCACCCGAGGTGCCGGGTTTCCGTCCACTCCCATTCAATCATGTCTTGTTAGTCTCAGGCCTCCGTGCCAGCTGCTCCACATCTCGGGGGAGCTGGCTCCTGCCCCTGACACCGTGGCACCCGCTCCCGGCTCCGTGCCCTAGTACGCCAGGTGAGCAGGGTGTGCCGGCTGCATCCACGTCACAGGGAATCAGAGAACAGGCCCGCAGCTCAGCCCTGGGGTCGGGAGGGCACGCTGTCCAACCAGCCACACGCTCGGCCACGCTCTTCCACACCCACACAGCGTCACTGCACACCCACTGTGTGCCTGTGATGTGTGTTATTGCAGACAGACTTGCTCTACCTTCACCAGGTTTCCCACTTACCCAAAAGAGCTTAGTAAGAACACGGCCATATCAACAGCAACAGTTACGGGGTTAATTGGGTTGGCAAGGCCTTGATGCACGTGCACCCATCTCCAAGAGGAGTAACCTCGGCCAGAGAAGGGGGCTGGGCTAGTTTGCTGTGCCACGTGCTGTTGTGACACTCAGAGGGCAGGCTCTCTGTGTCACCTTGGGCAGGTCAGCGCCGTACCCCTCTGGGCCTCAGTTTCCTCATCTGTTTATAGGGATAACAGCTGAGTGCTTGTGTCTCTCTGGTTTGTTGGGGCCACCCCCAGCCCTCTGTGACTGCTCACTGGGTCATCTCCCAAGAACCCCACTGGGGCCTGGGCTTCCCCTGCTCCCAGGGGTGTCAGATCTGTTGTTGGCACCAGTGCTGGGTCCAGACCTCTGTGAAAGGAGGTAGGCAGGAGGATGGAAGGGCTTTTGGGAAACCACCCAGCAGCCTGGTAGGAGAGGCCCTGACACTGGTTCTGTGGGCAACTCTTCACATGGCCCACTCCCTGGTACCCACCCGCCGACCCTAAGCAACACACCAGCCACCCCAGCCACCCCCAGGACGACTGTGTAGAGCATGTGACCCTCCTGCTCACAGCCAAGAATGACCTGTATTAAAAGTCTGTCTCCTAGTCCCACTGCAGGAGTCATCTCTGGCTTTCCCAGAATCCCCCAGGCCATTCAAGGGACTGCCTCCTCCATCTGTGACTCCCCAACTGACCCCTGCTTTCCCCCACCTGACCCTTGCCTCCCCACCTTGCCCCTCACCCGCACCTGGCCCCTGCCCTCCCCCACCTGGCCCTGCCTTCCCACATGGTCTCTGCCGCTCACCTGGCCCCTGCCTCCCCCCACACCTGTCCTCTGCCTCCCCCATCTGCTCCCTGCTGGCCCCTTGGCCTTGGCTCCGGCACACCCCAGGCCCCGCTCAGCTGCAGCCCCGGGCACTACTCACCAGTCTCCACTGGACCCGCTCTTTCACCAGTGCCTGCGCACGCACGGCTGCCTCTGCCTGCATGGCCTCCATTCATTCATTCAATAAACATTTATGGAGCACCTACTATGTACCAGGCGCTGGCTAGGCCCACCCTCCCGGCTCTGCTCCCTCTCCAGGGCCCCAAGGGGTGAATATTTCCCTGCTTTCCAACACCCTCAGGGCTGCCCCAGGGCAGACTGGCACGGCTGGAGCCCACGGGGAGAAGCGGAGGCTCCGGGTGGCAGACAGCGCAGCCCCGGGGGCAAAATGAAAACAGAGTCCTGGGCTGACATGGGTAGGCCTAGCACTTCTCATGTGAACTCACTTAAACCTCTGCACAACCTCATGAGTCATGCTGTTATTATTCCCACTTTACAGAGGAGGAAACTGAGGTTTCACAACTGCTACAGAATGGCTTTGACCCTCCATGGCACCAGGCTCTGGGTCAAGCCATACTATGAGTTCCTGTTTCATCTGGACAATGGCTTTTTTAAAAAATTTTTAATTACATGCCAATGTTGATAACTTGGGAGATTTTATTTTTAAAATCCCCACTTCTGGAATGACTGGAAAACCTGGAAGAACTGGCTGCCCACCTTCTACATCTCTGCGGAGACAGGGCAGATGGCATGAGCCTCCCTGGTTCTGTAGCTCTGGGACATTCTGAAGGCATAGATCTTTTTGTGGGGATGGCAGGTCTCTGATTACGAATCTGGGGCTCAAGAGTTATGTAGTTCCTTGATCCTAAAAGTCTACTTGGCCTCTGTGTCACTGATGGTACAGGACTGCCCTGACCCATCCACAACCCTTGCTCGCCTCCAAGCAGGCCCACCAGAGTGGGGACCCCAAACCAGGAGAGCACCCCCACACAGCCCCTTGACCTGCCTGTCTCCCCACGGGGTCCCTGGCTCTTCAACAACGCTGCTCGGTTTGCTAGGTCCAGTTGGGGGCTTCTGCTGGGGTTTGGGAGTAATGGGCTCCCAAATACGATTCCTAGTCCATAAAACGTTGCCAGCCAGGATGGGCTGAGGCTCCCACCAAGGCTGCTGTGAACACCAGGAGGCATAAAGCCTTGGCTGCCCAAGCCACAGCCCAGAGCGGGTACTGCTGCAAAGGGCTCTGGGGCTTCTAGAATGGCCCCTTGCTCCTGCCCCTCCCCCAGAGCTTAGGTTCCCCTTGCTCTGCTTACCTGGGACTCCTGCCCACCCTCCCCATGGCCTCTCCCAGGCCACCACATGGGCCCATAGCCAGCCAGGGCCAGGCGCGTTCCAGGGTGACAGTCTATCACAATCCTGAACCAGGTGGTCGCATGGGGTCCCTCTCCTAGCCCTGAGACTGGCTTCTCTGCAGGGGTGGGGGGGTACAGCTTGCAGGGGCCTGCAGCTGTGGCACCAGAGAACAAGGAAGCTCTGTTTGGGCAGGAGGAGCCCCGGAAGTGCCCAGGGGAGGGCCACCCCATGGACTGCCGGCTGCACAGAAACCACAGCCCAGGACACGTGTCCACCAAGTCTGCGTGGCCAACCCATGGAGACCGGCCCTCCTTAGTGTTCTCCTAGAAGGACAGGCCATCTTCAACTCAAATCCTGGCCCTGCCACTGAACGAAGAGCGTGGCCCAGGCAAGCTATTTCTTTCCTCTGAGTCTCAGTCTCCTCTTCTGTAAAATGGGACTAGAAGGGCACGACCTCAGAGGGTGGGAGAACAAAGCTTCAGAGCAGGTCTGGCACATAGTAAGTGCTCACAGCTACCTCTAGAATGTGTATGATGGCCTGGCTCACAGGTGTGGCATGGTGCCTGGCACAAACAGGGTCCCTGTCACCCATCGCTGCAGCAGTGGCAGCGAGGAAGGGATGAGGCCTGGCCCTGGACAGTGTCTGCCTTCCTTCCTGTTCCTGCCCCTTCAGAGACCTGCTCCCACCCCTGCCTTTAGCCTGCTCCCCAGCCTCGGTTTCTCTCCCATTGCCAAAGCACAATGGCTGTTATAATTAACGGATTATCTCAGTGCGACAGCTGTGGTCCTTTGAAAATTGGGTTGAATAACAAGATCCCGGCGTATGGTAATTTCTTTTCATCCCCTGCTCCCTCTTTCTCTCTCCCTCGCTTCAGCCTTGTTACGCATGCAAATATTTCTTCCCCTTTCCCTCCTTCCCAAACACCTCCTCCTCCTTGGTGGCCCCCTCCTCCTCGGGATGGCAGTGGGGGACAGACTACAGTTCTGCTTTCTGGTGACAGCCAGGTGGGAACTGACCCTCCAGGGCCCCTCCATGCTCCTGGCGCTGGGCAGATTGCCTGACACATGTGACTTCTGTCATCTCCCGGGCAGACCTAAGTCCCTACACCGGGGGATTCGTCCTACCTGCCAGGCCACTCCTTCCTTGGGCTACTTTGCAGGGACCTTCCCTGAAGTCCTGGTCCCCACTCTCTGATCTTCCCAAACCTACTTTCCCACTCCTACTGCCCAGCATCTCTACCCCTCCCAAGGCTTCTGCTGGCAGCTTGGTTCCAACCACCATCCCCCTCCCACTGCCTTCTGGACCCCTCCCTGGCACGTGACACTCCGCCTGTCCTCATCCATGACTGGACTTGCCTCCCACTGCCCGCCCACTCCCCCTCCACTGCTTCTCTCCCCTGCCCCTGAGCCAGGCAGGAGCATCCCCACGTGCCCACACCTGGGTGGTCTTGGCATATGCCCTCCCACTGCTCCTGTCCTGCTGCAGTCTCCTTCCTCACCCAAGGTGAATCTCTCAATCTGCATGCTCAAGGGTCTCCCTGACTCCACTCTTAGCACCCCCTCCACCCAGTAGAGGAGGAGCATTCTAAAATGTACATCGGAGCATGGTGCTCCCTTGCTCAAAAACCTTCACCGGCTCCCTTACTAATCTGGGAAATTTCCAACAAGGATCATCTGAAGCTCAGCCTCTGGGGTCTTGGGGAGCTGGTTTCCTGCCTTCCTCTCCTGCCCTCCTGCTTCCCTCCACCAATCAAAATTGTCTGGCTGGGGTCCCTCCTGTGGGTTCCCACAGCACTCTGGGCTTCTTCCATCACAACCAGAATGAAAACCGCTGCTGTGACTCCTGAGCTGAGTTCTCCGAGGAAGGGTCTGATTCTCCACTAAAGGCCAACACCGGACACCCAGTAGGTTCTGAATAAACATGTATTGATGACTGAATGAAAGAAGCCTGCTATCTCCCTTTATAGATATAAAAACTGAGGCTCAGAGTAATAACTTGCTCAAGATCACACTGTTTGTGCAAGACAAAACCAGGATTTGAACCCAGGTCTGTGATTCTAATGCCAGTCTTTCCCACTCCCTGGGGGTGGAGGGAGAACTGTGGGGGTCAGCTTCTGCACAGATCTCAGGGGATTTGAACCTCCCTCCAGCCTCAGCTGGGTGATAAGATGGGACTCCCTGCCCATGTTGTCACTGCATGGACCTTGGACTCCCAGGGCCTCAGTCTGCTCATCTGTAAAGTGGGAAGGAGCCCTGCCTCACTCCCATCTCAGAGGATGTCTCTGGGGACAGAAGCTCAGGTCTTGGAGAGAGCCAGCCCTGCTAACATCTGAGGGTTCACCCATCTCCAACCTCCAAACCCAACTGCACTGCCCTTGACAGGTACTTCTATGAGCTTGGGGGTTCCTAGGATGGCTGGTGTCACACAGGACAGAGATGCACCCCCCCCACCAAAAAAAGTGAGAGCTAGTGGAAGAAGCATGGGAAAACTGAGGGTCAGATCATGACCTTGGGCAAAAACTTCCCTCTCTCAGCCTCAGTGTCTTTGTCTGTGAATGGGGCCCAGTAATGCCCACTTTATGGGGTTGCCATGGGAACTGATGTGTAATGTGTCCAGCACATGCAGGCACCACCGTGGTCACAGGTTCTACAGGAACATGATGGTCAAGTGTACCCAGGAGAGAGGGCAGGTGAAGGGGGCAGCACAAGGCAGGGCCACTGTTCCTGACCTCCGTCCTCAACAGCCCACAGAACAGAGCTCAAACCCCAACATGAAGCCTTGGGTCCCCCCCTCCCTCTCTAACTTCATACCCCACAACATCCCTTCTCAACCTACAGTTACAGGGATTCCCATCTGCGTGTCCCCTGGGCCTTAGCTCATGTTCTTCCTGACCCTGGGGTACCATTTCCACCCTCCCTACCCCCTTGCAGCCCAGGCCTTGTGCCTCCTCCTCCAGGAAGCCTTCAGAGATTTCTTCTCCACAGGAAGGGTGTGGGCCTCCCTATCGTGCCTTCCCCCATGCCCTGATTCCACCTTCATGGACTCCTGGAAGGATCCTAGAGATTGTCTTACCCCACCCCACCCCACCATTTGTTTTACAGATGGGGAAACTGAGGCACAGGCAAGGGACAGCAGCTCTCCAGGGATGTGCTTGTACCCAGGTATCTGCTGCTACCAAGCCTACAGGCAGCTTCTCTCCTGGAGCTGAGATGTCCTTGTTCAGACCTTGCTTGTCTTCTCCTCACCCCCCAGCTCAGAGCTACCTGAGGATGGGACTCCATCTTCCTCTCTGCGCCCCCACCCCAGTGCCTAGCCTAAGGCCTGGCGCATAGTAGGCACTCAGTAAATGTCTGTTGAATTGAATTGCGCTCAGGGCGGCCAGTCGTCTCTGCTCTGTAAGAGAAGCATAGAGTTAGTGGAGCCGTTCCCATGGCGACGGGGGTGGGAACCAAGCTGGTGGGGTGGGAGGGCAGCCTGCCCCAAGGACCCCGAGGGCCCTGGAAAGGAGAGGGTCTGGGAAGCTGGAACATTCAGACTTAGAGGAGTCTGAAATTCTGCTCCAACAGGCAGCACAGCCCTGACAAGTCATACCGCCCCTGGAGCCTCAGTGGCCTCCTCTGGCCATTGGAGAGGACACTCCAGTCCCTAGGGGCTGTGAGGACGGCTTGTGATGAGGACCAGAAGAGATGTGAGGAGGGTAAACAGTGACTCCCGCTCACACTGAGCCCTCAGTGCCTGAAATATCAAGTCAGGTGGAAATGATGGCCCATTCTACAGACGAGGAGACTGAGGCTCAGGGAGGCGGGGAGGCTTCTCCCCTCAGGCCGCACAGCCCGCGTGCTTGATCCCATGCTGTACACACAGTCTCCCTGCAGAGAAGGGAGGAAAGCAAGGCATAAAAAAAAACAAAAAAAAAACCCAAAGACGCTGAACCCACCAAAAGGTGGCTGGAGCCCAGGCCTGGGCTGAAGAAAGAACTCCAGGCACAGGGCCCAGCATGAGCCCCATGGCTGTGAAGGTTTAAAGCCTTTCAGATCCAGAGGCTGCAAAGGCCTGGGCAGGCCCTGATGTTAATATAGATCAGCAGAGACTATAAATACTTGGCCAGGCCAGGTATTGCAGGGCCAAGCCCATGGAGCAGCCCAGCAGGGGCTCGAACCCTGGCCCCCTCCTCCTTGGGCCTCCGTTCCCTATCTGTCAAGAGCAGGCTACAACACGATCATGACAGGTTCTTTATCCAACAACCTAGAGTTCCCTGACCCAGTCAGGCTGGCAGGGGGACCTCAGGGCCCAGGCTAGAGTCCCAGGAGGAATTAAAAAGGATGCAAGAGAGGCTGCCCTGGTCTACCTGGGACAACCAAGGGAGGGCTTGGCTGGGCCTCTGCTCCCTGGCCTGGAGCCCGGGAGAGGCAGGGAAAGGGGCCTAGGATGCCAGCCATTCACTCCTTCACTTTCTCATTCATTCCAACAGCCATTCTCTGAGGATCTCCTGCTGGGGGAGCCGAGGATTCATTGCCAAAAGGCACGGCCTCAGGTAGATGCTCCAGTGAGGAAGACAGCAAGACAAACAAGCACGGCAGTGCAGAGGCCGACCTCAGGCTCCGTGCCCCATCCCAGACTGCATCACCTGACACTAGATTCACACCTGCGTGTGTCCGGACCAGTACCTCGTCAAGGCCAAGGATGGGGAGGGCAATCTCGCTCCTGTTGTAAACCCAGAGCCCAACCCGGCACCAGGAAGCACTCCATTAATATTCACAAAAGGACCGAAGAATGAAAAAATGTCTTGGAGCTTAAAAGAAAGGGCGCCCATATACAAGGCCATGGCATGGCAGGGGCGGGGTGGGGGAGCAGGAAGGAGCCCACACAATTAATACACAATTTGCCCACTTGAAGGATGGAGAAACTGAGACTGAAAGAGGCTAGGGGATGTGCCCAAGGACCTCAAAGCTACAAGAATGGCGCAGGACCCGCAGCTCCCCAGATATAAGATAGGCTGGTACATATAAATTCCAGGTACAGCTGCTTCAGGCATCAGAGGGGTAATGTTTGCAGGTCTGAGACTCCTTGAAACGCTGAGTACAGGTGAGGGTGCAGTATCCCATCTTCTCGCCAAAGCCTCAAAACAGCTCTGGGTGGCAGATAGACCCTCATACCACAGACAGAAAAACCGGGGCTCTGGGAGAGGGTGTAGGATTCCCCACCCCCAGGCCCTTCTTGGTCAGTACCTCAGTGGGACTCTCCTGCTGACTGGCGGTTCCACCTCCATCCCCTCTGAAATTCACCAGCACGGGGTGCAGACCTGGGCCCGGGCCTGAATCTGCCTCTGCCGACTGGGTGACTCGGGCAGGGACCAGCCCTCTTTGAGCCTCAGCTTTCCCAAGAGCCATCTCCTCTGCCCCACGCAGCTGCTTCAAGGAGCAGAGGAAAGAGCATGCGTGGACGATCAGTCACTTCAGTCGTCTCCGACTCTTTGCGACCCTGTAAACTGTACCTGCCAGGCTCCTCTGTCCATGGGATTCTCCAGGCAAGAATACTGGAGTGAATTGCCATGCCCTCCTCCAGGGGATCTTCCCGACCCAGGGATCGAACCCTCATCTCTTGTATTTCCTGCATTAGAAAGCAGGTTCTTTACCACTAGTGCCACCTGGTAAGCCACAGAGGAAAGATCAACCCCCTTACAAACTGTAAAGTGCTAGTGATATTGAAGGGAATTTAATCACTACTGTTATACTTTCCTTCCTCAACCACTCCTCTGCTCTTCTTACTAACAAGGCTATGACAGTTTCTATCAGATGCCCGCACTACGCCTACCTCTGGTGCTAAGGGGTTGTCATGAATTTCATCCCAAGGATCGTAGGGATCATTTACTATTTTTATGCCCATTCTGCAGATGAGGACATGGAGGTTCAGAGAAGTGATGTGACTTTCTCAAGATCACACAGCAAGAAATGAGAGCACTTAGCCATGACCCTGTATATCTGCTTTCAAGTATCTGTATATTCAGCCCTTTGGGGCCACTAGAGTCCTCCAGTTCATTAATGCCCACCTGTTCCCTGGTTTATCCAACTTCCCAGATGTATGCAATATTCATATTTCCATCAGCAGCAGCTCACGCACCCTTCTCTGAGGCCTTCGGGAGCCCCATTAATCATTCAGACACACCTGCATATTCATTAACTTACGAATTAATACAGGGCCCCTTATTACTTCGGGCCTGCTGCCTGCATTAAAGATACTTCGACTTCATTCATTATTAAACTCCTCTGATAAATGATCACATCCGTCCTTCACAGAGTGGGGCAGCGCCCAGGCCCCCAAGCTAGTAGGTCTGCACCAGCTGCTGTGTGACCTTGAGCCAGGCCCTCACCTTCTCTGGGCCTCCCGAATGTTTACCTGATAAAATGAGGCAAAGGACAGTCTCTAAACACTGCCTGGGCTTGTCGAGACTGGCCCTGTCCCATCCTTCCGCAGGCTCCTTCAACCCTTTCCTGCACTTACAAGGCTTTCCTGGGCTCACACGACCCTTTGTTCTCCATAAAACAGGAGCCAGTTGTCCCTGCTGTTTTCCTGATCCTCTCCCACCAGTGGCCTCCATTCACATCTGGGCCTGAGCCTGGGCTTTGCAGCCAGCATCATGTATCCTGAGCTAAGCTGGCTTGGCAGACCAGAACATATCCCAGATCACAGAGGCCAACTGCCTCCCGTGGCCAGCAAGGGTGGACTCCGTCTGCCACACAACAACAACGATGATGACAACAATAATAATCACAAGTGCGCCCAGCATTTCCTGAGCACATACCAGGCCCCAGGCCTTAGGCAAAGTCCTGCACTGTCTCAGCCTTCTCAGAACCACGTCCACTTTACAGATGGGGAAACCAAGCCCAGTGAGGTCAAGGCCATTTCCCCATCTCACTTGGGATCCCCAGCTCATCACCATCACACACTTCGGTTGGAGGTGGGACCCTCGGTCAGCACCCTGCCCTGGCTCCATCCTTTCCTGACTGGGTCCTCTGTACACCGACCCTACCTAATGGGGGGTTTCAGGCAACACAGAATGGGCCCCCACTCCCTGATCGATCCCCTTATGTCTGGCACAGAGCAGAGCCCATGAACAAAGCGTGAGGATGCTGCTCCCTATGTCACCCCTGCTGGCTCCACTGCCCTCCCGCTCCGCTCCTCGGGCAGCTCTGTGTGGGGCTGCTCACAGGGCTGCTGGGCTGCCAACAGCAGAAGGGCCAGGCTGCCGCCTCATACCGGTGCTGGGCCCGAGGCTTCATTCTCTGGCTGTGTGACTATGGGCCCATTACCAAACCTCTCTGTGCCTCGGCCGCATTATCTGAATCACACCTGACTCCACCGCCTGCCTCATCCCTCATCGCCAATCCATCCTGACACCTGCCCAGGCCACACACCTGAGTGTTCAAGTCACTGATGGCCCTTGTCAGGAAGGGAGCACTGGCTCCTAGCAACTCCAGGTGTCCCCTGGGTGCCTCCCCTAAACCCTTAGCTCAGATGCCAGAGAGCCTCTCAAAATAGCCTGTTTATTGTGTACCCGCTGAGGACTCCTCTCTTAAAGCCCTTCTAGAATCTTCTTTGGCTCCAGGCTGAAGCTAGAAGTCCTTCTGAAGGTCAAGGCCCTATGAGGCCTGGCCCAACCACCCACTCCAGACCCCTCTCCTGCATCCTCCATCAAGGCAGCTCTCTCCTCTCCCATGGAGACTCTCCTGGCTCTTGTCTGACCCCCTGATGGCATCTGTCCCTCCCACATCGCCCAGCCATCGAGCACAGGGTGTTCTCCACTGCAGCTCCAGCCCCTGGCACAGTCAGTCTGGCAGTGCTGTGGCCTGAACCAATGCCTCTGTCAAGTCCAGAGAGCAAACCCACAGGGCTGCATTGTGCCAACAAGGAACCCAGCAGACCCTGTGAAGGCCTTGCCATTCTTCATCTGCATGCAGACACAGCCCCCAGTTACACAGTCCCCCTGTTACTTTGTCAACAGGGTGACAAGGTAAAGGTCATCGGACCTATTTCTCAAGTGAGAGGTTCAGAAAGATAAAGTGGGCTCCCACGTCGCCACTAGTCAGTGGTGGGGCTGGGACCAAGCCTTACTGCCTGGGCTCCAGGCACCGAGCACTAACTACATGCCAGACCTCAGTGAGGTTTTACATTAACTCATTCAAGCCTCTCCATAGCCCTGGGAGATGGACACAATTATTCCACTCATTTGAGAGATAAAGAAACAGGCCCAGAGCAGTGAAGCCACTCATCCAAGGGCACACAGTGAAGAGGTGAAATAGTCTGGGACAATACACCGAGCTGTAGCCGTGGAGCTAGTCTGTCCTCCCAGCTCTGCTCAAGTCTCCCCAGGCCTCTGCTGCCAGGGCTGCCCTGGGTGAGAAGCATCTCCATTGTGGCTCCCTCACCAGCCCCAGCTCCATGGCAGCAAGGACTGGAGCCACGTCCTTCCTTTTGAGCCCCCGGATCCATCATCTGGAAGAGGGTAACAGGCCGACCAGGAGCCCTTCACCAGCAGTATATGATCCCCACACCTAAAGCCTACAACACACTAGGCCCCAGACTGGCAAAACAAGTCTCTGGTCCACAGGGGATCACCAGGGGGTGAGGGACCCTGGGTGGGAAGGGGCAGGGGTCTCATTCAGGGTTTGGGAGCAACAGGGTTCAGGTGCCTGCCTGCTGTCATCAAGAGCAACATGAAGCCAACAGGAGGACAGAAGAGAAGATGATGGTTAACTGGGGGCCTTGGCAGGTCTGAAGACCTGCCGCCCAGGACCCAAGGGGGCCAGGCATCCCCAGAAGGGACTGCACCCTGCCAACTAGACAGTCCACAGCTAATGAGCCCCTGCTGCGGGGCTGGACTAGGGCAGAGGAAACAAAGATGGGCAAGGAAATCTCTGGCCAGGAGGGAATTCGGGCAAGAGGAGAACCAGCACTCAGGCCCTGGGATCTTGGCTATTTAAGAAAACCCTCCTGCGGGTTATTGGGTTGGCCAAAATGTTCATTCAGGGTTTTCCATTATGGTTTTCTATTTCCATTTGTACAATAGAGAAAGTGTTAGTCGCTCAGTCATGTCCAACTCTGTGACCCCACGGACTGTAGCCCACCAGGCTTCTCTATGTTATTCTGCAGGCAAGGATACTGGAGTAGGTTTGCCATTCCTTTCTCCAGGGGATCTTCCCAACCCAGGGATCAAACCCGGGTCTTCTGCATTGTAGTCAGATGCTTTACCATCTGAACCTCCAGGAAGCAAACCAGCCTCTAATTTCTCTTAAGAGAGAATCTGAATTTTCACAGATTGGAGTTGCTAAAAGTGGGGTAACATCAGTGGATTTCTGGGTACTTCCTCACTGTACTCCCACTGTGAGTGCTGAGGGTGGGGACCATAGACAGGTCCCCTTTCTGCCCCAGGCTGCAACTTGGGGGTTTGGCACACAAAAGATGCTCAGTAATTCTGGCCAAACTGTTAGTGCATCATTTCCAGGGCCCTGTATCAAAACTACTGTGTGTGGGGAACCCCCCTGACCCCGGTCACCTCCCTCATCCACTTTCAGGCCCTCTGGGGTACTTGAGAGAAGGTCAGAGCTGGCAGCCCCCTCAGCACATCTGGGCTCCTGACATGTAACAGGTGAGGGAACTGAGTCCAGAGTGGGTGAGAGTCTTGCCCAAGACTGGCAGCCACATCCTTTCTCCTTCAGGCCCCTGCTTCCTGCCTCAGCTCCCCAAAGGCTGCTGCCCCTCCAGGCTCTGTCTCCACCCACCTATGTGTGCCCCCCACTCTAGGGTGACCTCAGGTATGCCTTTGGTCCCCCAGATCCTAGACTTTAGCTTGTCGGATGTCTCCCCAGGTGCCCTGAAAGGCCCCAGGCTCAGCCCAGGTCATCTTTTCACCCAAGCCACTTCTGCACACGTTTCCTCTTGGTCAAGGTCACCACCACCCTGCCTGCCTGCTCAGACCACAGATCCCACCATCACAAACTCCTCCTGCCCCTGCCAGAAAAGAATAGTGAGACCAGCCACCAGCTTCATCCTTGAAACATCTCCCCCATGTGTCCTCTGCTCCCCACCTCACCAGGGCCTGCCGCCATCATCACTCGCCCCCTTGCCCATCATGGCCCCGTTTTTCTCCAGCCCCTCCCTCATGGCAGCCAGGGGGAGTCTTGCACAGGGCAGCCCTGACACTGTCTCTCTTCCTCAGAATCTTTCTGGGAGTTCCCTGCAGCCCCGAGGACAGGGGCCAAGTTCCTTCCTGGCATGTGAAGCTTCCATGAGGGGAATCCATACCTTCCTCACCTCCTGCCCCAGCCCCTACTCACTTTCCTGGCCCAGCTCCCTGACTGACAAAGGCCCTTTCCTGTCCCTGCCACTTGCCCCCAGTACTGTGAACCCCTACCAGCTTCAGGTCAGGCACCACCTCCTCCAGGAAGCCTGCCCTGAACCCTAAGCCTGGCCTCACCATTCCACAGCATCCCTGGGCTCACAAGCTCCAAGTGGTATCCCCCCGGACAGTCGCCATTTCCCTTCCTGAGAGCCAAGGCAACACAGCGTGTCCCTTCAGTGCCATCAAGGGGCCTGGCATGGAGGAAGTGGGGCATGGGAACTGAAAAAGCACAAGAACTACATGGCCCCCAGGCATGTCCTTCCCAGCTGGCCTCTGTCTCTATCCACCTGCCCACCTCCCCACTCGCTGAGTGGACCTGCTTTTACTACTGATGACAACATGGCCTCCCAGCTCCTTAACATTATTATTATGACCACTCAGGCCTCAACCAGTGCTACAGCTCCCGTGTCCACCGTGGTCCCAGCCTGCTTGGGGCAGCATGGTCAGGCAGGGACAGAGGAACAGAGGAATGGGGAGAAGGTGGACAGAGCCCCTGCTGGGAGCCTCACCTGGGCCAGGGGGCTGACGTAGCTGACCTTGAAGAAGACCCAGCAGCTCTTATCTGGGCACGCAGGGCTTCTGTTTACAGATGAGGAGACTGAGGCTCTGACCAAGGGCAAGCAGCTAATCTGGAGCCTCATGGCCAGTGAGGGCCAAGCCAGGGATTCGAACCTGCCCACCAGACTCCTGCCCACTCTCCTTGCACTAGATCCTGTAGCTTTCAAAATCAAAGGAGGGGACTTGTTCACCCCGAGTCCAGGCATTCCAGGAGGCCACAGGCACTGAGGACAGAGCGCTAAGACTGGGGTCCTGCACACCCTCAATTCAGACACTTGCTGAATTCAGACACACCCCTGCCAGCTGTGTGGTCTCAGGGAGCCTGAACAGCTTCTCTGAGCCGATTCCTCATCTGTCCCTGAGGATGGGAGGCTGCCCTGCAGGCCTGCCCTGAGTGCTAAAGGAGACAGAAATGACCACAGCCAATAACTACAGAGAATCTCCCAGGCTGGGCTACAGGTAGGTTAACTCCCTCAAGTGGCCCCACAAGAGGCAAATTCTTACAATATCCCCATTTTACAGACAACAAAATGAAGGCACAAAGGATCTTTCCAAAGCCTTGCAGCTATAAGTGTGGAGCTGGGCATGCAGCGCTGGGCAGAGAATGATCAGCATGGGATGGGTCCTCACTAATGATATTCCTTTCCAGCTCAGACCTTCCCTTTAATCCTTCAAAGACATCCAGAATAAGCTGGCCTCTCCCATCTCCACTGGAACCACCTGCTGGGTCCTCCTTCCACCTTCACAGAGCGAACCCTCTCGCCCTCAGTGGCCTGGATCAAACACCACTTCTCCCCTGAGCCTTTCCTGAGCTCCACCACCCTCTGTCCTCTCTATCGCCACCTGCTAAAGTTCCCTGGACGGCAAACAGACACCTCGAAGACCCTGCCTCTGCCCAGTCCCTGCACAGCTGCCTGAAGAAACTTCTTGAAGCATAGGCAGGTTCATGGAGCACCTCTCTGCTCGGAAGCCTCTGGGGCCTCCCAGGCCCTTATCGCCACAGTTAAGATCGGGCTTGGTCCCATCTCTGCAACTCTGCCCTCCAGCACCCCTCCTGCAATGAGGCTACTATCCAGAGAAACGGCACCCCACTCTGCACACAAATGCCTCCACACATACATGCCTGTGCACAAACATGCCTATGCACACGTGCCTCCCACACACATGCTTGTGCACACACATACCTATGCACACGTGCCTCCCACACCCACGCCTGCACACACACATGCCTGCACACACACACACCTACACACACATGCCTGTGCACACGCATGCCTGTGCACACACATGCCTGTACACACACATGCCTGTGCACACGTGCCTCCACCACAACCTGCCTGACTCCTACTTGGGACTCTCCCTTGAGCCCCCCTCTACCACACCAGCCTCCCACTCCTCAGCCTGACCCCAGAAGAGCACCTTGGAACTCCCCTCCCCAACTCCTCAGCTCTTCCCACTCCTTCCGTCCTGATCTGCATCATCCGCAATACTGTTTCTCAAAGCCAGTGGCGGGCTCCCTCTTGGGGAAGACTACACATTCTGGACTCCTCTGGCCTGCCTGGGGCTCACAGGGCCTGCCGAGACTCCCGCACCCTCCTTTCCCACTCCAAAGTCCTCACGTGGGAGCTTCTTACCCTTCTCACCCAACACCTTTTGGCCTTTCCCCTTGAAATGGCCACAACCTGGCATGTCCCACTCCCACCTCCTGCCTGCTACTCCTCAGACTCAAAGCCACCTCCCACAGGAAGTCCTCCAGCCCACCCAGGCATCAGTCAGCCTCATCTGCCTTCCACTTGGCTGTGGGATTCCTAATGGCAGGGACTGTTCTCATTCATCCCCCAATTCCCCAGAGCCCTGTACGATGCTCAGCCCACACCAGACGCTGGAGAACTGTCTGCCGAATAAACATGCTGCTTCCCCCTTGAGCTCCCGGAGGCAGAGGGAACAAGTTCCATTAGCCAACCATGACCAATGTAAATCCACCCACTTCTCCCCACCTCCACCAGCCTCCAATGGCTCACATGAACTACTCCTGTGGCCCTCACCTTCCTCCCTACCGCCACCCCCACCTGCCTACTGACTCCCATCAGGCCTGAAGAACCTCCACAGCCCTCCCTGACTTCCTGTCTTCACCTCTCTCCTCACTCGTGTGCTCCAGCCCCAGGGAAGGCCACCTTGCTCCTCTGGGTGAATGAAATAATGAGAGTTTGCAGCTTCCTAACCCTCGACCCTCATTGCGCCTGTTTTTTGAGTGCAGCCTCTAAGCCTCTGAAGGGCAGGACATGGCTTACTCTTCCCAAGATCCCCAATACCCAGCACAGAGCAGGAGTTCAAAAGTTTCCATGAACAAATAAATGAGGGACTTCCCTGGTGGTCCAGTGGTTAAGAATTTGCCTTGTGATTCAGGGGCCTGGGTTTCGATCCCTGGTCAGGGAACAAGATCCACATGTCCACAAGCAACTAAATCCATGCACAGCAACTACTAAAGCCTGAAGCCCATGCGCCCTGGAGCCCACACGCCACAACGAGAGAGTCTGTGCATCACAACGAAGATCCCACGTTTTGCAACTAAGACCTGACTCAGCCAAATAAACAAACTCTGGTTGTTTAATCGCTCAGTCGTGTCTGACTCTCTGCGACCCCAAGGACTGCAGCACTCCAGGCTTCCCTATCCATCACCAACTCCCGAAGCTTGCTCAAACTCATGTTCATTGAGTCAGTGATGCCATCCAACCATCTCATCTTCTGTCATGCCCTTCTCCTCCTGCCCTCAATCTTTCCCAGCAACAAAAACAAATGAATGAGTGCTGGACTCAAATCCTGACGCTGCTGCCTGGGCCTGTTTCCTCATTGCAGTCCTTGACCTCCCTTCTCCAAGGCTGGGGGGTGAGGGGAGCACAAGGGATGTGGGGATCAAAGGTGGAGATCAAATGACAGCAGCACCTGAAAGTGTTGTAAAACCACACGTCACTACACACCTGGGAGGGACTATTCATTCCAAAGCAGTGAAAACGAGGCTGAGGTTAGGTACTTCACAGACTCATTCATTTAGTACCATTTCTCAAGCCCTGGGCCAGGAGCAGGGCCTCCCAGTGCTCTGGACACAGTGGTTCTGCCCTGCGGACATTCACAGCTCAAAGGCAGGAGTGCAGGAGACCAGGCATCTCAGGGAGAAGGTCAGAGAGCCATGGGGCTTCAAGACGAAGTGGCTGAGGCCCAGTAGGGGTTCCAGGAAGGCCTCCTAGAAAAGGGGTCTGCCAGTTCTCAGATCATCCTGCTCCACCAGAAAGAAAGGGACCTAAACAGCCAGGTTAACTAGGAATACAGGAGTTCTCAGATCATCCTGCTCCACCAGAAAGAAAGGGACCCAAACAGCCAGGTTAACTAGGAATACAGGCAGGCCAGCCCCTCAAGCCAATATCATCTCAGATGAACATGTACTACTACTACTGTCCCCATTTTACAGGTGAGAAAAATTGAGGCCCAGAGAACTGAAACCACATGTCTCAGGTCCCCCAGCTCTTGGGCAGCCAAGCTGGTGGTCTCTGGGCCTCCTGCACCTTCTGAAGCCCCTGGAGAGACTAGAAACCATGTTTAGAACATTCAACCTCTGAACCAAGGGACACGCCACTCTGATGGCATCCAGGTCAGCTGCTTCCAGCCACAGCTGTTGGTGCCAGGCACACAGGGGCCATCAGGAAACGGATCTGAAGAAATCCCAGAAAACAGCTGCTTCCTGTGAGCTGAGGGGCAGCTGCCCTCGGGGCTGGTGAGGGTCCAGGTACCACACTGGGCCCAGGGAGCCCTTCCTTGAATGCATGCAAATGAATGGCATAAATTTCTACTTACTTAACTTCACAAATGCTAACAAGCTCATAAAAAATAAGTTATTCTTCCTCAGCTCCACAACACCCTGCGTTTGTTTAATTTTGTTTTTCTTCCTTCTCCCAGCCTCCTCTCCAACAGAAACGAAAAACCACATCTTTGGGGCTTTCCCTGCCAAGTGGGTCTGTCCTTCCCCCTCCCCCATTCTGCCCCCCAGATAGGAAACCCAAGTCCCGGGAATGGGCCCTGCTCTCTCCACCACAGCTGTGTGATCTTGGGCTCTGACTCAACCTCTCTGGTTTAACTGGCTCAGTTACCAAGTAGGAAGCACGCTTGCCCTCAGCTGGCCTCTGGGTCAGTGTGAGGATCAAACATGGTAATCCTAGTGAAGTGCTGAGTCTGCTCCAGGCGCAGAACAAGCCCTCAATAAATGTCAGACCTTGTTATTATGTAAAGAAGAGTTAAATAGCTCCCTTCCAGTTAATCCATCTGTAGAGTTTGCCTTCTGGGCCAGCTGGCTGCCCATGGATAGGTTTTGTTGGTGGACTCAGAGCTGATGCAAATCTGGGTTTGATGCTATGAGGCAGAGCCTTTACCATAGGCCCCACCACACCCTACTGCCTTCCTCGGCCCGGATGCTCACATTTTGTGACGAAGCCCCCGTGGGCATCTGAGTTAGCTACCCCTAGTTTATGCCTCTCAAAAGCTTTTCCAGTGGGTCATTGATTGCATCATTAGGCCCAACTCACAGATGAGGAAACAGGCTCACGGATGGGCAGGGACTTACCCACAGTCCCTGAGGGAGGGGCTGTGGAACCAAGGAGAGTTCCCTCTCCAGTCCTGGCCTGTTTTCTTTCCAGAGCCACTGCCTCACCATGCCAGTTTAAGAGCCACCTCCCTGGTGGCTTCCCTGGAAGAGCAAATGGCCTATTAGCCAGACGATGGCAAGCCTAGCAGAACCCAGCACAGGGGCCTCCAAAAGATGGGGCCTGGGTGCCAAAGCTGCCCTTTCTTCCCAGGTCCCCTCTATAACATCTAAGTTCCTGGGCACTTCCAGGAACGGAAGTGCACCTCTTTTGCCCACACTGGCCCCCTTCTGCTGGCACAAAGCCTAAATAGCCATGGCTCCAGCCAGCTCCAATCAGTTACCACCAGCTACAGCCCCATAAGCTCCCATTTCGCAGAAGAGAAAACTGAGACCCAGGCAGGAGAAGAACATTCCCTATGGTCACAATGAGGGAGACTCAAGCCCTGGCTTTTGAAGACCTGGCTTGTCCCACCCTCCAGCCAGCATCAACTAGCAAGATCCAGGAAGCAGGGCCAACACTGAAAGGGACAGCCCCTGAGGCACCAGCTACAACTGCCTCCCCTGTCCCCTACCCCTGCTGGCCTTGATTTTCCCATCTGCAGTGTGACGGGACACAGTGAGCCTGTCCTAGAGAGCAGAGAGGTAAGGCTGGGAGCCTCAATAACTCAACAGTGTGGCCGTGATCACCATCCTCAACTTCCCCAAGAAGAAGGTGGGACCACTGTCCCCTGTGTTCCTCACAACCCCTCTCACAGGGCACCCCCTGGCCCACAGCCAGCAGAGGCACAGAAGCAACAAGTGGTTAGCACAGCGTGGTATTAATACCATGCTGGGGGCTTTTCATACTCACTAGGTGGATGCTGTTATGCCCATTTTCCAGACAAGTGGAAGCACAGAGAAGCTAAATAACTTGCTCAGGGTCACCCACGAAGAGACAGTGCAGAGTAGACTGGTGGACAGACCAACAGAGAAAAGATGGAGAACACACCCCTGGCTGTTGGTGTCCGGTCAGCAAGATGCAGGCTTAGAGGATGCCAGGAAGGTTGGGATGGAGGAGGCAGAGCTGAGTCAGAACCTGTGGCCAGGGTAGGGGGTCCCATAGCTGCTGCCAGCTGTAGCTCTAACAGCTCCCGACCCTGGACACCTGCTGCTGCAGTCCACATGCCCACTGCTAGTCTCAATGGTATCACCAGTTCAGACCACTTTCATTCTTCCTTTCTTACCAGTCTCTCAAATCCATTCCAGGGTACCCTTCCCCAGGTAGGTCGAGTCATAGCGTGGTTCCCAGTGATTCAGGACCTTGCCCAAGCTCCCACCAAGCCAAGAGTGACCGAGTGGGGACGTGAACCCAGCTCTTCGATACACCTATCCTCTCCCTCCTCGAGTCTCCAAGGGCACAAGGCCACCAGCTGCTGCTGGGGAAGAGGGTGGGGCCAGGGCCTTGAGGGGCGGGGCCGAGAGAGCCAGGGGCGGGGCCTAGGAGGTAGGGGCAGGCCGGAGAGAGAAGACTGGATCCCAGTTACCTTGGCAACAGAACTAATTAATTCCAACTCTGGTTCCATCTGTGCCTTGGCTGGATGGGTGGTTTGGGCTCGCGGGTGTTTATTTTGAAGGAAGGGGAGAGAAGTGGGAGGAGCTGGGAGGCTGTGGTCTCGGGAGCTAGTAGGGGCTAACACCCCCACAACGCTCACATATAGCATCTCCACCCCCAACAGGAAGAGACAGGTTCCGGCCTCCAGAGACAATCTCAGACCTCCTCCCAGGGAGGTAGCGCTCATCCTAGCCCAAACACAGCTGGCTCATAGGGCAGACAGCAGTGCCTGCTGTATGCACACACGTGCACACACACACGGACACAGATTGGGGAGAACACAGGCTCCACAGCAAGAGACGTGGGTTCAGATGCCAGCTTAGCTTTCTGAGTCTCAGCTTCCCCATCTGCAAAATGGGCAACACTGCTCCCTGCAAAGGGCTCTTAGAATTAGAAGGATGTCCCCAGTGCAGGGGAGAGAATGTTCTTCTGAGGGTGATCCTGGCCATCAAATTGCTTACCCAGTTTGTAGGAAGTGCTACCCAGTAGCACTTCTGAGAAACTGGAATGAAGCCAGGAGACAAGATAGGAGAGGGAGAGGGAGCCCAGAGGCAGGAGCCCTGTGGCTGCGCCAAGTCCAGCAGGTCTCAAAAGCTAGGCTAAGGAACCTAGACTTAAGCCCAGGACAACAGGAAACCAGTGACATGCTAGAGAGCCCAGGCCAACAGAAGAGTGCAGGATGAATTGGGGAAAATGAGAGTTGGCCTTTGAGGAGGCTGCTGTGATAGTCTAGACTCATGATGGTGACTCAATGCAGATAAAGGTAGCAGGGAGGACAGGCAATGGGATAATCGGAGCGCAGGACTTGGTGACCGACAGGCTGGGAGGCCAGGGGTGAAGTTCAGAGACGACTTCCAGGTCCAGGTGGCTAGCTGAAGTGGCTGGCTGAATGCTGGCAATGCCCACACTGGAATAGGGAACTTCAGAGAAGGAGCTAACGGGCCAGAAGGCAGGAGGAGAGAGGAAGAGCCTGCATCGGACAAGCTGAGCTTTGGGGGCCAGAGGGACACCCCAAAAGACATGTCCAGTCAGCAGGTAGCCACATCCATTGCCCAACAGCCAGAGGCAGGGCACAGAGAAGGATGAGACCTGGGCATCCCCTGTACACGGCTGTTAAGAGGCACCAGGGAAGCAGAGGGATCGCCCAGAGACCAGGCAGGCAGGATCAGCCCTCAGGGATGGACACAGGTGGGAGCTGACACTCATGCTTGGGAGCCTGCCACACGGCTGCACCAGGACCCAGACTAACCAGGTTCAAATCCCAGACCCTTCACCTCACCATCTGTGAGAGCCTGGGCAAGTCATTTCACCTCTCTGAGCCTCAACTTCCCCATCTGTAAAATGGAAATAAAAGTAATACCTACCCCATAGGATATTATGAGGAGGGCCATCGCCCTGGACCCTTAGGCTGAGCCCCAGAGACACAGGCTCTCTAGGAACCAGCCCTTTCAGGGAGGGTAGAGACCACTGACCTTTGCTGAGCACCTGCCAGGCACAGGGCACCTAACAGGGATTTTAGATCACACACAGCCACAATCAAGGAGGAAGGGCCTGGAGTCAGATGGCACCTGGCTAAATCCTGGGTCCCCTACTTACTAACTGGGACCAGGAGAGGCCCCTCGCCTCCCTGGACTTTGGCTTTTGAGACTGTGAAATAGGGTAATTAGGGTGTCTGCCATGGTTCCTGGGATCACTGTGAGCATGGAATGTGAAAACATGTAAAGCATTTGTCACCTGCCTGGCACCCAGAAAGCACTACATAAATCATCACTTAGTTGTCATCAATCGGAGAAGGCAATTGCTCCCTATTCCAGTACTCTTGCCTGGAAACTCCCATGGATGGAGGAGCCTGGTAGGCTGCAGTCCATGGGGTCGCGAAGAGTTGGACAGGACTGAGTGACTTCACTTTCACTTTTTCACTTTCCTGCATTGGAGAAGGAAATGGCAACCCACTCCAGTGTTCTTGCCTGGAGAATCCCAGGGATGGGGGAGCCTGGTGGGTTGCCATCTATGGGATCACACAGAGTCGGACACGACTGAAGCGACTTAGCTTAGTTGTCATCAATACAGCTGCTGTTACTGCTCTTCCCCACAACCCAAGAAGGTAGATGGACTGGCCCCCATCTAACTGAGAAGGACAAAGGCCTCACCCACCATAGTGTCCAGGACCTGGACCAGCCACCAACTGGTCAGAGGATCCTCTCTCCCCCAGCCCAGGGCAGGGCCACATGAGACCGCCTGGCTATGAACCCTGCCCTGGCTGCTCCGAGCTGTGTGACCTTAGATTAGTCACCTCACCTCCCTGAGCCTTAGATTCTGAGCCTGAAGAAATGAGGGTCCCCTACCTGCACAGTCATCTGAGGATAGAGCAAGGAAATACACAAAAGGCATCTAGCCGAGGGAATGTACTCAGTAGGTGCTCAATAAAAGCAGCAGTTATGATTAATTTTTGGATGTGAAGACCTGAAGGAAGGAATGAATATAGACGAACTCTGACAGAGGGGGTCCCAGGTGTGATGCCCTCCCAGGGCCATGCAACCACCAGGGGGTTGCAGCCTGGGCACCCACCCACAGGCACACCTGCCCTGGCATTCCTCCACCAGGCCACCCCAGTCCACCGTGCCCGCCAGCCACACCCACCCCCACCCCTGCCACCCCTGCAGCAAGAACATAGCCACGCGTGCTCCCACCCAGCCCCGTGACCAACCCCGCAGTCCCTCCCCCTCCCCCGCTCTGCATCTGCTCAATTAGGGAAACTGGGGAGTGAAGAAAACAAAGACTTAATTTCTGAGCTAATCAGCCTGCCTCATACTAATTACCATCCTCCCGGGCATTAGGGCAGACTTCCTGGGGGAGGCAGAGGGGGAGTCTGGTCCCCAGGAATGACACCCCTTCCCCCAAAGCCTAAGACAGCTCAGTGTTGGGGTGCAGGGACAAGAAGACTTGGGCAAGTGGGCCTTCAAGGTGGGGTTGGAAGAAGGGGACCCAGAGAATTCACTGGGTTCACAGCAGGGAATGTACCTTGGGCGGGGGTTGTGACTTGGACAGATCACACCCTCCCAGGGCCCCCTTCCAGGACCCCTGCCCCTTCCTGGGACAGCCTCAGGCTGTGGGGGAGGCCCCAGAGCAGGTGCCTCAGTAGGTGTCCAGCCCACGGCCTTGGCAGAGAGATGGACAGATGGACACTTTAAAGCTGAAAAGCTAGAAAATTGAGCAATGATCAGCGTGAAGCTTTTGAATCATGGCATAGAGTATGTGTGCATTTTGGAGTGTGTGTGTGTGTGTGTGTGTGTGTGTGTTGCATCTGTTTACGAATGCACAGAGGGCTCAGGATGGGAGCCAGGAGGCCTGGCTGCAGTTACCAGCTTGGCCCTGGGCAACTCTCCGCCGCCCGCTGAAATTCAGACTCTCCCAGGAGACAGTGCTGGAGGGATCACTCCTAAGGTCGCTTATTCCTCAACCATTGCTTACTGAGCATCTACTGCGTATGCACCGCTGTGCTAGGGATACAGGCTCAGCTGTGAACAGACCTACAAGGTCCCTGTGCTCAGGGCTCCCGTTGTGGTGGACGAGCCGGGAAGAGCCACAGAGTGCAGGCTGGAGAAAAATCCCCTACAGAGCATAGACCCTGCAGAAGGTGAACCAGTGTGGCCAAGACAGGGCTACTGTAGGAAGGGTTGCTGCTGCATTCCTTAGAAAAGGCCCTGCTCAGCAATGACTTCAGATAATCTGAACTGTCTGTGGGTCCCAGTACAAATCCCTTCTCTGTTCTGGGCCTCAGTTTCCCACTTGCAACAACGAGGGAGCAGGACCAGAGGGTGTCCAGGGTTCACCCCAGCCCTCACAGGAGAGGACGCTCCATTGTGTCTCCACGGTGGGTGTGTCTGTGTGTGTCCCAGCCCCCGCGGGCTGGCTGCACCAGGTGGGAGGTGCCCCCAGTGATGACAGGGACTGGCGGTCCATCCCCTCAGACCCATCCTCTCCTAATCCCAGGCTCCCAAGGGCACACACTCCCCTCTCCTGGCACAGGGCACCCCTTAAGCTACCTCCCTCTCAGCCTGTCAAGGCGCCATCACAGCTGCCACCACGTGCTGAGTACCCCCCACACCGCATTGCACCAAATTCTAACAGCCCTGCCAAGTAGATACTGTTACCCTGTTTTACATATGGGGCAACTGAGGCTCGGCTAGGGCAAGTGCCTTACTCAGTAAATGATACACCAGACACTCAAATCTGGCCTGATTCCAAGCTGCCACAACTACTGGGTGCCAAGACCACCTTCCTGGACCACTGTCAATGCTCAGACCAGGGGACCAGGCTGGCCTAGGAGCCAGTTCAATCACTGCCCTCTACAGACTACCGAGGGCATGCAACACAGCAAAGCGGTTGGGACAGCCCCGGAAGCCAGATGGCCCAGGCTCAAATCCCAGTCGCACCACTGACTCCCTGTGTGACCATAGGCAGAATCCTTAACCTCTTGGGGCCTTGATTTCCCCATTTGTAAAATGGGGATAATGGTATTTTGCTGGATTGTTGTGAGATTTTAATTTTTATAAAGTTCTTCAAACAGTGCCTGCACAAGGTAAATGTTATACGTGTGTCTGTGTGCTCACTCAGTCCTGTCCGACTCTTTGCAGTCCCATGGACTGTAGCCCACCAAGCCCCTCTGTCAAGGAGATTTCTGAGGCAAGAATACTGGGGTGGGTTGCCATATCCTCCTCCAGGGGATTTTCCCAACCCAGGGATCAAACCTGCTTCTCTTCTGTCTCCTGCATAAGAACCTGCAAACGAGTTATTTACCACTAATGCTACCTGGGAAGCTCCAAATGTTATATGGATATTGTTAAATAAAAGGTATAAATGACTCGCTTTGATTCCACGGGCAGCCTGAGAATTGGTTCCCACTGAGGGTCGGGGTACAGCCAACACTCAAACCCTGGGCCCAGCTGTCTCCTGACAGCACTGAGGTGTCTCCAGCTCAGTCAAGAGAACAAAGAAGTTCTGGGACTGACCAGACTCAGGTCCCTGGGGGTGAGAGTGCAGCCTGGGGGTCAAGCCTCTAGACCCTGTACCCACCTCCTGAATCTCCTCCTCCTGGGGGCTGGGACTCACCCACCTGCCCTTCCCCCAGCTCCAGAAGGCTTCAGGCACTCTTGTGACTACTCAGGGGACCTGGGCAGCCAGGTCATAAAGCAGCTTCCCTTGGTCCTGGGACCCAGCAGGTGGGGATGGCAAGGGGTGGCTTGGTCCCCAGCACGGCTACAGCCATCTTGATCTGGGCATCCTGCTCTAGGGACAGCCAGGGACTTCCTGGCTTGGGACCCCTACACCCCACTGCTCCCCAGGCTCTGGTGGGCCCTGCAGGAAGGAAACCCATTCAGAATGGGGGTCCTGCCTAAAACCCTCAGCCCACAGTGGAGCACAGCCAGCCACACTCAGCCCTGGCAGCAGACCCTCACAAACGAGGGCATAGGGAAGCCGGCTGTCACAGGGCAGCCGGCTGGGTGAGAGAGGTGAGGATTTGAAGTCATGCACTATTACTGAAAGTGGAAAAACTGTAATTGACCCAGTCACCCATAACATGGACAGCCGTGTGAGGGGACCCCAGGCCAAGGTGGATCGGGATGGGTCCCGCTGTGCCCGAGGGGAGATGCCTGGAGCGCGCAGTCACGGCCTCCTGAGTAGAGACAGCAAGTCGAACCCCATGGGCAAAACGCTGGTGTTCAAGTATCTATAGGTACCCAGAAATATGGGCAAGGCCCCCAGTGATGTGGGGGCAGCAGCTGTCCCAGAGCACGTGTCAGGCCCCTAGTTAGAAAGAGGGTGCACACACTCACGTGCCCTTTTACATGTACACACTCCAACACATTGCAAACACACGAAAACACTCCGGGTGCATGTGCTCACACCCACGCACGCCCGGCTCTAGTGCATCCATCTCTCTCAGGTGGCTGAGGGAAGGATACGAAGGCTGCCCCAAACAGACAGGGAAGGTCAGGCTGTTGGGGGTTGGTGCAGGCCAGACGGTGGGCAGATGCTGACAGAGGAGACAGAGGCCAAGCTAAGAAAGCTCAGCCCAGGCCCTGGGTGACCCTGTTCCACCTGCAGCCATTTCAGCCTGACCCAGAGGTGCCGTGGAAAATGAAAGTGCCCAAGCTAGAAGTTGCCAGACCACGTTCTACCTTCAAGCCCGGCCACTCAGGGCAGGGTGACCCTGGGCCAGTACCTCTGTGGTCATCAGCCTGCCCTTGGATGCAGGTGTTCGTGCAGATCCTCTAGTTGGAAACCTCCAGAGTTCTAGGGTCCTGATTTCCCATCAAATCCCACCTCCCCATTGTCCCCAGGGCCCTCAGCATCTGCAGCTGCCTTAGAGACCCAGATGGTCTCCCTTAAGCTCCCTCCTGAGTCCAGGACAGAATTTCTGGGTCAGATGCCATCTCAACCAAGATGGAAGTTCCATCTCCAAAGCCCCTCACCTGCCAGCAACTTCAGCACCAAATCAGTAAGCAGAAGAGGAGGAGGAGGAGGATGGGAGGCAGTAGGTATCAACAGCATCGGCACAGGACTGGATGGGTGCTGCCTTTTAATCCTCATAAAAGCCTTTGATCCCATTTTACAGATGGAGACACTAAGGTTCAGAAAATGATCCACCCAGAGTCAGGCAGCCAGCAAGCGGATGAATGAGCCAGGATGGAACCCATGCTGCCTACTCCAAAACTCATTATCTCTTTCCACAGCATCTTGCTCCGCAGGCACTGGGGAGAGTGGGAGGAGCTACAGTGGCAGACACCCCCACATTTCCTGCCCTGGCATCCCAGGCTTTGGGATTCCACAAGCCACCGCCTGTCCTCAACAGCCTGAAAGGTTGTGGCTGGAACGGCCGTGAAGCCCTTGCCTGCCTGCTCCCAGGAAACCCAAGAAGCAGAGTTAGCATTTATTGAGTACTCACTGTATGCCAGGCACAGGGCTAAGCACTTTATAGCATCAACCTTATGAGGTGGTTACTATATTTATTTCCATTCTATAGGTGAGAATACTGAGGCACTTATGAGGAGAATCGGGGGAGACCCAAAACCTGAACCCACATGCAGGACCACTGTGTCACCCCTCTTTACAGCCCCAGGAGTTTCTCTGTTCTGATCTGCTGTCCCTAGGCCAGAACCCCAGAGTGTCTGGCAAATGCAAGAAAGGCCTTGCTCCCCCAGGCTCTGCTGAGCTCCAGGGGCCCTGAGCCACCAAGGCCTGGGGTACCTGCTCTGTTCTGCCAACCCTTTTCTGTGGTCTGTCTCCTGCTAGGATGCTTAGGGTCCTCGGCTGGCCCCAACTCTACCCTCGAGGTCCAGAAAGAGTGAAGGACCAGGCAGAGTCACACAGCAAGTCAGAGGCAAGAAGGAGCCCTGTCTCCACCTAAGAGCTCAGCCTAGACTCTGCCCTCCCTCTTATGCCTGCAAAGATCGAAGCTGGGTTAGCAGAGCTGTGACCACGGGTGGAGGCAGAAGGTGGGGGAATGGGCTTTTGGCAGCTTCTGGAACTCTTCACTCAACTCCCAACAGCCCTGTGGGCCTACTCTGTGCTTCTCCCTCCAGCCCCATTTCATTCCATCCCCTCCAGGAGCCCGGCAATGTCCCCATTTCACAGACAAGCAAACTGAGACTCAGGCACACATGACCACTCAGAATCAGGACCTAACCCACCAGGTCTTGCTTCCAACCACAAAACAGGCCCTCTTGTAGGCCCCGCCTTGAATCCAACCCCTTCTCAGTCCTCAGGGACCGCCTCTTCCAGGAAGTCTTCCCAGAATTCAGGGAGACTCTACTCATTTGGACCGTCCTCTCTTCCTGCACTCAGAAAGCAGATGGTTCCAGAAACACCCACAGTGCTTCCACCCTCAGACTGGGGCTGTGTCTCCCTCAGACAAGGATCCTGGTGGCTTGGCCTCTCCCCACCTCCCCTAAGACCTGAGGCTCCCAGAGGACAGGGCCACCACACTCTCCTTCCTTCAGACCAGGAGTCATGAGAGTGAGACTCCCAACCCCTCCTTCTGCACTTCCATCCACAGAGCCCCCGGCCCAAGGCTCTGCCCCAAGCAGGACCTCAGACCATGCCCACGCCCCCTCCTCTCACTCCCTCCTGGCACTCGTTCAGGCCTGGCCCGTACCAGGCAGGCTACCCCCTCCCCTGTCTTGTCCATGAATCCCACCTCTGTTGGGTACCACAGACCCCCCTTTCTCCTCCCCAAACAAATGGGGTCTTGAGTGAGACACTGGGATAACCACACACAAGGCTAGATCTATTCTCGGGGTGAGTGAGGCTGCCAGCACTCGGTGGGGGGGAGTTGGGTTGGTGGGAGCGGTCTGCCCATCCACAACCCCTTGAGGTCCAGCCTCTGGAATCAGGGCCACTCTAAGCTCCCATCCTGGAGGGCTGATACCAACAGCCCTCCCCAGGGAACCCCAGAGCAGACCCACCCCAGACACTTTCATCACTCTCTCCCCTCCTCCAACACAGAGGAGACAGAAGCCTCCGAGCCTAGGTTCAAATCCCTGCTCTTGCCCTCTGGAAGACTTCCCCAAGCCTGAGTCTGGGCATTCGGAAAATGCGTATAACAAACCTGCTCTGCAGAGGCTGCTGCGACTGTAAAGGGGATACATACAGGAATGGCCCGGCGCATAGTAGGTGCTCAATTAAAACCTCTCTCCTCTCTGATCTTCTCTCTCATTTTCTGAGGGCAGTAGGGGTGGAGTGGGACCAGAGAGACCAGGCTGCTAGGGCAGAAAATGGCCTGTCCCAACACAGAAAAAGTCCTCTGTTCGGAACTCAAAACCTCAAACCCCTCAGGGCTGGCAACGGGGCCTCTGGGGACTGGAGTGATTCAGCAGATGCTGTTTTCCCACCCTAGGGAGGGGACCGTGGAGGCAAGTCTGCAAACCAAAGCTCAAAGCCCACTGCCTCCCAGAAGCCAGCTGAGATCAGCCAAGATAGTATCCCCATTTTATGGACAAGTAAACTGAGACACAGAGTGATTAATTTGCCTAAGGCCACACAGCTAGCAGGCAGCTGAACTGATTTCTTTTGACAATTCTGGCTGCTACTAAAATATTTTCCTTCCGGCAGGAGACGTCCCTACTTAAAGGCCTTTCTGTGATTCTGCCTCTGTGTTCGGAGTAAAGTCTAAACTCTATAGCCTAAAAAATGCAAAGCTCCCCACAGCAAGGAGGTGTGGTATAGCAGGAAAAGGACTTGACCTGGAATCAGCCCAATCTGGGGTCAAGTGCCAGGTCGTCCACCTACTTTCGGTTGTGTGTCCATGGGCAACTACCAACCTTCCCTAGAGCCACTTTCCTCATGTGTAAAATGGGGATGATGAGATGGACCCTCCAGGGTAGCCGGCAGGTTACGCATTCATGCTGTCATCATGTATTGATTGAACATCTACTGTGTGCCAGGCCCCATTCAAGGCCCTAAGGACAGAGCAGGGAACAAGACAGAAAAAGCTCCCACCTTCATGGAGCTGATACTCTGCCACAGTAGGAGGGTGGATAGTAAGTGCTCAGTAGCTCAGTCATATCAGACTCTGTGACCCTTTGGACGGTAGCCTGCCAGGCTCCTCTATCCATGGGATTTTTCAAGCAAGAATACTGGAGTGGGTTGCCATGCCTTCCTTCAGGGGGTCTTCCAGACCCAGGGATTGAACTCACATCTCCTGCGTCTCCTGCACTGCAGGAGGATTCTTTATCGCTGAGCCATTGGAGGAGCCCCAAGGATAATAAACAAGCAAATAAACAAAATAGCATAAGCTGCATTAGGGGTTATAAGGAAACAGAGAGAAAGAACCAGAACAATGAACAGAGCAGTAGGGGGTGGGGGGAGCTCCCTGAGGAGTAGACAATGAGCCAGAACAGGAGATGGCCACACCAGAAGCCTGAGGAGCAGCAATGGGCAGAGAAGGAACAGTCACTCCTGTAGAAGGAACAGCAAGTGCAAAGGCTGGGGAATTCAATGAGACCTGGAGCATGTGGGAAAATGCCTGGCACACAGCAGAAAATCGGTAGAGAGCAGATGTCAGTATTACTGCTATGAACCCTTTAAGCTTCTTGAACCTTGCTTTCTTTCTGCTTCTGGAAAATGAGATGCCATGCGGATTCAAGGGACTTCTAGATATCTTCCACGTATCTGAACTCATTTAACAGAACCCTTGTTCCATTATTATTCCTCCCATCTTGCAGGTGGGGAAACTGAGGCTCCTGAGATCCCACAGCCCATACAGGGCAACATTAGGATATGAACCTGGGTCTTGTAACCCTCAGCTCTTGCCCCTGCCAGTCTTCTGTGGTCCCACTGCACTTAGAGCACTCGGTTCCTCCTCCACCCCATCCGAAGACAGCTCTGACTGTTACAAAGTCTCCTGTGACTAACAGAGGTCTGTACCTGGTTGGGCCCACTTCTGTTATTTGGGGCCATCCAGGACCACTCTCTCCCCTCTTACCCAACTCAGCCTGAAAAGTGAAGAAGGTTGACAGGTTCTAGAAAGAGCAGCTGCCACTCCAGGAAACACTTCCCTGTATGTTTTAACTTCATTCCCCTGCCTCACATAGTCAAGGTGATCTAACGACTCTCACTATGCCCATTACACAGATGAAGAAATTGAGGTCCAGAAAGGCAGAGAAAAGTTGCCAGGCCCACCCACCTAGACAGTGGCAGAGGCAGGATCTGAACTCAGATCTCTGTCACTGGAAAGACATCCTGCTGGTCACTTCCCAGACCCCTCAGATGTCCCTCTTTGTATATCTTTTTCAGTCCCTTGCCTGGCTTGTCCTCTGGTGGTGCCAAGAAGGTTAACAGGACAGCTTTCCCCTGATACTTCCAGGGTACCACCAGCCAGGGGTGGCTGAGCTGGCTCAGAACCCCGGGCCCTGAGGAGGAAGCCAAGGGGCTGCGGTACCCCGGCACAGCTAGGGGTACAAGGCCCACATGACTAAAGTGCACGCCCAGGCCCCTGGAGCGAGCAGGCAGGGAGTACCTGACAGGGAGCACCAGACAGGGAGTCAGCCTGGAGCACCGGACAGGGAGTCAGCTTCCATCCTGACTTGACAACCAGGCCCCGCCTCCTGCTTCCTTGATGTCAGGTCAGCACCTCCGCTGCTCAAGGAGCACAGAGAAGGACAAAATGAGCCAGATCTCTGGTGAGAAGTCACCCTGTCCACCCCAGGCAAGTAAGAAAACCATTCAAAAGTCATTCTTTAAAGGCATTACGATAATGGTGGTAGCAACTACTTTCTCAGAGTCTACTGCATGCCAGGAACCAGGGCATCCCAGAAGTTATCTCAAGTGACAGCAACCCTGAGAGGCACATGCCTCATCTCCATCTTACAGAAGGGGAAACTGAGCCACAGACTCAAACAGCTATAAGCAACAGAGTCAGGATTTAAACTCTGTGCTCTTTCGTGTTGCCTCTTAGTGACATTTAAATGGAATGTGTGCTTCTGGAGAATATCTGGGGACTGAGGGAAGAGAGACAACTCTGAATGGGGTGGAGAGGCTCTGGAGGAAGGAGTTAGGCCTGAAAAGTTGGGCCTTTGGGGAGGCAGGCACCCAGGATGAACCCCAGTTCCAGGGCATCTGTTCTGTGTGACCTTGGGCGAGTCTCTTCCCCTCTCTGATACCTCAAAGGCAAGCATCAGTGCTGGGCTTCCCAGAGCTCAGCAAACACGAAGGACAGGGGCAAAGTCATCTGGGGACACACAGGGAGGACGTGTCCAGATGAGGGATGAGTGCGGCCCTGAAGAGGGAGAGGGCTCAAGGAGCAGAGGCAGGAGCACTGGGCCACGAGGTGGGCAGGAGGCCTGGCAAGAGGAGGCCGTGGGAGAAGGGAGGCCAGGGGTGTAGCAGGGGCCGCAGTCTGGTCTGGACAAGACAGGACGAGCAATGGGAGCGGGGAGCACAGCTCAGGCCTGCCCAGGGTGCCTCACTCCCGCCCCCAAAGAACCCTCCTTCAGCCTGTGCCAGCAACACCAAGACCAGAGCAGCAGCCCTTCCCACATCATCCCCTCCTCTGGTCCTCCATGGAGCAGCCACCACCCCCACTCCCTCCCTGCACAAGCCTCTTCCAGAGCACCCAACACCAGCCCTCCCCTGGGGAACCCCAACTCCTGGCCCAGCCACAGCCCCTCCACATGGGGACCACCGCATCTTAGAGACAACATCTCCCTCTCCTTAGCAACCACCAACACCAAGCCCAGACAGCCAGCCTCCTCCCTCTGTCTCCTCCTCTCTCCATGGAGACCACAATGCCACAAAGGCAGCTCCCTTGCCACAGCACCCGACCTGGACAACAACTCCCTCCTCGTGGCCACCACCAACACAGCCACAGTGACAGTGACAGTCTTGGCCTCTCTCCTCTCAAGGGCCGCCACCAGCCCCAGCTGGGACAGCTCTTGCCAGCTTCCCTGCCTGTGGCCTCCTAGTGTGAGACTGCTCTCCTGCCTCCTTACAAGTTCAATGACACTGGATCTGGCCTGGTTCTGATGCTGCCGGCACTTCTCTGCTCCCAGCTCACTCCCAGCCCCTCAGTCTTCCCCTGTCTACATGGAAAGGCCCCCACCCGAGGCAGAAGAGGCCATGATCTCCCAGGCCATCCCCTGGAAGCCAGTCCTTCCACCCCCAGCTGGGGTACAGATGTCCCCGGCCCTGCTGGGGCTCAGCCAGGCCCAGCTCAGGCTCTCAGCTGGGCTACAGGGCAGGAGTGGGATCTCTGAGCCAGCAGGGGCTTCCTCCCCACCCTCCCCAGTGGACTGGCCCAGCCCCTCAAAGACCCACCGTTCTGCCAGCTGCCTCACAGGCCCTGTGGAAGGGAAGCTGGGGAGGAGCAGAGTGGGGGTGCCTGCAGCTGGGGGCAGGGGCGAGGGAACAGGAGGCAGAGGCCGGGCTACATCACGGGTTTTCAAGGCCAGGTCATGTGAGCCGTGATCACACACAGCTACACACTCACACACCGTGAGAAGGACCCTGTTCTTACCAGATCTCTGCAGGTGGAAGGAGCCCCTCTGACCAGTGAAGCTCTGTCCCTGGCCTGGTCTCAGGCAGGTCCCCACGGTAACAGCAGCGGCGGTGGCAGCAGTGGAGTCTCAGGTGCGGCGGCAGCTTTTCACCCAAGTCCTCTCCTTCTGTGAGGAGGAGGAGGAGGAGGCAAGGGGAGAAAGGGGAGGGAGGGAGAGGAGAGGAGTGGGGGACAGCAGGAGGGAGGGAGGAGGGAAAAATGCTGAAGTCTTGAAGGGTACACTCACTTCTTTCTTAGGTTTCCCATGGCAACCGAATATACCACAAATGAATATCAGTGTGAGAAGAGGGAGGGAAGGAGTGGAAGGAGATGGAGGCAGAGATGGAGAGAGATGGAGGCAGAGAGATGGGGTGATGAGAGCAGAGAGATGGAGACAGAAAGATGATGGGGCAAGAGACAGGGAGGGGAAGGGGCTCGAGACCCAGACGGAGGAAGGGGACTCCCAACCCTACCCCACAAGTTGCAGGGGTGAGAAGAGGGGAGGGGTGGGGGCCACAAGGCTTCTTCCAATCTCTCCATGGCCCCTGGGCAGGAGGTGCAAACAACAGATGGAGAGATTTTCTGGGAGCTGAAGGGCCCCCATTCCCACCCACCTCATCCCTTCCCATGTCCTTCACTCCTAGCTGGGCCCACAGCCTGGAGGGTCCTCCCAAGTCATGGTCCCAGCCCCACACCTCACTTCCCATCACAGACACACCCAAGTGGGGATGGCCACACGCACCCCACACTGACCTGATGCCCAGTACCCACGCACACCCCTCCAACCACACCGCCCTCTTCTTAGTCACCCCAACACTGACTGGGCCCGCCCCCTTCTACAGCTGGGCCTCTTCCTCTCTGCTGCAGGGAACAAGCACCCCTCCCCTACCCCAGCACATCTCTTGTTCAGAACTTTGCGAGGACTGGCACCCACCCCTGTGGCCCCCCACCTATGCTCTGCCAGGTGTAGTGTCTCTGCCCCGCTGCTCACACACCCTTAGAGCAACGTACCTGTCTGACCTCCACCTGCAGAGACTCACAAACCCCCGACAGACATGCCGAATCTGCCCTCCATCTGTGCGCACACGTGCACATGCATACACTCATCCCGTCCCGCGGAGGCCCCTCTCTGCCTGGCCCCACACCTCATCAGCCCAGATGGTCCTCCTGGCCCTCCCCCGCAGGCAGGGGCTCACACCTCGGCCCCCTCGACACGGCCATTCACAAACATATTGTAGACCCACCGCGTGCTGACAGCCAGCGGCAGCAATGAAACAGAAACACACACTCCGCCACCCCCCTCCCATTCGCCCTCCCCGCGATGCCTCAAATCCACCACCCCCAGCCAGAGCAGCTAAGGAAGCAGCCAGCTAGCTCCAGCTCCAGGTCCGGAGGGACGCTCTTCCCTCTAGCTACCGGGCTCACACTTGACCCTGCACCCAGTGGCCAGCAGGGATGGGACGCACCCTGCAGGGATGGGCTACACACTATAACCTCACACACACACTGGCACCCATGGGGCACACCCAGACAGCAACCAACCCCCCAGAATTTCACTCTCCCTCAGACACGTGTACACACAGACCCTGAGGTACTGGACCCAGCTGCCCACAGAACCAGACACTGGGGCGTCTGCCCTAACTTGGCGACTGGCACATGTGTCAACATACCTGAGACATTGCACAGACACAGGTCAACACACTCACAGAAACACATCGGCCCCTGCTCACTGCGGACCATACCCCATGCACACCCAAACAAACAAGCCCACAGGGGCCCCTGTAGGCACACACAGGCCAACACATACGTGCATCCCCAAGCTGGCTCACTCTGGGGGGCCACTCTGCACACGCATAGCCACGCCTGCATCCGCGCCCATCTCTCCCAGGGCAGTTCACAGAGGCGCCCCCCATCCGGCCCACACCCACTTGACCCACACACCCCATCGAAAACACGGGGCATCGGCGGGTCCTCATTTCGGCCGCCCCCTCGGCCCTGTTTCCGTGGGCGCGGGCCGGTTTATGATCGCGCACACCGCGCCGAGCCCAGAGGCCGTGAAATTGGCTTCGAGCGCCGGGAGATGCGGCTGCAAATTCTAAGCACAGGGAAGTAAGGTGGAAACCCGGCCAACGCGGCCGGGCCGGCAGCGCGGGGCTGGGGCTCCGCAGAGCGGCAGGCGGCCGGGATGGGACCCCGCGGAGTCCCGGCTGCCGCGCTGGCGGCGGGGCGGCGGAGGCCGTATGGGCTCTCCTGCCTCCTCCGTCCTCCTCCCCCGCCCCTCCGGCTCTGGCTCCGGCCCCGCCGCCGCGCACGTGCCCAGTAAGAGGCCCGGGTACACCGCGTGGGCCAGCCTGGGACTCGCCCCCTGGGCGGAGACACCCTGCCGCCCGCCAGGCCCCGGATCTGCCTCGGCCAGCGTGCCCACCGGATGAACAGCCTCGGGCCGCCGCTACGCGACTCTGCGTCGCCGCCTCCTCCTGGACGCCTTCCTGGCTCTCCACCCTCCTCCTCCCGGCTGCTCAGCTCCGCACTCCACCCCCGCCTCTGGCCTCTGCTCACAGGCACAGCCGCAGGCTCAGCTCCACCCGCGTCCTCGCACCAAAGGCAGGGAGACGGGAGGGCATCGCTCCTTCCAAGATGCTGGGGCAGGCCCTCTCCAGCCTCACTTCCTCCCCACCCCACCGCACTTCAGTTCTTTACCAGCAGTGAGGCCTTGAACCGTGACCCACACTCTGCCTCCATCTCTCCTCTGTGCAACAGCGAGGGTCGTTCTGAGGGTTTGACGAAGGATTCCTTGAGCAGGCTTAGAACAGCAGTCAGTGAACACGAAGGTTACTAATCAGTGTTAGTCAGTATCGGCCTGGGTCTTAATGTCGTGTCACTCAAGGGAGGGCGCCTAGCTTCTCTGTGTTCAGGCCCCCTTTGGATATCGGATATGGCTTTGATGCCTACCAGGTTGTCGTGGGAGGAGTCCGGAAGATTCCCTGGAAGAGGCAGCAGCCCCCTCAGCTGCCATCCACCCCACAAACAGGGTGAATTCATCTTCTGGAAATGCACTAAAAAATGCAGGTTCCTGGGCTCCCCATCAACCCTACTGAATTCAAATCTCTGCCAGCAGGGCCTGAGGATCTGCATCTAAATAAGTACCCACAGACTCTGATCCTCTCTGACAGAAAGGATAATGCTGGATTTCTTAGCTCTGATTTTAGGGTTATTTAGGTTGTTGTGTGGTTGATCTCCAAACTTCATGTCCAGACTCATTGTCCCAAATTCCACTCCGGGCTTTCCTACCTCCAGGCCTCAGCTCACATGGTCTCCACCTGGCATGCCCCCACCCCAGAGGCCAGCTGGACCTCTTCCACAATCCTCCAGCCAAAATTAAACAAGATAATAGACAGTATTTTGCCCTGAGCCTGGCTCGTAGTGGGTGTGCAATCCTGGGGACTCTGCAGTGCCCAAAGCGGAAGCCATCACCACCTCTCCAGCTCTGCTTCCAAGGCTGGCTCAGCACCAGTCCACGGTCTGCCGGGTCACAGACTAACAGGGACCGCCCGTCAAGCAAGCCCTACTGTGTGCAGGCCCCATGCCAGGCGCCTGGCAGACAATCCGGGTGTCTCGTGTCTCCTCAGGACAGGAACTCATCTCTGGGAGTTCCTGTCTGAGTCCCAGGCACACAGCAGTTATACTTGAGCGAGACATCCTTGTAATATGTATGTGTGTGTATGTGTATGTGTGTGTGAACTGAATACAAAATACATCAGCCCATTCTCAGTAGCTGGTAGATGAAAGAAAGTTGTTCAACATGTACCTTTTGAGGGCCTGCTAGTCTCTGCCTGTTTGGTGCTGACACACTGTGGGAACAGAAGACCTCCCCCCAACCCACTCCAGGTAATGACAAGGGCGGGGAAGAGAGGGTGGCAGGCAGGCTGACCCCACAGCCTGTGTCTCCCCCCACATCCAAGGAGAACTGTAGGGGAAGAGAGGTGATAGAGACAGGCCAAGAAGGGAAACTGAGTCAGCCTTGAGGCAGGACCCTTGGGAATGGCTCCCTGCTTGCCCAAGAGAGGTGCTGACCAGTGTGCACGCACACACACAGAGACACACCCACAAAAACATGCCCTGCTCCCCTCCCAGCCCCTCTATACACTCCACTGGGAGGTATGCTGCTCCCGGGTTCTTCTCATACTTCCTCGGGCTATCCCAGCCTGGCTCTAGAAAACAATTTCTATGCATTTCAGGGAATGAAACTACAGGCTGAAAAGAGAGAAGGATGGACACACACACACACACACATAGCCCAAGCCCCATTCCAGGGAACCAGGAATGAATAAAGGAGACAGATGGGAAGGGGGAGGGAAATCATCTAATTGACACCTACTATGTGCCAGACACAATGCTACATGCTTGTCATTCCCTTATGTAACCAACCCGAGTTAGGAATTCAGTACCACTACCCCCACTTTACATTGAGAGACAGAACCTTCTGGAAGTGAATTCTCTTTCCCGGGACACACATCAAGGAGACAAAGAGGCAGAACGGGGGCCCTGAGTTCCTGCTCTTGGACAAGTCAGACAGGGAGAGGGAGGAGGAGTGGTCTGGGGGGCCCCAGCTGAGGCTTTGACAGCCTCAGGCCTGAGGAAGATGATAATCCTAGAGCGTCATCCCCTACATTACCTAGGGGAGCCCCTACGGAGCACCCACTGTGCAGCCAGCACTGTGCTAGGCACTGTGGGAGAATCTGGGAGCAAGGCCTGCCTTCCAGAATGTCACAGATCAATACAAAGGGAGGGGGCGCAGGGGCTGAGACCCAGGAGCCTTACTGCCCTTCTGTCCCTGCAGCCACACCCACTGCTTCCCTGCAGTAGGGTCACTGCCCCCATTTCCAGACAAGCAAAGTGAGGCCCTGAGAGGTCCCTCAGAGAGAGGGGAACCCAGAGATGCCCCGGGTCCCCTAGCAAAAGGCTTCATCAGTTAATGGTTAACAATGCAAAGAGTACACTCATGGGTCTTCCAGTCCTGGTTCTGCTGCTGTGTGGTCAGAGCTGGTCAGTAACCTCTCTGTTTCTTGTCTGGGAAATAAGGAATAATAACAACTGTACTGCAGAAGGCTTGGTGGGATTAAACGAGTACGCCTATAAAGAGCTTCCCACCAGGGCTGGCTCTCAGTACAGGCTCGATGAATATCAGCTAATATCATTATTATTATCACTATAATTATTGCTGTCAGCAGCACCGTGCAGCCAGCGCCCTTTCCCTGGCACCCCGGGTGTAAGCTTTCCCAGGTGGTTCCCCAGTCCTCAGGGGCTCTCTAGGGCCTCTCTGGGGGCTGTCTGCAGAGCTGGAGGTGTCGGGGAGGAGGGGATTCTATTATTCCAACCCTCCCAGACACCATCCCCAGTACTAGTGACAGCGCCTCTGCCCCAGGTGCTCATTGAGCCAGGAGAAGGTAAATTTAATAGGGGATTGGGCTGAGACAGCAGGAGGCAGAGGATTGAGTTAACCTGGACTATTAAAGCTTTCCCTAAAGAGGCCTGACTTGTTAAGGAGACTTGGGGTTCAAGGCAATCTGCTTCCTGGCTGTTGGGTCTGCACAGCACGCTGTCACAGCAGTTTTGGAGCGGGGGACATGGGGGTGGGGTGGCAGGATGGAGGACCTGGCTTGGGGGCACTGGAGCTGAAGTGGTGAGAGTAGCTATGATGGGTACCATCCCGACTGCCCAGGGAGGTGCCACTCTCTCCTGCTCAGCAGTAAGCCTCGGAGGCAAGCAGCCGCCACCTCGGAGACAGACAGGGAGGCTGATCCCTGCGTCACACACAGCCAGGACAGAGCAGAGGTGTCACTGGAACGAGGACTGTGTCCACAGCAGGCACCTTGCCAGACCTCAGGGGACAGGGAACCAGCCTGGGGAGCAGTCTCAGAGCCCCCGATGAGCACCCCAGGCCGACCCCACTACAAAAGGCTTGGCGCTGGATGCAGCCGTTCCTATCAGTCGGGCCACCTCGGAATCTCCTGGGGCCCCAGAACAAGCAGGCACTGGACTGGAGTCAGGAGGCGTCTACTGCCGCCACTGAGCTCCTTGGCCTTGGGCTCCTCACCCTGACACTTCCCACTCCTCGCCCCACTGCAGAGAGCTCTCTGTCCCTCTGTTAAATGCAGGTGCCCTGCCAATCAAATGGGGGTCTCCCCACACCCACCAGCAGGGGAGTTCTTACTAAGGAATGAAACAATAGCTTACTTTGCCCTCTGGACCTCAGTTTGCTCATCTGTCAAATGGCCACATAATAGCCGGCCTGCCAGCCTCACAGGACTGCCATAGGATCCAAGGAGAGAAAAGAAAGCTCTTGACAAAGTTCGACTTAAAGCAAAACAGGGGAACAGCTGCTCTAGGTGGGGCGGGGGGGCACAGAAGGCCAAGGGATGGGGCTCACTTCTACCATGGGCTGGACATCTGGCCCCCCAGAAGCCCACTGCCTCCTGTAATTCCCCCCTCAAGTCCCTAACCATCTCCCAGGTGACAGATGAGAACTGGAGGCCCAGAGAGATGACAAGAATGTCGATATCACAAAACACAGAGTGGCAACATGGAGTGAGAGCCAAAGGTCTCCGGCTCCCTCACTGTGGCTGTTTTCTGTTGTCATCTGCACTGACACACACACACACACACACACACATGTTCACCCACCAGAACACACTCATCTGAGGGTCTGTGAGGCCTGACTAGGATGGGGTGGAGAAAAGGGACTGGCAGGGTCCCAGGCAGAGGGGCGAGAGGGGACATGGGTAGGCGGAGGCAGCAGAGATGTGCCACTGGGGGGGGGCAGGCCTTGTGGAAATGGGTCCACATCCACTCAGGAAATGGGGCTTCTTGGGAAGGACTGCTCACTCCAAAGCTCCACCCCTCTCCCCTTCTCACCTCTCAAAACACAGGGATGTGACCCCGTTGAACCACATACCCTTACGGTGACACCTCCCTCACCTGCCCACTGACATCATCCTGGTCCTTGGGGGTGACCTCTCACACCGCTGTCCCAGTGACGTCACTGGCAACCTGGAGCTGACGTCACACCCAGAGATCCTCACTGACGTCACACAAACACACTTCTCCCTGAGACCCCCCTTCAGTTACTCTGCTTCTTTCCTGCCCTGGGTTCAATGGCCCAGAGTTCCCGCTGGTGTACACAGCTCACTCAGGACAGGCATTTACAGACAGCACCTGTGTGTGTGTGTGTGTGTGCAGGCACAGACCTTACTCTCCCCGGACACATGTTTACACATATATGTGGACGCACATGCCCTGCTGATGGCCTAGACATGACACGTCCCACAGGTGCCCATAGGCTCTGAGAACAGGTGTGTGAGCCAGGCACACACACATAGACACATGCAAATACTCTCCCCCCAGGCCGCTCTCCAGATGAAAATGTCCCTCCTCCGTAACTAAATCTGGTAGCCTGGGGCCTGCAGCTTCCACCACATCCCTCCAGGTGCTGCCAGCACCCCCTCCTCCCCCCTTCTCTCCTCCGACAGCCTGGCCTGCTGACAGCAACAGCCGCAGCCCAGACACACACTCACACACACACACACTCTCCAGTCCAACACCTGTGTCTCGGCAAGGGGATCCAAGCGCCCTCCAAAGGCAGGCACTGGGGTGGGAGGGGTCCAGGTGGAAGGGACACAGCAGGGAGCCCAGAGCTGCAGAAAGTGCCTTCAAGTACCACGTACCACGTTTCTCCGGAGCCGAACCCAGCAAGGGTCAGCACCACCATCCCAGTCATCTCGCTTCTTGGGCATGCCTGACACACCACAATCTGGCCACCTCTGTCCTGGACACAAGCTCCCCCAGTGCACACATAGACAAACACACAGCCTTCTCCCCTCCAAATATTCTGCTGGACCACGGACAGAGAGAGTGTGTGTGTGTGTGTGCGTGCGTGTGTGTGTGTGCGTGTGTGTGTGTGTGTGTACAGACAGAGCAGAGTCCATCCCTGCACACAGCCTTGTGTGCGCACACAGAACACACATCCTTTCCCACGTGTACACATCATCTTACCAACCAACACACCCACCCCTTGTTGCCCCCCTCTTCTGCCAGTTGTTGGAACACACACACACACACACACACACACACACACACACACACCAAACCAGCATTGGCCTTGGCCCTGCCAGAGCTGCAGTCTGCCGATTTCTGCTGCCTCCCTGCTTGCCCCACACCAGCGCCATCAGAGGAAGGGGCAAAGCCTTCGCAAAGGTCCCCACCCCTTGGGAGCCCCCACTCCCCAATTCTGGTCCTCTTACCAAACCATCGCCCTCCTGCGGGGAAGGGGAGTAAAGCCCCACCCTAGCTCCCACCCCCCCACCTCAGCTGTCATCCCGCACCAATCAACTCCCCCTTACCAGCTAGAAGATGAATTCCTTGACACCCGCACCACTCCCTGAAAGAGGGGTGTGAGGGCCCCCGAATGGCAAAGATGGGGGCAGAGAGGCGCGCTGTTGTACTGGCTGGCACGACCGTCCACCATCAAACCTCTGCACCACCCCCCGAAACTGCTCACCTCACCGACCGTCCTCCTTGTCCTCCCACCCCGCCTCCGTCCACCATCCCCAGCCCTGCACAGGGTGGTCCTCCCCGAGGAGGGAGGGGGGCGTCTCAAGGGGATCCCGCGACCCAGGAGGTGCCGGGGGTGGCTTTCCCCGTCTAAACCTCCCCCGGCTGAGTTCTCCTCCAAGCCCCACCCCCATGGCGGAGCGGGTGTCCTCCGGTCCCAGCGCCCACTCCCACCGTCTGGGCCGGCCGTGGGCTCTCAGATCCGAAGGAATTCACTCACCTCCGGCCCCTGCCGGGCTCCTGGCCGAGCACCGCCTCCGATCGCGGCGGCTGCGGGGCCTGCGCACGAGAGTGAGTGCGAGAGCGGGGCGATGCGCTCGGCGCCCGGCGGGCTTGGTGCGTGGCGTGTGTCTGTGGCGCGGCCGGTGTGTCTGCGAGCCGCCGCCGGGTGCGCGCAGACCCCGCCGCCCGCCTCGCGCCTCTGCCCCGCCGGGGCCCGCGCCCGGGAGGGGGTTGGAGCGCAGCGTGCGTCAGGGGCCGCGGCCGCGGGCTGTCCGCCGCCCTCGCCGCCCGCGCCCGCGCCCTCCGCAGGCCTCGCCGCAGCGAGACCCCTCCCGCCCCCTCTCCAGGCTCGATGCCGCCGCGGACACACGCACGCTCACAGACACACGCCCGCTGGGCCGGGGCCGCGCCGGGCTCCGCCGCTGCCAGCCGAGGCCCCGCAGACGACCAAGTCCCGATCACGCCCTGGCCCCCGGCCCCGCTGACCCTGCGGGGACCCGGTCCCACCGCCGGCCCCCGGCGCATTCAACAGCTGGAGGCAAACTTACGGCGGGGCGAGCCGCCCTAGGTGCGCGGCGCCCCCCAGCGCCCGCCCGAAGATGCCTGCAGCCCCTGGACTTCCCCCTCCCCAGCAGTGGACCCACCGCCCCCACACCCCATCCCCAGCAGCCCGCTCCCCGATCTCTAGTCCTGTGGTCAACCCCTGGCAACTGGAGGAGTGTGGCTGCTGTGTTCCCATTTTACAGGCAAGACAACTGAGGCTTGAGGAGTGCAGGGAGTCCCCCAAGGTTAGAAGCCAGCTTGGTAGCAGAGACAGTACTACCAGACTCCAGGTCTGTCTGTCCTTGAACCAGGACTCTGAGCGGTGCTCACTACCTTTCCCCAGCCCTCGCGAAGTATGGCCAGGGGCGCATTGTGCTCTGCTGCAGCCCAGAGATGCTTCCTAAGGCTTTGGAGCCCTAGCCTCTCCCTAGCCACCCACCGTCCCCCACATAAACACAGAGGGAGGAGATGCAGGAGGAATCTCTGGCATGAGGGGCCTATAACCCCCCACCCTACACACATACACACACACACACACACTTGGGCACACAAGCACCCAGTGAGAAGATTTGGCTTATGTCCCTCCCGTGCAGAAAGAAACAGCCCCCTCCTTGGCCCCTGGGGCCCGCAAACCTACTGGCTGAAGCCCGGCTAGGGACAGGCCTTAGGCGTCTCAATCACTTTTATGGGGCCGCATGCGCCAATGCCAGCCCTCAAGTCGTGCACAGCAAAATGGGCTGCAGGAACTCCCAGAAGAAGCATCTCATCCGGGCCAGAAATGGAAGAGACTCTCTGGAAAAAGCCATTGCCTGAGCTGAATCAACGGATGAGTAGGAGCTGGTCAACTGAAGAAGGTGGAGGAGGATGTCCCAGACTGCGGGAACATCATGTGTAAGGGCACAGAGGCATGAGACCACCTGGTGTGTGCGAGGAACTCCTCGGAGTTTAGGTGTTACTAGAGCATAAAGAATCTGTTCAGAAATTCCTCTATTTTGTCAACTGAGAACCGAAAAGCAGGTCCAGGCATGGAGGGCAGACAAGCTCTGAGAATTAGGCCACCGAGGTCACGGTTTCTTTGAGTAGGAGCAAAACTGTTGGGTGTCCCACTTCTGCCCTCCACAACTGCACTCCAAGCTGGCTGGCACACTCCTATCCACCCTTCAAGGCCCCTTGCTGCAGACCCAAACAAGCCATTACGTTGTCTCTGCCCTCTAAACTGAGCTCTCCTAGAGGTCAGGGACCATATGGACCATATGGACCATATGGCCCTGCACAGGGCCGGGCGAGAAGCAGGGTCCCAGCCGAGAGTCCTTGCTAGAAGGAACGACTCGCGCACCGCACCGCCCACCTCAGGCGGACGCACAACAGCCTCTGCGCCCTCTGGTGGATCTAGGGAGCAACAACAGAAAGCTCCCCAATCTACCCCTATGGCTGAGGCTCTGCGGTGCAGAGGCCTGCCAGAGGCGGGCGCTGGAGGAGGTCAACCAATTCTGCTCCGGCCCAAGAACCTCAGCAATGATTCCAAGGAATACAAGGCAGCAAAACAGTCTGTTCTGGTTCAGTTTGCGTGACTTTCCTAGTCCTCTGCCAAAGGACAAGTCACACCCCTCTCTGAGACTCGTGCCCCCGTGTGTGTTAAATGGCTTCGGTCGTTGTCTGACTGTGCGAGCCTATGGACTGTAGCCCACCAGGCCCCTCTGTCCATGGGATTCTCCAGGCAAGAATACTGAAACGGGTTGCTTTGTCGTCCTCCAGAGGATCTTCCCCACCGAGGGATCGAACTCGTGTCTCTTAGGTCTCCTGCAATGGCAGGCAGGTTCTTTACCACTAGCGCCACCTGGGAAGCCCCTCTGAGCCTCAGTTTCCTGCTTTGTGATATAAGAATAACAGAAGCAGCCCTGTCTCCAGCACAGTGCTGGGACTTACTACGAGGGCACTCCCTTCCCCTTGGAACCTCCAAGTCTGGTGGATTAGCTCTGAAATTACTTTAAGCTCTGAATCCATTCTAAGATTCTCCCTTCAGAGGCTTTGTCCTTAGCAGGCAGACATAAATTGGCAAGACTTTCAGACTCTTAACTTAGTCACTGCCACCAGGTAGAAGATGGAATTGACCTAGGCTAACTAGGGTCATGGTGGTTCACATGATCTGGACACCCAACTAAGCTTTCTCTAGACCAGTGCCGTCCAATAGAACATTCTATGGTGGTGGAAAGATTATATATCTGCATCATCCAATACAGTAACCACTAACCACATGTGGCTATTGAGTGCTTGAAATTGTGGCTAGTGGGACTCAGGAACTGCATTTTTAATTTTTATTTTATTAATTTAGATTTAAATGGCCATATGTGGCTAGTGGCAACCCTGTGAGTTAGCACAGGTCCAGAAGTACAGCACCTTTCTCCCTACAATGGAGCCCAGACAGAGCTAATACATAACACACACACGCACACACACACACACGCACGACCCTGAGCTCCCTGACCGGACCTGGGGGTAGAGATGAATCCACTGCTTGCAATCTCTAGCTGGACAGGTAAGGTTGAGACAAACGCAGGCAGCAACAAATCCATCCCCATGGTCCTTGTCCTAGGTTAGGACTTACCATCTCTCACTTGAACACCTGCAACAACCTCCCTCATCACCCACCTATTTCAACCCTCCAGTAGCCCATGCAGAGATGAAGTGTATTCCTTTTTTCATGATGATGCTGAGTGATTGACAGCAGCTACCTGGGTGCTTCCTTTGCAGTGTCATGATCGATTGGTGATGTCTGCCTTGGGTGCAGACACAGAGATGAATGGTACACCCTCCCTGCTAAGGAATAAAACCCAAACTTCCTGCCTTGCCCAAATAAGACTCTCAGCAGTCAAGCCCTTATTTACCTTTCCAGCATCATCTCGTATCATCCTACACATGCTCTGGATCCCAGATACCAGTGCCTGCCCTTTCCAGAACATACCATGAATCTCTCACCTCTCCACACTTTTGTGCTTTTGAGCATGCTGTTCCCTCAACTTGGAAGATTTTCCTCCTTTCCTATTCCTTCCCCACCAGTCTACTTCTAGTCTGTCATCAGGTACTGCTCAAAGTCTGCCTCCTCAGTGAAGCCTTCCCTGACCACCCGTGAGCTGAGCTGACCAAGGTACTTCTTCCTCCACTGGCTCCCAGAACTGTCTGTGCAGGCCTTAATGACAGCACACATCACATCCTACTATTATTCACTCTCATGTGTGTCCTCCCCCAAATTATTTCTCACGCTGACACCTCTCTCATAGTAGCTAGCTTGTATGGGGCTCACTCAGAGCCAGGCGCTGTGCAGGGGGCCCTTAACAGAAATGATTCTCATTAAAAAGTCACAAAGTTTAAAAAAAAAAAAGTCATAAAATGAACATTAGAGATTTTTTGTTTTGGGAACCCAGCACCTCTCCCCCTTCCCACAAGCCTCCCAAGTTCCTCTCTCCCCACTGCCATGTATAGTCTTGGTGGAATTTGGGTCAAGGTGCCACCCCCAGCCCCAAGCTGGGCTAACTGAGTTGTGACTAGAGAGATGTATGGACGGGAAAAGCAGCCACAGCAGAACCATCCCAGAAGCCTCAGTGCCAGATGAGGTGCAGGCATTTCCAGCTGCCTGGCCCCAGACCCTGGGATCTTCCAATAGTGCCTGGGAGTTGCCCCTCTCAGCCCACCTGCAAGAGCCCTAAATTGACCAGATGTGGCTCACACCCAAATGACCGCAACTGCCTTGGCCACGTCACCATAAGAACCTGTTTCTGGAAGATCTTACTTTCTGCAGGCTTAGAGAAAAGAGGAGTGAGAGTGTGAAGAGCCCATAAATTGCTAAAAAAGCTTCATGGGCTGTTCAAGGTGAATACCAAGATCTACCCTTTGTACTTAGGTAACTTTTTTTTCATTCAGTCTACATGGCATTTTGAATTGATGCTAAAAAAATTAGGTTAAGTGATTGTTCCAGAGAAACACACACACACTGACCATGTATGGGGTGTCATATTCCTATTTTGGATCCAGACCAAAAATCAGATTTTCTGCTGTGCTTCCAATGCTAGAACCAAGGGCTATGATCATTCAGAACAGGAACCAGTGATGAGATTCAGAATCCAGAGGACAAATAATGAAAATTCCCCTACTAAAACCCCCGCCTCTTGTCCACCATGGAACCGTCCCAGATTGAATATAGAGAGACAGATGTGGGCTGTCTTCTTGGGAAAGTGGGGCCACTTAGCTGAGGGCATTTTGTTTTGCTGGGCTCTGTGACAGGTAAGGGTGTGCCAGGTTAAAGGTAGAGGTTCAGTTCAGTTCAGTTCAGTCATTCAGTCATGTCCAACTCTGCGACCCCATGAATCGCAGCACGCCAGGCCTCCCTGTCCATCACCATCTCCCAGAGTTCACTCAAACTCATGTCCATCGAGTCGGTGATGCCATCCAGCCATCTCATCCTCTGTAGTCCCCTTTTCCTCCTGCCCCCAATCCCTCCCAGCATCAGAGTCTTTTCCAATCAGTCAACTCTTCGCATGAGGTGGCCAAAGTACTGGAGTTTCAGCTTTAGCATCATTCCTTCCAAAGAACACCCAGGGCTGATCTCCTTCAGAATGGACTGGTTGGATCTCCTTGCTGTCCAAGGGACTCTCAAGAGTCTTCTCCAACACCACAGTTCAAAAGCATCAATTCTTTGGCACTCGGCTTTCTTCACAGTCCAACTCTCGCATCCATACATGACCACAGGAAAAACCATAGCCTTGACTAGATGGACCTTTGTTGGCAAAGTAATGTCTCTGCTTTTTAATATGCTGTCTAGGTTGGTCATAACTTTTCTTCCAAGGAGTAAGCATCTTTTAATTTCATGGCTGCAGTCACCATCTGCAATGATTTTGGAGCCCCCCAAAATAAAGTCTAACACTGTTTCCACTGTTTCCCCATCTATTTCCCATGAAGTGAAGGTAGAGGTTAGGGAGCAAATATTGCTGGGCATAAAAAGGATGAGAGGATTTGGAGCTGGGAATTGAGGGAAGGTTGGCAATATAAGGACTTCTCGGTGGGGTTCAGTGGTTAAGAATCCACCTGCCAATACAGGAGACAGGGGTTCAATACCTGGGTCAGGAAGATCCCCTGGAGGAGTCAACTCATTCCAGTATTCTTGCCTGGGAAAACCCATGGACAGAGGGGCCTGGCAGGCTACAGTCCATAGGGTTGCAAAGAGTCAGACACGACTAAGGGACTGAGCCCACACACTTCAGCAATATAAGCCCCTCCCCCAACTTCGGCCTCCCCTACCACCTCTCCCCACCACTTCCTTTAGGAACGTCTACATGCTTATCATATGTCATCTGTTGCTGTGGTACAGATTACCTCGAAGCTCAGTGGGTTCAAATAGCAAAAGAATAACTATTATTTCACAATTCCTGTGGTCAGAAATTTGGGAGTGAATGATTTCAGCTTCAGCTTCCTGGTGGCTCAGTGGTAAATAACCCACCTGCAATGCAGGAGCCACAGGAGGCTCGAGTTAGATCCCTGGCCTGGGAAGATTCCCCTGGAAGAGGACATGGCAACCCACTGCAGTAGTCTTGCCTGGAGAATCCCATGGACAGAGGAGCCTGATGGGCTACAGTCCATGCGGTAGCAAAGAGTTGGACACGACTGAAGCAAGTTAGCATGCATGCATGATTCTGGCCTGAGATCTCTCATAAGATTGCAGTCAAGGTGTCTGGCCGGGGCTGCACTCATCCGAAGACTGCCCTGGAGGGCCTGTTTCCCAGATGGTTCATTCATTTGGCTGGCAAGTTTGTGCCGACTGTTGGCCAGAGGCCTCAGTTCCTAGTCACATGGCCCTCTCAGTAGGACGCTCGAGTGTCCTCACAGCATGGCAGCTGCTTCCCTCAGAGTGAGAACAGGGAGGAAGCCATCATTCTCACATGACCTATCCCCAGAAGGTACACACTGTCATTTAGGCCATTTCCTATTGTGTACACAGGTCTTCCCTGTTCACTGTGGGAGGGGACGACCCAGGTGTGAATTCAAGGAGGAAGGTAGCGTCAGGAGCCGTCTTGGCAGGCCAGTGGGCTTGAGGTAGATCAATTGTATTTAGGAAAATTGAGGAGGTTCCATGTTCTGCACTCAGACTAGCAAGAGTGAAAACAGGACTGGGGGTGTGGATAAAGGAGCTGGAGGATCTAATTTCATAAGATTAGGTCTGGGTCTATCATCCTCCAAGAATCAAGGGCAATTCAAAGTCAATGGGGCTTGAAGAATGTACATAAAATTCCTGATGAAGCCAGGCAAGAATGAAGGGTGGCTTGGTGTGTGGCCCCCATGAGAGGGTGTCTGTGAGGGCCAGAGGCTAAGACCGGACCCTGGAGGATATTTTGAAATGTCCAGGTAGATACCTTTTGATCCAGAAATCCAGTTATAGGAGTGGCCCCAGGGAACCTCATTAGGGCTGCCGATAGCATGCCCGGCTTGGAGCTGGGGGGTGAATTTGGCCAGCCTGCCTCCCTGCCAGTATTGGTAGAGCAGGCCTGGAGCATACCCTGGGACAGGGAAGGAATGTGAGTACCCCTGTTGAGACACCAGATGCCTCCACCAGAATGTGAACGACTTCCAGACCCCGCAATGTCTGACCTGTTCTGTGCCCTGGGTGCCCAGGCCCTCACAAGATACAACGTGTGCTTGGAAGGGTCCTTATAAGTGGCCCCATCCACTGGTGAAGGGTCAGACTCAGAAGACCGCTCCAACACAGGCATAGTTCACAGGCACTGCAGCCCTGTGCCAGACCACCTCCTCCGGTCTTCTGAGCCAGAGGTTTCCTCTGAGACCTACCAGGGAGAGCTGGAGGGGGTGGTAGGAATGCTTGGGGCTCTGTATAACTTTCTGCTGTCTGCTGCCCACTAGCCAAAGGCCTATGAGCCCTGCACCATGGGGATGTCTGCCATATGGGGCTAAGCATCCTTATGTGGGGGTTTCCCGGGTGGCTCAATGGTAAAGAATCATCTGCAATGCAGGAACCACAGAGATACAGGTTCAACCCCTGTGTCAGGAAGATTCCCCTGGAGGTGGGCATTGCAACGCACTGCAATATTCTTGCCTGGAGAACCCCAAAGACAGAGGAGCCTGGCAGGCTACAGTTCACAGGGTCACAAAGAGTCAGACATGACTGAAACAACTTAGCACACATGCATCCTTATGAGGGGGGGTGCAGGGCATGAATCTCAGCTGGCTCAGCGGCCACGAGGTCAGCCAGGCAGCCGCATTATTAAACCATCTATCTGGCTCTGCCCAGAGGGATGCTGGGGGTTGGGGTCAAACTGGCTTCTACTGCCTGGGTCCAGAACTGGGGCAGCTGGAGGGCTCTGGGAGCTGGAGGTCACTGGCCTTGTGGCTGGGCTGTCACCGCTGGCCTGAGGCCGACTCCAAGGCTCTGGATGCTGCAGGGACTGGAGAGGCGCTGACTGGCTGCTTTCCTTGTGTTCTTCCTCTGCTCAAAAATGTCCAGGCTCTGACTCCACGGGGTAAAGTGCCAGCTCCTTACACCGGCATCTGGAGTTTTCTGCAACCTGGCCACACTCTACCTAGAATCATAATAATAGCTTGAAATGGAGGCATTTACTATCTCTTTCAGGTCGGATGCCAAGTGTTCCCCATGAATTAAAGTCTCAGTGAAAAATGACAGCAATCTTACAAGGTATTTATGTTGTTATTCCTGTTTTACTGGTGTGGCTCAGAGATGCTGAGCGATTTGACCAAGATCACACAGCAAGCAAGAGGCAACACTGCAGCTCATCCAGTTTTTCCTGCTGATGGAACAGTGCTGTGACTACAGGTTTCTTAGGATAGTCTAGGCTAGTAGCTCCACTCTTAGCTTCCATGTAGCTCATTCTTCCTAGCACCTTGCCTTTATACCCAGTGTTCTATCAGTCTAGAATCCAGGTATGAGGGTGGGTCAGGGTTAGGATAACTGTGTGTTCCCCAAGCTCTGTGCAGAATGGCTGATGTATGTTACTCAGGCCCCAAACCCAGATGCCACCTTGATGCCTCCTGAGCTCCCTGCAGAACTGACACATCGACAACTCCTATCAGCTCTGCCTCCAAAATATACCTAAATCCAGCCCCTTCTCTTCCCGTCGCTGCCACAGACGCAAGGGCAGGGTCCTCGCTATTTACCTCGGTTTGCTCAGTATCTGGCATGCAGCTGGCGCTCCAAAAATGTTTGTTGAATAAAATGATCAAGCTCATGCCTGAGTGAACAGATGAAGGAAGGAAGGGTAAGCAGATAGGGAAAGAAAATGCATGGGAACAGAAAGGCAAGTGAAGTCACTTCCTGGAGACCGGGCCGGAGGTGGCGGGGAGGTGGTCAAAAAGAAAACTTCACAAAAGAAAAGATGTTCTGACCTTAAAAACACAACAAACTAGTGACTATAACAAAAGAAGCAGATGCACAGATATAGACAACAGCCTAGCGGTTACCAGTGGGGGGTGGGGGGAGTGATAGAGACGTGAGAGTGGGAAGTACAACTACCGGGAATAAGAGAGGCTCGAGGATGTGTTCAACATGGGGAATAAAGCCAATATTTTGTAATAACTGTAAATGGAAAGTAACCATTTTAAACTGCATAAAATTTTTTAATTACTGCAAAACAAAAAAGAGAGAGAGAGATGCTCTCTCTGTCAGCCCGACAGGTGGGGAGGTGCATGCAGGCAGAGCCCCTGGAAGGAACAAGCCACAGAGGCATGAAGTGGCCAGGACAGGACTTAGGGGCAACTGAGGCTCAGGACGGCAAGCCAGGACTTGCCTCCTCCCTCCTCAGGCTGAGCAAGGTCCTTCCCAGCCCAGCTCCAGGGCAAGGTGGCTGCGTGCCCTCAGTCACTCTGCCCTGGATTTCCCTGGTGGTGTCTCTGCCTTCCTGGCCCACAGCCCAGACCTGAGATAAAAGAGCGACTTCTGCCCTTTCTCACTCAAATCCTTCTGATTGCTCTGCCTGCGGTTTCTCTGAAACCTGCCCTCACATCTCCTGCTCCCCCGCCCACCTCTCACTTGGGGCCTGTGGAACTCCAGTCTCCACAGTTCCTCCAGTTCATTCTCAGAACAAGTACTAGACAAACTGTGGCTTTCAAACACCCAGCTTCACCTTGATTTCACTCGGTCTGGCCAGGCCAGTGTTAGGATTTTCCCCCGTCCAATTCTGAGGAGGAAATTTGCTGCCAGAGGTTAAGTTCCATTTCCTCCTCCCTGATACCCTTCCCAGAGCAGAGCCTAAACTCAGCTTCAAACTCAGCTCCCAAGAACTCTGATGATCCAGTGGTTGAGAATCTGCCTTTCAATGCAGGAGATGTGGGTTCAATTCCTGGTTGGGGAACTAAGATCTCATATGTAGTGGGGCAACTAAACCTGCATGCCACACCAGAGAGCCCACATATTGCAATGAAGACCCAGCATAACCAAAAATTTAAAAAGAAAAGAAAAAAACTCAGCTCACAGCACCAAGAGGAGAAGGCTAGGAGCAGGGCCAGAGGTGAGAAGTTGTGTGGTATTAGCTGGGCCGGTATTAAGCAGTACGCCCAAGGCAGGAGGGGAGCAAGGCAAGTGTCAGGGCTGTAACCAAACAGGCCGAAGTTCACAGCAGGCCCCAGACTCCCTGGAGAAGAAAAAATATCCCTCGCCATTTACAGGATGACTGCCATGAGCCAGATTATATACAAATCCCATCAAATCTCCACAACGACTGGATAGGATGTTATGTTAGGACTCATTGGATGCAAGTGACAAACCCAACCCGAGCCCAGTTTGAACTGACAAACTCAAAGGAGGATATACCGGCTCTCCTAAGAGGATAGGGCAGGAAAGGCCTCCCCGAGGAAGAGTGAGAAGGAGGAGGCCATCTTGAATGCCATCTACATTCTCTGCCTGTCTCTCTCTCTTGGCAACTAATTCTTCTGAGCCACAGTCTCCATTCAGTGCAACCAGGAGACCCCAGGCTAACAGCCTGACAGATTCATGGCAAGAATGGGAAGGTCGTCAATTCCAAGCAGCACAGTTTTAGGGGAGGACTCCGATTGGTCCATTGTAGGTCACATGTTTACTCCTTGACCCAATCACGGTGGCCAGGGTGATGAGGGCAGATTAATGGCCCAGGCTGGGTCAGGTGCCCCCACCCCTGTAGCCAGAGGAGGACCTGTCAGCAGAAGAAAGGGGGAGGGACTCAGAGCAGACAAAGGAAGAGAAGCAGTACAGGTTCCTTAAGGTTGTTTGTTTGTTTTTTTCTTCTTATGTATATAAACATCTTATTTTGGAACAATTTTAGATTTCTAAAAAAAGCTTCAAATATAGCACAGAGAATAGCTGTATACCCCTCACACAAATTCCCCTGATGGTAACATCTCATATCACCACAATACATTTGTCGAAATTAGCACAGATATATTGCTGTTGTTGTTCAGTCGCTCAGTTGTGTCCAGCTCTTTGCGACCCCGTGGACTGCAGCACACCAGGCTTCCTTCCCTGTGCTTCACCATCTCCCAGAGCTTGCTCAAACTCATGTCCATTGAGTCGGTGATTCCACCCAACCATCTTGTCCTCTGTCATCCCCTCCTCCTCCTGCCTTCAATCTTTCCCAGCGCTAAACTCCAGATTGCAATCGGTTTCCCACTGATGTTCCAGGATCCTATCCAGGATCCCACATTGCATTCATTCATGTTTCTCCTTAGTCCCCTCTAGCCTATGACAGCATCTCATTTTTTCCTTCCCTTTCTAAACCTTGACAGTTTTAATTAAAGGATATTTCTCAGGTATTTGGGGCTCAAATGGTAAAGAATCTGCATGCAATGCGGGAGACTCGGGTTCAATCCCTGGATCAAGAAAATCCCCTGGAGTAGGGGAATGGCAAACTAATCCAATATTCTTGCCTGGAGAATCCCATGGCCAGAGGAACCTGGTGGGTACGGTCCTTGGTATCACAAAGAGTCAGATACAACTGAGCAACTGACACTTTCACTTTCACTCAGGTATTTTGGAGGATGTCCCTCAATTCAGGTGTGCCTGAAGTTTTCTCATGATTGGTCTGGGCCATGGGCAGGGAAGAAGAGCACAGAGGTTTGATGTGCTTGATATGGCGGTGTGTGAGGAGGTACATTACCAGTGGTTAATGTGAGGTCTACACCCACTTAACAAATTGGTAAACTGAGGCTGGGAGAAGCTAAGCTGCCTGTGCCAGAGTCAGTGGTGGGAGGAATGCAAACCAGACCTGACTCCCATTATCAGTTCTTTGGAGTTTTAGCCCAGCTCTAGGAATGGGAAAGTGAGAAAGGTTGCACCATGAAATCTACATGAAGTCTGCAGCAAGAGCACTGGGCCCAAGGCTTCTTGGAAGACAAAGCCCTGTTGCGATTGGCACAGATTCAGCCAGGTAAGAAGGATGAAGGAAGGGGGGAATGGCAAGGATGATGGGCCAGACAATCCAGGAAGGCTCCCTGGAAGAGAAGACTACCACTGTAGGAATAGTCAGGAGGGCAGCTCAGGTGTCAGGTCTGTCCAAGGAAATAGAAGAGCAAAGTGTTTATGACCCTGAGCCTTGGAGTCTGACGAGACCAGGTCCAGTTCCTTGTCTGCCTCTTCCTGACTATGGTCATGGGCAAGTGACTGCTTCCCAAGCTGAGTCTGGGCTTTTTAGCCCCCAGGCTTTGCCTGTCCCACTCTCCCTGCTGAAATGCTCATTCCTGAGCCAGCTGTCAGACCTCCACAGCCTGGACAAACTCTATAATTTGTGAGACCCAATAAAAAATGAAAAGGCAGAACCCCCTTTTCAAAAAGTATTAAGACTTTCAAGACAGCAATGCAAAGCATTCAGTGAAATGTGGGGTCCTTTAAGGCAAGGGGTGCAGGGTGACTGCACAAGTTACATGCCCCTGAAGCTGACCCAGTCCCCAGACCTCAGTGACCATCCTAACCCTGTGATCTGACCCTGCCATATTTCCTCTACAGTTCCTTGCACATTAATCATCAGCCTCCTATTGATGCTACTCAGGCCACTGTATCGAGCTTTGCTCTCCCATGGTCTTTCCTTTCTTTGCTCTGGGTGGAATACTGAATGAGATGAAATCCAGGGTGCTTCCAACAGTTCAATTTGATTTCCTTTAATTTTATGGCTCTAATATTTTTTGCCAGGAAGCTCCAGCACTCCCGTGCCTGATACTAAGAATCGAGGGGTCTGGACCTCCCTTGTGTGGTCTCAAAACCCTGACCTCCCTGGGCAGTTATGAGTCTTCGGATGTAAGAGGAAAAGTTGGAGGAATGTCATTCGCTTCCATTTTGCAATTCTGAAGTGGAATATTGTGACTTTTTGCAGGTGCTGTAGCCTGGCTGGCACACTTTAACATTTTGTGTATTCCTGCTTATTGGTTAATTTTGCTTCCTCCCCTCTCTTATTGTCAAGAGGCAGAATGTTAGAATCAGGCTGCCTGCACTCATCTCTTATCTTTGCCATGAAAACGGATGCAAGTTGCTTAATCTCTCTGGGGCTCAATTGCTTTATCTGAAAAAATCTTCTGGTTACTATTGCTGCTGAAAATCTCTAGCGGTGAAAAAAAAAAAAACCGCACACGCAACCATTTTATTCTGTTCACACTTTTGTGGGTCAGGAATTCTGGAAGGGCTCAGCTGGGCAGTTCTCACTGGGGGTTCTCGCGCAGGTGCAGTCAGATGCTAGCTGCGGCTGCCATCATCTGATACATCATCTGGGCTGCCCTGGATGGCCAAGATCGCTCACTCACATGGCTGGCATCTGGTGCCCACTGGAGTCTGGCAGCTCTGCTGGAGCTGGTGCGCACATCTAGCATGGCAGAATCGGGGGAGTTGGTGCCTGGCTTCCTCTAGAACAAGTGTCCCAGGAGAACCAGGCAGAAACTGCGTGGCATTTTTGCACCTGAATTTGGAAATCAGAAAGCGTTACTTTCACTGCCTAGTACTGGTGATAAACGAATCAGTAAGTCCAGCTCAGATTAAAAGGAAAGGGATGTAAATTCCAGCTCTTCACAGGAAGAGTGTCAAAAAAAAAAAAAAAAAAGGAAGCATATATTAAAACTGCCACAATCTATATAAAGCACTTAGTATAGTGCCTGGCACATAGTAAGCTCTCAAACATGTTTGTGTCGTATTACATCTTCAAAGAACAAAATGGATTGATCATGGAAAATGGTTTGTTGAAACATGAAACTAGGGATGAAAATATTTTTAAAATTCTATAATTTAGAATAAGGCATAACCATAATCAGTGACTAGGATTTTTTATTTGAATGCTCTGGTTTGAAGAGGTATGATTTTTGCACCAGCAAAGACAAAAGAGTAAAAATAGAAAGTACAATCCCATGTGCCTGCCAGTGGATCTGTGTCATAGCTACAACCAGTTCGGGGTCTCTCCTGTCAGGTTGTCTAGTGGTCGGTAGGAGCCTTTGGAATTTTCACATCTGTTTCCCTAGAAAACAATCATAGTATCACTCTGGGAAACTACTGGAGTGTTTCTAGAACAAGCACAAAATAAAGCTTTCCAGTACAAAATTGATGGCTCCCATCACTAACGGCAGAGTAGAGACCAGAAGCACAGAGGCATTATTCAAAGTGGCTGGCCCCATAGGAAAGCCAGGTACAAACCACTCTATCACCAGGACCCTTATAAAGGCAGCCATACAGTGAGTGACAAGTCAGAGCAAACAGGTTAAGCTATTGGCAAAATTATTTTATCTTTTATCAAATAACACTATTGGAGTTGGGAGCTGTGGTCCATGAAATTAATGGCCAATGATGTAGAAGACTTGTAATGATCACACAGGCATAGTGGCTGCCTCTGCATTCTTTAGACATGCACAAACCCCTGGCGGGCTGGGTACAGCAGACCTTGGCACAGGCATGGGAGTGCATGACAGGCAAGCCCCCTTCCTTCTCTTAGCTGAACTCTGGCTGCATTTGATGAGGCAGTGTGCCCTCTCAACTGGTCTTGAGAATCCTGGTCCTGATTTCCCAGCCTCCCTTGCAGCTAGGGGTAGCCATGTGATTCAGTTCTGACCAATAAGATCTAAGCAGAAAGCAGCAGGTGAGTTTCTAGGAAAGATATCTCTTTTCTTTCACTTTTCTTCCCCTTTCATCCCACCTGGAATGCTGGCATGATGCTGGACACAACAGTGGCAGCCATCTCGTCCCTCCTGGAGGCTTCTTGTCACATGTTGACTTTGTTTCCTTTTTTCACTGAGGATTCAGGAGTAATCAGAAGAGACTCCACCAACGCCCATGTCCCTCTTTCTAAGACCAAGGTTCCATTGTGCCCTCATCCCAATCCCTCTCATCTCCTCAAGGATCTTCCTCCAGCATTTCCCGCATCTTTCTCTTTCATCTTCATTTTTCATTTTCCCCTGAGATCATTCCCACTACCACACACATACTGTATTTCTCCATCTTTAAAAAACATGTCTTGACTTCACACTCCCACTTCTCTCTCTTTTTTTGTTTTACAGAAAGAAAAAAATATCCAAAGAACTGTCTGTATTTACTCACCCCAGTTCAGTTCCTCTCCAGGAGGCCTCTTCAGTCAGTCTCTGTCCCTCCTCTCCACTCCTTGTCTAGGTCACCAGGTCCTTACCTCACCTCTGATTTGTCCCATCAGCTACCTTAGGCACAGCTGACCATGCCCTCCTTGAAACCCTCTCTTGTTGTTCTTCTCACACATTAGTGTGAGCTCCGGAAGAAACATAATATTTGCTGTTTTGTTCACTGCCCCATCTTCATCCCCATGGGCACTCAATGCTATTCACTGAATTAATGAAGAGACTGCCTGGACTTCCCTGGTGGTCCAGCTGTAAATCTCCACACTTCCACTATGGAGGGCATGGGTTCCATCCCTGGTTGGGGAACTAACATCTTTTATGCTGCACAGTACAACCGAAAAAAATAAAGTAAGTAGACTAAAGTGTATAGCTAAGATGCTTGCTCCTTGGAAGAAAAGCTATGACCAACCCAGACGGCATATTAAAAAGTAGAGACATTACTTTACCAACAAAGGTCTGTCTAGTCAAAGGTATTGGAGAAGGCAATGGCACCCCACTCCAGTACTCTTGCCTGGAAAATCCCATGGATGGAGGAGCCTGGTAGGCTGCAGTCCGTGGGGTCGCAAAGAGTCAGAAACGACTGAGCGACTTCACTTTCACTTTTCACTTTCATGCATTGGAGAAGGAAATGGCAACCCACTCCAGTGTTCTTGCCTTGAGAATCCCAGGGACGGGGGAGCCTGTGGGCTGCCGTCTATGGGGTCGCACAGAGTCGGACATGACTGAAGTGACTTAGCAGCAGTCAAAGGTATGGTTTTTCCAGTAATCATGTATGGATGTGAGAGCCGGACTATAAAGAAATCTGAGTGCCGAAGAATTGATGCTTTTGAACTGTGGTGTTGGAGAAGACTCTGAACTTAACTGAAACTGGGAAATGTAGTCTTTATCTGGGCAGCTATGTACGTCATATTCAGCAAAACTTCTACTAGTACTGTAGAAGAAGGGGAGAGGGGATACTGGGGGACAACTAGCGGTCTCTTCATTTTTTAAATAAACCACTTCAGTTGCTCAGTCATGTCTGACTCCTTGCAACCCCATGGACTGCAACACACCAGGCTTCCCTGTCCATCACCAACTCCAGGAGCCTACTCAAACTCATGTCCATCGCGTCGGTGTTGCCATCCAACCATCTCATCCTCTGTCGTCCCCTTCTCCTCCTGCCTTCAATCTTACCCAGCATCAGGGTCTTTTCCAATGAGTCAGTTCTTCCCATCGGTGGCCAAAGTATTGCAGTTTCAGTTTCAGCATCAGTCCTTCCAATGAATATTCAGGACTGATCTCCTTTAGGATGGACTGGTTGGATCTCCTTGCTGTCCAAGGGACTCTCAAGAGTCTTCTACAACACCACAGTTCAAAAGCATCAATTCTTCAGCGCTCAGCTTTCTTTATGGTCGAACTCTCACATCCATACATGACTACTGGAAAAATCATAGCTTTGACTAGATGGACCTTTTTTGGCAAAGTAATGTCTCTGCTTTTTAATATGCTATCTAGGTTGGTCATAACTTTTTTCCCAAGGAGCAAGTGTCTTTTAATTTCATGGCTGCAGTCACCATGTGCAGTGATTTTGGAGCCCCCCAAAATAAAATTTGTCACTGTTTTCACTGTCTCCCCATGTTTGCCATGAAGTGATGGGACCAGATGCCATGACCTTAGTTTTCTGAATGTTGAGTTTTAAGCCAACTTTTTCACTCTCCTCTTTCACTTTCATCAAGAGGCTCTTTAGTTCTTCTTCACTTTCTGCCATAAGGGTGGTGTCATCTGCATATCTGAGGTTATTGATACTTCTCCTGGCAATCTTGATTCAAGCTTGTGTTTCATCCAGTCCAGCATTTCTCAGGATGTACTCTGCATATACGTTAAATAAGCAGGGTGACAATGGCCCTGTGACTGGATTCTGGCCAATGAAATGAAAACAGAGAGGAATTGTGCAATTTCCCACTCATGCCCTCAAAAGGAAAGATGTATGTATACCTTTCTTGTTTTTCTATACCTCTCATAGGCTGGAATGCAGATGCAGTGGCAGGAGCTGGAGCAACCATCTTAAACCAGATAGTGAAGCTACCTGTGGGATGAGGAAGACAGGTAATAAAATAAAAAGCTGTGGTTTTTTCCTATATTTCCAGGAATGCACCTTATTTATTAAAGTACTTACAGTTGGATTTTCTTCTGTCACCTGCAGCCTGATTATTGTACATATATGAGGGAAATGTGCTCTGTGATTTATTTGGGTCCTGTTCATCACTCAGCATTGATGCTGCAAGAGAGAACTTTGCTGGTTAAGTTGCTGGTAACTTTGTGAGTCACGAAGTAACTTTGTGGACTAGAAAGGGACACAGGGATCAGAACTGACACTCAGCTACCCTATGGGTGGCAGGGAAGGACACAGCTCCATGGATGGAGGCACTAGCTCAGGAATGCCAGCCCTCACACTTGTTCGCCAAGCAGCTGGCAGGCAACAATGTACCCCCTGATCTTCATTCAGCGTTGAGAGAAATGGAGAAAATAGCAAGCATAATCACACCAAGGCCACTGAGCAGATGTCTTTACAGCAGCAGTTAAAAGGGATGGGCCGAGCAAAACTCTGCTTTCACAACCTGAGCAACACTAACTGTTGGATAAAGGTGCTCATCAAGTTTTTTAAAATGAGAGGCAAGATTGAACGTCTTTCTCTACAACATGATGATGCCAATAAAAACTACTCCTTTGCTTTTAAAAACATGACCTGGCTAAACAGTCAGCACCTTGAATAATCTGACTCTGTCACCTGGGGACTATGTGACAATGTTCACATTTGATAAAAGATACCAGGGTTTTGTAAGACCCGATGTGGGGCATATTTCTTGATCCCCAAGAGCCTGACTCTGCCCCAGCTCTTGACGATTTTCTCCACTTGCTCATGGGGAGAAATTGATGACACAGCAACGAACATATTAAAAGCCACATCCAGGAGCTCATGCTGAACAAGAAGGAATCCTCTCCAGTGTGAAATGCAACCAAAGCCCAGGCCAAGCTGTTTGTTCCCACACTTGCCGGCTCTCGAGGGTGGTGCCTTTTCTTCTGATGGGTGCTAAAAGAGGCGGCCGTGAGAAATCGCTTCTTGGTCACCTCGGGGCCGTGTCTAATCCTCAAAGCCCAGAACCACCTAATCACTACCAGGCACTGGTCCTCAGCCCAAACAACCTGTGGCTGGCTCATGTGCTGTCAGTTTTGGTGAAATAAAGAGAGAAAAGAGAACCAGCTGCCTGGCCAAGTAGCGGATCAAGGAGGCTCTTCGTGGGGCCAGATGGGAGGCCCGGTTCATCCATTCAGCAAAGGATGAGTGGGGTCCTGTTATGTGCTGGGGACAAGGAGAGGAGCCTGGAGGATCAATGGTGGCCATTAAAAAATAAAAATAAAAAAGAAGGATTACAAACAGAATCATCTCCCTCAATTGCAAAGAAGCCTTTTATTGTGCTAAAATATACATTAAAAAGTTGACCATTTTAAAAAGTATGCTCCATGATATTAAGTACATTCATCACCGCTATCCATTCCCTGAATATTTTTATCTTTCCAAACTGGAACTCTATACCCATTAAACACTAACTTCTCATTTCTCCCTCCACCAGCTCCTGACAACCTCTTCTCCTGTCTCTACAAATATGACTATTCTATGTACCTCAAATAAGTGGAATCATACACTTCCATGAGTGTATAATATGGAAAATTGAATTTGACTGGAATCAGATTTGGAAGTTTGATTGAAAAAAGTATGTAAATCAAATCTGTCATTTTGCATCTGGTTTTCTTCACTTAGCATAATGTCTTCAAGATTCATCCATGTGGTGGCATGTATCAGAATTTTATTCTTTTGTTAAGGCTAACTAATATTCCATTCTATGTACTTATATTTTTTATACTTTTATATATGTTTTGTGGGCTTCCCCAGTGGCCCAGTGGTAAGGCATTCACCTGCAATGCAGGAGACACAGAAGATGAGTGTTCAATCCTTGGGTCCAAAAGATCCCCTGGAGGAGGGCATGGCAGCCCACTCCAGTATTCTTGCTGGGAAAATCCCATGGACAAATGAACCTGGCAGGCTACAGTCCATTGGGTTACAAAGAGTTAGACATAACTGAAGCAACTAAGTGCAAAGGTTTTGTACTTTATTTATCCATTCATCTGCAGATAAGCATGTGGGTTGTTTCCATCTTTTGACTATTGTGAAAAATGTTACCATGAACACTGGGGTACAAGCGTTTGAGCTTTTGCTTTTTCAGAGGGTGTACTTTAAAATTCCTCTGGGTGTATACATAAGAGTGGAATTGCTAGATCATATGGTAATTCTGTTTAACTTTTGAAGACCTGCCAAACTGTGTCCCACAGTGGCTGCACCATCTTACATTCTATTGTTAATTTTAAACATACTTTATTTCAATTTTTTAAATTATGACCAATCTTGGAGGTGGTTGGGGGAGGGGCAGCCCTTACTGCTGAGGATCAGAGCTGGGCTGTGAGAATGGAGCCAAAGAGGCAGAGATGGGACAGATGGAGGAGGAGAGTGCAAGTCCTGGGGACCCACCTGAGAGAAGCCATGCACCCAGATACCCTGCCTAAGTTGGCTGAGAGCTGGCTGGGGCTGGCATTGTGTTTGGGAAGAGCTGAGAGAAGAATCACTCATTCATTCAATCAACATTGTCCAAGCACCAGCCCCACTGGGAGCTGGCCTGCAAAAATGGGAAAACCCAACCCCTCTGTGTGTCTGGACTTTCACCATATCTGACCAGCCTCCTACTCATCTCCCCCAAGGACCCACACAATTATAGCCACCAGTTATTAGGAGTTCAGCAGGTACCAACTGCATTCCAAGCACTTTAGAGAAGTTAATTATTTTTTACTTATTTTATTTATCTATTTGGCTGTGCCAGGTCTTATAGTTGAGGCACGCAAGATCTTTAGTTGCGACGTTTGAACTCTTAGCTAAGGCATGTGGGATCTAGTTTCCCAACCAGGAATCGCACCAGGGCTGCCTGCATTGGGACCACAGAGTCTTAGCAACTGGATCACCAGGTAAGTCCCCAGAAGTTAATACTTAATCCTTACAACAAACCCCATGTCACAGGTGAGACAGTAACTGAAGCTCAGAAAGGCTAAGTAGCTTCCTCATGATCACACAGCTGGGAAATAGAATAATCCACACTCCTCCCTGCAGACTGTCTCTCTCAATGCCAGAGTCTTCTCTGAAGACACTGAAGGTGACACCAGCAAAGGGACCGATGTCACACACTCCACAGGATCTCATATATTCCAAATCCATCTTGGAGCCTAGGACATCAGCAAGGATTTCTCCCTCCAGCCCTCCTCGGGTATCCCTGGGTCCTCCTTCCTTCTGACAGATTCCTGTGGTGCCCAGCCCCCACCCCAGCCCTCTGCCATGATGCTCTTCCCTCCTGGAAAGCAGGGCCTGACCCACCCCATCCACCATGGTGGCTTCCACAGAAAGCCAGGCCCTCCAGAGAGCAGCCCCACCTCCCTGAGCGCAGGCAGAGCTGCCGAGAGCAAACATCATTTCCCCATTGTCACACAGAGTAATAGACTCTTGAAAAATCACAACTCCGAGGATCAGAGCTGAATCTTATAATCTGAGGCTTTCCATCGAAGAACCTTAGAACTGTCCACTAATAGCATCTCAGAGTCAGTGACTGGAGAATCCCAGAACACTACGAGCTCTCCATCACTGACTGAGCTGCGGCTGACGTCATGGAGGGGCCCAGGCCAGCATACTGACACAGAGCAGGCCAGGAGGGTGAGGGGGTCTGGAAGGAGAGGGAGCCGGGAGGGTGCAGAGGACAGGGAGGCGGGGAGGAGAGAGGCTCGGCTTGTCATGCTAGAGGAAACAGTTGGCGGGTGAGGCCCGGCTCTGTTACTGATGGTTTTTAATTATGTAAATCAGCCCAGGGCCTGCGTCTGGCACAGGCTTGGCATCTATCAGCTGGCAGCAGAATTAATCAATAAATAACCAGCTGGATGGGGCCCGTGAATAAGCACCCAGACACACCCCCACCACCTCTCCAGAGCAGTCCTCCCAGGCTGGTGGGGGTAGAGAGATTACACGAGAGCTGGAGTTCACAGGTGTTGGTGCAGCTGCACACACGTACACATGCATGTCTGCACACGCACATGCATACTCGCGCATGCTCCGTACACTCGGCTGTGGCTTTGGACACACCGTGTTTATGCACAGGTGGACGCACCTGCACAGACAGAACCTCAGCTGCAGCAGCCCTGTGTGCCCGGCACACACCTCCACGTGAAGAACCCAGGACCACAGCAGTAGGAGGCAAGGTCCTCACTCCCACCTCACACTTGTCATCTCTTGGGTGGGAACAGGGCTTTGCAACTCATGGCCATAGCCTTTTTCCTCCACAGCCTCCCTGTAAGGCTGACCAGCTGGGCTAAGGCTCTGGTTTTACAGATGGGGAAACTAAAGCTCAGAGAAGGGACTTGCCTGGGGCTGTATTCTTTGTCCCTCCCCATCCCACCCCCAACTCAAAGGTTCAAAGAGACTACAGACCCAGGAGAACTGGGGGAGAGAAGTGAGAGGTACTGGGAGCCCCAAAGATAAGTTCCGTCCTCCTGAGAGCAGGGGAGGCCAGGGAGCCCAGTCGGGGCTAGATCTGTGAAGGCCCTCTGCTCTTCCTGGGAGCTGTGATGAATTGCTCTCTCCCGCAGCTGGTGCCCTCACTCCCGCTCCCCAGCACTGGCCCCATAAATCAGCCTCCTCATCTCGGCCTTGACTGTTTCTTGATCACTTTCCAGCTTCGGGGGTTGGGCTTTTTCAGCATCCCTAGTGACCGGAGGGAACTAGCAGGGAGAATTGGAAAATTAACCGACAGGTTTCCTCTTCCCCCTTCCTTCTCTCTGCCTCTGGCTTTCTGCTGGCCTCTATTTTGCTCTGATCACTAAACACTGAAATGAGGGAATGAACTGAGACATAAATGAATTTCTGAGACATGGAGCGGCGGGTCTCTGTCTGTGGTTCTGGCTTACTGTGCAGCTGAGGTCAGCTCTCAGCATCCGCTTCCCTCAGCCTTAGCCAAGGGGCCTCCCAGCTGCCCCAGGAGGCAGGGAAAGGAAGCAGGAAGACGTGTGGTCAGCGATCCTTGAGGAAGCTGGGAAAGGACCTTGCAAGCCAGGGGCCCCTGGAAGCAGTCAGCCTCTTGGAGTCACCACTCCCTGGAGCCGCTGACAAAAGCTGTGGGCTTCTGAGAAGGCCAGGATGCACAGCACTGGGAATTCAAAACAGTTTCGAGCAGTGGTTAGTGACTCAGCCTCTAGAGCCAGCCCCCTGGAGTCCAAGTCTGGGCTCAGTCATCTAGTAGCTGTGTGACCCTGAGCAAATGCTTCACCTCTCTGCGTCTCAGTTCCTCATGTGTAAAGTAAGGTGAGTAATAGCACCATAAGTGAGTGGGTGCACACTCTTTAGAAGAGTCACTGGTGAGCACAGTTAAATACTTTAAAAATTAGCAATTGTTACCATAATTAAAGACACTGGTGCTCAGATATTCATGCGCATCAGAATCCCCTGGAGGGCTTTTAAAACATAGATTGCTCTCCCCACTCCATCCCCCAAGTTTCTGCCTCAATAGGTGTGGGAAGGGGCCTGAAGTTTGTATTTCTGATGCGGGGACCCCTGGTCTGGGGGTTATACTTTGAGGAACCACTAAAGCCTACGTTGGTGCTCAGTATCCAGCTTAGCCCCCCCATGCCCTTTATAACTTGGGATCAGAGGTTCAGAGAGATGAGCTAGTGGCCCAGGCTTCAGCCTTCCAGGAGGCAGAGTTCTCAGCAGGAAGGGGAGGGCCCTGGTAGTGGAGATGGCTCCATCACTACCATCCCCCCCCCCACCTGCACCCCAGTAACACTCTCACCCCTCCCCCTCATGGCTCTAGGAGCAAAGAGGCAGAATTTGCCTTCCCTGTCAGAGGTAATCTTTTAATCTCTTTGGCTTTAATCTTGCAGCCCAGCATAAACCCAAATCCGCACAGGGAAGGAAGGGGGTGGGGGACACAGATCTCATATTCTAGGGAGGCTTTAACCCTGCTCTTCCCCACAGATCTGCCATCCCATCTCTGCCTTCCTCACCCCTTGCTCCTGGGAGGCACTTCTAATAGAGGATGGGGAGGCAGAGAGAGCAGAGAGCAGGTGGGGTGAGGCCAGATGGAGTCATGTGTTAAAAGACTCCTTGGGGAGGAAAAGCCGAATAGCCAAAGCATTCTTGAGAAAGAAGAATGGAGCTGGAGGAATCAACCTTCCTGACTTCAGATTATACTACAAAGCTACAGTCATCAAGACAGTATGGTTCTGGCACAAGAACAGAAATATAGACAAATGGAACAAGATAGAAAGTCCAGAAATAAACCCATGCACCCATGAGTACCTTATTTTTGTCAAAGGAGGCAAGAATATACAATGGGGCAAAGACGCCTCTTCCATAATGGTGTGGGAAAACTGGACAGCTACATGTAAAAGAATGAAATTAGAACACTTCCTAACACCATACACAAAGGTAAACTTAAAATGGATTAAAGACCTAAATGTAAGACCAGAAACTATAAAACTCTTAGAAGAAAACATAGGCAGAACACTCGATGACATAAATCAAAGCAAGATCCTCTATGACCCACCTCCTAGAGTAATGGAAATAAAAACAAAAGTAAACAAGTGGGACCTGATTAAACTTAAAAGCTTTTGCTCAGCAAAGGAAACTAAAGGTGAAAAGACAACCCTCAGAATGGGAGAAAATAATAGCAAATAAAACTACTGAAAAAGGGTTAATTTCCAAATATACAAGCAGCTCATACAACTCAATGCCAGAAAAACAAACAACCCAATCAAAAAGTGGGGAAAAGACCTAAACAGACATTTCTCCAAAGAAGACGTACAGGTGGCTAACAAACACATGAAAAAACGCTCAACATCACTCATTTTTAGAGAAATGCAAATCAAAACTACAATGATATATCACCTCACACTGGTCAGAATGGCCCTCATCAAGAAGTCTACAAACAATAAATGCTGGACAGGGTGTGGAGAAAAGGAACACTCTTGCACTGTTGGTGGGAATGTAAATTGATACAGACATATGGAAGACAGTATGGAGATTTCTTTAAAAAGTAGGAATAAAACCACCATATGACCCAGCAATCCCACTCCTAGGCATATACCCTGAGGAAACCAAAGTTGAAAAAGACACATGTATCCCACTGTTCACTGCAGCACTATTTGCAACAGCTAGAACATGGAAGCAACCTAGATATCCATCAACAGATGAATGGATAAAGAAGTTGTGGTACATAAACACAATGGAATATTACTCAGCCTTAAAAAGGAACACATTCTAATGAGGTGGTTGAACTTAGAACCTATTATACAGAGTGAAATGTGTCAGAAAGAGAAAGAGAAATATCATATTCTAACACATATATACAGAATCTAGAATGATACTGAAGAACTTATTTATAGGGCATCAATGGAGAAGCAGACATAGAGAATAGACTTATGGACATAGGGAGAGGGGAGGAGAGGGTAAGGTGTATGGAAAGAGTAACATGGAAACTTACATTACCATATGTAAAATAGATAACAAATGGGAATTTGCTGTATGGCTCAGGAAACTCAAACAGGGGCTCTGTATCAACCTAGAGGGGTGGGATGGGGAGGGAGATGGGAGGGAGGTTCAAAAGGGAGGGGATATATGTATGCCTATGGCTGATTCATGTTGAGGTTTGACAGAAAACAACAAAATTTTGTAAAGCAATTATCCTTCAATAAAAAAATAAATTAAAAAGAAAGACTCCTTGGGGAGGAAAAGTGTTTTTAAACATAACACAAAAACATTAACCATAAAGGAAAAATGTGTAAATTGGGCTTTGTAATAATTAAGAATTTGTATTCAGCCAAAGACACCATTAAGAGAAAGAAAAGCCAATACACAGATGCAGAGAAGATAATTCAATACCTATATCTGACAAAGGACTAGTATCCAGCACATATAAAGAACTTCTACAAATCAATAAGAAAAAAATCATTTTTTTAGTAGGCAAAGATATGAAGAGGCAGTTCACAAAAGGGAACATCAAAATGACCAATATGCACAAAAAGATACTCTACATTAGCAGCTATCAGAGATATATGCAGAAGGAAACCACAATAAACTACCACACCCAAAAGAATGGTCAAAATGTGAAAGACTGATAGTATCAAATATTGCACAGAAGGATGAGGATCAACTCTCCCACATAGCCAATGGGACTGTCAGTGGTTCACCCTGTTTGAAAAACTTCGGCAGTTTCTCACAAGGCTGCACTCATTCTATTACCCAGCCATTCCACTCCAAGGGATTTACCCAAGAGAAGAGAAAGCACATGTCCACACAGAGACTTGACATAAATTCTCATTGCAGCTTTATTCATTATACTGTGAACAGAAAACAGCACAAATGTCCATCAACAAGTGAGAGAATAAGCAAATGGTGGTGTGTTTCCCCACCATAGAACATCACTTAGCAATAAAGAATCGGCTGCTGATAAATGTGCCACGACTTGGATGAATCTCACAGGCATTACACTAAGTCCAAGAGACCAAAAGCAAGAAAACATGCTCTAGGACCCTGTTCAAATGAAGGGTAAAAACAGGCAAAACCAGTCTCTAGTGACAGAGGTCAAGGTAGTGATTGCCTTGGGGGAGAAAGTGTTGCTGACTGGGAGAGAACAGCATGAGGGAGCCTTCTGGGATGCTGGGCATGTTTGATACACATATGTATATCCGTCAAACTATACATTTAGAATCCATGCATTTAATTTCCTTTCCTGTATGTAAATCATACCTCAATTTTCTCTTAAGTTAAAATAAATGAGGAAATTAGGACTTGGTGCTTTCAAGACACAATTGAGCCTCCCCACCCCCCACAGTCCTGGATGCCTATCTCCTGACATCCTTTATATAAAAGAGATAAGCCTCAATCTGGTATAAGCCACTGTCATTTCCAGTCTCTGTGATTGGCAATATGAAGCAATCCCTAACCAAAACACAAAGGCCTTATGAGGTAGATTTTACGGTGCAACCTCCACCTCTTGCACCCCCATTTTCCAGGTGCACCCCCAGCCTCCTGTCAGATTTTCTAAGACACCAGCACTCAAATCCCAGCTCCCAGATGCTGTGAATCAGCCTTGGCCTGAACTGAAGGGGGCCTCACCAACCACTGTCAGTGGTGCTCCACGCTGATCAAGGCGGCTGGAGCTGTTGACACAAGTACAGGTGAGACAGCAAGGTGCCAGGCTGAACGTCATACCTGTTGCAGAAATAAAGGAAAAGCTGGAGAATATTTGCATACCACAAAGAGAAAATACACGAAACGAATACTAGCCACGTGGGGTAAAAGCCTCTTTCAGACTCGTCTTCCCCTGTTTTTGCCATGTGAAAACTGAGGTTTGTGGGTCTCCTGCAAGAGGAAAGAAAGTGTTAGTAGCTCAGTCTTGTCTGACTCCTTGCGATCCCATGGACTGTAGCCCATCAAGCTCTTCTGTCCACAGAATTCTCCAGGCAAGAATTTTGGAGTGGGTTGCCATTTCCTACTCCAGTGGATCTTCCTGACCCAGGGATCGAACCCAGGTCTCCCGCATTGCATTCAGATTCTTTACCATCTGAACCACCATGCAGGAAGGAATAGCATTAAACCCACACTGAGCCCACCCTATAGGGCTGTCCTACAACTCATAACCTTGTGGCTGGGTAGTAGGCAAGGGTACCAGCCAGCCTGGGTTCAAATTCCTGCTCCATGAACTGTGTGATCTCAAGGCAAATTCTTTACCCTCTTTGTACCTTAGTTTCTTCATCTCTAAAATGGGCACCCTGGAAGTCCAATGGATAAGACTCCATGCTTCCAATGCAGGGAGTCAGGGTTCGATCCCTAGTTGGGGAACTAAGATTCCACATGCCATGCCGCACAACCAAAAAATAAAATCGGTGGCTTTGAGGGTTTCAAGAGCTGACCTGGGAAGAGCTTGGTGCCTGATATGTAGGAGGAGATATTAAGTATTAGCCACTGTTGACATGTTTCTGCTGAGAACTCTCTTTCTTTATCACGTGTTTGTTATGGGAAACTGAATTTACTCACCAGTTTTGGAACATTTCATCAGTGGACTTCACACTTGCTGCTTCTGATCATAATTAATCTTGTGTAGAGTCTCCTGGCACCAGGAGGAGCAACCCAAAGCTTTTCCTCTTCCTTAGGTTTACACAGGTAAAACTAACTGGTGATTATACGCAATTCATTTGTCAAACACAAGGTCAAGAATCTCAATTTGTCCCATGTCACCAAGGCAGCACCAGGAAGCGCCCTACATCCCAAGCCATCTCCCCTCTGACACTGACTGAAATGCCACCATTAGCACCAGAGAACCCCTAGGAGGAGAAGCAATTTAGGAGCAGAGCATCTTGGTCTTGTTGTAAATGCACATATCCAGGTCAGCCACGGGGAGCAAATCCTGGCAAGGGAAGGGAGGGAAGGAAACACCATGGGCAAATTTTTGGACCTTTTTGGGGGGTAGTTGAGGATTCTGCAACCCCTAAAGGCTGAGAGCTCAGTCTCACCCACCTATAGAAGTACACACACACACACACACACACACATGCACACACACGCACGCACACACAGATAATCGCTTTACCCCAGCAGGAGGGGCTTAAGCGGCTATCCTGGCTAGCACCATCCCACCCGCAGCTGCACCAGCACCTCTGCCCAAGGTGGGGTTCCCAGAGGCTCAGCAAGAAAGCCCTGCAACTGGAAGCTAAGTCCCACGGAGCCAGCTGCTAGCGGTGGTAACATGCAACCCGCACTCTCTATCACACACACTCACGTGCAGACACACATTCAGAGACAAAACACCAGACACAGACGCATACTGAACTGTCCTCCCAAAGGCAAGACAAATCAGGTGAGACCACACGGAATCATCCTGTCTCAGAGAAAGCCACAGCTGCACACTCCCAGAAACAAGGGGGACTCGCACACGGAGAAAACACTCACCCATAGACTGCTCCCTCGGGTCTCTCTGCCCTGTGCCCAGCTAGCGTTCTGCCCTCAGTCCTCTTCTCCCTGGGAGACAGACTTAATCGGGGTTCCCTGTCCTCCCCCATCCCCTTTCCCAGGTACTCGGGCTCCCCAGGAATCGTCACCCTCGCACACATCCGCTCCCAGGGGCTGCAGACAGTAGGTGCTCGGCTGCACGCCTCCCCCTCCCCCTTGCCTGGGATTCACACCTCAGCTCCTCTCCTCCGTGGAGCTGGTGGCTCTTCTCATTTTCCAGCGAGTGCGTGAAAACACAGATTAGAGCAATTAGAGACAAGTCATTGCAGGGCAAGGCAGAAGCCACCACCGCACCTGATTGCCAGCTCCAGCAAGGCGTGGTGAAGCACAGACTTACTCACTCAGATTACAAATTGGAGCAAATTCCAAAGCAGGAAGGAGCAGAGAGGAGGGGCTCCAAGTTCCATTTTAGATTCTCCTGTTTCTCTTCAAATCTATTATTTGCTGTTTGCAGCAGTTTTCACAGCCACGCTCCCAAGAGAGGCAGATAGGGCAGAAATTATTTCAGCTCCATTTTATAGAAGGGAAAACTGAGGCCCAGGGGAAGAACAGTTGTAGAAGGCCCCATCCACCTGGACTGGTCTTCCTGGCTGTAGGTGGGGATCAGGGTGGCCCCAGTCCCCAGGAGAGGCCCCCTTGGCCCTCATCAGCCCTCTCCTCGCCCAGGAAAGAATCAGCAGAGGGTTGAGGTAGAGGACAGGTTCCGGATCAGCTGTAGGTACACTGTCTGGTGCTTATGATGAGCTCAGTATCTGCACACGGGGTGGCCTTGCCCTTCACCAAATGGCAGGATGGTTTCATCGAGGGCCGCTGTCACCAGCTGCTCCTGTGTAAATAGATGTACTGTGTGCTCTTTTCCCCTGTCAGGAGAGGGAAAATTTCCTAGAATCTGAGTACAGGGGCCCCATTTCCATGCCTCCTTATCCCATAAGGCTCTTCAAAAGCCTGGCCTGGTGCCCCTCAGTATCATGCCAGCCATCCTCCCCTTCCAGCCAGGGCCACTTTGCTCTGGCCCCGGCCTGGGTGAGAAGCCAGCAGTGAGGCAGGAGTGCCCCCTGGTGGTGATAGCCTACACTACCCACTGGGACTCCAACCCCAGGTCAGCAGTCAGGGCCTGACTGCTTTGGGTGAGGACGGCTCCATTCTGGTTCCAGCAGCAGGGAGAATGAAAGGCTCCTGGGTGACTGATGGACACTAGGCATGGTGAAGCAAGAAGGCAGGGGAGGATGCCCAGTATCAAGCATGGCCCATCAGAGGAGCTCAGGAAATATGGGATGGATGGATGAAAGAATGAGTGAACAAATACAGAAGTGAATTGCTTCCTGAAAGGTGGTATGAATATCACAAGTAATACACAACGGACCTTTAGTCCGTAGTTTACTTTTTAGATAGTAGTGTACCTTTTAGGTAATTCTTATTTATTTTAAGAATTATGTGCCTATGTTGAAGTATGATAGATTTAATAGATCTGGCCCATCAAATCCATTATATAAACTTTCTGTTTAAAACAAATGTCTTGGGACTTCCCTGGCAGTCCAGTGGTCTAGGGTTTCCCCTGCCAATGCAGGGGTCAGAGTTCAGTCCCTGGTCTGGGAGCTGAGATCCCACATGCCTTGTGGCCAAAAAAACCAAAACATAAAACAGAAGCAATATTGTAACAAATTCAATAAAGACTTTTAAAATGGACCACATTAAAAAAATTTTTTTTAATTCACCCCAAAATGTCTTTAGGTGCAAAAAAAAAACATTAGGCAAGTAACATATGGGTATCCTCAGGACCTAGCATACAAGGTTCAATAAAAGTTCAAAAAAAGTTTCAATAAAAGTTTGTGTGACAAACGAATGAGATGACCAGCAGGTGATGATGGTCTTTGTAAAGTAGAAACAGATGATCCCAAACTTTGCTTCAAACTCAAATTGCCTGGGGAGGTTGTTTTTTTAAAAAAAAAAATCTCTGGGCTGTTATGTGTCTGTGAATCTCAGGTGGCTGAGGAAGAAGCCAGTGTGTTCTGGACAGCTCCCAGAGGAGGGGAAAGCCCCAAAGCACCCAATTTAGGTGACTTCTAAGATGCATCATGGCTTTGCTGCCATTTGAGATAATGTCAAACTGTCATCATTGGAGGAATCAGCAGTGCTTGGGTGATCCGGGGTTCCTTTGTTGGGTAAGAAGTTGGACTAGATGAACTTGAAGGCATCATGCAAGGAAACAGAAGTGAGTTATTATTTACGTAAACTAGTTTCTACATTGACACACAGTACAAAGTGAATTGTGTGTTTACTATGGTTTTAACATACTAAGTGTTTCTCATTTACTCACCCTGCACATCAAGTCTTATTTGACATATATCTTTATTATCAGTTAATATAAATATTACATTAGTTGCCATGAAGAGCATATAGAATGTGTGTCCTGAGTTGATCTATTAATACATGTTAGTTCTTCATTTACAGGAGTTTTCGCCTCTGAAAAAAGTCCCCTTCTTCTTGAAAACTGTGTCTAGTTAATTACGAACATATATTAATATATTATAGTTAATGTGGCCACAGTCTGTTTATCTGTTTTAATTGGATCCTGGCTTTATCACAACAGCTTTCAGTTACTTTCTTAATTCGAATCCAGAGGAGGGAGGGGTTTGGCATTGGCTATGGAAAGCATGCTGTTTGCTTCTAAATCCACGTCACCTAAAAAGTGCAGGTTGAGTTAATATTTGATGTGTGAGTTGTTCCATGATCTTGTTAGATACCACTGACAACAGAAAAGAGTTTCCAGGCATGAATTCTCATGGCTATACCTCTGGGGGAAAAATGGATAAAAATAAGTTGTATCCTATTTGGAAAGATTGGCATACATATTGAGATTGAGTCTGATTTTTTAAATATCATTTTAATAGTATTAAGAAGCAGTTTTTTAACTTTGAATAGATTTTTAAAACATAAAACATGAATAGATTTGTCATAGCACAGGGTCAAAAATCACTGTTGATGGCAAGTTTTTGATATTAATTCCATTTTATGAACAAATGCAATTAAGTTGCAAATCCCTTAACAGAGTGCAGTGTTAGGCCAACATTTTAATCGGTATTAGGAAATGTCAGATTAGCATCCCCAAGGAAGAAGAAATCTTTGACATAATGCTGAAAACTTACGTGTTAGTTTTAAAGCTGCACCTTGCTCTCTTACATAGCTACAGAGAGTATAAACTGGTGCATACTCTCTCAAGGGCAATTGGACAGCATCTACCAAACTGACACATGCAACTTTTCTTTAATTCACCAATCCTACTGCAAGGATTTCTCTTCCAATATACTCACACCTGAGCATGATAACATGTGTAGGAGAAAATTCGTTATTGCATTGCTTGAACAACATATGATTGGAAACAACCTGAATAGCCATCAATAGAGAACTGGTTAGTAAAAGAACTGTATAACTCTTCTTTGAAATACTACATGACTGCAAAAAAGAATGAGATCTCATCAACAAGAACAACAGAAAACAACCCAATTAAAAAGTGGGCAAAGGACTTGAAAAGACATTTCTCCAAAGAAGATATACAAATGGCAATAGGCATATTAAAAGATGCTTAAAATCACTATCCACTCAGATCAGATCAGATCAGTCGCTCAGTCGTGTCCGACTCTTTGCGACCCCATGAACCGCAGCACGCCAGGCCTCCCTGTCCATCACCAACTCCCGGAGTTCACTCAGACTCATGTCCATTGAGTCAGTGATGCCATCCAGCCATCTCATCCTCTGTCGTCCCCTTCTCCTCTTGCCCCCAATCCCTCCCAGCATCAGAGTCTTTTCCAGTGAGTCAACTCTTCACATGAGGTGGCCAAAGTACTGGAGTTTCAGCTTTAGCATCATTCCTTCCAAAGAACACCCAGGACTGATCTCCTTGAGAATGGACTGATTGGATCTCCTTGCAGTCCAAGGGACTCTCAAGAGTCTTCTCCAACACCACAGTTCAAAAGCATCAATTCTTCAGCGCTCAGCCTTCTTCACAGTCCAACTCTCACATCCATACATGACCACAGGAAAAACCATAGCCTTGACTAGATGAACCTTTGTTGGCAAAGTAATGTCTCTACTTTTGAATATGCTATCTAGGTTGGTCATAACTTTCCTTCCAAGGAGTAAGCGTCTTTTAATTTCATGGCTGCAGTCACCATCTGCAGTGATTTTGGAGCCCAGAAAAATAAAGTCTGACACTGTTTCCCCATCTATTTGCCATGAAGTGATGGGACCAGATGCCATGATCTTCGTTTTCTGAATGTTGAGCTTTAAGCCAACTTTTTCACTCTCGACTTTTACCTTCATCAAGAGGCTTTTTAGTTCCTCTTCACTTTCTGCCATAAGGGTGGTGTCATCTGCATATCTGAGGTTATTGATATTTCTCCCGGCAATCTTGATTCCAGCTTGTGTTTCTTCCAGTCCAGCGTTTCTCATGATGTACTCTGCATATAAGTTAAATAAACAGGGTGAAAATATACAGCCTTGACGAACTCCTTTTCCTATTTGGAACCAGTCTGCTGTTCCATGTCCAGTTCTAACTGTTGCTTCCTGACCTGCATAAAAATTTCTCAAGAGGGAAATGTAAATTAAAACCACAGGGAGATGGTTCATACCCATTGACGAGACTTCATACTCATTAGGGTGACTGTTACTTAAACACACACACACACACACAGAGAAAACATGCTGGTGAGGATATGGAGAAATTTGAACCCTTGCACTTTGCTGGTGGGAATGTAAAATGGAACGGCTGCTGTGGAAAACAGTATGTCAGTTCTTCAGAAAAAAAAGGTACACAGAATTACCATATGATTCAGGAATTGCCCTCCTGGGTATATTCCCAAAAGAATTCAAAGCAGACATGCAAACAGATATTTGTACATCATCATTCACAGCAGCATTGTTCACAATAGTCAAAAGATGGAAGCAACCCAAGTGTCCGTGGATGGATGAAGGGATAAACAAAATGTGACATATATAGGCAATGGAATAGTATGCAGCTGTGAAAAGGAATGGAGTTCTGATACATGCTACAACATGGATGACCATTACAAAAAGTTTTGGTGGTGTTTGTACAACATTGTAAATGTAATTAATATCACTGAAGTACACTTAAATGGTTACAATGGAAATTTCATATTATATATTTTAACACATTTTTAAAAATTAATAATGTAATTTCTTAAATGCAAGGGTGGGGCCAGCCCTCTCGTTGAATATGAGCTGGCCTTGGTTGATGTTGCTAGACTTCCTAAGCCAGATCATAAGAGACAACTCAGCTTACTCTCTTGGCTGGAAGCTCTGAGCCAGCATGTAAGAAGTCCAGCTACCCTGAAATGTCATAACAGAGAGACCTCATACAGAGAATGGCAATAGCAATTTGAGCCTTCCCCACCCAGGCATCAGATGTCAGAGCCTTCAGATGATCCAACCTCAGCCGGAGCCGCCCCAGTGGACACCAAGCAGAGCAGAGATGAACTTTCCTACCAAACCCGCCCAAATCACAGATGCATGAGCAAAATAAGTGGTGTCACTGCTTTAAGCCACTACATTTTGGGGTAGTTTTTTATGCAGCAATGGGTAAATGGCACAGTGAACATATTACTAATGTATTAGAATTTATTTTGATTTACTTTAAAAATAATCAGATACAAATAAAACAGATTTGAACTACATAAATGTCTCTTGCAAACCAACTGGTAAATTGGATGTTTTCAGTCTCATGGTCTGTATCCTGCTTCTATAAAATCATTAAAGATGCAGATCTGCTCACACCCAAATACTGAACAAAGCTGGGGTTGGGGAGGGTCAATGGGCTGGAGAGAGGGAAACACAGATCCATCTGGAGACTTTTCCAAGAAGGCCAGGATATGGGTGGGAGAGAGAAAGGTCACTGGAGCTATGTAGCATGAAGGGACAGGTTTCTGACCCAGCAGGGCCAAATTAAAGATAAAAATTAAAGACAAACAAACAGCAGGTTCTTGAAATAAAATCCAGAAGGTGGAGTTAAGAGTGACATAGATCATGCAAGACAGGGTTTCAGAAGGCTTGAGAAGGAGGTTAGCCAGACAAAGCTAGAGAATTTTAGACCAGGACCATTGAGAGGCTAAAAGTTTACTTGTTAAGCTTAGAAGAATTTAAAAATAAATTCATAATGTGTCCCCCAAAGATCTCCTTCCTGCATGTGGCCCTCATCACTCCATAAGTTTCTAGAACTCCTGTTTATTTGTTTACCTGTTTGCTGTATCTCCCTGTATTAGTATTAGTCAGGGTAGGCTGGGGCTTCCTGGATGGCTTCACCTGTAATGCAGGAGATGTGAGAGATGTAGTTTCGATCCCTGGGTCAGGAAGAACCCCTGAAGGAGGATCCAGTATTCTTGCCTGAAAAAAAATCCCGTGGACAAAGGAGCCTGGCAGGCCACAAAGAGTCAAACATGACTGAGCGCAGACAGAGAGCACAGACAGGCTAAGTGCGGTGACAAACAACCCAAGACCCCAACTCAACACCAGTTTGTTTCTGGTTCTTCTAACAATTCAGTGCAGCTGTTTGATGGACAGACTTCCACAAAGAGATTCTGGGACCTGGGCTCCTCCCATCTCCAGGCTCCTATAACCCAAAGTCCTCTCCATTCAGCCAGCGATGAGGACAGAGACAGATCATCTCGTAGAGGAGAATTTTATGGGCCAGGCCTGCAAGTGGGACACATCCATCAGCCAGAACTCAGTCATATGGCCGGCCTCTCACTATAAGGGAGGCTGGAAATGTCATCTCACTGGAGGCCAGGAGTATTACCCTCCACCCCAGTTTACACCCCTTGCATGCCATCTCTCAAGCACCTTGACTCTCAAGCACCTTCACAGTGACTGTCAGCTCACCTGGCATAAATGTAATGTGAATGAATGAATGTGAATCTATGAGTGAATGAATGGTGCTGGGGCTGTGCCCCTGGACCGGGCTGACGGAAGGATGTAATCACTCCCACTCCTCAGATTAGGAAACTGAGATTCTGAAAGCTAAACAGCAGGTACAAGGCTACACATCTAGTCAGTGCTAGAGCAAGGTCTCAAATTCCAAAAGCCTTTTCTGCCACATGTCTGTTCTCTCCACTCCCCAGGCTGCCTCTCCAGTAAGCACACTCGCTGACTCTGGGTCTGGTTATCTTCAAGGCTGCTCTGCTTTCTAACAGTCAATGAACCATATTTGACAAGCTGTGGGTTCCTTGGGGAGGCAGCTGTATCTTGTTCATCCTTAGGTGCCCCCTGGCTATCAGCACAGCCCCTGAACACAGTAGGTGCTCAAACCACCTTTGGGGGATTAATTTGTTCACACTGGCTCAGGCTTCATGCTTTGCTGCTTGCACAGTATGAGGGTCACTTATAACTTGTAAAAGAAATAGAGGGGATATTCATTATCCTGCCTCTCCCTGAGCAGTCAGAGCTGTCTCCCACAGCAGGACCAGTGCCTACCCCAAAACTCGCTCCTGAAGCACAGACAAGGGCTGTGTCACATGAGGGCCAAGGCCACAGATGTCTTATGGCCCCCATCAGGGCTAGACCATTAACTCCTGTCTCATACACACATAGAATGTCCTTGCCCCAGCTGGTCCCAGGAAAGAGAGGAGATAGGGGCAGCAGTGTGAGGTTCTGTCCATGGTGCTGAACTCCCCTCAACTCCCACCGTGTTTGCTAAGCCAGGAACTACTTAGATCCTCTTGGGAACCAGGTAAAAACACAGATTCCTTGGCCCGTTCTTTGGAGACGTGAGTTCTGAGGATCTAAGATGGGGCCTTGGAATCTGTTTTTACCAAGCACCTGTGATTCTAATACAGCCAGTTTGGTACTCGCCTGAGGTTGAATCACCTACCTAGTCTTTGGTCTGCATGAAGTGTGTGCTATGTGTCCAGCACTGTGCCAGATAATATGAGGCACAGAGATGCATTGTGCAGGGTCTCTGCCCTGGGGAGAATTTACACAGTCATTCAGGAGGAGACGCAGGAAGGGAACGAGGGTGAGAACTCCCTGTGTTTTATGCGGACACAGTGCTAGGTACATACATACTTCACCTTTACCCTGCAAGGTGAGATAAGTAGGCACATGAAGACAGTAGTACTCACAACCATAACTAACATTTTCACTTTCCTTCGAGTCTCCCTAGACTAATCTGCAAGGCAAGATGTAATGCATTTCATTCAGTCTGACGTCTTCCTGGCTCCAGATGGAGACCTTCCTGATTCCTGTTGCCCCTAGAATTGAGTCCTCCTTCTGCCCTATGGTCACATTTCATCATCAATTACATGATAAGCCATGTTTTCAATACTGCTCCAACTGGGATCTGAGCTCCCTAGTAGGGCTTACACCTGACTCTGCTGTGTAATCTCTAACACAGGGATCCCAGACACTCCCACCAGAGGAGTTGAGCAGTAAACTCTTATTGGATGGATGACTAGGGGGAGTGGTAAGTGATGGCTGTGACTGTCACTGTGACTGCCCAAGGAAAGTGCTGCTGGGTTGTGAAGCAGCTGGGACCAGTGCTCAGAACCAAAAGAAATCAGGATGGGCCTCAGAGAAGCCAGGAAACAGGCAAAATGCAAATCACGAAGGGACCAGCTTCCAGTCAAGGTCTGCCTCTCCTTTCTCTGGTGTGTGGGGAGAACAGGAAGTAGAGTCAGGACAGCAGTTTCTGATGAGAACAGATGTTCTCTGGGCCTGAATGTGGGACATGGGGGAAGGGGGAGGGGAGGGAGAAAGTTAAAAAAAGGAAAGGGGAGGGCCATAGCTAGCAAAATAGAATATCCACAGCCCTCTTATTTATTTAATTTTATTTTTATGATGGAAAATTTCAAACACACACCCAAATAAAGGAAATAGCAAGAATGAATCCTCGTTTGCCCACCACCCTACTTCAACAACTATCCCCACTTTAAATCCCTATTTCATTCCTTGCCCCCAAGCATCTCTTTAAAAACAATTATGGACAGTATATCATTTCACCCAAATATATTTCAGAATACATCACTCACATATTAGAATATTTCTGAAAAAGTAACCTCATTATCACAGCTAATAAAATTAACAATTTCTTAAGACTATCTAATATGAAGTCAATTTTCAAATTTCCTTATTTTTCTCAAAAAATGTCTTTTTAGGATCCATTTATTTGAAACAAGATCCTGGCACTGTATTTTGCTGCTATGACTCTTAAATCTCTTTTAATGTCTAACATTCCTTCCTCCTTCCTTTTTTATGGTATTTTAGTTGTTGAAGAAACCAGGTCTTTGTCTGTAGAATTGTCCCCATTGTTGATTTGCTTGGTTGAACCCTCATGGTGTCATTTAACATGTTCTACTGTGTCCTCCCCCCATTTCCTGGAGACTGATATTTAGATCGAGAGGGTTGATATGTGGGGTCAGTTGCTTTGGCAAGCACACTTCCTGGGTGAAGCTGTGTCCTTTCTAGTGCACCATAACAGGAGCACTTAAGGTCAAATTTTTTCCTTTGTGCATGATACTAAAAAAAATGGTCAATGTTACCAATTTGATCTTTCCATTATAAAGCTTCCCCATCATCTTGTCCCCAAGGGGTTTTAGCACCTTTCATAGAATCTTAAAACTGACAAGCTGGAAGAGCTCTGAGAAGCTCACTCACCCATTTTTCAACTCATCCCACAAATATTCGTTGTGTGTGTGCCAGGTAGCAAGTAGCAGTGAGCAAAACCAATGCAATCCCTGGGATTGCAGACGTAACAGTCAGACAGGGGCAAGCAACAAATACATGAGCAAGCAGATGTACCAACAAAAGGCATGCCTGCAAGGTTTAGAGCCACCTGGGGAGCTACCCCAGAGCGAAGTGATGGCAGTCAGGCAGCCACTTGGTGGTGGGTGATCAAGGAAAGCCTCCCTAAGAGAGGATGCTGGGGCTTGACAAGAGCTATCCAGCCATGCAGAGTTGGGGGCCATTCCAGGGAGAGCTGGGGCAGACAGAGAAACTGCGCACCTACCAGGAGTAACGAGGAGCAAGGTGGAGGGGGGTCTGAGGGGAGGCCAGCGAGGAGGCTGCTATGGTAACGCCCTTTTCACTCCGTTTTACAGCTGAGAACACTGAGTTCGGGGAGAGCTGCGAGACAGTGGTTACTGAGGAACTACCTGCCCCAGGAGCTTTTTGTGCAGCATCTCAAAACCACACCTGCAGGCTACGTAGAGGTCACTCTATTTCACAGGTAAGGCCAGTGAATGGTGAAGTCAGGTGCCCAAGGGCTGAGAGGCAGAAGAAGAAAGGAGGGTCGAGGCCAGTCTGAGGAGGCTCTTCCACCCTCCATGGTTGTCCTGCACTGATGACCACTGTGGAGTCTCAAACCTTGGCCCTGGCTCCTAAAAGCCCCATGACCTGGACCAAGGGCCTTCTCCCTCTCCGTGCCTCAGTTTCCTAACCTGTAAAATGGGAGTAATACATGCCTGAAGGGTACGGCAAGGCCAAGACAAGGTGGTTCAACCTTGCCTCCCCACCATGCTCCCAGCCCCTGCCTGTGGGGCCCACGCAGGTCATTCTAGCACAGCCTACAGGCAGCTTCCCCCTTCCCACACAGACTCACAAGGGGTTAATCCCAGGCTCCCTCCTTCCTCTATCCCAGTTCTGATCCTTGCTGACTCTACTCCCCGCCCTACGTAGCTATTCTGGGACAATGGAGGCAGCAGATGGCCCGAGTCCTGTTCCCTCCACCCGACCCTCAGGATCTGGGAACAACCCGTAAATCTGCTGTTGCTTCTAAAAGCGGGCCAGCCGGCAGCCCTCCACGCACGGGGTGGAGAGGACGGCGGCTGTAGAGTACACCATCCCATCCCTACAGGCTGTTAGCCCAGAAGCCGCCCCACTCGGCTCGCATCCCACACACCCAGCATTAGGTCAACTCAGAAAGAAAGGAAGCCCCACACCTAACAAGCACAGGGCGGCTCCTCTCGAGTTCAGACTCCTCCTTGGAAAAGAAGGGGCCAAGGCTCCAGTATTCGGCGGTTCCATCGGCCCAGACAGAGTTGCAGCAGGGACAAGGTCCTTCGAGGGCTGGAGGACATGCCTCAAAGAAGCCCCCAGCCCTGGCTGCCTGGATCAAAGCCCCTCTGTCCCTCTGGACCTCTGCTCCCTCCTCCCCACTGCCCTGAGCTCCACTGTGACCCCCAATCCCCTAACATCTCTGAGCATGATGCAGGCTGCGAGCAAACACATCCTCTTCCTAGCCCTCCCCACAGACACCACCAGGCCTGAAATTTCACCATGATCACTTTCATTCAGTCATGCAAATTCTCTGGGACACTTACCTTTACCTAGCTCCTACCTGGGCTGTCAAAGTGCCCCTTTATCTGATAGCAGAGGCTGAATCCCTCAGCTCCATTCTGCCTTCCCTGATTCTCTAGCCACCTCAACCCAGGCCCTGAAGGCAGATAAAAAGCAAGTATTGTCCTCAGTAAACCAGCACCTCATGACACACATATATTCACTCACATGCATATCACTCACACAGAGGTGTGACAGAGGCACACACACATCTGTGCATCTCACATACATCGTTAGGCACAGACAAGCATAGAAGGGTGCATGGGCCCACCCTTATACATCCTAGCACACCACGACACAGCACACACTACCAGCCATCACTGTTCACGGGACCGTTCCTTTCTCCATACCAGACTCTGTGCTGTGCCCTTTACAAATCCTGCATCATTTCACTTACAACTCGTGAAGTAAGTACTCCTTTTCTCATCTATAAAATGAGCAAACAAGCCAGAGAGGCCAAGCAGATTCCCCCAGGTCACACAGCCAGCAAGAGCAGGGCAGGGCTGTCTAGCTCGGAGACCCCAAATCAACATCTGAGACAGACAGATGAAAGATCCTCCCGTCCTGCTCAGGAATGACTTTGACTGCATGTAACAGAAAACTGAACCAAGCAAGGCTTAAACAAATAAGGGTTTAATCTTCTTACAGAACCAGATGTTGGAAGGGACAGCTGTGGAAATGATTGTCTTGGCATTCCCTTCATGGCAGCAAGGTGGCTGCCCTAGATCCAGACATCACACCCACATTTGCAGTAGGAAGATGGGGTATAGGGCTACAAAACCTTCCCCAGAAGCCTCTCTATTGGCTTTGCTTAATTCTCACTAACAGACAGAGATCTGGCTCTGGCCATAGCTTGGCCATATAGTAGCTCCTAATAGCAAGGGAAGCTGGGAAAGTGAGCAACAGGAACATCATGATGGGCTGGGATCCATTCTGATTCATCATCTGGGTCTGGACATGCTGATGCTCCAAACAACATCAGGTGGGGAGCAGGGGCTGGAGACTGGTCAGCAACAACATTATCTGCCACAGACTCTGGATTCTGACCTTCTTGCACTTGGGTCCCCTCAGTGCTTGAGGATCCAGCCAAGGAAGTCAGGAGTAAGTGGCCCAGTGCTTGATCCCAGGAGAGGAACTGAGAGACCAGAGCTGCGGGCTCTGCACACTCAGGGGCCTAGGTAATTCTCTGAAGGGTTAGGATTCCTGAGCCCAAGTAGCTTAAGGACCCTCCATCTTCATTCAGTTCAGCCACCCAGGACCCATGGAGGCCCAGCCATTGAGGCCTCTCTGGCCCTTACTTGGTGCCCCCAATCCTGGGCTGTGCAACACACCTCCCAGGGGCTTGAGATGCATTCAGCACCAGTCATCATCCAATCCTGGGCTTGCTCATCTCTCAGAGGTCATGCCAGGGACTGCCCCCCTACACACACACAAGACCTGCTACGAGCCCTCAAGGCTGCCTGGGAGGCTAAGGACAACCAGAGAGCCTCAGCCCACTCTTTGCCCAGAGGTTCAGGGTTCATCAGGCCACCAGCTGCGGGCACCAGGGAGTATCCGGGTAGAGGAGACAATGGAGGGAGTGAAACCTGTGGAGAGACCAGAAATGGACAAGACAGTCACCCCCACGGGTTCCCGGGGGAGCATGTCACAGAGATGGTTTGGAGCAAGGTTTTTCCACCTTGGCACGTTGTGAATATTAGGAGCCAGATATAATTCTGTTGTGGGGACTGTCCTGGGCACTGCGGGTGCTTAGCAGCAGCCCTGTACTTCGCTCGCCAGATGCCAGCAGTATCCTCTGAAATTTTTTTTTTTTAATATTTATTTATCTAATTTATTTATTTGGCTGTGCTGGGTCTCAGCTGTGGCACTCAGGACCTTCTATCTTCATTGCAACATGCAGGATTTTTAGTAGCAGCATGTGAGATCTAGATCCCTGACCAGGGATCAAACCTGGGCCCCCTGCACTGAGAGTGCAGAGTCTTAGCCACTGGATCCACAGGGAAGTCCTCGCTGAGTCTTAACAATCAAAAATGTCCCCACACACTACCAAGTGTCTCTTGGCAGGGGTGCAAAATGGTCCCTGGTTGAGAACCACTGATGGGTAAAGACTTCAAAAGCCAGAGAAACCATGAAGAGCTGAGGCCATAGCCTCTGAGTGACCTGAGTCCCCATCAAGCAGGAACCTGTGGATTCTAGAATCTTTAGGCTTTGAGAGAATTTAACACCAAGTTTTAAATCTCTTGACATACAGCCATAGCTTGCACACTTCTACTGATGAGAAGCTCACTCCATTAGAAAGCAGCTCTTTTCCTTTTGAAACTTGAGTTTTCTTTCAATTTCGTATTGAGCCAGATTCTGTCTCCTTGCAACGTCCAACTTGTTCAACACAGTCCTGGGCCCAGCAGCCTTGGGACAGTGGTGAGACCTCTGCCTCCAAACAGATGGCTCTGCAGGATTTCAGGGGCAAGAGTGCGTGCTCCCTTATGGGTTACGCACTTCAGGTAGGTCCAAAGTCTGGACAGAGCCTAGAAGGCCCAGGGGATGGGGGGGATGCCACCTCCCCAAATCAATCTGATGCCACTCTCCTCTTTTCTCCCATGTTCCAGTCACACTGGCTTCTTTTACTTCCTTGAGTAGGTCTTACTCTCCTGCCACAATATGTCACAGGCCAGGCTCTAAACGGCTCCACAGCAATCGGGGCTGGGCGTGGGATGGAGGGGGCTGAGCTGAGTAGCCCTAATCTCCCCGGGGTGTGTTTGCAGGGAGAACTGGAGGTGTCTAGGTGGCATTTTATCCCTCATTCCAACCCTTTGTCCATGGAAAAGTATCATCCAAGAAATGAAGAGCCTAAGAAAAAATTTTTTAATTTCCCTAGGTGTGGAGTTTCTCCAATGAGTGCCTGGAGTTTCTCCATGAGAGCATCTCCTTTGCTCAGTGAACACAGTTCAGTCTTCTAGAGGTTACTGAAGAATCCCAGAGGATCAGGCCTGGGAGATCCCCTTCAGATCCTTGATGCCCAGCCTCCTTGTGCTACAAATGGGGCGACTAAGGTACAGAGAGGCAAGGCAGGCACCTGCCCAAGGTCACACAGTAAGCCAATGACAGAGCAGGGACTGAAATCCACTCCCAGCTCCATGCTATCAGCTACTAGCCTCTCTCACTTCCCTCCCTCCTGGTTCCCGTGTCTTTCTATCCCTGCCCTCAGGCCGCAGTCCTCCCACCCTACAGTTTCAGCCCGCAGACCCACCTGGAGGGGTCCTCCTCAGGCGAGAAGGGGCCATGGAGCTTAATGACATTGAGTTTCCCCTCAAAGACGCCGTAGCTAAGGGTGACCTGCGCAGAAAGAAGTAGAGAAGGCAATGAAGCAGGGCGGGGCAGTGGGGAGGAGTGTCTCACCAGGGACCCCACAAGGGGGCAGCATTTTGGTAGAAACATAGAAGGTGCCTAAGACATTTTCAGTGGCACAGAAAGCCTGTCTCTGCACCTGAAATTCCACCATCAGTAATGGGTGTTTCACTGGGGGGCCCATCCCCTCCCATTCTCCCATAATCCCATTGGTGCCCCCAACAGTCCCATTTACTAAAGAGGCTGGAATGATCCCCTCATCTACAGATTGGGAAACTGAGGCTCAAGAGGGGAAGGTGCCTTTCCAGGAAGTTGCACACCTGGATGGAAGTTTCCTGAGACCTACTCTAGGGCCTTAGCAATCCCTCAGCTCATTCCACAAGCAATGAGGCTGCGGATGATGACTCCAGTCAAAAGGCAGTCAAGCACAGTGATTAAAGACTGTGGATTTGGGGGCCACCCACCAGGGTTCAAGTCCCTCTCTGTCCTGAACTAGCCACAGTTAGTTCCACTCTCTGGGCCTCAGTTTCTCCATCTGTAGAATGGGAACACTGTTAAGCTCCATCCCCTATGAATGTTATGAGGAACCAGAGAGTTAAAAAAGATAAGGCCCCCAGTGTGGTGTCTGGCACAGCAGGGGCTCAAACCCCAAACTTTAGGGAACACCCTGGTTTTGCCTGTCCAAAATCTGCCCCTCTTTCCTGGCTGTGGTCCTAATGGGACCAATCTGCACCCCAATTGTAGGTCTGGTCAATCAACACTAGCTCTAGGCTCTGGTAGGAAACAGGTCATGTGACCCAAGTGAGCCATGTGACCAATAAGCACCAGCCCTGCGGTCTGACAGGAGGAGCTCTCTTCTCACTGGTGGGGTGGGGCTGCCATCTTGCCAGCGCAAGTAGCGAGCCTGCCTGAGAATGAGGCCAGCATAGGGGAGGACACACGAGAGAGGGGATGGGATCTGAGCACCCAGATCTCACCAGATCTAGCAAGTCATCCACACCCTCACCTTCTCAGGTACACAGACCCATAAATGTCCTTTTCTGTTTAATTAGTCTATTGCCTTTCTGTCCTTTGCAGCTAAAAGGGCTCTGACTCATACCATGAGACAGAACCTCCCTGGGGGCCTTCCCAGCCAGGACCCCCTATGGGACTGGACACCCATGAGTTGGAGGGCAGTATCTGCAAGGCAGAGGCAGCTGGACCTCAGCAGAGTCACTATCTGCCAGGTGATGGGAGGGGCACCCACCCTTCCCCCAGCCTGACATTACACATGGGTCATCCCTACTGAAGACCTGGTCTTTCCCAGTAACACCTGTGTGGGAAGGAAAAGCAGTAAGCAGTGGCCAGGTAGGCTCTGATGAAGGAGGAGGCCGTTGAAAGTGCAGGACTGGCCCCTTCAGAGGGTGTGGTAAGGATGGATGCAGTGTTCAGGGGCCTGGTTTGAATCTCAAGATGAGCTTTCTCTCATCTGTGCAGGTCCCTCCAGCTGGCATTTGGGAACCAGATCAAAGAACATTAGCACCACAAATGCCAACCCTTAAGGGTCAGAGGTGGAGAGCACTGAGTCACTGCGTGCCCTTAAGGGGGTCCTTTGCCACGCTGGGACTCAGTTTCCCCATTAAAGGAGAGAGCCCACACACACACAAACACCTCCCCCATTGCCACCTGCCCCATGGCTGGCTCACCTGCTCCGGGAGCTGGGCAGCCTCCAGCAGCTGCAGGGTCTCCAGGTGGGAGTGGAAGAGGGGACAGGACTGCAGGTGACCACCCAGCTTGCACTCAACGATGTAGCCCACGGTGCAGTCATCAGGCAGCCGGATGAGGGCAGATGTGTCCATGAAGTGGGAGCCACTGAAGGACAGAGCCATGCTGCAGCCACTGGCCTAAGGCCCTTGACACCTAGAGCCCTTCCTGTCTCCCAGAAAACCCTCCCTCCACCACAGCCAGCTGGAAGAGAAGAGTGCAGCTCTAGCATCTGCCCCTTGCATACTGTGTAGCCTCATGCAAGTTATAAACCTCGGAGAGCTTCAGTTTTCTCTTCTGTAAAATGGGCATGATAATAGCCAGAGCTGTTGTGAGGATTAAGTGGCGAAATGGTGAGATGAAGCCTTTTATAAATGTATCCTTTCCTTTTCTCTCTTTCTTTTCATTCATTCATCCACTCATTCATTCATTTTTGAGTTTGAACATCTACCTGGTGCCAGCCACTGATGACACAGAAGCTGAGGACACAGAGATGGGAAAGAACTGCTTCCTGCCCTCAACAGCAGCCTCCGTGCTGGAGGGAGACATGAGCAGGTCATTGCAAATGAGGACTAGTGCTTAGAGGAAAGCACGAGGCCTGGGGACACAGGGAGGGCAAAGCAGATTCCCAGAGGAGGTGGCAGCCTTTTGTTTTGCTCTTTATTTAATCATGGCAGTGGCAGATTCTAAACAGAGTCTTACAGGATGATCTGCAGTCAGCCAGGTGCCAAGCGGGGGAGGAGCAGTGTTCCTGGCAAGGGCATCAACTGACTGTGCACCCCATGAACGCCCTAGAGACCAGGCTGGGCAGCTTGCTCCACTGCACAAGATGCCTGAGAAAGGGGTCGAGCAGGTACAGAATCCCATCCTTTGTCACCTTCCCCAGGCTGTGCCCGGGGGCCGCACTGCCCAGAGCGGGTACTTTTTTCTAATTCACACAAATGTACTATAGAGGGGGACAGAAGCCTAGATGGGGTATCCGGGTCACAGGGAGACCCCTGGTCATGTGTATACACCTGCTATCAACAGACCTTAGGACAGCATTCCTGCTTCCAGTCAGGACACAAACTACCTCCTGAGGGCACCCCTATCCAGGGCAGGGCAGGGCAGGGCAGGTTGCTGCAGAGGCATATCACGCAGGCCCTAGAGCCAAACCCAGCAGCTGAGAGACCTTGGGCCTGGGTGACCTTGAACCAATCACTTACTTAACCTCTCAGCAACTTAGTTTTCTCAGCCAAGTAGAAATAAGGCCAACGCCCCCTTCCTCCCTGGGGGCTGTGATAATCTTAGCAAAGTACAGGCCTGGCTCAGAGTCAACCCTCAATTCAAGGTGGTGACACCGATGTGGCTGTTAATAACAGTAACAGACTACCCAGCAGACCTCAAGAGACCTTTGTCATGCCCTCTCTAGAATACCAGTACTCCTACCCAGTACCGAGGGCTTCCACTACTCTCACAATCCCCCTCAGTCTGGCACCACTCTTCTAGGACCATTCCAGCTCGAATGCCACCTCTTCCAGGAAGCCTTCCCTCCTCTCCCTATGTAGAAGGCCGTACTCCCTCCTCTGAGTGTTCCTCCACTTGGCCTTCACCTCCCTTGTGACAGTGATTGGTCAGAAGAGGGCTGAAAACGGAACCTAATATTGACTGGGCTCCTACCAGGTGCCAGCCCAGGCACTTTCTCATTTAACCCTTACAATAACCACTGGCCACTGTATTATCAGGTCCATTTTACAGACGGGGCACTGAGGCTCTTAGAGATTACACATCTTGCCTGTGTGTAGCAGAGTGTACTAAGCAGTGTACCCCCAAGGGCAAGGTAACAGGTGACTTGCTCACCACTAACTGTGTAACTCTGATGCAGTGGGAATGAGAGGTAGTGTCTCCTGAGCTCACTCTCAAGCCCCTTCTGCTACAAACACCCCACCCACACACCAGCCGATCCCTCCTCTCTGCACACCTCTACCTCCCCCATCTTCCTGTAGGTCTCTGCTTACCTGGCCCAGGGGGCCATCTTCAAAGCCAGTTTGCGGTTGATGCAGAAGCCAGCTCCCCCGGTGGCAAACCAGAACTGTACCAGCTTCTGTGGGGGAAGATGGGGAAAGCCAAAGTGTAGGGTGAGCCTAGGGGTGGGGGCAACAGCCAGGCCTCCCCTTACTCACAACCAACATGGCTCAGAAGCTTTATATTTCACATCTTTCTAGAGTCTTGCTATGAGGCTTCTCAGATTGCGCTAGTGGTAAAGAATCCACCTGCCCATGCAGGACACATAAGACACACAGATTTGATTCCTGGGATGGGAAAATCCCCTAGGAGAACATGGCAAACCACTCCAGTATTCTTGCCTGGAAAATCCCATGAACCGAGGAGACTGGTGGGCTAAAGTCCATAGGGTCACAGAGAGTTGGACATGACTGAAGCAATTTAGCATGCATGCAGAGTCTTGTTATAACCTTAAATTATGCCCATGAAGGAAAAAGAGAAGGGCAGGCAAACATTCAAGGGCTTGGAATGGGATCCGGCACATGGTAAACACTAGTGGGTTTATCGATCAGCTTGTAAAGCCCTTGACATCCAAACCAATACCACCCTTTTAGAGTGTAAACCGTTTTCAGCCCTTGCCTAGCATCACCATGGCCCAAGATCTCTTCTACCTCCTCTGTGAGGACCTGTGAATTCACCCAGGAATTTCTTCAAGGCTTTTGAGAAATCCTGTACCTTTTCAACTGTACCATCTTTTAGTCAAAGCGCCCTAAGGTTACCTTCTCCCAGGTCCACAGTTGATGCTTCACTGATGTGTGTTGCATTGGCTTGGGTTATCTCCCATGATTCAGCAGTGAGAAGAGCGCTGGATGGGAAGTTGGAAAGTCTGACACTGAGCTCCCCCCTCCACTGTACAGCTGTATAACCTTCAAAGAGTTCCTGCCCCTCTCTGGACCTCAGATATGTCACCTGTGAGCACAACATTGGCTCCAGTTCTGAAATCCGATGGTTCTCCGGGCCCAGAAGTGTCTTCCTCCTCCGAGATCTCTACGAGTTTACTTCTGGAGACTCTTCCCTCTTAGAGAGAAGTCAGGCTTCAACTAGGCAGAATGAATGGGTTCTTTGGGACCTAATACACAGGAGGTGCCCAATAAACGCTTGTTTAATGAATTAATGAGAGCAGGGCTTCCACTCCCAGAGAACCACAGTAACATCAGCAGTGATCATGTGAGCGCCTAGCCCCAAGCACTGACCATGTCAAGCCCTTTGCTACAGATCAGGTGACTGAGGTACACAGAACTGAGGTCACCTGCCAAGGTCCCAGAGCTGGGACTGACCCCAAGCCAAACCTCCTTCCCCCTTTGCCATCCTACCCTGGGGGGACACCCACATTCTGAACTGGCCAGGACACTCTGGAGCAGTCCTAGGATCCTGCTGGTGGGGTGTCTGACAAGGAGGGCATTGGTGCACATTGTGGGCTTGAGGAGTGGGTGTGTCCAGCAGGGTCTTGTGCCCAGCACAGGAAAAACACTGCTCAGAGGTGAGGCTGGGCTGAGTCAGGTGCTCGTGCTCAGCCGCCAAGTCATGTCTGACTCTTCAGAATCCCATGGAGCTGAATCGGGTACTGGTGGAAAACACTCACTAGTATCTACCATGTGCCAGATCGCATTCCAAGCCCTTGAATATTTGTGTGCTTAGTCGCTCAGTCATGTCTGACTCTTTGCAACCGCATGGACTGTAGCCCACCAAGCTCCTCTGACCATGGGACTCTCCAGGCAAGAATACGGGAGTGGGTTGCCATTTCCTTCTCCAGGAGATCCTGGCCCTTGAATAGGTGACCTCATTTAATTCTTTTGCTCACAACTGCTCTATGAGGTAGTGACTGTTTTCACTGATTTTACAGATGAGGAAACTGAGGCACAGAGAGGCAAGATGACTTCAGTCAATGTCACAAAGCCAGGAGGGAGCGGGGCTAGGGAATGAGCTCTGGGAGTTAGGTTTCAGAGCCAAGCTCTCAAATCTTTAGGTCAGGGAGAGGTGGTATGGGAACCTGGGGGACCCCTCGGCTCATCTGGCATCCGCTTGCTCATGCACACCACCCCTCAGGTGGTGCCCAGAAGGATTTAATTAGGGCTCAGAGGCTGATGAGCTGCAGATAATTAAGGTTTTGTGTTTCCTGCTCTTGGTTTCCCTCGAGAAGCAGATGGTGACCCTGAGAGGGAGAAAGCCCCATAGTGGGCACAGCTCCCGCTCCAGACATTGCCTCTAGAGAGGGGGACCCATGGCTTTCCTGTTCATGGGGGCCAAGGGTGCCCTAGGGGCCTGGGTCACCCCAACACCGGAATCCAGGTGGGTTCTGGGGACAGGGGGAAAAACATGCGATATACGTATACTAAAAAATTCTTATTTCTCCAAAAGTCAAATTTAATGAATACCCTGGGGTTTTGTTTATTTGCTTCCTAAATCTGGCAACCTAAATCTGTCCATTCAGGTCTGGAGCTGAAGCGGGTGCTGGGGACCCTCTTGTGCCAGGTGCCAATACCTCTGTGGGTGATTAGTGAAATCTGAAGAGAGGAAAGCTGTCTAGGGGAAGGGAGAGTTCAGGGGCTCCCGGCAGCCGCAATTTGCCACCTGGCCCAACAGATTCAGCATTTTAACAATCCGTCCAACTACATGGTGATACCAGGTGGCTAGAAGCCTGATTGTGGAGCCTGGAGACCTCAGCTCACCCCACCATGCTCACGGTATGACAAGGACAAGCCACTGCTCCTCAGTAATTGAGGCCCTACTCGGTGCCAGTCTTTGCTTTCCTTGCATTATGTCAATCTCCTCTCTCTCTCCTTTCTCGGTCTCATAAAGAAGGAGACCGTATCAGAGGAGAAGCCACCAGCCCAGAGATACACAGTGATGCAGGCAATTCTGAAACCCAGAAAATCCACCCGCCCCCTGCAGGACCCCGCCCCTTCAGGGCCCCGCCCCGACTCCGCCCCCGAAGGGCCCTGCCCCGCCACCCAGCGGCCAGTTCACAAAGGAGGCAGCGAGGGACCCACTGTGCGGTTGTGAGGTTGCGGCTCCGAAGCGTGAATTGGCCGATTCAGGCTAGGCCGGCCTACATAGACGTCGCGGGTCTGGGGGAAGGTTTTCAGCAACTTCAGCAGCGCCCTCGGGTTCAGATAGTTGTCATCGTCCACATGGCAGAACCATCTATGGGGATGGAATGGGGGACCTTGAACTTGAACGGGGTTCCCAAGAGCTGCCTGTCAACCAGACTCCCCCTCCCTGCACCCTCACAATCAGTCAACAAACAGATATGGGCTGGAGTGGGCTTAACACTTAAGGCCTAGCCTTGTGCCAGCAGCATCTCCTGTAAGCTCATGAGGAAGTTGTGCCCATTCCTCAGGTGGGAACCAAGACTCAGGCAGGTTAAGGCACTTGCCCTAGGTCACACAGCCAGAATGGCAGGATTTGAACGCAGATGGTCTGACCAGAGACAGATCCCAGAAGGCCCTACATGTGATTCAATTCACAGGATCCAGAACTTTACTTTTTTGACAAGACATCCCATTTAGACATGGGATGTCTTGAGTAGCCTGAGGCAAAGGTCACGCCTGCCCCCTAAGACCAAGGTGAAGACCAAGGTAGACTCACCTCAGCCCACTGGCCAAGAAGGCATCAAATTCAGCAGCCATCTTGCAGGACAGGGCAGGGTGGCTGTGCTCCGCAGAGCAGTTGGTGACCACAAGGTGGGACCCTGGAGAAGTAAGGACAAGTCAGCCCAGCTCTTCCCCACAGCCCTGCACAGTGTGAGAAGCAGAGCAAGGCAGGGCCTCAGAGAGCCTGGAGCAGTCCACCCACTCCCATTTTACACAGGGGAAACAAGTCAGGGAGGGCTGGCCTGCCCAGAATCCTGAAACTAATGGACAGCACGCTGAGCTGGGACCCAGGTGTTCACGGCCTTACCGTCTCCAGGGGAGACTCCTGCTCCCCTCCTGGGCAAAGGGGGAATCCCTGTGCACCAAGGGTAGACAGTCGTGTTTCCTGGAGACCCCCAGGCAGCCACCCCAGCTTTCCCTGACAACAACTGAGGGGTTCCCATCCCACCCCGAGTTACCCAGTCTCTCCTGGAGGCCTTCATCCGGGCTGTCAGTGAAGATGAACGTCTAGGAATGAGAAAAGAGGCAGGGTAGGGGTCAGCCAAGGAGAGTCCCGGGTCAGCCCACAGCCAAGTTCAGGTGGATACACACACAGCAGACCTCTGTCCTCTTTCAGTGATGGAAATACACTCCTGTCACAGTCACACACTCCTTTAGGACAAGAGGACTTTCTCAGCTACCCAACCCCCTCCCCCATACAACACACACAACCCAGCTTTTGTAGACACACAGCTTCGAATTGTACATCAGCCCATCAGTCTCACATTCAGCCCCCTTACAGACCAACACCCACCAGACCAGAGTCGCACACCCTTGGTAGAATCACACCTTCTTCAACCATACACACATCACAGTTCCACTTGGCCACTCCACAGTCACGAATACACGTGTGTGTCAGTAGACAGATGCACATGCTGGGACACTGAACCACTTGGGGAGATAGTCACAACTTTCATAGTCACCCAAACTCCCTGTGCAAGTGTTAGGGCCCTCACACACCTCCCAGACTGAAGAGGCACCCCACCCACAGCTTTCACACGTCTGATCCCTCATGACTTCACTGACCCTCCAGACAGGCGTTGTGATTTGCAGATGGCAAAATGAAGGCTAGGTGATGAAGCAAAGCTGTGTGGTTGGCAAGAGGTAAGGACCTCTCCCCACTCTCAGCTCCCAGCGCAGCCAGACTTCCCCCCAGGAGCCCCACCCAGCAGGTACTCAGACCCAGCCTGAGGACACTGAGCACCTGAGCACCCCCAGACCTGGGCTTCTCTCCCTCTACCCTATCTTACTGGGACCCAACATTTGGGGGTGACCATGCCTCCTCTCTTTCTCTCACACCCACATCCAGTCTGTCAGCAAATTTTATCCACCCAACTTTCAAACTAAAGAACTAAAGAGCCTCTTGATGAAAGTGAAAGAGGAGATTGAAAAAGTTGGCTTAAAACTCAACATTCAGAAAACAAAGATCATGGCGTCTGGTCCCATCACTTCATGGCAAATAGATGGGGAAACAGTGGAAACAGTGTCAGACTTTATTTTTGGGGGCTCCAAAATCACTGCAGATGGTGACTGCAGCCATGAAATTAAAAGACGCTTGCTCCTTGGAAGAAAAGTTATGACCAACCTAGACAGCATATTAAAAAGCAGAGACATTACTTTGCCAACAAAGGTCTATCTAGTCAAAGCTATGCTTTTTCCAGTAGTCATGTATGGATGTGAGAGTTGGGCCATAAGGAAAGCCAAGTACCGAAGAATTGATGCTTTTGAACCATGGTGTTGGAGAAGACTCTTGAGATTCCCTTGAACATCAAGGAGATCCAACCAGTCTATCCTAAAGGAAATCAGTCCTGAATATTCATTGGAAAGACTAAGCTGAAACTCCAGTACTTTGGTCACCTGATGCAAAGAACTGACTCATTGGAAAAGACCCTGATGGTGGGAAAGATTGAAGGCAGGAAGAGAAGGGGAAGACAGAGGATGAGATGGTTGTATGGCATCACCGACTCAATGGATATGAGCTTGAGTAAACTCTGGAAGTTGGTGATGGACAGGGAGGCCTAGCATGCTGCAGTCCATGGGGTCGCAAATAGTCGGACACAACTGAGTGACTGAACTGAACTGACTGAACTTTCAAATTGCTTGGGGTACACCCTCTCCCTGGGGTACAGCCTCCACGGTCAGCCCACGGTCCATCCCCTCCTTGTCACCTCCTGCCTGCTTTGCTGCAGTCACCTTTTCCCTGTTCTCTCTGCTCCGTCCTGCTCCTCTCCAGGCTGTTTTCAACACAGCCCCCGGGGGAGCCTGTAAAGTAAGTCAGACTTTTCTTGCCCTGCTCTCCGGCAAACTTGTGCCACCAAACAGTCACCAGAGAGTGGAACTCTCTCCAGTCTGGAGTGTGGGCCAAATGGGCCAGGGAATGCCTGGGAATGAATTAGTGAGGAGAGGGGGAAGGAGGGGTCCCCGCAGCACGGTCTGGGGGCTAAGCAGGACTCATGAGGCTGGTGTTTCAGTCCCCGGGAATTCTGAGGTTGGCACAGAACAGTGGGCAGAGTTTTCTCTGAGCAGAGGGTTGCATTTGATTGTTTCAAGGAGGGATCCTGACAATGGTTAAAACCTTGCAGGAAAACAAAAGGACAGACAGCCCGCTGGGGTCAGGGGAGGGGGTGCCGGGGGCCATCTGCTGCAGAGAAGGGGAGATGTGGGGCTCTCGTTCCTCCCCCCACCCCTGCCCTTGAGGAATGTGAGGAAGAGAAAGGCTCCTCTGCATCTCAAAACATGCTTCCCCCAAGCCCGCCCCCTGTGCCTGGGACAAAGGCCACACATGAGCCCCAGCCCGCTGCCACAAAGGCCCACCTGCCACCCGGCTGCCCTTAACCAGCTGGAGCTGGTGCCCAGCCCTGGAGTTAACCAGCTCAGGCCTGCTCCTGATGGCAGAGCTGAGAGAGGCTCTAATACCTTCCTGCCCTGTGAGGCTGGGGAAACCAAGGGTTGAAAAGGGGACGGCCTTGGCCAAGGTCACAGGGAGAGATGAGCCAAAGGGTGGAAATGAAGGGGGCCCAGATGTAGTGATGAGAGTGGGTTTCCCTGTCTCTTCTCTTCTTCCTCAGTTTGAGTGTCTTGCCTTTTTTTTTCAGATCTGCCTTAAAGGACAAGATTTCTAGAGTCTGCCCCTTGTGCTAGGGACAGGGGAGGAGGAAGTGGGAGGAAGTGGGAGTGAATACATCTCCTACCTCTGCTTACAAATGGGAATTTTTAAGTTTCCCCCTCTGAAAAATGGGAATATCAATACCTACCACTCGTGTTATTGTGAGGGTTCAGTAGAGTAATGCACCGATATGCTGTCCCTTAGATGCCGAGCAGTTGGCAGGTACTCCCTCTGGCTGCCTGGTTAGCATCTGGGATTGACCTCAGAGCACAGAGAGGGTGTCTGCATGCCTCTCCTCTGCCGGCCTAGTCCTGCCAGGCCCAAACACTCAGGCTAAAAGCCCAAGTGACCAGGCAGCCCTGTGGTCCCCAGTCTCAGCAGAGAAGGAGGGACCCCAGCCTAGAGGTGGGCCCACTGAGCTCTGCCCTTTGGGCCTTTGGGGTGATGCTGGCAAGCTCTTCCTCCTCTCTGGCCTCAGTATCTTCATCCAGAGCACGGGCACCATCCTAGCGATCAAGACGAAACAGGAAAGGGCCTCCGACCACGTGAGGCCATGCTCCCGGGTACACACAGACAGCACCATAAACAGGAAGGTCTGCAGGGAGGGCCAGGCTTGGTGGCTTCCGCAAGCGGAACTAGACTCTCCCCCAAGATGAGAAGATGCGCAGCGTCCCAGGGAAGAGTCCGGCGGCGGGGAGGGGGGTGTTGGGGGTTCCAGCAAGGAAAGGGTTAATCCAGGGTGGCAGGATATCAGGACCAGGAAATCAGGGTAAAGGTGCCCCCTCCCCAGTGGGCCCTGGCCTCTTCCAGGCACCACCTCCCCCCTCCTTGGTCTCCAGGAGCCTCCAATCACCAACCCCCCCACCAAAGGCTCGTCACTTCCTCCCACTGAGCCAGCCGCCAAAGTAGGGACAGTGTGTGTGTGTGTGTGTGTGCGCGCGCGCGCGTGCACACGTACACAAGCGAATCTGCCCCTCTACCCGCCTAGAGATGACTCCCAACACCCCCAAATCACTGACTTTGCCTGAGGAGGGCACTGGGTATGGGGCTGGAAGAGCCAGAGGGGACTCAGAGCTGCCTCCCCAGAAAGCCATACCCCGTCACACACACACCTCTTGTCATGGCACTGGCTCCATGCGTGTGAGCATACACGCATGTGAACATACATACACATCCCCACCATACATGCCCGGCAGGCCTCTCGCTCATCACTGCTTTCACCATAGCACACACCCACTTCATCTATCCCTCAGAAACTGCCCCACAGGAAATGGAGCACAGGAGGTGAGATGCCACTGCCTCGGGGCACACCCTTGGCAGCAGAGGATGACGGCAGGGGCTGTCAGGAATTCTGAAAGAATGCCCCTCACCCCTCTCCCCAAACAGGCCCCACCCAGACCGTCCCATCCTCAGGGGCTCAGCCCTTGTGCTGAACCCTCAGCCAGGGCAAAGGACAGCACTCAGAGCCTGGCCTGGGGGCAGCCTGGCCAGGGCTCTTGTCAAAAGTCAGGACCTCCCAGAGGCCTCTGTCCAGCTGCCAAACACCCACCATTGCCCCCAAGGCCAGGGTGGGCAGGCACGAAGTCTGCTCCAGAACAACCAGGGAATGAAGGGACCCCTAGAAGGGACCTAGGAGCCCAGGTTAGCCTGGACCCCAAAAGACCAAGCAGTGGGCGTCAGGAGTGCCCGGCTCCTGGGCTAGTGAGGGACTCACAGCCGCAGGGGACCCCATCCTGGGAGAGAGGAGGAGCGGGAACACAGTCCAGGCAGGGCAGGTGGGAGAGCAGCTTCTCCTGTGGGGCCGCCAGAGAACCCCCAGGTCGGCGGTAGAAAGGCCTCTGTGACCCTCAGACCAGGGGCCACTCCTGGGACCCGCAATCGCCCGCTTGTCACCTGTTCCCTGGTCCTGGAGACCCACGTGTTGAGCAGCAGCTCCAGGCGGGAGTGGTGGAAGGCCTGGGTCGTCTTGACTGCGATGAAGACATCGTGGAGCTGCAGCTCGGAGGGCCGAGGGCTTGGCGGGCTCAGCTCGGGGGTGTCGGGCACACGCTGCGGGGACGGGCTTGAGCGGTACCGTAGGGAGAGGAGCCCCATGCACAGAAGGGTGAGAAGGACTCCGGCCAGGCCCCGGAGGAGCCGGCACTGCATTGGCCCTAGGGCCCCAGACGGCTCAGCTCCCAAATCCCAACCAGACGGGGAGGGGAGGCTGGTCAGGCGGGAGCCCCGGTAAAGGCAAAGGGCTGGCAGGCATGGCGGGCGGGCCGGGAGGGGAGAGGTGGGAGTCGGAGCTCCGGACCCGCAGGCCGAGCCACCGTAGCCCCGCCGCCGCCAGCCCTCCACCTGCTTGCTCCCCAGCCCTCCCGCCAGCGGCTCTGGGGCGCCTGGCCCCGCCCCTGCTTCCAGCGCAGCCCAGGGGCGGGGCCGGCCCTGGGGAGCCCAGAGGTGGCTGGAAAAGGCACCCGCAGAAGGCACAGCCCCGGCTCTGCCAGCTGCTGCGGGGAGGGTGGGGGCAACAACTACCCCTCCGTGCCAGATGGAAGGGAGGGGCCCTCCAGCCTTCGCACTCCCCGGAGACCGTGGGCCTAGCTCATTCAACACCCAGTATCTTCGGTGGCCAGCCTCCCAGGTTTGGCTTCACACAGTTCCTCCTCCTGGGTGCACCCCTCCCTCCGCTAGCCCTGGCCATCCTCACCCACGTTTCCTCTACCAGGCTGAATTTTATTTGCCTTTTAAGGGCTTCCCCAATGGCTCAGTGGGTAAAGAATCCGCCTGCAATGCAGGAGACACAGGAGATGCAGGTTTGATTCCTGGGTCAGGAAAATCTCCTGGAGGAGGAAATGACAACCCACTCCAGTATCCTTGCCTGGAAAATCCCATGGACAGAGGAGCCTGGCAGGATACAGTCCATGGGATCACAAAGAGTCGGACACGGCTGAGCAACTAAGCACATAGCCCATTAACAAGATCTTATAGATTCAGGTGGACAGCAAAGGGACTCAGCCATACATATACATGTGTACCCATTCTCCCCCAAACTCCCCTCCCACCTGGGCTGCCACATAACAGAGTTCCCTGTGCTGTACAGTAGGTCTTTATCCATTTAAGGCTTAGGCTCAAGTGGCCCTCCTCCAGGAAGTCTCCCAGCCTCTGGGGCCCTTACAATGGTTAGCCCAGTTTCTTCGGTCTTCACAACAGAGCTAGAATTATTTCCAGTTCATAGCTGAACATATAAAGCTCAGAATGATCCAAGCTGATCCAGCAGCTCAGCCACAGAGCTGGTGAACCCAGGTCTCTGGCCCTTGTCTGGCCCACAGAAGGCCCCTGAGGGTCCCTGTCCTGCTGTGACCCACCGTAGTCCATCTTGCTCGGCAGTCATTACTGCTTCCTCTCTCCCAGTCAGCCCAGTGGACAGAGGGCTTTCCGCAGCTACCACCTTTGTCTTGTTTTTTTTTTTTTTTTTAAGTTAATTAATTTATTAATTATTTTTGACTGTGCTGGGTGTTCATTGTGGCGCTCAGGCTTTCTCTAGTTACAGTGAGCAGGGATTTCTCTTCTTTTGGCTAGTGGGCTCTAGAGCGCAGGCTCCATAGTTGCGGCTCACGGGCTTAGTTGCTCCTTGGCATCTGGGATCTTCCTAGGTCAGGGATCGAGTCCATGTCCTCTGCATTGCAAGGTGAATTTTTAACCACTGGACCACCAAAGAAATCCCTCCATCATGTTTGGTACAAGGTCACTCATGTCTTGTCCTCCCTCTGCTAGAACCCTGATGGCTTCACAAACGCCAAGGATCAACACCAGCCTGCAGACCCTGTAAGGGTGGCCCCTGTTACCTCCAGTCCCAGCTAATACTCTTCTCCTCTTGCTTCCTCACTCCAGACCCAGTGGGCTTCTGACCAGTTCAGGGACACGTCCACCTCAAGACCTTTGCCCATGGTTCCTGCCTGGGCCTCTGTTTAGTCGTTAAGTTGTGTCCAACCCTGCGACCCCATGGAATGTAGCCCGCCAAGGTCCTCCGTCCATGGATGATTGTCCAGGTAAGAATACTGGGGTGGGTTGCCATTTTCTTCTCCAGGGGGTCTTCCCAACCCAGGGATCAAACCCAAGTCTCCTGCGTCTCCTGCACTGCAGGCAGATTCTTTATCACCGAGCTACCTGTGATATTGGTCCTGAGAAACAAATCACCTGGCCTATCAAATCAACTGGTTCTACCAACATAATGCTACCAAAAAACCTGAAAGCCTTAGCATTCACATCTCAGACTAGATGGAAGAGACAATTCTCTTTAAGCTACAGTTTCATGATTTTATAGAAAATCACTGACCTTCAGACAATAAATTCATACTATACTACTACTAAGTATTTTAAAGTGATTTTTACCTCTTTGTAAAGAAGGGATCAAAATAATTAGGATTTTTAAAAATGAAAAATGAGATTCACTGGAAGTTAATAAAATGAATCAGTGACCCAACTCTATGGACTCTCAAAATAATTAGTTCTACCCAGGCTGCCAGGTCTAGAGATCCAGAGATCTAACTCCCCCATTACCCTACCTCCTTCAAGTCTACACAAATATCTTCTACATGAAGCCTTCCCAGACCACTTTATTTAAATTGCAGCTCCTTCCCCCTCCTTCCCAGCTTTCCAGGCTCTTTCCCAGGGCCCCTTTTCTGCAGTGTTCTCTGCAAAAGTACTTTTCATCCTCCAACATCCTATATATTTATTGTCTGTCTTCCTCATGAGAATATCAGGGCAGGGATTTCTTTTTATTCACTGAATTCCTAGTACCTAGAACAGAACCTGGCACATGGTAGGCACTCAAACTTTTCTTGTTAAACACAGGAAATACCAGATGTGTGGAGAATTGCATTAGCACTATAGAGGAAGAGAAAAGGAAAACCAACCCTTCTGAATCACCCTTCTATGGCCCAGCCCTGTGCCAGGCCCCCTCACAGCCCATCTTCACAGAATGGCATCTCCAAGGGATAAACCCATGCTTCATGCCATACTGACCAGGGTTCAAATCCCTAGCTGTGTGACTCTGAACAAGTTACTTCACCTCTCTGAACTTCACTTTCATTTATAAGATGGGGACAAAATAAGACTTGGGGTTGGTGGGCTTCTCCACCCCCATGGAAAGGGCACCTAACATGGGACCAGCCACTGGGCACCTGCAACTTCACCCAGGCTCGTATGTCCATAGACCAAGCACTGGGCCAAGAAGGGGGTGGTTTGCTTACCCCAGTGATCATAACCCAGTCTCCATGGCCAGGGAGCCAATAGCCACCCATAGGGACCCACCATCTGGCCACAAAGCAGAGCATGGCATGGCCCAGAATTTCCAAGGCCTGGGAAAATCAGGAGGCTTTGTGGAAATGATATCTGAGCCAGACTTCAAATGTAAGCAGCCCCCAACCCCTGGACTTGGACCTCTCAGCTTCATTTCCTACCACTCCCCAGTGGCCAATCTCAATCCGTTTCCTGCCACTGAGCCGTTGCTCTTGAGGTTCCCTCCACCTAGTCTATCCACTCCCCACAACTCCCTGGAGCCTGCCCAAGTTCATCACTGTGACTGAAGAGAGTCCTAGGAGGACCAGGAACAACATAGGCATGCGAGTCCCTTAAGTGCTTCCTGAAGAAAGGAATCCCACACCCCAAGCTCCAGCAGCACCTCCTCCAGTAAGCCTGCCTAGATATCTCCCACTGGAAGTGCTCATCCTCTCCAGTGAAGCAGTCTCACAGGCTTGGGAGTACACTGAGGGTTTGCTCTTAGTCTTCTGGATTCAGTGGCCGAGGCCCTTAGCCTAAGACCACTCCAGGTATCCCCGCTCCAGGAGACATCTCTTTGATGATCAGACACAGGCAGGGCTGGGTACAGGGGTGGCCCATCTGTGGGGCCCTCCTCCAGTCATTTGGGGGCAGGTAAGGTGATGCCAGCACAGATGGCAGGCAGCTCCAGGATGAGTCAGGAGAGAAATCTGACCCTCCCCATGAGCGAGCAGGAACCTGAAAGGTGGCATCAACCTGAGCTGGGGGTGGCAACAAGTGGGACGAGGGGAAGGGGGCCCAGGCCAGGGAGGCAAGCAAGCAAAAGGCCACCAGCTTCTATGACAAACTGTTTAATGTTCCATAATGTGCAGCTTCTGAGGGGAAAAAAAAAGCCCATTAAAAATCCACAAGCTGTACATTCTGGTAACAGAGTGGCTGGCCCCCTCCCCACCCATCCCTCTGAGAGGCAGGGCAGGGAGGGGCGCAGGTGCTGTGAGAACATGGTCCTCGGGTGTGCTCACCAGGAACACACGCGGGTTAGTGTCCTAAGGGTCACGGGGGTGGGGGGCATGGCATTTACACAGGGGAGAACCACAGACACACATGTGACTGGAAGACACGAGGGGCACAAGTGACAGTGGACTGGGGAAGCCACAACGCCCCGTGGAGGTGAACACAAGAAATGCCAGCTGCGTGGCTGGGTGTCCCACACCACAGGCCCAGGGGCTCCTGTGAACAGAAGAGGCTGTGGAGGACTTCCCCAGCGGTCCAGCGATGAAGACTCTGTGCTTCCGCTGCACAGGGCACAGGTTCAGTCCCTGGTCAGGGAACAAAGATCCTGCATGCCACACGCAGTGAGGCCAAAAAAAAATAATAAGAGGCTGTGGAGCCAGGAGACCTCGTGAGCCAAGGGGAGGGGCAGACTCGAGTCCACCCTGTGGGATCTTGAGTGTGCAAACCAACGCACAGGACTGAGAACGCAGATGCTCTGAGGAGCGCCATGAGGGACAGGACACAGATGTGTGTGTGAGACCCACGAGAAGGGTCCATGGAGACACAGGGCCAGGGGAAGGCCCAGAGCAGCAAGTCCAGGGGTGGGAGGGAGCTCTGGCCAGGGGCTCCTATGGGTGAGAGAGCCCAGAGCCCAGAGCCGAGGGCCCTACGTCGAGTTCCAGGGTTGAGGAAGGCTCAGGATGGGGAGGACCCGGCTCCACTGCAGACCAGGGTTCCTGGTGGTGGCTTCTGGAGTGTGTGAGGAAGGCACAGGCATTCCAGGGGGGCCCTCAGGCCTCGCTGCTGCTGCTGCTGCCGCCGCCTCTGGTGCTGCTACGTTCCACCCACACAAGGCGGGCCTGCTCCTGCAGGATGCGACCCCGCACCACCTTGGCCAGCTCCTCCGAGTGGCTCCACTCGTGGGCGGGCACCTGCACCCAGGAGCAGGGCAGCCCCCAGAGCACATGCTCTGAGCCCCGGCACTGCCGCAGCAGCTCAGAGTCCCGCCAGCCCGGCCGGCCCAGCAGACCCCTGCCGAGAGAGGACAGCAGGCTGTGGTCAGAGCAGGGGATGAAGACAGACAGTGAGACAGAGAGAAAGGAATGGACTAAGACATGGAGAGTCAGAGAGGGAGGACGGACAGAGGGAATCAGAGAGACAGACAGAAGGCAAACGAAAAGATGGAGAGAGAGAGAGAGCAAGGCATCCAAACAGGAGGAAGCACAGGGTCCCTACCCCTCCTCCCGGCCCAACTCACCTGACTTCCCGGACATTCTTCTCGGTCACCTCCACGTGGATGACGATGGGGTAGATCTCGTTCTGGACCAGCTCCCGCACGCCCCGAGCACCCAGCTCCAACAGGCAGTGCTTCTTCTCGGGGGAGGGGTGGTCAAGGCTACATTTTACTCCCAGGCCAGAGACCCTAGCCTCCCTGCCCCCTGACTGGGCCCCCTTAAAACATCCCCCTACAGGGTCCAGCTTCCCCATCCACCTTGGCAATAAGGAAAGAACTGGAAGGGAAAGCCCAAGACCCAGGGAAATAAGTCACTTTCCCTAGACCCTGATCTGCAGAGGGCGCTCACCCCACCCTTGGCAGCCCCAGGTGGCTCCCAGGGGAGCGGCAAGTCTGAGACAAGGATGAACAGATCAGATGTATCAGCCAAATTCTGCAGGGTGAGCCACTTGAGGCAGAGTGCCCCAGGCCACCCATTTCACAGGTGCAAAGACACCCATGGAAGGGAAGGGGCTTGCCCAGGGTCACCCTCTGCTCCTGGGCCCAGAGGGCACCACCCCCATGCCCCACCCCAAGCACCCACCTTCCCGACAGATTCCTGGATGGCACGGATCCTGCTGCCTAGACTGGGGGCGGCAGGCCGGGCCTTGGGGGCTCCGGGCGCTGACAGTGTGCACTGTTCCTCTCCAGAGAGGCTTTCTGCAAAGCAGAGAAAGGCACAAACGAAGGGCCAGTGGGCCTGACTGCCCCACGGTGCCACCCCGCCCTCCCATCTTCAAGTGCACAGGCTTACCCGCTGGGCACACTTGGAAGTCCAGTCGGGAGCTGGGCAGGTCTAGGAGGTTGCGGATGAGCCGGGGCGCCAGGCACTCAGGCAAGAGCACCACGGGCCGCAGAGCAGACACCAGCAGGGGCCGCACCAGGCTGTAGGGTTTGAGGCTCCGCTCTGGCTCTGGGCACGGGAGGGGACAGCATGTAGACGAGATGAGGGTGCAGCCAGGGCACGAGGTCCTCGCTGCTGGGACGGCCAGCCCCCTCAATACTCAGGACCCCAGTGCCTCCTGTCAAGGCCCCTATCTTCTTTCCCTTCCTAACACCCGCTGCTGGACTTCACTGGGACTGTCCTCCTCCCCATCCCAGGCCTCACCCGTGCCCCCTACAGGCCATTCTCCTCTCGGCAGCTGAGGCAGGCTTCAACGCTGAAGTCAGATCCTGTAACTCCCCTGTGTTCAATGCACCAGTGACTTCCCACAACTCTCAGGAAGAAGGCCACATCCTCCACGTGGGTGACCCAGCCCTGCCGGAGCTGGGGAAGCAGCAAGCCACAGATCCCCTCACTACAAGCTCTATTCCGACCTCACAGATCAGCAGCTGTAATCATGGGAACTCTGCATGCCCTGGTGGCCCAGTTAACTCTTCTGTCAGAGCCCAGGTCAAGCCTTCCCAAGCTCCCAGGTGGGCAGGGACCCCTCCTACCTTGCCCCTCCCCTGCTTCCCTTCCCCCTCCCCTCTGGCACAATGCACGACAAGAGTTTTGCGCCTGCTGTACTCTGTGTCCTCCAAGCATACGACACATAGCCATGCCTCCGAGTCTTTGCCTTTTGCCTGGCATGAAGTCGTCTTCATCCTTGAAAGGCCCAGTTCAGACAATCTCCCTTCCAGGAAACCTTTCCTAACCAGCCTTACCCTCAGAATTGCTATTCATTCCTCTGGGCCCCCCTAACCCTTCATCCTCCTTCCTCCAGGAACTCTCTCTGGGGTCATCATGGCACCTGCCACCATACACAGGCAAAAGGCACAGCTGTGCATGCTGTGCCAGACAGAAACAGGCCCATGCTTCTCCGTGCCTCACCCCTGGTCACACCTGGACACAGACCAGCTCCCTCCATCCTGGTGGCCCATCTCCCACCAGGTCCCTGGCCTGCACCCTGCCCCTGACTGGAACCCTCCCACAAGCCCTTCAAGGCCAAAGGGAACACCAAGGCCAAAGGACACCCAGATGGGCACATTCCTGGAGCCCGTAGGCAGTGGCTGCACCCTCACACCTGGGCACGCACCTGAGCAGGGCTCCAGCAGCAGCTGCTCTGGGGAGTCCCCAGGAGGACTCCCCACATGCTTGGGCTTCACCAGTCGCAGCTGGTCCAGGGCACGCTTCTTTAGCTGGTCAGGGAGTAGAAAAAGAGGGACACCTGAGAGCTCAGCTCCGTCCCATCCTCAGGGAGAAAGGGCCCTACTGTCTAGTCTCACGGGTCAGCACAAGAACCCCCTCTCTATCTGGCTGTCCCCTGCCCCCACCTGGCTCAGTACAGCCCCTGAGACAGAGGAGGGTGACCATCACTAGGAATCCAGGGAAGTAAGGCTGCTAGAGCTAGTTAGAGCTAGAGGAGCCTTAGGTCTGCCCCCACATTACAGATCAGAGATCGAGGCCCAGAAGGACCTAATAAGATGTAAGAGACAAACTCTGGGGTCTCTTCCAATTAATCAGCAGTGTAGGAAGAGTACAGAAAAACCAAAATTGACACCGCTAATTGTAACAATCGTGGTTGTTGTTGTTCAGTTGCTCAGTCAGGTCTCTTTGCGACCCCATGGATATCAGTAGTTGACAGGTGTCAAATAATGTGACAATGGGACAAACGCTAACCAGATCCCACATGCATGAACCCACGAGGCAGGCATGGGTTCCCCATTTTACAGATGATGAAGCAGAGCCTCAAGAGAGGGTCAGGTGGTCATCCAAGGTCACACAGCAAAGAAGGAGCAGAGCTGGGATGCAAACTCTGGAGGCCTGGCTCTAAAGCCCAGGTTCTCCACCTTCTCTCTAGTACCGTGGTCTCTTGAAATATTTAACCTCTCTGAGCCTTGCTCTGCCCAGGCGCATGGTCCAGGGATCAGAGAAGGGAGTGTGACTATCATTAAGTGCCCACCGCATGCCACCCATGCTCCTGAGCACCAGGCACACTGCCTCACTTCCCCCTCTCAACTACCTGGAGTGGAGCCCTGTTGCTGTTCTCTCTGATGGACACGCTGGGGATAGGATCAACCAAGTCTGGGTGAAGACACAACCAAAATGCTCACCAAGAAGATGAGCAACCAAATGGGTGGTGTCTCCTCCCCCAGCTTCCAGAGAATGGAGCCTGCCCTCTCCCTTTTGGCGCCCCCGACTTGGCACCCCCTCCCCAAGCCCTCACCCTGTCCTCCGCAGCCCAGCTTACATTACTGCGGGGGCCCCGGTGTCGGCTAGATGGCAGGCATTTCTCCTGAACTTCCAGGAGCTGCTGGGCTCTGGCGGGAAGGGGTAGGGGAAGAAGGGAGGTCATGTCATGAGTTTGTAGGGAGGTAGGGAGTCCCTCACCTTCTCTCCTCTAGCCCCCTCCCCCAATCCTGTCCCAGAGGATGGCGAGGGACTGCGGGAGAAGAGAGACAGTCCCCCATCCCAGTCCCGGCTCCCAGGGCCACGGGCTGTGTCACCTCTGATAATTGGGCACGGTGCCCCGGTCCAGGTCTCGCAGAGTGAGGGGGTCGACCCGCGTGCAGAACCACTCCTGCCGTCGCTTATATGCCGGGTCCACCAGCCGCAGTATCTCCTGAGCTCTCACACACAGGGCGTGGGGGTCAGCCCGCTCAGGCAGGGTGAGGTTGGCTCGAATGTAGAAGGGCTCAGCTCCTGGCTCCCTCACCCAGGCGTCCAGGGCCTCGTGGAAGGACTGGCAGGCTGAGTGTGGACAAGGCAGGGGGTAGCAGTAAGGACAAGGGAAGGAGAAAGTCAAGCATTAGCCTCAGAGAGGTCACACCTTCCCCTTCTTAAAATGAGAGTCCAAGGACCAGGGAGGGAGGGGATGGGCCCCAAGCCACCAAACCCACTGGGAACAGAACCAGGACCCAAACCCAGGTTCCTGGACTCCTATCCACTGCTCCTTTCACTGTAAGTTGCTTACTGAGGACAAGACAGAGGAAGAGCATAAGAAGAGACAACTAGCAAGGAGGCAGTGGTGCAGAGGGAAGAGCACTGACAGGAGTCAGGAGGCGAGGCATCCCCCTCCCAGGCCGCGGCTGTCCCACCCACACCATGGACTGGAGGAGCCTTCTCGTGGGCCCTCAGTTCTGACCTTCCAGGACTCCTGAGTCCTCAGTGCCTGCCCGCCCCGGGCCAGCTTTACCCTTGAAGTCCATCAGTGGGAGTGTGGACGTCTGTTTCCGGGGCAAGGTTCTCTGCTGGGCCTCGCCTTCCAGGCCTGCCCCCTCCAAACCAGCGGCCTCTGCCCTTGGCTGAGAGAAAACCCAGACAGGGAGGGAACTGAGCTAGCTTCCCAGGACTTCCCAGGACAGCCCTGGGCTGAAGAACACCACGTGTGGGGGTGACCATGTCTCAAAATTCTGATGCTCCCACCTCACAGGGTGCGTGCCCAGTCAGACCCTGCTCCCTGCAACCGGCCTCCCCACCGAGCGTGGCTCAGTCTGGTCTTTTCCACGTGTAAGGCTGGGGATCTGTCCAGGTGCTATCAGTCTGCCCCACCTCTCAGCCGTTGCCCAATCAGATTTCACTTAATGCTGGCTGAGGCGGGGCTAGTCGATGAGCCCACCTCTGCTTCGACCAATCTCCAGAAACTCTGCCCAATGATCTAGATCCACCAATCAGAGGGCGCCCAGCCCCAGCTAATGTACTGATTCTGCCCCAGCTCAGAGGGGCGAGGCCTCACCTCTCTTGGTTCTACCCTGGCCGACCCTGGTCCAGATAGCACCCTCCGCACAACAGCCCCAGACCAGCTGTCCCCGAGGAATGACAGGCTATCTGGGCCCTTGTCCTGGGGCTCAGGTCCCCCGGGGGGATTCCAGCCAGACACTCGGATGGCCAGAGACCTGAGCAGAGAGAAAGGAGATTGAATTAGCGTTTAGTCAGTATGTTGATTCAGTTCAATATTCTTGGAGAACTATAGTGATGCCCCAAAGATGCCAGGGCTGCCACCCCAGGCCACTGCACCTGCTGGAAGGCTCTTTCGCTTCTTTTTTGCCTGGCAAATTCTGCTTATCCTTCATAGCTCAGGTCAAAAGCAACCTCTCCTTCCCAAACCCCTCAAACCCCTGCACACAGTGAGGTGGAGCTTCTTGCTGGAGCACCCCGTTTTTCTATTTTCCCCTTGGTTTCCTCCCTCAATAAAATGCCTTGAGAATCAGCCCTCTATCATGTTTGGCTCTGGATCCCTACCACCAATCACAAGTGTCTGGCACATCTGGCAGATGACTAATAAAAGCTTGTTATGCTCATAGTCTAGGGCAGGAGGTCACCCTTAAATCATAACAGATCAGGGATGGTTACTGCTGGCAATAGGAGCATAAAGGGGAGGGGCTTCCCAGAGGAAGCAGCAGCTAGGCTACATGAGGGTAAAGAACAGAAGTACTTCTGGAACAGACAGAACCCTATGGTTCCAGACCAAACAGCTGGTATAGGCAGAAGTGTGGACAATAGGATACAATGCAGAAGAATTTAATAACAATAATAACAGTAGCATCAAACACTGGGTGCTTCCCATGTGCTAGACACCATGCTAAACTCCTTGCCCTAATTAACTAATTTAACATCCTGGGAAACAGCTCCCAGGAAAGGCAAGTTGGAGCCAGCCTATGGAGGGCAAGGAATGAAGGTATCTGACCTTCCTCTGGTGGTCAGTGGGTACCACTGTCAGGACAGAGTCACCAAATCCCTATCATACGAGGACTCTGCCTAACCCTGGATAAGAAGTGATGAAGCCCTGTGGCCAGACTCAGAGAGAACTGACCACAAGTCTCCCCATGACCCCTCCTCCGTGGTTCTGGGGAAAGGAAGAGGTCATGCTCTGTGGGTGTGCCCCAAATAGAGAGGGAGCCCAGGAAAAGCTTGGGCATTTACTCACCTCCTCATCTACCCTGGCAGCTTCAGCCACACAGCCACACTGCCCCCTGCTGCCTGCCCAGGGTGGGCAAGGCTGCAAAGACCTTAACCTAATCAGTACCCATGCAGGGGAAGACCCTGGCCCTTGGGAGTCCAGCCTGGCTCCTGCCCCCTCAATCAAAATAGAGGACCGAGACCCTGGGGCTAGGGATAGACATGGGTGCTGGGGACATCTGGGCTGCCTTTACAGGCTCCTTCAGCCCCAGGACTGTCCTGGCCATATCGACTGGGCACAGAAAGGCCTGGACAGAGATGGGAGGCCTGAGGCTGGGCCTGGCTATGCTGCCCAATGGCTGGATGGCTGAAGCCACAGCTATCAGCTCCAACCCCAGTACTAACTGTGCTCTAGCCTTTGGAAGCAAGCTGGCCACTTGATTCTATCCCCACACCCATAAAGCAAGGACAATGATGACACTCATTTCCCACCGTGAGTGTGAGGCTTAGACAAATATAGAGATAATGCAGGTAGAGGTGGAAACCAGAGGGCTCCAGGGCTTTCCAACTAAATGGTTTATGAAATTCACTGGGTCATGACCAGCACTGTTTTTGAATGGAATGAAATAGAAAATATAAGCCTGCCTCCCTTCAAGTAAATCCAATTATCTTCCCGTGACCCTTTTGTTCCAGGCACTTGAACTGGGTTTCTCCTGTGGCGGGATACCATCAGAAGAGTTTGAGAAAAGTGGTGTGGAGGGCACCAGCAGGAACTCTGGGGCCAGGAGGCCTGGCTGCTCGCCTCTGGTTCTCAGCAGTCCCATTTGTGTCTATCTACCTTGTTGTACAACTCAGTAAGTTTAAACACTGGATGTTGCTGGAACAGTGCCCGATAAAAACTAGACATTCGCTATCACCAGGTGTGATTCAGGACAAGTCACCTCTCTGTGGTCCAGCTTCCTCTGACCCAATTTCAAACCCATAGACAGATGACCACTGTTGGCTTCTCTAGGTGAGGGCCCAGCGAGAAGACTGCATTCAGGCCCTCCAGGTCCATCTGCTCACTCCCTACCCTTGGTTGCATGCCACGCCCCCTCCTTGCAATTCCAGCATCAGGGCAATTCCTCAGCCATTCCACCTTTTCAGGCTCAGAGACCCAGCTTGGGCATCCTCTCCTTCAGGATGCCCTTGCCTACCTTCCTGAGGGACCAAGTGACTTCTCTGAGCCTCCACAGCCCCAAGCTACTACCTGGGGGCTCACGGGGCAGGATCCAAATCAGGTCTCTCAGACTCAGACCTCAGCAGTCAAGTGTGTGGGGAAGAAAAAGGAACATGGTGGAGGGCAGGGGTTGCCTGCTCCAACCTCTCAGGAACTCTTAGGTTTCTGGCAACTGCAACAAGATCTGATGATCCCAGTCCTGCCTGTGGGAAGGATGGGGGTCCCCATCCACCAGGAGAGGGCTCCCAATCCTATCCCCCAGTGTCAGCTCAGGAGTCAGGTCACAGGGGAACAACAGGTACTGGGCCAAGTCCTTCACTCTGCCAACCCTGAGCATCATGAGTTAGGTGGCTTGGTAAGTGTTGCCCTACACCCTGGGGCACTGTGGGAAGATCCCTAGGTTCATAGGTCAGGGACCTTTGAAGCTGAGATGTAAGCATGTCACACAGATTACCTCACTGAATCCTCCCAACCACGGAAGCCATCTGTTATTCCCCCAACATAAGAGAAGAGGCAAACTGAAGCCAGGGGAAGTTACAATTGCCAAGGGTTACACAGCTGGTGGGTGGTGGAGTTAGACAATGACCTACCCAAACCTTCCCTGTGCGAGGTTGGCCAATGCCGGAGATCCTGTCTTTGTGACAAGAGCGGGCAGGTATGGCCCTGCCCAGGAGACAGCACCCCAATACTCTCCCAGTGTCCTCCCCACCCAACATCTCACTTTCACTCTTTACCACCTGCCTGACCATCCTCTGCCCTGGCCCAAGACTCTGGGAGCCAAGAGGGGCAAGGGAGAGCGAAGAGCTGCAACGCCCAACATACAGGGACCACTCAACACAGGCGGAGGTTAAAGCAGCTTCAGTGGGGACTTCCCTTGTAGTACAGTGGTTAAGAATCTGCCTGGCAAGGCAGGGGACATGGATTTGATCCCTGTTCTGGGAAGAATCCACATGCCGTGAGGCAACTAAGCCCGTGCGTGACAGTTACTGAGCTTGAGCTCCACAGGGGATGCCACCACAATGAGAAGCCTGCACACCAGAACTGGAGAGTAGGCCTCTCTTGCTGCAACTAGAGAAAGCCTGTGTGCAGCAACGAATACCCAGCACAGTCAAAAACAAACAAAAGTTAAAAAAAAAAACAACTCAAGTAGCTGTGATGAGAGGAAGGGACTCTGGAATCCCCAGCTCCACCACCAAGAGGCCATGGGACACATTCCTGACTCTGAGCCTCATTATCATCTGTATATGGGGCTTGCAGGGCTACTGCAAGCCACAACAGCACCAATAATAGCTAAGAGCTAACTTCCCACTCACTACGAGCCAGCCACTGCATTTAGCACTCTAGTAAGAATATTAGAACCTCCACAATGACCCCATGGGACAGATACTACTGTGAGCCCATTTTACAGAGCAGAAAACTGAGGTAATGAGAAATTAAATGAGTTGCTCAAGGCCCCCCAGTAGCAAGTGACAGAGCCAGGATTTCAGCTGGCTCACAAGTCTGTTTGGATCCCGCCTGCGCTCTGACCTGTAACCCTGCTTCCCGCCCAGGACATGTGCAAACAGTACTCCCCAGTCCATTAGGGCTCTCACATCCCTGAACTCCCATCAGCCCACCCCCTTCTCTCTTAGTCCACCAACCCTGCCCCAACCCCTCAATCTGTGTTCCTCCCCCATCTCCCTCCTCCCCAGGAACTGTGTGGGCATCAGAGGTGGTCCCATGATCATATGGGTCAGAACCTCCAGCTCCCTCTGCAGCATCCCAGAGGCCCTTGGACAACAGCCAGGACCCCTGCTGCAGGCCTGAGTAGAGGAAGGGAGGAAGGGCCAGGCAGGCAGGAAGGGAGGCGCCTCCGCCCCTTCCCCCAGAAGCACGTCCTGCACAGTGAGAAACAATGTCACGCTGGGCCCGGTGCCTAAGGGTGAGAGTGGGGGCAGGGGCCTGGCCAAGCTGCTTTCGGGAGGCAGGAGGCTCCCGGTGCTGCTCTGCCCTGATTTCTTGTGCGACCTGTCCTCTGTAACCAGCATCCCCACATTCCAGCTCTGACATTCACTGCTTCCTATGCCCTCCCCAAAACCCAAATCTGGTCAGGTCACTCTGGACCTTGGTCCTGGCACGTCCCAGCTGTGTGACCTCGGGCAAGTCGCTTAACCTCTCTGAGCCTCGGTTTCCTTCTCTATAAAAAAGGGGTAATCATAATAGAGCCGGCGTCCCGGGAAAGAGGGAATGTTCTAAAGCAGCCAGGAGCCGGCCTTGCATTTAGTAATAGCTAAGCACCATCACCCACCCGCCTCGCCGCCCAGGTTTCCCATGGTGCACAGCACCACACTTCCCCAGCCTGACTCACAAAGCCTGCCCTAGCCTTGACTTTCACCTTTCCCCCTTCCCCCTTCCCTGCCTTCACGCGCCAGTCACCACCAAACGCCAGGCCTGTCCTTGGACAGCCTCTGTTCTCTCCTCTTCCTATCACCCAGCTGCCCTCCTGGCCTGCTCTCTCCTGGCTGCGTTCAAAGGCCACATTCTCAGATCAGCCTCTCCCATTGCCTGTCCTCCTGAGATCACTGACCAGGAAAGCCATGCATCCACCAAAACGGACAGAGCACATGGCCTGCAGCATGCTGGGAGCTGCCAAGGTTCATGTCTCCAGTCACGGCATGGGGCCAGCTCAGCTGCAGGGAGCTACAAATGACAAACTACCACCACCCCACCCCGCCCTCAGCACAAAGTCTGCTGGGAGGCCCAGTCCTGCTGGGAGATCCGAGCAGGGACAGGCAAGCAGTACAAGTAACAGTTGCCACCTACCAAGCACCCACCACACGCCTGGCAAAGCGGGGTGCTTGGCTGCCACAAGTCCTAAGCCTCCAAATTCCACCTGCAGAAGACATTGCTGTGCCCTTTACCCTGATGAGGAAACTGAGGCCCAGAGAGGTGAAATAACCAGCCCAAGCCTCCCAGACAATGGTGACAGCATACGAATTCAACGTCTGCCTCTGTGCAAAAACCCAACAATTGGACAGAGGCATGAGGCAAGGGCTTCGCTGCTGCTCCCTCCCACCCCACCCCTGCTCACCCTTCTCCGGGGATCCGAACCAGCCCCCCAGCTCCACCCTGCCCCAGGAGACTGCCGTACCTGTTGAAGAGATCCAGGCCACAGCCTCTGGCCAGAAGGCTGTCCGGCTTTCCCAAAGGCCACACGCTGTCGGAGGACGAGGACGAGGAGAGGCCCGGGGACCAGGGCTTGAGCGTCACACTCCCTGGGGAGGAGAGGTGAGGTTCAGGGGCGCCAGCAGAGCCGTGAGGGAGGGCTTGGTCCATGAGAAGGGGGTTGCCCCTTGAGCTCAGAGATGGCTCAGGGCCCAGAGACCTTGGCAGGTTGGAGGCCCTGGGAACACACTGGACTCAAAGGGCTCAGGGCTGGGCCTGAGTCGACCAGGGTGACCCTTCAGTTTCCTGGAAGAAGGGGAAGGGCGGGCTGGAACTGAGTAGCTCCACAGAGCACAGCTGGCACCAGGAGAGAGGACCAGGATGGGGTCAGGGTGAGAGGTGGGAATCAACTGCCTCAGGGCCTCCTGAGCAGAGCCTCTCTGCTCAGGGAACAGCAGAGCCTCAGGGAGGGGACGCAGGCCAAAGGCAGCATAGGTAGCACAGGCCTCAGGTGGGTTCCCAGATGAGCCCTCCCCAGGGAGTCCCGGGGCCTTTACCTGTGATGTCTGACATGCTGCTGAAGGACCTGGGCAGAGAGAGGGCAGAGGGGCCAGCACTGAGCGCAGTGGGCACTCAGCCCCACCCCCTGCTCCTGTCCCCGTGCTGCCCCAAAGTCTGGCAACCCCCAAGCACATGCAGGCTAGACTCCTAAAGTCACAGGGCAAGAAGCTAATATTCTGACTGTAACTGTGCCCATGTTCCTCCACCTAGAAGGCCACCCCTTCTGGTCTCCCTCCAGGAAGCCTGCCCTGACCTCTCATGCTGCATCCCAACCCTACTTTCTACTGTCATTTGTAGCTCCAGGGTCTGCCTCCCACACTAGACCATGACCTTCCCATGGCACACTCATCATGGCAGGTTCACTCATTACATCAAGCCAATGACGGGGGACACATGCCAGGTGGAAGACTATCTCCCGCCCTCAGTCCTGGCACCAATCATATGGCTCAGTTTATCTGGCCCCCATTTTCTGCTGCTGCCTGAACCTGCAGCCTTTCTTGCCTGAGATCCTTGATCCCTGAGAACCTCCTCTGTGTCTCCTAGTCCTGAACACCCAGGCTTCCCCCTGGATTAAGGCTCTTTCAGGCTTAACCTCCAGTGACTCTCATGCCAGGGTGCTCAGCAGGGACTGAGCCCACTCTGCCCTTTGACCTTGTCTTAACCCCTTGGTTACACATATGACTCCTGGGACCTGAGTTTCCATAGCTCCAGTCATTTAAGGGCAGCAAAGGGAGGTGACAGCCTGGACCTGACCCTGGCATCAGGGATTCTGGAGGTAAGAGTAGCACCCTGCCCACCGCCCACCCTGGGCCTCTCCCTTTACCTCTTAGGGGGTGCGGGGTCTTCCTCTCGCTGCCGGCGGAGGATGGAGCCAGCGCTGGGCGGAAAGGGCAGGATGGAGAGGCGATTGATCTCCTTCTCGTTGTCCGTGGCCTCCTCCTGCAAAGTCACAGCAGGACCTAGTCACCCCCACAGCACCCGTCCACAGCTCATGGTGCCAAGTTTGTGCTCATTTCACAGACGGGAACTACAGCCCAGAGTGGATGGGCAGGCTCTGCGAAGTTTGGAATGTGAATGGCTCCCCAGGTCTTCTGGCGCCCGAGCCCAGGCCCAGCACTGAGCCAGCTTCTTTGGGGGTTTCAACAAGGCACTTGGCTTTCGTGGGCCTCAATTCCCTCTTGTGGGAAATGGAATGGTCAGCAAACTGGAGAGCCCCCTGTGTGTCAGTAGTAATATGATGGCCATTGTACCCCCCACATCTGGGCTAGGGCAGGCGTCTTACCGAGGTGTGGGGCTCAGGCCCTCCCACGACAGGCGCCTCCCCTGCTGCTTCTGGGCCTCCCAGCGGGGATGGGAACTCGCTGAGGCTCCAGGTGCTGCTGAGGTTGGAGCACAGGGAATGGGAAGAGGCGCAGGCCTGGAGAGGAAGGGGAGAGGGAGCAGTCAGCAGCGCTGGGCCGGGGCCAGCCACCACCATTTTCTCAACGCCCGAGTGCTGGAAACAGGGATGAGGTGGGGAAGGAGGGAGCTGCATTCCTGCCCTCATGGAGCTCACAGCCTAGTGGAGAAGACAAACTATAAACAGGCAGGCAGATGAAGGAATTAAGGCTCAGCTTCCAAAAGAGCTGGGAAGGAAGGTACCTAGGGTGGTGAAGGCACTCAAAGGCCCCACCCGGCCAGGGGGCCATCAGAGTGTTTTCCAGGCAAAGCGTGGTTCGAATTGAGAACTCAAGGATAAGTAGGTGTTAAAGTTGGGGAGGCAGATGGAACAGTCAGAGCAAAGATCCTGAGGCAGGACTGACACATTCTAGGAATCAAAAGCTGAGACGGGGGGAAGGGATAGTGTGGGGTCAACAATGTACACACTGCTATATTTTAAATGGATAACCAACAAGGTCCTACTATACAGTATATGGAACTCTGCTCAATGTCCTCTAGCATCTTGGAGGGCAGGGAAGTATGGGGGAGAATGGATACACATATATGTATAGCTGAGTCCCTTTGCTGTCTACCTGAAAGCATCACAATATTATTAATTGGCTATATGCCAATACAAAACAAAAAGCTTAATTTAAAAAAAAAAAAAAAGTTGAGACTGAGAGAACCAGGCTCGAGGTAGGCAAGTAAGGGAACCACCCTATAGGACTTCTAGGGCAAAGTAAACCACTGAGGATATTTAAAAGTCAAAAATCACAGATTTATGCTTCTTTTGTTCTGTTTCTTCAGGTACTACACTCCTGGTGGACTGATCCTCTTTTAAGCAAACCCAAGATAGGAAAGGGGCTTCCCCGATGGCTCAGTGGGTAAAGAATTCGCCTGCAAATGCAGAAGACACAGAAGATGTGGGTTCAATCGCTGGGTCAGGAAGATCCCCTGGAGGAGGAAAATGGCAACCAACTCCAGCATTCTTGCTTGAAAAATTCCATGAAAAGAGGAGCTGGTGGGCTACAGTCCAAAGGGTCACCAAGAGTCAGATATGACTGAGCAACTAAGCACACACACAAAATAGGAAAATCCTTTCTTTTCCTATCTTGGCAGAGATCTGAGAGCCAGTGTCTGATTTATAAGGGATCTGGGGGCTCGGCTCCACTGCTGGGTGGCTATGTGATCCTGGGCAAGCCTCTGACCCTCTCTGGGCCCTGTGCAATGAGGCAACTGTACTAGTCAGTCTCTGAGGAACTTCTAGGGCACACATTTTGCATTCTAAGATGCTTGCCAGCCCTCAGGGAGCTGGGGTTCTCCAAGTGTATGATAAGACAAGCTTCAAGCTGTTTTTCGTGCCCCAGGTATAACCTCAGAAACCCAGAGGCCCCTACACTCCTGTCGTGTTCCCTGTTACACCAACCCCCACCCATCCGAGCTGCATTTTGTCCACCCTGGCCAACAGCCCCCTCCAAGACTGGCATGTTCTTGACCTCAAATGATGACTCCAGCCAGGACCCACATGTTTCCTCCCAGAGCCTGCATCTTCCCAGGCCCAGGTGAGGACTCCCAATGAGTCCCCCACGTCCCCACCCCCAGTTGAGGTCTCTCACCAGGTCTCACTCTGGCCGAGAGTTCCAGCTTGGACTCCTGACCCTGCTCACCTTGAGATGGGGGCCCCCCTGGACCCGCTGTAGCTGAACCTCCAGCAGGGCCTTGGCACCCTCCAGGCTGGTGAGCGCCGTCAGCAGCTCATCCCGCTCCACCTCCAGGCCTCGGACCTGCTTCCGGTACTGGTCCTTCTCAATGAGGCTCTGCGAGTACTGCAGCTGAATACGGTCTCGGCTCTGGATGGCCTGGCAAGAGTGGGCAAGGAGGGAACTGGGGCCAGGAGCCGAAGGTGACATGCTGGCTCAGCTGTCCTGGCCTCTGATCTCTCAGATCAGGCCAGGGGGTGGAGCGGTGGGTAGCAACAGGACCGGCAGCTAATGTTTATTAAGAACTTCCTACACGCTTGTGCCCTGTGCTAAATATTGGCTCATTTAATCTTCATACTAACTCTTCGAGTTAAGACAGTCTCCTTATTTTCATTTTACAGACAGGGACACCAGGCCAGCAGGGACACAGCTGCAGAGTCCAGGCTCGTGCCATTTCCCAGAAACAACTCAAAACTCTTCTACGGGACACACTGTATGGGGGACTTTATTCCCAGCCTCCAGGGTTCAAAACCCAGCCCAGTGCACCCAAAGAGCTTTTCCACACAATGTAGACCATGGTGCCCAAGAGCTGGGTCTGTGGCCACGGGGACCTATCACCCATTGTCTCAGAGGGAGCAGGGGTGAGAGTCTCAGGGGCTAGGAGCAACCAGGTGAAGTGCAAATTCCTGGGCCCACCCCAGACCACCTGACTCAGTATGTCCGGGGTTGAAACCCGAAATCTGCATTTTCACCAGGCCCCCCAAGGCCCACGCTCACGTGTAGACACCAACTGCTCCAGGGATTCCAGGGATTCGAACAAGGACAAAACCTCCTGCCCTCCCCGCTGCACGGGGAGCTCAGATGAGGAGGGCTGGGGGCCTTGGCCCACCCCTCAGGAGGTGAAGGAATGGTACCCAGGGCCTGGGAGCCAGAACTTTTGAGAATCTCTTCACCAACAAACATTTGAAAGCCTCGCTCTTGATGTGGGGAGAACAGGGATTCAGATGCCAAGGCCGCCCACACCAGCTTTCATACCTGTCCCAGGAGCCCAGTGAGGCAGGTGTGTTGAGAGGGCAGGGCTGGCACACCTCAGCGCTCAGGCCCCCTGTCTGTTTCTCCGGGCCTGCTTGCCCCATCCTAAACTGCTGAGTATGCTGTTTGTCTGCCTCTCTCCATCTTCCCCTGGATGGGAAAGAGGACTGGGCACATAGCAGGCGGGGCTCACCTGGTCCCGCTCCTTCTCGATCTCCTCCAGCTGGGCCAGGATGGTGGCCATGCGGTGCTTGTACAGGTCACAGTCCTTCTGCAGCGTACGGTGCTTCAGCCGCAGGTCCTCCATCTCCTGCAGATACTGTGGGTGCGACAGGGTGGAGCGGGATGGGACACACCCTGGTCAGACTCCAGGGCTGGGGACCATGGGCAGGAGCCCAGCAGGTCCAGGGAAAGGCCTGAGCCCCAGTAATGAATGCCCACCTCCCCAGCTGGGTGGCCTGGGCTGATAACTGACATCTCACTGGGCCTCAGCTGCCTTATCTGTAAAATGGGAACAACAACCCATCCCAACCCACCTGGGCCTCCTCATTTCAACTGCAGTCTGCCCACTTAACCCACTCTGCTTCCTCCACAGCACTCATCACCCTCCGTGACATGAAGTGAGAGACTGTGGATTATGCATAAGGTGTCCTGTTTGTCTCCCCTGCTAGAATCTGTCCTCCACAGGAGAAGGGACCTTTGTTTTGTTCACAGATGGACCTCAACACATATTTGAGAACAAACGAATGCACAGCTCTTGGCATGGGACCTGGCACACAGCAGATGCTAGGGGAAAGCTGGCTTAAGTAAACGGGTGATGCCCATCCCCCCATCCCCCCAGTAGCTTCCCCAGGCTGTGAGCAAAAAGGCAAGTGGGGGCAAGGCAGGGGGTGTATGGGGCACGTGGACATCACCTTGTCCCGCAGCTCCTCTGCCCACTGCAGCTCCCCCTGCACAGCATGCAGCTTCTGGCACAGCTCCTGCCGGCTGTCCTGCGCCTCACGCCAGTCATGCTCCAGGATGTCTAGGAGGATGCGCTCAGAGCCCGGGGCCCCTGGCCGGCTTGCCTCCTGCAGGGGCGGGTGTCAGAGCTCAGTGCTGCCTCAGCCCTGGCTCCAGGCCCATCCTGAGTGTGGGATGAGGGGGGACACATAGCCCTCAGCCCCAGCCCACTAGCTCTGCCCCCTTGGCCGAGAGCCTTGGCCTCTCTGAACCCTGGCTTCCCCTTCTGCTGAGTGGGTGTGGCCTCAGCAGCTCTGCCCACCCTCCAGGGAGCATCTGGGGTACAAATGAGGTAAGTGGATGAGGGCGTGTTCAGACAAGTTGGACCAGGATCTTATTCCTCAACAAGAACCAGGCCTGTTCTCTCTTGCTCTGGCCCCCCACCAGCTAGCCAGGACAGAAGATGGGTAATACTTCCAAGGCCTATTTCCACCCCCCTCCTCTGGCCTGACAAGGGGTTTTCATAGGGTCTGAACCTGGCCCAGGCAGGTAGACCATGGGCCGAAGATCCAGTCCCCAGACCCACACCCTAGCTAGGCACCCCCAACCCTATAAAATACACCAGAGTCCTAGCTTCCTCCCCCACTTCCTGTGAGGAGTAATGGCCAGGTGGTAGGCCCATGCTGTCCCTGACCTGCCACAGGACACTGAGCAAGCCCTGGGGCCACCCAGACCTCAGAGGTCTCAACCTTTCCACGGTCAGACTCCTTTACAAATTCAAGGAAAACTGGGGGCCCACTCCCCAGAAAAACGCTCACACACAAAATCAGATGCACAGTTTCAAGGAGTTCAGAGGCTTCCTGAGTACCTCCCTCCCTCAGCCCCAGACCCCAGACTCAACACTCAGGGCGAGCTGAGGACCTCCACTCAGAGCTTAAGAGGCCAGCCAGATCTCAGATCCCTGGATCTAGAACCCTCATTTTCCAGGCCTCAGGGGGACAAGTGAGCAGGAGGGTCTCGCCTCCCCCCGGCCTCCCCCCATACCTGCTGCAGGCCTTCCTGCAGCTCCTGCAGTGAGGCCACCAGCCGCTGGTTCTCAGCTCGGAGCTCCAAGACCAGGTCCGCACTGTCGGGCTCTTTCTCTTTCTCCTCGGCCCCAGGGAGTGGCCCCCTGGCCCTTCGCAGCTGCGTGCACTCTTCCTCCAGCCGGCTCACCTTGAGCTTGAGCTGATCCACCTGGGGCCCAGGACACGGGTCAGCTCAGGGAGGGAGCACCAGCCAGGCCAGAGGGGAGACAGAGGTCCCGTTCCCACAGTCCGGGGTGCCTCCCCTATTCCCAGAGGGGCCCGAGCAGGCATCCTCCCTGGACATGTCTACAAAGAAGTGACAGGCTGGATCAATATGACAAGGTCAAGCCACCGCCCCAGGGGAATCTGCCTCAAGGACTTGTGGGTGGATGGGCCAGATCACAACACACTTGTCTGTCCTGCAGTTCTGACATGGAGCACAGGCAACTGAGCCCAGCACCAGCATAATGGATGGGAAGGAGGGCTGCACCAAGAACAGGAGGACCCAGGGGCTGGGCCCAGCTCGGCCTCTAACTCCGTGTGGCCCTGGGCAAGTCATGGTCCCTTCTCTGTGCCTCAGTCTCCTCATCTCCCAGGGGAATAAGGAGGAAGACAGTATTGAGGATCTCACCCAGCCCAAGAGCCAGGATGTCCCCCCTCAGAAAGCCTCCCCGCTCAACATATATGCACAGAACAGCCATGAGTCTGATCCTCCCTTAGAGATATTCCTACCAGAGCCTCCATGAGGGATGGTTATGCTATTGCTTCACTCCCAATACAAATTTCAAATCTGGGGTCATGGTTTCAATTGTACCATTTTACCCTCCGTCATCCTGAGCAAGTCACTTACCTCCTCTGGGTCTCAGTTTCCCCATCAGTAAAATGGGCCTGTTCAATCCCCCTGCTCCTGCTCCACCACCTGCCTCCCAAAGTCATTGCAGGCATCAAACAAGACAGTAGGTGGACAGACGCCTTTAAACTACAGAACTGCTGGGGGTGTAACAGTGGCTATTTTTACAGCTTTGAATAAAATCCTAGGACCCTCCCCCCACTGTTACCAGTTCAGTGTGGGCAGCCAGAAACTGGCCAAGGGGGCTGTGTGGGTGGCTGAGTGGTGGCCATGGCAGAGATGTACGACCAGCTGGCTGGATTATGAGTGTACTTAGCCCAAGTGATTTTCCAAATTCATGTGGGGTCTGAAGTGGCTAGAGCAGCAGGTGGCAGGCCACGAAATGATGTCATTGTTGGAAAAAGACACAGTGACCTCTGGGGCTACACTCAGGCATGCTGACATCTGGTGCCCTAGGAGTGCCCTGGCCTTGCTTGGAAAGGACTCACAGCCTCCCAGCCTCCAGAGCCTGGCATAGCATTCTCCACCCCCCTCCCCACACACGCAAGGATCTGGAGCCTGGGTCAGGCAGTTCCACGAATTAACAGCCCACTCCTCCTCCGCAGAGGACTCAGAAAGAAATTCATGACTCTTACATTCCTTTCCCCTCACAAAACCCGCTTTGTGAGCCGCCGGAGAAAGACAGCTAGTTACAAGGGCAAATGTGGTCACACCCTCTCCAGCAAACTACAGCCACACACCCCGACCTCCTGCCTGACCCGAGGCCGGCAGGCTTCCCAGATGAGCTCAGGGGACAGGGCACCTGGGAGTCTCCGCCAAACACCAGGAAGTAACAGATGCATTTAATCCTGGTGTACAAACTCACTTAGCACAAAATTATAGCGTTCATTCCTTTAAGTTTATGTTGCTTAGAAATAACAGCTCATTAAATTTGCACCTTATAAAATACCGTATAAAATCACAGCCACCACACACCTGTCTGGGGGGGGGGGGCCGGTGCGGGCGGAGGGAACCCAAGCTGCCAAGAAAAAGCATGATCAGCTGCTCTGTTCATCTCCACCTGCAAAACCTTTGTTAATTGGTTGTGGAAAAGCTCCAGTAAATTAAGGCAAGTGTACAGTAGCTACATTTAAAGAAAAGTTTATCTATTAATTGAATTTCATCCCTTACCCTCCACCAGCTAAACCGGAAAAAAGCAGCTGTTCTCTGCCCACTGGCAGATTTCTTACCCCTAGGGCCATCCTGGACCGCCCCCAGTGGCTCAGTGGTAAAGAATCTGCCTGCAGTGCAGGAGACTCAGGAGACGTGGGTTTGATCCCTGGGTCGGGAAGATCCCCTTGAGAAGGGAAATGGCAACCCATTCCAGTATTCTTGCTTGGAAAATTCCATGGACAGAGGAGCCTGGCAGGCTACAGTCCATGGGGTCACAAAGAGTTGGACACAAGTGAGTGACTAAGCACACACATACTATGTGCACCTAGAGCTGAAACGCTGACACACAGAGAACCTCCAACACCTCTTCTTCATCCCTCTACCCAACCCCAGGAGATTCCAGACAGGTGTGTGCGCGCACACACACGCACACACACACACAAGGCACCCCCCACCCAGTCACATGCACATATCCACCACTTCAGCAGACCCAACTTACAATCACATGCAACCCAAGGGTGAGACAAACTGTGCTGGCCACAGCCCCTCCCAACACCCAGGGACCAGAGGCCATCACACTGTCCTCTCTGAGCAGGCTCTCCCCACCAGGCTCCTTCCCCACCTCACCCGACTCCCAGAAGTGCCCAGAGTAGAGTCAGAAATTCTCCATCTTGGAACCCTGGGAAAGTACTCCAACCAACCTGTCTGTGCCTCAGTTTCTTCATTCATAAATGGGGATAATAACAGGGCTCTACCCGACCCCCAATCCAGTGGAGTTCCCAGGAAATTACAGGAGTTGATGGACATCAAGCCCGGAGGACCATGCCTACTACACAGGAGGTGCTATATTGCTATGATGTCACTGCACCGTGACTTCCCACTTCAAGGATGAGGAACCTGAGGCTCAAGTGGGCCTGGCAGCCTGGGTCCATGAACCTGTGGCCTCAACAACCCCCAGTCCTTTCCCCAGATGTCCACCCCCACCCCCAATGGCACCCACAGTCACAGGCTCCAGCACACCAGTGCTCTCACGCTTACAGGCTCATCGCGGACATGTGACCCATTGTCCACGGCCACCTCTCACCCCCTGGGGTGCCCCAGCCACAGTTGAGGCTCAGGGGTCAGGGGGCTTCAGATCCCACCATCAAAATCCCCCAATGGAACCTTGTACAGTACTGCCAAGGACAGCCTACTGTGTGCCACGTGTGTGCTCAGTCACTTCACTCGTAGCCCACCAGGTTCCTCTGTCCATGGGGTTCTCCAGGCAAGAATACTGGAATGGGTTGTCATTTCCTCCTTCAGGGGATCTTCCCCACCCAGGGATCAAACCCTGCATCTCTTGGCTTGGCCACAGGCACTGTCAAATCCTTGAGACAACTCTCTGCAGCAGTAAAATCCCAGCTTTATCCCCATGTGAAGACCCAAAAAGACACCAAGAAAGAGAGGTTCAGTTGCTCAGCCTGTAAGAGGCATGGCCTCGTTCGCTTATAGGGAGAACTGGGTGAGATTTCATCTGGATGGGAGCAAGAGGAACAGCATCATAAGGCAGAAGCCAGCAGGGGCACCAGGCAGACCTGTTCACATCCAGGCTGTGCCACTTGCTGCTTTGTGACCTTAAGCAAGTCCCTTTACAATCTACACCTGTGTCTGTACTTCAAAACGAGAACATGGAGCACGGTATCTTTGTGAGATTACCTGATATGATGCGTGTAACCTACATAGCATAGAGTCATACTTAATAATACCAATAACAATGGCTAACCGTAATCCAGGTTTTGAGCACTAACCCTGCACCAGGCCCTGTACATGTCTTAAATTCTGTATCTTAAATCCGAGAAATCCTTCTACCTCAAGGTCTCTCTGCCGCAGCACTTGCAGACCTTTTGGACTGGACAGTTCTTGGTTGTGGAGCTGTCCTGGGCTCCAAGGACGTTTAGCAGTATCCCCGGCCTCTACTCACTAGACGCCAGTAACACACTCCTGGTTGTGATGATCAAAAGTGTTCCCAGACATGGCCAAAAGTTGCTAGGGGCAGGGGGAGCAAAATCAACCCCAGGTGAGAACCACAGTCATAACTCAATGAAATAAGCACTATCAATATCCCCATGTTACAGATGAGAAAACTGAGGCACAGAGTGAAGGGACTTGCCCATGGTCCAGTAGCCAGCAGATGGTGGCTCTGGGACACCAGCCGGCCAGCATATTACCATCATTTTTTGCAAAGCTGCCCCTTGCCCATAACACACCCCACCCCAACCTCCCCAGGGCCTACCGCCAGCTGCAAGTCCCGGCTGCGCAGCACGGCTGAGTTCTTCTCCTCACTGAGCTGTGCCAGGCGCATGGCGATCATGTAGTTCTCATCCTTAAGCCGCAGAAGCTCCAGGCTCCCTGCCTCCCAGTCCTCCCGCAACCGCTGGCAGCGCTCCTGAGCCTGCTGTTGCTCCTGAAGCCGCTGCTCCAGCCCTGCCCGCTCCTCCTCCAGCACCCGGCCCCGGGCCTGCAGCTGCTGCTCCCGCTGCAGCTGACTCTTTCGAGCCTCCCGCAGCCGCCGCACCTCTGTCATCAGGAACTGGGTCAGGCCCTCAGGCCCCTCCTCATCTGCCAAGGACAGGGCAGAGAAAAGTCAGTTCAGGCAAATAAAATCCAGCAAGATGGCAGACCACACAGAACAACCCAAACCAGAAAAACACTAGAAGGAAATATTGGGAACCCATTTTTACAATGTGGGGACAGGGAAAGGCTTCTTAAACAAGGCAAAAATAAAAAAAACTATAAGAGATTTCTGAATGATGACAGATGTAAGAAGCAAAGTTAAAAGACAAGTAACAGAGTGGGAGAAAATACAACACATGACACAGAGTCACACTATATAAAGAGCTCCTACAAATCAATAGCAAACAACAAAATAAAAATATGGCCAGAAACTATCAAATTGCAAATTCCCAAACAAAAAAATGACTGGTAAACATAGGAAAGGGCTTCCCTGGTAGGTCAGCTGGTAAAGAATCCACCTGTAATGCAGGAGAGCCCGATTCAATTCCTGGTTAGGGAATATCCCCTGGAAAAGGGATGGGCTACCCATTCCAGTATTCATGGGCTTCCTTGGTGGCTCAGACAGTAAAGAATCCACCTGTAATGCAGGAGACCTGGGTTTGATCCCTGGGTTGGGAAGATCCCCTGGAGAAGGGAATGGCAACCCACTCTAGTATTCTTGCCTGGAGAATCCCCATGGACAGAGGAGACTGGTGGGCTACACAGTCCATGGGGTCACAAAGAGTTGGACACAACTGAGCATGTATGTATGCCGAGATGCAATGAGGAAAGTATTTTCCTATGTTTGTGCTGAGCTGTGCTTAGTCACTCAGTTGTGTCCCACTTTTTGTGGCCCCATGGACTGTAGTCCACCAGGTTCCTCTGTCCATGGAATTTTCCAGGCAAGAATACTAGAGTGGGTTGTCATTTCCTACTCCAGGGGATCTTCCCAACCCAGGGATCGAACCCGTGTCTCTTTCATCTCCTCCATTAGCAGGTGGATTCTTTACCACTGTGCCACCTGGGAGTCCCCTCTAACTCACTAGCAATAATAGTAACAACAATAATAGTGGTACCACTAACATTTGACTTTACTCTTTGGTCTACATATGTATATTAATTTATGTAATCTTCACAACACTTAAGCTAGGTACTATTTATTAAACCCATTTCAAAGAGAGACAAACCCAGGCACAGAAATGTCAAGTCATTTGCCCAAGGCTAACTAAACTGTTGAGTAAGCTGAGTACATCTTTCAACAAAGTGCAAACTTAAAACAACAACATATTATTTTTCACATATCTAACCACAAAAAAAAATATTTTTAAATGATCCCTAGGATGAATGAGAGTACAACAAAAAGGGTGCTCATACACTGCTAGAGGGACCCATGTTGTGTGTGTGTTAGTTGCTCAGTCGTGTCTGACTCTTGGCGAGCCCATGGACTGCAGCCCACCAGGTTCCTCTGTCCATGGGATTCTCCAGGCAAGAATACTGAAGGTGGGTTGCCATTCCCATTTCCAGGGGATCTTCCCAACACAGGGATCGAACCCAGGTCTCCTGCACTGCAGGCAGATTCTTTACAGACTGAGTCACCAGGGAAGCTACATATTCTCTAAGAAATCTGACTTCTCAGAACTTCTCCTGAGACACACATGTGCACAAAGATGCACCTAGAAGGATGTTCCCAGCACTGTAATATTTGCAAATAACACATCAATAGAGGATGTGTTAAATGACTATGGCACATCACTAACAAACACGATGCAGTCATTAAAAACAAGCATAACAGAATCACACTGGTGGTGGTGGGGGAATGAATCACAAAAACCAGTTGTTCCAAGAAAAAATGAAATACAGAACAAGACATGTAAGATGATCCCCTGTATATGTGTGTGCATGTGTGTATAATTGCCAAACTGTTACCAGCAGAGCAGAGTTGAAGGAAGAAGTAAAGATCTTTGCTGTTTATTCTCGTCTCATGGCATGTTTGAATTTTTTACAGAAGAAACTGCAAACTGGTACATGTCGGCCACATACATGTCTGAGAACAATTTCAGGGGCAAAGAGCTACCTTAAGTGTGTGGGCTCTGAATTTAGACTCTAACTGTGTTACAAACCCAGCCCCACACTCAGCCTGCTGGGGAGGTTTTGGGCAGACAGTTTCAGCTGTCTCTGTGCCTCAGTTTCCCTGCCTGTTCAATGGCCACAATGGGAGTGCCCCCTCACAGGGAGGGGGTAAGGAATCTGCTCTGGCACCCACTGCAGACCCACTCACCGAGGATCATGGAGCAGCGCTGGGCAGGCTCTCGGCCAGTGAGCAGTGTGAAGTGCTCCGGGTAGTAGAACTCCAGGGCTTCCAGGAAGGCCTCATAGCCCCTCTTCCCCCGGCAGCGCAAGATGTCCATCAGGCGCCCTGGAGAATTGGGGGTGGGTGTCCAGGGGTCAAGGTGAGGGCTGCCCCCAGTGCCTAGCTGCTTTCTCCCGTCTGCTCCCCGCCCCCCACCCCGACTACTCCAAGGCCCACATTCCCCAGATCTCTGAACCAGTGACACACACAGGGACCTGACTCAACACATCAGAGGAGATAGCCTGTCTGCTGCAGCCAGGAGAATCAGGACCCACTCCCCCTCCACCACCAGTGGTAACTGTGTTTCAACAGCTCCCCAAGCCCCTGCCTGCCCTCCACACAGATACAGGGCCAGCAAACAGCGCCTGCCTTTACAACGGCACAGAAAAGCCCCCTCCATCCTCAAAGGCAAACCAAAATATCTATCTCGTTGACCAGTGCCTGAAATTCCACCATCAGACCCGCATTGCTTCGCCAGCTCCGTTCAGGCACAACCTACGGGAGAAGGCACCCTCAAAAAACTGGGATGGGAAAATAAAGAAAAATAACTCTCCGAGAAGTATGTGACACACAGAAAGCGGGGGACAGGGAGAACCTATGAAAGCAAAGGTCACAGGAACGCGGCAAAGGACACAGGAACGCGGCCAAGTCCACCAGCTGTGACCGGGAGGTCCCAAGCCCCGCCTGAACCGCAACTACAGCCAACCCCTTACTCTAAGGTGGGCCGAGGAGGCGGGAGAGAAATCCAGGCGCGGTGTGGACACGCGGACACGTTAAAGGAGGCAGGATGGCGGACACAGCAACCATCCCACCCTACCGATGTGGAGAGCGAGGTCCGGGGCATCAGAGCCCTTGGCCGGTCGGCCCCAAGAAGGCCCCAGGGAAGGCCGGCCCCACCCGCTCAGGCCCGACCCCGCGCCCCCCACGGCTCACCGGTGCGGTTTACACGGCACGGGAAGCGGTAGGTGCTCAGCACCTCCTCCTCGTCCTGCTCGTCGATGACCCGGCATTGGCGCAGATACGGCGTGAGCTTGGCCGGGTTGAGGGTGCGCGTCAGCCGGTGCCGGACGCCCTCGATCCGCTCCCACAGCGCGTCCTCCTCCGCCTCGGACCCGGAGCCGGCCCCAGCCTCCTCCTCGGCCTCCCCAGCCTCGGCTCCGCCCGGCATGGCCGCGTCCTCGGGGTCTGCGGGCCAGAGGCGCGCGAGGGTCAGCGCGGGCGCTGGGGGCGGGGTGCGCCGACCGATCCCAGCTCCGGGCGTCGTCTGCAGGACCCCTCGTATCCCCTCCGCTTTCCCCCGGCTTCCCGCGCCCCGTCCGCCCCGAGGATGCCCGGCCCCCGAACCCCCGGGACTCACCCCGCACGCCAGAGCCGCCTCGCACTCCGGGGTCGGCGCTCGGGCGGCGGCTCCTGCGGCGCAGGGGGGCGGGGTCGGCGGCGCCCCCGGCCCCGCCCCCGGCCCCGCCACCAACCGGGCTGCCCGGACCTCCCCACATCGCCGCCCGGGTCCAGGCTAAGTGTCCGGACGGCCAGCCACCCGCACGTCCGCCCGCAAGCCCGGCTCCCTGCCGTCCGGCCGCCGCGCGCCTCCCCCCGCTTCCTGTTTCCCGCCGGCTCTCCCGGCCCTGGCTCGGCAGGGTCCGGGCGGCCCGCCCACACCTGCCCGGCCTCGGGGCGGGGCGGCGCCGGCGGGACACGCACGCTCACACCCTCCAGCGCGCTGCCACACACCTTTTCCCGCGCGCACTGGGCACACGGCGTCGGCTCCCCGGCGCTCAGTCCGCCGCTCGCACCTGGCACCTGGCGCTGACTTCGGGTCGCAGCGTACACGGCGGCCACAGGGCATACCGGTCACACCGGCACATGGAACGTTAGCAAACCGTGTGCTCGGAGTTAAAACGTCCCACACAGCCTACACATCACCCCAGCGCCGTGCAGATGCCACACACCCAGTGCAATTCTATCTGCTCGTCTCAGGAAATGACCATGCAGTGTGGAGCCAGGCCACCCCCGTCCCCAGGGTCTCTCCCAGGCCCTGAGCACTTCTGTGGCTGGGCTCAGCTGGGAGAGCACTGCTCCGGGAGCAGATGCGGATCCCAGTCCAGCCTCCAACCGACCCTTGTCTCTGTGTCCCCAAATAAATTGCCAGTTCTGGCACCTCCTCTCAATCTAAAGGGCTGCCCCTGGGTGGGCAGCAAAAGACAGGAGTTATGGCTGCCTTCTCAGAGATCAGACACCAGCCAGGTCCCTCCTACATAGTTTCACTGGAGAACATGAAAACCCATTTCCCAAAGGGTGTTCCTCTAGATACTAGACCCAGGAACACTTGGGAGTGGTGCTGTAGTCCAAGCAAGGAATCTACACTCCCCAACCCCCTTGTGGTAGTCACTTACCACAATAAAGTGAACACCCACATCAGCTGGCATGGCGATACCATCTCTCCATGGGTTAGATACTGCCAGTGGGGCCTGCTGAAAGTGAGGAGCAGAGGGGCAGGAAAGAGCTGTGAGTTCCCCAAACTCCTTCCATGCTCTCTGAATTTAATGCCATGTGCATTTGTGCTATGTATCCAAAGAAATAAAAGTTTTAAACAAATGAAGGCCAAGAAATGTGGTCAAGAAATGGGCTTACCTTTATATACCCTAGTGTTGTTTCCCAAACTTAACCATTTTTTTGTTTTTTTTTGTTTTGGAGATCACCGGTTTTCATTGGGGGGAAATGCTTTGGAAGTACTGGATTCTAGTGCAAATTCCCCAGTTCACAGAGGAGGAAGCAGAGGCCTATTTGGGCAAGGAACTTGACCAAATTTACACAGTGAGGAAGCGGTGGGACCAGGCCAGGGCCCAGCCCCAGGCTCTGAGCCCAGGCACACACCAGGCCTTCCTCCCAGTGGCCCCAGGGGCCCTTGGCTTCCTGTCATCCTCCCACTAGCAACCCTGTTCATTGTGAATACTTTTAACTTGACCAGGAGAATGGGATGAAAGTCTTAGAAAATGCTTTTGTGGTTAATTATTTCCTCATTAAGAAGCCTAAGAAGAGCCTGGAGATAAGACACAGAAACCAAGGGGCCTGCAGGTAAGTGGACAAAGAAGTGACCAGCAGGAGGTTGCTGGATGCCCAGCAGTCCCAGAGAGGCTGTCGTTGCTGTGGGCAGCACAGTCATACTCACATACAGTTACACACACTCATAGACACACACACATGTGCCCACAGTGGGCCTCCAGCTGAGTGGGAGACAAGAAGGCACACAGCTGCCCTCCCCACAAGGCAAAGCCCCCTCATTCATCTGTCCCTGGGCATCCCCAGCACTGGGAGTGGAAGTGTGCAATTCAACATCACCTCCTGTTAGGTCCTTGGTGGGTTTGCTACATTCATTTCACTACAGTCACACCAGAAAGGCAGGAACTGCGGTAGGGAGACAGAGGGTCTAGACCTCACATTAGGGGCCCTGGGTCTTAACCCAGGCTCACTGTCAAGAGTGCTGTTCTGAGCCTCAATTTCCTTGTCTGCAGAAGTCAGGTGGTGAGTAATTCCAGCCACACCTAGAGAGCAAGACTGTTTAGGAGCAGAGAAAGTGCCCTAGGGGCCTACATTTGACTTTAATTATGTCTCCTTGAGCTAATTCCTTTCCCTGTCAATTTCCACATATGTATAGTGGACACAATGGTTCCCCCTATGCAAAGACTGTCTGTAAGCTACAGTTCCTTCATTTGTGAAATGGGCACTGGGCAATCAGTGCTCTTCTGCTTCCTAGCAAAGTCCCCATATTGCAAACCAATCCAATGTCCCACCACCTCTGACCCTGCTGATGGTCCAAGCCGCTAACCTGCCCACTCATGGGGTACTAGACTATAGTCTACTCTGCAGCCAGAGGGATCACTTTAAAAACAGTTGATACCCTCCAGAGGTTTTCCTACCAAACTGGAATATAATGTAAATTGCTCCTAGACCCTGCCAGTTGCCCCACCCCATCTCTTCCGTCTGCCTCCCTCACTCACTAGCCTCATTCTGTTCCTGGAACTGGTAAGCTCTTCTCATCTCAGGGCTTCTGTTCAGCCAGTTCCCTCTGCCTGAAATGCTTGTCCTTCAGCTCCTCGTGCAGAGGGCTCCTTCTCGTTATTCAAGTCTTGGATCAAAGGTCACCTCCCTTGGCACAGGAGCACACAGGCACACAGGCAGAGCTCACCCTGCACGGCTCCTATGTACTCCATCAAGCCACTCTGCTTGTGTTCTCCATCAGACATCTCCCCATTCCTGGGTGACTTTACCTGTTTGTTGCCTGCTTCTGCTCCAAGAACAGAAATGTCTTGATCAGCAGGAGTACACTGGAATGTTCCAAGAACAGTGAGGATGAGAAGTGGAGAAGAACAGGAGAGGAGATCAGAGAAGGCAGGGAATGGGGGAAAGATACAGGGCAGAAGGCCATTCAGGAGACTGTCAAGACGTTCCCTTTTATCTGTAGTAATTCAGTGGGCCATTGAACAACATGGGTTTAAACTGGCACAGGTCCATGTATGTGCAGATTTTCTTCAGTAAGTATGTACTACAGTAGTATATCATCCTTTGTTGGTTGAATCCAAGAATGCAGAACCTAGGATATGGAGGGCTGGCTATAAAGTTCTAAGAGGATTTTCAACTGCAAAGGGGTGGGTGCCCCTAACCCCCACGTTGTTCAAAGATCAGCTGTACTAGATTATTATCGTCTCCCTCAAATCAGCCTCAAAGCCCACAGAAGCAAGCACGCCCTTTTTCGTTCACTCCTTCAGGAAGGGTCCCAGCCCCACACCTTCTCCATTCCTCTTAGGCAGCCTCTGATTGCACTCCGGGAATTGGAGCCTTGATTTCTCTTGCCTGCTAGACAGGAAATGTGCATGTGTGCGGTGGACCCGGGCTCCTCATCCCACCCCCGAGACTGATCTCATCTTGTCTGGCCATCTCTTCACCAAGTGCAGGGCCTGGGTCACATCAATGCATACATGGCAGCACTCAGCAGGGGACCTGACACATGGTAAGTATTCAGTAGGAGACTGATGAATGGACCTGGCAACGGGGAGAACTCCTTTTGATGGGCTTCAAGACACAAGAACCAGACTGCCCCGGGGTTCAATCCCAGTATAGCACATGCTTGTGATTCTAGGCAAGTCACAATCTAACTTTTCTCTACGCTTCATCTGAGGGGCCTTAATGCACATGCTCAGTTGAATTCATCTAACAATGACTCTTCCTCTCCCACTGCCCAGGATCCCCCTAGGGTCGCTCTGTGCAGAAGGCTAGAGGGGCCCTGCTTCCCTGAGACCTATTTCATGGAGGTGGGGAAGAAGGAGGAGGCTGGGGAGTCTTTTCTGACCAATCACAGGAATCTGGGCCAGAAGGGTATTTAAAACTATCACCTTACATTAGCTGTAAAAAAAAGAAGGAAATCCTACCATTTGCAACAACATGGATGGACCTGGGGGCATTACATCAAGTGAAATAAGTCAGACAAAGACAAGTACTGTGTGATTTCGCTTGTATGTGGAAACCAAAATAACTGAACTCATGGAAACAGAACAGACTGGTGGTTGCCAAGGGTGGGGGCTGGGGGCAGGGAAAAATGAGTGAAGGGAGTCAAAATGTACAAACTTCCAGTTAGAAAGATAAATAAGCACTGGGGATGAAATATACAACACGGTGATTATAGCTAACAATACCCTTTTGTGTAGCTGAAAGTTGCTACCAGAGTAGATCTTTGAAGTCCTCTTTGGAAGAAAAAAACAATTTGCAGCAATGGGAGGTGATGGATGTGAACTAAACTTATTGTGGCAATCCTTTCACAATTTATACATGTATCAAATCATTGTGTTGCACACTTTCAATTAATGCAATGCTATATATCAATTATATCTGAAAGAACTTTCAGCTACTGTGAGGCTGGGGGAGACCCCTCCCAGAAGGATATCAGATCTCACTGTCCTCCAAGCCTTTCACCCCTTCCTCAATAAAATGGCTTGATTCCTCCCCCCTTCTCCCAAATTATATCTGAATGCAACTGGGGAAATAAGACTACGATTTTATAGAAATTGGGGGAACTGAGGGCCAAGGCTTTGGTAGCCTGGGTAAGCCTGGGTTCCAGAAGACAGGGACCGCAGGGCACCCGGAGGCAGAATGGCTGCAGGGAATGGCTGGCAGGAGCCATGCTCCAGCATCACATTATTGAGCTGGAGACTCCAGGCGGACCAGAAGGAGAAGCGTATCCATGTCCCTACCTTCTCTTGGCAGCAGCGGAGTAGAGAGGCAACTCACGCTTGTCCCCATTCAGGTCAGTTACAGAGGTCTGTGCGTGCCTGACCTTCGCCTCTCCAGGGCTGGGAGCTGGGCTAGGCTGAAGGGTCCCGTTTAGGGGTCCAGGGCTGGGCAAAGACAGAAAAAAGCAGCCAGAAATTGAATATGAGCTTCTCCTACTCCCACCCCTACCCTCAACCATGGCTGTATCACCCAGCCACACCACGGGTCCCTTCTGGCTCGGTTTGCCCCTCTGCATCACAGGGAAATTGGGAGGGAGATGTCGACCCCAGCAAGTCACTGACCACCCTCCTGAGAGAAGATGGAGACCCCAAGGGGGATGCAGGACACAGCCGAGGCTGCCATGGAAACACAGCCATCCGCCAGCTCTCCGGGGAGTGTATCCCAGAGGAGACAGCCACTCAGGAACGTTGCCTGGGGGCCCTGGATTCCAGAGAAAGGCCCGCTGAACTGCCTGGGCTGAGTCAGGAGGAAAGGGCGGGCCAGGGGACCAGCCAGGTCTGAGTCACTGGGGCCCCACTGACTTGCATGCCTTCCTCTTCGGGCTGCTGGAACCAAATGAGGGATTCTGCAGAACTGGGTTCAAATTCTAGCCAGACCACTCCAGTGAGGTTGTGACCCGGGCCAGTGGAGACAATAAGGCTGTCATTAAATGAATGAGTATGTAACAGGCTTGACACAAAGCTGGCACTCAACAGCAACAATACCAAATAGTTTTGAGCTCTTATTATATACAGGACATCTATGTATTAAACAATTTCCAGAATTAGCTCCTAATTAACAAACAGCTAGGCATGCGGAGTCACATGAACGATATTGTTGGTGCTGTACTAAGTGCGGGGTTGCCTACCGAGAGTCGCTCCTTCTCTCCTCCACCCCATACCCCCAGGCCCACCTGCACACACTGTTCCCTGCCCAGTCTCTGTCTGCAGTCTCTGCTTTGTGCCCTGGGCCAGGCACTTTAGACTAAGTTGCTCCCAAAGGTAAGAAGAACAAGTCTTCTGCCCTGGGGGCATAAAAACCTAAAGCTGGGGAAGAGACAAGAAAGGGCAGGGCCGTCCAGGCAGAAGGAACAGGTAGTGCAAAGACTCAGGGGCAGGAAATCTCACTTTCTGTTCCCACAGGGCCCTCATTCCCCTCACTTGCTGGGACTTGTACCATTTCGAGCCATCAGTCCTGCTCACCGTGGTCCCCATGACTCAGACCCCACCCCAGAGGAGGAGGTGAGGTTTGGGGGCGGTCCTACCAGGAAAGCTGGTGAATAATCATCCACTGGCCTGCAGTGCTCACAGAGAGAGCTCAGATCCCTGCTGAACTAGACCATCTCACGCAAGCCCAGTAGGCGAGGCCTCTTCCTCCAAGAACCTGCCCAGGGGGCGGGGCCTCTTACTTTCCCAGGATCCAGCCCAGCGGGGCGGGGCCTCTTACTCTACAGAGCAGGCAAGGAAACCCAGGCTCAGTCAGTCAGTCAGTTCAGTCGCTCAGTCGTGTAGGACTCTTTAGGACCCCATAAATCGCAGCACGCGAGGCCTCCCTGGCCATCACCAACTCCCGGAGTTTACCGGAACTCATGTCCATCGAGTCGGTGATGCCATCCAGCCATCTCATCCTCTGTCGTCCCCTTCTCCTTCTGCCCCCAATCCCTCTTGGCATCAGGGTCTTTTCCAATGAGTCAACTCTTCGCATGAGGTGGCCAAACTATTGGAGTTTCAGCTTCAGCATCAGTCCATCCAATGAACACCCAGGACTGATCTCCTTTAGGATGGACTGGTTGGATGTCCTTGCAGTCCAAGGGACTCTCAAGAGTCTTCTCCAACACCACAGTTCAAAAGCATCAATTCTTCTGCGCTCAGCTTTCTTCAGAGTCCAACTCTCACATCCATACATGACCACAGGAAAAACCATAGCCTTGACTAGACGGACCTTTGTTGGCAAAGTAATGTCTCTGCTTTTGAATATGCTATCTAGGTTGGTCATAACTTTCCTTCCAAGGAGTAAGCCTCTTTTAATTTCATGGCTGCAGTCACCATCTGCAGTGATTTTGGAGCCCCCCAAAATAAAGTCTGACACGGTTTCCACTGTTTTCCCATCTATTTCTCATGAAGTGATGGGACCAGATGCCATGATCTTCGTTTTCTGAATGTTGAGCTTTAAGTCAACTTCTGCACTCTCCTCTTTCACTTTCATCAAGAGGCTTTTTAGTTCCTCTTCACTTTCTCCCATAAGGGTGATACCTGCATATCTGAGGTTATTGATATTTCTCCCAGCAATCTTAATTCCAGCTTGTGCTTCTTCCAGCCCAGTGTTTCTCATGATGTACTCTGTGTATAAGTTAAATAAGCAGGGTGACAATATGCAGCCTTGATGTACTCCTCTTCCTATTTGGAACCAGTCTGTTGTTCCATGTCCAGTTCTAACTGTTGCTTCCTGACCTGCATACAGGTTTTCCAAGAGGTAGGTCAGGTGATCTGGTATTCTCATCTCTTTCAGATTTTTCCATGGTTTATTGTGATCCATACAGTCAAAGGCTTTGGCATAGTCAATAAAGCAGAAATAGATGCTTTTCTGGAACTCTCTTGCTTTTTCCATGATCCAAAGGATGTTGGCAATTTGATCTCTGGTTCCTCTGCCTTTTCTAAATCCAGCTTGAACATCTGGAAGTTCACGGTTCACGTATTGCTAAAGCTTGGTTTGGAGAATTTTGAGCATTACTTTACTAGCGTGTGAGATGAGTGCAATTGTGCGGTAGCTTGAGCATTTGTTGGCATTGTCTTTCTTTGGGATTGGAATGAAAACTGACCTCTTCCAGTCCTGTGGCCACTGCTGAGTTTTCCAAATTTGCTGCCATATTGAGTGCAGCTCTTTCACAGCATCATCCTTCAGGATTTGGAATAGCTCAACTGGAATTCCATCACCTCTACTAGCTTTGTTCGTAGTGATGCTTTCTAAGGCCCACTTGACTTCAAATTCCAGGATGTCTGGCTCTAGGTGAGTGATCACACCATCATGATTATCTGGGTTGTGAAGATCTATTTTGTACAGTTCTTCTGTGTATTCTTGCCACCTCTTCTTAATATTTTCTGCTTCTTTTAGGTCCATACCATTTCTGTCCTTTATGGAGCCCATCTTTGCATGAAATGTTCCCTTGTTATCTCTAATTTTCTTGAAGTGATCTCTTTTCCATTCTGTTGTTTTCCTCTATTTCTTTGCATTGATCACTGAGGAAGGCTTTCTTATCTTTCCTTGCTATTCTTTGGAACTCTGCATTCAGATGCTTATGTCTTTCCTTTTCTCCTTTGCTTTTCGCTTCTCTTCTTTTCACAGCTATTTGTAAGGCTTCCTCAGACAGCCATTTTGCTTTTTTGCATTTCTTTTCCATGGGGATGGTCTTGATCCCTGTCTCCTGTACAATGTCATGAACCTCCGTCCATAGTTCATCAGGCACTCCATCTATCAGATCTAGTCCCTTAAATCTATTTCTCACTTCTGCTGTATAATCATAAGGGATTTGATTTAGGTCATACCTGAATGGTCTAGTGGTTTTCCCTACTTCAGTTTAAATCTGAATTTGGCAATAAGGAGTTCATGATATGAGCCAGTCAGCTCCCGGTCTTGTTTTTGTTGACTGTATAGAGCTTCTCCATCTTTGGCTGCAGAGAATATAATCAATCTGATTTCGGTGTTGATCATCTGGTGATGTCCACGTATAAAGTCTTCTCTTGTGTTGTTGGAAGAGGGTGTTTGCTATGACCAGTGCGTTACCTTGGCAAAACTCTATTAACCTTTGCATTGCTTCATACCGTACTCCAAGGCCAAATTTGCCTGTTACTCCAGGTGTTTCTTGACTTCCTACTTTTGAATTCCAGTCCCCTATAATGAAAAGGACATCTTTTTTGGGTGTTAGTTCTAAAAGGTCTTGTAAGTCTTCATAGAACTGTTCAACTTCAGCTTCTTCAGCGTTACTGGTTGGGGCATAGGCTTGGATTACCATGGTATTGAATTTTTTGCCTTGGAAACGAACAGAGATCATTCTGTCGTTTTTGTGATTACAACCAAGTACTGCATTTCAGACTCTTTTGTTGACCATGATGGCGACTCCATTTCTTCTAAAGGATTCCTGCCCACAGTAGTAGATATAATGGTCATCTGAGTTAAATGCACCCATTCCAGTCCATTTGAGTTCGCTGATTCCTAGAATGTCTACGTTCACTCTTGCCGTCTCTTGTTTGACCACTTCCAATTTGCCTTGATTTATGGACCTAACATTCCAGGTTCCTATGCAATATTACTCTTTACAGCATCAGATCTTGCTTCTATCACCAGTCACATCCACAACTGGGTATTGTTTTTGCTTTGGTTCCATCCCTTCATTCTTTCTGGAGTTATTTCTCCACTGATCTCCAGTAGCATATTAGGCACTTACTGACCTGGGGAGTTCCTCTTTCAGTATCTTATTATTTTGCCTTTTCATACTGTTCATGGGATTCTCAAGGCAAGAATACTGAAGTGGTTTGCCATTCCCTTCTCCAGTGGACCACATTCTGTCAGACCTCTCCACCATGACCCGGCTGTCTTGGGTGGCCCCACACGGCATGGCTTAGTTTCATTGAGTTAGACAAGGCTGTGGTCCGTGTGATCAGATTGGCTAGTTTTCTGTGATTATGGTTTTAGCGTGTCTGCCCTCTGATGCCCTCTTGCAACACCTACTGTCTTACTTGGGTTTCTCTTCCCTTGGACGTGGGTTATCGCTTCACGGCTGCTCCAGCAAACCGCAGCCGCTGCTCCTTACCTTGGAGGAGGTCGCCCCTCCTGACCCTGAACGTGGAGTAGCTCCTTCCAGCCCTCCCCACGCAGCCGCCGCTCCTGGACCTGGGGTTGCTTTCTTGGCTGTCGCCCCTGACCTTGGACGTGGGATAGCTCCTCTTGGCCGCTCCTGTGACATCGCACCCTGGCGCTCTAGGTCATTGCCCTAGGCTCAGGTAAGGCCAAAGACTGAGCTTCCCGCCCCAGGCAGGAACCTGTTGACTTCTACAAGCTTTTAGGAGAGTGAGCAACCTCAGTGTGGATGAGAAAACCAGGTTTAACTCTTACTTGGCCTCTCATTTGTTACCATACTTTGGGGAGCAGGAACCTCCTTTCTTGGCCTCATTTTCCAACTCCCCTGCAGTAAATGTAGCCTGATGAAATGAACCTGCAGCGTGGCACAGGCTCTGGAGCCTGCATTTAAACCCCTCTCAGTGCCTCAGTCTCCTTATCTGTAAAATGGGGAAAATAAAACCTATCAAATAAGGTTGTTTTGACGATGAATATTTCAGCATGCTTGTTGTTTGCCAGGCTACACTGAGTACTTTCCATAGATTAATTCCTTTAATCCTCAAGACAGAGCTGGGAAGAAGCCACAATTATTACTCCCATTTTATGGATGAGAACACTGAGGCTCCAGTTAAGTACCTCCCCCAAGGGCACCCAGCTGGAAAGTGGGAGCTCTGGAATTTGAACTCAGACACAGTCTGGTGCACAGATAGTTCCCATATACCCTCTGCCTCTGTACAGGTGTAGCCGCCCTCATGATCACCATCCCCACCATCAGCTTGCAGTGTGCTAAGTCAGTTCACTCGTGTTCAGCTCTTTGTGTCCTCATGACTGTAGACCGCTAGGCTCCTCTGTCCATGGGATTCTCCAGGCAAGAATACTAGAGTGGGTTGCCATTTCTGCCTCCAGGGGATCTTCCTGACTCAGGGATCGAACCTGTGTTTCTTATGTCTGTCTTCTGGATTGGTAGGTGGGTTCTTTACCACAAGAGCCACCTGGGAAGCCCGCCATCAGCTTGCTTATAAACAAACAGGAAGGCTTCCTGGAGGAGGCAGGGCAGAAGCTGGGTCTGGAATGGGGGAGAAGATTCCTGCACCACAGGCAGGAGAACGCCTTTGTGCAATAAGGAACTGAGTGTACCCAGATGTGCCTGGATGAGTGGCAGAGAGCAGGCCTGGAAAAGCCCTGAGGAATAAAGTTACCAGATGTTCCAGTTACCTATTGGTACATGTCAGTCCACCCCAAAAGATAGCCTACAACAAAAGACAGCCACCATTTTTGTAGCTCATGAGTCTGCACTTGGGCTTCTCATCTTTGCTCATGTGACATCAGTGGGGATCAAAAAGCAGCTAGAGGCTGGACAGCTGGGGCTCCTCAGGCCTATCTCTCAGCAGGCTTACCACATGGTCTCTAAGCATCACGGCCTTGGGGCTGCCAGCTTCCAACATGGCATGTCCAAAGAGAGCCCGAGGAATCCATCGCCCTTTATGACCTGGCCTTGGAAGGCAGCCAGCGTCACTGCTGTCACACTTCATTGGTCAAAACAGTCACTGGCTCACCCAGATTGAGGGTGCGAGGGCGGGGCGGGGCCTGGACAGTACCTTTTGATGGAGGAGTGGCAGATTTCTGGCAGAGCCTGTGTGGGGTGACAAATACTATGCTGCTGCTGCTACTAAGTCGCTTCAGTCGTGTCTAACTCTGTGCGATCCCATAGACGGCAGCCCACCAGGCTCCCCCGTCCCTGGGATTCTCCAGGCAAGAACACTGGAGTGGGTTGCCATTTCCTTCTCCAATGCATGAAAGTGATAAGTGAAAGTGAAGTCGCTCAGTCGTGTCCGACTCTTAGCGACCCCATGGACTGCAGCCCATCAGGGTCCTCCATCCATGGGATTTGCCTCCATCCAAGGCAAGAGTACTGGAGTGGGGTGCCATTGCCTTCTCCGAATACTATGCTAGACATTTAAAAAAATATATTGTCACAGGAGGTGACTGGGGATGGAGCAAGGTGTCAGCCATGAAGCCTGCTCTGCCTGTGCATGGCAGAGTCAGTCTCCAAGTCCTGGGTCAAGTGACTATATGCCTCAAAACGTTTTTTTTTTTCTCAAAACGTTTTTTAAAGCTTTTTAAAACGAAGATCATGGCATCTGGTCCCATCACTTCATTGGAAATAGATGGGAAAACAGTGGAAACAGTGTCAGACTTTTTTTTTGAGCTCCAAAATCACTGCAGATGGTGACTGCAGCCATGAAGTTAACTTACTCCTTGGAAGGAAAGTTATGACCAACCTAGATAGCATATTGAAAAGCAAAGACATTACTTTGCCAACAAAGGTCTGTCTAGTCAAGGTTATGGTTTTTTCAGTGGTCATGTATGGATATGAGAGTTGGACTCTGAAGAAAGCTGAGTGCCGATGAATTGATGCTTTTGAACTGTGGTGTTGGAGAAGACTCTTGAGGGTCCCTTGGACTACAAGGACATCCAACCAGTCCATTCTAAAGGAGATCAGCCCTGGGTGTTCTTTGGAAAGAATGATGTGAAAGCTGAAACTCCAATAGTTTGACCACCTCATGCGAAGAGTTGACTCATTGGAAAAGACTGATGCTGGGAGGGATTGGGGGCAGGAGGAGAAGGGGACTACAGAGGATGAGATGGCTGGATGGCATCACCGACTCGATGGACATGAGTCTGAGTGAACTCTGGGAGTTGGTGATGGATAGGGAGGCCTGACGTGCTGTGATTTATGGGGTTGCAAAGAGTTGGACACTACTGAGAGACTGAACTGAACTGAACTGATCTGAAAAATGTTTACTTAGGTATGAAACACGATAAGGTGCACAGATCTTAAGTGGGCACTTAAAAGACTTTGACCTATGTCTCCACTTGGGGGATCACCACCCAGATCAAAACATTGACCATTTCCGTTGCCCAATCAACTACTCGTGCTTGCTTCAGCAGCACATATACTAAAAAACTGGAACAATATAAAGCAGATTAATGTAGCCCCTCTGCAAGGATGACAGGCAAATTCGTGAAGTATTCCATACTTTTGGAAAAGAGAAGAATAGAGTATATTAATGTATATATAGCTTCCCAGGTGGTGCTAGTGACAAAGAACCCACCTGCCAATTCAGGAGACATAACAGATGTAGGTTTGATCCCTGAGTAGGAAAGATCCCCTGGAGAAGGAAACGGCAACCCACTCTAGTATTCTTGCCTGGAGAATTGTGTGGAGAGAGGAGCTTGGTGGGCTGCAGAGTCAGACAAGACTTAATGACTAAGCAATAACTGCAACGTATATATATGAAGTCTAGAAAACTGATACTGATTAATCTATTTGCAGCATAGGAATAGAGATTCAGATATAGAGAGCTGTGGGCACAGCTGGGGAAGGAAAAGGTGGGATGAACGGAGAGAGTAGCACTGAAACCTATACATCGCCATAGGTAAAATAGATAACCATACGTAAAATAGATAACCAGTTGGAATTTGCTGTATGACACAGGGAGCTCAACCCAGTGCTCTATAGGGGTGGGATGGGGATCTATAGGACGAGGATGGTTCAAGAGGGAGGGACATATGTATACCTATGGCTGATTCACGGCAGAAAACAGCACAACGTTGTAAAGCAATTACCCTCCAATTAAAAATAAAAAAATAACATAAAAAGAGGCAACTGTGTCTTCTGTAGCCACAGATTAGTTTCATCTATTTTTGTTCTTCATAGAAATGGAATCATCCAGCTTGTGCTCCTTTGTCTCTGGAGTCTTTCATTCACCACATTCACCACGTGGAAGTGAGGTTCTTCCACGTAGGTACATATATGTGTAGTTCAGTTCAGTTCAGTTGCTCAGGCGTGTCTGACTCTTTGCGACCCCATGGACTGCAGCACGCCAGGCTTCCCTGTCCATTACCAACTCCTGGAGCTTGCTCAAACTCATGTCCATTGAGTCAGTGATGCCATCCAACCATCTCATCCTCTGTCATCCCCTTCTCCTGCCTTCAATCTTTTCCAGCATCAGGGTCATTTCCAATGAGCCAGTTCTTTGCATCGGGTGGCCAAAGTACTGGAGCTTCAACTTTAGTGCTAGTCCTCCCAATGAATATTCAGGACTGATTCCCTTTAGGATTGACTAGCTTGATCTCCTTGTGGCCCAAGGGACTCTTAAGAGTCTTCTCCAACACCACAGTTGGAGTAGTTGTAGTAGGTACATATAGTTGTAGTAGGTGATAGATACAACACCATGTTTTTAGTAGGTATTTAAATTTGTAGACTGTAGTGTATTTGTAGATTATCCGGTCTCATCACTGAATAGCGTTCTGTTTTGTAAATATACTGTGTAATGGGCAGCTGGGTAGTTCCTGTTTGGGAGCTATTACAGATACCACTGCTATGAATATTCATATGCCCTTCTAATAAACATGTTTATGCACCTCTGTTGGATTCGCAGCCAAGAGTCGGCTGGCTTGGTCATGGGGTTGGCATATGTACAATCTCAGTAGATTTCCAAGCAGTCCTGCCACGTGCTTGACCATTTTCTACTCCAACTGGTGGTTTGTGAGAGGCCCATGCTTCCCAACACTTGATGCAGGCAATCTCATTTTACTCAGTCTATCGGAGGCGAAGTGGAAACCAGTTTTCTGAATGAAATCTCAGTACAAGTCATCGTTTCTAAGACAGATCAAAGGTGAGATGTAATGAAAGCCAATACTATGTACAAGGGGGAGTCTACTGGAATATCTTGCTATTGTTTTAGTTGGTTTTGCTTTATTTTATATGTTTATATTTTAGAGGTAATTGTGTATTGTTAAATTTAAACTTAAAGCATATATGTGCCCTTGAAAAAAAATTATGAAGCCCTTCCTGCTAGAGTGCAAGCAGCTGAGAGGCAACGCTAAATAAGGGCAAATGCTAGATTTGCCTGGTGGTCCAGGGGTTAAGACTTTGTGCTCTAAATGCCAGGGACCAGGGTTCAATCCCTGGTGGGGGAACTGAGATCCCACATGCTGCACAGTGCAGCCAAAGAAATAAATTTTAAAAAATAAATAAAGGAACTCATAAATGGAGTACTGAGGTGAGCATGGAATCCACTTTGGTAGTGGATTATAATTAACCAAGTGAAGAGGAATTCCCTGGTGGTCCAGTGGCTAAGACTCTGTGCTCCCAATGCAGGGGGCCAAGGGTTTGATCTCTGGTTAGGGAACAAGATCCCACATATTGCAGAGTTTGTATGCCACAACTAAAGTTCCCACATGCTGCAACGAAGACCCAGTGCAGCCAAATAACTAATTAAAAAAAAGAAAAAGAGTAGGTGGTTTAAAAAAATGCAAGCAAAACTAGGAGGAAGAGATGTCTATAATCATGGTAGGAGACTTTAACACACATCTTTCAACAATTTGTGTGAATTTAGCAAAACTAGAAATAGGGTCAAAATCAACTATATTTCTCTCCACTGACCACAAAAATAAAACATTTTAAAACTGAAACTACTGAAGTCCTAAAAGATAATATAAGAGAAAATTTAGATGACCTCGAGTTCAGTGATGACTTTTTTGATAAAACATCAAAGACGTAAGTGATGAAATCATTGATAAGCTGGACTTCATTAAAATTGAAAACGTGTAAAAGACACTGTTAAGAGAATGAGAAGACAAGCCAAGGGCTGGGAGAAAATATGCTAAAAGACATATTTGATAAAGGTCTGTTACCCAAAATATACAAAACTCTTAAAATACAAAAAATAAGAAGATGAACATCATAACTGAAAAAAAAAAGTAGCAAAATATCTGAACAGACACCTCCAGGAAAGCTGTACAGATGGCAGACAAGCATATGAAAAGGCACTCAACATCATGTGTTAGTAGGGGTTTGCAAATTGAAACAACAATGAAACACTGCTATGCACCTACGAAAATGGCCAAAATCCAAAACGCTGAAAATACCAAGTGCTGGTGAGCAACAAGAGCTTTCTCTCTTGGCTGATGGGAATGCAAAAGGGCACAGTTACTTCGGAAGATGGCTTTTTTATAAGACAGTTTCTTATAAATTAAACGTACTCTTATACCATATGATTCAGCAATACTTTACTTCTTAATATTTACCCAAAAGTGCTGAAAACTTAAGTGCACACAGATATTTGCACCTGGATATTTATGGCAGCTTTATTCATAGCTGGCAAAATTTAGAAGCAACCAAGACGTTCTTCAGTAGGTGAACAGTTAGATAATTGTGGTGCATCCAGACAAGGGAATATTATTCAGTGCCAAAAAGAAATGAGCTCTCAAGCCATGAAAAGACGTGGAGGAAAGTTAAATGCATATTACTAAGTGAAAGAAACCAACCTGGAAAGGCTACATACTGTGGGATTCTAACTTTATGACATTCTAGAAAAGGCAAGACTATGGCGATAGCAAAATGGTTAGTGGTTGGGGGAAGGAAGGATGGTAAATGGAGCACAGAGGGTTTCTAGGGCAGTGAGAGTGTTCTACGTGGCACTGTAATGAGGGATGGATGTCATTATGCATTTGTCAAAACCCGTAGAATGTACAACACCCAGAGTGAACCCTTATGTAAACTACAGACTTTGGGTGATGATGTATCATAGTTTCATTGATTAAAACAATGAGATGTTGATAGTAGGGGGAGCTATGCATGTGAAGGCAAGGAATAGGTGAGAATTCTCAGTACTTTTCTCTCAATTTTTCTGTGAACCTAAAATTGCTGGAAAATAAGAAAATTCTATTTTTTAAAAAATGAAGCCATCTATAAGAGCATCAGAAATATCAATTTCCTAGGAAGAAATCAAACAAAAGGTGTGCAAGACCACTACGCTGAAAAAGACAAAATATTATTATGTGTTAGTCATTAGGAAAATGAAATAAAGACCACAGTGGGATCCCATTTCACACCGAGAAGGATGACTATAATCAAAATGACAAACAGTAACAAGTGTTAGCCGGATGCGGAAAGATTAGACCCCTGCCACCTTGCTAGTAGGATTGTAAAATGGTGCTGCTGCCTAGGAAAACAGTTTAGCAGCTCCTCAAACAGTCAAATATAGAGGTGCCCTATGACTCAGCAATTTCACTGTTAGATATACAATACCCAAGAGAACTGAAAATATATGCCCGTGCAAACACATATACATGATGTTCGCAGCAGCTCTACTCATATTAATAATAGCCCCAAAGTGGAAATAACCCAAATATTCATCAACTGATGGATGGATGAACAAACAATGTATCTCTAGACAATGGAATATTCAGTTCAATCACTCAGTCATGTCCGACTCTTTGCGACCCCATGGACTGCAGCATGCCAGGCTTCCCTGTCCATCACCAACTCCCGGAGCTTGCTCAACTCATGTCCATAGAGTTGGTGATGCCATTCAACCATCTCATTCTCTGTCATCCCCTTCTCCTCCTGCCTTCAATCTTGCTCACCATCAGAGTCTTTTCTAATGAGTCACTTCTTTGCATCAGGTGGCCAAAGTATTGGAGCTTCAGCATCAGTCCCTCCAATGAACATTAAGGATTGATTTCCTTTAGGATGGACTGGTTTGATCTCCTTGCAGTCCAAGGGATTCTCAAGAGTCTTCTCCAACACCACAGTTCAAAAGCATCAATTCTTTGGCACCCAGCTTTCTTTATAGTCCAACTCTCACATCCATACATGACTATTGGAAAAACCATAGCTTTGACTAGACGGACCTTTGTTGGAAAAGTAATGTCTCTGCTTTTTAACATGCCATCTAGGTTGATCATAGATTTTTTTCCTAGGAGCAAGCATTGTTTAATTTCATGACTGCAGTCACCATCTACAGTGATTTTGGAACCCAAAGAAATAAAGTCTGTCACTCTTTCCATTGTTTCACCATCTATTTTCCATGAAGTGACGGGATCAGATGCCAAGATCTTAGTTTTCTGAATGTTGAGTTTTAAGCCAACTTTTTCACTCTCCTCTTTCACTTTCATCAAGAGGCTCTTTAGTTCTTCTTCGCTTTGTGCCATAAGAGTGGTGCCATCTGCATATCTGAGGTTATTGATATTTCTCCCAGCAATCTTGATTCCAGCTTGTGCTTCTTCCAGCCCAGCGTTTCGTATGATGTACTCTGCATGTAAGTTCAATAAGTAGGGTGACAATATACAGCCTTGGTGTACCCCTTTCTCAATTTGGAGCCAGTTTGTTGTTGCATGTCTGATTCTAACTGTTGCTTCTTGATCTGCATACAGATTTCTCAGGAGGCAGGTAAGGTTGTCTGGTATTCCCATCTCTTTAAGAATTTTCCACAGTTTATTGTGATCCACACAGTCAATGGCTTTGGTATAGTCAAGAAAGCAGTAGATGTTTTTCTGGAACTCTCTTGCCTTTTCAGTGATCCAACAGATATTGGCGCTGTGATATCTGGTTCCTCTGCCTTTTCTAAATCCAGCTTGAACATCTGGAAGTTCATGGTTCACATACTGTTGAAGCCTGGCTTGGAGAATTTTGAGTATTACTTTGCTAGCGTGTGAGATGAGTGCAATTGTGCAGTAGTTTGAATATTCTTTGGCATTGCCTGAATAATGGAATATTATTCAGCCATAAAAGAGAGAAAGTGCTGATACATGCTTCGACATGAATGAACCTGGAAAACATGATGCTAAGTGAAAGAAGTTAAACACAAAAGGCCACATTTTTTATGATTCCACTTCTATATATTTAAAGTCCAGAATAGGCACATCCATAGAGACAAAAAGAAATTCGTGGTTGCCGAGCTGGGGGAAGGGGAGTGTAGAGAATGACTGCCAGTGGGGATGGAGTTTCTTTGGGGAGTGATAAAAAATATTCTGGAATTAGGTAGTGGTGATGATTGTACAATTTTGTAAATATACTTTTAAAAAAACCCACTGAATTGTACACAGTTTTCATTTACCACACCACGTGGCTCCTGGGATCCTAGTTCCCCAACCAGGGACTTGAACCCAAGCCCTCAGCAGTTAAAATGCAGGATCCCAACCACTGAACAAACAGGGAATTCCTTGTACACTTTTTTTTTTTTTTTGCAGCACTAGGTCTTTGTTACAGTGTGTGGGCTCTTCTTGGTCTGTGGGGTCTTTATTCCCTGACCAGGGATTGAACCCACATCCTTTGCATCAGAAGGCAGATTCTTAGCCACACTGGGAAATCCCACCCTGTCTACTTTAAATGAATGAATTGTATGGTATGTGCCCTGTATCTCAATTTTTTATTTTTTAATAACATCATTATTTGAAATTAAATATGATCTAAATAAACCGAGAGCTAGATCATTTTCATGGACTAGAAGCCTCAATATTATAAACATATCAATTCTTCTCAAATTAATTGCAAGATTCAACACAATCCCAATTCAAAAATCCCAGAGTTTTTCCCCTGAAATTACCAAATTGATTCTAAAATGTATATGGAGATGCAAAGGAAAAGCCATTGACATAAAGAAAATAAATTAAAGCACAAAACCACAGAACTTACTGTACCAGACATCAAGAACTACTGTAGGAACAAGAATTTAAACGGTGTGGCATTGGTTCAAGAGCAGACAAACAGACTGTCTAGAAACAAACCCACACACATGACACAGCAGTGCAATGGGAGAAGGATGATCTTTTCAGGAAATGGTGCTGGGTCAACTAGATAGAATATCGTGGGGGAAATGTATCTTGATCCCTCTAATGGCTTCCTGTAGCTGCTGTAAAAAAATTACCAGAAACTTGTGGCTTAAAACCATAGAACTTTATACCTTCACAGTCCTAGAGATCAGAAGTTCAGAATCAGTATCACTCGGCCAAAATTAATGAATTGGCAGAGCCAACACCTTGGAGGCTGTCAGAGAGAATGTTATTTGCCTCTTCCCATCTCTGGAGCTGCAGGCACTGCTTGGTTCATGGTTATATCAATCTAGTCACAAGGCGAGCAACTTCAAATCTATCTCTGTCTGCTCCATCTTCACAGGGGCTTCCGTGTGTGTGTGAAATCTCCCTCTGCTTTCCTCTTACAAGAATGCACATGGTTGTATTTAGGACCCAACTAGATAATTCAGGATAATCTTTCTCACTCAAAACCTTTAATCACTTTGAAGACACTTTGTTATAGAAGGTAACAGTTCCAGGAATTAGGAGGTACACATCATTGGGAGACCATTTTTCCAGCCTAACATAACCCCTACCTCACATCATAAACATAAAAAATTCTATACCTAAATGTGAAAGAGTGAAATAATAAAGACTTAGAAGAAAGCATTAAGAGAACATCTTCATGACCTTGAAAGAGGCAGGGTTTTCTTAAACAATAAACAAAGGAGCTAATAATTTTTTAGCGGAGTATATCAGAATTAAAAGCCCTCCTTTAACAAAAAATACATTTTGAAAAGTTAAAAGATGACCCACAAAATGGGAGAGGATGTTTGTAATGAGCATATACAGCAAAAAAAACTTCTGCTTGAAATATACATAGAACTCCTACAAATCAATACAAAAACACTCAACATGAAAAGACATCCTAATAGCAAAATAAATCAACTATACCAACAAAACTTTTTAAAAAGAAAAATAGGCAAAATACTTGAACAGATCGAAGTGGATACCCAAACAGTCAATAAATACATGAAAAGGTGTATTCAACTTCATTAGCAATCAGAGAAATGCAAATTAAAATCACAATGCCATAGCACTATACATAGGCTAAAATGAAAAAGGCAAAAATATCAAGGGTGAGTGAAGATATGGAGTAATCAAAGCCGGTGGGAACTTCAACTATTACCATCACTTTGGAAAACCTTTTGGCAGCTTCTGCTAAAACAGAAAGTGTGTGGGTGCATGCTTCAGTCGCTCAGTTGTGTCCAATTCTTTGCCATCCCATGGACTGTAGCCCACCAGGCTCCTCTGTTTATGGGATTTTTTCCAAGCAAGAATACTGGAGTGGGTTGCCATTTCCTCCTCCAGGGGATCTTCCTGACCTAAGGATCAAACTCAGGTTCAAATCTCTGGAATGGGTATCCATTCCCTTCTCCAGGGGATCTTCCCGACCCTGCGTCTGCAGGGTCTCCTGCATCTGCAGGTGGATTCTTTTACCACTGAGCCACCTGGGAAGCCGAAACAGAACACATGTAGGCCTTTGACCTAGAAATTCTGCCTCTAGGTGTAGATCCAACACTTTCACCAAAAAGACACATACTAAGCTAGAATATTCATAGTACACTCTTTGTAATGGGCAAAACCTGGAAACTATCCAAATGTCCATGAATAGTAAAACAGATGAAATAGAGTGTGGTGTAGTCATGCAGTGGGGCATTACAAGTCGTGAGGATAAATAATGTACAACCACGGGCAACAATGTGACTGGATCCCACAAACAAAATGTTGAGTGAAAGGAGCTGCCTACAAAAGAGGACAAAAGAGGACATGATGCCATTTACATGGAGAACAAAGACATCAAAATCTCAGAGGTCAGGACAGTTAGTACCATTTGCGGGGAGTTGGAAGGGGCACTGAGAAGACCCACGGGGAGCTGGTTGTGTTCATGTGTTTTGTGTGTGTGTGTGTGTTCATGTATTTATCTGGGTGCTGGCTGCCTGTTGTGTTCACCCTGTATACACTTAAGATATAGATATAGATATCTGGTGGTTCAGATGGTAAAGAATCTGCCTGCGACGCTGGAGACCCTGGTTCGATTCCTGGGTCAGGAAGATCCCCTGAAGAAGAGAATGGATACCCATTCCAGTATTCATACCAGGTGAATTACAGTCCATGGAGTGGCAAAGAGTCAGACATGACTGAATGACTCATTCACACAAACACACAATCATATGGATCAAATGTAAAAGCGTCATTAAGTGACAAAAGCAAATGTAGAATGTTGATTGCTTGCCACTTTTTTAAAAATGGAAGTGTGTGAATATACATGTTGCTGCTGCTGCTGCTAAGTCCCTTCAGTCATGTCCGACTATGTGCAACCCCATAGACGGCAGCCCACCAGGTTTCCCGTCCCTGGGATTCTCCAGGCAAGAACACTGGAGTGAGTTGCCATTTCCTTCTCCAATGCATGAAAGTGAAAAGGGAAAGTGAAGTCACTCAGTTGTTTCCGACTCTTAGCGACCCCGTGGACTGCAGCCCACCAGGCTCCTCCATCCATGGGATTTTCCAGGCAACACTACTGGAGTGGAGTGCCACTGCCTTCTCCAGAATATACATGCAAGGGCGTGTATATGTGTATATATACATACTTATATATAATCATATGCAGGGATCATTCCTGGAAGAAATGTGGAAGAAACAGCTCAGCTTATTGCCTTTCAGAGGAGAACTGAAAGCCTGCATAAAGTTTCTAATTCAGTATGTTTTTAAGTTATTAAATAGTTCACACACATGAAAATGTTTAGAGAAAAACAATAAACACCTAATTGCTTTGTTTTGTTTTTTAAGACCAATGTTTGGAAAGTATGGAGAAGCAATGAGGTCCACAGACCATTTCAGTGAAAGACTAAATTCTGGGTTCTTCGGGTTTCTCTGCACGGGGCTGCCCGGGGGTGGGGGGCCTCATGTGCATCCCTGCCGCTCTTTCATGTGGGCAAACGTAGACCCTGAAAAGCCTCGCAGCCGCCAGGGTGGACAGGTCCCGCCCCCAGCCGGTGCACTAGTCTCATTTTTGCGGAGCGGCTTTGGAGTCAGACGGGAGTGGAAGTTGTGAGACCTTAGCAAGTCACAGCCTCTCTGAGCCGAGTTATCCTGGTCTGGGGGCTATGTCCCCCACTTCACACCGAGGCCAGCAGAACCCACGTGTGTGGAGCAGGGGAACAGCCGGAACTCTGCGGACGCACCGCTCCACTTGTCCGCAGGGCAAGGACCGGGCTGGAGCCTCGGACTGCAGCGCTCCAAATGAACACAAGGTGGCGCTCACCCCCACAGGTTTAGCCAGGTCCCCTCCTCTCAGGGCGTTGGCTGCTGGAAGAAGGGAGGCGGGCAGGAGCTACTTCTGCACACGTGTCCGTGCACTTCTGGGCCCTGGGGATGAAAGGGTGAACAGTGGGGCGTCCTGCCTGAGGCACGACTGGAGGGACCGGCAGCCCTGAAGAAGGGGAAAGAGGAAAGACTCCATCTGGGAGGAAGCACTGGGATTAGAGTTTAGGACCTTGTGATGTATTGAATGGTAACCCCCACTCCCCAAAAGATAGGTTCACCTGGAACCTGTGGGTGACTTTATTCGTAAAAAGAGTCCTTGTAGATGTAATTCAGATAAGGGTCTTGAGGTGAGATTACCCTGGATTATCCAGGTGGGCCCTGAATCCAATCACAAGCGTCCTCATAAGAAAAGATGCTGACACAGAGAAGGCCATGTGGAAACAGATGCAGAGTTTGAACTCTTACAGCCACAAGTAGGGAACACCTGGAGCCACTGGAAGCTGGAAGCCTTGGGAGGGAACAGAGCCTTGCCCACACTGTGGTGAGAGAATAAATCACTACTGTTTTAAAGCAGAATGCCTTAAGGTACCCAGGCTGTACCTTATTTGTTTCAACAGCCATGAGAAGCTAACAGAGATGCTGAAATTCTCTTCCCACTGCTCTGTCTGCTGACCTTCCCCCAACCCCAGTGGCCTACAGATGACATCCAAGGCCCCCCAACTCCTGAACCCCACTCTTTCCTCCCCAAACCCACTGCTTTCACGTCTTCTGCTTTTGGTTCCATCTGTCCGGGCAGCCCTTCCCTCATGGGTCCCCTGGACAACTCCTATACACCCTTTAAGGCCTTTCCTGAGTACCCTCTCCTAAGTATATTAGTATATTCTGAATCAGTATCTCCCAACACACGTGGACTCCTCCATTGCCCCAGCCCACGGTGTGGTGTCTGTTCACTCATTGTATTGTTGATGTTGTGCATGTTACTCGCTCAGTCATGTCTGACTCTTTGTGACCCCGTAGACTGTAGCCCACTAGGCTCCTCTGTCCTTGGGATTTCCCAGGCGAGAATACTGGAGTGGATTGTCATTTCCTTCTCCAGGGGATCTTCCCAACCCAGGGACCAAACCCGGGTCTCCTGAATTGCAGGCAGATTCCTTACCTTCTAAGCCACCAGGGAAGACTGATGATGTTAGATGTCATGGAAAAACCAAATGAACTTTCTGGCCAACCCAATGTCATTGCATCAGTTCAGCTATGTGTCCCCCTGACACTGGTCCTCATCTCCAGGTTTTTCCATCCCCAAAGCTACTCATTCAGGCCTCCATATGTCTCACCAAGACCCTGGTACCACCTCCTCACTGGTCTCCCTGCCCCAGTCTGGCCTTCCAGCCCATCACCAGTCTGTAGCCTTGGTGCTCAGGTCTGCCTGTGTCACTCCTCTGCTCAAAAACCGTCTGTAGCTCCCCACTGCCCTAAGGAAGGTGTCCACAGGAAAGGACATTACTTCCAGTGATCCTTCCTACCTCTCACTCCACCCAACCGATGTCCATCACACCCATGTGCAGCACACTCCTGGCCTTTGCAAGGACAGGCTCCTTCACCGGAAAGCCCTCTCCCTGCATGCCAGGCATGCTGTGACCCATGTGCTGACCACACACCAGGGGCTGTTCTAAGTACTTTACGTGAGTGAAATCCTTTAACTCTTATAACAGCCCAAGGAGAAAGGCTCCATCACTGTGTCCAGTTCATAGCTGGGAAAACTGAGGCCCAGATGGGAGAAGAACCATTCAGAAGGATCTGATTGCAGCCCACAGTGTCATTTCCCTGATGTGGGCTTCAGAACTACCAATATCTCACCCCAGTCCCCTATCCATGCCACAACCACCCAACCCCAGATTAATGGCTCTCTCCTCTGTGGATTCTGAATTTGGTAAACCTGCACCTCACTGCAGTGTGCAGGAATTAGCCAATCATACAGTAATCTCCATATCAGGAAGCTTCTGGATAACTTCATAACTTTATTTCTCTGGGTCTGTGGTAACTGGTGCAGTGTAAGGGGTTCAGTAAACTAGAATGAATGAGTGAATGGTTTCCCGGGATGTCAGGTCCTGAAGCTTTCTCAGCCTCCTCAAAGAAAAGAATACATTATGCAAATTTTCTGAGGCCGGACCTCTTCCTTCTCCTCTCCCCTGCACTGCTCCGCAGTTTCTGGGAGGGCACTGGACCCTCCAGAAAATGCCCCAGGCTCTCTACTGGTGTGTTTCCTGATTACTGATGAAACCAGGGCTTAAAGCTGATGAATCATGAGCCACCGCCAGCCAGGGCATGTTGGAGTGCCAAGCAGGAAGGGAGAAGCCAGGTTCCCCACCAACCTCTCTTCCCACCACTGTGTGGCCTCCCCCAGCCTCTGGAGTCCTGGTGACACCAGCTGGAAAAGGACTACCCCCTGGGGACTTCCCTGGTGGTACAGTGGTTAAGACTCTGCTCTGCCACTGCAGGGGGCATGGGTTCGATCCCAGGGAACTAAGATCCCACATGCCATGTGATGCTGCCAGAAGATAAAAAAAGAAAAAAGAAAAGGACTAGCCCTGGAGGTAGGCGACTTGAACAACTCCTAGACTGACCCCAATCCTCCCACACCCCACCTTGGCCACTCCCAGGTCCAAAACAACCCTCAGCCTAATAGGTCACAACCCCCCTCCCCATCCTTGATCTTCTAACTTGTTGATGATACCTAGGGAGGTGCTGCACCCCCATTTAGAGGTAGGGAAACCAGTTCCGGGAGACAGTACCACCCAGAGGAAGTAAGCAGGACACAGGAAGTTGAATCCCATTTTTCTGTTTCCCAAGGTGGTTTGAAGCAAGACTTGTCATTTCTTGATTCAAAGGTCACACCCTTAGAGCAGGGGTTTCCAACTTCAGGGATCTAATGCCTGATGATCTGAGGTGGAGGTGATGTGATAATCATAGAAATAAAGTGTGCAATAATTGTAATGTGCTTGAATCATCCCCAAACCATCCCCATTCTTACCCCGTCTGTGGAAAAACTGTCTTCCACAAAACCAGTCCCTAGTGCCAAAAAGGTTAGGGACTGCTATCTTAGAGGACAAAGGAGCAAAAAATATGAACCCCTCAGCTCTGACCCAAGACACCTGGAGGACTCTTATCAAACAGCCCAGGGACTGGAGGCAGGTGGGGAAACTACAACCCAATGGTTAAGGGCTTATGTCCAGGTTCAAGTCCCAATCTGACTCCTAACAAGTCAGAGTTCCTGCGACCTTGGACAAGTTTCCTAGCTTTCATAGGCCTCAAGTTTCCCCGTCAGTAAGATGGGAGCCATCCTGAGTACCTACACATCACAGGATTGCTGTGAGGATTGTCTGAGTTAACGCAGAAAAGGTTTAGAATAGGTGCTGCTGCTAAGTCGCTTCAGTTGAGCCTGACTCCGTGCGACCCCATAGATAGCAGCCCACCAGGCTCCTCTGTTCACAGGATTCTCTAGGCAAGAACACTGGAGTGGGTTGCCATTTCCTTCTCTGTAGAATAGGTGAGGTGTACTCAATAAACAGCACAATTTTTTTAAAGTGTGTTTTGAAGGAATTGTCAACCTGAGGAGGAAGCAGTGGGAGTGAATTCTTGTCATCCGAGAGGAATGTTCCCCACACCTGTCCGATAGAAGGCCCAGGCCTGCGGCCTCCTTAAAAACCCCACAGCCTGTCTCACCCTAGGCAGGTCCGAGACTGGGCGTGGGAAGCAGGTGTTTGTAATAAGAGCCCCGGGGGTTGCTTGGCTCCCGCAAGCCTGGGGATCCCAGGGGCTGAGGACCATGTCTTTTTCTGTAGACTCTTCTGGTCAGACACCTGCCGCCCACCTGTCGTCATGTCCTCGGGGGAAAACCAACTTTCTCTTTTTCCCAATTAGTAATAATATTTAGCTCGAAAAGACTCATGAGGGACTTCCCTGGTGGCTCAGTGGTAAAGAATCCACCCTCCAGTGCAGGGGACTTGGGTTCAATCCCTGGTTGAGGAACTGAGATCCCACGTGCTGCAGAGCAACTCAGCCTCACTTGGCAACTACTGAGCCCGCATGCTGCAACTAAGACCCGAAGTAGCCAAATAAATTTTTTAAAAAAGATTCACTAGTGCCAGGTCCTATGTTGGGCTTCCTAGGTGGTGCTAGTGGTAAAGAACCCACCAATGAAACAGACATAAGAGATGTGGGTTTGATCCCTGGGTCAGGAAGATCCCCTGGAGAAGGAAATGGCAACCCACTCCAGTATTCTTGCAGGGAAAAGCCCATGGACAGAGGAGCCTGGTGGGCTACAGTCCATGGGGTCACAGAGTCGGACACAACTGAAGCATCTTAGCACACAGCACACCCAGTATCAGGTGCTGTGCTGTGTGTGATGCTGCCATGTCAGACTCTTTGAGACCTCATAGATTGTAGCCCGCCAGACTCCTCTGTTCATGGGATTCTCCAGGCAAGAATACTGGGGTGAGGTGCCATTTCCTCTTCCAAGCGATCTTCTTAACCCAGGGTTCAAGTCATCTGCATTGGCAGGTGGGTTTTTTTTTTTACCACTGGTGCCACCTGAGTGCTATGCTAAATTAATTCCATTCACCAACAGCCCTCTGATGCAGGTCCTCTCTTTAACCCCATTTTATAGAGCCCAAAACTGAAGCCAGGGACGTTAATAACTTGCCCAGGGTCACCGCTGTGGGGAAGTGCCTAGATGCTCTGGCTCAGAGCAGGTCTATCAGGAACTGAAAAGTCTTCTGTCTTTTTCAAGTCTTCCACCTCTGGCCTGGGGCAAAAGAGGGAGATCCAGAGCCACAGAAAGTCCAGGCTTTGAGGCCCTGAAGACTGATCTCGTCCCCCACTCCACCCATAATCTCCCCTGGCTGGCTTATCTGAATCTTTTTCCAGGCCCATCATGTTGCTAGCATTTCTCTGGAAATGTCATGCCTTTGATCAAGCTGTTTCCAAGGTCAGGCACATCCTTCCTAATTTTAGGCTTCCGTGTAGAGAGGGTAGCCTCCTCCAGGAAGCCCTCCCTGACTGCATTCTCTGGGATAGCTGGCTCCTGGGGCACCCACTGCCCAGTAGGGGATGACTGCCTTGAGCACTAAGGATGCTGTATCCTGTAGGTCTATCTCCAGGTTCTCTGAGCAAGAGAGTGGGATGTGGGAGAGGTGAGATAGAGAACAGGTGTCACTGATCTTCTTCTGGGTTAGGTGAGGGAAGACGATAAGGTCAGGTCTCCCTCTGCCCAGCCTCTTCACTGGCCATGACCCTCAGGCCCTCGATCAGTACCTCCTGTTGGGCAACCACAGGCAGGGACTGCCTGGAGGTGAGGAGGGTGGGGACTATTTGCTTCCCCCGAAACACTTTGGCCAACCCCACCTCTGTCTGCCCCTACTCCAGCTCCTCAGACTTGGGGCTTTGAACAGAGGGTGATACTTCTTGAAGGTGTGAAGTGACATCTTGGTACCACTTTTCTCTGCCTGGTCCTAAGCCCCCTGGGGGCCCTGCCCCATCCTTCCCGGCATGGAGGACTCAGGGGAAAACATGGTGTGTGCAAGATGAGGCTGATGGAGTTACTGGTCCATCACCCCCACCCAGAGATGGGGGACTGAGACCTCCAGAGCCTGGTCCAGCCAGAGCCTTCAGCTCCCAGTGGGGCCACAGGGGTAGGATAAGACCTAGCCCCCTCCTTCCCCACTCTTTCAGGCCCTTCCGCTGGCAAAGCAGGGGAGGGCTTTGGAGATGGGGAGGAGAATGGGGTAGGGCACGCAGACAGGGAGAAGGGCTGGGTTACTGGAGTCAGGGATGGTTCCTGTGGACACTGGACACTCAACTCTCACATTCCTGGCTATTCCGAAAAGACTCAGTCCTCCTTCCTTCCGGCCTTCCCCAGCAGTGGGGAGAGGGCAGTACCTGGCCTGAGCTGGCTGCCTGGGGGCCCCTGCAGGGAGAGACTGAGGTCTAGACTAGACTACAGGGGGTGCCCAAGACACCTGTCCAAGGCACCTCCCTGGGGAGTCCTTCTTATTCTCATAAACAGGAAGTCCACCCCCCTGAAAGGTTGTTGCTGAACCACAAAAGACACCGGGATTCTTGGCCTCCAGAGGAGAAGAATTCCATCCAGGGCCAGAGAAAAGGCTTGATCGTTCAGAGCTTTTGTGTAATAAAGTTTTATTAAAGTATAAAGGAGAGAAAGCTTCTGACATAGACATCAGAAGGGGGCAGAAAGAGTGCCCCCCCCGCTAGTCTTTAGCCAGATGTTACATAGCTACTAGCAGTCTGCTAATTAGAGAAAGGAAATGTCTCAAAACTCAGAGAATGGCACTAGGCCCCTCACGCACAGCATACATTGAGATAACATTGGTAACAGGTGAGTCATCCTGGACCATAAAACCATTGACATGAATCTTGAAGAAAGGCAGATTTCCAAACAAAGATATAGTTTCATTAACATAGATTAGGAGAACGATGTATGAGTATAGCATACTGGTTTGTCAAGTCGGTTCTGAGCCTTTAGGTGAACTGACTTGAAGACAGAGTCTAGAGTAAAAACGTAATACTTTAACATTAATTAAAAGCATAATACATTAACATAATACATTAGCTTAAGACAAACATTTCCATGAGAAAAATGTATTGGTTAGCTCAAGGTTTGAGAAAAGTTAAGCTCAAGCTTTGAGAAAGTTAAGTTCATGTGGAATCAGGTGTTATTATGGCAACACAGAATTTTAAGAGAAACCTCTTTTTAAATTTGTATAGATAAGGGGAAAAAATACAACACTAGTTTGTTTCCTCCTGCCACGTAAGAGAGAGATAAAAACTGTGACACTTGCAGCCTGTTTCCTCCATTTGGAGACCCCTGGTCTTCCTGCCTGTTACCCTCTCACCCCCACTTCCCCTCTCTGTCAACCGGCCCCTGTGTATGCAGACACTAGACTCTGGAGGCCCAGCAGCCCTTGACCTCTCAGGCTGCTTCCTGTTAACGTGGCCAGAAGGGAGAGAGGCAGAAGAAAATGGCCTGAGATGAGGGAGAGGCCTGGGAGAGTGTGAGCACAAGAGGAGAAAAGCCCAGAGAGGCTGAAAGGAAGATGGCCAGAACAGGCCTGAAACATAGTAGGTGCTCAATAAATCATCCGGCTTGAGGTCAGAGATGGAGGAAAGGGCTGCTCTGGGGAGAGTGGCACAGCTGGGAGAAAGAGAGGCTGGAGGTTCCCAGCCCAGGGTCTCTGAGTCCTGGCACATAGTAAGTGCTGAATAAATATCTGAGATGACGTTTAGGATAGGCGAGGAGGGAGTGTCCTTGGGAGGGCAGCACTGCTGGGAGGCAGGGAATAGGGGCCTCTCCTGGCCTGGTTGCTCCCTGTGGGTGGACAGCCCCAGAGAATCGAGAATCGACATCCCAGTGTCCCTGCCTGGCCCCCACCCCGCCCTCTGGCGGGTTGGGCCAGGCCACTGTCTCAAGGCCTTTTATTTTTAAAATCCCCATGGGGTTCTCACCCCAGACCTAAGGAGCATTGCCAGCCACAGATTTGCCTGCGGTCTGGGCTCGGAGCTCCTCAGCAATCACTGCGGGGAGTGGCAGCATCTGCTGGATTGCAGTTTTGGGAGCCTTCATTGCCACTGGAGGCCAGAAATTGTTGTAGCCACATGTTCTGGGAAACAAACTCACCCAGAAGGACAATTCAGGTAGTGCAGTGCAGTTTATTACACTGGCGGGCCCAAGGCAGAGTCTCCTCTTAGCCAAGGACCCCGACCAGCATTTGTGAAAATCTTTTATACCCCATGTGTACGTGTCTGAACCCACCACTCCAAATTCCTTGAGACTTACATAAACCAAGGAAAATACAATCCCAATAACCCCATCATTCACGTGCTATGTGCTCATGTGCTTAAACAGTCAAGCAATTAGCCAATAATCAATAAACCCGAGGTTACACTCTGATAGATACAGAAAAATTTATGGCCTGTCTAGAGGAAGGGGTGATTAGTGTATGTTTTTTCTTAGGCGATGAGTAACCTAGATACGATCTTCAAGGTTCCCCTGTCTGGAGGGGGTCTTAGCCTTCTGTTGTCGTTTTCATAGGCACTAAACACAGAGTTCAAAGTCGATTGGAAAGGTGGCCGAGCACTATCAGCGTGAACAGGCCTAAGATGGAGTCCAGGCCCTATGAATTCCTTCTTCAAAATCACTGATGACTGTGACATTTCTTGTTATTAATATGGAAGGAGATGTTTTCATTTCACAATTACCACGCACAGTGTCCTCAAGAGCTAAAGGTGAGTCCTCACTTATCTACATTTTTTTGTGAATATGCAGAATGGAACTCCAGATAGGTGACCGTCTAACTATTGTAGTGGGGGCTTAGACACTCAAGTCTAAAAGGTAAGGCTGTTTGTTTGGCTCAAAGTTACTGAGACAGGACATAGTCTCTCCAAGCAGCTTCCGTGATCTGACAATGGGGATAAAAGCGCGTGATGTCAGTACAAAAATCAGGAGTAAAATATCAGCAAACGGAGTCCATACCACATTAAAAAATATAGCACAACCAAGAGGGATTTAATAGAGGAATTCAATCATGGTTCAATATTAGGAATTCTATCAGTCTAAAGGCCAGCATTTTAACAGGGAAACACTGAAGGCCTTCCACCAAGATTAAGAAGAGGCACTGGTGAAGAATACCAAGTATCTCCACTATGATTTGTGTATTTGTTTTTAAATTTAAAACAATTTTTCACTGCACTGGGTCTTCACTGAGCCACAAGGGCTCTTCGTTTTGGGGTGTGGGCTTTCTCTGGTTGTGGTACTCTGGCTTAGCTGCTCCTTGGAATGTGGGATCTTGGTTCCTGCCCAGGGGTTGAACCTGCATCCCTGGCATTGGAAGGTGGACTCTTAACCACTGGACTACCAGGGAAGTCCCCCTCCATGACGATTTAAATGGTACTGAAGTGTTAGCTAAAGAAATTAGATCCGGAACAGTAATTAGAAGAAGAATCAGAAATGAAGAAGTAAAACTATCTCTATTTGTAGATAATTTGATGGTACATTTGGAAAATCCTATGAAAGAAGACTGGTTAGGATATCTGTAAGGGAGCTGGATATTGTTAACTTCCAAGAATTAACAGCCTTCGTTTTACAAAAGCAGCAACCAGCTAAGGATATAGCAGAAGAGAAAATCTCCATTTAAAACAACAGCAGAAGTAGAAATTCTTAGAAATAACAAGAAATATTTAGAAGTCTTTAAGAAAAAAAACTTAAAACTCAGAACCAAGAATGGACTTGAGCAAATGCAAACTCATTCCTTAGTACTGGATAATATCTCAACAAAATGGACATATCACTTTCCCTGTTAATTGGTAAATTTAAGGCAACCCAATAAAAAGGAATAATCAATAAAGCAGAAGTAGATGTTTTTCTGGAATTCTTTTGCTTTTTCTATGATCCAGTGGTTGTTGGCAATTTGATCTCTGGTTCCTCTGCTTTTTCTAAATCCAGATTGAACATCTGGAAGTTCACGGTTCATGTACTGTTGAAGCCTGGCCTGGAGAATTTTGAGCATTACTTTGCTAACATGTGAGATAAGTGCAATTGTGCTATAGTTTGAACATTCCTTGGTATTGCCCTTCTTTGGGATTGGAATGAAAACTGATCTTTTTCAGTCCTGTGGCCACTGCTGAGTTTTCCAAATTTGCTGGCATATTGAGTGCAGCACTTTCACAGCATCATCTTTCAGGATTTGAAATAGCTCAACTGGAATTCTATCACCTCCACTAGCTTCGTTCATAGTGATGCTTCCTAAGGCCCACTTGACTTCACATTCCAGGATGTCTGGCTCTAGGTGAGTGATCACACCATCGTGATTATCTGGGTCATGAAGATCTTTTTTTGTATAGTTCTTCTGTGTATTCTTGCCACCTCTTCTTACTATCTTCTGCTTCTGTTAGGTCCATACCATTTCTGTCCATTATTATGCCCATCTTTGCATGAAATGTTCCCTTGGTATCTCTAATTTCCTTGAAGAGATCTCTAGTTGTTATCATTCTGTTGTTTTCCTCTATTTCTTTGCATTGATCACTGAGCAAGGCTTTCTTATCTCTCCTTTCTAGTCTTTGGAACTCTGCATTCAGATGCTTATATCTTTCCTTTTCTCCTCTGTCTTTCACTTCTCTCCTTTTCTCAGCTATATGTAAGTCCTCCTCAGAAACCCTTTTGCTTTTTTTCATTTCTTTTTCTTGGAGATGGTTTTGATCACTGCCTCCCGTACAATGTCATGAACCTCCATCCATAGTTCTTCAGGCACTCTGTCTATCAGATCTAATCCCTTGAATCTATTTGTCACTTCCACTGTATAATTGTAACAAGGGTCTTTGACATTGACTGTGTAGATTACAACAAACTGGAACATTCTTAAATAGATGGGAATACCAGACCACATGATCTGCCTCCTGAGAAATCTGTATGCAGGTCAAGAAGCAACAGTTAGAACTGAATGTGGAACAACAGACTGGCTCCAAATTGGGAAAGGAGTACACCAAGGCTATATTGTCACCCTGCTTATTTAACTTATATGCAGAGTACATCATGAGAAACGCTGGGCTGGAAAAAGCACAAGCTGGAATCAAGATTGCCGGAAGAAATATCAATAACCTCAGATACGCAGATGACACCAACTTTATGGCAGAAATTGAAGAGGAACTGAAGAGCCTCTTGATGAAAGTGAAAGAGGACAGTGAAAAGGCTGATTTAAAACTCAGCATTCAAAAACTAAGGTCATGGCATCCAGTCCCATCATTCCATGGCAAACAGATGGTGAAACAATGGAAACAGTGACAGACTTAATTTTGGGGGGCTGTAAAATCACTGCGGATGGTGACTGCAGCCATGAAATTAAAAGACCTTTGCTCCTTGGAAGAAAAGCTATGACCAACCTAGACAGCATATTAAAAGCAGAGACATTACTTTGCCAACAAAGGTCTGTCTAGTTAAAGCGATGGTTTTTCCAGTAGTCATATATGGATGTGAGAATTGGACTATAAAGAAAGCTGAATGCGGGAGAATTGATGCTTTTGAACTGTGGTGTTGGAGAAGACTCTTGAGAATCCCTTGGACTGCAAGGAGATCAAACCAGTCAATCCTAAAGGAAATCAGTCCTGAATATTCATTGGAACGACTGATGCTGAAGCTGAAACTCCAATACTTTGGCCGCCTGATGCGAAGAACTGAGTTTTTTGTTTTTTTTTTTTTTAATATGGAACACTTCATGAATTTGCGTGTCATCCTTGCGCAGGGGCTATGCTAATCTTCTCTGTATCGTTCCAATTTTAGTATATGTGCTGCCGAAGCGAGCACAAGAACTCAATCATTTGAAAAGACCCTGATGCTGGGAAAGATTGAAGGCAGGAAGAGAAGGAGACGACAGAGGATGAGATGGTTGGATGGCATCACCGACTCGATGGACCTGAGTTTGAGCAAGCTCTGGGACTTGGTGGTGGACAGGGAAGCCTGACATGTTGAAGTCCACAGGGTTGCAAAGAGTTGGACCCGGCTGAGTGACCAAGCTGAACTGAACTGAATAAAAAGGCCCATGAATTAAAAGCAAACCAAATGCTTTATTGTGAAATAGTTGTAGATTCTGGAGAGTTGCAAAGTTAGTACAGAGAGGTTGTGAACATAGCTCAGTCATGTCTGACTCTTTGCAACTCCATGGACCATACAATCCATGGAATTCTCCAGACCAGAATACAGGAGTGGGTAGCCTTTCCCTTCTCTAGGGGATCTTCCCAACCCAGGGATTGAGCCCAGGTCTCCCGCATTGCAGGCAGATCCTTTACCAGCTGAGCCACCAGGCAAACCCCCAGAGAGGTTCAGTGTACACCTAACCCAGTTTCCTCTAATGACCACAGTTTACATAACATCACAACCAGGAAAGTGACTCTGGTACGACGAGTGTGAATGTCTATGTTATTGCATAACGTGTGGGTTTGTATAACTATACACCACCAAGACCAAAAACTGTTCTCTTGCCACAAAGATCTTTCGCCCTTCTCCTAAGCACCCTTAACTACTGCTGCTGCTAAGTCGCTTCAGTAGTGTCCAACTCTGTGTGACCCCGTAGACAGCAGCCCACCAGGCTCCCCTGTCCCTGGGATTCTCCAGGCAAGAACACTGGAGTGGGTTGCCATTTCCTTCTCCAATGCATGAAAGTGCAAAGTGAAAGTGAAGTCGCTCAGTCGTGTCTGACTCTTTGCGATCCCATGGATTGCAGCCTACCAGGCTCCTCCATCCATGGGATTTTCCAGGCAGGAGTACTGGAGTGGGGTGCCATTGGCTTCTCCAACTGGCAACTCCTAATCTGTTAATTTTGTATACATCTCTATAATTTTTTAACATTGAAAATGTTATGTAAATGGAATCATGTAGCATGTAAATTCTCCTCTGTTAAGAGTTTTAAATCATGAGTAGGAATTGAGTTTTGTTAAATGCTTCTTCTGCATCAGTTGATATGATCACGTGATTTTCTTCTTTGGCCTGCTAATATGGTGGCTTAGCTTGATTTTTGAATATTAAACTAGCTTTGCATCCTTGGAATAAAATCCTGCTTGGTCAAGGTGTAGAATTCTTATATATTGCTGAATTCTATTTGTTAATATTTTGTGACATATTTTCCCCTCTCTATTCATGACGGATATTGGTCTGCAGTTTTCTCCTTTTTGTGCTGTTTTTTATTTTGGTATCAGAGTAATACTGATCTCATAAAATGAGTTGGGAAAAGTTTCCTCCTCTTCTATTTTTTGGAAGTGTACAATTGATGTTTTTTTTTAATTAATTTATTTTAACTGGAGGCTAATTATTTTACAATATTGTAGTGGTTTTTCCCATACACTGACATGAATCAGCCATGGGTGTACATGTGTTCCCCATTCGGAAGCCCCCTCCCATTTCCCTCCCCATCACATCCCTCAGGGTCATCCCAGTGCACCAGCCCTGAGCACTCTGTCTCACGCATTGAACCAGGACTGGCAATCTATTTCACATATGATAATATACATGTTCAATTGACATTAATTTTTAAAACATTTAGTGTAATTCTGTGAAACCAACTGAGCTTGGATATTTCTTTTTTAGAAGTTTTAAAAATTATAAGTTGAATTTCTTTATAAGTTATAGGATTATTCAAATTATCTCCTTCATATTGGTGAAATGAGGTAGTTTATGCAGTTTAAAGAATTGGTCCTGTTCAAATAAATTTTCAAATTTATGTATATTGAGTTGTTCATATTTCTTATGCTTTTATATCTGCTGGACCTGTAGTTGAATCCCTTAATTTCTGATATTGGCAGTTTGGTCTTTTTTCTCTTCAGTCTTGCTCGAGGTTTGTCAATTTTATTGATCTTTTCAAAGAATAAACTTTCCATTTCACTGATTCCCCCACCACCCTCCCCCTCAACCCCGCCTTGGGTATCTGTTTCTAATCTCATTGATCTATGCCCTTTATCATTTCCTTCCTTCTGCTTGCTTTGGTTTTTTAAATTATTTAATTAATGGCTGCGCTGGGCCTTCACTGCTGTGCATGAGCTTTCTCTAGTTGCAGTGCCTGGGCTCTTCATTCTGGGGGCTTCTTATGTTGTGGAGTATGAGCTCTAGGACAATGGGCTTGGTTGTACCTCGGCATGTGGAATCTTACTGGACCAGGGATCTAACCCCATGTGTCCTGCACTGGCAGTCAGAGTCTTAACCACTGGACCACCAGGGAAGTCTTTTTTTCTCTCTTTTTTTTACAGTTTCTTGTGGTGTGAGGTTTGCTTACTGATCTGAGAGTTTTCTTCTTTTCTAATGTGGGCATTTAGTACAATACATTTCTTCTCAGTACTGCCAGTATGTCCAACAACCTTGGTATGTTGTGCCAGTGGCCTGATGTGGTTTGTCTTGTGCATATGAAATAGTACTCTGCTGTTGATGGATAAAGTGTTCTATGAATATTGATTAGATCCTATTGGTTGCTGTCATTATAGAGTGTATCTGTTATACTTGCTGATTTCCTGTTTAGTTGTTTTATCAATTACTGAGAGAAATCTCAAACTATAAACATGGATTTGTCTATTTCTCCTTTTAATTATATCAGTTTTTGCTTTAGAAATTTGGCATCCGTACTTTTGGGTGCACATACATTTAGTATTTCTAGGTCTTGATAGAATGATCCTTTTTGTTGTTATTGTTCAGTCACTCAGTCGTGTCCAACTCTTCGACCCCATGAACTGCAGCACGCCAGGCTTCCCTGTCCTTCACTATCTCCTGGAATTTGCACAAACTCACATCCATTGAATCAATGATGTCATCCAACCATCTCATCCTCTTTCCCTCTTCTCCTCCTGCCCTCACTCTTTCCCAGCATTAGGGTCTTCTCCAATGAGTCAGCTCTTCACATCAGGTGGCCAAATATTGGAGCTTCAGCTTCAGCATCAATCCTTCCAATGAATATTCAGGGTTGATTTCCTCTAAGATTAACTAGTTTGACCTCCTTGCTGTGCAGGGGACTCTCAAGATTCTTGTCCAGCGCCACAATTTGGAAACATCAATTCTTCAGCACCCAGCCTTCCTTATGGTCATCCCTCTCACAAGACTACTGGAAAAACCATAACTTTGACTATAGAGACTTTTGTCAGCAGTGATGTCTCTGCTTTCTAATATGCTGTCTAGGTTTGTCATAGCTTCTCTTCCAAGGAGCAAGCATCTTTTAATTTCATGGCTGCAGTCACCATCTGCAGTTATTTTGGAAACCCCAAAATAAAGTCTGTTACTGTTTCCATTCCCCGCCCCCCACCCATCTATTTGCCATGAAATAATGGGACCAGATGCCATGATCTTAATTTTTTGAGTGTTGCGTTTTAAGCCAGATTTTTCACTCTCCTCTTTCACCTTCATCAAGAGGCTTTTTAGTTCCTCTTTGCTTTCTTCCATTAGGGTGGTGCTATCTGCATAACTGTGGTTATTGATATTTCTCCCAGAAATCTTGATTCCAGTTTGTGCTTCATCCAGCCCGGCATTTCGCATGATGTACTCTGCATATAAGTTAAATAAGCAGGGTGACAATATACAGTCTTTGTCTACTCCTTTCCCAATTTGGAGTTTCATGTCTGTTGTTTCATGTCTGGTTCCAACCCTTGTACGTGAGGGATAAAAATACAAGTCTCTGTTCTCCTCTAGGAGTTTTATAGTTTCTGGTCTTACGTTTAGATCTTTAATCCATTTTGAGTTTATTTTGGTGTATGGTGTTAGAAAGTGTTCTAGTTTCATTCTTTTACAAGTGGTTGACTGGTTTTCCCAGCACCACTTGTTAAAGAGATTGTCTTTTCTCCATTGTATATTCTTGCCTCCTTTGTCAAAGATAAGGTGTCCATAGGCATGTGGATTTATCTCTGAGCTTTCTATTTTGCTCCATTGATCTATATTTCTGTCTTTGTGCCAGTACCACACTGTCTTGATGACTGTGGCTTTGTAGTAGAGTCTGAAGTCAGGCAGGTTGATTCCTCCAGTTCCATTCTTCTTTCTCAAGATTGCTTTGGCTATTTGAGGTTTTTTGTATTTCCATACAAATTGTGAAATTATTTGTCCTAGCTCTGTGAAAAACACCATTGGTAGCTTGATAGGGATTGCATTGAATCTATAGATTGCTTTGAGTAGTATACTCATTTGCACTATTCTGATTCTTCTGATTCATGAACACGGTATATTTCTCCAACTATTAGTGTGCTCTTTGATTTCTTTCACCAGTGTTTTATAGTTTTCTATATATAGGTCTTTTGTTTCTTTAGGTAGATATATTCCTAAGTATTCCTTTCGTCGCGATGGTGAATGGAATTGTTTCCTTAATTTCTCTTTCTATTTTCTCATTATTAGTGTATAAGAATGCAAGGGATTTCTTTGTGTTGAATTTATATCCTGCAACTTTACTATATTCACTGATTAGCTCTAGTAATTTCCTGGTGGAGTCTTTAGGGTTTTCTATGTAGAGGATCATGTCATCTGCAAACAGTGAGAGTTTTACTTCTTCTTTTCCAATTCCTTTTATTTCTTTTTCTGCTCTGATTGCTGTGGCCAAAACTTACAAAACTATGCTGAATAGTAGTGCTGAGAGTGGGCACCCTTGTCTTGTTCCTGACTTTAGGGGAAATGCTTTCAATTTTTCACCACTGAGGATAATGTTTGCTGTGGGTTTGTCATATATAGTTTTTATTATGTTGAGGTATGTTCCTTCTATTCCTGCTTTCTGGAGGGTTTTTATCATAAACGGATGTTGAATTTTGTCAAAGGATTTCTCTGCATCTATTGAGATAATCATATGGCTTTTATTTTTCAATTTGTTAATGTGGTGTATTACATTGATTGATTTGCGGATACTGAAGAATCCTTGCATCCCTGGGATAAAGCCCACTTGGTCATGATGTATCATCTTTTTAATGTGTTGTTGGATTCTGATTGCTAGTATTTTGTTAAGGATTTTTGCATCTATGTTTATCAGTGATATTGGCCTGTAGTTTTCTTTTTTTGTGTGGCATCTTTGTCAGGTTTTGGTATTAGGGTGATGGTGGCCTCATAGAATGAGTTTGGAAGTTTACCTTCCTCTGCAATTTTCTGGAAGAGTTTGAGTAGGGTAGGTATTAGCTCTTCTCTAAATTTTTGGTAGAATTCAGCTGTGAAGCCATCTGGACCTGGGCTTTTGTTTGCTGATTTTGAAGGTTTCTGGTTTGAAGGTTTGCTGGTTTGAAGGTTTCTGATTACAGTTTCAATTTCCTTGCTTGTGATGGGTCTGTTAAGATTTTCTATTTTCTCCTGGTTCAGTTTTGGAAAGTTGTACTTTTCTAAGAATTTGTCCATTTCTTCCAAGTTGTCCATTTTATTGGCATATAATTGCTGACAGTAGTCTCTTATGATCCTTTGTATTTCTGTGTTGTCTGTTGTGATCTCTCCATTTTCATTTCTAATTTTATTGATTTGATTTTTCTCCCTTTGTTTCTTGATGAATCTGGCTAATGGTTTGTCAATTTTATTTATCCTCTCAAAGAACCAGCTTTTGGCTTTGTTGATTTTTGCTATGGTCTCTTTTGTTTCTTTTGCATTTATTTCTTCCCTAATTTTTAAGATTTCTTTCCTTCTACTAACCCTGGGGTTCTTCATTTCTTCCTTTTCTAGTTGTTTTAGGTGCAGGGCTTCCCTGGTGGCTCAGAGGTTAAAGCGTCTGCCTGCAATGCGGGAGACCTGGGTTCGATCCCTGGGTCGGGAAGATTCCCCTGGAGAAGGAAATGGCAACCCACTCCAGTACTCTTGCCTAGAGAATCCCATGGATGGAGGAGCTTGGTGGATTACAGTCCACAGCCTTGCAAAGAGTTGGACACGACTGAGCAACTTCACTTTCACTTTAGGTTATTTATTTGACTTTTTTCTTGTTTCTTGAGGTATGCCTGTATTGTTATGAACCTTCCCCTTAGCACTGCTTTTACAGTGTCCCACAGGTTTTGGGTTGTTGTGTTTTCATTTTCATTCATTTCTATGCATATTTTGATTTCTTTTTTATTTCTTCTATGATTTGCTGGTTATTCAGCAGCATGTTGTTCAGCCTCCATATGTTGGAATTTTTAATAGTTTTTCTCCTGTAATTGAAATCTAATCTTACTGCATTGTGGTCAGAAAAGATGCTTGGAATGATTTAATTTTTTTTGAATTTACCAAGGCTAGATTTATGGCCCAGGATGTGATCTATCCTGGAGAAGGTTCCGTGTGCACTTGAGAAAAAGGTGAAATTCATTGTTTTGGGGTGAAATGTCCTATAGATATCAATTAGGTCTAGATGGTCTATTGTATCATTTAAAGTTTGTGTTTCCTTGTTAATTTTCTGTTTAGTTGAGCTATCCATAGGTGTGAGTGGGGTATTAAAGTCTCCCACTATTATTGTGTTACTGTTAATTTCCCCTTTCATACTTGTTAGCATTTGTCTTACATATTGTGGTGCTCCTATGTTGGGTGCATGTATAATTGTTATATCTTCTTCTTGGATTGATCCTTTGATCATTATGTAGTGTCCTTCTTTGTCTCTTTTCACAGCCTTTGTTTTAAAGTCTATTTTATCTGATATGAGTATTGCTACTCCTGCTTTCTTTTGGTCTATATTTGCGTGGAATATCTTTTTCTAGCCCTTCACTTTCAGTCTGTATGTGTCCCTTGTTTCAAGGCAGGTCTCTTGTAGACAACATATATAGGGGTCTTGTTTTTGTATCCATTCAGCCAGTCTTTCAACCCATTTACATTTAAGGTAATTATTGATAAGTATGATCCCGTTGCCATTTATTTTATTGTTTTGGGTTCGAGTTTATACACCCTTTCTATGTTTCTTGTCTAGAGAAGATCCTTTAGCATTTGCTGGAGAGCTGGTTTGGTGGTGCTGAATTCTCTCAGCTTTTGCTTGTCTGGAAACCTTTTGATTTCTCCTTCATATTTGAATGAGATCCTTGCTGGGTACAGTAATCTGGGCTGTAGGTTATTTTCTTTCATCACTTTAAATATGCCCTGCCATTCCCTCCTGGCCTGAAGAGTTTCTATTGAAAGATCAGCTGTTATCCTTATGGGAATCCCCTTGTGTGTTATTTGTTGTTTTTCCCTTGCTGCTTTTAATATTTGTTCTTTGTGTTTGATCTGTGTTAATTTGATTAATACGTGTCTTGGGGTATTTCACCTTGGGTTTATCCTGTTTGGGACTTCTGGGTTTCTTGGACTTGGGTGATTATTGCCTTCCCCATTTTAGGGAAAATTTCAACTATTATCTCCTCAAGTATTTTCTCATGGTCTTTTATTTTTTGTCTTCTTCTTCTGGGACTCCTATGATTCGAATGTTGGGGCATTTAGCATTGTCCCAGAGGTCTCTGAGATTGTCCTCATTTCTTTTAATTTGTTTTTCTTTTTTCCTCTCTGTTTCATTTATTTCTACCATTCTATCTTTTACCTCACTTATCCTATCTTCTGCCTCCGTTATTCTACTGTTTGTTCCCTCCAGAGTGTTTTTTTATCTCATTTATTGCATTATTCATTATATATTGACTCTTTTTTATTTCTTCTAGATCCTTGTTAAACCTTTCTTGCATCTTCTCAGTCCTTGTCTCCAGGCTATTTATCTGTAACTCCATTTTGTTTTCAAGATTTTGGATCATTTTCACTATCATTATTCAGAATTCTTTATCAGGTAGATTCCCTATCTCTTCCTCTTTTGTTTGGATTGGTGGACATTTATCCTGTTCCTTTACCTGCTGGGTATTTTTCTGCCTCTTCATCTTGCTTATGTTGCTGTGTTAGGGTGGCCTTTCCATATTCTGGCAGTTTGTGGAGTTCTCTTTATTGTGGAGTTTCCTCACTGTGGATGGGGTTGGACGTGTGGCTTGTCAAGGTTTCCTGGTTAGGGGAGTTTGTGTCGGTGTTCTGGTGGGTGTAACTGGATTTCTTCTCTGGAGTGCAATGAAGTGTCCAGTAATGAGTTATGAGATGTCAATGGGTTTGGAGTGACTTTGGGCAGCCTGTATATTGAAGCTCAGGGCTGTGTTCCTGTGTTGCTGCAGAATTTGTATGGTATGTCTTGCTCTGAAACTTGTTGGCCCTTGGGTGGTGCTTGGTTTCAGTGTAGGTACGGAGGCATTTGATGGCCTCCTATCGATTAATGTTCCCTGGAGTCAGGAGTTCTCTGGTGTTCTCAGGATTTGGATTTAAGCCTCCTGCCTCTGGTTTTCAGTCTTATTCTTACAGTAGCCTCAAGACTTCTCCATCTGTCACTTCCAAGGCGGTTCCCTCTGTTTGTTTTAGCTTCTTGTGTTTCCTGGCCTCTTCAGTGTCTGATTTCCACCCTAACACAAGGGGGCGGTGGTGGATACTTCTTTAGGCTCACTTGTTCAGTCGTGATGTGTGGAGGGAGGAATGCTGCAAACAAATAAGACTGGCGTGTGTGGGGAGTGCTCGCAGTGTCTCGGCCACACTGGGTGTGCCCCCACTCACGGCATGTGTGCTTTCCCTGTCTACACAGCTTAGGCTCTAGGTTGCTCCGCTGGGAACAGTCGGAGGCCAGCCCTGGGCTGCATGCACTTCCCAGGTCTAAGCTGCTCAGGTTCAGGTACTTGGGTACTCCTCAAAGGTGCAGACTCGGTTGGGCCTGCGTTTGGTGCCCTTCCTAGGTCTGAGTAGCTCAGGTGACCAGGTGTTTGGTGAGCACGGTTGCTATGACTTATTGCCTCCCCCGTCCCTGCCGCTCGGTTTTCTGGGTGTACAACCAGTGCACCTTCTCAGGCAGATGTCGACTGTCCAGTATCCCAAGAAGTCTTGGTTAGCAATGAAGTCTGCTTGCAGTTTGGTAGATGATGCCTCTCTGGGGCCGTGATTGCACCCTTCTGGCTCTGGCTGCCCTCGCCTGCCTGTCTCCGGCGGGGGATGGGCCGGTCCACAGCCGGCTAGCTCTAGTCAGTCCTTTGTTCTGTGAGAGGGTCTGGCAGTGTCTTAGGTTAGGGCTTTTCGCCTTTTCGTTGGGTAGCTATCCCACAGTCTGCTTTGCTATCTCACGTTAGTTTCCTCAGATTGCCCTTGGGGCATTCAGGCCCGGTCCTTACTCTGAGCAATGCAGCCCGCGCCTCCCTGCCCAGCCTCTGCTTGCTAGTGGGGGATGCAGGCGTCTGTACTGCTTTCCTGCTGGGAGTTACTGTTGGGCATGTAAGCTGTGGGTTTTAATCATTTATTTATTTTTCCTCCCGGTTATGTTGCCCTCTGAGGTTCCAAGGCTCGCCACAGACTTGCCAGTGAGAGTGTTTCCTGGTGTTTGGAAACTTCTCTCTTTTTTAAGCCTCCCTTCCTGAGATAGATCTCCACCCCTACCTCTTTTGTCTCTCTTTTTATCTTTCATGTTTTTTCCTACCTCTTTTCAAAGACAATGGGCTGCTTTTTTGGGTGCCTGATGTCCTCTGTCAGCATGCAGAAGTTGTTTTGTGGAATTTACTCGGTATCAAATGTTCTTTTGATGAATTTGTTGGGGAGAAAGTGGTCTTCCTGTCCTATTCCTCCACCATCTTCCATTATATTTTTAAAATTAATTTTTATTGGAGTATATTTGCTTTGCACTGCTGTGTCAGTTTCTACTGTATAGCAAAGTGAATCAGCTATACATACGCACATATCCCCTCTGTTTTGGATTTCCTTCCCATTTAGGACACCACAGAGCACTGAGTAGAGTTCTCTGTGCTATACAGTAGGTTCTCATTAGTTATTTGTTTTATACACAGTAGTGTATATATGTGTCGATTCCAATCTCCCAATTCATCCCACCCCTGCCCCCACTTCCCTCCTTGGTAACCATAATTTTGTTTTCTACATTTGTGACTCTTTTTCTGCTTTCCAAATAAGTTCCTCTCTACTATTTTCCTAGATTCCACGTAAGCAGTATTATACACTATATCATTATATTTGAAGTCAGTTTCTTCTTTGTTTTTTTGGCCATGCTTGCAGCTTGGCCAGGGATACATGACCATGGGTTAGTTGCCTGATCAGGGATTGAACCTGGGGCCCTGAAGTGAAAGTGGTGATTCCTAACAACTGGATCACCAGGGAATTTCCTAAAGCGAGTTTCTTAAACGCAGTATATTATTGGTTCATTTTTTTTAACCCACTCAATCTGTTTTTAATTACCAAATACATAAATTAATATTGTATTTAGATCATAAACATTTAATATAATTATTACTATGTTAGGGCTTATATCTACCCTTAATTTTTGCTATCCCCCCCTTTTTTAAATGCTCTTTGTTTTTGTTTTCTTTCTCTTGCCTTCCTATGGGTCATTTGTACCCTTTTTAGAATTCCATTTTGATTTATTTGTAGTGATTTAGAGTGTATCTCCTTGTGTATATTCTGTAGCAGTTGCCCTAGATATTACATTAAACTGGTATCACAGTCTGCTGGTGTTGACATTTTACTAGTTTAAATGAAATGTAGAAAACTTTCTTTTAAGTCTTTTTTACTCTCCCTCATATATAATGTAATTATCTCTAATATTACTTTTTAAAATATTTTTTTTATTTATTATTTTGTTTGCGTATTCTGGGTCTGAGTTGCGGCATTTGGAATCTTTCAGTTGTGGCATTTGAACTTTTAGTTTCCGCATGTGGGATCTAGTTCTCTTACAAGGGATGGAACCCGGACCCCCTGCATTGGGAACCTGGAGTCTTAGCCACTGGACCACCAAGGAAGTCCCTTAGATATGGTGTGATTTCTATCTTGCTGCTTTCAAGATTATTTTCTTCTTTTGTTTTTAGAAGTTTGATTACAATGTATATTAATGTAGATTTCTTTGGCTTATCTTGGGAGTCCACTCAGTTACTTGAATCTGCAGGTTTATGTCTTTTGCCAAATTTGGGAAATTTTTAACTTGTCATACCTTTGAATAGTTTTCACTCTCACACTTTCTTCTCTTTTTTTTAACTCAATAACAGAAATGTTAGATCTTTCATTATATTAATAGTACCACCTTTGCCATCAAAGTTCCCTAGAAGCAAAACTATAGCTTTCCCACTAGTCATGTACATACTGTGAGAGTTGGACCCCAAGGAAGCCTGAGCACCGAGGAACTGTGGTGCTGAAGAGGACTCTTCAGAGTCCCTTGGACTGCAAGGAGATCAAACCAGTCAATCCTAAAGGAAATCGGTCCTGAATATTCATTAGAAGGACTGATGCTGAAGCTGAAGCTCCAATACTTTGGCCAACTGATTTGAAGAGCCAACTCATTGGAAAAGACCCTGATACTGGGAAAGACTGAGGGCAGGAAGAGAAGGGGATGGCAGAGGATGAGATAATTAGATATCACCAACTCAATAGACACAAGTTTGAGCAAAGTCTGAAAGATAGTGAAGGACAGGGAAGCCTGGCATGCTGTAGTCCACAGGGTTGCAAAGAGTTGGACATGACTTAGTGACTGAACAACCACAAGCCATTGAGACTCTGTTAGTGTTTTTCAGTCTATAGTCTCTCTGCTGCTAATATTAGATAATTTATATTGCTCAATCTTCAAATTCACCAATTCTTCCTTCTGTCATCTTCTGTTGAGCTCATGCAGCGATTTTTTCTTTTCCTTTTAAAACTTTGACAAGACCAAACAATTTTTTCTTTTTTAATAAGCTTTTTTTTTGTGCATTAACTTTAAATACAGATTTTAATACACTACATTTTACAAAACAGTGTTAATTGTGTGCAATGTTATTTCCTTTCCCTGTACACATATTCCCTAAGTAATAAGAAAGCCAGTAATTCAGTATAGTAACTCAGCCTTAATGATTGTCACTGAATTTGCTGTAAATGTGGCTCCTTAAATGTGTTCTTTTACTGTGGAACAATGCTAACGTGTTTATGCTCAGGTTGGCCTCTCACTTTCAAAGGTGGGCCCAGTGGAGGCACTCCATCACCATGGAAGCCCCAGGCATTCCTCCTGGCATGCCTCTTACACCTGGTACCACTTGATAATGATGAGGTGGCAGAGTTTCTCCAGTTCTTTCTGCTAGTGTTTAAATTCCTCCTTTTCTGCAGCTGGATTCTTATTGAGCTAGTTGATGATTTCATTATACTTGTCCAGAATCTTTTACTTGTCCTCATCTTTGATCTTGCCTTCAAGTCTGTCATCTTCAGTCCTTGCTTTCACATAGAATGCTCAGAATTCAAGTGAATTTCTGTAATACATCTTGTTTCCTCTTCTTCTCATATGCAGCTTTGTCCTTCTAAGCCCCTTGGACCATATGCTCAGCCTCTCCTTTGCTCAAAGACCCCTTGTCATTTTTGATGGTTCAGTTCAGTTCAGTTGCTCAGTCATGTCCAAATCTTTGCAACCCCATGAATCACAGCATGCCAGGCCTCCCTGTCCATCACCAACTCCCGGAGTCCACCCAAACCCATGTTCATTGAGTCGGTGATGCCATCCAACCATCTCATCCTCTGTTGTCCCCTTCTCCTCTTGCCTTCAATCTTTCCCAGCATCAGGGTCTTTTCAAATGACTCGGTTCTTCGCATCAGGTGGCCAAAGTATTGGAGTTTCAGCTTCAACATCAGTCCTTCCAATGAACATCCAGGACTGATCTCCTTTAGGATGGACTGGTTGGATCTGCTTGCAGTCCAAGGAACTCTCAAGAGTTCTCCAACACCACAGTTCAAAAGCATCAGTTCTTCTGCACTCAGCTTTCTTAGTCCAACTCTCACATCCATACACGACCAATGGAAAAACCATAGCCTTGACTAGATGGACCTTTGTTGGCAAAGTAATGTCTCTGCTTTTCAATATGCTGTCTAGGTTGGTCACAACTTTCCTTCCAAGGAGTAAGCATCTTTTATTTCATGGCTACAGTCACCATCTGCAGTGATTTTGGAGCCCAGAACAATAAAGTCAGCCACTGTTTCCCCATCCATTTGCCATGAAGTGATGGGACCAGATGCCATGATCTTAGTTTTCTGAATGTTGAGCTTTAAGCCAACTTTTTCACTCTCATCAAGAGGCTCTTCAGTTCTTCACTTTCTGCCATAAGGGTGGTATCATCTGCATATCTGAGGTATTAATATTTCTCCCGGCAATCTTGATTCCAGCTTGTGCTTTTTCCAACCCAGTGTTTCTCATGATGTACTCTGCATATAAGTTAAATAAGCAGGGTGACAATATACAGCCTTGACATACTCCTTTTCCTATTTGGAACCAGTCTGTTGTTCCATGTCCAGTTCTAACTGTTGCTTCCTGACCTGCATATAGGTTTCTCAAGAGGCATGTCAGGTAGTCTGGTATTCCCATCTCTTTCAGAATTTTCCACAGTTTGTGGTGATCCACACAGTCAAAGGCTTTGGCATAGTCAATAAAGAAGAAATAGATGTTTTTCTGGAACTCTCTTGCTTTTTCCATGATCCAAAGGATGTTGGCAATTTGATCTCTGGTTCCTCTGCCTTTTCTAAAACCAGCTTGAACATCTGGAAGTTCACGGTTCACGTATTGCTAAAGCTGGCTTGTAGAATTTTAAACATCATTTTACTAGCGTGTGAGATGAGTGCAATTGTGCAATAGTGTGAGCATTCTTTGCATTGCCTTTCTTTGCGATTGGAATGAAAACTGACCTTTTCCAGTCCTATGGCCACTGCTGAGTTTTCCAAATTTGCTGGCATATTGAGTGCAGCACTTTCACAGCATCAGCTTTTAGGGTTTAAAATAGCTCAACTGGAATTCCATCACCTCCACTATCTTTGCTTATAGTGATGCTTCCTAAGGCCCACTTGACTTCACATTCCCGGGTGTCTGGCTGTAGGTGAGTGATCACACCATCGTGATTATCTGGGTCGTGAAGATCTTTTTTGTACAGTTCTTCTGTGTATTCTTGCCACCTCTTCTTAATATCTTCTGCTTCTGTTAGGTCCCTACCATTTCTGTCCTTTATTGAGCCCATCTTTGCATGAAATGTTCCCTTAATGGTAATCTTCTTTTATTTTCCTGTACTCTCATGCATAGCAGAGTCACCTGGGATATAGACAGAATCCTGAAACTACTTCACTGGAAATAAATACATTAAACTGTGTATCAAATGAATACCACAACCACATAGAAGAAAAAAATATAATCCATGGCACTGAACACAGTATTTTGATTATATATCTTCTGTGTAAAGATATAACAAATAGAAAAAAATACCTTGAACTTATTAAGTTTGTCGTTGATAGACAGTGTAGCTATTCTGAAACTCCCACTGTGTGCTCTCAGATTAAGCAAAGAAATAAATAGATTGACACTAATGGGAGCCAAAGTTCTCAGTAGAAGATGGAATACACAATTACGAAATAGGATAGAGCACAGAACAACTCTGTAACAGTGGATCATATTTCAACTTTGGAGTCTTCAATATGAACTCATGTTTGCTCCTTTGGATTTTTTTTTTCTTGATATGGGCCATTTTTAAAGTGCTTATTGAATTTGTTACAATATTGTTTCTGTTTTTATGGTTTGTTTTTTTTGTCTGAGAGGCATGTGGGATCCTAGCTCCCTGACCAGGGATCAAGCCTGTACCCCCTGCCCTGGAAGGCAAAGGCTTAACCCCTGAACCACAGGAAAAGTCCTCGATTTTGTTTTCTTAGCTCTGCCATTGAAAGAACTTAGAACCAATGGCATACCATAGCATTGAGAACATCTAGTGCTTGTATCTTGGTTTCTAAATGCCATTCCCCTCTAAAAGAAATTATGATTCACTGGAGAACTGGCTGATTTCAGGGCTGAGTCAGAAAAGTATTACTACAAGATGATCCTGGAATATCTTGGGCCAGAAGGTAAAGAAGTGCTCAAAAAATGATGGGAAATATGTCATAAAGACAGAGGAGTCAGTTTGACAGAGCTCCTAGTGGCCAATTGAGCACCAAAATTGACAAAGAAAGTACACATTGAATATAAACGAGTTTTTGCATCCAAAGAAACTGAAAAGCAAAGAGAAGGAGGGGAAGGGAAAGCCCTCGTTTTTAGCAGAATGCCAACTAACAAATGTAGAAGAACCACAGCAGAATCATTAGGGATTCGAAGATAAAGGCAGCTATTACTTTAAACAGTGAAAACAGATTTTATTTGGTAACCACAAAGAGCTGAACTCCATTCTGACTGGTACAGAGGGGACTGGGTCTTTCAAGAAGAGAATGGGGGTGGAGTGGGGAGGAGGCTCAACTGAAAAGTCACAGACAGTGGTCTGTAAATGTAATCAGCTGCGTCTGCTGCTGGCAGGGCTCCCAGAGAGGGTTCTGTCCCCACAGAGACTGGGGATAGAGGTCCACATCTCAGAGGTCCTTGAGACCTCTCAGGTCCTTGAGAAAGACACTCCTGAGTTGAAGGAGGTATGGATACATCTCCAAGGGACAGAAAGGATTCTCAGTTGTAAGCCTTTTTAAATAAATGCTCTGAGAAACTGGGGCATACCACCTGGTATCAGTTAGAACAGACAGTAAATTATTTTGACAGCCTTGAGGCTTTTTCAGGCAAGAACTCAAAAGAAGGCTGGGTGTCCCAAGGATGTGGCTTTGCTGCCAGAGGCTGAGGTTTGATCTCCTCTCTCTGCTCTGCCTCCTACCCCCCACCCCAGCCCCCACCCCTACCTCTACTCTTTTTTTAAAGCAAGCTTCTTTGTTCAGGGGTTTAGATGGAGTGTTTGTGTGCAGTTTTTATAATTCTCATGAGTTAAAGAATATTTACATATTCTCAAAGCATCTCTCTTCAGATTACTCATTAAAAGGGGATTACCTTTACAGTGGAGAAATCTGGTGGGCATCCTCTTAACCTGGGATGGATGTTATCATCACCAAGAGCAAGACCAATGGTCACTGGATGGCCTCTGACTAAAGGCACAGAGGATACATCATGTACATAGCATGGCTGTCAATCACGTGGAACCCAAATCCTATCAGTAGGAAACAAGCAGATAAACCCAAATTAAAGAACATTTTGGGAAACAAGAAGGATATACTTTTTTAAAAACGCCAATATCATATAGTACAATAAAAAGTCAACTCCAGAGAAAAGGAATCTAAAGAGACATTAAAACTAGATGAAAAACCAGTGATTGATATTACTATAAACCTATCAGAATGGCTGAAACGAAAAATAGTGATAACACTAAGTGTTGGCAGATTTGCATGAAAACTGGATCACTTACATACTGCTGGTGGGGATGTAAAATGGTATAGTCACTCTGTAAAAGATTTTGACAATTTCTTTAAAAATTAAGCATGTATCATTATACTAGAAATTGTTCTTCTGGACATAATGCCAGGAAAATTAAAACTTAGGTCCACACAAAACTCCCATAAAGTTGTTAATAGTACCTTTGTTTGTAATAGAAACTGAAAATAACCCAGATATTCTACAACAGATGAATGGATAAACCAACTGTAGTCCACTAAAATAAAAAGATGCAAACTACTGATACATTCAACAACCTGGATGATTTTCTAGAGCGTTAAGCTAAGTGAAAAGGCCAATCTCCAAAGATTATGTGCTGTGTGATTTCATTTGGATCCAAATGAAATCCAAATGTGTTTTTTTGGCCACACCCGAGGATCACAGGATCTCAGTTTTCACCCACCAGGGATTGAACCTGTGCCCCCTGCATTGGAAGCACAGAGTCCTAAGCCCTGGACTGGTAGGGAATTACCCTACATAAAGTTTCTGGAATGACTAAGTTATACAAATGATGAACACATTAGTGTTTGGCAGAGGTTGAGGTCGGGGGTGGGGGGGTAGAAGTAGGTGTGTCTATGAAGGTGACCTATGAGATGCTTGAGTCCATGGACATGTTCTGCATGTCCTGCATGTTCTGCATGCATCGGTGTCAATATCCTGATTGTGATACTGTTGCAGAAACCAGTACTTGAGAAACCAAGCACCACACTCAGAGAGTTGGAAAACTCAGGTTTATTATGCCAGAGGGCCCAGAGGAGTTAATACTCCAAGCTCTGAGCCCTGAACAAAGGGATTAGAGTTTCTGTAGACAGACTATCGTGGGCAACACTATTAATTGGTTTAAACTAAGGGGTTTCACACACAGGGGAACAACAATCAAGGCGGGGGGAGGGGAATGCCTGGCCTGGACAGGCATGATTAAGCAGGTTTGCAGGGGCTGGGCAATTGCAAAGAGCAGGACAAGGGTGAGTGAGATAAACTCCAGTTCCTACTATTGCAAGTCCCCACTTTCTGAGACTACATGACCTATGTGATCTAGGCTTTGCAAGGGGCAAACTGAGCTACAGAGGCAGAAGGAGGAGGTTATGTAAAATTTAAAAATTTCCTCTTCAATATGTGCCACAGTCCTACTAGATGGGAAAACTCGAATCTCTCTGCATGATTTCTTACAATTATCTCAAAATAAAAAGTTTAATAATAAAAAACTTCAGTGAAGGAGATTATGGCTTAGATTCTGTATTGGAAAAGAGTTGATATAAAGGACAATACTGGGATAACCGGTGAAGTTCGAACATTGAATATGTTGAAAATAACACACTGGTCATAGCAAACACCCTCTTCCAACAACACAAGAGAAGACTCTACACATGGACATCACCAGATGGCGAACACCAAAATCAGATTGATTATATTGTTTGCAGCCAAAGATGGAGAAGCTCTATACAGTCAGCAAAAACAAGACCGGGAGCTGACTGTGCCTCAGATCATGAACTCCTTATTGCCAAATTCAGAATGAAATTGAAGAAAGTAGGGAAAACCACTAGACCATTTAGGTATGACCTAAATCAAATCCCTTATGATTATACAGTGGAAGTGAGAAATAGATTTAAGGGACTAGATCTAATAGTGTGCTTGAGGAACTATGGATGGAGGTTCATGGCATTGTACAAGAGACAGGGATCAAGACCATCCCCAAGGAAAAGAAATGCATAAAAGCAAAATGGCTGTCTGAAGAGGCCTTACAAATAGCTGTGAAAAGAAGAGAAGAGAAAAGCAAAGGAGAAAAGGAAAGATATACCCATTTGAATGCAAAGTTCCAAAGAATAGCAAGGAGAGATAAGAAAGCCTTCCTCAGTGATCAATGCAAAGAAAGAGAGGAAAACAACAGAATGGGAAAGACTAGAGATCTCTTCAAGAAAATTAGAGATACCAAGGGAACATTTTATGCAAAGATGGGCTCAATAAAGGACAGAAATGGTAGGGACCTAACAGAAGCAGAAAATATTAAGAAGAGGTGGCAAGAATACACAGAAGAACTGTACAAAAAAGATCTTCACAACCCAGATAATTATGATGGTGTGATCACTCACCTAGAGCCAGATATCCTGGAATGTGAAGTCAAGTGGGCCTTAGGAAGCATCACTATGGACAAAGCTAGTGGAGGTGATAGAATTCCAGTTGAGCTATTTCAAATCCTAAAAGCTGATGCTGTGAAAGTGCTGTACTCAATATGCCTGCAAATCTGGAAAACTCAGCAGTGGCCCCAGGACCGGAAAAGGTCAGTTTTTATTCCAATCCTAAAGAAAGGAAATGCCAAAGAATGCTCAAACTACTGCACAATTGCACTCATCTCACATGGTAGCAAAGTAATGCTCAAAATTCTCCAAGCCAGGCTTCAACAGTATGTGAACTGTGGACTTCCAGATGTTCAAACTGGATTTAGAAAAGGCAGAGGAACCAGAGATCAAATTGCCAACATCTGTTGGATCATCGAAAAAGCAAGAGCTCCAAAAAACCATCTACTTCTGTTTTATTGACTATGCCAAAGCCTTTGACTGTGTGGATCACCACAAACTGTGGAAAATTCTTTAACAGACGGGAATATCACACCACCTGACCTGCCTACTGAGAAATCTGTATGCAGGTCAAGAAGCAACAGTTAGAACTGGATGTGGAACAACAGACTGGTTCCAAATTGGGAAAGGAGTACAGCAGGGCTGTATGTTGTCACCCTGCTTATTTAACTTATATGCAGAGTACATCATGAGAAACGCTAGACTGGATGAAGCACAAGCTGGAATCAAGATTGCTGGGAAAAATATCAATAACCTCAGATATGTTGATGACAGAAAGCGAAGAACTAAAGAGTCTAGTGATAAAAGTGAAAGAGGAGAGTGAAAAAGTTGACTTAAAGCTCAAAATTCAGAAAACTAAGATCATGGCATCTGGTCCCATCACTTCAAAGCAGATAGATGGGGAAAAAGTAAAAACAGTGACAGACTTTATTTCTTTGTGCTCCCAAATCACTGCAGATGGTGATTGCAGCCTTGAAATTAAAAGACGCTTGCTCCTTGGAAGAAAAGTTGTGACCAATCTAGACAGCTTATTAAAAAGCAGAGACATTACTTTGCCAACAAAGGTCCATCTAGTCAAGGCTATGGTTTTTCCAGTAGTCATGTATGGATGTGAGAGTTGGACTATAAAGAAAGCTGAGCGCTGATGAATTTATGCTTTTGAACGGTGGTATTGGAGAAGACTCTGAGTCACTTGGACAGCAAGGAGATCCAACTAGTCCGTCCTAAAGGAAATCAGTCCTGAATGTTCATTGGAAGGACTGATGCTGAAGCTGAAACTCCAGTACTTTGGCCACCTGATGCGAAGAACTGACTCATTGTGAAAAGACCCTGATGCTGGGAAAGATTGAAGGTGTGAGGAGAATGGTGTGTTGGTTGGATGGCATCACTGAGTCAATGGACATGAGTTTGAGTAAACTCCGGGAGTTGGTGATGGACAGGCAGTCCATAGGTTGGCAAAGAGTCGGACACAACTGAGCAACTGAGCAAGTTGTCCATTTGTCCTTGAACCTTAACTTCTCTGCATGCCCATCTGGTGAGCCCCTAGTTTCAGCGACCTGGCATTTCATATGAAGGGATGGCAGTGGGAATTAGGGTTAAGACCCTCTGGAATCCTGGCTTCACCCCTTGTAATCTTGTGACCTTAGTCAAGTCACTTGGCCTCTTTTTTTTTTTTAAGGTTTTTTTTTTTTTGATGTGGGCCATTTTTAATGTGTTTTATCATTTCTGTTTTATGTTTTGGTGTTTTGGCCGTGAGGCATGTGGGATCTTAGCTCCCCAACCAGGGAGACCAGGGACCAAACCAGACCCCCTGCTTTGGAAGGGGAAATCTTAACCACTGGACCATCCGGGAAGTCCCACTTAGCCTCTCTGGAAATTAGTATTCTCGCCTATAAAACTGAAATAAAAATGGGGCCTCTACTAGGAACCTGTCATATAGACTGAATTAGGTTTAGAGCTTAGTAGGGAGCCTGGCATTTCTCAGGGACCCAGTGTACGTGAGGTGCTAAGGTGGAACAGTTCACTTTCTGTTCCCCACCAGCTCTGCGTCACAGCGGGTTCCCCGAACCAGCCCCCGTGCCGCCCCAGGGGTACCAGAGGACAGCGGGCTACGTCTTGCATCTATCTACCGTATGTCATAGAATCTACAAGCCATCCAATTTTAAGATACCCAATTTAAGAAATTACATCATCGCTTCAAGAAAGAAAAAAAAATGCTGTCACGTAATAACGAAATGCCAAACGACTGTAAAACACCTCCAAATGACTATGGAGATCTTAAAATGTCCAAACAAGAGCTTATGCTAGGAACCAGTTTAGGCCTTGTTCTGCAAACCGCGCGCAAGTTTAAACACGAAACCAACTGCGGAGGCACGGACTTCGAGCTCAGGAGCGCTTCCTCCGCTGAGTTTCGCTTTCAGTTCGCAGGAAACGAAAGCCTAGGGCCAGGGTAGGGGCGGGGACGGGGCGGGGACGGGGCGGGGACGGGGCGGGGACGAGGGTGTGGGCGGGGACAGAGGTGCTGGTGAAAGGGCGCCCGGTGAGCGGGGACCCAGAGGGCCAGAAGTAGGGGACCGAGGTGAGTAGGGAGGCGCGGGGACAGACGCGGGGACCGAAGTGGACGGACCGGGCGTCGCCCGCTGCGCCAGCCCCGCAGCCTCCTGGAGGGCCCCACACTGTGGCTGTACTTCCCCCGCATTCGACTTGGCAGCGCGGGTCTGACGCTTCGCGGCTCTTAAGGCAAGTTTGGTGGTACTTACTGGAAACTTTCTCTCTACGGAAGGTAAGGCGGGGCTCTGCTCATTGCCTCGTGGATACTGACAGGATTTATTTGGGTTCCGCGGATTATAATAATGGTCTGTATTCATTAATAGGTGTATTGGATCGATGCAGTTTTCCCACTCTGATGTACTGATTGAGACTTTTTGCATGACTTTAATTAAAGAAGAAATGGCAAAACTGTCGAAGCTTGTAAGAAAAATTCCAAAAAATGCAGACAAATCTGTGAGATAGAAATGAGGTTTCTTTTAATCGTTAACTCGCTATCATTTTATTGGGTACCTTACCAGAAATTTTTATATGTACAACTCCAAAATTGCTCTGTAAGTTTGCTTTCCCCCCACCTAACAGTATATTATAGACATGTTTCTATGGCAAGAGATAGGGTAGGTCCACCTCATTTTAAAAACTGGTGAAAAATATGAGAGGTACGTCTTTCTATTTAAACATTCCATGGACATTTAGGTTCTTTCCCGTTTTTACTGGTATGGATGATACAACAGTATCATTTATAGTCATAGTTGTACAAATATATGAGCATATTTGTGGAGAGTTCCTATAAGTAGAATTGCTGGGTCAGTGGCATACAGACTGAGAAATTTTAAAGATTTTGTTAAATTGTGCAAATCAGAATATTTTAGTCTGAAGTTAGACCTTTAAACCTAAAACTCTATTCTATGACCCCTGAAAATCTGGACTTAAAGCGTTTTGAAAATTAAAGCAGAGCCTTCACTTTCATGCTTTACGGCATTGAGGTAGCTATACTTTGAAATCGTTGAAATAGGGGCACATATTTAAATTATTTCTTTTTGGTGGCTCAGACAGTGAAGAATCTTCCTGCAATGCGGGAGACCTGGGTTTGATCCCTGGGTTGGGAAGATCCCCTGGAGAAGGAAATGGCAACCCACTCCAGTATTCTCACCTGGAGAATTCCATGGACCTAGGAACCTGGTGGGCTACAGTCCATAGTATCACAAAAGAGTCAGACATGACTGGGTCACAAAAGAGTCAGATATGACTGAGCGACTGACACATACTTTGCATTTGGTGTCACACTGTGAGGGTGAGGTGGGGGCTTCAGCCTGGACATTTAGGAGGTCTGCTGTGCTCATAGGAACCAGACAGGCCATCAGCTAACAGGTACACAACTCCATCCTGGTTTTTGGATCTCTATCAAGGAACTGGAAAAAAAAGAAACTTAAATTTTTTTTTTTAACCAATAAAAATTCATTGCACAGTATAGATGCTTTTATATTAAATATGGTGATGAGCTTGCAAAGAGGTTTCATCTGGAGTGCTTCAGTCTGTGTGCCCAGCGCATTACCATTACTGGAGAAGCACACACAAACATGAAATATGAGATCTGAATCTGTTGCCGTGATGGGTTTGATTTGGACTGTGAGGCTTGCATCACATTCCAGGCATGTAGGTTTTGTTCCTCTTTGGGCATTTAAGGACGGATTTGGTTTTCCTTGCAGAGAGTCTAGTAGTGAGTGAAGAGCCCAGTTAGAGCCCCGGGCCAGCCCAGGTTTCCTACATTGGGTCTTACGCTGTTTCTCTGAAGTCTCCGGTTGTTTCTGTGGCAACAATGGTGCCTAGTCTAAGCCAGCTGTTTCTGTCCTCCACATCTCCCATTTATAAGCGTGAAACTTTTAGGAAGAGTGGGTTAAGTTAGTTTTGTTCTTTGGAACCTAAAATTTTATTAAATAGGAGACTATTTTTCAGAGCAATTTTAGGTTCACAGCAAAATTGAGTACACAGAGTTCCTATATACCTCCTGCCCCTCCAGCCTCCTCCACTGTAAACAGTTTGTTACAATTTATGAACATAGGTCATTATCATCCAAAGTCTGTGCTTTACATTAGGGTTCATTGTTGTGTGCATTCTATGAATTTTGACAAATGTATAATGGCGTGTATCCACCATGTGTCAGACAGAATAGGAATAGTCTCACTGCCCTAAGAATCCTGTGTTGGAGCCCATTTTTCAGTCAGGCATTGAGTTTGAAAATTCAGCATCGTTAAAATATTCCTCAAAATATATCCATTCTCCTTTCCCCCGTCACCACTTGCTTAGCTCACTTTCCCCATCCTTCTCAGATCTTTAAGTTTCGCTTTCCTCTTTTTTTTTTTTGCCCCACCTACCTGTCTCCTCTGTGACTAGCTCTGAAGTTTCCCTCCTCTCTCTTGCTCTTTGGGATCTGGCCTCTCACCTCTCCAGATGATACCTCCACTGGGTTTTACTGTCTTATTTTCAAGGTCTGGCAGACTGCAAAGTAATGTCTCTGGAAAACAGGCTGATCCCTTCCTACTGTTTCATCAGATTTCCTTCGATGGGGTCTCAAAGTCCTAGGTTTTGCTCATGGAATTGTCAACCGCCATCATTTCTCTGTCAGTTTAACTTTCCTAGGCTGATCCTCATAAGGGGAACAACTGTTTATGACTATTGAAAATATTTACTAAGAAAAGAGAGAGTGTTATCTGAGCCATTTAACATGAGCCTGTTAATTATGCCACTTATATTTAGCATTTTCTGAGTTTATTATGTTCTCCTCCCTTCACCTTTTATAAAAGGATTGAGAAAAAATTGTAAAACTTCTCATTCCTAATTCACTAATTTTTTGGATCTTAGAATAGAAACACTATTGCTAAGAAGGACTCCCTTAAAAGATTTTAAATCTATGCCTTATATGATTTATTGCTTGTTTAAACTCATATTAATTGTAAGAAATTAAGAGAAATAATCCAGGGAAAGACAAAAATTGTTTGTAACCAATTGGAATTACCCTTTAATGACATTTTTGATATATTTTGTCTCAGTCTTTTTTTCTCTATGTGTGTAGTTATGTTTTATAAAATTGAGTTCATACTATGTAATTTGTAAAATAAAGAAAATAGGCTGTAAAAATGAATTGTGGTGAACAGTCTTCACATAGATCTTTGTATGGATCTCTATTTCTTGAAGCCAGAGTCCTGGAGCAGAGTCATGTTAACCAGTAGTCTTTCAGCTAAAAGTATCAGGAACCCATTTCAGGCTAATTTTAAAAAGAGCAGAGGGGATTCTGAGTGGAGACCTCTGGGGGCAGGCATCTGGAGGCTGGGTTGGTCCAGGGCATCAGCTGGCTGTCTTGGGACTCTGTCTTCTTCTCCATCTCTTAGTTCTGTTACCTGTCATTGGCCCTTTTCCTTGGCTGGGGTTTTTTCTTCCTGTAGTGGGAAAGATGGTCTGATTTACAATCTTCTGGCCTAAAATCTCATCTAAGAAGTCTAAAGGCTGATTATTAGTCCTGATTGGGTTGTGTGACCATTGCAGAAACAGCCACCGTGAGCCCTGTGAGGCCAGGCCTCTGAGCCAGGCAGTGGGTGTGGGCTCCACCCCGTCTTCATAGTCTGAAAGTTGAGAGAGTTTTTGTAAAGAAAAAGTGAGTCTGCTACCAAAAAGTGGGGTACTGGGCTGCAGAAATGACAGCTGTCCACTGGAGTCGTTTTTGAGGTGTGGTGCGCATTGCCAAGTGTGCGCCCAGGCTGACTGTGGTTGTCCACTCCCCGTGGCCATGTGTGGATGAGGAGCTGCTGCTCTGCACCTCGTCTGTGTCTGCCCAGGTGACACTATGAGATCTTCACTGCTGACGCCTTAAATGGAAATAAAGCAGCTGGGAAATCATGCCCCTTTAGGGAGAGCAATACTGGAACTGAACTGAAAACAGTCTTCATGAAATGACTTGAAGGTAGCTGGTCTGCACGCACACCTCTGTGCCGGTGGTCAGCCCCCTGAAGCCTGAACTTGGTCAGTGCTTGTCCAGAATAGCCTCTCAGCCTTAATACGCCCCTAGGCGCATTCACTCGGGAATCTTGTCAAAATGCAGATTCCAGTCCTGCCTCTTTAACAGACTTCAGGTGGTACTTACGCCACTGGTCCAGAGACCTGCCTTTCTAGTGACAAGATGTTAGACAAGTGGTTGCCAGTATTTTAGCAAAACGAAAGAAAACCTCCCCTTCAGATAAGAATCATACTCTCAATATCCATTAATTGAGAAAACACATTGGAAATTACTACATATTCAGAAAAGCTTTTACACCTTTTGGCAGAATACTAAAGGACTGAATGTTAAACTCAATGTTTGATTATAGGTGAGGCCATCTGCCTTTCGCCTGTGCTGAAATGCACTCCAATTTCAGTACATTGCTGGGGTTGAAGAACGGGAGGATCTTATAGCTGGTGTCCCCTGAGAAGCGTTTGGATTCTCAACAAGGCTTTTAGTGTGGCTACTTCTTCAGTACTTTCCAGTGAACAAACTGCAGGTGCTAAGTTCTGCAAACTACAGCATTAGGGCGTATTTGTGTGAGTGTGTGTGTTATTGTTTGAGTAGCCTTTTAATCACATAGTGTCTGCTATTCAGTAGTGTTTGAACATCTTACAGTAAGTTTGTGACAAAACCATTCCAAAATCTCTGATGAAGGATGGCGAAACTGTCTCGCTGTCTTTCTCTGACCAGGATTTCTTGTTAAATTCTTCTGTGCTATAGTTACCTCCTGGACACATACTGAAGGGTGTGAACAAAACACTGTATGCCAGACCTGCCATATAATTTGTGGGTCCCCTAGTAAAGTAAGAACATGGGGCTCCTTATTAAACAGTTGTGAAGAATTTCAAGACTGCAACAAGGGAGCATTAAACCAAACCGGGCACTTCTGTGTGTGTCTTTGCAGCTACACAGGTTGTGTACTCATCAAGCCAGCCCTGACTATGTCTGTGACTGCCAAACCATTCATAGCCTTCACCTTGTTTGCTCCACTGTTGATGACAACTGTATGACATTGACATTTAAAAAACTGGTTTTCCAGTCTATAAATATTCTTCAATCAAACTTTTTAGGAGAGAATCTGACTGGACTCACCATTAACCCATCATGCTGTTTAAAATAGGCTCTGGTTGTTTCTGCCTGTTCAGATGCTTGGTGTATATGATACAGAAGTAGCACATTTAAAATGATCACTGTTTATTTGATGTGTACAGCAGAATGTAATTCAGAAAATTTATTTCTAGAAACATATTTTCCAGAGCAGGTTGTCCTTAGGATTCATAGTTTAGGTAACTGTCAAAAGTCAAGCGTTTTATTTCCAACCATTGAATTGAGTAACCATCTAAAGTCATCATTCAGACAAGCGTTTTTAACCTCCACAAGTAGAACAGATCTTAAAAAGAGTGCTTGATTCATGTGTATAGTCTGATTTTTGAAGTTTGACAAGTGTGAACAAATTGTGTTTTTGGCATTTGGTTTCTTTTCAGATTTTTTAATATTGTTTCTTATACCTGGATTGAAAAATGATTTATTCTTGATTTTTTTGTAGATATTTTTGGAGTTTTTCCTCCTGATGATAACTGGTAAAACTGATGTTCTGGTTTAAATTCATCTACACAAGATTTGAAGTATTTGCAAAAAAAATAATTTGCAGATATGTTTTTTTTTCTTGAAAGACTCACGACTTAATTGGAATTACATAATTAAAATTTAAATACAATTCTTAGAGATTATTTTGTTTAATATGAGAAGTCTGACATACTGAACAATTTTGCAAAGTGTAGAATTGTTACAATCTAACTCTGTTATTCTAAATTACTTTAAAATTTAATAAAATTGCCTAACATAGCTTTGTAAATCAGCTATATTCCAATAAAAAATTTTCATAAAGTTGTAAGCCAAAAAAGATAAAATATTCTCTGTAAGCTATTTAGCAAACTTATTCACTCTCTTTACTACATGTATTTTCAATTTCTTTTCCTTTTTTAATATTGTAAGATAATTTTATGCATATAATTAGTGGTCCAAACCATTCACTGTTGCAGCATCTTTCTTTTGCAGTGAAAATTATGCTTTAATGTCTCAACATAGAAAGTATATGAGATTCTCTACCCTAAGCTGTGTGGATCATTTGCAACTGGATCTTCAGATATTAACAGTTAATCCAGGTGACCCCCGTTTTTTGTTACACTGGTCACCTGGGTGGTGACCACAATGACCATTCAATCATGTGCCAGTGCAGGGACACCAGGAGGGACACTGAGGTGGGCGTTTGGTGGTTGGGCTCTCAAAGGCTGAGGCCAAAGAGTGGATGGATCTTAGCTGAATAATAATAAAGTGAAGCCATGCTCTGGTACTTCCTACTCCATCTGAAAAATGGAAGTCCTCATACAGTGTTTAGCGTGCGTTTGGATACGGTGCCACTTTCGTCCAGAGCTCTGTCTGTAGATGGGAATGACTGGTCTTTCTGTCACATCTAGGGTTTGGTATTTTGTCTTTTACTATCTGTTCTTCAGTGTGTGCTCTGGTCTGCCTACTTGGTACTCTGCTCTGCAGTCTGTCTTCAGCCTTTGTCTACACGGTCATTCCCCTGCATCCCACTAGGTGGCAAGGCTGACACACCCACATGATTCGGCTTCTGCTTTTCTCGCTGGAGACAGAGCTCTGAGGGAATCTGCCTTTAAGGTTAGGGTTCTTCTTAATTAAATTAATTAAACTGAGTGTCTTTGGGAAAAATCCTGGGAGTGATCTGTGATTCAGATTTGTCAGCAGTAGGTCAGCTCTATGTTCCCGGCTGGGCTATGCAATGTGAATGACTCCTTCATGCCCATGTCAGACCTGTGTCTTCATGCCTGTGTCTTGTCTCCTCAGACTACTGCCCTTGACTCCAAGTTCCAATTAATTCATTAGCTGCTGCTGCTGCTGCTGCTAAGTCGCTTCAGTCGTGTCCGACTCTATGCGACCCCATAGACGGCAGCCCACTAGGCTCCGTCGTCCCTGGGATTCTCCAGGCAAGAACACTGGAGTGGGTTGCCATTTCCTTCGCCAATGCATGAAAGTGAAAAGTGAAAATGAAGTCGCTCAGCCGTTTCCTACTCTTTGCGACCCCATGGACTGTAGCCTACCAGGCTCCTCTGTCCATGGGATTTTCCAGGCAAGAGTACTGGAGTCGGTTGCCATTGCCTTCTCCGATTCATTAGCTAGTGAATTATAAATAAATGTTTATGAACCCCTTTCCCCTAGCTGGAACATTACTGGCAAGTACATGCTTTCTGCTTGTCTCTTCTCTCTGCTTCCCTGTCAGAGGTAATGGCCTTTTTGATCATAGTTATCTATTTAAGAAGCTTTATCTCCTGTGCCCATTGATGCCTGAACAATGTAATATCTCATTTTCCTTGAGTTTGAATTACAAAAGAAATATTATATATTATCTTCTAAGAATTGTCTTTTGACTCAGCACTGTTTCTAAGATTTACCCTTTCCGGACATGTTCACTCAGGTGCAGCTAAGGAGTATAATTTCACTGTGTACATCTATTACAGCCCATGTACTCATTCTTCTGCCTTTGGGTCAAGTGCTTGGATTGTTTCCATGTTTTTGCTGTACAAACAGGACTGATGTGAACTTTCTTGTATATGTCTCCAGGGACGCACGTAAGAATTTCTCTTAAAAATTTTTGGGTCGAAATTAAGTGAAACTAGATGATGCCAAATTGTTTTCCCAAGTGATTGTACCATTTTACACACCCCCCAAGTGGTGTGTAAGAGATTGTATTTATCTACATTCTTTCCAACACTTGGTTCAATCACAAATTTTTTTGGCTGCACTGAGCCCTTGTTACTTGAACCGTGAACTTCCAGATGTTCAAACTGATTTTAGAAAAGGGAGAGGACCCAGAGATCAAATTGCCAACATCCACTGGATCATTAAAAAAGCAAGAGAGTTCCAGAAAAACATCTATTTCTGCTTTATTGACTCTGCCAAAGCCTTTGACTGTGTGGATCACAATAAACTGTGGAAAATTCTGAAAGAGATGGGAATACCAGACCACCTGACCTGCCTCTTGAGAAACCTGTATGCAGGTCAGGAAGCAACAGTTAGAACTGGACATGGAACAACAAACTGGTTCCAAATAGGAAAAGGAGTACGTCAAGGCTGTCTATTGTCACCCTGCTTATTTAACTTATATGCAGAGTACATCATGAGAAACGCTGGGCTGGAGGAAGCACAAGCTGGAATCAAGACTGCCAGGAAAAATATCAATAACCTCAGATACGCAGATGACACCACCCTTATGGCAGAAAGTGAAGAAGAACTAAAGAGCCTCTTGATGAAAGTGAAAGAGGAAAGTGAAAAGGTTGGCTTAAAGCTCAACATTCAGAAAACTAAGATTATGGCATCCAGTCTCATCACTTCATGGCAAATAGACGGGGAAACAGTGGAAGTAGTGGCTGACTTTATTATTCTGGGCTCCAAAATCATTGCAGATGGTGATTACAGCCGTAAAATAAAAGATGCTTACTCCTTGGAAGAAAAGTTATGACCAACTTAGACAGCATATTAAAAAGCAGAGACATTACTTTGCCAACTAAGGTCCATCTAGTCAAGGCTATGGTTTTTCCATTTGTCATGTATGGATGTAAGAGTTGGACTATAAAGAAAGCTGAGCACTGAAGAATTGATGCTTTTGAACTGTGGTGTTGGAGAAGACTCTTGAGAGTCCCTTGGACTGCAAGGAGATCCAACCAGTCCATCCTAAAGGAGGTCAGTCCTGGATGTTCATTGGAAGGACTGATGTTGAAGCTGAAACTCCAATACTTTGGCCACCTAATGCGAAAAGCTGACTCATTTGAAAAGACCCTGATGCTGGGAAAGACTGAGGGCAGGAGGAGAAGGGAACCCACAGAGGATGAGATGGTTGGATGGCATCATCGACTCGATGGACGTGGGTTTGGGTGGACTCCGGGAGTTGGTGATGGACAGGGAGGCCAGGCGTGCTGCGGTTCATGGGGTCGCAAAGAGTCGGACACGACTGAGTGCCTGAACTGAGCCCTTGTTGTGGTGCACAGGCTTTCTCTAGTTGTGGAGTGCTGGCTCTAGAGCACGGGCTCAGTAGTTGTGTCATATGGGCTTAGTTGTCCTGTGGCGTGGGGGATCTTCCCTGACCAGAGATTGAACCTGTGTCCCCTGCATTGGAAGGTATATTCTTAACCACTGGACCACCAGGGAAGTCCCCAGAATTCTTAACCGATGCCAGTTTAACAGTGTAAAATGGTATCTCATTATGGTCAAGGTTTGCAGTTCCCTGACCACTAGTGACCACTTAACTTTTTATAAAACTTCAAATTCTGAAACTCTACATTTTTTCCAGTCCTGACTTAGATTCAGCTATGCAGATTTGCTCAGAGTCCTTTGCACACTCTTCCCACATGCTCCTCCCCCAACCATTGGGCTTCTTTGCACATCACCTGCCTTGTCCCAAGGTGTCCTTTATTTTAAACCATACCCTTTCCTTCATAATAAACTCAGATCCAGACCCACTTTTCCCACAAAACTTGCCCTTGTGAACATCAGGGAATTTAGGTCACTTCATTTAAGTACTGAGTCCTAATAGGCCTCTCAGCCAGTGGCTAAAGTGCAGATGGGTGCAAGGCGTTTAGCTATGTTTATTAATAACCTTAGGGGGAGTTCCATGGTGGTCCAGTGGTTAAGACTCTGTGTTCCCCATGAAGGGGCCTGGGTTCAATCCTGGCCGGGGAACTAGATCCTGTCCACTGCAACTAAGAGATCCCTCGTGCTACAGCTAAGATCCAGCACAGCCAAATAAATGTTTAAAAGCAAACCCTTAACTTTGTACACTGTGACCTTGTAATTATATTTCTAAGAATCTCTCCCAAATACTGATTTAGCGACTGGTTGTATCTGATGGTCAGGTAAGTTAGAAAGCCACAGACTTATTTGCATCAGGATAGGGAAATGATGGTCATGAGTTTGCGCAAGCTCTGCAAGATACAGAACAGGGAAGTCTGGTGTGCTGCAGTCCATAGTGTCACAAAGAGTTGGACACGACTGAGTGACTGAACGACAACAAGGGGAATAATTGAGCAAACAGTATGGGTTGTGGCCTCAGCTTAGACTCTGGGCAGGCCTGAGCCCTGAGCTGCCGGCAAAGCTGAAGCCCTATCAGCAGAATTCCATGAGATGAAAAGGAAGGAGGCAGTGGGAGGCCTGGGCGTAGATCCCACTTCCGTATCAAGTCTGCTTGTAGACACAAGGGAACCTTTGTGCATGGATCGCTGTGTTGGGCAGTGCCCTGCAGACACCTGTGTGCACTCTGGGAAGGTACAGACAGGGTACGGTGCTTGGGACCTGTTCTGAGACTCCTGAGATTCCAAGTATACCTGGAGAGGATGCACAGGTAGCTGAAGTCTGTGCTGTCTGGAGGAAGTGGGTTCTGGTTCACATGACCTTGTTTACAGCTGTGGTTTTGTTGTATCTGTGACCTTTGGTTTGACTGAGGAAAAATCAGATAGGTAGAGAAAGGTTTTATACCTAAAGATATTCCCTGTATTTTTTTTTTTTAAGTAATGGTAAATAATTGAAAACAACCAGATTATTCCACAGTGTTTGTTGCTATATTAGGAATCATTGTGAAATGGTTGATAATGTACTGCTTTTTCTATCTCATGTTACAAGAATTTTCCCAAGTCATTTTAAGCACTTTACAAATTTTCTTGTGTGCTGATATAGCAACAAAATTACAGGCCTCTGTCAGTGACCCGTGACCACAGAAGGGGAAAAGGAGAAAGCCCAGGGCAGAAAAGAATGTGTGATAAAGTTTATTATGTGACTGTGCACACACGGGCGTGGTGTTTGGGTTCCCAAGGACATTTACCAGTCAGTGCTGGCTGAGTGTCGGCATTTCTTGGTGGAGCCTGTTGAGAAGAAGAGTATATACTGTGTGTGTGTGTGTGTGTGTGTGTGTGTGTGTTGTCTAAGAAAACTCAATAGACTGAGGACCTGCTATTGACTTGCTCCTCCGTTGATGGTGTCATCCCAGCTGAGATGATCGTGGGAGAGGTGTGCTGGGGAGCACCCTTGGGAAGACACCAGGGCGGGGGGCAGGGAGAAGTGAACACAGCAGGGTGGGCAAAGAGGGGACTCGAACTGCCAGACTCTGCAACAGAAGCCTCAGCTGATCCTAAGGGGAACTCGGGACTGGGTGACCCTTCAGAGCTATCACACCTTCAGGCAGGTGGTAAGGCCGTCATGCCCCTCATTGTCCAACCCCTGGAGAGGGACTGGGCCAGCTGTCTTCACTGGGATGAATTCCTCGGGGGCCTCAGTGGGGGGCTGTTGACCACCAACACCTGTCGGCCTGGGGAAGGGCTTCTGCCCTTCCAGAGTCTGGGTGTCGCCACCTCCCACCACAGGCAATATAGCTGTTCCCACATCAGGGTACAATGAGCCAGGTATCCGGATGGTCCTTGTACTGCACCCATGGGGCGTCAACAGCACCCTGGCTTCCCCGCTGAGGAACCAGGACAGGCTTCCTCCGGTCCAGCATGCAGACAGCCTTCGGGCAGTGGCACTGATGGCCTCCAGCGATGGTTTGGGCCTGGGATTGAGCAACAGGGAGACCCAGGTGTATGGCCTGGACCCTTGGTGAATGTGGAGCCGTTTGCCTGAATAGAGAGCCCGGAGGTAGGGGGAGAGGTTGTGGCCATGGGTCCTGATGAGGAGACAGTGGGGATGAGGGACCACAGGGATGGTGCTCGCCGAGTTGTCGATTTTCGCCCTATAGCTTTGTGGCTGGTCTCCCCAGACACTGACCCTCTAAGACTGACTGTTGGAAGTCAAAACTGGTCACACAGATGTTCTTCCTCTTCACAGAGGGCCTCCCAAGGCCAGCTCATGAGCGCTCTTCTGGGAAGTGAGGTCTAGCTGTCCTGAAGACGCCTGCAGCAGCTGTCAGTCCAGGGACCTTGGAGCAACCACTGATGGGTACGTGTCAGGACCCCTGCCGGTCCTGGCTGTCTGCATGTTTCTCTGCAGAGCCCATTGAGAAGGACGAGGCAGAGGAAGCCCAAGCCCACCAGCCACGACCCCGCTTCTGCTCTTTTGTCTGCATAGAAACGCTTTGCTTGTCCACTGGACCCTGAAGCCGTGGAGCCGTGTGGTCCATGAGGCCTGCTCTCTTGTGCCTCCACTTTGGCAGCTGTGCAGTGGGGACTATTGAGCTCCTGAGCACATAGGCTTGTTGGGAAAAATGGGGACCACTTTAATCCCGCACACCTGGGGCTTCTGCTGAGTGGGGAGTGGACATCTGTGGCCCTGCTGGACCAGATTCCTGGTTCTTGTTGCCCTAGCGTGTATACCAGAGCCCTTTCCCCAGGAACTCTGAGAAAGTGGACTCCCTTCCTCTTAAATGACACACCTTGTAGGGCCTGCTGAGCACAGGGTGGGTGGGAGAGGGGAGGTTGGTGGTTAGTGGGTCAGAGAAATGCTCTCTTGGTTTTCCCACATCCACGGAAGTTCCCTGTAGCTTGCAGCCTCTTGAGGTAAGTTCAGATGAGGTGGGTCCCCCAAGCTTTCTCTTGATTTCCTTCCACCATGTGGTAGGGGCTGGGTAGGGTGTTTGCACCAGGGTCTGGAATAGGTTGTCTGGGAGGGTGTTCTTGGCCCTGACCCCGTGGATGCCCACTGTGGCCCAGCGCTGTGGGGCAGCTGCCGGGCAGGGCTCCAAGCTCCCCCAGATGCTGTCTGTAGTCTTCTCTTCCTCTGCTCTTACTGCTGCACTGTTACCAGTTTGACAGCGAATGATGCCCCTCGTTGTGGCGTGTCTCTTTCCTGGACGGTGGAGACTTTGGCTGCTGTTTCACTTTTCAGAGGCTGGTGTTTCTCTTTCGTTTCCAATTTGTTTGCAACCTCCTTAGTGAATTCTTTGTGCCCCTGGGAGTCCTTTGTAGGATTTCACGTCCTCATGAGGGCCGAGAAGAATGTTTGGTGTTTGTTGAGTTCCATGGAGGGCCTTTCTCTCAGTGTCTTCCCTCTGCTCCTTGCAGGCCCGGTCGGTTTACACAACATTGGACAGACATGCTGTCTTAACTCCCTGATCCAGGTGCTTGTTAGAAATGTGGGATTTGCCAAGATACTGAAGAGGTAAGACCATTGTTAAGGCAGATAAATGTGTGTATTGTTTTTTGTTTTTGTTTATTCTGTTATTCAGTTATTTGGACTTTGAGAAGTCTTCTTTCAAAAGCTGCCAGAGAAGAGATCTTGTTTTGTACAATCTGAACTATACATTGTAATCATCTAGGAAGTTTAAAAAAATGTGAAATGCTGATCCCACTCCAGATATTTGGTTTCACTTGGAATCTGCATGGGTTTCTAGGGTGGGGCCCAAGATGGGTACTTTCCAGAAAACTCCCCAGATGATTCTAAAATGCAGCCAGACTGAGAACCACTGATTTGGTTAAAAGGAAGTTGGGGTAGTATCAGTAGGCGGGTCCATGAGTCTGTTGACTTTTCTCAAACAGCACACACACACACACACACATACACACACAGAGTATATATACACACAGTACACACACTGTGAAAACCCTTCTTTTCAGTGGGTTCTGCCAAGAAGTGTTGAGGCTCAGCCAGCAGTGACTGAGTGGAAGACCATACCAATGTGTGCATATTCACATAATACACCTTATCGCTCATTCTTTTCTGCCTTGAGCTTTCTCCTTTTCCCGTTTCATGGACACAGGAGGTTGCCTGTAATTAAATCATTGCCAGAATACACTGACGTTCCTTCCCGTGTCCTTCCCAGGACTAGACCTTACTTGCTGTTTCCCTTTGAAGGACTTCAGGCTGGGCATGTGCTGAGGACCGAGGACCTACTGCTCTTGCCCTTCATCTTGGTGTGATTCTCGTGCAGGGTGGGGAGAGGGTGCCCCGTCTCGAGAGGATGCTCTATAGCTGATTTGCTGACATGGCCGTCCTCAGCCTTGTCTGTACATTTTAGTCATCCGGGAAATAAAAATTTTGATAAATGGGCCCCGCCCCCAGAAATCCTGATGTGGTCCATCTGCGGAGTGGCCCGGACATGGAGATTTTTGAAAGTTCTCCCAGGTGACTCTAGTGTGGCCCTGGCGTTGAGAACAGTGGGGACAGGGAGGTTTGTGGCTCTTCTCACCCGGCAGGATAACGGTGCCAGGCGGAGCTGAGGAGCAGAGGAGGAGTGTCCCCTTCCAGCTGCTCTTGCTGCTGGAGAAGATGCAGGACAGCCGGAAGAAGGCGGTGCAGCCCACGGAGCTGGCCTACTGTCTGCAGAAGTACAACATTCCGAGTAAGACGGTCCTCCTGCTCTGGCTCCCGGCCTGGTGCTCTGAGGGGAAGGGGAGCTCTTGGAGGGGTGAGGGGGAGGGAGCAGAAGAGAGGAGAGTGGAGGAAAGGAGGGGCCTCATGGCCCTTGAGTGCACAGGAAGGAAACCCTCCTTGTGTTGGACGCCTGTGTGTGTATCTGAAATACCTTAAACAACCCTCATCTCGCAGGGACAGCATTTATTTCGTTATTCATGTTTTACTTTCGTACTCACTCTTTTCCTGCCTCTCAGTGGAGTAAGTCAGCCTAGGAGTCTCCTCAAAGCTGGTTCAGCTGCAGGTAAAGCATCCTAAAGAAATAGAATACAGGATTCGTAAGGAGAAACCATGTTCTACGAAAGGAAACTCTTAAATAGCTTAGTTTTTTTTTTTAAACAGACTCAAATGAAATATACATCACATACTATAAATTTAGTCATTTAAAAGTATACAATTCAGAGGTTTTTAGGATTTCACAAAGCTGTGGAATTATCATCACAGTCTAAATTTAGCAAATTTTTATCATCTCCCCAAAGAAATCCTCTACCTGTTAATAATTGCTCACCATCCTCCTTTGTCTTCTTCCAGGTTTCCCACATCTAGCTTTTAGATCTAGACCTGTGTTTCTCTTAGAGTTAAATTTTGTGAATGGTAGGGGTCCAGCTTCGTTCTTTTGTACGTGGTATCCAGTTGTTTCAGCGCCACGTGTTGAAGGTACTCCTCTCTTGCTCAGTTGGTCTAGTTTCTTTCCTTATTCCAGTGAGCATCCTCTCACTTCAGCCTGGCAAACTCCTCTCAGCCATCCTTGTGAGGCAGGCCTGGTGGTGATGATCTCTTAGCTTTTCTCTGTCTGGGAAAGCCTGTGTCTCTCCTTCATTTCTGAAGGACAGCGTTCCCGGATAACGTTCTGTTTATCAGCAGTTTCTCCTTTCATCCCTTTGTATATACCTTCCTACTTTCTCATGGTCTGTAAGGTTTGTGCTGAGAATATACTGATACCTTATGAAGCGGGTTCCCTTGGGGTGATAGGCTTCTTTTCTCATATGGCTTTTAAGATCTCTTTGATTAAAAAAAAAATATTTTTGGTTGCTCTGGGTCTTTGTTGCTTTGCGTGGGCCTTTTTTCTAGTTTGGGGGAGTGGAGGCTACTTTTCCTTGCAGCGTGTGGGCTTCTCATTGTGGTGGCTTCTCTTGTTGCGGAGCACTGGCTCTGGGGCACGTGGGCTCGGCAACTGCAGCTCCCAGGCTCTGTCGCACAGGCTCAATGCTGTAGCCCATGGGCTTAGTTGCTCTGTGACTTGTGAGATCTTCCCAGACCAGCGATTGAACCTGAGTCCTATCCACTGCACCATCAGGAGTTCCTGTCTCTGACTTTTGACAGTATTATGATGTTTCTTAGAGAACAGTTAGTTGAGAGGAATATGTTTGGGAACCAACAAGCTTCCTGAACTTCAATGTCTGAATGTCTCCCCGGATTTGGGATGTCCCAGCCACTGTTTCTTGAGATAAGTTTTCTACCCTTTCCCTTCTCATCTTCTGGGACTCCATCAAAGTGTAGGTTGTTTCCATGCATTGTAAGTTAGGTCGTGGATTTGAGATCTTTCTTGTTTTTTTAACATAAGCATTTGTAGTCTGAATTTTTCCTCCAGCTTTGCTTTCACTGCAGCCCATAAATTTTGGTATGTTGTGTTTTTATTTTCATTTGTCTCTCAATATTCTCATTTTTTTCTGTTACACAACACAGTGATTAAGTATTTCTACACATTTCAAAATGAACACCATAGGTCTAATTACCATGGGTTACCATGCAAAGATATTACATAACTATTAACTCGGTTCCCCACACTGTACATTTAATACCTGTGCTTCACTTATTTTGCAACTGGAAGTTTGTGCCTCTTAATCTCCCTCACATATTTCTGTCCTCTCTCCGATTCACACTGGAGACGGCTCAGGTTCCTTTTTCGTTGTTATTCAGTCACTCAGTCATATCTGATTCTTTTGAGACCCCATGGAGTGTAGCATACCAGGCTTCCCTGTCCTTCAGTATCTCCCAGAGTTTGCTCAAACTCATGTCCATTGAGTTGATGATGCCATCCAACCATCTCATCCTCTGTGGCCCCCTCCTCCTCCTCCTCTCAATCTTTCCCAGCATCAGGGTCTTTTCCAATGAGTCAGCTCTTCCCATCAGGTGGCTCCATTATTGCAGCTTCAGCTTCAGCATCAGCCCTTCCAATTAGGTTGTTTGTTTTCTTAGTGTTGAGTTCGAAGAGTTTTTTGTATATTTTGTATCTTCTTAAAATATCTCTTTTGTAAATATTTTCTGTCAATCTGTAGTTTGCTTTCTCATGCTCCTGACAGAGCAGAAAGTGTTAATTTTAATGAAGTCCAGCTTATCAGTTCTTTATTTTATTGATTATACCTTGCTGTCATATCTAAAAAATAATCACCAAACCCAAGGCCGTGTAGATTTAGTCTTATATTGTCTTAAGGAGTTTTATTTACAGTTTTGCATTTTAAATTTAGGTCTGTTATCTATTTTGTTCATTTGCTTCTTTTTTAGGATATAAGGTCTGTGTCCAGATTGGTTTTTTTCATGTGAATGTTCAGGTATTTGAGCAACATTTGGTGAAAACGCTGGTTTCCATCGTGAAAGAGCAGTGGACAATTGTTTCAGTCAATTCAGTCGTTCAGTCACATCTGACTCTTTGTGACCCCATGGACTGCAGCATGCCAGGCTTCCCTGTCCATCACCAACCCTCGGAGCTTGCTTAAGCTCACGTCCATCAAGTCGATGATGCCATCCAACCATCCTATCCTCTGTCTTTCCCTTTTCCTCCTGTCTTCAGTCTTTCCCAAGACCTTTCAATCTTTTGACATTGTTTATTTTGATGTATTTTGGGCTCTCTCTTCTGTCCCATTGATCTGTTTTTCTATACTTTTGTAATACCACTTTGTCTTGATAACTGAGGCTCTGTAGTTTGATATTAGTCATCTGATTTTATTTGATTTTTTCCTTCAGTACTATGTTGGCTATTCTGAGTCTTCTGCTTCTCCAGGTAAACTTTGGAATAAGTTTATCAATATTCATGAAATAACTTTCTGGTATCTTTTTTTTTTTAATTATTTTATTTTATTTTATTTTTTTAACTTTGATGGAATTGCATTGAGTCTAGAGATCAGGTTAGGAGGAAGAACTGGCATGTTGACAATTTTTAGTCTTTGTATCCATGAACATGGAATATCTCTCCATTAGGTAGGTCTTTTGATTTTATTCATCAGTGTTTGTAGCTTTTCTCATATCGATCTTGTACATATTTGGTGAGATTTATATCTAAGCATTTCATTTTATGTGCTCTAATATAAATTATATTGTGTTTTAAATTTAAAATCTCACTTGTTCATTGCTGATATATAAGAAAGTGATTGACTTCTATATATTTGCCTTGTAGCCTGCAATCTAACCATAATCACTTATTAGTTCCAGCAGTTTTTGGTTATTTTGCATTTTCTATGTGAATGATCATGTCATCTGCAAAGAAGGACATTCTGAAATCTTCCTTTCCAGTCAGTATACCCTTTATTTCCTTGTCTTATCTAATTAGCTAGGGCTTCCAATACAACATTGAAAAGGAGTGGTAAGAGGGAACTTTCTTGTTTATTTTCCTGATCTTGGAAGAAACGCTGCTAGTTTCTCACGATTAAATGTGATATTAGCTGTAGGTTTTTTGAAGATGTTCCTTATCAATCTTAGGAAGGTTCTGTCCGTTCTTAGTTGGCTGAGAGTTTTTATCATGAATGGGTTTTGGATTTTGGCAGATGACTTTCTGTATCTATTAATGTACTCATGTGAATATTCTTTAGAGCCTGTTGATGTCATAGGTTCATAAATTGATTTCCAGTTGAACTAGTCTTGCATGCCTGGGATAAGTCTTGGTTGTGGTGTATAATTCTTTTTACATTGTTTGGATTCTATTTGCTAATATTATCTTAACAGATTTTGAATCTGTGTTCATGTGAGATATTGATCTATAGTTTTCTTTTATTGGAATGTTTTTGTCTGGCTTGGTATTAGGGCGAAGGTGATCTTATAGAATGAGTTGGGAAGTATTCCCTCTGCTTCTATTTTAGGAGATTTTGGGGAATTGGAAGAATTCCTCCCATAAATGTTTGGTTGAATTCATCAGTGAACCCAGTGGATGCTCTGTTCATTTTTCATCATTCATTTTTCCTTTCATTTCTCAGACTGGATAACCTCCGTTGACCTATTTTCAGGTTTGATGATTCCTTTGCCAACTCAGATCTGCTCTTGACTACTTCTGGTGAGCACTTCTGTCCTTCTACTCTTCTAGTCAGGAATTTCGATTTGGTCTTTTACGTGTTTCTTTTCTCTATTGATACTTTTTATTTGGTGAGACATTGTTTTCATTCTTTAGTTATTTTGGGTTTTTGGATGCTTTAGTTCTTTGAACATACAGTAATAACTAATCTGAAGTCTTTGTCTAGTACATCTGGGGCATCTCAGTGAGTTTCTAGTGATTGCTCTTCTTCCTGTGTGTGCACCATATTTTCCTGTTTCCTTGTGTGTCTTGGAATTTTTTGTTAGAAACTAGACATTTTAGATAATGTGACAACACTGAACATCAGAAACCCCCACAGTGGGGTCTCTTCTTGCTGTTGTTTTTACTGTAAGATCTTTCCTTTGAGTTTCTGGCCAGGCTTTTCTTGCCTCGGCTGGCATGGTTGCCTTAGGTAACTGAGTTGTTTATTGTCGCTGAGCATTTTCCACAGACACCCTGGGAATATTACAGGCTTTCAGCTTTGAGTCAGGTTAAATAACAGCAACCTCCTTTAAATGGGCTTTTCCCCGGAGCTGCTGCAAACAGGTCAGATCGTGGGAATGCTCCTGGCCTGGGGCTTTCCTAGGTGCCCAGTCCAGCCCCAGCCTGTCGCCTGTGGCAACTGCAAGGCTTCTCGTTTTCAAGCCTTCTGCAGAGCATTGAAGAGTGTGTGGGAACCAGCCAAGTTGAGGAAGCCGCAGTCCCTGCTCTGCAGTTTTTCCTGAATTCCTAAGATTTTTGTAAACTCTTGGTTTTGTTGCTTGTGTGGAGGAGTGGGTTTAGAGAGACCCTCTCTCTGCTGCCCCAGGTATAGCTCATGTTTCTCTAGTTTTCCTAACAGTTTGTATGCCTGGGGAAGTCTTCTCTAAATTGTGAGTCCATACATGGATACTCACCTTCTGCTAGAATGTAGGTTTCCTGGGAACAGGCTTGTGCAGTACCTGCATGTAGCAGGAGTGAAGGAAATTATAGGTTGGGCAGGGCCCCGGTATTTCTCAGATGAATTGGGACTCCTGGTTCTGGAATGGGCAGATGAGGCAGGACGTCTCTGCCTGGCAAAGTGACTTGACCCTCTTCATGTTCTGTGTTGGCTCTGGGGAAGGCAGCCTGCTGAAAGTAATTCTCTGGAGACAGCATCAGTTCAACCTGCTACTAGCCTGTTAATCCCTGTTTTGGGATTATTAGCTTGGAAGTTGGATTGATTAACCATTCATCTGGGCTTTCTGGGTGACTCAGATGGTAAAGAATCTGCCTGCAATGGAGGAGAACCCGGGTTCGATCCCTAGGTGGAAGATCTAATAAGTAATGCTCACTGATTATGTGCTGGTTATTGAGTTGGTAAGGGAATTAGACTGACAGAGTCTTTGCCTCCATGGAGCTGACAATTGAGAGAAGAGACAGGCCAAAACAAAATAAAACCCCCAAACACTGAGTACAAATTGTGATAAGTATCACAAAGGAAATGGTGTTAACAGGTATGAAGGAAATGGTGTTAACAGGTATGAATTCTGAGTCTGGCAGCTGGGGCAGGAGGGCATGACCCGCATCATGGGCCCTCCCTGGGAGTTGCTTTTCTCTTTGGCCAGTGTTTGTCCAGCATGATGCTGCCCAGCTCTACCTCACAGTCTGGAACCTGATCAAGAACCAGATCACAGACGTGGACTTGGTAAGTCCTAGAACAGAGAGCTCAGAAAGGGAGGATGCTGTCCTTGTGCACATGGAAACCAAGAGGAAACGTGTAGAATGCTCACCACAGTCGTGCAGTGTGGCCGCTGTGACTTCTCTGCACCTTAGTGAGCAGGGGCAGGGGCAGCCGCTATTTCTGGAGCTCTGTGTGGTGTCTCCAGCTCTGGACGTGGCTGACCTGTTCACTCGGGCTCTCTTTGCCCCTCTTCCTCCTACCCCCCGCCCCACGTTGCAGGTGGCAAGGCTGCAAGCCCTCTACACCATCCGGCTGAAGGAGTCCTTTGTCTGTCTTGAATGTACCTCGGAGATGAGCAGAAACAGCAGCATGCTGGCCCTCCCCCTGTCTGTCTTTGATATGCACTGGAAGCCCCTGAAAACGCTGGTGAGGTTCCTCCTGGGGAGTTTGCTATTCCCTGCAGCCCAATGTTGTCAGCGCTCCCTTGCTTCTTTAATGCACCCTTGGCTTTTAAAAACTGATTTCCATTTCCTAAGCATGGGTCTGCTTAGTTCTCCTTTGATTTGCAGGAAAAATAAGTCTCTCCTCCCGCTCCCCTTGTCCTTCCTGCTCCTCAACAAGTAGATCCTCTCTGAGATCCTGGCACGTGTACCACGCGGGCTGATGTTAGGGGAACCTGAGGAGAACCCTTGTCTGTGGGGAAAAGGGTGACCCCAGGTGGAGTAACCCTGGCTTTCCCTGCTCTCTGGGGCAGGAGGATGCTCTCCACTGTTTCTTCCAGCCCCAGGAGCTGTCCAGCAAAGACAAGTGCTTCTGTGAGAGCTGTGGCAGGAAGACTCTCTGGAAGCAGGTACTCGCTGCTGATCAGAGGCTTCCCTAGACTGTGGGGTGGGGGGTGCGGGCCCTTGGGGAGGGGGCATGCTGAGGGAGGGAATCCGCCAGGCTGGGTCCAGGATCCTGGGGGCTTCTGATGCCCAGAGCTGTGGATGCGCTCCTGGGGCCCCATCACTGTAGGGGTGGGGAGGGCACAAGAGCCACACTCAGGCCCACCCTCGCCTGGGCTCAGGGAGCAGACTCCATAGTCCCCTACAGACACCTGTGGAACCCTGGGCTGCTCAAGCCTTCTGTGGGAGACCCAGCAGATTCCAAGGAGGGGTGCTGTTTCACTCCCTTCTTTTTGGGGAGGAAGAACATCCTGTTGGCCCTGGTGCTTCTTGGAATTGACCTGTTTGAAGTGCCTGGGACTCATCTCCACGGTGACTGTGTTTTTTCCAGGTCTTGACACTGACCCATCTGCCCCAGACACTGACCATCCACCTCATGAGATTCTCCATCAGAAACCTGCGGGCAGAAAAAGTCTGCCACTCATTGTATTTCCCCCAGAATCTGGATCTAACCAAGCTCCTTGAGACAAAGGGAGAGCCCTGCAGTGCTGAGGAGCAGGTGAGGGCCCTCGTGCTCCTTACACACAAACACGCACACACACACATATACACACCCCACACACACACACCCTGGCCTCATCAGAGCCCATGTCTTTTGTCTGTCTCCCTCCCCACCCCTATCAGACACCACATCCTTTGTCTGTCTCCTTCCCCTGAGCTGCCCAGCATCACACACACCAGAGATGCATTTTGGGTTTGGGGCGTCATCCTCTCCTCTGTGGCCGAGCTCAGGACGCACAGGGAGGAACACTCACCAACGCTTAGTGTGATTCATGGAAACATAGTCACACATTTAAGAAACACTGATCTTTCAATAAGGAGTTTAGACTCTTCTCGAATAACAGCCATGGGGCTGTTAGCTTCACATTCCCACCAGGGTTGCTGTTGGCAGCTGCATTTCTGTTAAGACTATTTCTAATGACTGGACAGCTATCTCCCAGTACTGACAGAAGAAACCATACTTCAGAACCTTCCTTTTACATAGGGTGTGCCACAGGTGACCCACATCCTGGGTGCTAAGCAGCACCAGCCTTGCTTCCTTCTCCCGACAGATTACACTTGCCTTGGGGATAAGAAAGGAGCCAGCACTTGGGGCCAAATTGATTTAGAGTAAAGTTGAATCCAGTTGTCTCGAGCTAGTAAGTTGTCGGGAGATTCTGAGAAAAGTGACATAAATATCTTTTCTCCATAGGTTTAAAATCCTACATTTATTGCCATATATACATGGGTCAGTTTTTGGACTGTCTGTTTTGTTCCCCTGAGCTCTTTACTATCCATGCTCTAGAACTATGGGTTTGTGTTTTTTTTTTGAAAAATTGAGGCCTGACCATGTGTTTGATTGGCTCCTATTATAATAGGGTTTCCTTCCCTGTTTGGGGCATAGGATTCTGTTCTTTCCTTCTAGTTTCCTTATTTCCACTTGCACAGCCTACCTAATGAAGTATCTTAAAATTCTTTTACCTTGAAAAGACATGTGAGACATATAATGTCTCCCTATCTACCAACAGCCTAAACAGTTGTGCAGACTCACAACCAGTCTTTCTTTATTTGTACCCCATCCTTTTCCTTCTCCAAACCTCTACTGGGTTATTTTGAAGCAAATCTCAGATGTCATGCATGTCATTTGCCAGTATTTCATTATGTCTCTCTAGGGCTTCCTTGGTGGCTCAGACGGTAAATGCTTTCAATGCTGGAGATCTGGGTTCAATCCTTGGGTCAGGAAGGTCCCCTGGAGGAGGGCATGGCCACCCACTGCAGTATTCTTGCCTGGAGAATCCCCATGGACCGAGGAGCCTGGCAGGCTACAGTCCATGAGGTCTCTAAGAGTTGGACATGACTGAGCACCTAAGCGCACAGCACATGTCTCTCTAAAGAAGAAGCACACTTTTTCCAAACATGACCAGTTTCATCTCATGATTATGTAATATCCTCTAATATCCAGTTGGTATGTGGATCTCTTGACTGTCCTGTAAGTTGTTTGCTGTGTTTGAATCTAGATCCACATAAAGTCTACACTTGCATTTGCCTCAGTTTGCTCCCTCCCTCCCTTGGCCTTTCTTTCTTCCATAGGTTCTGTTTCTTTGTTGTTCTCTCTCCTTTTCTTTTCCTTGAGATGCATTTGTTTGAAGGGTTTTATGTACGTCCAGAATTGGCTGGTGGTCTTGTTTGGCGCTTTCCTCTCTCCTTGTATTTCCTATAAACTGATAGTTCCATCCAGAGTTTGCCCCAGAGTAATATTAAAAACCCAGCGTAATGTCCTCACGTGAGAACAGAGAATGATTTGAGCCCTCCCTTTTAGGGACAAAGCTTTGTTTTGTCGACTAAAAAATACAGTCACAACCTGAAAGTAGAGAGTTTTTTATTTGGTGGGAATATTTAGGACTCAGAGTCCCAGAGACAGTGTCTCAGTAGCTCTGAGAAAACTGCTCCAAGGAGGCAGGAGGGCAGTGAACCAGTGAGGTTGCTCAGTCGTGTCTGCCTCTTTGCAACCCCATGGACTGTAGCTTACCAGGCTCCTCCATCCCTGGAATTTTCCAGGCAAGAGTACTGGAGTGGGTTGCCATTTCCTTCTCCAGGGGATCTTTGTAACCCAGGGATCAAACCCGGGTCTCCTACAATGCAGGCAGATGCTTTACCATCTGAGCCACCAGGGAGTCAGTCTACATACAAGTTTGCAATGGAGGGAGCAGGCAGTCTGAACATCACAGATCAGGTATGAAGCTAAGGAGTTTGGCATTCTGTGTATGGGTGCAAGCCTCTAGGCTTGGATTCACTCCTTTCATGTGCAGCTCAGCGACCTGAGCACCTCAGCCAATCCTGTTTCCTCGTTTGCCTGGCTTCTTGCATCACCTCCCCCCAACAGCAGTCACTGTGGGGTGGCAGCATCTGCTGGACCTCAGTTTTGGGGAGCCCTCATTCACATTTGGAGGCCAGAAATCGCTGGTGGCTGTGACATTCCTTGTTTATTAATAGGCAGAAGATATTTTCATTTCACAGTTTGTACCACCCTCATCCTCTCCCCTTCATAATCCCATTTCAGAGTCTCAGGTAAGGGACATTATTTGACTGTATTGAGAAGAAAAGTACAATTTTCCTGACTCTTGTGGAGATCTTGCTCAAAATGAAGACTCTCACCACTGTTCCCTTTTCACAGAGAATCATCTCTTATCTAGCTTTTCTGAGACCAAAGGGAGCAGGGTTAATTACCCCAAACCTGGTGACTATGCTGGTCTTTCCCTTACCATGATGCTCTCTTACTGATTCTGCTCTGCTTCAAATCTGTCTCCTCCAGGCCTCTCTCCTGGGGCTTCTTTCTCTGCTTCTGGGTCCTTTCCTGCCCATTTTTATTGGTATTTAATTTTCATCGCATTCCTTTTTCTTCCCATTGTTCAAATGTCTTCTCATTAATTCTTATGGTTTCGATCATCTGAAACTGAGGACTTTCGAGTCGCTGTCCCCTACCCAGGTCTCACTCTTGATCCCCAAACCAGGGTGTCCACCTCCAGCTGAGTCCTGAGAAACTCGCTGTCTTCATCCCCAGACACCTCTGTTCCATGCGTAACTTTATAGCACCAACATCTTCCTAATTTCCAAGCCAAGAATCTGGGGTTCATCCTTGCAGTGCCCCCTACTTACTCCTCCCCACTGTATCCATCAGTTGCCGAGTGACTTACTGTTTTTCCTTGACTTTGCACAAATCTGTCCCCCACTTCCTCAGTACTGCAGTCAAAAGCTGGCGCCTCAGAGCCAGGCAGGCTTGGGTGGAGGTCCCACCTCTTGATAAGCTCTGAATCTGATGTGAGTTACTCTACTCCTTGAGCTCAGATTCCATGTCTGCAAAATGGGATTGATGCCAACACCCTGTGTACAGGTTCGTTGTGGATATTAAATGAAATAGTGCATATGAATCACATTTATCTCTAAACATAGAATCCTATTTAGTCATTAGCTCTCATCAGATGCAAAATCCATTTCAGAATGCATCATGTTATATGAAGACGTACCATATTGTCTTATGAGCCTTGAATGTCTTGTTCTGAAGATGTATTATTATTATTTTAAACAGTGGACCTCCAGGGAAGTTCCCATAGCATCTTATTTTTTTTTTTAATTTTATTTATTTTGGCTTTACTGGGTCTTTGTTGCTTTGTACTGGCTCTCTCTAGTTGTGGAGGTCAGGGGCTACTCTTTATTGTGGTGAGTGGGCTTCTCATTGTGGTGGCTTCTCTCGTTGTGGAGCACAGGCTCTAGATGCGTGGGCTTCAGTAATTACAGCAGCCGGGCTCAGCAGTTGTGGCTCGCAGGTTAGATCTGCAGCATGTGGAATCTTCCCAGACCAGGGATCGAACCTGTGTCCCTTGCATCGGCAGTTGGATTCTTATCCACTGTGCCACCAGGGAAGTCCCTGAAGGTGTATTATTAAGTGAAGTACAAAGTATTTCCTGCTTCTAATTCTTACACTTCTCATGAAAGATGTGAAGACAGTTTTCTCTCAGTGGCTAAACATATTTAGGCATATTTTTTATATACAGCATAGGTGTGTGAGTATGTCTGCAGTTAGTAAAATTGTCATCACAAGACTGCTAAAAGCACTGTAAAATCATAAAAAGCTGTAACTTTTAGCAAAGCAATAAATAATACAAATCTAACAAAGAACCAGAATAATAATGTTTAAGCTTGTTTTGAAGTAGTTCACTTGAGCAAGTATGTCATAAAATATTTGAGTGTGTTGCTAATGGAAATATCACTTTTCAAATTTTACATTATATATACATTTGTCTATCACCTATCATATAACAATTCAAGTATGGTATTAATATTGTAGCACATAAATTATATATTTATGCTCATTATTTTTCTTACAGCATATGAACCTTAGGTTTCTAAAGAAAAAAATTATAGACTCAGCATCTAGATATGACTCTTTAATTGGTCAGGAGGAATAAGAAACATTTAATTCACAATGCAAAGTAATTTTTTTCTTTGAGGGTGCTTTATGATGTAATATGTAGAAGAATATTGTATTTGAAAGTGAAAGTCACTCAGTCATGTCTGACTCTTTGCAACCCTGGCAAGAATACTGGAGTGGGTAGCTGTTCCCTTCTCCAGGAGATCTTCCTGACCCAGAAACTGGGGTCTCCTGCATTGCAGGTAGATTCTTTACCAGCTGAGCTCCCAGGAAATATTGTATGTAAATCATGGAAAAATAAAATATTAGTTCACTTTTAGGATAAAAAAAGTAATGTATGTGAAGACTTAGCCAAATGCTGGAAGCTAGCTAGTAATTATCATGTTTATAATGCTTGTTGTCATTTCGTGGTGCTTCTTGCAGGTGGTCAGTCTCTCCCCACTTCTTCCGCTCTCAGCTGTGACTCTGCCTCACTTGGACTCTCAAGCCATTTTCATATGCCTTCACTCTGGTGTTCTCAAACACAAATCTGATGCTGCTGCTCCTCTGCGCAGAGCCTTCCAAGGCTGCCGCTGCTGGGATGTTTTGACTCCTGACTTGGCCTCAGTGGGTCCCTGCACCCCTGCCCCATCCCTCAACCCCATCCCCCACCACCATGCCCTCCACAGATCCTTCAGGGTAGTTTAAGCACATTGTCTCTGGGGAGCTTTTCTCAACTGCCCATTCCTTCTTGTTTTGGGGTAGAGACTGCTTCCCAGATTTATCTGTAAACCTGGTGTGAAACCTCGCTTTACAGCTGTGCTGTAATTAGGTATGAGCATCTTGTGGTCAGAGATGGTCTTCTGGGGCCCTGGGCGCACCAGTGCCTGGCAGAAAGGCACTGAGAAGCAGAGGGTCGGAAGAGGAGGTGTGATGGGGGTCCCTTTATCCTTGTGTCCTTCAGTGTGGAGGGCACTATGAGCTCTTTGCTGTGATCGCCCACGTGGGGAACGCTGACTATGGTCACTACTGTGCCTACATCCGGAGTTCTGAAGATGGAGAATGGTTCTGCTTCAACGACTCCAATGTTTCTTGGGTGAGAAGCGTCCTCCCAAACTGCCTCTTGCCGTGGGTTCTCCATCGCTAATGGGTTCTGAGCCAGGACTGGAAGGCTATTGTGACCCAGACACACTAAGATCCTGTTTTCTGTGGCAGGGGGGCCTTTGTGAAATTTGAAGCCCTTTACTGCATGGAGCCCCGTCTGGTTCACAGCTCTGCTACGGTCTGCTTAGCTTAGCGTCCCGGTTTCTGGAATTCTCAGCTCAGGGCCCTGCAACCTTGTGCTCTGGACTAACCTATGAAGCCAAGAAGCTCTAGAAAGAGTTACAAAATCTGGGCCCAGCATAACCAAGTGTAGACAATGCACCTGAGGGACTTGGTGTGCCGAGCACCTGTCACTGGGTGACCAGGCCTGGGAGTAGTCAGACTGGTCTGTCTAGGGGAAGGAGGGCAGCTGGCAGCACCATCACTCTCTGGCCACTTAACCTGGTTTGTCTCTGTCCTTGCAGGTGTCCTGGGAAGATGTCCAGTGTACCTATGGGAATCACAGCTACCGCTGGTGAGGAAGGCTGGGTCGTGGGTCCCATGAACTCACTCAGGGCATCTGTTGCTGTAGGAAAGGGCTGCCACTCACCTTTGGAGGCCCAGAGAATATGCTCAGCCTCGTTTTTCAGCCCCATCCACTGCACTGCTCCTCTCCTAGTTTATTTTTTAAATTTTTTTCATAGATAAAGGTTTGAAATTACATATGTATTTTTAAGTTAATTAAGAAAAATTTTTGTCAATGCTGTGTCTTCGTTGCTTTCTCTGGTTGTGGTGAGCGGGGGCTCTTTGTTGCAGGTGTGCAAGCTTCTCACTGTGGTGGCTTCTTTCGTTGCAGAGGACAGGCTCCAGAGCTTGCAGACTCAGCAGTTGTAGTGCACAGGCTTAGCTGCTCCATGGCACGTGGAGCCTTCCCAGACCAGAGATGGAACCCGTGTCCCCTGCACTGGCAGGTGGAGTCTTAACCACTGCACTGCCAGGGAAGTCCTCCTCTTGCAGTTTAGACCCAGCAGTGCTAAAGTGTCTGAGGCTCCCAAACAATCACACCATCCCTGGCTTTGCACGTGCTGTCCCTTCTCCTAGTTTGTCCCTGAGGCAAACCACCTTCATGCTTCCGTGCTTCTGCTCATGCCCACCTGCCTTGTACTGCCTTCCCAGCACCATTCAGGCAGGTGTGCAGGAGCCTCTCAGGTGTTTTCCATCATGTGCTCACCTCTTCACAGCCAGGACCACGCTGCTTGGTCATTGTTCACCTGCATAACATTCTTTCACGTTAACCATGAACTCTTCGGAAGCAAGGATCACTCTTGTCCTCCTCTGTTGTCTGGTATGCAGGCTTGAATTTAGTCAATAATAACAGTAAATATATTATTGAAAATCAGTAACTACATAGAGGGGAGGCTGGAGAGGAAAAAGCTTGGCAGAGATAAAGCAGAGACTTTGCAGGTTTTTTCTGCAGAGCTTCTGGGTTAGAGGTGTCATTGCACACTAAGCGTGGTGTGGGACGTGGACCCAGCCGCACGAGTAGGTCTTCACTTGGAAACTGATAAATTGGGTGAAATTTGTGCTTGAAATCCTGCCCCCCCACCGCCCCCTGCTACCTGCTGCTTCTCCTTTTCTTCTAAGCATCTCCCTTAGATACACTCTTAGATATACACTTGGTCATCTTTTGGTTGTCAGTGACCCCCCGTTATTTAGATCAGGGTTTGGCAGACTTTTTCTGTCAAAGGCCAGAGAGTGAATGTTTCAGTTTCTGGGATACACAGTCTGTGTCTCGGCTCCTTGGTTCTGCTTCTGCAACACAAAAGCAGCCACTGGTGGTACATGAGTGAGCATATGTGGCTTTGTTCCAGTTACATTTACTTAAGTTCATGGGCTCATAGTTTGTCAACCCCTGCTTGAGATGTTAGCTAATAGTTATTTACCCTGGTCCCCAGTTTTGTCTGCCCTGAGCTGATAGATTGATGAAGACCTGATCCAGTAAACCGGGAAGTTTTCTGATGGGTGTTCTATCAAGAAGTAATGATGTAGTAATGAACTCTGAATGTTTCGTCTCAGTGATGCCCTTGCACTTTTTTTCTTTCTAGGCGGGAGACTGCCTATCTCCTGTTTTACGTGAAGACTGAGTCCTAATGGATGCTCCCTAAACCTTCAGAGACCTACAGAGTATCATCTTCCTTTTCTGTTCCTGTCTCTGCAGATTGTAAGAGATCCTGCAGTGAGGAGAGGCACCATTTTCAAGCTGTTTACATTTTATTTATAATAAGTGGTGATTATTAAAATATTTAGCAGTGACACTACACAGGTCTGGATCGGTCAGAATGGGAGCCACTGGTGGACTCATGGTCTGGATTGCTCCTGCTGCACAAGGCAGTGATCTGTTAGCTGGGAGCTGCAGAGTCCGGGTGCTCCCAGGGGAGGAGAGACCAGGCCAGTGCTGGTAGCAAGAGGCAGTCGGGTAACAAAGGGCTGTGGTCAGGAATTATTTCAATATTCTACAGCTAATGTGACTATACTGATAGGTACTGATTGTATATCATTTCTGTTTATAATTTTAAAAACTTTCAGGGCTTCTCTAGTGGCTCAGTGGTAAAGAATCCACCTGCCAATGCAGGAAACATGGGTTTGATCCCTGATCTGGGAAGATCCCACATGCTGTGGAGCAACTAAGCCTGTGCACCACAACTGCTGATCCTATGCTCTAGAGCCCAGGAGCCACAAGGACGGAGCTCACGTGCCCTAGAGCCTGTGCTCCGAAACAGGAGAAGCCACTGCAATGAGAAGCCTGTGCACCAGAGCTAGATAGTAACCCCTGCTCGCCGCAACAAGAAAAAGCTCTAGCAGCAACAAAGACCCTGCACAGCCAAAAATTAAAAAGAAAAAATTTTAAATGCGTATCAATTACATGAAACTCAAGTGCTTTGTAATTGTTATTCGTTTATTTGATAAATACGTATTGATCACCTACTCTGTGAAATGGTATGCCAGACAGTAATGAATACAATTCTTTCTCTCAAAAAGAACTTTTTAATTTAATGGGGGTTGATTAAAATACACGGTACTGAGGGTCTGTGCTACAGGAATTCAAAGGAAAATAAATGAAAATGCTTCTGCTGTGCACCCACAGGAGCAGCCTGAAGGCTGGAAGGGGGCTGAGAATGAGGACAGTTTGTTTACAGGGAGAAGCACACCCAGTGGCATGGCTCAGGGTTCAAGGACCCTCCACACACCCAGAGGGAAGGGAGGTGGGGCTCAGCACGTTGATCTTGATCCAGGCTCAGAAGTTTGGGTCTAGCTTAATAAGTAATGAGGATTTTTTTTTTTTTTTTTGGAAAGTGTTCAAAAAGGAAAGGAACACTTAGTGGTGTTGCAGTAAAATGGATTTGCGGGTGACATGGGTTAGAGACAGGTTGGCAGCATGGGTGGGCAGGCGTGCACAGTCCCTGGAGCCGTGTCAGAGGAAGAATGTGAATCGTGGGGTGTCCAGGGAAGGGAAACCCTGCACCAACCTGGGAAGAAGTGTGTGGACACCCCCCACCAACAAAGGAAGTGACTCAGTCATTCACGTGTTTAACGACTTGTTCGAGATTTCATATTTTGTAAGTGGCAGAGCTGAAACCTCCAACCTGAAATGAGGGTGATTTATTCTTTTTATTGGCAAGAATTTAGCCACGTGAGAGTAAATTCTCACCGTATAATAGCCAAACAATGTCGTCATGGACAGATCCTCTTCCTCAGTGCTAACTGTTGCTAAGCAGGTGTGTGTATATTCTTATCTCTACTGTCACAAGCTATCATAAAGCACTTGGCTGAAAGCCACAGAAGCTGTGTTTTTTTCTTGCAGTCTGGAGGCTGGAGTCTGAAATCAAGGTGTCACAGGGTTGGTTTCTCCAGGAGGCTGTGAAGGAGAGTCTGTCCTGCCTTTCTTCTGGCGCCTGGTCGTGCCAGCCCTGCTCTCATCCCCTGCGTGGACCTGAGTCCCTCTGGCCTCCACCTCCATCTTCACGCGCTGTCTTCCCTACGTGTGTTAGTCGAGGACACCAGCCATGGGTTAGGGGCCATCCCAGTGTAGCATGACCTCACCTTCACATGGCTTATTTCATCATTCTGAGGTTCCAGGTGGGTGGGAATTTTAGGGGGACCCTATTCAGAGTAGTAAAATGTATTGATCCCTCTAGGCCTTATTCTGGGCATTGGCATGCATATTCACAGATATGAATAATTTTTACATCATTAATTCTACTGGAAACATTATTCTGCTCATTGTTTTTTCTCATAATAGTGTCTTAGGGAAGTTTCCAAGTCTGTATGTAAATGGAAAACATTCTTTTGAATTGTTACATTTACTCCATAAATAGATATACTATATTTTTTCCATTCCCATATTGGTAAATATTAGGGCATTCCCATTTTTTCACTATTTAAAGTGCAGAGTGAATGAGTACCTTTAGATGTGTTTTTGTACATGAGTAAATATTTCTGTAGGTACTGAGGAATGAAATTATGGATCAAAGAGACTGAAGGGAGAAGTTACATGTAGACTCCAAGTTAAAGAGGAAGGGTACTAGTAGATCATTTTTAATGTCCTGGATTGAAGGAGAAGACAAGGAATCAATTGACTTGAGTCTCTGGAAGTAGCTGATTTCTATGCTATTTTGTTTCTTCTCCAAAGTGCCCCCTTACTCATCCATATATCCATTTGTCCAAAAATCAAGGTTCACAGTGATACCTGATGCCTGACCGTATGTGAACTTTGCTGTGATCTTGTTTTGAGGGTTTGAGGTCTGTTGTTATTTCATCCCTATGTACCCCTGCTGTCTGCCGCCCCAGACTTCTTCAGCACGTACACCCAATATCTTTGTCCCTGTGTTTTTTCCTTAAAAGTAGTATTGTGAGGAATTCGCTGGTGATCCAGTGGTTGGAACTCCACAGGGTGAAGGGCATGGGTTCAATCCCCAGTAGCCACCCAGGCCAAGGCCAAGTCCTGCCTGCTGGGGTGCCCACAATAGTCTGCCCACATAGAGTTCCCATAGACCATACAGCTCCATTACAGGTGACCTGACGGGAGTGTTGTTGGGCCCCATAGAGTGTCTTCTGTATGAGGCCACTTCTCCATAACAGGGAGGCATAAGCAACCTACATAACATACAAAGAAGCACAGAGATCTAGGCAAGATGAGGCAGCAAAGAAATGTCTTCCAAACAATGGAACAAGATAAAATAAGACCTAAGTGAAGTGGAGATGACAGTCTACCCAGTGGATCTCAAAGTCCTGATCATAAAGATGCTCAGTGATCTTTGGAGAAGGCTGGGTGAACACAGAAGTTTAACAGAGACGATATTAAGAACCCAATGGAGCTGAAGAATGAAATCACTAATGCACTTAAAGAAAACAGTAGCAGATTAGATGACACAGCGGAATGGATGGTGAACTGGAAGAACATAGTGGGAGTCACTCAAGCTGAACAGAAAGAAATTTTTAAAATGACAGTTTAGGGACTTTCCTGGTAGCCCAGTGGTTAAGAACCTGCCTTCCAAGGCAGGGGATGAGGTTTCCCACCTTGGTCGGGGAAGTAGGATCCCACATGCCTTGGGGCAACTAAGCCCGTGTGCCACAACTAGAGAAGCCCGTGTTCCAGAGCCCACGAGCCACAACTGCTGAGCCCGTGCTCACCTCTGTCCTCACTGAGTTTAATCTTCATCCTTCACCATAACTCACCTTGAGTATAACAGCTTCAGGGACTTCTGGGAGCCTCCATGTAAAAAGAAGCTGAGGAGGGGGTCTCTGGATCCCCGATTCTGTAGCTGGGGTCAGAAGCAGGTTCGGGGGAGTGTCATGGGGCCCTCTACCAGGGAGGGCCAGGAGATCCCAGTGGTAGTTAGCCGAGTCCAAGGCCCTCCTGGGTACAAGGCATCCTAGCCCCCTTGGTGCATCATAAAGAGACCAGCTCCCTCCTCCCCTCAGCCCCCAGGCCTAGTCCCTGCTTCTGAGAAATTCCCTAGGGTGGGTCCTGGTGCGGAGGTACCCGATGCTGGGGCTCCTGAGTCTCTAGGGAGGATAGAGGAGTGAGGGGAGACTTATCCACAGAAAGAGAGCATCTGTCAGAACAGATCCTGGGGCTGCTGCACCCCAACCTGCACCACCATCCCCAAGTCCACTGAGGCAGGACCATGAGAGCAAGGCTCCTTCCCTCCCCAAGACAGAGACACAGAGGAGACACCAGGTGAAGGCAAAGATGGGAGGGAGGGGCCCACAAGCCCAGGGATGCCTGGAGACCCCAGAAGCTGGAAGAGGCAGGAAGGACTCTCCACTGGAGCTTCTGGAGAGAGCATTGCACTGGGACACCTTGATCTCAGATGTCTGGTGTCCGAGACTGAGAGAGGACAGGCTTATGTTGTTCCCAGCCCCAGGAAGCTCATGCAGCTGGTGGGAAGTGCCTGCCCTGATCTAAAGCCTCCCTCCCATTAGGTGAGGTGGCCCTACAGACTCCACCTCTTCTTCCACATCTGGTAGGTGGGAGACCCGCTTCTCCTTGGTACTCCAGGAGCGGCTCTGGAGCTGATGGGAGTGGTTCTGGGGTTTTGCAGGCTGAGCCCCTGTTGCTGTGCCCCCATTTCCCCATATGAGCATCCAGAGCTCTGGATGTCTGCTTCGCTGACTGAATCCCTCCTCCCCCAACCCAGTATCCACAGGAAAAGTCAGGGATTCTGTAGCAGGGTCTTCAGGCAGTCTGCGTCTGGACCCATGTGGGAACCCCAAGTTTTACTGTTTTCTCAGAAATGTCTCCTGGAATTTAATCTTACTCATTCCCTCTTCCTGATCTCTTTCCCCCACCCTTAAGTTAGATGTTCTGGCTGACCTGTCAGCATTAGTTAGATGCTGTTCTGCGTGCGGAACAAGCCCCCTTATCTTCAAAGACCTTTCTTGACGACTCTCGTGTGATTACCTCTGGACCTCCAGAAGGAAGCCTCCTTAATCCCTGCATTCTGGTCTCTGTCTTGCTTTACTGCTCTTAGTTAAAGATTACAAGATAAGTTACCAATAAATATGTGCTCAGCATTTTCTCAGGAAGTTGCTTCTCTGAGAGCTTTCCCTGCATTGTCTCTTATAATGCTGTGTGTTTGTGAGAATTGTTCATTGCAAAACTGCTGCAGACCCACGTTCACCTCTTCCCTGTAAACATAGAACTTCCCCTGACCTCACGCCCCATGCTAACCACCTCCACATCTGGCCATGGGCCCAGGGCAGGTGTAAGACTGACTGCCCTCTCAGCCTCTCCCTTGTGTTGTCAGAGCTGCTGCAGCCCTTGGTCAAAACCCGTGAACCCACTTTAATAGGGGTGTCCTTGCTCACAACCCTCCAAGCACCTCTTTTAGCAAGAGTTAACAGAAGTCTTTAAATCATAGGGTCCAGAGAGAAGAAAGGAAGCTACAAAGAAAGAAAACCAGATGGAGCCAGCTAGGACCAAGATGGCAACCTATTCTGACCTCCAGCAGACCCTGAGTTTCATTGTATGTTGATTTTATTGTATTATCTATCGTATATTAAAAAGCGGAAACATTACTTTGCCAACAAAGGTCCATCTAATCAAGGCTATGGTTTTTCCAGTGGTCGTGTACAGATGTGAGAGTTGGACTTTAAAGAAATCTGAGCGCTGAAGAACTGATGCTTTTGAACTGTGGTGTTGGAGAAGACTCTTGAAAGTCCCTTGGGCTGCAAGGAGATCCAATCAGTCCATCCTAAAGGAAATCAGTCCTGAATAGTCATTGGAAGGACTGATGCTGAAGCTGAAACTCCAATAGTTTGGCCACCTAGTACGAAGAACTGATACATTTGAAAGGACCCTGATGCTGGGAAAGATTGAGGGTGGGAGGAGAAGGGGATGACAGAGGATGAGACGATTGGATGGCATCACCAACTCAATGGACATGAGTTTGAGTAAATTCTGGGAGTTGGTGATGGACAGGGAGGCCTGGCGTGCTGCAGTCCATGGGGTCGCAAAGAGTCAGACACAACTGAGCGACTGAACTGAACTGAACTGATCTATCGTATTCAGTGACACATCTACCGGTGACCAGACAGGAAGAACCTAAACAGTAAAAAGGAGGTAGCCTTCCTCTCCCCTTCCCAATGCACGTGCCTCCCCAGCATTAGCCTCAGTCCTCTTCCTTTTCTTTACTCTGGAGAATTAAATCCCTCTCTGCAGAGGGCGAGAAGCTGAGCTGTGAACTTGCTTTCTTCTCTGTTCTTTGACCTCTGAGTAAAGCCTGTGCTGTGTTGGTCTTGGCTTTGGTTTCATAATCGCCTACTTGAACCCGCTTGGAAAAAGGAAACCTTCCTTTTTGAGGCAGAGAGCCTCGGCCAGGCTAGGGCCCAAGCAGGGTCCACAGGACTTAACTTGGTAACAATCTGTAAGGGGACAGTGGTCTGCCCCATGGAGTGGGGGGAGGCACACCTTCAACCGCAGCACCTGGTCTGTGGACAGCATGGCCCCTCATGGGCCTGGACTGTGTCCTCTGCCCCCCTACCCCTGACACCACCTGGCAGTCTGACTCGCTGACACTGACTGCTGGGCCTCCAGTCAGGAGGGATCCAGAAGCAACACTTGGAGCCAGATCAGATGTTTCTTTTCACGGGCAGTGGCAATACTGGATATTAGGACATTGTTTCTAGAAAACAAACAGCTGCTAGAAGTTGATGTATGCTCTGGATTTGAAACCCATGTGCAAGACAAGAGTTCCCACCAGACCCTGGCTTGGAAGCTTCTGTACAGGTGATGACCACACCAGTGCTTCCTTGCCAAGTCCTCCAAGCTTCCTTGGTGGGCACAGCTGGACTCACTCCACGGGCTCCCCAACCCAAAGCCTGAAGGGCCAATGCTGGCAGGGCCTGGAGATGAGAGCATCACTCCACCAACCACCAAAACCAAGCCCATCCCAGGCTCTGCTACAAGTCTGCTCGCATTTGCTCTCTGGATTCCGAAGACAGACCTGCAGGAAGTGGGCTGTGAGTCCCATATTGATGGTTTTCTGTGGAATTTCCATGAGACCCTTCTCTGCCCTGTCCTGAGCAAATGACTAGTCAGTCCATGCTACCATCATTCCACAAGCAGGATGAGAGGCTGAGGCTCTGAGAAGCCAAGTAACCCACCCAGAAGGACAGACGTGTGGCCATGGAGTGGGGTCTGTGCCCGCTGCCTGCACAGGGTGACTGCCTGTTCACAGCAGGTTCACACCTGTTCCCTTGACCCCTTGCAGGGCAGTTCACAGAGCCTGCTCTTAGGGGGTTGACTCATCTTCTTTTACCAGGACTCTTGTCTCACATTCTGTCTCTGGGATCATCCAGAAGGCTTGTCAATCTGAAGCAGGGTCAGTCTTATGTCACCAGGGTTGCTTTCTTGGCCCACACACACCACCTGCTCATCCACTCCCAGCTCAGACCAGAAAGGCCCCCTCGGGTCCTGAGCTCCGTGGCTCTGCTGGGGCACCCACTCCCCTCGTGCCTGGTCCTTCTCTCACATCCCCTTCAGGGTCACCAGGAGCTCCCACCACCCAGGGCAAGCTGTCTGCTGTGTCCTGGGAAGGCCTCTGTGGTGTCAAGTGGAAGAAACAAGAGGTACCTATGGGACCTCCCACACACAGCACAGTGGCCAGCACCTGCCGACTGACTGCGTCACTCTGGATGGGCCCAGGGTGGGTTCAGGGGCCTCACTGCGTGTCCTGGTTCTCATCTCATCCCAGCGCTGCCTACACAGGAGTCAGTCACTAAGCTACTCTGTGCTGGCTGCACAGATAGGATGCTCATTCATACACCCCTCCCAGGAACACAGGGTTCTGGTGGGCAGGCTCCTCCCAGGATATGGGGCTCACCTGAGCAGGTACCCACAAGGCTCAGGACCCAGGAACCATGCACAGAGCCCTCTTTGCAGAGCACTTCCAGCCTACCTGTTGGTCAGGCCTCACCCTGAGCCCCTCAGAGCAGGACCTGAACTAACAAACAGCTGCTCCTGGACAGGTCAGTAGCCTTGGGCTTCACTATGCAGCCTCCCTCCAGTGGGTCTTCCAGAGGCTTCCACTGCACCCGGGCACTGGGACCCTGTCTTCACCACCACCCCTCCTCTCCCTGACTCTTGGGTTCCTCTCTTTAAGAGAGGGTCTTCTTGAAATTACCTCCTACTTGTGGGCCAGATAAAATGACTAGAAAACAAGCCAGAGCTGCAGCCCAATGTCTATCCTGACCCTCAGGACCCACAACTGTGTGCCTGGCAGGCACAACAAGGCCCATTTTCTGCAACAGTGAGCCCCTGATGGGTGAGGATTTGGCTAATCTGACCTGGCTGGCCAGCCCTTCCCAGATGTGCCTAGGTTGAGGTCTATGTAAGCGGGTGTAAGAGTGCCTGCAGCTATACTCTATGCCATACTCTGTTGAATGTGTGGAGCTGGGCTGGCAAGAGGGCCGTGTGGATTGCTGTTTGTGATCAGGTCTTTTGTAGACCAGATAAGAAAGGGATGTGTCACCTGTGCCTGCTGTCGGACCTCCCCAGGTGGGGGTGAGGAAACAAGAGAAAAGGCAGTGGGAACCAGGATGGGAAGGATAACTCAGGCAGGGAAATGGAAAGCTTCCAGAAGAGCCCCTGGGGCCAGGACCATCCTGCCTGGCCTGCACGAGCCCGCTCAGCAAGCATGCTGTTGCTGGGATGGCTCCCGCCTGTGAAGTCTTTACTCATATTCGGGTGTTTTACCTGGGAAGGGTGGATGAGGTTCAGGAACAGCTAGCCTGGGGGTCAGCCAAGGTTTTCTTAGAGATGCCTCTGTTTGTTATCCCAGCTTCCCACTGAGGACTCTTCTTAGGGGAGTAGGTGGGGTGAAGGGGATACAGGGGTGGAGGAGGGGGTGGGGAGGGAGGAAGCACTGCTGGTTGCACCTAAGTCCCCACCCCTGACCATCTTAAGAATTGTTCATTGGTGTAGCAAGCGTCCTAATTGGGTTTTCACCTGTGTAACTCGTGACTTCTTAATGAGCAACGTGAACGGTGACATTAAATGTCCTCAGTCAGGACTAAATACTTACTACACCATGTGTATAGTGTAAGAACCTGGGGAAGCATGTGCAGCTGGTACCCCAAGGGACGGGCTTCAGACTTGACCCTTCAACATTCTGGTGTCCAGCCACTGCTTTAGGAATTTTTTTGGGGGGGACCAATGCTGACTCTAAGGGTTCTGTAATCCAGCCTCCTTTTGCCTTCGGTGAGACCCACACTTCTAGGATCCTACAGAGCAGGGTCTGTGTGGCTGCCCTGTGGCTTCTCTAACAAATGACCACAAGCTGGGTGATTTAAAACAACAGGAGTTCATCCTCCCCCAGTCTTGGAGACCAGACACCTGAGATCAAGGTGGTGCAGGGCTGAGGTCCCTCCAGAAGCTCCAGGATAGGGTCCTTCCTGCTTTTTCCAGCTTCGGGGGCTCTAGGGGTCCCTGGGCTTGTGGCTTCCTCCCTCCCATCTCTGCCTCTGTCTTCCTGCAGCTTGTCCTCTGTGTCTGTATCTCCCTTCTTTTGTCTCTTACAAGGAACCTGTAAGAGGTTTGAGGGCCACCCACACCCAAGATGACCTCGCCTTGACATCTTTAAATGCATCTACAAAAGCTCTTTTCCCACATGCGGTCTTGTACATCTTTTGACGCCACCGTTCAACCCATTAGCTATGTACAAAATCACCCTCATTTTAGGAGATTACCAAGGTCTCATATAGACTGGCACAGACAGCAGCCATGTGGGTGGAGGTCTGGGGAGAATGAAGACCATGGAATCCCCTGGACAGGATCAAGTCCTGGCTTCATCAGAAGGTGAGCTCTTCCTCCATAGGGCCTGTGAGAGCAGTCACTCCATCCTACCCATGGAAAGGGTCCCAGTGTCAAGCCCAGAAGTGTCTACCTTGCAAAGCTGGCTTTTCTGAATGTCATCATCAATACCATCATATAACCAGTAACTGCGGGCTTAGAGGTAGGGAGGAATTAGTGTGGGGACTGGCCATGGGCTCTGGAGGAGGTGCTGACAGTCACTGGGGCACAAGGAATTGGGAGCCTGGAAGGCCCCAGTGTTACTGACCAGACTTGGGTCCACACTCCTGAGTGCAATAGAGCCAGTCTACTGATGTCAGGTTGTGGTGAAGGGAAGTGAAAGTCACTCAGTCGTGTCCGACTCTTTGTGACCCCATGGACTCTACAGTCCATGCAGTTCTCCAGGCCAGAATACTAGAGTGGGTAGCCTTTCCCTTTTCCAGGGGATCTTCCCAACCCAGGGATCGAATCCAGGTCTCCCATATTGCAGGCAGATTCTTTACCAGCTGAGCCACAAGGGAAGCCCGTGGTGAAGGAAAGTGAAGTGATAATTCTAAAAGTACCAATACAAAGAGGAAAGGTGGCTTGTGCTCTAAACCCTGAACTCCCTGAATTGTTTCAGCAAAGCAGTTGTACAGGCCACATGAGGGAGGGGGTCATAGAGTATGTGACCCTCTGGTGCATGGTTCTCTGATTGCTGAGGTAACAGGTGGCTAAACTCACAAATTCTCAGGCACTGGAAGCTCTGGTTATGTGTTCATGCTCATCAAATAGTTAACTTCTTCCACTCAGTGGGGGTTTTAGCATTTGTAAAACAACTCAGGGAGTGTGCCTCAGATACTGTTATCTCCATACTTCAGAGAGGAGCTACAGCAGAGGATATGGGACTGGGTCTCTTCTGAGAAGGCCCCATAGGCTCCTGCTCGGTTACACCAGGTGTCTGGGCTCAGCAGCCAAGAAAGGTGGGGCTGCCTCCTGGGCGTGGGGAGCAACAGGATCACAGTCCTCTGAGGGGCCTGTTAGTCCCCAAGATGTGACGGGGAGGCAGTGGATGAACAGATGTATCTGAGCTGGGGGAGGGATCCAGGCTAGAAATGTCACTGGAATCATTGGGAGGAAGAGGAAAGGTCAGGAGGGGGCAGGTGGGCTATAGCACCTACGTGCAGGTGATGGTGGTCCTGTTGGAAGCAATTCAGAGCTGGAAGGACTGACCCACAGAAGCTCAGCTTCATCCTCTTGCTCTTTTGTAAAACACTGTCAGAGTTTGAGGCACCCTCAGGAGACTTCTCAGTCCAGTGCTGCTGTGGCTTCATCAAAGGGGCTCAGGCCCTGCCCACATCCCCACTGGGGATGAAGCCCATCAGGGCACTGGGGCCCACAGACTTCAGGGAACCCCTGCCTCCAGAATTTGTTTCTCTTCTTCCAACCAGCTACTGGTTAGAGGCCCACGCTCCCCCATCCTGATTCCACCCCCAGAGCCTGAGGCGTAGTCCAGTGTATAGATGCACCACTCAGTCTTCATGTTCCTGTTGCTGAACATTTTGGTGGACTCTATGTCCTGGCCATTATAAACACTGCTTCCTTGTAAACAGAGGTGCATGTGTCATTTCAAATTGTGGTGTTCTCCAGATCTGAGCCCAGAATGAGGTTGCTGGATCCCATGGCTCCTCCGCGTTTACTTTTTTCAGGAACCTCCATGCAGTTTTCCATTGTGGCTGCACCCTGTGCATCCCCACTCAGGGTGTAGGAGGACTCCATTTTCCCCACATCCTCTGCAGCATTTACTCTTTGGAGATTTTTCTGGTCATGGCCATTCTGACCAGTGGGAGGGGATTCCTCAGTGTAGATTTTATTTGCGTCGATTTAATAATGAGTGTGTCTTCCCTTGTGTGGCTCAGCACTAAAGAATCTGCCTGCAGTGCAGGAGATGCAAGAGATTTAGATTTGATCCTTGAGTGGGGAAGATCCCCTGGAGAAGGAAATGGCAACCCATTCCAGTATTCTTGCCTGGAGAATCCCATGGACAGAGGAGCCTGGCAGGTTAGAGTCCATGGAGTTGCAAAGAGTCCGACACAACTGAGTGACTGAGCACAGTAATGAGGGAAGGGGATGTCCTTCCAGGTGCTTGATTCATGAATACCTAGACATACACTCGGAGAAGGCAATGGCACCCCACTCCAGTACTCTTGCCTGGAAAATCCCATGGACAGAGGAGCCTGGTAGGCTGCAGTCCATGGGGTCACTAAGAGTCTGGACACGACTGAGCGACTTCACTTTCACTTTTCACTTTTCGTGCATTGGAGAAGGAAATGGCAACCCACTCCAGTGTTCTTGCCTGGAGAATCCCAGGGACGGGGGAGCCTGGTGGGCTGCCGTCTATGGGGTCGCACAGAGTCGGACACGACTGAAGCGACTTAGCAGCAGTAGCAGCAGCAGACATATACTTGGTTTTTAAAGGTTTTCTTCCCATATAGGTTATTACAGAGTGTTGAGGAGGTTCCTTAGGCTTTGCAGTGGGTCCTTGTGGATGATTTTATAAAGAGTAGTGTGTGTATGTTAATCTGAACCAGCTCATTTCTCCCTTCCCTCATCTTTTCCTCCTTGGGAACTATAAGTTTCTTCTTGGGAACCATAAGTCTGTGAGGCTGTTTCCTTCTGGTAAAGAAGTTCATGTGTCTCCATTTTTCGATTCTACCTACAAGTGATACCATATGATTCTTGTCTTGCCCTGTCGCCCCTACTTCACTTAGAATGATCACCTCTACTTTCCTCCCTGTGGCTGGAAGGGATTCCAGTCATTATTTGATCCTTTTTAATGGCTGAATCAGAGACAGCAATGGCACCCCACTCCAGTACTCTTGCCTGGAAAATCCCATGGATGGAGGAACCTGGAAGGCTGCAGTCCACGGGGTTGCTGAGGGTTGGACACGACTGAGCGACTTCCCTTTCACTTTTCACTTTCATGCATTGGAGAAGGAAATGGCAACCCACTCCAGTGTTCTTGCCTGGAGAATCCCAGGGACGGGGGAGCCTGGTGGGCTGCGGTCTATGGGGTCCCACAGAGTCAGACACAACTGAAGTGACTTAGCAGCAGCAGCAGCAATGGCTGAATAGACCATGCAGGTATGACCTAAATCAAATCCTTTATGATTGATTATACAATGGAAGTGAGAAATAGATTTAAGGGACTAGATCTGATAGACAGAGTACCTGATGAACTATGGACGGAGGTTTGTGACATTGTACAGGAGACAGGGATCAAGACCATCCCCATGAAACAAAAATGCGCAAAAGCAAAATGGCTGTCTGAGGAGGCCTTACAAATAGCTGTGAAAAGAAGAGAAGTGAAAAGCAAAGGAGAAAAGGAAAGATATAAGCATCTGAATGTAGAGTTCCAAAGAATAGCAAGGAGGGATAAGAAAGCCTTCCTCAGTGATCAATGCAAAGAAATAGAGGAAAACAACAGAATGGGAAAGACAGAGATCTCTTCATGAAAATTAGAGATACCAAGGGAAAATTTCATGCAAAGATGGGCTAAATAAAGGACAGAAATGGTATGGGCCTAACAGAAGCAGAAGATATTAAGAAGAGGTGGCAAGAATACACAGAAGAACTGTACAAAAAAGATCATCATGACTGAGATAATCACGATGGTGTGATCACTCACCTACAGCCAGACATCCTGGAATGTGAAGTCAAGTGGGCCTTAGGAAGCATCACTATGAGCAAAGCTAGTGGGGGTGATGGAATTCCAGTTGAGCTATTTCAAATACTGAAAGATGATGCTGTGAAACTGCTGCACTCAGTATGCCAACAAATTTGGAAAACTCAGCAGTGGCCACAGGACTGGAAAAGGTCAGTTTTCATTCCAATCCCAAAGAAAGGCAATGCCAAAGAATGCTCACACTACTGCACAATTGCACTCATCTCACATGCTAGTAAAGTAATGCTCAAAATTCTCCAAGCCAGGCTTCAGCAATACGTGAACTGTGAACTTTCAGATGTTCAAGCTGGATTTAGAAAAGGCAGAGGAACCCGAGATCAAATTGCCAACATCCTCTGGATCATGGAAAAAGCAAGAGAGTTCCAGAAAAACATCTACTTCTGCTTTATTGACTATGCCAAAGCCTTTGACTGTGTGGATCACAATAAACTGTGGAAAATTCTGAAAGAGATAGGAATACCAGACCACCTGACTTGCCTCTTGAGAAACCTATATGCAGGTCAAGAAGCAACAGTTAGAACTGGACATGAAACAGCAGACTGGTTCCAAATAGGAAAAGGAGTACATCAAGGCTGTATATTGTCACCCTGCTTATTTAACTTATATGCAGAGTACATTATGAGAAATGCTGGGCTAGAAGAATCACAAGCTGGAATCAAGATTGCCGGGAGAAATATCAATAACCTCAGATATGCAGATGACACCACCCTTATGGCAGAAAGTGAAAAAGAACTAAAGAGCCTCTTGATGAAAGTGAAAGAGGAGAGTGAAAAAGTTGGCTTAAAGCTCAACATTCAGAAAACTAAGATCATGGCATCTGGTCCCATCACTTCATGGCAAATGGATGGGGAAACAGTGGAAACAGTGTCAGACTTTATTTTTTTGGGCTCCAAAATCACTGCAGATGGTGATTGCGGCCATGAAATTAAAAGACGCTTACTCCTTGGAAGGACAGTAATGACCAACCTATATAGCATATTCAAAAGCAGAGACATTACTTTGCCAACAAAGGTCCATCTAGTCTAGGCTATGGTTTTTCCTGTGGTCATGTATGGATGTGAGAGTTGGACTGTGAAGAAATCTGAGCGCCGAAGAATTGATGCTTTTGAACTGTGGTGTTGGAGAAGACTCTTGAGAGTCCCTTGGATTGCAAGGAGGTCCAACCAGTCCATCCTAAAGGAGATCAGTCCTGGGTGTTCATTGGAAGGACTGATGCTAAAGCTGAAGCTCCAATAAACCTCATGCGAAGAGTTGACTCATTGGAAAAGACCCTGATGCTGGGAGGGGTTAGGGGCAGGAGGAGAAGGGGATGACAGAGGATGAGATAACTGGATGGCATCACCAACTTGATGGACATGAGTTTGAGTGAACTCCGGGAGTTGTTGATGTACAGGGAGGCCTGGCGTGCTGCGATTCATGGGGTTGCAAAGGGTTAAACAAGACTGAGCGACTGAACTGAATGGAATATTGTATTATGTCTAGGTCCACCATCTTCTTTATCTGTTCATCTGTGTTTTGCACTTTGATTGCTGCCGTATCTTGTTTATGGTCCTCGGAAAAGGCAATCCAATCCATCTGGAAAACCCCTTGGATGGAGGAGCCTAGTGGGCTGCAGTCCATGGGGTCGCTAAGAGTCGGATATGACTGAGCGACTTCACTTTCACTTTTCACTTTCATGCTTTGGAGAAGGAAATGGCAACCCACTCCAGTGTTCTTGCCTGGAGAATCCCAGGGATGGGGAAGCCTGGTGGGCTGCTGTCTCTGGGGTCGCACAGAGTCGGACACGACTGAAGTGACTTAGCAGCAGCTTGTTAATGGTCCTAGTGCAGCTGTGAACATAGGGCTGTAGGGTCTTTTCAAATTTTGGTTTTCTCCATATCTACACCCAGGTGTGAAATTGCTGCATCTTAAGGTACTTTTATGTTTAGTTTTTAAAACAAACTTCATACTCTTTGCCTAATGGATGGACCGATTTACATTCCCACCAAGAGTGCAGGGGAGTTCCCTTCTCTCTGCATCCTCTGCAACATGTATTGTTGGAGATTCTCTGAGATGGGCATTCTGACTAGTGTGAGGTGACAGCTCATTGGACTTTTGATTTGCCTTCCTCTAACCATTAGTGATCAGTTCAGTTCAGTTCAGTCGCTCAGTTGTGTCCGACTCTTTGCTATCCCATGGACTGCAGCACACCAGGCCTCCCTGTCCATCAACAACTTCTGGACCTTACTCAAACTCATGTCCATTGAGTCAGTGATGCCATCCAACCATCTCATCCTCTGTCATCCCTTTCTCCTCTCATCTTCAACCTTTCCCAGCATCAGGGTCTTTTGAAATGAGTCAGTTCTTCACATCAGGTAGGCCGAAGTATTGGAGTTTCAACTTCAACATCAGTCCTTCCAATGAACAGTCAGGACTGATCTCCTTTAGGATGGACTGGTTGGATCTCCTTGCAGTCCTAGGGACTCTTAAGAGTCTTCTCCAACACCACAGTTCAAAAGCATCAATTCTTCAGCTCTCAGCTTTCTTCACAGTCCAACTCTCACATCAATACATGACTACTGGAAAAACCATAGTTTTGACTAGACAGACCTTTGTTGACAAAGTAATGTCTCTGCTTTTTAATAAGCTGTCTAGGTTGGTCAGAACTTTTCTTCCAAGGAGCAAGTGTCTTTTAATTTCATGGCTGCAGTCACCATCTGCAGTGATTTTGGAGCTCAAAGAAATAAAGTCTGTCACTGTTTCCCCATCTGTTTGCCACGAAGTGATGGGACCAGATGCCATGATCTTCGTTTTCTGAATGTTGAGCTTTAAGCCAACTTTTTCACTCTCCTCTTTCACTTTCATCAAGAGGCTCTTTATTTCTTCTTCGCTTTCTGCTATAAAAGTGGTACCATCTGCATATCTGAGATTATTGATATTTCTCTCAGCAATCTTGATTCAGCTTGTGCTTCATCCAGCCCGGCATTTCTCATGATGTACTCTGCGTATAAGTTAAATAAGCAGGGTGACAATATACAGCCTTGACGTACTCCTTTCCTAATTTGGAACCAGTCTGTTTTTCTACTGTAGCCATGCATTCCGGGAAAAAACTCACTCAGAAGGACAATGCAGATAGTGGAGTGCAGTTTATTACACCAGTGGGCCCAAGGCAGTCTCCTCTTAGCCAAGGACCCCGACCAGTTTTTGTGAAAACCTTATATATCCTAGGAGAAGGCAATGGCACCCCACTCCAGTACTCTTGCCTGGAAAATCCCATGGACGGAGGAGCCTGGTAGGCTGCAGTCCATGGGGTCACTAAGAGTTGGACACGACTTCACTTTCACTTTCACTTTTTACTTTCATGCATTGGAGGAGGAAATGGCAACCCACTCCAGTGTCCTTGCCTAGAGAATCCCAGGGACGGTGGGGCCTGGTGGGCTGCCATCTATGGGGTCACACAGAGTCAGACACGACTGAAGTGACTTAGCCGTATATATCCTAAATGTACGTGCTCAAACCCATCTCCCCAGATTCTCTGAAACTAGTCTGAACAAAGGACAAGAAGGATACAATCAAAGTTAATCCGTGATTCATATGCCTTAAACCTGTGATTTGTATGCCTTAAGCCTAGATAGTTAACAGTGGACAATTATCAGTAGGCCTGTGGTCATACCCCAATAAGCATAATAGAATTTATGATTCTATTCGGTTACACAGATAATTAGGGTATTCTTTTAGGCAATGGAGAGTAGGTACAAGCCCTGGGGCTCTTCCATCTGAGGGCTTTGGTTTTCCAGTTGGTATGTTATTTCCATAGATACTGGGCATATAGTTCAAAGTCCACAGTCCGGCCCAAGATGGAGTCCTGCTTTCAAGATGGAGCCTGTTCTGTCTGTTTGCTCCTTCAGTTCCATGTCCAGTTCTAACTATTGCTTCTTGACCTGCATACAGATTTCTCAGGAGGCACGTCAGGTGGTCTGCTTTTCCATCTCTTGAAGAATTTTCCTTAGTTTGTTGTGATCCACACAGTCAAAGGCTTTGGCATAGTCAATAAAGCAGAAGTAGATGTTTTTCTGGAACTCTCTTGCTTTTTCGATGACCCAACAGTTGTTGGCAATTTGATCTCTGATTCCTCTGCCTTTTCTAAAACCAGCTTGAACATCTGGAAGTTCACGGTTCATGTACTGTTGAAGTCTGGCTTGGAGAATTTTGAGCATTACTTTGCTAGCATGTGAGATGAGTGCAATTGTGCGGTAGTTTAGTTTAAGCATTCTTTGGCATTGCCTTTCTTTGGGATTGGAATGAAAACTGACCATTAGTGATCGATGGAGGAGGGTTCTCATTTCTCCACACCCTCTCCAGTCTTGGTTCTTTGTAGAGTGTTTGACAATGGCTATTCTGACTGGTGTGAGGTGATACCTCATTGTAGTTTTGGATTTCTCTAATATTTGGCAAGGTTGACATTATTTCCTGTGATTTTTTTTTTAAGGATATGAGTGAAACATCTTGCAGTTGACTCTTGAACATCTGCCTGGTGTTTTGATGAACACTCCGAGAACATTTCTTGAAGGCAGGTGTTGTTTACTCACAACCCCATGGCCCTTCTGAATATTAAGTGCCCATCAGCACAGCTTTCAACGTTGTTATGGAAAACGGCCACAAGGTGGCAGCATTTTTCACGGCCCTTTTTTCTTTTTCGTTCTGTGCAATTTCATTTTGATCTTATACTGAAATAGAGTTGATTTCCAATGTTGTGTTTGTATAAGGCGTACAGGAACTTAATTCAGTCATGTATAAGTGCATATCTATTCTTTTTCAGGTTCTTCTTCCCCTACACAGAAGATCCTAAAAAGTACTGAGAAACAAGCATCAGAGAAGGGAATAAAAATGCAGCAAGAGGTGGTGGAGGTGTTGGAAACAAACGCGAAATCCAAAAAAATGTAATCCTGTAAAGCAGGGCTCTACAATTTAAAGCATGGAAACTGGATTCCGAAATTTTTTACAGTGGGCACGTTTTCCCTAAGAAACTGCCAGAGAAGCCACCCACCATGCCTATTAGCTTTGATTTTGAAACGGAGAAAAGAATCAAACAGCGAGAAACAAAGAGGACATTGGAGGATACACTTTAAATTTATGCAAAGCCTTGCCCTTATTGTATCTTGTTAGGTGTTGTGGGTGTTCCCGATAAGAAAGCAATTCCACTCACTGTCCCCAGGACTCCTGCCTTTGGAAGACAAGAAACCCAAAACCCACCCAAGAGGGTGAGGATGAGGAGAAGTCAGGAGTGATAAGAGCTTAACAATTGCCCCACTATGGAGTACATTTTAAGCCCAAAATTCCAGTGAGGAGAACTGTGGAAATACGCTCTTTCTCTTTTGATTCAAAAAAGTCACTTACAGAAAGAAAAGGAAATAAAACAGCTGCAGAAAGGGGAGGTATCCAAGTTCTAGGCACTTCCTTTGCCTCATTTTACTGCCATTAACCTGCAGGAGAAGAAGATGAAGAATGCAACTCAGGCTGAGCCTTCTGCTTGGAGCCTGGCAGAAGAAGTGCATGAAGGCACAGACTTGGGCTCTCTTCATATCCTGGTGACAAAGAAGGCTCCTTCTGGTGTGATGAAAAGAGCAGCTCTGGTTCCCGGATGGTGTCTGCAGGCAAGTCTAGCGGTGGAGTCGACTGGAGAACTTGGGTGGTACCCACTTAGTCAAAGGCTGCTCACTTAGAGTAATTTGTGTGGCTTCCATCCTCCTCCCCTTTTTTATATGTCAGAATATATAGTTGATTTAGTTTGTAATTTATTCACTTAAAGTGTAATTTTTACTGATTTTATCCTTCACTTTTTATATTTAAATTTTAAAATAGAGATACTTGATTTAGTTTATAGTTTATGTCTGATTCTTTCCTCGTCTCTGTGCAAAATAAATTTGGAGTTAAGGAGAGTTTTGCTATGAGTTATGCCTTGTTAACCACCTGACGAGGAAGAGACTTGACTGCTGTGTCCCTCACTGAGGCTGTCTGCCGGCTTTGGGCAGAGCTGCTGTTCAGGCACCTTCTTCCTTTGCTGGTGCTGACAATGAGGGAATGCTGAGCAGGACATGTTTTAAGTCCTCCTGTGACCTGATCTGGAATCAATATGTTTATCTTACTAAAAATTAACAAAGGCATTTCCATACTCTTCTCAACAGTAATTCTTAGCATTTGCATCTCATCAGCACCCTAAGTGTTCTCTTTCCTCCATGTCTTCTCCACCATTTTCCTTTGTAGACTGAGGATGGCCTTTCAAACAGGTGCAGAGCGTTCCCTCGCTGTGGTTTTGATTTGCACGTTTCTAACAAGATTTCCAGGAGAAATATCAATAACCTCAGATATGCAGATGACACCACCCTTATGGCAGAAAGTGAAGAACAACTAAAGAGCCTCTTGATGAAAGTGAAAGAGGAGAGTGAAAAAGTTGGCTTAAAGCTCAACGTTCAGAAAATGAAGATCATGGCATCTGGTCCCACTTCATGGGAAATAGATGGGGAAACAGTGGAAAAGTGTCAGACTTTATTTTTTGGGGGGCTCCAAAATCACTGTAGGTGGTGATTGCAGCCATGAAATTAAAAGAGGCTTACTCCTTGGAAGGAAAGTTATGACCAACCTAGACAGCATATTGAAAAGCAGAGACATTACTTTGCCAACAAAGGTCCGTCTAGTCAAGACTATGATTTTTCCAGTGGTCATGTATGGATGTGAGAGTTGCACTATAAAGAAAGCTGAGCACCGAAGAATTGATGTTTTTGAACTGTGGTGTTGGAGAAGACTCTTGAGAGTCCCTTGGACTGCAAGGAGATCCAACTATTCCATCCTAAAGGAGATCAGTCCTGGGTGTTGATTGGAGGGACTGATGTTGAAGCTGAAACTCCAATACTTTGGCCACCTGATGAGAAGAGCTGACTCATTGGAAAAAACCCTGGTGCTGGGAAAGATTGAGGGCAGGAGGAGAGGGGAATGACGGAGGAGGAGATGGTTGGATGGCATCACTGACACAATGAACATGGATTTGGGTGGACTCCGGGAGTTGGTGATGGACAGGGAGGCCTGGCATGCTGCGGTTCATGGGGTCACAGAGTTGGACGTGACTGAGCAACTAAACTGAACTGAACAATTCCTGATGTGCAGCACGTTTTCATAGGCTTTGATTTTAACCAGTGTGTGTGGAGTTGATTGTGGAAATTTTCTTCTTCACAGTCTGCCCAGTTTTTATTTATTTTCAGTTAGTTACCCATGGACATTTTTAAAGTGCTGGTATCATTTAGAGCCCAGCTCCTGCTGCTGCTAAGTCGCTTCAGTTGTGTCTGACTCCGTGCGACCCCATAGATGGCAGCCCATCATGCTTCCCCGTCCCTGGGATTCTCCAGGCAAGAACACTGGAGTGGGTTGCCATTTCCTTCCCCAATGCATGAAAGTGAAAAGCGAAAGTGAAGTCGCTCAGTCATGTCCGACTCTTCGCTACCCCATGGACTGCAGCCCATCAGGCTCCTCTGTCCATGTTAGAGCCCAGCAGTCCTTGTGAATATGAAGTGTTTATAAATGTTGCAGTGAAATAAGAAACAGTTTTTTTTCTCTGTTGAATCTTTGTCTATTTTAACTATTCCTGATCTACAGTCTGCACTGTTAAGTTTCCTTCTTTTCAGAAGACTAACCCATTATGTAAAGAGTCGCAAAGAGTCGGACACGACTGAGCGACCTGTGTGTGTGTGTGTGTGTGTTAGTTGCTCAGTCGTGTCTGACTCTTTGTGATCCCATGGACTGTAGCTCACCAGGCTCCTCTGTCCATGAATTTCTCCAGGCAAGAATACTGGAGTTGGTTTGCTATGACCTTCTCCGGATATATCCCGTGCCTATTGCCCTCTAACTGTACATGAACCATACTTTGCATCTATTATTTTTTAATTTCATGTTAGTCACATCCTTAAGTTAAATGATGGTTAATTTTATGTTACTCTGCAAACCATCCCTTGTCATTTGTTTGTCCCTCTTTTTGCCTTAAGGAAAGAAAGCTGCAGTGCAGTCCACAAAAAGCAATGGACCCAACTCCTGGGACCGCCTGTTGGACCCAAGATACTGGGCTCCCTGATGCCAGCCTGTTGACTCTTTTTGAAACAATGCAAAAAGAAAGAATACAGGATCCTTACATATTTGCTCTTTATCTACAGCCTCTGAGTATGAGGCCCAACTGTGTGATCTCCTTGATTCCCCATTGGGGGAGACACAGTTCTTGAGGTGCAAGCCTAGTGCGTTCTCTCCTCTGCCAGCTTGGGGATTAAAGCCATCTTTTTATTTCCTTCCAGAAACATTTATTTCCACAAAGGTATAAGGTTCCTATATTCTTGTTCCTTCCTGCATTGTTTCAAAACAGTCAATTGGTTAATCTTCTGAAAAGAAGGAAACTTAGTTATCAATGCAGACTGTAGATCAGGAACAGCAAAAGTAGAGAAGGAATCAAAAGACCAAAGAGAAAAAAGTTTTTCTTATTTTACTGCAGCATAAGCAATAGCTTTAAAGTTTCTGTTGTGCGAAATGGCCACAAGGAGACAGGATTTCTTCATGTTCTACTCCTGTTACTATAGTAACCAGAACTTTAGGGTTACTCCTAGTCCATGGTTTTGTCACGCGAGTGTATGTTCCTCAGTTCTTTGTATCGTCACAACAAAGATTTGGAGTGATGGACATTAAAGCCCCTCGGCATGTCACAGCTCTCAGGTCTTGGATAGACCGTGTTATAGCTCTCAGGTCTCAAATGAACCATGTTATAGCTCTTAGACAAATCAGTGTTACAGCTCTATTTTATTTAGAAGATAGGAAAATCCATCTTCGAGGCGTGAGGGCACATTGATCCAAAAACGCAGAGAAGAGTGCCCCAGCACACGGGAGAGAGAGAGAGAGAGCGAGCGAGCTGGCTTTGGCTCTTCCATTTACCTGTTTACCTCTCCCTGGGCCTGTCCTATGTAAATTGGGCCAACCAGGAGTGTTGTTTGTTTTACCTGAGGTCCTCACTCCGGTCCTCGGAGTTGGTGATGGACAGGGAGGCCTGGCGTGCTGCGATTCATGGGGTCGCAAAGAGTCGGACACGACTGAGCGACTGATCTGATCTGATCTGATGATACCTCTATGTTTAGTTTTTCAAGGAAACTCCATGCTGTTTTCCATCGTGGCCCCACCATTTACATCCCACCAAGACTGTGGGAGGATTTTATTTTCTGTACATTCTCTGCAGTAATTATTCTTTGTAGGTCTTTTCGATGATGGCCATTGTGACCAGTGCGAGGTGATACCTCATAGTTTTGTTTGGCATTGATCTAATAATTACTGATGTGGACTGTCTTTCCGTGTGCTTTTGTTATTATTTTACATCTTGTAAGAACAGTTTACCTCTTCAACCTGGCTTCTTCCAAGCTGGCCCTGTTTAGAATTGTTTTCCGGTGCTTTACCCCAGGACATTTCTTGAGGGCAGGCGTCATTTACAGCCCTCTTGGACTTGTGACTTATGAGCCCTTTAGCATCTCTTTTAAGGTGTATATGTTGATCCGGACCAGCTAATTACTCCCTGTCCCTCTGCCTTTCTTTTTTGGTAACCATGAGTTTCTTGTCTAAGTCTGTGAGGCTGTTTCTCTTTTGTAAAGAAGTTTATTTGTATCCATGTGTAGATTCCACAGGAAGTAATATCCTATACTTGTCTTTCTCTTTCACTTACTTCACTTAGTATGATTATCTCTAGTTTCTTCCCGGTAACTGGAAATGGCATTATTTCATCCTTCTTTACATCTGAGTAATACTGGCATTGTGTACATGTACCCCATTTTCTGTCTTCATTCATCTGTCCTTGTACACTTAAGTTGCTTCTGTGTCTTGGTTATTGTACCTAGCGCCACCATGATGATCATTGGGTGCAGGTGTCTTTAAATTTTGGTTTCCTCTGGATCTGTGCTTAGGTGTGGGACTGCTGGCTCACTGGGTACTTCTATGTTTAGTTTTTAAGAACCCCCATAATGTTCTCCCTAGTGGGTGTACTGACTTACTTTCCTACCAACAGTGTAGGAGGGGGTCCCTTTTCTCTGCACCCTCTGCAGACTTTATTGTTGTAGGGTTTTCAATATGGCCATTCTGGTCAAAGTGAGGTGATACCTCATTGTACATTTGATTTGCCTTTCTCTAAGAACTAGTGAAGAAAGCTGAGCACTGAAGAATTGATGCTTTTGAACTGTGGTGTTGGAGAAGACTCTTGAGAGTCCCTTGGGCTGCAAGGAGATCCAACCAGTCCACTCTAAAGGAGATCAGCCCTGGGTGTTCTTTGGAAGGACTGATGCTAAAGCTGAAACTCCAATACTTTGGCCACCTCTTGCAAAGAGTTGACTCATTGGAAAAGACTCTGATACTGGGAGGGATTGGGGGCAGGAGGAGAAGGGGACGACAGAGGATGAGATGGCTGGATGGCATCACCGACTCGATGGACATGAGTTTGGGTGAACTCCGGGAGTTGGTGATAGACAGGGAGGCCTGGCGTGCTGCAATTCATGGGGTCACAAAGAGTTGGACACGACTGAGTGACTGATCTGAACTGAAGAACTAGTGATGTTGAGCATTGTTTCATGTGCTTTGTGGCCATTTCTATGACTTCTTTGGAGAAATGTGCGTTTATTCTTTGGCCCATTTTTTTATTGGATTGTTTGTGTTTTTGATATTGAGCTGTACTAATGGTTTGTGTGTGTTGAAGAGAAATTCCCTATAGGTATCTTTGTTTGCAAGAATTTTTTTTTCCATTCTGAGAGTTGTCTTTTTCTTTTACTGATGGTTTCCTTTGCTGTGCAGATGTTTTTAATGTTTATTATGTCCCATTTGTTTATTTTTGTTTTATTTTCATGATTCTACGAGGTGGATCAAAAAAGAACTTGCTGCATTTTATGCCAACACATGTGCTCTTTTCCTCAAGAGTTTCATAGTATCTGTCCTTTTATTTAGATCTTTAATCTGTTTGGAGTTTATTTTTGTGTACAGTGTGAGGGAGCATTCTAACTTCATTCTCATTTTCGTTGCTAAGGAACCTGCCCGAAGTCCTCCACGGTGGCTGCTCCCAATTTCCATGCCCAGCGTCAGTGCAGGAGGGCTCCCTTTGCTCTACACCCTCTCCAGCATTTATTGCTTGTAGAGTTTCCATCTGTGGCCATTCTGACTGTTACAAGGTGATACATTCTTGAAGTTTTGATTTGCATTTCTCTCATATTTAGCGATACTGACATTTTTACATGTGACTTTTTTTAAACAGTGTGAGTTAAACTTGTTCAAATTGGCTTCTTGAACGCCTGCTCTGTTTTTTAATATTTTTCTGTTGATGTCCCCGAGGGCATTTCTTGAGGGCAGGTGTTTTTTACTTACAGCCCGCAGGTCTAGTGCAGCCTAGTGGCACCACAGTGCCAGTGAACAAAGGATTTAAAGTTGTTGTTATGGGAAATGGCCACCAGGCGGCAACATGTCTCATGCCCCTACCCTGGTTACTGGGGGAACCAGAGCCTTAGGGAAAGTCCTGTTTCTGGATTGTCAATTAAAGTGGAATGTGCCAGAAGAAATACCCAAAGCTTGTGTTCCATTCCTTCTTCCTTCCTTACCCCTATCCCCTGGACACATCCCAATTCCTGCAACACCACTCTGTGAAGGGTGCTTTAATCATAGGTGGGGTGACCCTGAGGAAGGAAGCTGGAGGTGGGAACTGCATCACCTGGAAACGTGGAGTCCAGGGGGCTTTTCAAAGCTCCTCCAGCCCAGTTGCTCCACATCCTTTGGGTGCAGTAGATGTAGTTTCACTGCAGGAGGACCTGCCAGGATCTGGTTGTTGTGGGCCGCTGCATAGGGGAACAGGCTTACCAGGTCCATGGGGCAGGGCTCATTGGCTGGCCCATCCTCCCCAGCTCCCTCAGTCCCAAGACAGGCCATCCAAGGAACCCAAGCCTGCCCAGGCTTCAGGGATATGGTAGCAGCCCAGGTCACTAAGGCCTGAAGGGAACAGAGTCAGCATTCTCTTTTTGTAATTTATATTTTGTAATGGTGTAGAGGTGACTTCAGAGAAGGCAATGGCAACCCACTCCAGTACTCTTGCCTGGAAAATCCCATGGATGGAGGAGCCTGGTGGGCTGCAGTCCATGGGGTCGTGAAGAGTTGGTCACGACTGACGGGACTTAGCAGCAGCAGCAGCAGCAGAGGTGACTTACAATGTTGTAGAGTTTATTTGTTTCAGGTGCACAGCAACATGATTCACTCATGCATAATGATGCATAGTACATGTTCTTTTTTGAGTTCTCTTCCCATATAGTTTATTATGCAGTGTTGATTCGGGGTCCTCATCCTATAGTGGGTTCTTGTTGATTATTTTACAGAGTCGTGTGTGTATGTCCATGTCCACCTTCTCATTTCCTTTGCCCACCACCTTTCCCTTTTGGTAACCATATGGTGCTTCGCTATGTTATGAGGCTGTTTCTTTTTGGTAAAGACGTTCATTTGTATCCATTTTTAGAATCCACCTCTAAGAAACGTCATATGATACTTGTCTTCCTTTGTCTTACTTCACTTAGTGTGTCATCTCTACTTCCTTCCTTGTTGCTGGACATGGCATGATGTTCCCCTTTTTACGGCTGAGCTGTAACTGCTCTGTGTGCCTGTATGCATCTTGTTTACCCATTCATCTGTGCTTACCCACTCAGGCTTCATCCATGTATTGGCTATTGTACATAATGCTGCCATGAACATTGGGTGCATCTGTCTTTTAAAATTATGGTTTCTTTAGATGTGTGCCCAGGACTGGGATTGCTGGGTCCTATGGTACTTCACTCTTTTTTTAATGACCCTTTGTCCTGTTCTCCTTCGTGGATTTAGTGACTTTCATTCCAATCAACAGGGAGGAGGGTTCTTTTCCCTCCATTCCCTTTCCAGGATTTATTGTCATAGATTTTCTATGCTGACCATGCTGACGTGTGTGAGGTGATGCCACTTCTGATTCGCAGTTCTCTAATACTTATAGATACCTTCATGGCCATCTCTATGATTTCTTTGGAGAAAGGTCCATTTAAATCTTGTGCCCTTATTTGACTGGGTTGTTTCTTCGATATTGAGGTGCATAAGCAGTTTGTATGTTTTCGTGAGAAATTCCTCTTGGGTGTCTCCGTTTGCACATATTACTTTCATTATGGGGTTTGTCTTTTTGTTGTGTTTATGGTTTTCTCTGCTGTGCTAGTACTTTTAAGGGGAGTTAGGTCCCATTTATTTTTATTTTTTTCATTTATTTATTTTTGTTTTATTTTTCATGATTCTAAGAAGTAGATCAAAGAAAAACTTGCTGCAGTTTATGTCAAAGTGTGTTCTGCTTTTTCCCTTAAGAGTTTCATATTATCTGTCCTTTTATTTAGGTCTTTAATCTATTTGGAGTTTTTGCTGTTAGGGAGTATTCTAATTTCATTCTCATGACCATTTCTTAAAAACCCTGCACACTGTTCTTCATATGACTGCTACGAATCTACCTTTTCACTAAGTGTGGGAGGGTTCTCTTTTTCTCACACTTTCTCCAGCACTTATTGTTTGTCAACTTTTGGACAATGGCCATTGTTAACCATGTGAGGAAATACCTCATTGTAGTTTTGATTTGCATGTCTCTAATATTTAGTGATGTGGACATCTTTTCACGTGATTCTTTTAAAGGGTGTGAGTTAAACTTACCTCTTGAAATTGACCACTTGAATGCCTGCATTGTTTTGAGGTGTTTTTTTCTTTTTTTTCCAGTGACACCTAGGACATTTCTTGAAGGCAGGTATTTTTTACCTTCAGCCCCTTGATCCTTGTGCATATGAAATACCCAGGAGTACTGCTTTTCATGGTGTTGTTACATTAGATGGCCACAAGGGAGCAGCAGTTCTTCATGTCCCACTCTTCTTTTTTTTCCCTGTAATTTCCTTGTTATTTTATGTTGGAATATTGTTAATTTCTGATGTGTTTGTTTCAGTTGTACAGATACATGATTCAGTTATGCATAGATGTTTATTCTCTTTGGGTTCATTTCCACATATAGGTGGTTACAGTGTGCTCATCGACTTTCTTATGCTATTCAGCAGTTACTTTTTAATCATCTATTTGATATATATTACTGTGTATGTGTTAATTCCAAACTCTTAATTTCTCCCACTAGTTTCTGAAGGATGGAGGCTCTGCAGAGGGCAACAGGCACTCCAGGCTCATTGTGGAGGTACACTGCCTGCTACATCCTCGCAGCTCCCTCAGCCCCAGGACACTCCAGCCTTGGTACCGAAGCCAGTCAGGCTCCAGGGATGTGACATCAGCTCAGGTAACTACGGCCTGAGGGGGATAGAATCAACATTTCTTTTCCCATATTTTTCTGTTTTTACCCTATAATTTGAACAGGAGTGAATTACAATCTTGTGGGGTTTTCTACTCTTTTTTTCTTTTCGATCTACTGCATCTTGATTTTCTTGGTGACCAGGAGTTTCTTTTCTAAATCTGTGAGGCTGTGTCTCTTTGGGAAAGAACTTCATTCGTATCCATTTTTAGGTTACACCTACAGGTGATATCGCATGATACTTGTCTCCCTTACTTCACTTGGAATGATCATCCCTACTTTATTTCCTGTGGCTGGACTTGGCATTATTTCCTACTTCCTTATCACTGAGAAATATTGCATTGTGTACCTGTGCCCCATCCTCTGTTTCCATTCGTCTGTAATTTCTACATTTAGCTTCCTTCCTAGACTTGACTATTGTACCTTGTTGGGCTGAGATTGCAGGGGTTTCTTTGTCTTTTAAATGTTTAAAATTTTTTCTCTGGGTTTATTCCCAGCGATGGGACTGCTGGATCCTAAGGTACTTGTGTTGCAGTGAAAAGGGATAAAAAAGAGAGAAATGGTTTTTCTCTTTCCCCTTCCTGAGAACAAAGAAAATAAAGAAAACAATGAGCAGAACTGAATATTCCTTTTTTTTTTTTTTTCTTTTAGCCATTCCTGGCTCTGCATGTCTGTAACTAAGTTTGCTTTCTTGCCCTCTAACTCCGCAGGAGCTGCACCTTGCACCCATTTAAAGTCTCCTCTATACTGGGAACAATTAAATCATTCTATGGATAATCAGTCTAATAACACTAGAAAACTAGGCTGGGTGCCTTATGGACAATGCCAGTATATAGTTTCTCTAAAAAATAAGAATTTGTATGGAACAAACTAAGTCAGATGACTTAGGTATATATTGGGGTATACATCTGGTCCCATCACTTCATGGCAAATAGATGGGGAAACAGTGGAAACAGTGGCAGACTTTATTTTGAGGGGGGCTCCAAAATCACTGCAGATGGTGACCGCAGCTGTGAAATTAAAAGATGCTTGCTCCTGGGGAGAAAAGTTATGACAAACCTGCTGCTGCTGCTGCTGCTGCTAAGTTGCTTCAGTCGTGTCTGACTCTGTGCGACCCCATAGACGGCAGCCCACCAGGCTCCCCCGTCCCTGGGATTCTCCAGGCAAGAACACTGGAGTGGGTTGCCATTTCCTTCTCCAATGCATGAAAGTGAAAAAATAAAGTGAAGTCGCTCAGTTGTATCCAACTCCTAGCGAGCCCATGGAAGCCAGCCTACAGGGCTCCTCCATCCATGGGATTTTCCAGGCAAGAGTACTGGAGTGGGGTGCCATTGCCTTCTCTGTATGACAAACCTAGACAGCATATTAAAAAGCAGAGACATTACTTTGCCAACAAAGGTCTGTCTAGTCAAAGCTATGGTTTTTCCAGTAGTCATGTATGAATATGAGAGTTGGACTATAAAGAAAGCTGAGTGCCAAAGAAATGATGCTTTTGAACTGTGGTGTTGAAGAAGACTTTTGAGAGTCTCTTGGACTGCAAGGAGATCCAACCAGTCCATCTTAAAGGAAATCAGTTATGAATATTCATTGGAAGGACTGATGTTGAAGCTGAAACTCCAATACTTTGGCCACCTGATGTGAAGAACTGACTCATTTGAAAAGACCCTGATGCTGGGAAAGACTGAAGGCAAGAGGAGACGGGGATGACAGAGGATGAGATAGTTGGATGGCATCACCGACTCAATGGACATGAGTTTGAATAAACTCTGGGAGTTGGCAATGGACAGGGAGGCCTACCCTCTTAGTCCGACGTGACTAACTGAACTGAACTGAACTGAACTGACGTTGGATGGCCGCCAGAGGGCACTCTTGACCTGCTGACTGTCCAAGCAGTACACCAGGTAGTCACTGGGACTCCAGGACATTCAGGTAAGTTTCCATACAGACTCCTTGCTTCTAATAGCACCGACCCTACCCTCAAGATTTTGCACAAACGGACAGGGACAACGTAGGGTATTTGTGGCCCAACCACTCAGAAAAAATGAGCAGAAAGCAGCCCTGCTAGCAGCAGCATTGAGGAGCTTAGATCCAGCGAAACAGACTGTTCCCTTGTGGAAAGGGGAAACTAAGAAGAGACCACCACTATGCTACGACCAGTGCACCCATTGCAAAGAGACTGGACACTGGAGGAATGAGCGCCCCCATTGCACAGGGACATCTAAAGGGTCGAAGAAGTTCAGTCAACCCAACAAAGAAAGGTACCACCTGAGATGGCTGTCCAAAACCTTATCCACTTGGCTGGAGCAGTATCAGACTAGGGAAGACCGGACTTCCTGATCCTGGGCGTCTGGGAGCCCAAGGTCACGATGAAAGTAGGGGGCCAATCAATGAATTTTATGGTGGATATCAGAGCTGAGCACTCCGTGGTAACCACACCTGTGGCTCCCCTCACAGGCCAAATAGCAACTATTGTTGGGGCCATAGGGGACTTGACAGCCCTCTCATTTTGCAAGGCCGGTTTGTGTCAGCAAGGGGGCCATCTGATGACTCATGAATTTCTGTACTTACCAGAATACCCCATTCCCCTGCTGGGTAGAGACTTACTGACAAAACTGGGGGCACAAATCACCTTTACCCCCCAGAAAGCCTGCGAGCCTCACCTTGGGGAGCCAATTGGCTCTGATGATGGCCGTGACCATGCCCAGGGAAGATGAATGGCATCTCTACTCCTCAGGGAAGGAACAAATAAATCCCCCCAGACTGCTAAAAGAATTCCCTGATGTTTGGGCAGAGAAGGGGCCCCCAGGTTTGGCCAAAAACCATGCCCTCATTGTGGAGAACCTGAGGCCAGGAGCCACTCCTGTTAGATAAAAACAATATCCATTACCATGGGAGGCATGCCTGGGAATTTGGGACTACATCCAGCGCCTACAAGATGCCGAGATCCTAATCGAATGTCAGTCTCCCTGGAACACTCCGTTCTTACCTGTCAAAAAGTCTGGAGGGAATGACTACAGCCCCATCCAGGACCTCCACACCGTCAACAGTGAAGTGATCACCATCCATCCAGTGGTCCCTATTCTCTCCTGAGTCTCTTACCCAGGTAAGCTGGTTCACCTGCTTCGATCTCAAGGACGCATTCTTCTGCCTCCGGCTGTCACCAGCCAACCAGCCATTGTTTGCCTTTGAATGGGAGACCCACACTGGGAGAAAGACACAGCGTACGTGGACTCCAGTGCCTCAAGGCTTCAAAAACTCACCTACCCTGTTTGGTGAAGCCCTAAGTGTGGACCTTGCTGCCTTTCCCGGAGAAACTTTAAACTGCACCCTACTCCAGTTCATGGATGGCCTGTTGCTAGCCAGCCCCACCCAAGGGGACTGCAGGAGAGGCACCAAAGCCCTGTTGGCTCCACTCTCCACCACAGGGTGCAAGGTGTCATGGAAAAAGGCTCAGCTCTGCAGACAGGAGGTCAAATACCTGGGGTCTGTCATCACAAAAGGGCATCAGGTGCTTGGACATGAGAGGAAGCAAGCCATCTGTTCAATACCTCGGCTGAACACTAAGAAAGAAGTCTGTGAGTTCCTTGTGGCTGCTGGATTCTGCCGGATCTGGATACTGGGTTTCTCTGAAATTGCCAAGCCTTTGTTTAAAGCCACAGCAGGATCTGGTAAGGACCCCGTGGAGTGGGGGCCTGAACAGAAAAAGGCCTTCGAGGAGATAAAGAGACTCTTGACCAGTGCTCCAGCATTAGGGCTGCCAGATGTGACACGGGACTTGGACCTCTTTGTGCATGAGAAAAATCACACTGCCCTGGGGGTCCTCACACAGACAGTTGGGCTGTGGCAGCGCCCAGCTCCATATCTGTCCAAACGACTGATTCAGTGGCTGTGGGTTGGACGACATGCCTCCAGGCATTAGCTGCAACTGTGGTTTTGGTCAGAGAAGCAGATCAGCTTACTCTAGGACAAAATATAAATGTAAAGGTTCCCCATGCTGTTACTGCCCTGAAGGACAGCCAGGGGCATAAGTGGTTGACCAACTCCAGGATGGCTCCCTATCAAGGACTGCTTTGTGAAAACCATGGGTCCAACTCGAGACTATGTGCACGCTGAACCCACCACCTTTTTACCTATGGAATCAGAAACCCCTGGTCATAACTGTGAGGAGGTCATGGATGAGATTTACTTGAGCAGGCTGGACCTGACAGACATTCCCCTCCAGAACCCGGAGCTGGAACTGTTCACTGATGGAAGCAGTTTCGTCCAAGACGGGCAGCACAAAGCAGGCTATGCCATAACAACTGACGAGAGAGTGAAGACTGAGGCCTTGCCACAGGGTGGTCAGCACAACGGGCTGAGCTACGGGCACTTGCCCAGGTGCTAAGGCACACTGAAGGGAAACGAGTCAACATCTATACTGATTCAAGGTATGCCTTTGCTACTTTACATGTACATGAAGCCATTTATAAAGAAAGGGGACTATTGACAGCAGGGGGAAAGGAGATTAAAAACAAAAAGGAAATCCTTCAGCTGTTCGAAGCAGTCTGGAAGCCTTTCCAAGTGGCAGTCATCCATTTTAAAGACCATCAGCGAGGAACTGATCCGATCAGCAAAGGAAATCGGTTGGCTGACCAGGCAGCCAAGGAGGCGGTGACCCAACCGAGCCCCACAGTGGGCCCTGAGTCAATCTTTAAGGTCCACTTGATGCCAGAATTGCCTCTGTCCCCGAGATACACCAAGGAAGAAGATTAATGGACTCTAAATGAGAGAAGAATAAAAGAAAAAGAGGGCTGGAGGAAGCTCCCAGACCAAAGACCCTTTGTCTCCAGCAATATAGCAATCCAGCTGGTAAAACAACATCATGAGACAACTCATTTAGGAAAAACTGTGCTGGAGAGTATACTGAGCTGCTACTATTTCATTCCTAAGCTCCCAACCCTGTGTGCCCAGATCATTGCAAGATGTGTGACTTGTGCACAGAACAATGCCAGCGAATTTGGCACCCCAACTTGGGGTCTTGGCACAATGGTGCAGACCATTGTGACACTGCCCTTTGAAGATCAAAAGTGGACTTTACTGAAGTCAAGCCCTATAGGGGCTGTAAGTATTTACTTGTGGTAGTCTGCACCTACTCAGAATGGGCTGAAGCCTACCCCACTTGCACTGAACGGGCACAAGAAGTGGCCAAGGCCTTACTAAGAGACATAATCCTGAGACATGCATAGCCTCTCTCCATAGGGTCTGACAATGGGCCAGCTTTTGTGTCTGAGATAATCCAAACTTTATCCAGGACAAATGGGAATCAAATGGAAGCTTCACACTGCTTATAGGCCACAGAGCTCAGGGAAAGTTGAATACATGAATTGGACCCTCAAGACTACATTAGATAAACTCTGTCAGGAGACCCAGTTATCTTGGGTCGACATGTACCCCTTTTCTTTACTCTGAGCCCGATGCACCCCGAGGTCCTCAGGCTGTTCTCCCTTTGAGATCTTATGTGGAAGGATGCCCCCAGTGATAGGAAAACTCAAGGGAAACCCCCAACAACTAGGTGGCCTGGAGATGTCCCAACACCTCCAGGCCCTGGGAAAAGTCTTCCACCACATCGCCTGAGAAACCTTAAAAAGGACACCCATTCCTTTGGGCAACTGGTTTCATCCCTCTCGGCCGGGAGATGAAATATGGGTTAAAGACTGGAAAGAGGAACCACTTCAGCCAGTTTGGACAGGCCCTCACACGGTCATCCTGGCAACCCCTACTGCTGTTAAAGTTACAGGTGTCATCCCTTGGATCCACCACACCAGAGTCAAGAAGACAGTGGCTTCCTGTAATGAGGACACCTGGAAAACAGTTTGGGACCCTGAGAATCCCCTCAAGGTCTGGTTCCAAAAACAACGGCCCTCACCCACAAAAGACACTGAACCCAGCTCTAGTCACTCCGGAAGCTGACTAGTCCATGAACGGCAGAAGCTTGAGGATTCTTCAGCCTTGCTCCAGCCACACTCTGGCAGTTGGCTGGTCAATGCACGGTGGAAGCTTGAGGATCCGGCTATCAAAATATCAATGGATTTTCATTGTCAACCCTGGACTCTATCCCTGATTGGTATTATTGCTATGCTCTTCACTACCGGACTAGCTTCAGTCACACCCTAGGACTAGGATCTGGGTCAGAAGCTGTGGTTCTGTTGTCTATTATCTCACTGTAGTGAAAAGCCTCATTCTTATTAGATATCTCTTAAGATCGATTCTCCCTACTAACTAAATTGCTCACAGTATAGCTCTCCCCCCTTCACGATAGGCTCAGTTGCTATAGCCGTGACACCCCTAAGATGGGGAGAAAGCCTTTTGCTAGTGTTCAGTTATCTGTTATGTGCAGGCTGCTTTGCAGCCTTTTGGTGTCCCTTGCTCTAACAGGTGGTGCCATTCCTTATCCATCACACACCTGTCAACATTACAGTCAACCCTTGAAAAATCACTTACTCAACCATCAGCTAGAACAATGTATAGATAGCCAATCCTATAGGCCAATCACCTACTGCCTCCATAACCATTCGATGTATATCCAGGGGCCTGGGTGAAAAAATGTTTTCCAGTTATGCCCCCAGCTGCCACTACCTTTCCGCCACCAGAGGATCCAAACCCCAGGCAGTATCTCGACACCATGGCATTGCCATCAGGCCCCTGTGCCTCCGTCCACCCCCAAATGCCACGCAGATGTTACAACCCAGAACAGGTGTCTGTCTGCCAAATAAATGGAAAAAACCTACTGGACAGGGACAATAATGCAGACAAATGAAATCACGGACGAACTTTGCCCTAAAAAATCAGGCTCTGCCTGTTGGCAGCAAGACCCAGGTTACACAGTTAAACCCCCCTTAGACCCCCGTCTGTACTAGGTTCTCAAGAAACTCATCGCCTTCTTAATGACACCAACCCCCAGTTGGCCAGGGATTGCTTGTTTTGCTTAGGCGCTCCACAGTACTTAGCTACACCCGTACCATTAAATAGTGCAAGAACCATGGGAACTCCTGTAGATCCACCCTTACAAGGGCCAGTCTTAAGGGCAACTGAGTTAACTCAAAAGGCTCCAGAATGCTTTACAAATGATGGAGGAACTGAACCTGTAGGCAATTTAGCCAGGGACAAATGTAATCAAACTTTAATTGATGAGCGGCCCACTCATCCCCCCACAAACGCAATATGGGGCCGCCCCCACCGAGGCCTTTTCTTTGTTTGTGGGACAGATGCCTGCTTACGTCTACCAGTTAACTGGATGGGTAGCTGCACCTTAGCTCTCCTCACTCCCCAGATGAATATTGTCCCTAACAACCAGACTCTCACATCCGTACCTCTGGCAGCACATATGCAGTAGTCAAAAAGAGCCGTCCAGTTTATACCCCTACTAGTTGGTCTAGGAATCACGGCTGGGGTAGGTAGGGGAATAGGAAGAATTGCTTCATCAGCCACCTTAACCATACACTATCCAAACACTTCACAGATGACACTGAGAGAGTAGCCAAATCCTTAGTGGCCTTACAGGACCAACTAGATTTCCTGGCAGAGGTGGTTTTACAGAATAAGAGAGGGCTAGGCCTACTGACAGCCGAAAAGGGAGGACTCTGCCTCTTCTTGAACGAAGAATGCTACTTTTATGTAAACCAATCAGGAATAGCCAGGGATATGGCTCAACAACTAAGGGAATGAATCATAAAAAAGAGCGAGAAACCGGTAAATTCCTTGGGTAACTGGAACAATATCTGTAGCTGGGCATCGTGGCTTCTCCCTTTAGCCTGTCCTCTCATGTTCTTTGCAGTGCTCTTGTTTGGCCCTTGTATTCTCAGTCCAATCACCCAATCACCTCTCAGATTGAATCCATAAAGTTACAAATGGTAATAGCTCAATATATAGCCCCCTAAAAGACGGGGAGCTCTAAATGTCCTACCAAAACATGAGATGATGCTTTCTACGAGTGATAGAAGCATCAAAAGGGGGGAATGAAAAGGAAAAGTTAAAATTTTTACATAACCTCCTGTTCGTTCTGCCTCTGTAAGTCAGCTTGCTCCTTGTAAAGTCTAGATCACGTAGGTCTCAGAAAGCAGGGACTCAGAATACTAGGAGCTGGAGCTTGTCTCACTCACCCTCGTCCTACCATTTGCAATCACCCTGGCCCCGGCAAACCCTCTTGATCATGCTTGTCCGTGTATAAAAACTCTGTAACCCTTTGTGTGGGGCCCAGAGCTTGGAGTGGTAACTCCTCTGGGCCCACCGGCGTAATAAACCTGAGTTCTCCAACTCTTCAAGTCTGATGCTTAGTTTCTCGAGTACTGGTTTCTGCAACATTTCGTGATGCTGAGCATCTTTTCATGTGCCTATCTGCTATCTGTAGGCTTTCCTCAGAGAAATATCCATTTTGGTCTTTGGCCCATTTTTTTTTTCTTTGTTTGTATGTATTTTTGATACTGAGTTTCATGAGCTGTTTGTATGTTTTGGAGATGAATTCCTTGTGGGTCTCTTCCTTTGCAAATATTTCTTCCTATTCTGAGGGGTGTCCTTGTCTTTCCTTGAGGGTTTCCTTTTGGTATACAAAAGCTTTTAAGGTTAATTTGGTCCCATTTTCTGATTTGTGATTTATTTTTCATTTTTCTAAGAGGTAGATCCACAAAGAACTTGCTGCATTCATGTCAGATTGTGTCCTGTTTATATTTTTCTCAAGAATTTCATAGTATCCATCCTCACAACTAGGTTTTTAAATATATTTGGAGTTTATTTTCATGTATGGTGTTAAGGAGTATTCTAAACTCATTCTCATTTTCATGGCTGAAGGAAGCTTCACAATGTCCTCCATAGAGGCTGTTACCAATTTACATCCCGAGTGTGGGTGGAGAAGGGTTCCCTTGTCTCCACACCCTCTCCAGCAGTTATTGTTTTTAGTGTTTGGCAATGGCCATTCTGACTGGTGTGATGTGATATCTCGCTGTAGTTTAGATTTGCATTTCTAATAAATAGTTATGTTGACATCTTTTCTTGTGATTATTTTAAAGGATGTGAGTTAAACTTACTTCTTGAAATTGGCTTCAATAATGCCTGCCTTGTTTTGAAGTCTTTTCCAATGACCACCCCTAAGGCATTTCTCCATGCCTTAGGAGGGCAGGTGTTTTTTACTTTGTGAAATGAAAATATCTCCTGCCATATTAATAAACAAGAAATGTCACAGCCATCAGAAATTTCTGGCCTCCAAATGTGAATGCTGCTGCTGCTGCTGCTGCTAAGTCACTTCAGTCGTGTCCGACTCTGTGCGACCCCATAGACGGCAGCCCACCAAGCTCCCCGTCCCTGGGATTCTCCAGGCAAGAACACTGGAGTGGGTTGCCATTTCCTTCTCCAATGCATGAAAGTGAAAAGTGAAAGTGAAGTTGCTCAGTCATATCCGACTCCTAGCGACCCCATGGACTGCAGCCTACCATGCCCCTCGATCCATGGGATTTTCCAGGCAAGAGTACTGGAGTGGGTTGCCATTGCCTTCTCCGCAAATGTGAATGAGGGCTCCCCAAACTGCGATCCAGAGGATGCTGCCACCTGCCACTGTGATTGCTGAGGAGCTGGGGCAATGCAAGAAGCAAGGTGGACTAGGAAACAGGACTGACCCCAGACAGCTGAGGTGCATAGAAAGGAATGAATGCAGTGAGCCCAGAGGCTTGCATCTTCCATACACAGGATGCTAAATTCCTTAACTGTATATCTGATCTTTGCTGTTCAGACTGCCTGCTCCCTTTGTTGCAAATTTGTAAATAGCCTGACTCCTCTTACCTCCTAGGAGCAGTTTTCTCAGAGCTACTGAGATGCTGTCTCCCAGGACTAGAGTTGTAAACATTCTCACTAAGTAAAATAACTTGCTACTTTTAGGTTATGACTGTATTTTTTAGTTGACAACTTCAGTTCAGTTGCTTAGTCGTGTCCAACTCTGCGATCCCATGGACTGCAGCATGCCAGGCCTCCCTGTCCATCAACAACTCCCGGAGTTTACCCAAAGTCATGTCCTTGGAGTCGGTGATGCCATCCAACCATCTCATCCTCTGTCGTCCCCTTCTCCTCCCACCTTCAAACTTTCCCAGCATCAGAATCTTTTCAAAGGAGTCAGGTCTTTACATCAGGTGGCCAAAGTTTTGGAGTTTCAGCTTCAGCATCAGTCCTTCCAATGAATAGTCAGGACTGTTTTCCTTTAGGATGGACTGGTTGAATCTCCTTGCAGTCCAAGGGACTCTCAAGAGTCTTTTCCAACACCACAGTTCAAAAGCATCAATTTTTCAGTGCTCAGCTTTCTTTATAGTCCAACTCTCACATCCATACATGACTACTGGAAAAACCATAGCTTTGACTAGATGGACCTTTGTGGACAAAGTAATGTCTCTGCTTTGCAATATGCTGTCTAGGTTGGTTATAACTTTCCTTCCAAGGAGTAAGCGTCTTTTAATTTCATGGCTGTAGTCACCATCTGCAGTGATTTTGGAGCCCAGAAAAATAAAGTCTGACACTGTTTCCCCATCTATTTGCCATGAAGTGATGGGACCAGATGCCATGATCTTCGTTTTCTGGATGTTGAGCTTTAAGCCAACTTTTTCATTTTCCACTTTCACTTTCATCAAGAGGCTCTTTAGTTCTTCTTCACTTTCTGCCATAAGGGTGGTGTCATCTGTATATCTGAGGTTACTGATATTTCTCCTGGCAATCTTGATTCTAGCTTGTGCTTCATTCAGCCTAGCATTTCTCATGATGTACTCTGCATATAAGTTAAATAAGCAGGGTGACAATATACAGCCTTGACATACTCCTTTCCTGATTTGGAACCAGTCTATTGTTCCATGTCCAGTTCTAACTGTTGCTTCCTGACTTGCATACAGATTTCTCAAGAGGCAGATCAGGTGGTCTGGTATTCCCATCTCTTTCAGAATTTTCCACAGTTAATTGTGATCCACACAGTCAAAGGCTTTGGCATACTCAATAAAGTAGAAATAGATATTTTTCTGGAACTCTCTTGCTTTTTTAATGATCCAGTGGATGTTGGCAATTTAATCTCTGGTTCTTCTGCCTTTTCTAAATCCAGCTTGAACATCTGGAATTTCATGGTTCATGTATTGTTGAAGCCTGTCTTGGAGAATTTTGAGCATTACTTTACTAGCATGTGAGATGAGTGCAATTGTGCAGTAGTTTGAACATTCTTTGCCACTGCCTTTCTTTGGGATTGGAATGAAAACTGACCTTTTCCAGTCCTATGGCCACTGCTGAGTTTTCCAAATTTGCTGGCATATTGAGTGCAGCACTTTCACAGCATCATCTTTCAGGATTTGAAATAGCTCAACTGGAATTCCATCACCTCCACTAGCTTTGTTTGTAGTGATGCTTCCTAAGGCCCACTTGACTTCACATTCCAGGACGTCTGGCTCTAGGTGAGTGATCACGCCATCATGATTTTCTGGGTCATGAAGCTCTTTTTTGTACAGTTCTTCTGTGTATTCTTGCCACCTCTTCTTACTATTTTCTGCTTTTGTTAGGTCCATACTGTTTCTGTCCTTTATTGAGCCCATCTTTGCATGAAATGGTCCCTTGGTATTTCTAATTTTCTTGACGAGATCTCTAGTCTTTCCCATTTTGTTGTTTTCCTCTGTTTCTTTGCACTGATCACTGAGGAAGGCTTTCTTATCTCTCCTTGCTATTCTTTGGAAATCTGTATTCAAATGGGTATATCTTTCCTTTTTTCCTTTGGCTTTAGCTTCTCTTCTTTTCACAGCTCTTTGTAAGGCCTCCTTGGACAGCCATTTTGCTTTTTTGCATTTATTTTCCATGGGGATGGTCTTGAGCCCTGTCTCCTGTATAATGTCTCGAACCTCCGTCCATAGTTCTATCAGATCTATCTATAGATCTATCTATAGATCTATCTATCTATCTATCTATCTATCACTCTGTCTATCAGATCTAGTCCCTTAAATCTATTTCTCACTTCCACTGTATAATCGCAAGGGATTTGACTTAGGTCGTACTTGAATGGTCTCGTGGTTTTCCCTACTTTCTTCAATTTCAGTCTGAATTTGGCAATAAGGAGTTCATGATCTGAGCCACAGTCAGCTCTTGGTCTTGTTTTTGCTAACTTATAGAGCTTCTCCGTCTTTGGCTGCAAAGAATATAATCAATCTGATTTCGGTGTTGTCCATCTGGTGATGTCCATGTGTGCAGTACAGACCTTGAATCCTTGTGAATGCGCTTCTGTGCAGCTCTTCATGGTGTTGTTACAGAAAATGGCCACAAGGTGGAAGCACTTTCCAATACCGCACTCTTTTTTTTTTTTAAAACTGTAATTTCCTTGTTATTTTCTATTGGAATATAATTGACTTATAATGTTGTGTTTGTTTCAGATGTAGAGGAACTCGATTCAATTATATTAATACATAGACATTTATCTATTCTCTCTTGGTTTCTCTTTCACATATAGATGATCACAGTGTGTTCAATAAACTTCCCTATGCTATTCAGTAAGTACTTTTTGATCATCTATTTGATATATATTTATGTGTGTGTGTGTGTGTGTGTGTGTGTGTATTTAAAGAAAGAAAGTGAAGTCGCTTAGTTGTGTCTGACTCTTTGGGACCCCATGAGCTGTACCAGGCTCCTCTGTCCATGGGATTTTCCAGGCAATAGTCCTGGAGTGGATTGCCATTTCCTTCTCCAGGGGATCTACCCAACCCAGGGATCGAACCTGGCTCTCCCAAATTGTAGACAGATGCGTTACCGTCTGAGCCACCAGGGAAGTAAACAATATATATTTCAGATCAGATCATTCAGTCACTCAGGCGTGTCCGACTCTTTGCGACCCCATGAATCGCAGCATGCCAGGCCTCCCTGTCCATCACCAACTCCCGGAGTTCACTCAGACTCACGTCCATTGAGTCAGTGATGCCATCCAGCCATCTCATCCTCTGTCATCCCCTTCTCCTCCTGCCCCCAATCCCTCCCAGCATCAGAGTCTTTTCCAATGAGTCAACTCTTCGCAAGAGGTGGCCAAAGTACTGGAGTTTCAGCTTTAGCATCATTCCTTCCAAAGAAATCCCAGGGCTGATCTCCTTCAGAATGGACTGGTTGGATCTCCTTGCAGTCCAAGGGACTCTCAAGAGTCTTCTCCAACACCACAGTTGAAAAGCATCAATTCTTCGGCGCTCAGCCTTCTTCACAGTCCAACTCTCACATCCATACATGACCACAGGAAAAACCATAGCCTTGACTAGACGAAGCTTTGTTAGCAAAGTAATGTCTCTGCTTTTGAATATGCTGTCTAGGTTGGTCATAACTTTCCTTCCAAGGAGTAAGCGTCTTTTAATTTCATGGCTGCAGTCACCATCTGCAGTGATTTTGGAGCCCAGAAAAATAAAGTCTGACACTGTTTCCCCATCAATTTCCCATGAAGTGATGGGACTGGATGCCATGATCTTCGTTTTCTGAATGTTGAGCTTTAAGCCAACTTTTTCATTTTCCACTTTCACTTTCATCAAGAGGCTTTTCAGTTCCTCTTCACTTTCTGCCATAAGGGTGGTGTCATCTGCATATCTGAGGTTATTGATATTTCTCCGAGCAATCTTGATTCCAGCTTGTGTTTCTTCCAGTCCAGCGTTTCTCATGATGTACTCTGCATATAAGTTAAATAAACAGGGTGACAATTCCAATCCCTTAAATTATCCCGCGTGTATCTGGAAGGCAACAGGCACTCCAGGTTCATTGTGGAGGCACACTGCCTCCCACATGCTCCCAGCTCCCTCAGCTCCAGGACATTTCAGCCTTGGGACTCAAGCAATCAGGCTCCAGGGATGTGACACGAGCCCAGGTCACTATGTCCTGAGGGAAATTGAGTCAGCATTTCTATTTTGCTTTTGTTGTTTGCATCTCATCATTTGATCTGGAGTATATAGGTGAATTACAGTCTTGTGGGTTTTTTTTTTTTTTTCTTTCTACCACAACTAGTTTCACTTCTATTAATACATAATCAGGGGTTTTCTCCCCCATATAGGTTATTATAGACTGTGGAATAAGTGTCCTTGTTTTATACAGTGGGTCCTGGTCATTCATTTTATAAATAGTAGTGTGCATATATTAGTCTGCAGCAACTCTGAAGAAACTCATTTCTTCATGCTCCACATCTTTATATCTTGGTGATTAGAAGTTTCTTTTCTAAGTCTGTGAGGTTCTGTCTCCAGGCAAGAAGTTCGATTGTATCCATCTTGAGATTACACCAAATGGTATGGACCTAACAGAAGCAGAAAATAGTAAGAAGAGGTGGCAAGAATACACAGAAGAACTGTACAAAAAAGATCTTCACGACCCAGATAATCATGATGGTGTGATCACTCATCTAGAGCCAGACATCATGGAATGTGAAGTCAAGTGGGCCTTAGAAAGCATCACTACAAACAAAGCTAGTGGAGGTGACGGAATTCCAGTTGAGCTATTTCAAATCCTGAAAGATGATGCTGTGAAAGTGCTGCACTCAATATGCCAGCAAATTTGGAAAACTCAGCAGTGGCCACAGGACTGGAAAAGGTCAGTTTTCATTCCAATCCCAAAGAAAGGCAATGCCAAAGAATGCTCAAACTACCACACAATTTCACTCATCTCATCTCAGATCAGATCAGATCAGTTGCTCAGTCGTGTCTGACTCTTTGCGGCCCCATGAATCGCAGCACGCCAGGCCTCCCTGTCCATCACCAACTCCCAGAGTTCACTCAGACTCACGTTCATTGATTCGGTGATGCCATCCAGCCATCTCATCCTCTGTCGTCCCCTTCTCCTTCTGCCCCCAATCCCTCCCAGCATTAGAGTCTTTTCCAATGAGTCAACTCTTCGCAAGAGGTGGCCAAAGTACTGGAGTTTCAGCTTTAGCATCATTCCTTCCAAAGAAATCCCAGGGCTGATCTCCTTCAGAATGGACTGGTTGGATCTCCTTGCAGTCCAAGGGACTCTCAAGAGTCTTCTCCAACACCACAGTTCAAAAGCATCAATTCTTTGGCACTCAGCCTTCTTCACAGTCCAACTCTCACATCCATACATGACCACAGGAAAAACCATAGCCTTGAGTAGACGAACCTTTGTTGGCAAAGTAATGTCTCTGCTTTTGAATATGCTGTCTAGGTTGGTCATAACTTTCCTTCCAAGGAGTAAGCATCTTTTAATTTCATGGCTGCAGTCACCATCTGCAGTGATTTTTGGAGCCCCCAAAAATAAAGTCTGACACTATTTCCACTGTTTCCCCATCTATTTCCCATGAAGTGATGGGACCGGATGCCATGATCTTTGTTTTCTGAATGTAGAGCTTTAAGCCAACTTTTTCACTCTCCACTTTCACTTTCATCAGGAGGCTTTTCAGTTCCTCTTCACTTTCTGCCATAAGGGTGGTGTCATCTGCATATCTGAGGTTATTGATATTTCTTCCAGCAATCTTGATGCCAGCTTGTGTTTCTTCCAGTCCAGCGTTTCTCAAGATGTACTCTGCATATAAGTTAAATAAACAGGGTGACAATATACAGCCTTGACGTCCTCCTTTTCCTATTTGGAACCAGTCTCTTGTTCCATGTCCAGTTCTAACTGTTGCTTCCTGACCTGCATACAGATTTCTCAAGAGGCAGATCAGGTGATCTGGTATTCCCATCTCTTGAAGAATTTTCCACAGTTTATTGTGATCCACACAGTCAAAGGCTTTGGCATGGTCAATAAAGCAGAAATAGATGTTTTTCTGGAACTCTTTTGCTTTTTCCATGATCCAGCGGATGTTGGTTCCTCTGCCTTTTCTAAAACCAGCTTGAACATCAGGAAGTTCATGGTTCACATATTGCTGAAGCCTGGCTTGGAGAATTTTGAGCATTACTTTACTAGCGTGTGAGATGAGTGGAATTGTGAGGTAGTTTGAGCATTCTTTGGCATTGCCTTTCTTTGGGATTGGAATGAAAACTGACCTTTTCCAGTCCTGTGGCCACTGCTGAGTTTTCCAAACTTGCTGGCATATTGAATGCAGCACTTTCACAGCATCATCTTTCAGGATTTGGAATAGCTCAACTGGAATTCCATCACCTCCACTAGCTTTGTTCGTAGTGATGCTTTCTAAGGCCCACTTGACTTCACATTCCAAGATGTCTGGCTCTAGATGAGTGATCACACCATCATGATTATCTGGGTCGTGAAGCTCTTTTTTGTACAGTTCTTCTGTGTATTCTTACCATATCTTCTTAATATCTTCTGCTTTTGTTAGGTCCATACCATTTCTGTCCTTTATCAAGCCCATCTTTGCATGAAATGTTCCTTTGGTATCTCTGATTTTCTTGAAGAGATCTCTAGTCTTTGCCATTCTGTTGTTTTCCTCTATTTCTTTGCATTGATTGCTGAAGAAGGCTTTCTCATCTCTTCTTGCTATTCTTTGGAACTCTGCATTCAGATGTTTATATCTTTCCTTTTCTCCTTTGCTTTTCACGTCTCTTCTTTTCACAGCTCTTTGTAAGGCCTCCTTGGACAGCCATTTTGCTTTTTCACATTTCTTTTCCATGGGGATGATCTTGATCCCTGTCTCCTGTACAATGTCACAAACCTCATTCCATAGTTCATCAGGCAGTCTATCTATCAGATCTAGGCCCTTAAATCTATTTCTCACTTCCACTGTATAATCATAAGGGATTTGATTTAGGTCATACCTGAATGGTCTCGTGGTTTTCCCTACTTTCTTCAATTTAAGTCTGAATTTGGCAATAAGGAGTTCATGGTCTGAGCCACAGTCAGCTCCTGGTCTTGTTTTTGCTGACTGTATAGAGCTTCTCCATCTTTGGCTGCACAGAATCTAATCAATCTGATTTCATAAGAGAAACCCAAGTAAGACGGTAGGTGTTGTAAGAGGTCATCAAAGGGCAAACACACTGAAACCATACTCACAGAAAACTAGTCAATCTAATCACACTAGGACCACAGCCTTGTCTAACTCAATGAAACTAAGCCATGCCCGTGGGGCAACCCAAGATGGGCGGGTCATGGTGGAGAGATCTGACAGAATGTGGTCCACTGGAGAAGGGAATGGCAAACCACTTCAGTATTCTTGCCTTGAGAACCCCATGAACAGTATGAAAAGGCAAAATGATAGGATACTGAAAGAGAAACTCCCCAGGTCAGTAGGTGCCCAATCTGCTAGTGGCCATCAGTGGAGAAATAACCCCAGAAAGAATGAAGGGATGGAGCCAAAGCAAAAAGAATACCCAGCTGTGGATGTGACTGGTTATAGAAGCAAGATCCAATGCTGTAAAGAGCAATATTGCATAGGAACCTGGAATGTCAGGTCCATGAATCAAGGCAAATTGGAAGTGGTCAAACAAGAGATGGCAAGAGTGAATGTCGACATTCTAGGAATCAGTGAACTGAAATGGACTGGAATGGGTGAATTTAACTTAGATGACCATTATATCTACTACTGCAGGCAGGAATCCCTCAGAAGAAATGGAGTAGCCATCATGGTCAATAAAAGAGTCCAAAATGCAGTACTTGGATTCAATCTCAAAAATGACAGAATGATCTCTGTTCGTTTCCAAGGCAAATCATTCAATATCACAGTAATCCAAGTCTATGCTCCAACCAGTAATGCTGAAGAAGCTGAAGTTGAACGGTTCTATGAAGACCTACAAGACCTTTTAGAACTAACACCCAAAAAAGATGTCCTTTTCATTATAGGGGACTGGAATGCAAAAGTAGGAAGTCAAGAAACACCTGGAGTAACAGGCAAATTTGGCCTTGGAATACGGAATGAAGCAGGGCAAAGACTAGTAGAATTTTGCCAAGAAAATGCACTGGTCATAGAAAACACATAGCACTCATCTCACAAGCTAGTAAAGTAATGCTCAAAATCCTCCAAGTCAGGCTTCAGCAATACATGAACTATGAGCTTCCTGATGTTCAAGCTGGCTTTAGAAAAGGCAGAGGAACCAGAGATTAAATTGCCAACATCCGTTGGATCATGGAAAAAGCAAGAGAGTTCCAGAAAAACATCTATTTCTGCTTTATTGACTATGCCAAAGCCTTTGACTGTGTGGATCACAATAAACTGTGGAAAATTCTGAAAGAGATGGGAATACCAGACCACCTGATCTGCCTCTTGAGAAATTTGTATGCAGGTCAGGAAGCAACAGTTAGAACTGGACATGACAACAGACTGGTTCCAAATAGGAAAAGGAGGACGTCAAGGCTGTGTATTATCACCCTGCTTATTTAACTTATATGCAGAATACATCATGAGAAACGCTGGACTGGAAGAAACACAAGCTGGAATCAAGATTGCCGGGAAAAATATCAATAACCTCAGATATGCAGATGACACCACCCTTAAGGCAGAAAGTGAAGAGGAACTAAAGAGCCTCCTGATGAAAGTGAAAGTGGAGAGTGAAAAAGTTGGCTTAAAGCTCAACATTCAGAAAATGAAGATCATGGCATCCAGTCCTATCACTTCATGGGAAATAGATGGGGAAACAGTGGAAACAGTGTCAGACTTTATTTTGGGGGGCTCCAAAAATCACTGCAGATGGTGACTGCAGCCATGAAATTAAAAGATGCTTACTCCTTGGAAGGAAAGTTATGACCAACCTAGACAGCATATTCAAAAGCAGAGACATTACTTTGCTAACAAAGCTTCGTCTAGTCAAGGCTATGGTTTTTCCTGTGGTCATGTATGGATGTGAGAGTTGGACTGTGAAGAAGGCTGAGCGCCGAAGAATTGATGCTTTTCAACTGTGGTGTTGGAGAAGACTCTTGAGAGTCCCTTGGACTGCAAGGAGATCCAACCAGTCCATTCTGAAGGAGATCAGCCCTGGGATTTCTTTGGAAGGAATGATGCTAAAGCTGAAACTCCAGTACTTTGGCCACCTCTTGCGAAGAGTTGACTCATTGGAAAAGACTCTGATGCTGGGAGGGATTGGGGGCAGGAGGAGAAGGGGATGACAGAGGATGAAATGGCTGGATGGCATCACTGACTCGATGGACGTGAGTCTGAGTGAACCCCGGGAGTTGGTGATGGACAGGGAGGCCTGGCGTGCTGCGTCATGGGGTCGCAAAGAGTCGGACACGACTGAGCGACTGAACTGAACTGAACTGAGAGGTGATATCATATGATACTGATACTTGTCTCTTCCTGTGTCCCTTACTTCACTTGGAATGATCATCTCTACTTTCCTGTGACCGGCTTTGGCATTTTTCGTGTTTCTTTATGGTTAAGAAATATTGCAGTACATGTATCCCATCATCTGTATCAATTCAACTGTGCTTCTACGATTAGCTTGATTCCAAGTCTTAGCTATTGTACCTTATGGGGTCAAAATCACAAGGTTACCCATCTTTTTTTTTTTTTTTTAATATTTTAGCTGTATTCTCAACCCCGCCTCATTCTAAACATGAGACACAAGCCTGCTCAGGCTCCAGGGATGGGAGAGTAGCCTGAATTAGGGAGGTTGCAGGGAATAAATTAGGCATTAACTTTTTCCTGTTTGATTTCATTAATCTCATGCTGAAGCTATGTTCGAGTAAAGTTGATTTGCAGTTTTGTGCTTGCCATTAGTGTACAACCACCTGATTCAGTTATGACATATATATATAGCGTATCTGTTCCTTTGTGGATTCTTTTGCCATAGAGACTATTGCAGAAGCTCAAGCAAAGTTCCACTTGCTGAACATCGGGTCCTTCTTGAGCATCTATGACAGCTACAGATTTCTGTGAATATATGGAAGGAAGGAAAGAGATCATCTTTTTGAATTATCTATTATACCTACAGAGTTCTGTGTATATGTAAGTTGTTACCTCTGAATTCATCCCTGCCCTTTCGGGTTTTATTTTATTTTGTTTTATTTTTTACTGGAACCGTCTGTGTTTGAATTCTCAGAGTCTCTTTTTGGGTTGTAAGTTAGTTCCTTTGTATCTCTTTTTAAATTTTTCCTACAAGGGACGTCAAAGGCTGTTGTCTTCCTCAGTCTGGCTGATTTCACTTAGTGTATGTTCCTTCAAGGTCCATCCTCCTAGTGACTGTTGGAGCTACGTGTTCCGGGAAACAAACTCACTCAGAAGGACAATGCAGAGAGTGGAGTGCAGTTTATTACACCCACGGGCCCAAGGCAGAGTCTCCTCTTAGCCAAGGACCTCGACCAGTTTTTGTGAAAACCTTATATACCCTAAGTGTACTGGCTCAAACCCACCTCCCTAAATTCCTTGAAACTAGTCTGGACGAGGTAAAAGAGAGATACTATCAAACCCATGATTCATGTGTCACAAGACTAGATAAACAGTGGATATTTATCAATAGGCCCGTGGTCATATCCTGATAAACATAATGGCATTTACCACTTTGTTCTGTTATAGAGATAATTAGCATATTCTTTTAGGCAACGGAGAGTCCAAGTAAAAGTCCTGAGGCTCTTTTATCGGCGGTGGGGGTGGGGGGGTGGGAAGTGGAGGGGGGTGGGTAGTCTGGTTTTCCATTGGTATGCCATTTCTATAGACTCCGGGCACAAAGTTCAGAGTCCATTGGGAGGGTGACCATGTGTGTAGCCTAATGTTCGCAGCCTGGCCTAAGATGGAGTCCAGCTCTGTCTATTTCCTCCTTCATTCCCCCCTCTTGATGCTCTTAACTCATATTATGAGCATCACTCATAGGGATATATTGTACCCTGGCTCTCAGGCCGCCAATTTGGGAGAATGACATCAACCTTCAGGTTACAAAGTTCATAATACATTGTAAAATTCAGGGTCCACAAAGCAGAACTATCAAGGCAACTATAACAGTGGTAAATATAGTTTTCCACGAACCACCCTTCACCCAAGATAGGAGTGAAGTCCAGAAAGGAATGTTTTCATTTGACATTGCTTTTACCTGGTTTTTCAAGTCATCTACAGCAGTTGATACATTGCCAGATAAGTCAGGAATGCATACACAACATTCAACCTTAATTATAGCACAGGTCCCTCCTTGAGCAGCTGTGAGTATGTCCAAAGCCACTCTTTTTTTTTTTTTTTTTTACCATCTTTCTAAATTCCATATATATGCGTTAGTATACTGTATTGGTGTTTTTCTTTCTGGCTTACTTCACTCTGTATAATAGGCTCCAGTTTCATCCACCTCATTAGAACTGATTCAAATGTATTCTTTTTAATGGCTGAGTAATAGCCAGGACATGGAAGCAACCTAGATGTCCATCAGCAGATGAATGGATAAGAAACCTATGGTACATATACACAATGGAGTATTACTAAGCCACTCTATTTTGAATTACCGCTTTTCTCATTTGGATTTGCTCTTCATTTAAGGCTTGGATGGCTTTTGTTCTATCTAGGAGGGCCTGCTTTGTGAAATTAGTCAAGGCCTCTACTTTAATCATAATATCTGTTGTCCCTACAGAGGGTAGGAATAAGGCAGCAATATACTCATACCATTGAAACACAGATCTTGTCCACCTAGCATGTAAATAAGGTAGATTTACTGCGACGTGTTGTAGGTTAGGCTTTTGTTACACTGGCATTTATATCAAATGTAACCCCATGACCCGAGTCTATTGACAGTAGTTCTGGCTTACACCTAGAGAGCAGGGAGATTATGATTGTGTCCCAGAAAAGAGCAGAGTGGTTTAAAATCTTCTTGGCAGAGCAGTGACAGCCACCAGGGAAGTCCATCCATCACAGACAGAGGTATAGCCCCACATACCCAACAGTTGGAGGTATTGTGGAAGTTGGCCTAGGAATGTGCACGTTGATGAGACCAAGCAGCAGGAGTTGATTATGCGGCTTCATCCTCAAGAGGCTCTTCCAGGATCTTCTTTTCCTTCTTCTTAAGGATGCTCTTAGTCTCTCGAGGGTCAACGGGGGTCCCTCTGTGCAGTCCACTCAGCGTTTTCTGGGTCTGTGTGGTATGCTCTCTTCACCCTTGTATGATGGACCCAAGGGGCAATACCTGTAACTTTAACTGCTGTATGGGTAGTTAGAATAACAGTATAAGGGCTCTTCCACTGAAGGGCTAGTAAATCAAGTTTTCAATCTTTGACCCATACTTGGTCACCAAGCGTACACTCATGAATCTGTTCCCCAAGGGGGAATGGCATCCTTTCTTGTACAAACTTAGTTACCCAATTTATTACCTTACCCAGTTCCATCTGCTGCAAAATCCTATTCCCCCTTACCTGAGGCAAATTTGTTGACACCTGTTTTATTATAGGAGAAGGCCTCCCATACACAATTTCATATGGAGAATAGCCTTGGGACCGTGGGGTCATCCTGAGTCTGAGCAGAGCCTTTGGAAGCAAGTCCACCCAGGAGCAGTTGGTCTCTATGATCCATTTGGAGAATCTCTTTAATGTCCGGTTGGTTCATTCCACCATCTCAGAACTCTGGGCCTATATGCAGTGTGCAATTTCCATTTGATGTTTAAAGTTTTGCTTACTTGTTGTACTAAATCAGCTACAAAAGCCAGGTCATTGTCTGATCCAATGCAGTAGGAAATCCAAATCTGGGAACTATTTCCCTAAGCAGGCACTGGGCTGCTTCTGATGCTCTTTCAGTCCAGGTAGGAAAAGCTTCTACCCATCCCGAGAACACACATAACCATGACCAGCAGGCAACGGTAGTGTCGGTGAGGTTTCATCTCAGTGAAGTCCACTCCCAGGTGTTCAAGGGGCAGCGTGCCTTTCAGCTGAACACCTTGAGTTTTTGTCTGAATACCCGAGAGGCAACATTAACCTGTGAGCAGGCAGCATGGCCTAGATGGGTCACTTGGTGTGTTTGGCTTACCAGAGTGTGTGCCAGCTCCTATGTACCAATAATTTGCCACTTGGCAATTCCCACCATCCCTGTTCAGTCTTGATGGCCCCTTCCACTTTGGCTAACCTGACGGCCGTTGTCCTTGTTTTATCAGGCTAGTGCCATCAGTATATAGGACCCAACTAGGGTCTGGAACCGTGTGCCCTTCTTTAAAACAAACCCCAGATACCTTACCTCCTCCTTGCAGATCTGTGCCTTCTTCTTCGACACCAGGTAACCTGCTTCCATCAGCAGCTGGAGCAGTGCTTTTGTCCCTTTTCAGCATTTTTCCTTGGCCTCGGCAGCCAGCAGCAGGTCATCCACGTATTGTAGGAGCCAACATCCATACTCTTTCGAATGGAATGAGTCCAGGTCAGAAGCCAAGGCTTCCCCAAAGATGGTTGGGGAGTTCTTAAACCCTTGTGGAGGAGTCCAGGTGAGCTGTTGTTTGGTGCCTCTGACTGGATCTTCCCATTCAAAGGCAAAGATGGGCTCTGATGCTGGGGCAAGGTGTATGCAGAAGAAGGCATCCTTGAGATCTAAGCAAGTATAAACTTTAGTCCTCAGCGGGAGGAGGCTAAATAAGGTATAGGGACTTGGAACAGTGGGGTGAAAAGTATATACTTTATAAAGTTTATACTTTATAAACGTTAGTCCTCAGTGGGAAGAGGTTAAGTAAGGTATAGGGGCTTGGAACAGTGGGGTGTAAAGTTACAGTAGCCTGGTTGACTAGCCTGAGATCTTGTACAGGCCTATAGTCCTGTCCTTCTTCCTTTTCGACTGGCAGGATCGGCGTATTTCCAGCCGAATGGCACTCTACTGGAATGCCCGCTTGTTTCAATCTATTGATGTGGGGCAGTATGCCGGCCTAGGCCTCTATCGGTAGCGGGTACTGGCACTTTCTAACCGGGATGGTGCCTGGTTTGAGTTCTATTATCACTGGGGCTTGATGTTTAGCCAGCCTGGGGGGCAAGGGGGGGTTGTCTTCCACCAAGACCTCAGGGGATAATTGAGTTAGCTCTCTCTCATGCTCTTCCGGCTCACCCGTTCTTCCTTCGGAGACTCATGCAATTTCCACTCATCTTGGGAGGGTATTGAGAGAGAGAGAGCAAATAAGTCATAGTGCCCATCCGGAAGGTGGGCCTCTCCTCAGGGGAGAAAGTCACTTGTGTTCCTAGTTTGGAGAGCAAGTCTCTTCCCAACAGGGGTACTGGGCACTCAGGAATGTAGAGGAATTCACGAATCACTTGGTGTCCCGCCATCTGACATTTTCTGGGCTGGGAAAATGATTTAATCATCTGTTCTCCCGATACCCCAGTTACAGCGGTAGTCTTTTTGGACAGTGGTGCCACAGGTTTTGTTACTACCGACAGTTCTCCTGTATCCACCATAATGTCAATGTTTTGGTCCCCTACTTTTAAGACTACCATGGGCTCTCGGGAACCTGATACCTCTGAGCCCTGGCAGCCCTATGTAGTTTTCCAAGCCAGCAAGCCCCACAACTGCGGGAGCTTCCTCTTCCTTCTTTGCCTTAGGGCATTCATTCGGCCAGTGGCCCGAATCTTACCACCTGGCACACTGGTTTGGCTGTAATGGGCCCGGGGCCTCAGTTGGGACCAGTTGAAGGACTGTCCTGTCCCTGGGGCAGAGGAGGCTTCCCAGAGCAGCAGCTAGCATTGCAAATCTCTTGTCTGTTCTCTTTCATTCCCTGCGGCTCTCTGGCAGAGCGCAGTCTCTGCTTAATTCCAACGTCTCCCTCCTCTTCCTGTCACTACTCACGGAGAGAGGCGGGTATAGCCTGGGCGGTTGGGCTGGAGCTGGATCCTGGAAGTGTTGGCCAGAGGCTTCTGACACAGGGATTGGAGCCTGCCAAAACGGCGGCTCTACGAACTCTGGGAGAGCTGGCGGAGGAGCAGCGGCTGCTGCAGGAACTTCACCTGGCCCTGGATCGGGCATTAAGGTGGCCTCCGGTCCTGGTGGAGCACTGGGGCGGCGGGCGCATCATCATCCAGTATGGGGGAGGCGCAGATCATATTCATCCAAATCCTGTCAGATCTCGGAGGGAGAAGGGGTATCGGCGTGTCTTCACCTGCCGGTCAGCAAGGCCAAACCAGAACACCAAGTGGTCCAAGACTGTTTCTCCCTTAAAGTCCGTTCTGCCTTGGTGGACTTGATCAGGTGCAGATGAAAACATAGATGGGTTAAATATCCCATGTCCCAGGCCATCTCCGGAAAAGGCAATTCATACTCACTTAATGTATCCCCCTCCTTCTAACCTGACAATTCCAAGGGGGTCAAGAATTTCATAGCAGATGGGACACTTCCTGGGGAAGGGCAGAATATGAGCACACAAGGACCAGTTTCCTATCCTAAAAATCCCCTGGCGATTGCTGGTAATAATTTTCCCTGAGACAGCGTGGACACACCTCCTAAATGACCTTCACAAATTCCCTTCCTAAGCCCTAGCACACTTGTGTACCAAGCAATCGCCTCCTGCTTATTCCAGTCTCCTGTGGGTTCCTGCTCCTTCTAGTCCCTCCCAGGGGGGTGATCAGGCCCCTTCTTCCACCCTGCCGGGTGGGTTCCTCCTCACCTGAGCGCTCAGTTCCCCTGCTGCCGTCCACTACCTGCTAACGTGAAGGTCCAGGCGTTTTGAGAAGCAGAATCCTTCCAGAAAGGTGAGCAGCCTCCCCCTTCTTTAAGATTCAAGCTGCAAGGCCTCTGAGTAGTCCCAAATGGGACTTGTCTCCTCAAAGTGAGGAGTTTCCCGGCCAATGCACCGAAAGTTGTAGCCATGCATCCCGGGAAACAAACTCACTCAGGACAATGCAGATAGTGGAGTGCAGTTTATTACACCCGCGGGCCCAAGGCAGAGTCTCCTCTTAGCCAAGGACCCCGACCAGTTTTTGTGAAAACCTTATATACACTAAGTGTACTTGCTCAAACCCACCTCCCCAAATTCCTTGAAACTAGTCTGGACGAGGTAAAAAAGAGATACTATCAAACCCATGATTCATGTGTCACAAGACTAGATAAACAGTGGATATTTATCAATAGGCCCATGGTCATATCCTGATAAACATAATGGCATTTACCACTTTGTTCTGTTATAGAGATAATTAGCATATTCTTTTAGGCAACGGAGAGTCCAAGTAAGAGTCCTGAGGCTCTTTTATCCAGGGGTTCTGTTTTCCATTGGTATGCCATTTCTATAGACACCAGGCACAAAGTTCGGAGTCCATTGGGAGGGTGACCATGCATGTAGCCTAATGTTAGCAGCCTGGCCTAAGATGGAGTCCAGCTCTGTCTGTTTCCTCCTTCATGTCCCCTGGCATAATTTCATAGTTTCAGTGGCTCTTTTTCATAGTTGAGTAATGGTCCATTGTCTATACGTAACGCACCTTTAACCTTTAATCTGTCAGTGGACATTTTGCAGATTCTGTTTTGGCTGTTGTGAGTAGAGCTGCCGTGAATGTTGGGGCGCATGTGTTTTATTGAATAATGACTTTCTCAGGATATCGGCCCAGGTGTGGGGATGTCTAATCCTGGGATTGGCTCTCTTGAGAGGCTGTGCTTTCTAGTGGCTGTTGTCAATGTCCATTTCCACTGAACATGCAGTGGGTTACCTCATCTGCCAGCTCTCTCATGAATTTATTGTTTGTAGACTTGTGAGGATGGCCAGTCTGACTGGTGGAATTTGATTTCCCACCGTTGTTTTGATTGGCATGCCTGCAGCAATTAGGGACGCTGTGCATTACTCCTGTGGGTGGAGTAATGCTTTTTTTTTTTCTTTCTTGTTTCCTTTACATTAAAGGGTGTGAAGAAAATTTACTGTGGCAATTGGCTTCTTGAAACTCTGTTGTGTTTGGAATTTATTCCTGCAATCCCCTACCTTGGGAGATTTCCTGTGGGCAGCTGTCATTAACAGAAACCCCAGGGCTTGTGAATTAGAGGTACTGGTCAGTCTCTTTGGTTAAGTTGTAGTTACAGGAGATGTTTACAGGCGACTGCACTTTTTAAAGCACATCTCTGGTTCCTGGGAAAGTCAGCATCCTGGGCTGTGGATTAGAGTGAATTGTTCCTGAGCAAACACCTAAGGGCTTGTGTTTCATTACTTTTCCCCAGTAAAGCATCACACACACACATACACACACACTGGACTAATTACTACTGGGTCCACAGCATCCTGCTGAGTGTGCTTAGGTGCCTAGGAGGCTGCACTCCAGAAAAGAGGCTTGAGATGGAATGCCCAGTACTAGGGCATGTTCAGGGCTTGTAATATTTGCTTCCAAGTCCCTGGAGGCTTGGATCCCACTGGGGAGTCTGGTCCAGGCCACAGCATAGCAGATAGTAGATGTTTAAAAAAGGTTCAGTGAAGGGCACCCTGCCAGGCTGTGTCAAACTCACCCCAGCAGTAAGCTCCAGGGATGGGGTAGCAGTGCCAGCCAGGGAGGTCAGGGGGAATAAAGTAGGCACTGTTTCTCTTTCCTTCTCTTTAATATGCCAATGTTATGTTGCAGTATAGTCGATTTGCAATGTTCTTGTATATATAATGCAATGTTCTTGTATATAGCCCACCTGTTTTAGGCATAACGTATCTATGAGATATGTTTATTCTTTTTTTGGATTTTTTGTCATAGAAGATCAAACAGAGTGGTGAGCATCAGGTGCTGGTAGATTATGTTACTCAGATACAGTTTTCTGTGTATACAAAGAAGGAAGGTAGGAGATAATTTCTGTGGATTCTCTCCTAGTAATACAGATTTCCATGTATAGGGTAGAGGTACAGATTTCCCTGTATATGGGAAAGGAAGTAAGGAAGGGAGAAAGGAAGAGTTGAAAGTTGAACAGAAAAAGTTGAAAGGAAGGGAGAAAGGAAGAGTTGAAAGTTGAAGGGAGAAAGTTGAAAGGAAGGGAGAAAGGAAAAGAAAGGCACAGAGTTGCCAGCCTGAAATAGGAAATTTTCCCTGTTTCAGCCTGGGAACCCAGGGCACAGAGTTACTGGTCTGCAATAGGAAATTTTCACTTTTGTCTACAGCCTCCATGCTGGATTTACCACTAATCCTGGAGCACCAAGACTCATAGTCTTGGATGAGATTTCTATACTGATGCAAGAATTCTCAGCACACCAAATTCACCAAGAGTCTGCATGGGCCATCTACCGTGAACAAGTGATGGGGATTCCACATGATCATCTCAACAGATGCAGCAATAGCATTTGACAAAATTCCATGTCCACTCACTGTAAACTCTTTTCAAAACGGGTACAGAGAGGGAGTTCCCTGGTGGCCTAGTGGTTAGGATTCCTGGCTTTCACTACTGGAGCCTGGGTTTAGGGAACTGAGATCCCACAGGCTGTGCAGAATGGCTCCCCACCCCAGCATCTCAAAAAAGATGCCAAGGAAATATTTCACAGTGTAACCAAGGCACAGTTGATAAACTAAAAGGTACTATCATACCCCTCAGTGTATGATATTAGATTTGGAGACCCACAGAGAAGTCAGACTCTGCATCATGATGTATGGGCAGACAGAATGGGTGTGGCCTCCGAATTCTGATGAGGGGGGAAAGAAGTGCAAGTCTGCAGTACTGGACCTTTGACACTGAACCTTAGAAAGTTTCATGCTGAGGAAAGTACTTTAATGGAAGAGGAAGTATGAAAACACGAGACAGAGTCCATTGTCAGCAGACAGGCAGCAAAGGAGACTATGAGACATAATTTTAGAGTAAAAAGAAAATGGGCCCAGATAGAAGATGGAAAAGAAGAATGAAACAAGAAGCAAACAAGTAAAAGCCATGTGTGTAGGCATAATTAAATGTTGAGTAGAGGGAGAAGAGAACATCTTGTACAGGATATGTATTAAAAGTGTAGAATTAATATTTGAAAGGTCAATGGGAATTCTCATGAGAGAGCAGAACTGTGGGCACTTAACACTGAAGCCCTGGGAATGCACAGAACAAAGGAGAAAGGGAAACATCATTAGATTTCTATGGCTCAGTTATCTTCTGTGCTCTGTGAAAACCCTAATGTGAAGGCAAAAGAGCATCTAAGTCTCAGGCTATCAGAGAGGAAAATTAGCCAATGGATTAGATCCACCCAAGATGAGCAGGCCCAGGTAGGATGGAGGGGGGGCAGGGTTAGGGAGTCCTGCCAGACCAAGGCAAGGAATAAATGTCTTGCCTTGGAAGTTCATCCCCCAACACGGTCAGTTTAAATGTCGGGAGTATGTTCAAAACTGCAAAGGGAAATATTCTTAATCTGGAGAACCAGGACATGTTTTTCTTCTGGTCATGAACTGGTAGTAGATTTTTTTCCTCCCCTGAAAACAAGTACAGAATTTTCACAAGAGTGAAATATTTTTTGTCTCATATTGGGCACCAAGAGACAGTCCCCTGTGTCTTCAGCTGAGAGGGGATCAGCACATGCCCAGGGTAGGGGGAAGGAACCTCTCACAGTCCAGGAGAGCTCCTTGGACAAAGACTAGAGGGAACACCCTCGGGGGCTCTCCCACGCTCAGGGGCATCCTCTCTCCTCACCCACTGGGGCAAGGGTAACACAGTCTGGTAATGAGGGGAACATCAGATGGAGGACTCTGAAGGGTTTCACAGTGCACTGGGGGAATGTTGATCCTACGCTGAATGCTGACCCAGTAAGTCCTCTGTTCCCTGGTAGCACTCAGGGACACAGCCCTTCCACTCTCCCATGTCAGCCCTGGCTGAGTTCACAACCCGACCTACCCTCTGCCCTGCTCTGCGACTGTTAGTATTTCAGTCACTCAGTCATGTCTTTGTGACCCCATGGACTGCAGCATTCCAAACTTCCATTCCAAGTTGTCCATCACCAACTGCCAGAGCTTGCTTAAACTCATGTCCTGACATTGTTACCTAATCCCATTAGGAGACCCACCCAACAACTCCTTTTTGTCTGTCAATATCTCCTTGGTAGGAAGTGGCCGCAGCAGATGGTACAGATTGGCTACTCTGCTTTTACCCTACTTTGAACAGTTCTCATTGACAGATATCCCTGAGCTGGGCCCCCAGGCTGGCAGAGGGCCAGGTCACCTTGAGGGCAGCCCTCTGGCTGCTCAGGCTCTGGGCAGTGCTGGCTTCTGTCCAGTGTTCTCTAGGATGTCCTTCAGGGCACTACAGCCCTTCAGAGGTGGTGATTCCCAGGAAGGAGCTGCACCGAGGCAAGGGTGTGCAGGTCCTGGGCTGGCTCTTCTAAGCCTGCGTTTTGGGGGCCAGAGGCACTTATCCACATGCAGTGCAAGAAATTATCTGGCCCAGACAACTGCCACTGGTGACTCAGGATGACCAAGGAGCCCTCCAGAAGGACTACTCCTTCGTCCCTTTAGACTGTTACTACCTTGGCTACCTGGAGGAGATTCCTCTGTCCATCACTGTGGACACTTGCTATGGGGGGTCTCAAAGGTATCATGAAGTTGGATGACCTTACCTATGAAATAAAACCCATCAAGTATTCTGAAAGGTCTGAACATGTAGTTTCTCAGATTGTGGCAGACGCCAGTGCAACAGGTCCTGAGTATAGACTGGGACACGAGGAGGATAGGCAGCCACTGCTCTCTGAAGTTAATGAATGTCAGTATAGCCCCTAGGGTTAGTCCTAGGTTGTTTGCAGCACATGAGGGAATTTTAAGAGGATTTGCTCAGTTTTCTAATTCAATGTATTGTATATACAATAATGTAACTAAGTGTATAGAAGTCTTGATATGTATGAGTAGTAAAACAGACACTTTTTCTCAAGCTCTTTTTACAAGGTACTATCTCACTGCAGTGCTACTGTACACTGCAAGAGATCCAGCTGTCGTGAATAATTATAATGTACCAGGTGGTACATATGCTCGTTATCATGGAGACAATTTGCTACCAGTTACATATCTCTCTCTGTCTTTCATGATGAATCATGATGGGTCACAACAAGGTTATTTTCAGCCAAAACTGTATAGTGTATGTAAAGATAGTAATATTCTACTGTCTGTTGGTTATTTAGGCAGGCATTATTACATGTTAGCTGTTGTAACAGCACAACTTACTTGTGAGAAGTGTGAGTCTGTGGTATAATAATGTTACCTGCTTTTTCATGAGATGGACAGCCTGCCTCCATGGCACCATACCCAGTCTTGTCAGATTCCTTCAGTTACTGTTGCGTTGCACATTGGCAGTACATAGTAGGAATATGGGGCAATTGTATGTTAAACCTCACAGTGCATTATTTTAATGAAAGTCTGACAAAACCTCATTGTGGAAACACTATAGTGCGGGTTGAAGAGCAATGTGACTGTGGCTCCTTCAGCAGTGTTATAACAAGAAATGCTGTCAACAGGACTGTAAGTTTCAGGGAGATGCTGTTTGTAATACAGGACTATGCTGTACAAACTGTATGTACTCTGAACCTGGAACACTCTGCAGAACAATCCAGATTATATGTGATCTACTGGAGTACTGTTTTGGAACAACCAATCAATGTCCAGCAGATTTTTATATGCAGGATGGAACACCCTGTACTGAAGAAGGCCACTGCTATCGTGGGAACTGCACTTACCGCACTCTGCCCTGCAGAGAAATCTTTGGAAGACACGCTCGTAACAGTAATGGTGAATGCTATACAATAAATAGCAGAGGCAGACGATTTGGACACTGTACAAGAGATGATAGGTTTTTGAGATTCCGTGCTTGTGGTGCCAATGACCAAAAGTGTGGAAGGCTGCAGTGTGTCAATGTCACTCTTATCTGGTTGCAGGAAGGTGTTTCACTCTTTCAGTCAGAGGTGTCAGCTGTTTGGTGTTGGGGATTAGGCATACACTATTCCCCAGGAATAACTGATGTCAGTCATGTGAGAAATGGTACCCCCTGTGCTTCTGGGATGTTCTGTCTTGATAACAGCTGCAATGCTACTATAGAAGCAATAAATTATGACTGTGACCATAAGGTATGCAATCATAGAGGAATCCGCAGTAATAGAAAGCATTGCCATTGCCATGCAGGCTGGAAACCTCCACTGTGCTTAAGCAGAGGTGAGGGAGGGAGCGTGGACAGTGGACCCACTGCAAGAGGAACACGCTCAGTGAAACAAAAGCAAGACCCAGTCGTTTACTTGAGACTGGTCTTTGGTTGCATTTATGACCTCATAGCTACATTCCTCTTTGGTGTGGCCACCAATGTTAAGTGTCAAGACTTCCACGTTTAAGGAAGTGATAGTAGGTGAGGGAGGTAAGGAGGTAAAAGTAGATGCTGAAGTTCAGGAAGCGACAGTAGGTGTGAAGTAAATTATAAACCAGCTTCCCAACCCCCGTGCAACCACTGGTAATATAGAAGTCATATCAGTACATGTGATGATAGTAGTAATAAGACAGCAGAGTTGAACTTCATGTTGTAGAAGTCTGCAGGAGACGACAGTGGACTTCCACACATAGGGTGGTCTAGAGGCATTGACATTCTCATATCAGGTCTCTTCGAACATTACTCACAAATAAATCTTGAAAAAACCACTTGGTGTCCTGTAATATTTGTAAACTCTAAGAAAGCAAACTGAGCCAGAGACTGGCCAGAAGAGCGACCTGAGTCGGCAGCTGGGTCTTGACCTGAGCTCATTGGTCCCAGCACTAACAAAAGTTTTCATGGGCTTCTTCAGGGACAGATTTAAGACGTTTCTCTATTTCAAGAGTTCAGTACTCTTGAGCACTGAGGTTTTCCTCTTCTCTTTAATCTCTCATTATCTAAACCCAAAGTGGGTTCAGGGTTACAGAGGGCTCCTCCCTTAGCTTCAGAGGGAGTCCCGTGAGTATGATCCCTACCTTCCTTCTTTTTTTTTTTTCTTTTTTAAAATTATTTTATTTTTAAATTTATTTTTAATTGATTTATTATTGCTTTACAATATTGGTTTGATTCTGTTATACATCAACATGAATAAACCATGGGTGTACATATGTCCCCTCCCTCTTGAATCTCCTTCCCACCTCCTGCTCATTCCTAACCCTCTTGGTTATTATAGAGCCCCAGTTTGAGTTTCCTGAATCATATAGCAAATTCCCATTGGCTAGCTATTTACATATGTTAGTGTGTATGCATCCACGCAGCTCTCTCCATGCATCCCACCCTCTCTTTCTTCTCCCCATCCTTTTCCATTAGTCTGTTCTCTATGTCTGTGTCTCCACTGCTGCTCTGTCAACAGATTCATCAGTACCATCCTTCTAGATTCCATATGTATGCATTAGTATATGATTTGTTTTTCTCTTTCTGACTTACTTCACTTTGTACAATAGGCTCTAGTTTCATCCACCTCATTAGAACTGGCTCAAATGCATTCCTTTTTATGGCTGAGTAGTATTCCATTGCATATATGTACCACAGCTTCTTTATCCATTCATCTGTCGATGGACATCTAGGTTGCTTTCATATCTTGCTTGCCTTCCTTCTTTTTGACAAAAAAATTTTAAATTTATTTACTTTTGGCTGCACTGGCTCTTGGTTGCTGGGTAAGGGCTTTCTGCAATTGCCGTGAGAGGGTCTGCTGTCTAGCTGCAGTGCACAGGCTTCTCACTACGGTGGTTTTTCTCTTGGTGGAGGACGGGCTGTAGAGCACGGGCTCAGTAGTTGTGGTGCATGCGTTTAGTTGTTCCATGACATGTGGGACCTTCCCAACCAGGTGTAGAACAAGTGTCTCCTGCACTGGCAGGTGGATCCTTTACTACTGAGCAACCAGGGAAGCCCTATCTATCTATTTATTTATTGCCCACATCACCTGGCTTGGATAATCTTAGTTCTCCAACCAAGAATCAAACCTGGGCCCTTGGCAGTGAAAGCACCAAGCCCTAACCACTGGACAATCAGGAAATTGCAAGTGTCCACCTTCTTTTATTATCTTTGTAAGAAATAGAGGAAAACAACAGAATGGGAAAGACTAGAGATCGCTTCAAGAAAATTAGAGATACCAAGGGAACATTTCATGCAAAGAGGGGCTTGATAAAGGATAGAAATGGTATGGACCTAACAGAAGCAGAAGCTATTAAGAAGAGGTGGCAAGAATACACAGAAGAACTGTGCAAAAAAGATATCCACGACCCAGATAATCACGATGGTGTGATCATTCACCTAGAGCCAGACATCCTGGAATGTGAAGTCAAGTGGGCCTTAGAAAGCATCACTACGAACAAAGCTAGTGGAGGTGATGGAATTCCAGTTGAGCTAATTCAAATCCTGAAAGATGATGCTGTGAAAGTGCTGCAATCAATATGCCAGCAAATTTGGAAAATTCAGCAGTGGCCACAGGACTGGAAAAGGTCAGTTTTAATTTCAATCCCAAAGAAAGCCAATGCCAAAGAATGTTCAAACTACTGCACAATTGCACTCATCTCACATGCTAGTGAAGTAATGCTCAAAATTCTCCAAGCCAGGCTTCAGCAATACGTGAACCGTGAACTTCCAGATGTTCAAGCTGGATTTAGCAAAGGCAGAGGAACCAGAGATCAAATTGCCAACATCCTTTGGATCATGGAAAAAGCAAGCGAGTTCCAGAAAAGCATCTATTTCTGCTTTATTGACTATGCAAAGCCTTTGACTGTGTGGATCACAATAAACTGTGGAAAATTTTGAAAGAGATGGGAATACCAGACCACCTGATCTGCCTCTTGAGAAACCTGTATGCAGGTCAGGAAGCAACAGTTAGAACTGGACATGGAACAACAGACTGGTTCCAAATCAGGAAAGGAGTACTTCAAAGCTATATATTGTCACCCTGCTTATTTAACTTATATGCAGAGTACATCATGAGAAACGCTGGACTGGAAGAAGTATAAGCTGGAATCAAGATTGCTGGGAGAAATATCAATAACCTCAGACATGCAGATTGCACCACCCTTATGGCAGAAAGTGAAGAACTAAAGAGCCTCTTGATGAAAGTGAAAGAGGAGAGTGAAAAGTTGGCTTAAAGCTCAACATTCAGAAAACAAAGATCATGGCATCTGGTCCCATCACTTAATGGCAAATAGATGGAGAAACAGTGGAAACGGTGTCAGACTTTATTTTTCTTGGCTCCAAAATCACTGCAGATGGTGATTGCAGCCATGAAATTAAAAGACGCTTACTCCTTGGAAGGAAAATTATGACCAACCTAGACAGCATATTAAAAAGCAGAGACATTACTTTGCCAACAGACGTCTGTCTAGTCAAGGCTATGGTTTTTTTCAGTGGTCATGTATGGATATGAGAGTTGGACTATAAAGAAAGCTGAGTGCCAAAGAATTGATGCTTTTGAACTGTGGTGTTGGAGAAGACTCTTGAGAGTCCCTTGGACTGCAAGGAGATTCAACCAGTGCATCCTAAAGGAGATCAGTCCTGAGTGTTTACTGGAAGGACTGATGCTAAAGCTGAAGCTCCAATACTTTGGCCACCTGATGTGAAGAGCTGACTCATTGTAAAAGACCCTGATGCTGGGAAAGATTGAGGGCAGGAGGAGAAGGGGACTACAGAGGATGAGATGATTGGATGATATCACCGACTGAACGGACATGGGTTTGGTTGGACTCCAGGAGTTGGTGATGGACAGGGAGCCCTGGACGTGTTCTGGTCATGGGGTCGCAAAGAGTCGGACACGACTGAGCGACTGACTGAACTGAACTGAACTGAATGCAGATGAGGGGCTTTCCCAGTGACTTAGATGGCAAATTAAAAGAAACAGAAGTTATGTCCCTAGAATTTAATCAGAGTGCAATTGTGAGAAAGCAGAAATAACATAATAGCAAAATAGAAAATATATTCAGTTCACCTGCCACCATCAACACGTTGTGTGTGTAACAGTGTTACTGTAGTATGGAATAAATGTTAATTTAAACAATAATACTCAGGAAAAACACAAAAGCTCTTAGGTGTTCGTTCAGATACATTCCACATTAAATTACAACTCTGAATTAAAACTCGAAAGCTTTCATTTCCCAGGTAACCACATTAGGGCTCGAGAAAGGCCTGCCGCCTTGCGGCTGTTCCCTGCAATAGCAACCGTAAAAGTTTTGCTTGTGAGTCCTTGTTCAGTCGCTCAGCTGTGTCTGTCATGACAAATTATTCTCGGCACATACAACTCACTGTGGGGCTCTAGGGTAGTGGGTCGCCAGGCTGGACCAGGCTCCAGGGCAGGAAAAGCAGGTCCAGGGTCCAGAAGAAAGCCTTTCAGGGGAGGTGCTCAAGTGCGCTCCCTGAAAATTCAATTTAGAAAAGTTAACACTACTGGGAGTTCTCCAGGCAGTCAGGAAAAAACAACGTGTGCAGAGGTGATGAACAGAAATAACCACAAATGACTCTGCATACCTAAGACGAAGAAACGTTTGGGTGTAAGAGAAGGTGAGGGAGATTTACAAGGTTCAGATTAGGAGCACTTCTGTGTACTATTTCAGGGGCTTTGAATATCGCACGTAGGGAGTGAGGAAACACTGAAACTTGGGGAGGAGAGGTAGATGTTTGAAGGAAGACCCCCTGAAGACAGAAGGCTTCTCATGGGGCTGATCTAAATGACCACAATAAGACCTAATTTTTTGTTCTTTAATTTTAAAATTCATTTTATTACTTTTCCAGTTTTATTAGGAAATAATTGACATATATCACTGTATAAATTTAAGGCGTACAGCATGACAGTTTTGATTGATGTATATTGTAAGATGATTGCCACAGTAAGCTCGGCTAAGATCCATCTTCCCATTCATCGTTTATTATGATCATCATGAATTATGCTTTGAGTACTTCATAAGGCTTTAGAAGATTCATGTATCTTTAGCTGGGCTGTGCTCATTCTAATGCTTTTAAACAAAATTGTAACAGTCTCATTATTTTTCTTAACTTTTTTTTTTTTTTACTGGAGTATACTTAGTTACTTAAACTGTTGTATTAATTTCTGCTGTACAGCAAAGTGAATAAGCCACATGTATACACATATCTCCTCTTTGTTGGATTTCCTTCCCATTTAAGTCACTACAGAGCACTGAGTAGAGTTTCCTGTGCTATATAGTAGGTTCTCATTAATTATCTATTTTACACATTACAGCCTTCTCCTGGTGAAGGGGCTTGCATAACTCAATGAAGGTGCAGGGCCAGCCAAGACAGACAGGTCATAGTGAAGAGTTGTGACAAAATGTGGTCCCCTGGAGAAGAAAATGGCAACCCACTCAACATTCTTGCCTGGAAAATCCCATGAACAGTATGAAAAGGCAGCAGTCCATGAGATCACAAAGAGCTGGATACAACTTAGCAAATGAACAACAGCAAAGTGAATATAAGACAAAATTTTTTAAAAAGTATTTCCTGTTACTTTTATAGAAGTACAGAGGAAATATCTAGATTACTGGTAGTTACTGTTTCTTAAACTGTTTCATTGAAGTACTACAGTGTAATTGTCATATGTGTGGGTGCATGCTTTAGTCATGTCCTACTCTTCGTGATCCCATGGACTGTAGCCTGCCAGGCTCCTCTGTCCATGGGATTCTCCAGGAGAGAATACTGGAGTGGGTTGCCGTTTCCTCCTCCAGGGAATCTTCCCAATGCAGGGATCAAACCTTTGTCTCCTGAGGCTCCTGCATTGCAGGTTGATTTTTTAGCCACTGAACCACCAGGGAGGCCTGTAATTAGCATGCACGCAATGATATTCTGTGCCGTGCTTAGTTTCTCAGTTGTGTCCTACTCTTTGTGACCCCATGCCCTGTAGCCCACCAGACTCCTTTGTCCATGTGGATTCTCCAGGCAAGAATACTGGAGTGGGTTACCATGCCCTCCTCCAGGGGATCTTCCCAACCCAGGGATTGAACTCAGGTCTCCCTCATTACAGGCAGATTCTTTACAGTCTGAGCCACCCGGGAAGCCCATAAACAATGATAGATTGAAGGAAAACAGTAAAGCTCTATTTGATCAGGTTTGCTGGTGTGTCTCACAGAACAGAGTGACTCAGAGATGGAGGAGTGAAGGGTATTTCTAAATTCATGTTTGGGAAAACTGGGTACTATTAGCTGATACTATTAGCTCCACACACATACTTCATCACTCACTCTCATCTCCATGACCTAAAGCAGATGGAATCTAAGATACCATGTTGAAGTGGAGAAAAGTATATAAAAAATGAAATCATAGTGAATTTATTTCAAATAGTAAATGCTCAGGCACAAGACCAAATGTATCATAGGAGAAAGGACAGTAGCAATTAGATGAATCAAAAAAACTGAGTCCAGGGACTTCCCTGGTGGTCTGGCGGTGGCTAAGACTCCACACTCCTAATGCAGAGGGTGTGGGCTGGATCCCTGGTCAGGGAACTAGATCCCACATGCCACAACTAAAGAGTCCACAGGCTGCAGTGAAGATGAAGGTCCACGTGCTGCAACTAAGGCCTCGGGAAGCCAAATAAACGTTAAAGTAAGTTTTAAGAAAAATTTAAAAAGTATTGAGTCCATTTTTACTAAGTAAGAATATTGAGTAATGTTATATGATTGCAAAGAAATGCTACAAGATGGTGAAATGGGCTGAAGGAAAATATTATTGTAATACAAAGTTTAAACACTTCAGATAAACAAGGACTATAGGCATCATTTTATCACAAGAAAGCTATGCATGCTATGGCTACCAAAAGTGGCCCCTATTTTTCTCCTATAATTGGCTCTCTTTTTGTTATGTTATGCTGCCAACTAAAGAAGCCCACAGAGATGCTTCCTGAAGGCTTGCAGCAGGTTGAGTCTGCACTCCCAGAGCCCGGTTATTTCTCCAAGAGGAAACAACTTGCTTGACTTATAAAAATTTGTTGCAAACACATTCCTAAAGTGTAGAATATGGAACTGTGACAATTCACACACTTATAATACAATGTAATGGGATCTAAAACAGAAATATTGTGGTTCATGTTACATAAATGGCAAGAGAATAGTAGAAGTTCAGCTGTGTACTTACTATTATAAATTCATCAGCAGCAGAAATAATGGCTGTATTTCATTATCATTTTTAGTCTCACTGTTAGTGATCTTAAGCAGAAAGTCAAACATATATTAGACAATTTACAATTTCTTATGACTTATAAGAAAGGATTACATCTAAATTATTCACCCAGGTGTGTCAAGAAAAAGAAAAAGATTACACTTGTTTAGTCATGACTAGTAATCTAATACATAATAAAGGAAAACATGTTCTCCTCAAGCATCGAGGATGACAGAAACATTCCAGCGCCTACCGTGGTTCACTGTGAAAAATAGTGTGTTTACGTCAGTAAAAACTAGACTAATGGTTCTGATGACTGTTTCTCAGGAGTAAGAAGGCTAATATTCATCACGGCTTTATTTCCAGTGAGGCACACTTGGAGGAGATGAACCTGAGGTGGCTTCTCTGATGAAGGAGGAAGTGCACTGTTTGCTCCGATGACTGTGGAGCCGACCTCCACCCCCTGGCTTTGCTCTCACCTAAGGAGCAGTTCAGACTTCCCAGGTGGCTCAGTGGTAAAGGATCTGCCTGCCAAACAGGAGATGTGTGTTTGACCGCTGGATCAGGAATATCTCCTGGAGAAGGCAATGGCAATCCACTCCAGTATTCCTGCCTGGAAAATGCCATGGACAGAGGAGCCTGGCGTGTTACAGTCCCTGGGGCCCCAAAGAGTCCACCAACCACCAGCATTTACAGATTCAGTGAGGCCTGGGCTGTAAAGTCACCCAGCCCTGGGACCAAAGGCATGAGATGAAGAGGAGGAGCAATGAGTGCCTTGTGTCCTGTGTCATCTGCCCTCAGGTAAGTATGTCTGTTTCCTTTTTACAAAATGACATTCGGAGTTCCTGCTGCAGTCAGGTCCCCAGCATTGGTTAGGTAAGCCTGGATTAGCCTGCCCTGCCCCTGGCTCCCGCCCCTGCATGGATGCGCTCTCTCTCATTCAGGGACCAAGTGGAACATCAGAGTCCTCCGTGCATCACAGGCATCTCCACTCACCTAGGGGTGGAGACCACCCCTCTGCGATGATGAGCCCTCCATCACACCTACGTGGAGTCAGGGGCATGAAGTATTTGTGAGCCTAAAACCAACACGCCAAGATCCAGGGGCACAGTGTCAAGTATCAAGACTAACAAGTGGGACTTCCCTAGAGGTTCACCGGGTAAGCATCCACCTGTCGGTGCAGGGGACACAGGTTCAATCCCTGGTCTGGGAGGATCCACAGGCTGTGGGGCAACTGAGTGCTACACCTATTGAAGCACGTGCACCGAGAGCCCACAACATGCTCCACAACAACAAAAATGAAGCCACCACCACAAGAAGCTCTCACATGCATGGGATACTAGGGAGTAGCCCTCTGACGCAGCAACTAGACAAAGCCTGAGGGCAGCAACGAAGACCCAGCACAGCCAAAAATGAAATATAAATCAAAACCGGAAAAGAAAAAAAAATAAGACTAACAAGTGGTCCATGCTGTAAGTTTTAAATAGCAAAACTATAGCTGTGCTGAAAAGTATGAATAACACATTTTTTGACTGGAGTGATCTACTCTAAGAAGGGAGTTTGAAAATAAATCATTTTAATGATCTTTGCTGTGTTTATCTGCTTTTTACAAACAACTTTCTGTTAAATACTTTCTAATGATCAGTAAAGTATGCTAGTACTAACTTACATTCTCTACAACAGAAAGAATACATACACATAAAATATTTGAAAGTGGGAAAGAGCCTTTTTTAAAGTACTACAGTTATGGAAGGATTTGTATACTAGAGAAAGTGTGTATCTCCTAAGATGATTTCACATTCATGAGATAGTCGGCATCTAATATTCTCCAGCTGCCACTGGACCCCTGGGCATTTCTAATGCTTTTCTTCATTTGACAGTATGCTCAGTTGCTCAATCGTGTCTGATTCTTTGCGAACCCATGGACTGTAGTACGCCAGGCTCCTCTGTCCATGGGATTCTCCAGGCTAGAATACTAGACTGGATTGCCCTGCCCTTCTCCAGGGGAGCTTCCTGACGCAGGAATAGAACTCGTGTCTCTTGCATCTCCTGCACTGGCAAGTGGATTCTTTACCACTGCACCACCTAAGAAGCCCTAGTATTATGTTAGAAAATTAAAAACAAAATCCCCTGTGTGATAGAATTGGAGGCTAAATGTAAATCTACCAGATGTGCACACTAACTCGACAAAGCCTTTCTTTACCACCCCCTCCCAAAGCAGTCCTGTCACTTGGGGCAGGATCCACAGTCGTCACAATAAATAACCTGTGATCCCTGCGTCTCCTTGGTCCCGCTCCATCTCCCTGGCCCCACAGACAGGCTTCCTCGCTGTGCCCCTGCCTCAGGGTCTTTGCAGTTTCTGTTCCCTCTCCTGAGAACACGCTTCCACAAGTGTCCCCTTGTCTCTGGCACACACGGAACTCTTGCACTCTCAGGCTGTTGTTCAAATGTTACCTTCTTAGAGAGATACCCTTAGCTATCTTTACAAACACTGTATCATGACCAGAAATTCCCTAAATCGCTTCCCCGCTTGTTTTGTTCACAGCACTTAATGACATGTATCACTGCAGTTTCCTTTGTTTATAGATTTATTAATCTCCCATCTTCTCTTTCTCCCCACTAGACCTTGAGATCCATGAGGACAGGTTTTGATTGCTTATCCAATGTTTGTAACCCTAGAGCCTACACAGGTGCCTTGTATGCAATCAGGTTTTTTTTTTTTTTTAAGGGGTATAATATAGGTGATTTACAATGCTGTGTTCATTTCTACCATTTCTCAAAGTGAGTGAGCAAAGTGAGTCAGTGAGCAAGTGAGTCAGTGAGTGAGCATAAATCCCCTCATTTCTGGATTTCCTTCCCATTTAAATCACCACGGAGCACTGAGCAGAGTTCCCTGTGCTATACAGTAGATTCTCATTAGTCATTTATTTTATACATAGTAATGAGGGCTGAGGGTAATTTCATATCAAGGCTAAATATCCTTTTTTTTTTTTAACCATTCAATAATATCTGCCTCTGAAGTCGCATCTTAAAATCTAAGTTATCACCAGCACATCAACTTACAGAGACTACGCTCATCCTAACCCTATTCTGCCTGAGGCCCTGCAACGTCTCCCACATTCTCCTGTGGTCCACACTGAAATGGGGCAGCACAAAGCCTTACTAGTAAAATTTCACCACCCGATTCTGGTGACTCAGCCCTGACATTACATTGAAAGTCAGCATCAGTGCCGTGGATGGAACTGTTTCAAAGGCTGAATGCAGTAATCAGAGCCAATATTCAATCAATACACTACTTAAACAAAAAGTGGGCACTCTCATCTCACAAATATGTTTTTATTGATTCTTTTCTTTTTTAAAATATTTATCTTTTTAAAGTACTGCAAAATGGACATTAAGCCAGTTATTTGGAAGGCTGTTTTCTTTTTCATGTCATTTTAAAATTGTCTTATGAAACAATATCATGTTTATTCATGCAAACAAAATGCCATAGTCAAAGTTTAAACTGGTGTTTATTTTAAAATAGTTTCTGCTCTGTTCTCCAGCTGATTCACCTAACTTTCTTTCTTACCCATCAACACCATTGACTTTTTGGACAAATTTATCTGTGGTTCTAGATTTCCAGTGAAACATTTTATGTAAATATACAAATCCAGAATTATTCAAACTATGGAGATGATATCATTAGAGTGCACACATAATGTGACTTTTAGATATCTTCCACTTGGATTCAGAATCAAGATGCCTGTCTAGACAAAAAGAAGCATCTTTAAACAAAGCAATCTGTATTTCACCCTGAAAGTGAACTAACTAATTTGTTTGAGTACAGACACTGGATTATCCATGACTTATGTTTGCTTTCCCGAGCTAAAAATTATCTTCCAACTTTATTGCTTGATTCTTCTGTGATTCCCAATCTTATTTTTATTGTATTACCATTTTCTTGTTCTAAAACACTTGCTTATTTCTTTGTGGAGAATAGTGTTCAGGTATTACAGTTTCAGATTTGTTCTAGGTGGTTTCTGTACTTTTGTTCACACAAGACCAAACATTTCTGAGGGTTTTCAAAGAAGAGATTGGAGTTCATTGAAAAGTAGCGTTTTCTGTGATAAAACTCAGCACATATTAAAGGTGTGAAGAAAAAGTCACTAAGGGAAAGCTAAACTCAGGTCATGGGAAAAATGAGAAATCACTGCCAATTCACAAGTACAGATGGAGAAAACAACATAATTACTTATTTGCTGGGGCTTCTTCTTCTTTATGCTTTTCTGATCTCAAAAAGTATCAGAAACGTCTGTGGATGCAAAGATAGATTACAATGAAGTGAAAGGTTGATGTTTGGATGTACTGAAGTCAAGGATGTTGTTAGTGGTTAAGATGAGTGCATCTAAGAAAGGATTTATTTCCCATGATTCCACACTAATTAATGATTGAAACTGGGCCCATTTGAAAATCGATTCTGGGACAGGGGTAAATACATGCATATCTGAAAGGCATTGCAACTTCAGGAGTGGAGGATATCCCTAGATGCAAGGTTACAACTTTTTCTCTCTTCTGAAACAATTTGTGCAAACACTTTATAGTTTTGATGCAACTTTAATCAATGTCAGATCACCATTGCAGGAACTTCTTGTGTTAAAAGTTAATTTAATTAGATATTTCTTCTCTGATACACAGTTTCAAAGATGACTTTACCCTTAGTTCATCACATTAACTATTGTTTCATTAATAGAAAAATAACAAAATTTGATTCTATGTTACCTTGTTCAGCTCAAAAATGCAGAGTAATTGTAGTAATTTATTACTAAAAATGGACTTCCCTGTTGGCTCAGTGGTAAAGAATCTGCCTGCCAATGCAGGAGATGCAGGTTCAATCCCTGTGTTGGGAAGATCCCCTGGAGGAGGGCATGGCAATCCATTCCATTATTCTTGCCTGAAGGATTCCTTGGACAGAGGAGCCTGGCAGTCTACAGTCCATGGGGTCACAAGAGTTGGACACAACTTAGTGACTATGCAACCACCACCAGTGTTGGAAATAGAAATATACTCCCTAGAGCAAAAGAGTTAATGTATTCATTTGCTATTGATTCTGAAATTTTAAATGAAAGTTTTAATGAATACACCAACACTTGTGTAAATATTTACCTGCCTTTATGAATTCTGATCCAATAATTAAAAATAGCCAGGCTCCACGTGAATTACCAATGACAGCATCTTGAGTCATTTAGAAAGTGTTCATGAGAGAAAAAGGAAAAATAAATCAAGTGATTTAGCTATTGAATCTGTACAATCCAATACATATTTGCAAATGTGCTGCAATTCTTCTCAAATATTTGTCTTTCTCAAATGTGTTCTGTTTTAGTTCATGACATTTTCACCCCCAGCCACTGGGAAGGGAAAGGGTTAATGCATAAGCCAGGAAGATAAAGCAAAGTTCATGACTTAAAATTTTTCATTTAAATTTATATTAAAAAAATTTTTTTTTCAAATAATTGAATTTTGACCCATATACCTTCATTACATATTCCACAGATTGTTTTTTTTTGGGGGGGGGGAGGGCGCTGCTAATAGTTTAAAAATTTTTTTTTGTTTGGAGGATAATTGCTTTACAATGTGGTGTTCATTTCTGCTGTACAACAATGTGAATCAGCCATGAGTATACATATGCATTGGCCTGGAGGGGTGGGATGCAGTGGGGTGCAGGAGGGAGGGAACATTTTTATTTTTTATTTTTCCTGTGCTCGGTCTTCCTTGCAGCACACGGCTCTTCTCTAGTTGTGACTCGTGGGCTTAGTTGCCCAGTGGCATGTGGGATCTTAGTTCCCTGACCAGGGATCAAACCTGAGCCCCCTGCAGTGGAAGCATGGAGTCCTAGCCACTGGACCACCAGGGAATTCATTTCTCCCTTTTCTTATCTAAAAATAAAGTATTTTACATGCCACCTAGATGATATGATTTTTTTAACAAATCAAGCTACATTGGAAGAAACAGATAAATATCACAGACAGCTAGGAAAGGATAAAGTGATTATCAGGAGAGGAAGTCTTTACATAAAAAACAAAAATAGGATTACAAAATTAAAAAAAATTAATTGATGCCAAATAATATGTTGACATCATGAGATGTGCTTGTGTAGAAATGGACTAATTTCAGTAAGAAACAATGCCAGTAGGCATAACACAAAAATATTAAATGTGAATGATAAAAGAACACATTAGAAGAAAATCCTTCAACTATAACCTGCTGAGATGTGTGTCTTGCAAGCCTTTCATAACACGATTAAACCAGAGAAGCTGAGCTCATGGAAAGAGAGTATTAATAGATGGTGGTGAGTGCGCTTTACTTGAAAATGGGACATTAAAAATCAATATTCAATGTATCTTTGGCACAATTACATAAAAAGTGGATAATGGATTTAAAGTGCATATTGATGCATGGTACCAAACAAGCACTCAATAAATACCAGAGATGATTATTATACAGTGGAAGTGACAAATAGATTCAAGGGATTAGATCTGATAGACACAGTGCCTGAAGAACTATGGACGGAGGTTCGTGACATTGTACACGAGGCAGGGATCAAGATCATACCCAAGGAAAAGAAATGCAAAAAGGCAAAATAGTTGTATGAGGAGGACTTACAAATAGCTGTGAAAAGAAGAGAAGTGAAAGGCAAAGGAGAAAAGGAAAAATATACCCATTTGAATGCAGAGTTCCAAAGAATAGCAAGGAGAGATAAGAAAGCCTTCTTCAGGGATCAATGCAAAGAAATAGAGGAAAACAATAGAATGGGAAAGACTAGAGATCTCTTCAAGAAAATTAGAGATACCAAGGGAACATTTCATGAAAAGATGGGCTTGATAAAGGACAGAAATGGTATGAATTTCTGAATTCATACCTTACAGAAACAGAAGATATTAAGAAGAGGTGGCAAGAATACACAGGAGAACTATACAAAAAAGATCTTCACGACCAAGATAATCACGATGGTGAGATCACTCACCTAGAGCCAGACATCCTGGAATGTGAAGTCAAGTGGGCCTTAGGAAGCATCACTACGAACAAAGCTAGTGGAGGTGATGGAATTCCAGGTGAGCTAATTCAAATCCTGAAAGATGATGCTGTGAAAGTGCTGCATTCAATATGCCAGCAAGTTTGGAAAACTCAGCAGTGGCCACAGGATTGGAAAAGGTCAGTTTTCATTTCAATCCCAAAGAAAGGCAATGCCAAAGAATGCTCAAACTAACACACAATTGCACTCATCTCGCATGCTAGCAAAGTAATGCTCAAAGTTCTCCATACCAGGCTTCAACAATACATGAACCATGAACTTCCAGATGTTTAAGCTGGATTTAGAAAAGGCAGAGGAACCAGAGATCAAATTGCCAACATCCACTGGATCATCCAAAAAGCAAGAGAGTTCCAGAAAAACATTTGATGCTGCTGCTGCTGCTAAATTGCTTCAGTTGTGTCTGACTCTGTGCGACCCCATAGACAGCAGCCCATCGGGCTCCTTCATCTCGGGGATTCTTCTGCTTTGTTGACTATGCCAAAGCCTTTGACTGCGTGGACCATAAACTCTGGAAAATTCTTAAAGAGATGGGAATACCAGACCACCTGACCTACCTCTTGAGAAATCTGTATGCAAGTCAGGAAGCAACAGTTAGAACAGGACATGGAACAACAGACTGGTTCCAAATCAGGAAAGGAGTACAACAAGGCTGTGTATTGTCACCCTACCTATTTAACTTATATGCAGAGTATATCATGAGAAATGCTGGGCTGGATGAAGCACAAGCTGGAATCAAGATTGCTGAGAGAAATATCAATAACCTCAGATATGCAGATGACACCACCCTTATAGCAGAAAGTGAAGAAGAACTAAAGAGCCTATTGATGAAAGTAAAATAGGAGAGTGAAAAAATTGGCTTAGTTCAGTTCAGTTCAGTCACTCAGTTGTGTTCAACTCTTTGGACCTCATGGACTGCAGCATGCCAGGCCTTCCTGTCCATCACCAACTCCAGGAGTTTACTCAAACTCATGTCCATCGAGTCAGTGATGCCATCCAACCATCTCATCCTTTGTCATCCCCTTCTCCTCTCGCCTTCAATCTTTCCCAGCATCAGGGTCTTTTCAAATGAGTCAGCTCTTCTCATCAGGTGGCTAAGTACTGGAGTTTCAGCTTCAACATCAGTCTTTCCAATGAACATTCAGGAATGATTTCTTTTAGGATGGACTCGTTGGATCTCCTTGCAGTCCAAGGGACTCTCAAGAGTCTTCTCCAACACCACAGTTCAAAAGCATCAATTCTTTGGCGCTTAGCTGTCTTTATAGTCCAACTCTCACAAAAGTTGGCTTAAAACTCAACATTCAGAAAATTAAGATCATGGCATCTGGTACCATCACTTCATGGCTAATAGATTGGGAGACAGTGACAGACTTTATTTTTTGGGGCTCCAAAATCACTGCAGATGGTGACTGCAGCCATGAAATTAAGACGCTTGCTTCTTGGAAGAAAAGTTACGACCAACCTAGACAGCATATAAAAAGCAGAGACATTACTTTGTCAATAAAGTTCTGTCTAGTCAAAGCTATGGTTTTTCTGGTAGTCATGTATGGATGTGAGAGTTGAACTATAAAGAAAGCTGAGCACAGAAGAATTGATGCTTTTGAGCTGTGGTGTTGGAGAAGACTCTTGAAAGTCCCTTGGACTAAAAGAAGATCCAACCAGTCCATCCTAAAGGAGATCAGTCCTGAATATTCATTGGAAGGACTGATGCTGAAGCTGAAACTCCAATACTTCAGCCACCTGATGCGAAGAGCTGACTCATTTGAAAAGACCCTGATGCTGGGAAAAGACTGAGGGCAGGAGAAGAAGGGGATAACAGAGGGTGAGTTGGTTGGATGGCATCACTGATTCAGTGAACATGAATTTGAGTAAGGTCCAGGAGTTAGTGAAGGACAGGGAGGCCTGGTGTGCTGCAGTCCATGGGGTTGCAAAGAGTCGGACATGACTGAGCAACTGAACTGAACTGAACTGAATGCAAGAAAGATGACCATCGTCATCCATGAGGCTTAGTTATTTCTTTTTGAGGCTTATTTACTAAAAGACTATCTCCAAGGCTTCCCTGGTGGCTCAGGGGTAAAGAATCCACCTGCCAATTCAGGAGACACGGGTTCCATCCCTGGTGCAGGAATACCCACAAGCTGTGGGGCAACTAAGCTTACAGGCCACAGCCACTAAGCACACACACCATAGAGCCTGGGAGCCACAACTTCTGAGCCCACATGCCACAAGTATGGAAACCTGCACGCCACAACAAGAGAAGCCACTGCAACGAGAAACCCATGCCTGGTAACTAGAGAGTAGTCCCCATTCGCTGCAACTAGAGAAAAGCAAATGCAGCAACAAAGACCCAGCACAGCCATAAATAAATACATACATAAATAAACATTTTTTAAAAGTCTAACTCCAATGACCCATGAGTGATTTTGACCCTGTTTGGTTCTGCCTCATCATGGAACTGTTAATATGTAATGGAAGCAACACAAGCACTGAAATCTGTTCACTAAAACCTGTTTGTAAGGCCTTCCTTATAAACTGCAGAACATCAGAACATGAGCATTTTTGACTCACTGGATTCTGCTGCTTCACACAACTCAAATAGGTCCAACCACAATCTCTAATAAAAATATGTCAAGGGTGTGCTTGGGGTTCAGAAAATGGGGTGTCTCATTTGCCCACTAGAATGTACAGTTCATGGGATGGGAACCTGCCTGGCCCATCACACAATATTTCCTCAATAAATACGGGAGTAGCCTTTTCCACCAAATTTTTGAACTTGCACTTGTCTCACATTTAAAGCAAAGTGTTACTTGCCCTTTCCCCATTTTGTTTTATTTAAAACAACAAAAGTCCTAAGTCTTCTATTCTTAAATTCTTCATCATATCCAGACCTAGTCTTCTTATATAGAACCTTGGTTGCCATATTCAGAGCTAACAACTAAATAAAAATTAGGGAAAAAATATTTTTTCTCCCAGTACAAGGGGTCTGGGTTCAATCCCTGGTCAGGGAACTAGATCCCACATGTCACAAGCAAGACCAGGTGCAGAAAAATAAATAAATATCTAAAAAATAAATAAAAGTTTCTATTTCTTATGAGATTGTTTCAGAAACATTTCAGACCCATGATACTGTATTTCCATATGTATGCAAAACAGGTTTTACAATAATCAATGCTATAGTTTCATAGAGCATGATGTTAAGAATAATCTTCACCAAAGACCAGATAAGTCTTAAGTGATATGACATTGCTTAATTTACTGCAGTCCAATATTGGTCTTCCATTTCATCTGTATTACAGTAGTAAAATGTACAAGTAAAAGCATAAAGATACCACAGTAAAAATAAAATAAATAAGTACTGTGGTCAAGAAACCATGGTCAAAGCCCCTCCATAGTTTCTCTGGACCTAGAGCTCCTCCAGGCTCCACCTGTACTCCATCCCCACTCCAGCTCCTCGGGACACCCGTGTTTCCTCACCGCCCTGCCAGCTTTTCAGATGAATTCAGGAACCCACCTGCAGCCCCTTGTAACAGTCGTGAGCAACAGTGCAAGTAAGGTAAGTGTGTGATACGTTTACATTTTTAAAGATAAAATTACAAATGCCAAAAAACTATCAAATAATATGTGAATCTTCAAGACAAGACTTTAAAATGTGTGAAATTATGAGTGCTATGTGACTGAAATTTGACAAAATATCCAAGACTGCTGACTATCATTGCACAGCTTTCATGTTCTGTTGAAGGGAAAGGATATTTATATAAATAATTGAAGACAGTGATTTTGCTAAAATGAAGGTAATAAAAGTTTACAAAATATAACTCAATTTTTTTTCATCTAAATACTACTTTCCCTTCAATAGATCACCTTGATTTGTTCAATCAAAATTATATTACTTCAACATTATCTTTAAAATGAAAAGATAAATTAAAATGAAAACAATAAAGAAATCAGAATGACTTGAATTAAGCTGAATTTAAATGCTTTTGAAGTAATTAAATCATTTATTTTTATAAAGATAAGCCTAATGCTTATCTAGTTTAATATCACTTACCTGCCAAAATAAATTATGGATGTAACATTACACCCATATTTCATCGAAAGCTACCAATTTGAGAATGGTGTTAATTTTTTAACATGGTAAAAGTTTTGCAAAGTATTGTGGTCCTTTAAGACTATATGAATTCTATGATAATTTGGGAGAAATTGATACTTTTATTTTTCTCTCATTTTTCCATTTTGTTGACATTTTCCATTACTTCTTTTAGAATGACTCGATTGCTTTATTTATACAGATCCTGCATAATATATATATATATATCCTTTCTTGTGGACATTGTTTATAAGCATTTTATTATTGCTCTATCGTGGAAAGATTGTTTCCAATTCTATTTCTAGGAAAGCCTTGCTATCTTACAGATAAACTATTGATTTTTGTGTTTATATCTTTTGTCAACTTTAGGCTTTAGCAAAACACTGTCAAAAAATCCCACTGAGCAGACAAAGCTTACTTTGCTGGATTTGCTGAAATAAGAAAGGAAAACACCCTTGCAGAATCTTAACCGCCCAAACAGGAAGAGTGGAGTGATGGGTTTGAAGATCTGACTGGGTGACAAGATACTCAGACAAGTCTTGTGAGATTGGGAACTCCTTGGGAACTGGCAGTGTGTGAGACACAATAGCTTCATACTCATGTGCATACAAGACTAGATTCTGAGCCGAGTTTGCTCGACAGTCTTGATAGTTCAGGTGTTTTTGCTAATTTACAGCTAATATTCAGGGCTAAGTATTTCCCAGATGTACCCGGTCTTTCATTTTTCTCAGCCTTCACATAGTGACAAGAATGTATCTCGGGGATGTAGTTTCTAATCACGGGGAAAACCAAAACCATGTGAGTTTAAGCTCTCAGCCCCTCCTCCGTGACATCCATGTCGCCCCAGGATGGAGATCACAACACCATTGTCTGCAAACAGAAGCAATTTCCATCTCCGCTGCTTTTTGATGAGCTATGGATATATGAGAAGACTCTGCTGGCAGTTTTCCAGAACCTATTACTGTCAGATTTGCTATTTCTTTTTGCTCAAAAGTCTTGTTGGATCACTTGAAGGGACAAAGTCCATTTCTCAGTATTTCTATTTTGGTGATGACATATCTGAGCAAAGCGACATGGAATAATACTAAGAAAGATATGTCTCAGGGTTTGGAGTCCTGTATTCAGCAGGAGCTAAGGGTACCCAAGCTCTATTTCTGTGAAACATGGGCTACAAATTCGCCAAGTGTTGTTACTGTTCAGGCAGACAACTTCATGTCTAGGTCTTGATGGGAGTTTTATTTTTCTGGCCACTTGACCCATTGTTCTGTCATTTACAAAGCACTTATTGCTTGATTCCAGTTACACAGAAAATCACCTTTCTTATTGCAGTGAACTAGCATCAGAGGAAGCTGGTTATCATTCAAAGGAACACAAGTAAAAACAATAACTACACTGAACGTGCATCTTAATCAAAAGACACACAAAGGAGTGACTCAAAGCATTGAAAGAAAAAAATAAAGATGGGAAACATATACACATTGTAGATAAGAGGCTTGAATATCTGTTATAATCTAGATTCTTAAGTAAGTGAAGAAGAAAGTGAGGATGTAAGCAGAGAACACAGGAGACCAGACTGAAAGAGGACCATCCATCTCTGCTATTGGAAGCTTGTTTCCTGGGTCTTCTGGAGAATTAGTCTCCTGGATGAGTCGTCATCTTGGTTGGTGTTCTGGGATTAGGTTTATGGCCCCTGAAAAAGTCACTATAAACTTCTTGAGGAGCCTGGCTTGAGATCTCTGGACCCTTTAACTTAAAGATGTATGCTCACTCCTGATAAAAGTGGTGGGGGAGCAAATTTTGAGTAGAGACCAGGAGTTGGTCTGGAGATAGCTGGAGGCATTTGAGAAGCCGCAGAAATTCAGACCATGAAGACCAAGGTACAATCCCAACAGATCTTAACAAGACAGTCAATTTATGAGAGTATGAACAAAAGATACCTAGATTTTTTTTTGCTTGAGAAAAGTTGAAAGTGTTAGTCACTCAATTGTGTTTGACTCTTTGCATCCCCATGGACTGTAGCCTGCCAGGCTCATCTGTTCATGGGATTCTCCAGGAAAGAATAGTGGTGTGGGTTGCCATTTGTAAAAATTTAATGAGCTATAATTAATAATTTATGCACATTTCCACAATGTAAGCATGTTATGATTAAACATGAACTTAAGTGTTATTAACCCTTACTGTCTATATTGGAAAGTCCTGCCTACCTCCTGGGATACATGAATGTGAAATTTAAAACATAACTTTAGAAAATATTTGAAGCAGTATTAACTTCCCCTACTGAAAGAAAAAGAAACTCAAATTTATTTAAAAAGTGTATCAATCTGATTGCCAGAGTGTGTTAATGGCCAAGAGAAGAGTATTCTAAAAAGATTCTGGGGGTTTCTCTGGTGGCTCAGTGGTAAAGAATCCACCTGGCAATGCAGGAGACATGAGTTCGATCCTTGGTCTGGGAAGATCCCAATTGCTGCAGAGCAACTAAGCCTGTGCCACAACTATTGAGCCTGTGCTCTAGAGCCCAGGAGCCACGACAAGAGAAGCCACCCTGCACCACAACTAGAAAAAAGCCCACACAGCAATGAAGACACAGCACAGCCATAAACAAGTAAATAAAGAAAAAAGTTTAAAAAGATCCTGTGCTGTACAGTAGGTTCTCATTAATTATCTATTTTATTCATAATATCAATAGTGTATATATGATAATCCCAATCTCCCAAATCATTCCACCCCTCTGTCCCCCTTGGTGACCAAAATGAGAAGGAAATCCAAAAACAGAGGGGATAGAGTCATACATACAGCTGATTCACTTTGCTGTAGAGTAGAAATGAACAGAACACTGTAAGGCAATTACACTCCAATAATTTAAAAAAAAAAAATGAAAAAAGAGAATCTGGTCTCATGCCCCATTTAAACCATACCTTAAAAAGAGAACTCTCTCTCTAAAACGAATGAGTCAGGTGAAAGCAGAAGTGGCCTTGAATCTGCTAAAATATTTTAGGTGGCTTGTACAGTCATATAAGACAATACTTGTGAGTTTCTATATTGCACAAAAACAGCATGTCAAGGATTCAGGGTGGTTCAGTATCTCAGGCAACGATTCGTTATGTAAACAAACATCTGATGGGGAGACCTTGGTGTGGTTCCCAGGGACAGACTACTTTATCTTCAGTGTCTGTCATTTAGGAATTGCCCTATTGGGAAGGCCTGTTTGACTGAGGGCTTAACTGAGGCCTCAAGACTAATGTCTTAACTGTCTTCTTATGTGGCCTTGAATATCTCATCTCCAAGACAACCAGTCATTCACACACACTTGTCTGCATGGAGTTCATCACATCCTGCCAACACAGTCACATTATCAAGCTTCCCTGAATTGCACAAAAGTCCTCCCAGCTTGTACTTATAATGTGTGGTTTTCTGAGTACAGAGAGGATGAAGTTGGACTAACAAAACTGCATTTTCAAAGCTTTAAAAGTTATTATCATATTAATGTCATGTAAAACAAACCAGAGAGAAGCAACCCCATTAATATTAGTGAGGAACCCCTAGCACCAAAAGTAGAGAGACCTCCTTCACAGAGCCATCCACACCCCAAGCTGAAAGGAGGCATCCCCACAACAAGAGGTGTCCCGAGTCCCCTGCCACAACTCGAGAAGAGCCCTCTACCGCAACTAGAGAGAAGCCACTGGCCACGAGAGAGTAGCTGCCAGATATCGCACCTAGAGAGAAACCTCTCTGAAGCACATAAAGACGAGAGAGGATACCACAACTAGAGAGGAGACAGCACACCGCAACTAGAGAGAATCCAACCCACCACAACTACAGAGGTGACCCCCGCAAAAACTAGAGAAGGGCCCCATGCCACAACTATGTGCCACCGGCACATCGCAACTAGACAGAAACCACCCTGCACATCGCTGCTAGAGAGGAGTCGCCCCGACACAACTTGAGAGGAGGGCCCACTGCAACTTGAGAGGAGCCCTATGCCACAACACGAGAGGATCCCCCAGCCACAAAGACAGAGGAACTTCCCTGCCAGAGCTGGAGAGGATACCCCCGCCACAACTAGGGAACAGCCTGTAGGACATTGCACCTAGAAAGGAGTCACTCTGCCACAAATAGAGACGAGCCCACTGAAGTAACTCGAGAGGAGCCCCTGAAAACTAGAGAGGACCAACCCTGTGAAAACTAGTGAGGAGCCCCAGAGCCAAAAGTAGAGAGGACTGTCTATCCCACGGACCTACCCCCACCACGACCCGAGAGGAGGCACCACTGCAACTCGAGAGGAGCCCCAAGTCACCTGTCACAACTCAAGAGGAGTTATCCACCACAACTAGAGAGGGTCACCATGCCACCACAAGAGAGGAGCCCAAGCACACATCACTACAAGAGAGGAGCACCCAGAGTGTTGACCACCCACCGCAACTAGAGGGTAGCCCCTTGCCCATTGCAACTAGAGAGTAACCACTGCAACAACTTAAAGGAGCCCCCCCCCCCCCCCCAATTAGAGAGGAACCCCTAGTACAATGCAACTGGAGTGGAGCCCCCGGCCACAACTACAGTGTTGACCAACTGCCACAACTAAAGAGTTGCCCCGGCCCAACTAGAGAGAAGCCTGCATACCACATCTGTGGAAGAGCCCCTGCCCCCCGCCCCAACCGCAATGATTGAGGAACACCACTGCCCAATGCAACTAGAGAGGAACAGCCGAGTCTTCTGCCGCAACATGAGAGGAGCCCCTGGCCACAATGACAGAGGAGCCCCTTGCCAAAACTGGAGAGGATCCCCCTGCCACAAGTAGAGTGGAATTCCCCTGGACATCACACCTAGAGATGAGCCCCTCTGCCACAAAGAGATAAGCCCTCTGAAGTAACTTGAGAGGAGGCCTTCACAACTAGAGAGGAGCAACCCCGCTAAAATTAGTGAGGAACCCCTAGTGACAAAGAGGACATGCCTGCAGAGGCCTCCCATCGCAACCCGAGAGGAGGCACCACTGCAACTCCAGAGGAGCCCTGAGTCCTCTGCCACAATTCGAGAGGAGGACTCTGCCATTACTCGAGAGAAGCCACTGGCCACAAAGAGAGAAGACGCCCCTGGACATTGCACGGAGAGAGGAGCCACTCTGTGGCAAATACAGACGAGCCCCCCACCACAACAAGAGAGGAGCTCCCTGTACACTGTAATGAGATAAGACTCCCCTCAGACATCACAAATAGGAAACCTCCCACCATAACTAGAGAGGAGCCTGCACACCGCAACTAGAGAGGAGCTCACCAGTATACCACAACTAGAAAGGAGCTCCCACACCACAGTGAGAGAGGAATCCCCCACCACAACTAGAGAGGAGCCCCTCATGCCACAGCTAAAGAAGAGCTACAGCTGGAAAGTAGCCTCCAGCACATCACAACTATTAAGGAGCGCCTCTGCACATCGTTACCAGAGATGAGGCCCCCCACCACAACTCAAGAGGAGCACTCCACTGCAACTCGAGAGGTGACCCCCGCACACCAGAACTAGAGTGGAGCCCCCCTACCACAACTACAGAGGAGCCCCCACTGCCACAATGAGAGGAGCCCACAAACCATAGCTAGACAGAAGCCCACCCACCACAACTACAGAGTTGACCCCCACTGCAGCCGTAACTAGCGAGTAACCACCTGGACACTGCAACTAGACAGGAGCCACCCTGCTCATCGCTTCTAGAGAGGTCCCCCCAACACAAGTCGAGAGGAGGCCCCACCACAACTCAATAGGAATCTGAAGTCCCCTGCCGCAACTCAAAGAGGAACCCCTAGTCCCGTGCCACAACTTGAGAGGACCTCTATGCCACAAAAGTAGATGAGCCCCTGGCCACATCAACAGAGGAGCACCACCGCCCATACTGGAGAGGAGGGGGGGACCTGCCACAACTGGAGTGGAGTACTCCTGGACATCACATGTAGAAATAAGCCCCTCTTTCACAAATAGAGATGAGCCCCCTGAAGTAACTCAAGAGGAGCATGTCACAACTACAGAGGAGAAACCACACTAATATTAGTGAGGAACACTTAGCACTGAAAGTAGAGAAGACACCATCCCACAGAGCCCCCAGCACAACCCAAGAGGAGGCACCACTGCAACTCGACAGGAGCCCCAAGTTCCCTGCCATAACTTGAGAGGAGCTCTCCACTGCAACTTGAGAGAAGCCACTGGCTACAATGAGAGAGGGACCCCCCCCCCCCAACCCTGGACATTGCACCTAGAGATGAGACCCTCTACTGCAAATAGAGATGAGGCCCCACTACAACTAGACAGGAGACCCCCTGCACATCACAGTGAGAGAGGAGTCCCCTCAGACATCACAACTGGAGAAGAGAACCCCACCACAACTAGAGAGGAGTCCACCAGCACACCACAACTGGAAAGAAGCCCCCACATTACAGCTAGAGAGGAATCCCCCTCCACAACTCGAGAGGAGCCCCCCACTAGAACATGAGAGGAGCCCCCTGCTGCAACTCGAGAGGAGCCCACCTCCACAACTATAGAGTAGCCTCCCACCTCAACTTGAGAGGAGCCCTCGGCCACTAGAGAGGAGCCCCCACCACAACTAGAGAGTAGCCCCTATGAACATCGCCACAAGAGAGGAGCACACCCACATACTGCAGTTAGAGAGAAGCTCCCTGCCACAACTAGAGAGGAGCCCCTCATACCACAGATAAAGAGGAGCCACCTGCCATGGCTGGAGAGTAGCCTCCAGCACATCACAACTATTAAGGAGCACCTCTACACATCACTACCAGAGAGGAGGTCCCCCACCACATTCAAGAAGAGCACTTGACCACAACTTGAGAGATGCCCCCTGCATAACACAACTAGAGTGTAGCCCCCTACCACAACTACAGAGGAGCCCCCCAGCCACAACGAGAGAGGAGCCTGCACACCACAATGAGAGAGGAGCCCACCCAGCACAATTACAGAGTTGACCCCCGCCGCAGCTAGAGTGGAGCCCCATGCCACTAGAGAGTAGCCACACTCACATCGCAACTAGACAGGAGTCACCCTGTATCTCGCTGCTAGAGAGGAGTCTTTCTACCACAACTCAAGAGGAGGCTTGACCACAACTGAAGAGGAACAGCGAGTCCCATGCCGCAACTTGAAATTTACACCAAGTCTCCCGCTGCAACTCGAGAGGAACCCATGCACCGCTGTGTCCCCCGCCACAACTCAAGAGGAGCCTCCCCGCCGCCCCCCACCCACTGCAACTAGAGAGGAACCTGCACACCACATCTGGAGAAGATCCCCTCACCACACCACAAATATTGAGGAACACCGCTGTCAAATGCAACTAGGGAGGAACCACCGGTCCCCTGACGAAACTCCGGAGGAACCCCGAGTCCCTTGTCACAACTCGAGAGGGACCCCGAGTCCCCTGCCACAACTCGAGAGGAGCCCTATACCACAACACAAGAGGAGCCATCGGCAACAATGACAGAGGAGGCCTCGCAACAGAACCGGAGAGGAAATCCCTACCGTAGCTAGAGAGGAGCCTCCAGGACATCGCACCTACAGAGGACGCCCTCCGCCACAAGTACAGACGAGCCCCCTGAAGTAACTCAAGAGGAGCCCCTCACAACTAGAGAGGATCAACCCTGCTAAAATTAATGAGGAACCCCTAGAGCCAAAAGTAGAGAAGACCCCTCACTGAGGAGCACCCCCTCTCCCCAACAACAACAACCTCGGGAGGAGACACAATCGCCACTGAAGAGGAGGCCCTTGTTCCCTGCTGCAACACGAGTGGAGTACCCCCCCTGCAACTCAAGAGAAGCCACCAGCCACAATGAGAGAGGAGCTTCCCATACATCACATCTAGAGAGGAGGCCCTCCACTGCAAATAGAGATGAGACCCCCTGCACATCGCCGTGAGAGAGAAGTCCCCTCAGACACCACAACTAGAGAAGAGCACCCCACGACAACTACAGAGGAGCCTGCACACTGCAACTAGAAAGGAGCCCACTAGCACACCACAACTAGGAAGAACCCCCCACACCACAGCGAGAGGAGTCCCCCACAACACCTAGAGAGGAGTCCCATGCTACAACTAGCGAGTAGCCACCCACACATTGCTGCTAGAGAAGAGTCGGCCCAACACAATTAGAGAGGTGGCCCCACTGCAACCCCAGAGGAACCCCGTGTCCCTCAACGCAACTCGAGAGGAACCCCAAGTCCCCTGCTGCAATTCAAGAGGAACTGCCAGTCTCGCGCCAGAACTTGAGTGGAGCCCCATGCGGCAACATAAGAGAAGCCCCTGGCCACAGTGACAGAGGAGTCTCCGTGACAGAACTGGAGAGGATCCCCCTGACACAAATAGAGAGGAAACCCCCCGCCCAGGACACCACACCTACAGAGGAGCCCCTTTGCCAAAAAGAGACGAGCTCCCTGAAGTAACTCAAGAGAAGCCCCTCACAATTAGAGGGGAGCAACATAATAAAATTAGTAAGAAACCCATAGCACCAAAAGTAGAGAAGACCCTTCACAGCAGAGGCACCCCCACCACAAACCCAAGAGGAGGCACAACTGCCACCTGAGAGGTGGCCAGAGTCCCCTGCCATACTTGAGAGGAGCCCTCCGCTGCAAACAGAGACGAGACCCCAACACAACTAGAGAGGAACACCATGCACATCACAATGAGAGGGGAGTCCCCTAAGACATCACAACCAGAGAAGAGCACCCCACCACAACTAGAGAGGCACCCACACACTGCAACTAGAGTGTAGCCCACCAGCGCACAGCAGCTAGAAAAAGCCCCCACACTACAGCTAGAGAAGAATCCCCCACCACAACTAGAGAGGAGCACCCCTGCACATTGCAATGAGAGAGGAGTCCCTTCAGACATCACAACTAGAGAAGCGTCCCCCACCACAACTAGTTAGGAGCCCCCCGGACATAGCGCATAGAGAAAAGCCCCTGCACAGCAAATACAGAGGAGCCCCCCACCACAACTAAAGAGGAGTCCCCCCAGTGGAATTTGAGAGGAGCCCCCTGCTGCAACTTGAAAGGAGCCCCCACCTTAACTTTAGAGGAGCCCCAAGCCAGCGCAGCAATTAGAGAGGAGCCTCCCACCACAACTAGAGAGGAATCCACCTGCCAAAACTTGAGAGTGTCCCCCTGCCCCAATGAGAGAAAACCACCCCCCACCCCCCCCACCAACATTGTACCTGGAGAGGATCTCCTCCAATGTAAATAGCGATGAGCCACCTGCCACAACTCAAGTGGAGCCCCCCACCACAACTAGAGAGTAGGCCCCAGGCTAAAACTAGAGTAGCCCCCCTGAACACTGTTACTAGAGAGGGGCACACCCACACATTGCTATTAGACAGAAGCCCCCTGCCACCACTAGAGAGGAACCCTGCATGCCACAACTAAAGAGGGGGCCCCCTGCCACATCAAGAGAGTAGCCTCTCACTCATCACAACTGGAGAGGAGTACCCCAGCACATTGTTACCAGAGAGGATCCACCCCCCCGCCCCCCATGACAATTTAGAGGAGCACTCCACCACAAATCCAGAGGTGCCCCCCACACACCGCAATTAGAGAAGAGCACCCCCCCCCCCCACAATTAGAGAGGAGTCCACCCACCACAACTAAGAAATGACCCTCAATGCAACTAGAGAGGAGCCCCATGCCACAGCTAGAGTAGCCATTCTCACATGGCAACTAGACAGGAGCCACCCTGGCCACAACGACAGAGAAGCCCCTCGCCAAAACTGGAGAGGAACCCCCCACACAAGTAGAGAGGAGCCCCCTGGGACGTTGCACCTAGCGAGGAGCCCCTCTGTTGCAAATGCAGATGAGGTCCCTGACATAACACCAGAAGAGCCACCACACAACGAGAGAGGAGCAACCCCATGAAAACTAGAGAGGAGCCCCAGCGCCAAAAGTAGAGACGATCCCCCACGCTGAGACCCACCCGCCCCCACGCTGCCTCGCCTAGAGGAGGCACCACCGCAACTCAAGAGGAGCCCTGAGTCCCCTTCTGCAACTCGTGTGGAGCCCTCTACTGCAACTTGAGAGAAACCCCATACCAAACGAGAGAGGAGCACAACTGTGGAACTGGACAGTGTCCCCCTGCCACAACTAGAGAGGAGCTGCCTGGACATCGGACCTAGGGAGGATCCCCTTCACTGCAAACAGAGACAAGCCCGCTGTTGCAACTCGAGTGGAACCCCCCACAACTAGAGAGGCACAACCTCTCCACAACTAGAGAGTAGACCCCAAGATACAACTGGAGAGTAGCTCCCTGAACACTGCCACTAGAGAGGAGCATACCTGCACATCGCAATTAGGCAGAAGCCCCCTGCAGCAAGTAGAGAAGAGCCCCGCATGCCACAGCTAAAGAGGAGGCCCCCAGCCACAATTAGAGAGTAGCCTCCCATACATCGCAACTGGAAAACAGTGCCCCTGCACATCGCTACCAGAGATGAACCTTCCCACCACAATTCAAGAGGAGCACTCCCCTGCAACTCTAGTGGTGCCCTCTGCACACTATAACTAGAAAGGAGCCTGCACACCACAGCTAGAGAGGAGCCCACACTAGAGTTGAACTCCACCACAACTAGAGAGGAGCCCCATGCCACAGCTAGAGTAGCCACCCGCACATTGCAACTAGACAGGAGCCGCCTCACCACAACTCGAGATGAGGCCCCACTGCAATTCGAGAGGAAGCCCAAGTTCCCTGCCATAACTCGAGAGGAACCCGAGCCTCCCTCCAGAACTCGAGAGGAACCCCAAATTCCCTGCAGCAACTTGAGAGGAGCCTGCACACCGCAACTAGTAAAAAGCCCAAGTGGATACTGCATGTAGAAAGGAGGCTCCCCTACCACTACTAGACAGGAGCCCCCCAACCATAAATAGAGATGAGCCAACAAACTGCAATTAAAGAGGAGACCCCCTGCACACTGCAAGTAGACAGGAGTTCCCACGTCACAACTAGAGAGGACTCCCTCAGGCACAGTGCAACTGGAGAGGAGCACCCTGGCACTTCACATCTAGAGAGGAGCCCAACCATCACATCTAGAGAGCGGACCAACCTCCACAACTAGATAGTTCACCCACAGGAGCAACTAGTGAGGAGCACACCACCAAAACTACCGAGGGGCCCCCCATATATCACAACTGGAGTGGCGCCCCACCTTCACAAATAGAGTGGAGACCCCTGCCACAGCTAGACAGCAGCACCCGCACACTGAAACCTGAGAGGAAACCTTCAAAACAACTGGAGGGGAGCTCCCGACCAGCCCACACATCTCAATTGGAGAAAAAGTACCCTTGCACATCACAACTAGAGAGGAGCTCCCACACATATCATAACTAGAGAGCAGTTCCCCATCACAACTAGAGAGTAGCTCCCTGAATATTGCCACTAGAGAGGAGCACACCTGCAGACTTCAATTAGAAAGAAGTTGCTGCCACAGCTAGAGAGGAGCTCCCCACGCCACAACTAAAGAGGATGCCCCCGCCACAACTACAGAGTAGCTTCCCATACATCGCCAATGGAAAGGAGTGCACCTTCACGCTTCATCACACCTTCATCACAACCAGAGAGGAGTCCCCACCACCACAATTCAAGAGGGGCACTCTACCACAACTAGAAAGGAGCCCCCTACGACAACTAGAGAGGAACCCCCTTGTCAGAACTAGAGAGGCGCCAGCAAACCACAACTAGAGAGGAGCCGACCCACCACAACCACACAGTTGGCCCCCACTGCAACTATAGAGGAGCCCTAGCAGCAACTAGATAGTAGCCACCTGCACATCGTTGCTAGAGAGGAGCCACCTCACCACAACTCGAGAGGAGGCCCCAGCACAACTTGACAGGAGCCCCAAGTCCCCTGCCACAACATGAGAGGAGCCCTGAGTCCCCTGCTGCAACTTGACAGGAGCCCTATGCCACCAGCCACAATGACAGAGGATCCCGCCACCAAAATTGGAGAGAATCCCCCCGCCACAAGTAGAGAGGAGCCCACTCACATTCCAACTAGAGAGAAGCCCTCTGCTCACCACAACTGGAGAGGAGAGCCCACCAAAAATAGAGAGGAGACATACATGGCAAGTTGAAAGGAGCCCCCACTGCAACAGGAGAGGAGCCCCACACACACAGCAACTAGAGAGGAGTCCCCACACACAACTAGAAGAGTCCCCTGCCACAACTAGAGAGAAGCCACCCACGGCAAATCAAGAGGGGCCGGCAACTCAAGAGGAGTCCCCACCACAACTAGAGAGGAGCCCCATTCCACCACAAGAGAGGGGCCCACACAAACATCACAACTAAAGAGGATCAGCGCCACCACAACTAGAGCGTTGACTGCCCACCACAACTAGAGTTGAGCCCCCAAAGCACCTAAAGACGAACCCGCACATCACAAATACAGAGAAGCCCTATGGCAACAACTAGAGTGTAGTCTCCCACCACAACTAGAGAGTAGCCCCTTGCCCATCACAGCTAGAGAGGAACCTCTGCAACAATTCCAAGGAGGCCCATCACAACTAAAGAGGAGCTCCTAGTTCAATGCAACTAGCGAGGAGCCCCCTACCACAACTAGAGAAGAGCTCCCCAGGGCCACAACTAGTGAGAAACACCCTGTATATGGCACTTAGAGCAGAGGCCCCCCCCCCCCCCACCACAAGAAGAGATAAGCCTCCTGCCACACCTCACAAGGGCCCCTCCACCACAGCTAGAGAGGAGACCACACACCACAGCTAGAGAGTAGCCCCCTGAAACAACATGAGAGGAGACCCCTGTCGCAACTCGAGAGGAGCCTCCACCACAACTTGAGAGTAGACACCCACCACAACTAGAGAGGAACCCACCCACCACAACTAGAGAGTTGACCTTCCATGGCAATGAGAGGAACCCCCTGCCACAACTAGAGAGGAGCCTGTACGCCACATCTGCAGAAGAGCCTCCCCACCCCTTACACCGCAAGTATTGAGGAACATCCCTGCCCAATGCAACTATAGAGAAGCTCTCCTGCCACAACTAGAGAATTGACCACTCACCACAACTAGAGAGTAGCCCCATCCCCTTCGCAACTAGAGGGGAACCACTGCAACAACTCAAAGGAGGCCCACCACCACAACTAGAGAGGAGCTCCTAGTTCAATGCAACTAGAGATGAGCCCCCCTGATAAAGCTAGAGTGGAAACCCTGCCATAATTAGAGTGTCCCCTTGCTCATCGCAGCTAGAGAGGAACTACTGAAAAAACTTGAAGGAGTCACTCTACCACAACTAGAGAGGAACCCCTAGTATGATGCAACTGGAAAGGAAATTTCACTGCCACATTTCAGAGGTGCCCCCCGCCCAAACAACTAGAGAGTTGACTTTCCATTGCAACAAGAGAGGAGCCCCCACTACAACTAGAGAGGAGCCTGCACAGCACATCTGGAGAAGAGCCCCCATGCACACAGCAACTATTGAGGAATACCCATGCCCAACACAACTAGAGAGGAGCCCCCGACACAACTAGAGACTTGAGGCCCTGCCACAACTAGAGAGAAGCCTGCACATCGCAACTAGAGAGGAGCCTCCCCCTCCAACAACTAGGGTGGAGACAATCCCCCCCCCCCCCCCCAACAACTAGAGAGGAGCCTGCACACTGCAACTTGAGAGGAGGCCTATGACGCGACTCCAGAGAAGCCCACAGCCACAATGAGAGAGGAGCCCACGTGCCAAAACTGGAGAATGTCACCCCGCCACAACTAGAAAGGAACCCCCTGGACATCGCACCTAGAGAGGATCACCTCTGCCGCAAACAGAGGAGCCTCCAGCCGCAACTTGAGTGGAGCCTCCCATCACAAATACACAGGAGCAACCTCAGCACAACTCGAGAGTAGAACCCAAGCCGCAACTAGAGAGTAGCCCCCATGAACATCGTTACTAGAGAGCTCACCCACACGTCACAATTAGACAGAAGCCCCCTGCCACAACTAGAGAGGAGCCCTTCATACCACAACAAAAGAGAAGGCCCCCTCCCACAAATAGAGAGTAGCTTCCAGCACATTGCAAATGGGAAGGAGTGCCCCTGCACATCCCTACCAGAGAGGAACCCCTCACCACAATTCCAGAGGTGCCCCCCCCCCCACACTGCAACTAGAAGTTGCAGAGAAGAGCCCCCTCACAACAACTACTAGAGAGGAGCCTTCATACCACAACTAGAAAGGAACTTACCCACCACAACTAAGAGTTGACCCCCACACTAACAGGAGGAGCCCCATAGTGCAGCTAGAGTAACTACTTGCACATCGCAACTAGACAGGAACCACCCTGCACATCGCTGCTACAGAGGTGACAAGTTGTCTTGTCACCCCAAGACAACTCGAAAGGAGGCCCTACCGCAACTCAGGAGGAACCCCGAGTCCCTCCACAACTTGAGAGAAACCTCTAGTCCCCCACTGCAACTTGAGAGGAACCCCAAGACCCCTGCCGCAACTTGAGAGGAATCGGGAATCTGGCGCAACTTAAGCCCTTTGCTGTAACATGAGAGGAGACCCTGGCCACAAAGACAGAGGAGCTCCCCCGCAAGAGCTGGAGAGGATCACCCTATCATAACTAAAAAGGAGCTCCCAGGACACATCACACCTAGAAAGCAGTCACTGCCGCAAAAGGAGACGAGCCCACTGAAGTAACTTGAGAGGAGTGCAGTGAAAAGCCCACCTGGACACAGGTAGAAAGGAAGCCCCTGCACATCACAACTAGAGAGGAGCCCCCCAGCACTATTAGAGAGGAGCGCCCCCCCATCCCCCAACCACAAATAGAGATGAGCCGACAAACCGCAACTAGAGAGGACCAACCCCCCCCCCCCCCGAATGCAACTAGACAGGACTTCCCATACCACAACTAGAGGACCCCTCCAGGCACAGCACAAGTAGAGAGGAGCACCCCAGCACATCACATCTAGAGAGGAGCCTAACCGTCACATCTAGAGAGTTGAACAACTGCCACAACTAGAGAGGAGCCCCAGACACAATTAGACAGTAGCCACCTGCACATCATTACTGGAGAGGAGCCACCCCACTGCAACTCAAGAGGAACCCCGAGTTCTCTTCTGTAACTCAAGAGGAGCCCCCTGACACATCTAGGGAGGAGCGCACAACTAAAGAAAAGCAACTAAAGAAAAGCCCACCCAGACATTGCATGTAGAAAGAAGGCCCCTGCACACCACAACTAGAGAGAAGCTGCCCAACCACAAATAGAGATGAGCTGACAAACTGCAACTAGAGAGGAGCCCCCCCCCCCCGCCCCTTCCCTGTATACTGCAACTAGACAGGATTTCCCATGCCACAACTAGAGAGGACCCCCCCAGGCACAACACAACTAGAGAGAATTTGCTTTGTTTGACTCTTCTGCCCATAGGGATTCTCCAGGCAAGAATATTGGAATGGGTTGCCATGCCTTTCTTCAGGGGAACTTCCCAACCTAGGAATTGAACCAGGGTCCCCTGCTTTGTCGGTGGGATTCTTTACCAGCTGAGCCATCAGGGAAGTCCCAAACAGTACCCTAAATAACAGTAATCTCTAAAGTAGTAAATACAGTTTAAGTAAAACAACATAAAATATTCGTAATTGGTTGAAGTCTCTTCCCTTGAAAGTTTTGTAACAATCAAGAATTCTATTATAATTCAACAGTTGATAGTTACTTCTCTTATTTTAAATACACACTGATAGTTTTGAAATCACATCCTATTGTAAAAGCAACATATATTTTCAAGTAAATACATATATTAAACACAAAATAAAAAATTAAAACTAGGAAACTTAGGCAAAAAGGGTTAGAAGGTCTCATTTTCAACTATGTGATTTATTTCCTGAAGTTAGCTTATGGTTACATATCAAACTTCTAGGATATTCATTTCATTCCATACTAAAAAATTTCATTCAGCGTACATTTACACAATGTTTATTTTGTGACATATTCATGAAATTTATGGATACGTGACAGGGACTGAATTATTTTTGAAATAAGGGGCTACATAGATGTCAGGCACTGACTTAAGATAAGTGCTATTCTCAGTTGAAGGGAGGACCAAAGACTAAAAAACCTGCCTTATTGATTCCAAAACCACAAGCAAATACAGAATGCCTAACTCGCATGTTAAATGCTTCTTCTAGTCCATGCTTCCTAAATAGTATTTAAATTACCATAAAAAAATCTTTTTTGTATTATTTGCATGATGCTTTTTGTGTTCTTAATGAGATTCTAATTATTTTAAAAATAATAAATGTTCTCTAACCGAATGAACTTGAATTTATTTCTTTATAGAAATATTTTACTGCAAAGTGAGTCTAAAATAACAGTTCACTATTTAGAAGGTATAAATAAAAATTGAGTATTTCTTTTCTTCTACTTTCCTGGTTTTCAGACAATTATAAAGAAAAAAAAATGTCAAGCCCAGTGTCGTTTAAATTAAAACTGAAATACACTATATTAAGCTACTTATTAGAAATCAATTAAGTCACTTTTATTAAGGTACTTTATGACAGGCTATACAGTCAGCAAAAACAAGACCGGGAGCTGACTGTGGCTCAGATCATGAACTCCTTATTACCAAATTTAGAGTTAAATTGAAGAAAGTAGGGAAATCCACTAGACCATTCAGGTATGACCTAAATCAAATGCCTTATGACTACACAGGGGAAGTGAGAAATAGATTTAAGGGACTAGATCTGATAGACATTGTACCTGATGAACTATGGATGGAAGTTCATGACATTGTACAGGAGACAGGGATCAAGACCATCCCCATGGAAAAGAAATGCAAAAAAGCAAAATGGCTGTTTGAGGAAGGCTTACAAATAGCTGTGAAAAGAAGAGAAGTGAAAAGCAAAGGAGAAAAGGAAAGATATAAGCATCTGAATGCACAGTTGCAAAGAATAGCAAGGAGAGATAAGAAAGCCTTCTTCAGCGATCAATGCAAAGAAATAGAGGAAAACAACAGAATGCGAAAGACTAGAGATCTCTTCAAGAAAATTAGAGATACCAAGGGAACATTTCATGCAAAGATGGGCTCAATAAAGGACAGAAATGGCATGGACCTAACAGAAGCAAAAGATATTAAGAAGAGGTGGCAAGAATACACGAACTGTACAAAAAAGATCTTCACGACCCAGATAATCACGATGGTGTGATCACTCACCTAGAGCCAGACATCCTGGAATGTGAAGTCAAGTGGGCCTTAGAAAGCATCACTACGAACAAAGCTAGTGGAGGTGATGAAATTCCAGTTGAGCTATTTCAAATCCTGAAAGATGATGCTGTGAAAGTGCTGCACTCAATATGCCAGCAAATTTGGAAAACTCAGCAGTGGCCATAGGACTGGAAAAGGTCAGTTTTCATTCCAATCTCAAAGAAAGGCAATGCCAAAGAATGATCAAACTACCACACAATTGCACTCATCTCACACACTTCCCTGGTGGCTCAGACGGTAAAGTGTCTGCCTACAATGCGGGAGACCTGGGTTCAATCTCTGGGTCGGGAAGATCTCCTGGAGAAAGAAATGGCAACCCACTCCAGTATGCTTGCCTGGAAAATCCCATGGATGGAGGAGCCTGGTAGGCTATAGTCCATGGGGTCGCAGGGTCGGACATGACTGAGCGACTTCACTTTCACACAGTAGTAAAATAATGCTCAAAATTCTCCAAGCCAGGCTTCAGCAGTACGTGAACCGTGAACTTCCAGATGTTCAAGCTGGTTTTTGAAAAGGCAGAGGAACCAGAGATCAAATTGCCAACATCCACTGGATAATCGAAAAAGCAAGAGAGTTCCAGAAAAACATCTATTTCTGCTTTATCGACTATGGCAAAGCTTTTGACTGTGCGGATCACAATAAACTGTGGAAAATTCTTCAAGAGATGGGAATACCAGACCATCTGACCTGCCTCTTGAGGAACCTATATGCAGGTCAGGAAGCAACAGTTAGAACTGGACATGGAACAACAGACTAGTTCCAAATAGGAAAAGTCATGTCAAGGCTGTCTATTGGCACCCTGCTTATTTAACCTGTATGCAGAGTACACCATGAGAAACGCTGGGCTGGATGAAGCACAAGCTGGAATCAAGATTGCCAGGAGAAATATCAATAACCTCAGATATGCAAATGACACCACCCTTATGGCAGAAAGTGAAGAACTCAAAAGCCTCTTGATGAAAGTGAAAGTGGAGAGTGAAAAAGTTGGCTTAAAGCTCAATATTCAGAAAACAAAGATCATGGTATCCGGTCCCATCACTTCATGGGAAATAGATGAGGAAACAGTGTCAGACTTTATTTTTTTGGGGCTCCAAAATCACTGCAGATGGTGATTGCAGCCATGAAATTAAGACATTTACTCCTTGGAAGGAAAGTTATGACCAACCTAGATAGCATGTTAAAAAGCAGAGACATTACTTTGCCAACAAAGGTCCATCTAGTCAAGGCTGTAGTTTTCCCAGTGGTCGTGTATGGATGTGAGAGTTGGACTGTGAAGAAAGCTGAGCACCAAAGAATTGATGCTTTTGAACTGTGGTGTTGGAGAAGTCTCTTGACAGCCCCTTGGACCGCAAGGAGATCCAATCAGTCTTTTAAAGGAGATCAGTCCTGGGTGTTCATTGGAAGGACTGATGCTGAAGCTGAAACTCCAATACCTTGCCCACCTCATGCAAAGAGTGGACTCATTGGAAAAGACGCTGATGCTGGGAGGGATTGGGGGCAGGAGGAGAAGGGGATGACAGAGGATGAGATGGCCCCATGTCATCACCAATTCGATGCACATGAGTTTTGGTGAACGCCAGGAATTGGTGATGGACAGGGAGGCCTGACATGCTTCGATTCACGGGGTCACAAAGAGTTGGACATGACTGAGCGACTGAACTGAACTGATGACAGGCTAAGCACATTCCTGAAATAACTTTAATAAGAAGAGACCAGAAAGCTAATATAATTTCTCTTGCTGAAATGACATGGTATGCTTAAACTCAGGAATAAATATATCAATGTTTCCAAATAATTTAAATACAGAGATGCATTATAAAAGATTTCTAGGTATCCACTAAAAGAAAATTTAAATAATATGTGAGGAAACACAGGACATTGGCACTTAACTAATGATATATAAAAATAATACACTGTGTCTATAGAATTTCATATAAGGTAGAAAAAGTTCAAAAGATGTATTACCGGGCATAAAAAACTTATGAACCAAATCTTTTTATGATATTCTTTAAAATAATCCCACTTACAGACTTTAATAACAATAACTACAAGGTCCCAAAGGCTCGGTAGCTTACCAATACTTTTTAAAAAGTTTATTCTTTAATTGGAAGAAAATTGCTTTACAATGTTTTCTTGGTTTCTGCCAAATAATAATGCAATTCATCCATAATTATATACATATCACCTCCCTAAGAATTTTCTAATCAATAATCCAGTTAAGTTTGTATTTTAAAAAATGTCAAACATATATATTTCTTTGGTAACTCTTGAAAAATATTCAAAATACATAAAACTTCAGAATGTTCCTAAAAGCAATGCTTTAGAGTACCTTTTAATTCACAGCATTTCAAATGATCTCTTGAAACAGTGGGGAGTCTCCCCTTAAAATGAATTAGCACAATGATTTCCTTAACTGATGGGGTGGAATAATTTCTCCATTATTGCCAGACTATATTAGAGGAAAAAAGTTTTTTGTCTCAGAAATATGCCTAAAAGTAAAGTTAAAAAAAAAAAAAAAAAAAAAGCATTGCACAGATGGTATCAGATAAGAAATTTGTTTCCCTAAATTACATATTTTGGGGGGAATTTTGACTTCATATCTCCATTATAAAATAATAATTTGTTCAATGTGCTTTCTTGTCTAATTTGAAAAAAAAGAAGTGTCAGTAAAAATATTTGTCTCACAGTCTGTTATAACTAAAGAGTCAATCTACTTTGTAAGCACTGAATACAATACAAATTGGCCCCAAAGAGTGTGTACAACATAAGACTTTGTATTTATTACTCAGGGCTACACTTGTAATTTGTACTTGTGCACAATTTTATATTTGCAAATAAAGAGTATTTCCCAAATTCACTCCTTATTTGAAACTCAGAGAACCATAATCCAACACTGAAAACAGTTCACAGTTGAAAAATTTACAAATGTCAAACTGGATTAAAAAATGAATTCTATTCACAGTTCTAAGTTTACATATCAAAGTTAACATATCCAAATAATACTTCTCTGTAAGGGAATGACAACTCAAATGAATGTACTCCAAACAGTACACACAGAATCCAAAATTAATCCCCCTAAATCATACCCAAACATTTGTTACCTAATCTACAAAATAAGACTACATCAAATAATTTATAAACTTCCTTTAAATTCTAACTTTTGGGGGATACTGGGATCAAACACCAGCTATGTTTAGTTTTTATGTGACTTTGCAAGTCATTTGTTTTTAACCTCTCAGAAAAGATGTTATTTAAAATATCTTAGCAAAGAAATTATTTCCTACAAGTCTTATGAAGTTTATTGAAAAATCTCCTTTAGTAACTTTGATGGGTTAAAAAATGCTCCACAAAAAGTTAGAACTTAAAACCTGTAAATATGACCTTATATGGAAAGAGTCTTTGCAGATATAATTAAGTTAAAGATCTAGACATGCAATTATCCTGAATTAGGGTGGGCTTTAAATCCAGAGAGAAAGAATTGTCATTATAAGAGAAGGAAGACAGAGAGGAAGGCCATGTGAAGACAGAGGCAGATACTGGAGTAATCCATCTATAAACCAAGGAACACCATGGACTGGAGAAAGCAAGAGAAGGCATGGAATGGATTCTCTTTTGGAGCCTCCAAAAGCAGCTAACACTGGTGACATGTTAATTTTAGGCATCTAGCCTCCAGATCTGTGAAAGATTTTTAAGCCACCAAATTAGTGGTAATCTGTTATGACCACCATAGGAAACTAATACAGTAACGTATTTCAGAAAGAAAACCCAATTTGAAAGGTATTATCATCAACACAATTTATCTTTGGCCATCATATGCTTCATATTAGGAACAGTGAAAGGACATCATCATTTCTAGATTTTTAACAAAAATCCACAACTTGATTCCTAGATAAACACAGAAGAGCCTCTATTTTACAATATTTACTTATCTATGTGAATCTATTTTACTTATGATTAAAATTATATTTACTAAAATGTTAAGCAACTTTTCAATCAACAATGTTACCTAATTGCAAATATTTTTAAAGACTTTGCTAATTTTTCTGAAGAGAATTAATAAATAAGTTTTAGTACTATAAAGCATGCTCAGTTTTCTTAAACCTGTATATAAAAAGCTTCTAAGCTTTTTGAGTGGCAAACAGTGTTAAAGAAATATGATAGCTATACATAATTTTATTTTTCCCATTATTATTCAAGCTTATAGAGCAAGTCTTAAATTTTCTTCAGTTCTTTACCATTTAACTTTCTCAGGTTTATATATATACATATATATAAACATATATATATATACACATACATATATAGGTATATGTGTGTGTATTTAAAATACATATTTTAAATATGCATTTTAAAATACATATTTCAGATAGTTAAAACAAAAAATCTGATGTGATCTGAGATCACCATAGTGTCTAAAAGAAATTCCAAAATTTCTACTTAGTTTTCATTATAGAAATAGTCTAAATAATAAGTCTATTTTTAGAGTTCAAGATATCCCTGATATTACCACATGAACCTCTGAATGTCTTGACTATTAGGCCATTGAAAAGTCTTGTTCAGAAAGATATAAAAGGTTAGGAAGTTCACAATTGCATAGCAACCCAGCTCACAAACAAGTCTGGATGTGGGTGGCAGAGGTATATTAAGCCTATAAATAACATAGGGTAAAATGAAGTAACGAAATTCTAGCAGCTTCTGAGGTACTGTCACAGTAAATAAACATATGAAAAACATTAAATTCCAGAAAATTGACTTTGATTTTAATGAGTCAGCAATACTCCAACCAGCAAATATATAGACTGGAACTAACAAATATTTCACAATTTCATATCTTTGAAAAACTCTTTTCCACACGTAGAATGTATAGTGTCTATTATCTGCTAGCAGGTATTTATGAGCATAAGTAAATTTCCAAACTAAAAATATGGATACTAAAGTTATCACAAAAAACTGAATTCTCCGTTTCCAAACTAAGCAAAGAAAAGCCCTGATTTTGTTAAGAGACAGCAGGTGAGGAAAGGAAAAAAAGAGAGTAAAAGAGAAAAAATAGAACAGCTGAGGAAAGTGTAGACAGGCTTCATGACTACTCCGGTCACCAATAACAATTCCACCATTAACTGCCACAAAAGCACAGAATAGAAACATGAGAAGAATGTACGGCCAAGTCAAAAGTAAAAGCATACTCAAGTTCTTAAAGGACATGGAATAAGCCAAAAGAAACTGAAGAATCTTCCTGAATTCTGAAAATGGTCCTTTAATAGGGGTAGGCCTCTCTTCTTTCTTCTTCTGTAGCTCAGTTTTCCAAGCTTCAGTTAACTTTTGTGCAATGACATTTCCTGCACAGAAGATAGCCCAGATGATATTTGTTTGACGAAACATGAAGCCACAAAATCCAAGCAAGGCTGAAGTTTTATGATTTCCATAAAGACACATCAAGTAGGCAAAAAGAGTAAAAAACATGGATCCTGCTTCTGTATAATAAAGGAAGTTAAAAAAATAGAGTGTGGGAAATATTGCTAATGTTAATGTTGACAAGATCCTCTGGATACATGAGGAAGCCTATGAAAAGAGAAAACACAGTTCACAATAAAACCAATAGGCTATTTCTGCAGAGCTAAGGGAGAGATTTACTAAGAAAAAAAAAACAAACCAAAACTGCCTGAGTTTTACATAAATAAAATTATTCAATATTAATTTTATTCCTGGCTTTGGAAAAATACAGTATATATTTATGAGGGAACTTTCTGATACTTTTTAGTTACACCTAGCAATTTGGAAGCCAATAAAACAATACATATGTGTGTCAAAGCTTCTACTGCCTATTAGACTGAATCACTCAACAAATAGTTAAGGAGTTACTGTGTGAAGACTATGAACTCAATTCTATGGAGAAGATGGAGATGAATGGGACACAGTGCAAGTGGTTCCATTTCAGTGAGCCTTCCATAAGCATTCACTTGGCCACCATCACCAATTTCTAGTGCAGTCTCAAAACTCTGCACCAGAGAGAATTTAAATACGTATATAACATTTATACCACCACACATAATGATCTTACTATTCTGTGATGAAATTACAGGGATTTTCCTGAAAATAGTGGGGCTCATCTAAAGTTAAACATCTTCTTTTGGCCTGATAATCTATTTCAGAATTTGAAAGTACTCTTATTTCCTTAAATTCTATCTTCCAGTTATTCTAAATCACCAAGCCAGATCATGCCATTCCATTCATTAAAATTAAGGGCTGTCCTTCACCTACTAGGTAAAGTTTAGAATACTTTCCATGACATAAAAAGGATATTCATGACTTCTCTCCTACCTACTTCTATAGCCTCACATCCCTGTACTTTGTAATCTTATAGTTACAAATAGCAATTTCCAGTATCTTGTTGCTCCATGTCTTTCTACAATTGCTTATGCTATTTCTGTCAGAATTCATTCCTATTCTACAGCCCTATCTGTCATCAAGATTCAGATCAGGTATGATCTTCCTGATGTGTGAAGTCTTACTCAATGCAACCAACAGCTTTCCTTCCCAGTCAGGCTGCAACAAGTTCTCTTCTGCTCCTTCTCTGTATTCTTGTAGTGTTTTATAGCTATTGTTATCCCACAATTTACACTACTGAAATCATTTAAGTTAAACCCATTATAGTTAATATTTACTGATTCCTTACTATTACATCTGGGAACATTTTAGTAACTTTCCATTTATTAAGCTCTTTTATGCTTCAGGATAGTCCTGTGAGGTTGAGTCTATATTTTCCCCATTTAACAAATGAAAACATGGAGTCACTAAGGGGCAACCTGCCCAAAGTAACACAATTAATAAGTGGATAAAATTCAAAACCACGTAATTCACGTCCAGGGTCTGCATTCTTAAATCATAAAAAACTGCCCAGGTAACATCTGTTCCCCCTAATGAAGACATAAGTTTTATAAGAAAAAGACTGCTTCACTTACCTCTGTAGTCTCTGTGCTTAACACACAGAATAAGCTCAATAGATATTTACTGAACTGACTTAATTCATGAAAATTTATATATTTTATAATAAATTAGTTTTTCAAATATTTAAACACAAACATCTAAAATGGGGGCAGAAGACTTGCTTTAACTTTACAAAATATATACAAATATTGTTAAAAATATTTTCCACCAAGTTTCATAAAATAAATTCACCATAATTGTGGACCTGCCTGTACATAAACTTATTCTGGAAACAAACCTTGTGTCTGGGTTGCACTTTGCGGAGAAGCAAGTATAGTAAATAGAAGTTGCCAACACTGAAGAGAAGGTTAACAAATCGGAGCATTCCAATGGAGCAGACAACATGTTCTGACCATCCAAAGATCCAACTGGCAGGTTTGACCACTCCAACTGACAGCAGGTATAAGCCAGGTAATGTAGTAATCATGGGGTCCCACTTAAAAACAAAAGGTCAACAACGAAGCAAAAGCAAGAAACATTATACTGATAAGACTGATACAGAAATGTCATCTTTACTAACAATCAGGCATCTCTGGGAAGTTATCCTATGACAGTTAAATGAGTCCTTTTAACATCAGGGCAAATCAGACACTTCCTCTAAAGAAGTCTTCCTTATTGTCTTTGGTATTTGCTTTCTGACTGTTAAAGTATCAGCAACCAGTAGTCAACAACTTAAACTCAGTTTCCAAGACATACTCTTTGGAGGGCCTGTCTTTTGGTGATTAAATTGTAAACGCTACAGTTTTAAAAAGCCTGGAAATACCTGCTGGAACTCTGATGGGTATGGAGAGAAAAATAAAGAGATTAAAGCACAGGATCCATAATGACAGCTACAATATACTGAGCCAGTACTCTATTTAATCCTGTAACAAGCCCTGTAATAGATACTGTTTTACCATCATTTTCAGATGAGTAATCAGAAACTCAGAAAATTTCCAAGCCACATGAATAGTAAACATTAGTACCAAGTTTTAAAACCAGGTTTTTCTATAACTATAAACTATATTTAACCATACTCTACAATGCCTTCTCCCAAAGGATTTTTATATCCATATCTGCATATGCTGCTGCTGTTGTTTAGGCACCAAGTCCTGTCTGACTATTTGTGACCCCACAGACAGTAGCCTGGCAGGCTACTCTGCCCATGGGATTTCTTCCCAGGTAAAAATCCTAGCCTGGGTTGCCATTTCCAAATGCGTATTCAAACACTTCACTGGTTGACAGTTGATCCAGTTTACAGAAGGTTGTTAAAAACATCAAGGGTGGAACTAACATAACTTGTCACTTCTTAGTGGCTGAAGCTACCCCCGCCCCCTCCTATCCCACTCTCAAAATACACAGTGAGATGCTTAACAGGTGACCGAATGTGAATTTTTTTTTATTTCCTAGGAACAATCCAACGCCTCTAATTCTGGAATTGGCAAAGAAAAACTAGGATAGCTTTCATTAGTTGTCAAAAAAAAAAAAAAAAAGGGGGGGGGGGCAATAACTTAATTCCCCATTAGTTAATCTCCCCGAGGATTTCTTGCTAGGAGACAAATCTGCCATTTATGCACTCATTTAGCAAATATTTTACAGATCTCAGAGGAACAAAAAATTACCCAGTTCCTTTCCTGTTTGGAGTGAAGGGAGCTAAGGATAAAGACGGGGGAAATTAGCGCTGGGGCCAGATCTTCCCTTTCTAGCCAGTGTGAGCGTGCAGACAGGTTGGGGACCCCACCTGCGAGAGAGAGAAATGGCCCTCACAGTAGCGCTGCGCCTGCGGCAGGTGGAAGATCTCGTCCATGTAGGGCTCTCGCAGGGCCCGGCTGAAAGCAGAGAAAAGGAGGCAGGACACTAAAAAGGTACAGCTCAGGGCAGCCGAGAAATAGTAACCCTCCAGCTGAGCCATTCCTGCCCCCATAGCCAAGAACCTAGGCCCAGAAAATCTGTGCAGAAGTCTCAAGTCCGCAAAACCGAGTTTGACACTCGGGATCGAAATGGGCGCGCAAAGCGGGACTCGCCGGAGGGATCTGAGCACAGCCGGAAGACAAAGGATGCCGGGAGAGCGCGGACGCGGAGCTTCCGGGAGGGTCGGGTTCACTGTTTCCTGAGTGACGAATTTAGGTAACGGACAGGACTCTTACTCTGTCAATCACGTTGCACAGGGCGCACTGAGTGGTCAGAGCGGCCGGAAGAGGCCGACCGCGGCGATCTGAGGGCCTCTGACTTGAGCAGTTTGATGGTTTGAAATGAAAATAGTTGCTTTTCCTGAAGGTCTTTGTCGGCCTTTTTCCTGCTGTTTCCACCTCTTACCATCAGGAGGCGGCATTTCTCCATGTTTGCAATCCCCAAACTAAAAATTTGTACATTTCTCCCGCCCTGGTTATTTTTGTTTTCTCTCAAGTGATCTGAATTACTAAAACGTTCAGGTCCAAGGCATTTGATTTCGTCAACTTTGGAGGATGGGAGGAGGAGCTTTGGTTGTGAAAGGAAAGATGGAGACATTCACATTTAAAATTTGAAGGTCCAAAGAGCGCCTTCACTATTGAGCGAATTTAGTACTAAGTAATTTTTCAAAATGTGAATATTCTGAACAAGGATTAATTTATATCAGCATTCACAGTGCATTCAGGCAAATTGCAGTACGCTATGGGAGTTGGGGAAACTGTTTTAGAAATTGGGGCGTTTTAGTTGAAAGGAAAGCGTCTCTGTGCCTGAAAGTTTGATGGTTAGCATCTCTGCAGAAGCATAATGTTTTCTTACCAAATAACAAGCATGCACATCTTAATGGGTGATATCAGATCAGATCAGTCGCTCAGTCGTGTCCAACTCTTTTCGACCCCATGAATCGCAGCACGCCAGGCCTCCCTGTCCATCACCAACTCCCGGAGTTCACTCAGACTCACGTCCATCGAGTCAGTGATGCCATCCAGCCATCTCATCCTCTGTCGTCCCCTTCTCCTCCTGCCCCCAATCCCTCCCAGCATCAGAGTCTTTTCCAATGAGTCAACTCTTCGCATGAGGTGGCCAAAGTACTGGAGTTTCAGCTTTAGCATCATTCCTTCCAAAGAAGTCCCAGGGCTGATCTCCTTCAGAATGGACTGGTTGGATCTCCTTGCAGTCCAAGGGACTCTCAAGAGTCTTCTCCAACACCACAGTTCAAAAGCATCAATTCTTTGGCGCTCAGCCTTCTTCACAGTCCAACTCTCACATCCATACATGACCACAGGAAAAACCATAGCCTTGACTAGATGAACCTTTGTTGGCAAAGTGATGTCTCTGCTTTTGAATATGCTATCTAGGTTGGTCATAACTTTCCTTCCAAGGAATAAGCGTCTTTTAATTTCATGGCTGCAGTCACCATCTGTAGTGATTTTGGAGCCCCCCAAAATAAATTTCTGACACTGTTTCCACTGTTTCCCCATCAATTTCCCATGAAGTGATGGGACCTGATGCCATGATCTTCATTTTGTGAATGTTGAGCTTTAAGCCAACTTTTCCACTCTCCACTTTCACTTTCATCAAGAGGCTTTTGAGTTCCTCTTCACTTTCTGCCATAAGGGTGGTGTCATCTGCATATCTGAGGTTATTGATATTTCTCCGAGCAATCTTGATTCCAGCTTGTGTTTCTTCCAGTCCAGCGTTTCTCATGATGTACTCTGCAAATAAGTTAAATAAACAGGGTGACAATATACAGCCTTGATGTACTCCTTTTCCTATTTGGAACCAGTTTATATTTCCATGTCCAGTTCTAACTGTTGCTTCCTGACCTGCATACAGATTTCTCAAGAGGCAGGTCAGGTGGTCTGATAAGCCTCATGCCGGGAGCCGGCATATTGTATATTGAGTGCATATTGCATATTGAGTGCAGCACTTTCCACAGCATCATCTTTCAGGATCTGGAATAGCTCAACTGGAATTCTATCACTGCTGGGAGCCAGTGTGAGGAACTCCGCCCATGACAAAGGTCATGAGGAAGGAGGCTCGGCATACGCAAAGGTGGTATCGAGCCTCAGGGGTCCCCCTGGAAATTCTCGAGCATCTACCCCCAAAACCAGAGTCTGTCTACTTTCTGCTTTGTGCTTTCACCTACACCTCAGACTTTACGGGGGCCTGTCCCCCACTACCTCTCTGAAACAAGAGTTAGCTTACGGCTCCAGTTAATAATTCCTGGGTGTGACAGTGTTTCAACCTACAAACTCCTTTGGAAATCCTCTAGCCTGCCTGAATAGGTTTTTCCGGCCACATGTGATTGCTCAGAGCCTCCCAACTGTGAGAGGCTTGAGATGTTCTAAACTGTCTAAATACAGATTCCTTTGAGCAGTTAAAAGATTGATTAGAAATTGTATTGGTGAAGGGTTTTTCACTTGTTGGGCCAATGTTTGCTGCTAAGTCTCCATATCCCTTACCTGCTGTGTCCCTGGCAGTGTATTGATTAATATAATTGGTGTAAGTAGTAGCTTTAATGTTTGTAACCTGGGACCCTTGAGTTAATTCTTTTTCTTGTTATAGCCCACCACACCTTTGCTCTGTAGGAATGTAACTTTATCTAGTGCTTTTGGAGGGTGGCGCTTGACTTATCACCTTTAGAGAAAAATAAGTTTTCTGAAGAAAGGGTCTTAAAATGTTAACAGGCCTCTGGGCCAGAAGATGATGCAAATCACCTAAACTTTTGCATATGATAAGTTTGCAGGAAGAAAGCCTGGCTTACTGCATGACTCTACCCCTTCCCCCATTATCCTCTATGCATAACTTAAGGTATAAAAACTACTTTGGAAAATAAAGTGCGGGCCTTGTTCACCGAAACTTGGTCTCACCATGTCATTCTTTCTCTTATCTTCTGGCTGAATTGTTCAGCCTCTTTTCTCCACTGAATTTCCTCACTGAGCTATCCTTATTCCATTACTCTTTATATCCTTAATTAAAGTTTAATTAAGCAGTTGTTTCCTGATCCTCGCCAACGCCGTCCCCGCTTCAAATTCCCTGGATCTACCGGGGCTGGACCCCGGCAGCCTCACAAGCATCCTATTCTAATAAATCTTCTTGTATATCACTTTGCCTCATGCTAAATTTTTTCTGTGCTGTGACATAAAGAATCAGAGTACCTCAAAGCTCCTTGAGATGCATTTCTGCAGTTTCACCTTTATCTTCAGAAATAATGATACTTCTTTCTTTTGGATATAGGGAGGGCACCTCTCATGTGAGGGTTTTCTGACCTACTTCAGGGAAAGGTAAGAATGTCCTTCTTAGGTTTTATGATTTGCTTCATTGGAAGATCAGATAGTTCTTCCTTTATATGCTAATTCTTAGGACTACTTATGCTTGAGTTATTTAATATGTCAAGGTGTCATATTTTGCACTTAGAGTGTCCTGATCAGATCAGATCAGTCGCTCAGTGGTGTCCGACTCTTTGCAACCCATGAATCACAGCACGCCAGGCCTCCCTGTCCATCACCAACTCCCGGAGTTCACTCAGACTCACGTCCATCGAGTCAGTGATGCCATCCAGCCATCTCATCCTCTGTCATCCCCTTCTCCTCTTGCCCCCAATCCCTCCCAACATCAGAGTCTTTTCCAATGAGTCAACTCTTCGCATGAGGTGGCCAAAGTACTGGAGTTTCAGCTTTAGCATCAGTCCTTCCAAAGAAGTCCCAGGGCTGATCTCCTTCAGAATGGACTGGTTGGATCTCCTTGCAGTCCAAGGGACTCTCAAGAGTCTTCTCCAACACCACAGTTCAAAAGCATCAATTCTTTGGCGCTCAGCCTTCTTCACAGTCCAACTCTCACATCCATACATGACCACAGGAAAAACCATAGCCTTGACTAGATGAACCTTTGTTGGCAAAGTAATGTCTATGCTTTTGAATATGCTATCTAGGTTGGTCATAACTTTCCTTCCAAGGAGTAAGTGTCTTTTAATTTCATGGCTGCAGTCACCATCTGTAGTGATTTTGGAGCCCCCCAAAATAAATTTCTGACACTGTTTCCACTGTTTCCCCATCTATTTCCCATGAAGTGATGGGACCTGATGCCATGATCTTCATTTTGTGAATGTTGAGCTTAAGCCAACTTTTTCACTCTCCTCTTGCACTTTCATCAAGAGGCTTTTTAGTTCTTATACATCCTCAATTAAGAATTTTGTGTTGTCTCGTGAATTGTGATATAACAAGTTAAGGCAAAATGGGCAATTTCTTTTGGAGTTCTAAAGATATGTAGTGTGTATAAGAAATAAACCTTTGTTGATTTAAGCTATTTAAGATTTTTCATTTACTATTGCCACTAAACATAGCCTAGCCTGATCAGTTTTGACATTCCTAATTTTGTGAACTCACATAATACGGTATATATTTAACTCTATGTGAAATACTTCGGAGAAGGCAATGGCACCCCACTCCAGTACTCTTGCCTGGAAAATCCATGGACAGAGGAGCCTGGTAGGCTGTAGTCCATGGGGTCGCTAAGAGTCGGGAACGACTGAGCCACTTCACTTTCACTTTTCACTTTCATGCATTGGAGAAGGAAATGGCAACCCACTCCAGTGTTCTTGCCTGGAGAATCCCAGGGACGGGGAAGCCTGTGGGCTGCTGTCTCTGGGGTCGCACAGAGTCGGACACGACTGAAGCGACTTAGCAGCAGCAGCAGCAGCAGAAATACTTATTCCCTAACAGTGAGTTTCCCCAAACTTTGTAATTCTGATAACTAAGAAATTTTGGCAAGTACTATCATTTGAAGTGATAGTCCAAGTACTATCTTTCCTCTTATTGAGGCCCTTTTCACTTTCTACTGAACCAAAATACTGACCTCTTGACAGTCACAGTGATGACTTAACTGCACCTTGGGCCAAAATTATAGATGATAACCTCCAAAATGCAACTAGTCTTGAGCTCAATCTCAAAATTGCAATTAAAAAAAATTAAAATTAATCAAATCATCATTTAATTAAAAAGAAAAAACACACAAAATGTTGGTACAAAAGCATTAGTCAATATTTTAACTCTTTACTGAAAATATTCTGGAAATATGATGCTGGGTGAACAATGTTCCTAGTTTGAGACTTCCCAGTTTTAGCCTTGCAAGTTCCAGGAAATGCTTTAGTCTCAGACAAACAGGGATGATTCATCCTCTGGAAAGTTTTACCACATGACTCAAAGCATATGAACCACCTGGAATGGATCCTGTGTTATCACCTCTCTAGGATTTTTTCTTTTTATTTTTTCATCCTTTTTTATCCTCATAGAGAAAAATTTGACCTCTTCTTCAATTGTTCATCTCCAGGCTTTCCACAATGAAAAACACAATGTTCATTGCCAAGCAACACAGAAGTTGGAGAAAAGAAATTTAAATACAAACAATTTCATATTTTTCTATGAAAAATATTCAGAAATGGGAAATTTTTTATTTAAAAGAATCTCTATGTGAAGAGGAATTCTCCTCTGTGAAAACATGAGTAGCTGGAATAATTATCCTACAGCTATTACTGCCAGTTTAATGAGAAACAGCACAAGGAAGATAAGCTTCACAAAAGACTTCACCATTAAACTATATAAAATTTAAGGTCATCATAAATTGATTATTAAATGAATTAGGTTGTTATGTCAATAAGATTGCAGTACCATTAAATCAGCCAAAGTGACAAGTTAGAAGGGAAGACATCCACTTAGTTTATAGTTTTAAATAAACACTGTAATATGATTTTACTAATTTTAAAATTTCAGAGTTTGGACTGAGTTTTATGATACAATTACTATTTTGACACTCATTCAAGTTGAAGTGAAATATTGAAGAGAGTTTTAGTTTGTTTCCTGCTTTTAGATCAGAGCCAGATGAAGGAATGGGGACACCCTTGGGCTGACAGTTGATGCCCTGCACCAACTGGTAGTTTGACATATATTCAAAACATAATTCCTCAATTACTTGCATAAAATTAATTTAGGGAGACCAGAAAAACTGAAATTTCATTAAGAAAATTTAAATATAGAAATGTTCCTTTAGATTTTATTTTTCCTAGGAAAAGCAAACACATTGTAGGTAGAGGTAGTTCACGATCTGTGGTCCTAGTTCTGCTTTCAGGTCTTTTTGTTGATGTTGTGCTTGTTTAGCATTGTTTTTCTGAATGAGACAGCACACCATATCAAAGGATTTATAATTATTTAATACACTAAAATGAAATACACATTGTTTATTACTGTCTCAAAATTTTAGTTTCCGTAACTACCAAATTTTAATGATTGATAATACATCTGTGCAAACATATTTAAGGTAGGCCTGTGTTATTAAAGCGGAGAAGGCGATGGCACCCCACTCCAGCACTCTTGCCTGGAAAATCCCATGGATGGAGGAGCCTGGTAGGCTCCAGTCCATGGGGTCGCTAAGAGTCGGTCACGACTGAGCGACTTCACTTTCACTTTTCATTTTCATGCATTGGAGAAGGAAATGGCAACCCACTCCAGTATTCTTGCCTGGAGAATCCCAGGGACAGGGGAGCCTGGTGGACTGCCGTCTAAGGGGTTGCACAAAGTCGGACACGACTGAAGCGACTTAGCAGCAGCAGTATTACTAAAGAAGTGATTTTTCAGACTTCTTTTCACTAGAGGGTGCTGACAACTTCTGTAAAATCAGGACCAATTTGTTACCTTTCCTTAAAAATTGATTCCAATAATGTTTTAGCTGATTATTGATCAGCACTCCAATATATGCTTAACAAGACTGTCACTCAGGATGGCTGTTTGTAGTTTTTAAAATTCATTATTTTCAATATTAATTCATTACTATATTTTTATATTGATGATATCTTACAATTGTCATATCATCATGCAAGAAATATTAGAGGCAGGTGAGAGACTAAAGAGAGGCTGATAGAGATGCATGTGTGTCACTTGGGGACAAACAAAAAAACATTACTCACTTTCCTGGACCCTTCAAGCAAGTGAAATGAATGCCTTAGACCCTGGGGGAAGGTGAGGAGATGTTTGCATCCCAGGACCCAAGCAAAGCCCCACTGGAGAAAAATAAAAACCTGTTGCTCATGGAAGGACAAGAACACCTTTGGGCTCCCTATCCTGCACTACTTCAAAGAAGAGATCTGTTGCCATTAGGGGAGAGGCTAATGGCAGAGGCAAACTCTTCATCTCTCTAGAGAAACTCTCCTTCCATCTAAGGCTACTACAGATGCAAGGCTACCAAAACACGGAGGAACAGGAACAATGTGAAAGCCCATCCCTAAGGCCTAGATACAGGGCATGCTTAACATAGAAGATGGATCAGGATCACTAAATCAAAGTCCTCTGAAACTATCTCTGAGTGACAAAGCAGTTTACTGTTGCAGTGGGGCAAAGACAGAGAGAGAGAAGCCTCTGAAGTGCATGCTTGCAAAGGTGGATGAAAGTTGAGAGTGGAGCAAGAATACTGACAAAAACAGCTTTGACACCCATGGTTCAGTACTGGCACAAATAAAAGCAGACCTCTACCTCTACTTTCCTGGTGGTTCAGTTGGTAAAATAACCTGCCTGTAATGCAGGAGACCTGAGTTTGATCCTTGAGTTGGGAAGATCTCCTAGAGAAGGGAAAGACTACCCACTCCAGAATTTTGGCCTGGAGAATTCCATGGACTGTATAGTTCATGGGATCACAAAGAATCGGACATGAGTGACTGTCACTCACTCACCCACTAGAATTTGAAGTCCATGATATACCTTCATGTTGTGTGTGTGTCAATTATATAACCTAAGCACATATTTCTATAGAGTATATAGTATATGCCTAGGATTGTAATTGCTAGTTCATAAATCTGTGTATTTTTTAGTTGAAATATTGAAAAAGAGTTTTCCAAAGTGGTTGTTCTGAATTATACTTATTACAACTTAGCGACTAAACCACCGCCACCAAGCAGTATTTGAGAGCTTTCTTATTTCCTAGCCTTGTCAACACATGGTAAAAAATTAAAATTTTACTAAGTGATGCATATGTAATGATATCTCATTGCCATTTAATTTACACTTCCCTAATTGATCTCGGTGAGGCAGCAGTGAGTGGTGGCTTGAAGCAAGATCTTAATTCTTGCCCAGGAATTAAACCTGGATAGCCTAGATGAAAACCAGGAATCCTAGCCATCAAACCAGCAAGGCTTAGAGGCTAGAAGTTGATTTTCCCTGAATCTTTGCTACCAGTGAAAAATTCATTTATCATGGTTGCAGAAACTGTAAATGCAGGTACAAAGTCTATTGTTAGAGACATAGCACAACAACAAGTGGGAGAGCACACAGAGAAATAGTTTATCTAGTTGAGATAGAATCAAGGCAGAAATTAACACCCAGAGAGAAAATGTGTGGGTCCCCTAGTCAGCACAGTAAAGAGGCAGTTAAGTCATTTATATAGGTCAGTTCTTCCAGGTTGTTGTCTTCTTCCAGGCCAATTATCTGGTTTCTTTTTCCACACCTGACCTTCCCTGGAACCCTACCCTGGGGTGCCCATGCACCCTTCAGCCAAGATGGATCTCGAAGTGAAGGCTTCTGGGAGGAGCAAGACTCATTATGGCCTAGCTTTATCCCTTGACTTTTGACCCACAAGAAGCCTTTCTGTGCATGTGTAGTGTCCGCCTTGTCCTAAAAGAGGAGGAAGGGAGATCTCTTAATGCTTTACTCAAACCAGGTTTTGCCCTTCTTTATCCTTGCCATGACTATTAAGGAGCTTACAAGAGACAAATACTGGCTATTTACCTTATTTCTGTTGTTACTTCCATTTTGGAGGGCAAAGTGAAAGTGAAAGTCTCTCAGTCGTGTCCAACTCTTTGTGACCCCATGGACTACACAGCCCATGGAATTCTCCAGGCCAGAATACTAGAGTGGGTATCCTTTCCCTTCTCCAGGGGATCTTCCCAACCCAGGGATCAAACCCAGGTCTCCTGCATTGCAGGTGGATTCTTTACCAGCTGAGCCACTAGGGAAGGAGGCTGATTGTAAATGGCTCAACTGGAGCCCACCTATCTCTTGTCTCAGGGAATGCAAATAGGAGGCTAGTTGTAAATGTCTAATCTGGAGTGCATTTATCTCCTACATAATTATAACCAATGACAGTGAGTATGGTATTTTTTGGCATTAATAGTTTAAATATAATAGATTTATATTTAATTAATTATATTAATCATATCCTACACAAGTATATTTAAAAATTTGTATCTCATACATTGTTATTAGATGTCCATAGAGCATTTAGGGAAACTGGCAAAAAGATAAACATTACTAAATTTCAAAAAGTAGAATTCTTCTATTTGTGTGATTCAGTGATACATATACTTATATGTTACTTTTGAAATTATTTTCCACTATAGATTTTTATAAGATATTGACTGTAGTTCCCTGTACTATAGTATAACCTTTGTAGCTTGTTGCATATTTATTTTTTTTAAATTAGAAATCTAGTATTCTCTTCATACTAAGTCAAACAAGTGGAATCCATGACAAATATTTGAGTTAGGTAAAAGTTCACAAGTTTTCTATAATATTTATATTATATATATAATTTATATATGTATGCAAAATCTTTTATACTGTACTTTATACATGCTTGAGAAAGAACATAAAAAATGAAAAAAGGAGATGGAGAAATTGGAAAACATAAACTAAATGAAATGGAGCATTGAATATGGAATAGAAAAAGTGAAACAAACTAGATAAAAGTAAAAGATCCTCATATAGTCCAGTTGTTACTGAACACTGCTGTTCATTAGAAACATGTCTGGAGCTCTGGCCAAAAAAATAAATAAATAAATAAATAAATAAATAAATAAATAAATAAAATAAAAAAGCAATACCTGGGCATTTGTATATTTAAAAAAAAATTCCAAGATAATTTTGACATGAATCTGGGTTTTAAAAAGTGATTACAGGTTTTTCTATTAAATGGTAGTTTTGGTGCATAGAATTCTATAATTTTTCTGTTGACCAATTATGATACAATGTTATTAAGTGAGTAATAGTTACATAATAGTTACCTCAGATATGCAGATGACACCACCCTTATGGCAGAAAGTGAAGAGGAACTAAAAAGCCTCTTGATGAAAGTGAAAGAGGAGAGTGAAAAAGTTGGCTTAAAGCTCAACATTCAGAAAATGAAGATCACAGCATCCAGTCCCATCACTTCATGGGAAATAGATGAGGAAACAGTGGAAACAGTATCAGACTTTACTTTTTTGGGCTCCAAAATCACTGCAGATGGTGATTGAAGCCATGAAATTAAAAGATGCTTACTCCTTGGAAGGAAAGTTATGACCAACCTAGATAGCATATTCAAAAGCAGAAGCATTGCTTTGCCAACAAAGGTCCATCTACTCAAGGCTATTGTTTTTCCAGTGGTCATGTATGGATGTGAGAGTTGGACTGTGAAGAAAGCTGAGCGCTGAAGAATTGATGTTTTGAACTGTGGTGTTGGAGAAGACTCTTGAGAGTCCCTTGGGCCTCAAGGAGAGCCAACCAGTCCATCCTAAAGGAGATCAGTCCTGGGTGTTCTTTGGAAGGAATGATGCTAAAGCTGAAACTCCAGTACTTTGGCCACCTCATGCGAAGAGTTGACTCATTGGAAAAGACTCTGATGTTGGGAGGGACTGGGGGCAGGAGGAGAAGGGGACGACAGAGGATGAGATGGCTGGATGGCATCACTGACTCGATGGACGTGAGTCTGAGTGAACTCCGGGAGTTGGTGATGGACAGGGAGGCCTGGCATGCTGCGATTCATGGGGTCGCAAAGAGTCGGACATGACTGAGCAACTGAGCTGAACTGAATAGTTACATAATCACAATAATAAAAGATGTTTATCAGTTTTCTCAATCAATAGCCAGACAAAAAGTAAAATAATTATGACTGCAAGGCATAATGGGAACATGATTAAATTAACAGAATAAAATAATTGCATACAATTCAGAGGGGTCAAGCAGAGTTTTGTGGTAAGCAGAAGTGCACACATTTTCATCTGCTCAATCAGCCTATGTCTTTTGGTTAGTGATTTAATCCATTTACATTTAAGGTAATTATCAATACTATGAACCTATTACTATTTTCTTGATTGTTTTGGTTTTGTTTTCTGTAAGTAGAGCTTTTCCTTTTTTTGTTTTCTTTCTAGAGAAGTTCCTTTGCATTTGTTGTAAAGCTTGTTTAGTGATGCTGAATTCTTTTAACTTTTGCTTGTCTGGAAAGCTTTTGATTTCTCCATCAAATCTGAAGGACAGTCTTGCTGGGTAGAGTATTCTTGGTTATAGGTTCTTCCTATTCATCACTTTACATATGTCATGACTTTCATTTCTGGCTTGTAGAGTTTCTGTTGAGAAATTAGCTGATAGCCTGATGGGAGCTCCCTTGTATATTATATGTAATTTTTTCCTTATTGACTTTAATACTTTATCTGTGTCTTTAATTTTTGTCAGTTTGATTACTATGTGTCATGGTGTGTTCCTCCTTGGGTTTATCCTGCCTGGGACTCTCTCTGCTTCCTAGGCTTGGTTGGTTATTTCCTTTCCCATGTTAGGGAAGTTTTCAGCTATTATCTCTTCAAATGTTTCCTCAGGTCCTTTCTTTCTCTCTTCCCCTTCTGATACCCATATAATGCGAATGTTCATGTGTTTAATGTTGTTCCAGAGGTCTCTTAGATTGTCTTCACTTGTTTTCATTCCTTTTTCTATAGCCTGTTCTGTAGCAGTGATTTCTACCATTCTGTCTTGCAGGTCATTTATCCATGCTGCAGCCTCAGTTATTCTGCTATGAATTCCTTCTGGTGTATTATTTATCTCTGTTTGTTTGTTTGTTCTTGTTGGTTTTTGGTAAACATTTCTTGCATCTTCTCAATCTTTGCTTCCATTCTTTTCCCAAGATCCTGGATAATCTTCACTGTCATTATTCAGAGAATTTTTTTTTTCTGGAAGGTTCCCTATCTCCAGTTCATTTTGTTGTCTTTCTAGTGTTTTATCTTGCCCCTGATTTGGAAGGTAACTTTGCTTTTTCATGCTGATTAACTTTCTGTAATGTGGTTTTGTTTTAGTCATTATGGGATTGTGGTTCTTCTTGCTTCTGTCTGCCTTCTGATGGAGGAGGTTAAGAGGCTTGTGTAAGCTTCCTGATAGGAGGGACTGGTAATGGGAAAAACTGGGTCTTGCTCTGATTGGCAGGGCCTTGCTCAGCAAAGGTTTAATCCAATTTTTCTCTGATGGGTGGGGTTGCACTCCCTACCTGGTAGTTGTTTGGCCAGAGGTGACCTAGCCCTCAGGTCTATGGGCTGTATGGTCAGATTAATGGTGACCTCCAAGAAGGTTTATGCCAACCGGGAACTTCCCAGAGAGCTGCTGCTTGTCCCCTGTCCCTGTGGTGAGCTCCTGCAGACCCACACCTCCACAGGAGACCCTTTCACACTAGCGGACAGTTTTGCTTCAGTTTCCTGTGGAGTCAGTGCTCTTTTCCTCTGAGTCTTGGTGCATACAGTTTTGTTTGTGCCCTTCAAGACTGGAGCCTCTGTTTCCCCCAGTCCTGTGGAAGTCTTGAAATCAAATCCCAATGGCCTTCAAGGACAGATTCCCTGGGGTCTCCCAGTCTCTTTGTCAGGTCCTCAGGTTGGGGAGCCTGACATGGGGTTCTGAACCTTCACAACAGTGGGAGAACTTCTTTGGCATTACTGTTCTCTAGTTTGTGGGTTACACACCCTACAGTTATGGGATTTGACTTTATTGTGGTTGTGCCCCTACTGTCTTGCTGTGGCTTCTTCTTTGTCTTTAGATGTGGAGTATCTTTTTATGGTAGGTTCCAGTCCTGCTGCTGATGATTGTTCAACAGCTTGTGATTTTGGTACTCTCATGGAAGGACATGAGCATATGTCCATCGACTCACCATCTTGAACTGGAAGTGGTGAGTATGTTTATAATGGGTCATTTGAATATTCTTATTTATGGAGCTTTTACTCAAAACAGTTGTCCACTTTTTTAAGTTGTGTGTCTTTTAATTCTTTATTTATACTGAACCCTTTGCTGTTTGGATGCCTTGAAAATTTTGCACCCTCTGTGATTTACTTAACTATTTATAAAATGATGAAATCTGCTAAATTTATGTATTCAGATTTAGCAGTCTTTTCCTTTATGGTAATTTCCACTGATGAAGTTTCCATATATTCTGAGGTCAGGACTTCTAAAATATTTTACAGAATCTCAATTATTTGCTTTTCAAACTTAGATCTACAATCTACCTATAACAGACTCTAGTGCATTATGTGAGATGTGAATCTTGATGGTTTCCATAAAAATAAACAGTTGTCCTAGGAAAAGGCTACTTTACTGCCTCTGCTTTACAGTGTCACTTATGTCAAATGAAGAAAATAAAGGCCCATATTTGCATGTGTCTCTTTCTAAACTGTCTATTCCATTCCATTGCTGTGTCATTATAGTATTACATTATTTTACAACATTTTCAAAATAAATATTGATAACTGGTAGTGCATTTTTTCCCCATTCGCAGGTGGTACTAGTAGTGGTAAAGAATCCACCTATCAATGCAGGAGATGCAAGACTCATGTTCAATCCCTGGGTTATAAAGATCCCCTGGAGAATAGAATGCCATCCCACTCCAGTATTCTTGCCTATAAATCCCATGGACAGAGGAGCCTGGTGGGGTACAGTCCATGATGGGTTTGCAAAGAGTCAGATACGACTGAGCACACACAGTTTTTCTCCACTGTGTTTTTCTTTTTTTCAGAGTATTTTGGATACCCTTGGATATTGCATATCCATTTATATTTTATTAATTCCCACAAAAAACTAGTTGCTGTTTCAATTAATATTGTATTGAATCTATTCAGCTATTTCGGGAGAGAATTGACATTTTTACTGTATAAAGTAGTTCACTACCTTTTTAGTTTTTGATATTGGTTGTCAACCTCTTCAAGTCTGAGTCTTGTTTTTAAACAATTCCATAAATTCAAACAAATGATAGATCTCTGCTTAGATAATATAGGAAGAATATTACATATAAGTGAAGGATGCAAATAAACTATATCCTCATATTTCATAGTATGAAGTCAATTGAGAATGTCTAATATTGAAAACCCCTTTATGGATCACTGCCTTGTCATGGTGAAGGGGCTTGCATAACTCAATGAAGCTATGAGCCATGCCATGCAGGGCCACCCAAGATGGACGGGTCTTAGCAGAGAGTTCTGACAAAACGTGATCCACTGGAGGAAGGAATTGCAAACCACTCCAGTATACTTGCTGTGAGATCCTCATGAACTGTATAAAAGGCCAAAAAGATATGACACCAAAAGATGAGTCCCCCAGGTCTGAAAGTGTCCAATACGCTCCTGGGGAAGAGTGGAGGAGAATTGCCAATAGCCCCAGAATGAATGGCTCTGCTGGGCCAAAGAGGATAGGATGCTCAGTTACTGATGTGTCTCATGACAAAAGTAAAATCCAATGCTGAAAAGAACAGTATTGTATAGGAACCTGGAATGTTAGGTCCATGAATGAAGGAAAATTTGACATGGTCAAACAGAAGATGGTAAGAATAAACATCGACATGTTAGGAATCAGCAAACTAAAGTGGACAAGAATAGGCTAATTTAATTCAGATGGCCATTATATCTACTACTGTCAGCAAGAATCCCATAGAAAAAATGAAGTAGCCCTTATAATCAACAAGAGTGTCTAAAATACAATACTTGGATGCAATCTCAACAATGACAGAATGATCTAGGTTTGTTTCCAAGGCAAGCCATACAACATCAGAGTAGTCCAAGTCAATGCCTCTACCACCAATGCTGAAGATACTGAAGTTGATCAGTTCTATGAGGACCTAGAAGACCTCTTAGAACTAACACCTAAAAAAGATGTTCTATTCATCCTTGTAGATTTGAATGCAAAAGTAGGACGTCAAGATACACCTGGAGTAACAGCAAGTTTGGCTTTGGAGAACAAAATGAAGCAGGTCAAAGGTAACTGAATTTTGCCAAGAGAATGCACTAGTCATAGCAAATACTCTTTTTCAACAGCACAAGAGATGACTTTACACATGGACAACACCAAATGGTCAATACCGAAATCAAATTGATTACATTCTTTGTAGCTGAAGATAATTGTTTACAGTTAGCAAAAACAAAACCCGGAGCTGACTGTGGCTCAGATCATTAGCTTCTCATAGTAAAATTCAGGCTTAAACTAAAGAAAACCAGGAAACGGTTTTTCTGGCTAGCCAGGTATGAGTTAAATAAAATTCTGTATGAATTCGCAGTAGAGGTAATGAATAGATTCAAGGGACTAGATCTAGATAACAGTGTACCTGAAGAACTATGTACAGAGGTCCATAATACTATACAGGAGGCAGTGAACAAAGCCATGCCAAAGAAAAAGAAAAACAGGGAGGCAAAGTGGTTATCTGAGGAGGCTTTATGAACAGTGGAAGGATGAAGAGAAGTGAAAAGCAAGGGAGAGAGGGATGTTTAATTTACACTCAATTAAATGCAGAGTTTCAAAGAATAGAAGAGACAAGAAGGCATTCTTCAGTTAACAGTGGTTAATAATTGAGGAAATAAACATAAGAGGAAAGACTAGAGATCTCTTCAGGAAAATTGGAAACGTCAAGGGAGTATTCTACCCAAAGATAGGTGCAATAAAGGGTAAAAATTGTAGAGACCTAGTAGATGCCAAAGAGATCAAGAAGAGATGGAAAGAATACACAAAAAGACTGTATAAATATACAGAAGGTGTGGTTAGTCACCAAGAGGCCAGACATTCTGGAGTATGAATTCAAGTGGGCCTTAAGAAGCACTGCTGTTAATAAAGCTAGTGGATGCAATGAAATTCCAGAAGAAATATTCAAATCCCTAAAGGAGGATGCCATCAAGGCTTTGCATTCATTATGTCAGCAAATCTGGGAGACCCAGCAGTGGCCACAGTACTGGAAAAGGTCATTCATCCTAATTTCCAAGAACGGTAGTACCAAAGAATGTGCTAGCCATTGGATAATTGCACTTATTTCCCATGCTAGTAAGATTATGCTTCAAATCTTGCATGCTAGGCTTCAGGACCACATGAATCAAGAACTTCCAGATGTCCAAGCTGGGTTTAGAAAAGGAAGAGGAACTAGAGATCAAATTGCCAACATTTGCTGAATTATAGAGAAAGCAAGGGAATTTCAGAAAAACACCTATCTCTGTTTTGTCGACTGTGCTAAAGCCTTTGTCTGTATGGATCATGACAAACTGTGAAAAGCTCTTAGAGAGATGGAAATACCAGACCATTTTACCTGTCTTCTGAGAAACCTGTATGCAGTCAAGAAGTAGCAGAACCCTGTATGGAACACCTGATTGGTTCAAGATCGTGAAAGAAGTAGGACAGGGATGTTTGGAGTCACCCTGTTTGTTTAACTTATACACTGAGCACTTCATGAGAATGCTGGGCTGGATGGGTTACAAGCCAGAATCAAGATAGGTAGGAGAAACTTTAACAACCTCAAATATGCAGATGATACCATTCTAAAGACAGAAAGCAAAGAGGAACTAAAGAGCCTCTTGATGAGGGTGAAGGAACAGAGTGAAAGAGCTGGCTTAACATTAAATATTAAAAAAACACTAAGATCATGGCATCTGGCACCATTACTGCATAGCAAATAGAAGGGTAAAAAGTGGAAGTGGTAACAGATTTCCTCTTCTTGGGCTCCAAAATCACTGTGGATGGTAACTGCAACCATGAAATCAGAAGACAATTGCCTCTTGACAGCAAAGCAATGGCAAACCTAGACATTGTGTAGAAGAGCAGAGACATTACTCTGCCAACAAAGGTCTGTATAGTCAAGGCTATGGTCTTCCCACTAGTCATATATGATTGTGAGAGCTGGACTGTTAAGAAGGCAGAACACCAAAGGATTGATGCTTTCAGACTGTGGTGCTGGAGAAGACTCCTGAAAGTCCCTTGGACAGCAAGAAGATAAAACATGTCAATCTCAAGGGAGATCAACCCTGATTATTCACTGGAAGGACTGATGATGAAGCCGAGGCTCCAGTATTTTGGTCATTTCATGCACACAGACGACTCATTGGAAAAGTCCCTGATGCTGGGAAAATCGAGGGCAGAAGAAGAGGGCACCAGAGGATGAGATGGCTGGACAGCATCGTGGATGCAATGAACATGAACTTGGGCAAACTCTGGGAGACGGGGAGGGACAGTGAGGTCTCGTGTGCTGCAGTCCATGGGGTCACAAAGAGTTGGATACGACTGGGCAATTGAACAACAACAACGATATTGAAAAATCAAGCAGTATTAACATTAATATAAGCATGTTATTTCAGTTTATAGAGCTAATTGTCAAAAGGAGCAGCTTGAAGAGTGGAAGATGCTTTAATCCGGGGAACAGAAATCAGATTGGTGAGGATAGTGCCCATTTTTAAGGAAAATTTATAAGCCTTTGAATTTATTTTATTTTGAAAAACTCTTTGTACTTAAAAACGTGGTCTATCAACAGGTGCCTGTCCAGATCCCCATACAACTGGTTTATGACCAAATAAATACAGAAATAAAAGTAGATATTTAGAAATTTTATAGCAGTATCATAGAGTAATCGCATGTCTGTGGAATTTAGGGCAGGAAAGATTATATGTCTTTTTTTCTTTTACTTTTTAATATTTAATTTTTATTGTGCTTTATAAAATTATCAGTTCATAATGGATTGAAAATTTTTAAAAACTGATTTTTATATCATATACAACTTGATAAACACTCTATTACATTATAACAAATGATAATTTAACTCAAAAAGCAAACAAACAAAACTTAGTGCTATGTCCAGAAGATGCATAAAGTGGCTTGTTTTTGACCTGGAAAATCAAGAAATTTAATGTAATAGATATATAAATATAGTGCTTCCATTTGTCCAACATCATTTAATATAATATTCAACATTCAGCCTAAAATTTTCCCTTTTTTTATTTCTGAGAATTTAGTCTCTGTGAGTAAAAGGTTATTTAAAACCTAGCCTAAACTAATTTGGCTTTTCAGTGAGTGCCAGAATTTTTTTCCTCTCATGTATATGGGTACTCTGAAGTTGTTGGGAGAGGCTGGTGAGAGTTCTAGTTCTCCACCTCTACAAGCTCATAATCAGATAGTTGATTGCTGTGAAACAAACTGCCAAATTTCTCAGAAAATGGACATTTACTAGAATAAATACAAATTGGTAATTGCCATGGGCACTTTCCATGTACCTCTACTAGGATTAAATCATGTGCTACTGTAGCTACTTACCTTCAACACCCACTGAAAGAAGTTCAGATTGGAGAGCAGAAATGAGGGATTCTGTGCTTTGGAGAAAAACTGACAGGTTAGGTGTTCAGGTAGTTAGATATTTTCAGGAGCTGATTTTATGAGCCTAATTCTTATATCTCATATCTAGAAAAGCACTAAAATCCTTCATGGTAATGACTGTTCCTTGTGATTAGCAGAAAGCTTCTGGAAAAATATCTGCTTGATTGAATGCACTTTTACTTCAGCAAAATTACATTCATACTGTACTTCCGCACTACGTCTTTGGAGTAGTTTCTCAGAGCTATTGAGGTGTTGTCTCATGGGCTACAGTCCTCATTTTGCCCCAAAGAAAGTTTAACTTGCAACTCTCACATTGTGCTTTTTTTTTTTTTTTTTTAAGTTGACTCTGGCTCTAAAAGGCAGAAGCAGGCGTAAAATCTGTAAGTGGAAGGAGTTTCCTCTCTGCCACTTGGTGTCTTGGCCAGCACTTACATGCATGTCTGCTTATTTACAAGTAGATATGTTACTGTTCTTGGGCTCCCCAGGAGGTGCTAGTGGTAAAGAGCCCACCTGTGTATGTAGCAGACATAAAAGACGTGTGTTTGATACATGGGTCAGGAAAATCCCCTGAAGGAGGGCATGGAAATCCAGTATTCTTGCCTGGAGAATTCCAAGGACAGAAAAGTCTGGCAGGTTACAGTTGGTAGGTTCACAAAGAATAGGACACTATTGAAGCGACTTAGAACACATGGATGGTGCTATTCTTATGATGGGGAAATCTTTTTTTAAATTAATTAATTTATTTTAATTGGAGGCCAATTACATTACGGTATTGTGGTGTTTTTTGCCATTCATCAACATGAATCAGCCACAGGTGCACATATGTACCCACTTTCAGAAATCCCCAATGCCTCCCTTCCCACCCCATCTCTCTGGGTTGTCCCAGAGCACCAACTTTGAGTGTCCTGCTTCATGCATCAAACTTGCACTGGTCATCTGTTTTACATGTGGTAATATACATGTTTCAATGCTATTCTCTCAACTCATCCACCATTGCCTTCACCCACATAGTCCAAAAGTATGTTGTTTACATCTGTGTCTCTTATGCTGTATTGCATATAGGGTCATCGTTACCATCTTTCTAAATTCCATATATATGTGTTAATAGACTGTATTGGTGTTTCTCTTTCTGACTTACTTCACTCTGTATAATAGGCTTCAGTTTCATCCACCTCAGTAGAACTGACTCAAATGCATTCTTTTTTATAGCTGAGTAATACTCCATGGACTTAGAAAGCATCACTATGAACAAAGCTAGTGGAGGTGATGGAATTCCAGTTGAGCTATTTCAAATCCTGAAAGATGATGCTGTGAAAGTGCTGCACTCAATATGCCAGCAAATTTGGAAAACTCAGCAGTGGCCAAAGGACTGGAAAAGGTCAGTTTTTATTCTAACCCCAAAGAAAGGCAATGCCAAAGAATGCTCAAACTACCGCACAATTGCACTCATCTCACACGCTAGTAAAGTAATGCTCAAAATTCTCCAAGCCAAGCTTCAGCAATACGTGAATCATGAACTTTCATTATGTTCAAGCTGGTTTTAGAAAAGGCAGAGGAACCAGAGATCAAATTGCCAACATCCGCTGGATCATGGAAAAAGCAAGAGTTCCAGAAAAACATCTATTTCTGCTTTATTGACTATGCTAAAGCCTTTGACTGTGTGGATCACAATAAACTGTGGAAAATTCTGAAAGAGATGGGAATACCAGACCACCTGACCTGCCTCTTGAGAGACCTGTATGCAGATCAGGAAGCAACAGTTAGAACTGGACATGGAACAACAGACTGGTTCCAAATAGGAAAAGGAGTATGTCAAGGCCGTATACTGTCACCCTGCTTATTTAACTTATATGCAGAGTACATCATGAGAAACTCTGGACTGGAAGAAGCACAAGCTGGAATCAAGATTGCTGGGAGAAATATCAATAACCTCAGATATGCAGATGACACCACCCTTATGGCAGAAAGTGAAGAGCAACTAAAGAGCCTCTTGATGAAAGTGAAAGAGGAGAGTGAAAAAGTTGGCTCAAGATGATAACAATAACCCTGTGTACGAGACAGCAAAAGTGACGCTGATGTATGGAACAGTCTTATGGAATCTGTGGGAGAGGGAGAGGGTGGGAAGATTTGGGAGAATGGCACTGAAACATGTAAAATATCATGTATGAAACGAGATGCCAGTCCAGGTTCAATGCACGATACTGGATGCTTGGGGTTAGTGCACTGGGACGACCCAGAGGGATGGAATGGGGAGGGAGGAGGGAGGAGGGTTCAGGATGGGGAGCACATGTATACCTGTGATGGATTCATTTTGATATTTGGCAAAACTAATACAATTATGTAAAGTTTAAAAATAAAATAAAAATTAAAAAAAAAAAAAAAACCATGGAGAAGTTCTATACATAATACAATGAACATTACAAGTAAATTTTCAAGTAACTAATGTCAACTCCAAATGTAGTTCTTCTGTTATTAGTGATGGAATAAATACTAGGTAGAAAAAAAATGGGGTAAAAAAACAGTACATTGTCTTGGATTTTGTAGGATTACTCGACTTTAGTTGTACTGAATCATTTTCTAAGCTTCTACATTTAATAAAGCATTGTTACTTACTGATAGAACGACTTGATAGTTTATGCAGCCATTTTTCGAACCAGAATACTTCACAAGATAGGGAGAGGAAGGAATTTGCCTTTTAAGGACATGCAGCTTTATTCTGTTGGTTCCTTTGAAAACAACAGAAATTTTATTTTCTGAATTGGTATTATAATTTTACTTCTCTCCATAATGGGCCTTGGATTTTACTAATAGCAAAAGCAGATTGCCCCTAACCTTTGAGCAATTTTATCTTCAAAGACATGCTTTCGTTTTTTATTACATCTCAACAAATGTCAGTTGAATTAGTGAAACTATGAATTTTTTATTTAATGATCCTACTAACTGAAATGAAAAGCTGTTATTAATACTCTTTCTTTAAATACATTCTGTATCTCATGAAAGTACTCATGGAAAGACCATGGAAAATTAAATAAGGCAATGAGCAGAATCAACCAGCATCACTGCTGATTGCCTCATTAAGACCCTTTACCACCATGAAAGTCTTAGTAGAGCCTCTCCCTATGGTAGTATCCATGACTTCTTTTTCCAAATTGCATAAACACTGATTGAATTCCTGTCACCTCTTTGGGAAAATGAATTTCATGCTTTTCTCACTACTATATGAAACGCTTAATCTTATTTGTCCTAATTTTATTCATTTTGGGAAAAACAGTACCGTCAGCTTTATATTTCAGAATGGAGAAATAAGTCAAAATAAACTTTGTTCAAGAAAAAAAAAAAAAAGTTGGCTCAAAGCTCAACATTCAGAAAACGAAGATCATGGCATCTGGTCCCATCACTTCATGGGAAGTAGATGGGGAGACAGTGTCAGACTACTTTTCTGGGCTCTGAACTCACTGCAGATGGTGGTTGCAGCCATGAAATTAAAAGATGCTTACTCCTTGGAAGGAAAGTTATGACCAACCTAGATAGCATATTCAAAAGCAGAGACAGTACTTTGCCAACAAAAGTCTGTCTAGTCAAGGCTACGGTTTTTCCAGTGGTCATGTATGGATGTGAGAGTTGGACTGTGAAGAAAGCTGAGCACCGAAGAATTGATGCTTTTGAATTGTGGTGTTGGAGAAGACTCTTGAGAGTCCCTTGGACTGCAAGGAGATCCAACCAGTCCATTCTAAAGGAGATCAGTCCTGGGTGTTCTTTGGAAGGAATGATGCTAAAGCTGAAACTCCAGTACTTTGGCCACCTCATGAGAAGAGTTGACTCATTGGAAAAGACTCTGATGCTGGGAGGGATTGAGGGCAAGAGGAGAAGGGGACGACAGAGGATGAGATGGCTGGATGGCATCACCGACTCGATGGACGTGAGTTTGAGTGAACTCCGGGAGCTGGTGCTGGATGGGGAGGCCTGGCGTGCTGCGATTCATGGGGCTGCAGAGTCGGGCACGACTGAGCGACTGAACTGAACTGAACTGAATACTGCATGGAGTAACAGACTGGTTCCAAATAGGAAAAGGAGTACGTCAAGGCTGTATGTTGTCACAGTGCTTATTTAATTTATATGCAGAGTACATCATGAGAAACGCTGGGCTGGATAAAGCATAAGCTAGAATCAAGATTTCCAGGAGAAATAACAATAATCTCAGATATGTAGATGACACCACCCTTATGGCAGAAACTGAAGAGGAACTAAAGAGCCTCTTGATGAAAGTGAAAGAGAGTGAAAAAGTTGGCTTAAACCTCCACATTCAGAAAACTAAGATCATGGCATCCAGTCCCATCACTTCTCGCAAATAGATGGGGAAACAGTGGAAACAGTGGCTGACTTTATTTTTTGGGGCTCCAAATCACTGCAGATGGTGACTGCAGCCATGAAATTAAAAGACACTTACTCCTTGGAAGGAAAGTTATGACAAACCTAGATAGCATATTCAAAACCAGAGACATTACTTTGCCAACAAAGATCCATCTAGTCAAAGCTATGGTTTTTCTGGTAGTCATATATGGATGTGAGAGTTGGACTATAAGGAAAGCTGCGCCCTGAAGAATTGATGCTTTTGATCTGTGTGTTGGAGAAGACTCTTGAGAGTCCCTTGGACTGCAAGGAGACCCAACCAGTCCATCCTAAAGGAAATCAGTCATGAATATTCACTGAAAGGACTAATGCTGAAGCTGAAACTCCAATACTTTGGCCACCTGATGCAAAGAGTTGAGTCATTGGAAAAGACCCTGATGCTGGGAAAGATTGAAGGTGGGAGGAGAAGGGGATGACAGAGGATGAGATGGTTGGATGGTTGTCACCGACTCAATGGACATGAGTTTGAATAAACTCCGGGAGTTGGTGATGGACAGGGAGGCCTAGCATGTTGCAGTCCATGGGGTCGCAAAGAGTTGGACACAAGTGAGCGACTGAACTGAACCAAACTGAATATTCCCTTGTATATATGTACCACAACTTCTTTATCCATTCATCAGCCAATGGACATCTTATATTGCTTGCATGTCCTAAGTATTATAAACACAGCTGCAATGAACATTGGGGTATAAGTCTCTTTCAGTTCTGGTTTCCTCAGTGTGTATGCCCAACAGTGTGATTGCTGGGTCATATGGCAGTTCTATTTGCTGTTTTTAAAGGAATCTCCATACTGTTCTCCATAGTGGCTGTATTAGTTTGCATTCCCACCAACAGTGTAAGAGGATTCCCATTTCTCCATATCCATTCCAGCACTTATTGTTTGTAGACTTTTTGATGGCAGCCATTCTGACTGATGTGAGATGGTACCTCATTGTGGTTTGATTTGCATTTATCTGATAATGAGTAATGTTGAGCATCTTTCAGTTTAGTTCAGTTCAGTTGCTCAGTCGTGTCCGACTCTTTGCAACCCCATGAATCGCAGCATGCCAGGCCTTCCTGTCCATCACCAGCTCCTGGAGTTTACTCAAACTCATGTCCATCGAGTTGGTGATGCCATCCAGCCATCTCATCCTCTGTCCTCCCCTTCTCCTCCTGTCCCCAATGAGTCAGCTCTTCATATGAGGTGGCCAAAGCATTGGAGTTTCAGCTTCAACATCAGTCCTTCCAATGAACACCCAGGACTGATCTCCTTTAGGATGGACTGGTTGGATCTCCTTGCAGTCCAAGGGACTCTCAAGAGTCTTCTCCAACACCACAGTTCAAAAGCATCAATTCTTTGGTGCTCAGCTTTCTTCACAGTCCAACTCTCATATCCATACATGTCCACTGGAAAAACCATAGGCTTAACTAGATGGACCTTTCTTGGCAAAGTAATGTCTCTGGTTTTGAATATGCTATCTAGGTTTGTCATAACTTTCCTTCCAAGGAGTAAGTGTCTTTTAACTTCATGGCTTCAATCACCATCTGCAGTGATTTTGGAGCCCCCCAAAATAAAGTCTGACACTGTTTCCACTGTTTCCCCATCTATTTGCCATGAAGTGATGGGATCAGATGCCTTTATATGTGTTTATTAGCCATCTGTATGTCTTCTTTAGAGAAATGTCTGTTTATTTCTTTGTACCAGTTTTTGATTGGGTTGTTCATTTTTCTGGTATTGAGCTGCATGTACTGCTTGTATATTTTGGAGATTAATTCTTTGTCAGTTCTTTCATTTGCTATCATTTCCCCCCATTCTGAAAGCTGCCTTTTCACCTTGCTTATAGTTTCCTTCATTGTGAAAACGTTTGTAAGTTTAATTAGGTCTGATTTGTTTATTTTTGTTTTTATTTCCATTACTCTGGGAGGTGGGTCATAGACGATCTTGCTGTGATTTATGTCAGAGAATGTTCTGTCTTTACTCTAAGAATTTTGTAGTTTCTGGTCTTACATTTAGATCTTAAAACATTTTGAATTTATTTTTAATTTATGGTGTTAGAAAGTGTTTCATTCTTGCTGTGATTTATGTCAGAGAATGTTCTGTCTTTACTCTAAGAGTTTTGTAGTTTCTGGTCTTACATTTAGATCTTAAAACATTTTGAATTTATTTTTAATTTATGGTGTTAGAAAGTGTTTCATTCTTTTACAGGTGGTTGAGCAGTTTTCCTAGCACCACTTGTTAAAGAGATTGTCTTTTCTCCATTGCACATTTTTGCCTCCTTTGTCAAAGATAATGTGTCCATAGGTGCATGGATTTATCTCTGGGCTTTCTATTTTGTTCCATTGATCTATATTTCTGTTTTTGTGCCAGTATTGTACTGTCTTGATGACTGTAGGTTTGTAGTATAGTCTGAGGTCAGGCAGGTGGATTCCTCCAGCTCCATTCTTCTTTCTCAAGATAGCTTCGGCTATTCAAGGTTTTTTTGTGTTTTCATACAAATTGTGAAATTATTTCTTGTAGTTCTGTGAAAAATGCCATTGGTAGTTTGATAGGGATTGTGTTGAATCTATAGATTGCTTTGGGTAGTATACTCATTTTCACTATATTCATTCCTCCAATCTATGAACATGGTATATTTTTCTATTTGTGTCATTTTTGATTTCTTTCATCAGTGTTTTATGGCTTTCTATATATAGGTCTTTTGTTTCTTTAGGAAAATTCATTCCTAAGTATTTTATTCTTTTTGTTTCAATGGTGAATGGGATTGTTTCCTTAATTTCTCTTTCTGTTTTCTCATTGTTAGTGCATAGGAATACAAAGGATTTCTGTGTATTAATTTTATATTCTGCAACTTTACTATATTCATTGATTAGCTCTACTAATTTTCTGGTGGTGTTTTTAGGGTTTTTTATGTAGAGGATCATGTCATCTGCAAACAGCCAGAGTTTTACTTCTTGTTTTCCAATCTGGATCCCTTTTATTTCTTTTTCTTTTCTGATTGCTATAGCTAGGATTTCCAAAACTATGTTGAATAGTAGTGGTGAGCATGGGCATTCTTATCTTCTTCCTGATTTTACAGGAAATGATTTCAATTTTTCACCATTGATGATGTTTTCTGTGGGTTTGTCATAGAAAGCTTTTTATTATGTTGAGTTATGTCTCTTCTATGCCTGTTTTCTGGAGAGTTTTATCATAAATGAGTATTGAATTTTGCAAAAGGCCTTCTCTGAATCTATTGAGATAATCATGTCATTTTTAATCTTTCAATTTGTTAATATGGTGTATCACATTGATTGATTTGTGAATATTGAAGAATCCATGCATCCCTGGAAATAATCCCACTTAGTCATGATGTATGGTTTTTCCCAAATGCTGTTGGATTCTGTATGTTAGAATTTTGTTGAGGATTTTTGCATCTATGTCCATCAATGATTTTGGCCCGTACTTTCCCTTTTTTGTGGCATCTTTGTCAGGTTTTGGTATTAGGGTGATGGTGGCATCATAGAAAGAGTTTGGAAGTTTACCTTCCTTTGCAATTTTCTGGAAGAGTTTGAGTAGGATAGGTGGTGAAATGAAAGTGAAAGTGAAGTGCAGTCACTCAGTCGTGTCTGACTCTGCGTGTCCATGGCCTGTAGCCTACCAAGCTCCTCTGTCCATGGGATTTTCCAGGCATGAGTACTGGAATGGGTTGCCAGGATAGGTGTTATTTCTTCTCTTTTTTGCTAGAATTCACCTGTGAAGCCATCTGGTCCTTGGCTTTTGTTTGTTGGAAGATTTTTGATTACAGGTTTGATTTCCATGCTTGTGATGGTTTTGTTAAGATTTTTTATTTCTTCCTGGTTCAGTTTTGGAAGGTTATACTTTTCTAAGAATTTGTCCATTTCTTCCAAGTTGCCCATTTTATTGGCATATTATTGCTCATAGTAGTCGCTTATGATCTTTTGTATTTCTGTGTTGTCTATTGTGATTTCTACACTTTCATTTCTAATTTTATTGATTTGATTCTTCTCCCTTTTTTTCCTTGATGATTTTGGCTAACAATTTGTCTATTTTATTCGTCTTCTCAAAAAACCAGCTTTTAGTTTTGTTGATTTTTGCTATAGTCTCCTTCATTTCCTTTTCATTTATTTCTGCTGTGGTTTTTTAATATTTATTTCCTTCTGTTAACTTTGGTGTTCTTTTTCTTTTTCTAGTTGGTCTAGGTCTAAAGTTAGGATGTTTATTTGGTGTTTATCTTGTTTCTTGAGGTAGGCTTGTGTTGCTATGAACTTCCCTCTTAGCACTGCTTTTACTGAATCCCATACATTTTGGGTTGTCTTGTTTTCATTTTCGTTTGTTTCTATGCATATTTTTATTTCCTTTTTGATTTCTTCCATGATCTGTTGGCTATTCAGAAGCATGTTGTGTAGCCTCCATATGTTTGTATTTTTAATAGATTTCCCCCCTGTAAATGCCATCTAATCATACCGTGTTGTGATTGGAAAAGATGCTTGAAGTGTTTTCAATTTTTTTGAATTTATCACAGCTAGATTTATGGCCCAGAATGTGATCTATTCTGGGCAGACTCCGTATGCACTTGAGAAAAAGGAGAATTCCACTGTTTGGGGGTGAAATGCCCTGTAGATATCAATTAGGTCTAACTGGTCCATTGTATCATTTAGAGCTTTGTTTTCTTGCTCATTTTCTCTTTGGTTGATCTATTCATAGATATGAGTGGGGTATTAGAATCTCCCACTATTATTATGTTACTGTTAATTTCTCCTTTCATACTTGTTAGCATGTGCCTTACATATTGAGGTGCTTCTATGTTGGGTGCATATGTATTTTTAATTGTTATATCTTCTTCTTGGGTTGATTCTTTGATCATTATGTACTATCCTTCTTTGTCTCTTATCACTGTATATTTCAAAGTCTATTTTACGTGATATGTGTATTGCTACTCCTGCTTTCTTTTGGCCCCCATTTCCACGAAATATCTTTTTCCAGGCCCTCATTTTCAGTCTGTATGTGTCCCTAGGTTTGACGTGGGTCTCTTGTAGACAGCATATATAGGCATTTTTTTTTTTTTTAATCTATTCAGCCAGTCTTCTCTCTTGGTTGGAGAATTTAACCCATTTACATTTAAGGTAACTATTGATAAATATGATCCCATTATCATTTATTTTTTGTCTTGGGTTCTTTTTTATAAATCTTTATTTTCTGTCTAGAGAAGACACTTTAGCAGTTGTGGAAAAGCTGGTTATTCAGTTGTGAATAAGAGCTGTGAATAAGAGTTGTGAATAAGAGCTCACTTATTCAGTTGTGTTTTGAGGAGGGAGGGACACTGCAAACAATTGTCACTGGCATGTGTGGGGATTGCTTGCAGTGGATGGACCACACTGGGTTTGCCACAGCCCAAGTGGCATGCATTTCCCGGGACGACACTGCTCAGGCTCCAGGGTGCTCTGCAGTGGCACTGTCCCAAGTGTGCCCTGCATTTCATGTAGTTCCCAGGACTAAGCTACTCAGGTTCTCAGGTGTTCCACAGGAGCACAGACCCAGATGGGCTGTGTGTTTCGTGCCCTTTCCAGGTCTGAGTAGCTCAGGTGACCAGGTGCTTGATGAGCACATTGTCTCAGATGGGCCATGCGTCTTATTCACCTCCCCTGTCCTGGCCACTCAGTTTCTTGGGTTAGCCACAAGAGCACAGTCCCAGGTATGCTGTGTGGTTCCTCTGGGGAGCTGTTTTCAGGCTGTGACACTCCTGGCAGATGTCAGCCATCCAGGATCCCAGGAAGATATGGCTAGCAACTGGAAACCTCTCACAGTTTGGTGGAAGATGGGGTCTCTGGGGCCGAGATGGAAGCAGTGACTCTGGTTGTCACACGCCTCTCTCTCTGCCTCTGGGGAGGGAGCGCCCTCTATAGCAGCAGGCTTGCTCTCCTTTGGTATTCGCTGAATTCTTTGTTCTATGAGTGCACCAAGGATCACCATGATGCATTATAGACTTTCACAAGGAAGGCTTTTTTCTTTTTTTCTCTCTGGCAATCCCATGGTTTGGGTTGCTATCTCACATTATCTCCCTTAGATTGTCCTCAGGGCATTCAGGCTTGGTCCTACTCTAAGAACCAATGTTGCAGCCCCCACCTCCCTGCCCAGCCTCTACTCACTTGTGGCAGATATGAGCATCTGGGCCATGTCTCCACTGGCAGCTGTGCATAATCTGTGTGTGTGTGTGTGTGTGTGTTTCCTACCAGTTGTGTTGCCCTCTGAGATTCCAGAACTCCCCACAGACAAGCCTGTGAAAGTGTTTTCTACTATGTGAAAACTTCTCCTTCATGACTCCCTCCCCAGGACAGTCTCTATCCCTAAATTTTTGTCTCTGTTTTTGTCTTTTACATTTTGTCCTACCTACTTTTGAAAAAGTTGGGCTGCCTTTCTGGTTCCTGGTGTCCTCCACCAGCTTTCAGAAGTTGTTTTGTGGAACTTGCTCAACATTCAAATGATCTTTTGATGAATTTCTTGGGGGAGAAAGTGGTCTCCTTGTCTTATTCCTCTACCATCTAGGGATTCTCACACTATAACAGCAAAGTTGAGTAGTTACAAAAGAGATCATGTAGTCCACAGAACTGAAAACAGTTACTATCTGAATCTTTACAGATAGATAATGTATGGCAACCTCTATCATATACTCATGGGAGACACACCAAAAAAAAAAAAAAAAGACAATAGTGAAACTAAGAACAACGTAGATGAAAAAGTAATATCCTTCTATAGAAATTCTCATATTTCCAGAGTTTCTTGTCTAGCTCTGTGGACCTGAAAGTAAACTGATTACAAAGTTGTACAAGCAACTGGCACAAATACATTTGTGATAGTTGTATAGTTTACATTATGAAAAAGTGTAACATTTTAATAACATGTTATACTTTATATAAGGTTGAGAAATAATATGTTTCTGAATGAGTTAAGTTAAATCAAAATATTATGATCAACCATTTACCATATAAATTATCTTTAATTCAACTACTCAAGTTTGGCCAATTAACACATAAAACAACTGTGTGGAAGAAATGTACATTTGGTCCTAATTATGCATTGAAATGTATATGTAAAGGAAGTGAATTTCATTGTGCATAAATTATAGCTAAATAAGCCTGATTTATTTTCCAAAAAAGACTCTACACCAGCATGGACCTTTTAAATTGTAGTAATTACCATAAAACAGTTCTTTAATTGCCAGTATTATTGCTGTTAGTTAAATGAATAGTTGGGACTGTGATAAAATGTTCCATGGCATTAGAAGTCCACAATATTCAGTTCCTTTCCATTAAAAAAAAAAAAATCCTGCCTGAAAAGTTGATTGTAAGACTTAAAGGGGTGAGATGGGGGTAAGTGGGATGGAAGCTCAAGAGAGAGACCAAAGACACTGTGGAGCATAAATGAGCTGTCCCTGATGTGCCTTTTCCCAATTCCTGACAGACAGATCCATGAGGATGGAATGAATTGGAAGAGTAAGATTAAGATTAACATATATACATTGTTCAGTTCAGTCACTCAGATGTGTGCAACTCTTTGTGACCCCATGAACCTCAGCATGCCAGGCCTCCCTGTCCATCACCAACTCCCAGAATCCACCCAAACCCATGTCCATTGAGTCGGTGATGTCATCCAACCATCTCATCTTCTGTCGTCCCCTTCTCCTCCTGCCCTCAATCTTTCTCAGCATCAGGGTCTTTTCAAATGAGTCAACTCTTTGCATCAGGTGGCCAAAGTATTGGAGTTTCAGCTTCAGCACCAGTCCTTCCAATGAATATTCAGGACTGATCTCCTTTAGAATGGACTGGTTGGATCTCCTAGCAGTCCAAGGGACTCTCAAGTCTTCTCCAACACCACAGTTCAAAAGCATCAATTCGTCAGTGCTCAGCTTTCTTTATAGTTCAACTCTCACATCCATATATGACCACTGGAAAAACCATAGTCTTGACCAGACGGACCTCTGTTGGCAAAGTAATGTCTCTGCTTTTGAGTATGCTATCTAGGTTGGTTATAACTTTCCTTCCAAGGAGCAAGCATCTTTTAATTTCATGGCTGCAGTCACCATCTGCAGTGATTTTGGAGCCCCCAAAAATAAAGTCTTACATTGTTTCCACTGTTTCCCCATCTATTTGCCATGAAGTGATGGGACCAGATGCTGTGATCTTAGTTTTCTGAATTTTGAGCTTTAAGCCAACTTTTTCACTCTCCACTTTCACTTTCATCAAGAGGCTCTTTAGTTCTTCTTCACTTTCTGCCATAAGGGTGGTGTCATCTGCATATCTGAGGTTATTGATATTTCTCCCGGCAATCCTGATTCCAGCTTCTGCTTCCTCCAGCCCGGCATTTCTCATGATATACTCTGCATATAAGTTAAATAAGTAGGTGACAATATACAGCCTTGATGTACTCCTTTTCCTCTTTGGAACCAGTCTGTTGTTCCATGTTCAGTTCTAACTATTGCTTCCTGAGCTGCATATAGGTTTCTCAAGAGGCAAGTCAGGTGGTCTGGTATTCCCATCTCTTTCAGAATTTTCCACAGTTTATTTTGATCCACACAGTCAAAGGCTTTGGCATAGTCAATAAAACAGAAATAGATGTTTTTCTGGAACTGTCCTGCTTTTTCAATGATCCAGGAGATGTTGGTAATTTGATCTCTAGTTCCTCTGCCTTTTTAAAAATATAAATTGGGGCTGGTGCACTGGGACGACCCACAGGGATGGTAGGGGGAGGGAGGTGGGAGGAGGGTTCAGGATGGGGAACACATGTATACCTGTGGTGGATTCATTTTGATATATGGCAAAACCAATACAATATTGTAAAGTTAAAAAATAAAATAAAATAAAATTAAAAAATTTTATTTATTTTAATTGGAGGCTAATTACTTTGCCTTTTCTAAAACCAGCTTGAACATCTGGAAGTTCACGGTTCACATATTGCTGAAGCCTGGCTTGGAGAATTTTAAGCATACTTTACTAACGTGTGAGATGAGTGCAATTGTGCAGTAGTTTGAGCATTCTTTGGCATATGCACTACCATGTGTAAAATATATAGCTAGTGAAAGCTACTATATAGCACAAGGGGCTCAGCTTGGTGTTCTGTGATCTAGAGGTGGTAGCTTACAGTGAATGGTGTCGGATGAGTCATCTCTGAAGAAGAAAATTTAGCTTTGGGGCCAGAGATGAGGCTTGATCACTCAGAGCTTTAGTGTAGCAGAAATTTTATTACAGTGAAAAAGGGACAGAGAAAGCGCCTGACGTAGACAATAGAAGGGGGAAGATAGTGCTCCACTCACTAGTCTTATCAAGGCCTTATATACTTTTTCAAGACTGTAAAGGTCCCCTTATTGCCAAATTCAGACTTAAATTGAAGAAAGTAGGGAAAACCACTAGACCATTCAGGTATGACCTAAATCAAATCCCTTATGATTATACAGTGGAAGTGAGAAATAGATTGAAGGGATTAGATCTGGTAGAGTGCCTGAAGAACTATGGATGGAGGTTCATGACATTGTATAGGAGACAGGGATCAAGACCATCCCCAAGAAAAAGAAATGAAAAAAGTCAAAATGGCTGTCTGAGGAGGCCTTACAAATAGCTGTGACAAAAAGAGAAGTGAAAGGCAAAGGAGAAAAGGAATGATGTACCCATTTGAATGCAGAGTTCCAAAGAATAACAAGGAGAGACAAGAAAGAGTTTTTCAGTGTTCAATGCAAAGAAATAGAGGAAAGCAATAGAATAGGAAAGACTAGAGATCTCTTCAAGAAAATTAGAGATACCAAGGGAATATTTCATGCAAAATGGGCACAACAAAGGACAGAAATGGTATGGACCTAACAGAAGCAGAAGATATTGAGAAAAGGTGGGCAAGAATACACAGAAGAACTCTACAAAAAAGATCTTCATGACCCAGATAATCATGATGGTGTGATCACTCAACTTGAGCTTGGAAAGCAAAGTCAAGTGGGTCTTAGGAAGCATCACTATGAACAAAGCTAATGGAAGTGATGGAATTCCAGGTGAGCTTTTTCAAATCCTAAAAGATGATGCTGTGAAAGTGCTGCACTCAATATGCCAGCAAATTTGGAAAACTCCGCAGTGGCCACAGGACTGGAAAAGGGCAGTTTTTATTCCAATCCCAAAGAAAGGCAATGCCAAAGAATGCTCAAACTAACACACAATTGCACTCATCTCACATGCTAGTAAAGTAATGTTCAAATTTCTCCAAGCTAGGCTTCAGCAATACGTGAACTGTGAACTTCCATTATGTTCAAGCTGGTTTTAGAAAAGGCAGAGGAACCAGAGATCAAATTGCCAACATCCATTGGATCATTGAAAAAGCAAGAGACTTCCATATAAACATATACCTCTACTTTATTGACCATGCCAAAGCCTTTGACTGTGTGGATCACAACAAACTGTGGAGAATTCTGAAAGAGATGGGAATACCAGATCACCTGACCTGCCTCTTGAGAAACCTATATGCAAGTCAGGAAGCAACATTTAGAACTGGACATGGAACAGCAGACTGGTTCCAAATAGGAAAAGGCATACGTCAAGGCTGTATATTGTCAAACTGCTTATTTAACTTATATGCAGAGTAACATCATGAGAAACACTATGCTGGATGAAGCACAAGCTAGAATCAAGGGTGCTGAGAGAAATATCAATAACCTCAGGTATGCAGATGACACCACCCTTATGGCAGAAAGTGAAGAAGAACTAAAGTGCCTCTTGATGAAAGTAAAAGAGGAGAGTGAAAAACTTGGCTTAAAGCTCAACATTCAGAAAACTAAGATCATGGCATCTGGTCCCATCACTTCATGGTAAATAAATGAGGAAACAGTGGAAAGAGTTGCTGACTTTATTTTTGGGGGCTCCAAAATCACTGCAGATGGTGACTGCAGCCATGAAATTTAAAGACGCTTGCTCCTTGGAAGAAAAGTTATAGCCAAACTAGACCATATATTAAAAAGCAGGGACATTACTTTGCCAACAAACGTCCGTCTAGTCATAGCTATGCTTTTTCCAGTAGTCATGTATGGATGTGAGAGTTGGACTATAAAGAAAGGTGAGCGCTGAAGAATAGATGCTTTTAAACTGTGGTGTTGGAGAAGACTCTTGAGAGTCCCTTGGACTGCAAGGAAATTTAACCAGTCCATCCTAAAGGAGATCAGTCCTGAGTGTTCATTGGAAAGACTGATACTGGAGCTGAAACTCCAATACTTTGGCCACCTGATGCGAAGAACTGACCCAGTGGAGAAGACATTGATACTGGGAAAGACTTAAGGTGGGAGGAGAAAGGGATGATAGAGGATGAGATGATTGGATGGCATCACTGACTCAATGGACATGAGTTTGAGTAAACTCTGGGAGTTAGTGATGGACAGGGAATCCTGGGATCCTGCAGTCCATGGGGCCACCAATAGTTGGATACAATTGAGTGACTGAACTGAGTGACTGAAAGGTTTTACCAGAGCCACTCCCACAACATACATTTTAAGATAACAGAATTAGTCAGAAGATTCTTGTTAAGAAGGAGAAACATGTCCTCATGCAAGATACATTGTTATACAATTATTAGTACAGAGCTTAAAGAAAAACATACCCTTGAGCAAGCTGAATTGTTTTGTTGTGTAATTATTCAGTTCAGTTCACTTCAGTCTCTCAGTCGTGTCTGATTCTTTGCGACCCCATGCATCGTAGCATGCCAGGCCTCCCTGTCCATCAGCAACCCCTGGAATTCACCCAAACTCATGTGCATCGAGTCAGTGATAGCTCTTGGCTTAAAGAAAGTTAGTCTTAAAGATGGTTGTCATAACAACTCAAGAGTTAAAGAAAAAACGTCTTATGTGACTAAGACAAGGAATGTAGGAAAAGAAAAGAGTTTGTTCTTTTCTAGTCTTTGAGAGCCCTGGGCCCCTTCCTTCTTGAGGGTGTTGGACCCCTTCCTCCTCCTCAGGGGCCCTGGACTCCTTACCAACTTACCTAAAAACTTACTCTCTTAGAGGGATGGGATAGGGTACGGGAGGGAGGCTGAGAACAGGGTTCAGGTAAATACATATATACATATAGCTGATTCATGTTTTTATGCAGCAGAAACTAACACAACATTGTAAAGCAATTACATTGTTATTTAGTCCCAATGTTGTATCTGACTCTTATGCAACCCCATGGACTGTTGCCCTGCCAGGCTCCTCTGTCCATGGGATTTCCAAGGCAAGAATACTGGAGTGGGTTGATATTTCCTTCTGCAGGGGATTTTCCCAACCCGGGAGTCAAACCTACATCTCCTGCATTGGCAGGTGGATTCCTTACCACTAAGCTACCAGGAAATCAATTTAAAAAAGAAGTGGTAGGCAGTGTTTTCATCACAGGCTATAATGTCAACTAAAGAATATTGCTCACCATTTGGTTCCACAAGAATTAAGTCATTAGCCACTGCAGTTGCAGACCTTCAACACACCCTGAAAGAAATTTAGAGTGGAGATCAGGATTGAGGCACTCTGGTCTGAGAAAACTGGCAGAATAATCCTTTAGATAATTAGATATTTTCAGCAAAAAATTTTATAAACCAATTTCTTATATCTTTCCCATACCTATAAAAGCATTAAAATCATTAACTGATATCCATGCCTCATGACAGCAGTAACATTCTATGAAGATGTGTGCTTGATGGCACATATTTCTTCTTCAAAATCAAATATATGCTGATCTTTTCGCTTACCACTTCAGAGCAACTCCTCAGAGCTATGTGAGAAGCTGTCTTCAGTGAGTGGCTATTGGTCTTCAGTGAGTCCCCAAATATCACTGAAGCTCACAGCTCTCACATTGTGTGTTTTCATTTCAACTGACTGACAGTTTTCGTGACCAAGAGTGGACCCAGATCTGAATTCTTTCCTTCGCCTGAACTTTACAAGGATCTGGAGCCTTGGTATCAGCAGGGTCTCCTATGCCCATCTGCCTAGTCCAGATCAATTTGATTAATCTTCTTTTGGTTCTTGGATTTCCTGATTATTGTTTGATGATTCTTCTGAGTTTTATCTGGCAGTGTATAGCAGCTATCTGACCCCCTAGCTGAAAGATACTAGGGGAGGTCTAGCGGAAAGACTAAGATTTGCTCAGTTGAAAGGCACTTGAGGGATCTGGACTGGGTGATTTGATAGGATGCTGGCTTAATGTCTTTTCTAAATGAGGAACATTAGAAAACCACCCTCCAAATAACACCCCTGCCCTTTTATGCATGTAGAAAAATTATATTTTAAGTACTTCTTTAATTGGGAATTAAAGGAAATCTCACCCTGAAAATGGTTAAGATGGGGCTCTTTCTTTCCTTGTTTTTTTTTTTTTTTTTAAAGAACTTAATAAACCTACCAACTCAGTATATTTTTTATTTCTATTTTTTAATTTTTTAAAAAATTATTAAGTTTTTGGTGAAGCTGAGTCTTCATTGCTGTGTGCTGGCTTTCTCTAATTGTGGCGATTGGGGGCTACCTTTGTTGCAGTGCATGGACTTCTCATTGTGGTGGTTACTCCTGTTACAGAGCACAGGCTCTGGGCATGAGACTTCAGTAGTTGCAACACACAGGCTTAATAGTTGCAGCTCTCAGGCTCTAGAGTGCAGCCTCAGTAGTTGTGGTGCAGGAGCTTAGTGGCTCCACTGGCATATAGAATCTTTCCAGACTGGAGATTGAACGCAGTCCCTTTCCCTTGGGGGAACTCCAAGATGGGTCTCCTTTATTGCTTACACACTTAAGTTAGAGAAAGCTAGCTACATAAAAGTTTTCTAAATTCTGACCCAAAGGGTCCTTCTAAGAAGTATTTGCTTCTATCTAAATGTGCCTTTGAGATGTAAATGTTCTTTCAGGACTCTCAGGAACTGATCTTACTTTTATCTAGACCATCTTCAATACCTGAGACTGAGAGAAAAACAATGGGGGTGGCGCGGAAGAGACCTTCCCTAGTAGCTCAGTTGGTAGAGATGCTGGTTCAATTCCTGGGTTGGGAAGATCCCCTGGAGAAGGGACAGGTTACCCACTCCAGTATTCTTGGGCTTCCCTGGTGGTTCAGATTGTAAAGAATCTGCCTACAATGAGGGAGACCTGGGTTCGATCCCTATGTTGAGAAGATCCCCAGGAGGCAGGAATAGAAACCCACTCCAGTATTCTTGCCTGGAGAATCCCTATGGACAGAGGAGCCTGGTGGGCTATAGTCCATGGGGTTTCAAAGAGACATACATGACTGAGGGAGTAAGAACAGCACAAATGTTATTTATAAACTAGTGAGTTTTGTATTATAATACCCAATTAATTCATGGCTAAGTTTTAAAGACGAAACTATGAGATCTCTAATTATGTCTGTCTATATATCCGTGTGTACTTTATAGATATGTCTCTAACTCTGGATGTTATTACCAAAAATAATTTGTAAATGACCTTTATTTAGTTGACTTAGAAGAAATTTAATGCTTATATAAATTCCCAGAAATATAAAATAGACTAATCCAAATGAATTTTAGATTCAAATAATATGGGAAATAAATAGCATTAAATTATCATTTAGTATGAAAGTTAAAGTTTGTTGGTTTAATTAATACCGACATGTCCTTAGAATCAACATTGACTCTAATGCTTTCATTGTACATATAAGAAGTAAAGTCATATAAGAAGTTGTAAAATTTGTCAACAAGAAAAATAACTTAGAATCCTAAAATTTTATAAGCAAATTAAATGTAGATGAGACAGAGCTTTTAGGTAAATTCTTTTGGAATAGTTATGTTTTAGGAATGTCTACTTAAAAATAGTCTCTTTAAGTATTTGGTACTGAAACTTTAGAGTATTGATAAATTGAATTAAATGATGGCAGTTTATTAAATATCTAGCTCATTCCCAAATATAATTATGGGAACATTAATTACTGAACATAAGCTATTTTTTTTTTTACAGGGAAACCAATAATACTTAGAACTATTAATAAACATATTTGATGCCTTATCAAGGAATTTTCTTTAAGAAAGCACATGCTTTCTGGAAATTATAAACAGTATTCATAAGTTTGTCAATCTACAAAATGCTCTTGTAAAAGAGAGTTCACAATTGCTTACTTCTTAGTTTTCACTAGAAGCTATGTTCTTTTAAACAGTTGGGAGTTTCAACTAATATATGTAATTAAAACTACTAAGATAATAAGGAAAATATTTTTATAGTCAAGCAAATAAAGGTAAACAAGATAGAAATGTATTTCATTAATGATCAAGATGATAATTTTGTCCTAAAGCAAGTTATTTCTAAATGGGAAGGAAAATAAGAGACAAATTAATATAGACATAGAAAGTTGTAGAAGATCCATGAGAAAAAAGAAGCTTCAGAAAGAAATTCTATATGTGATCAGGGCTAAGATTAAAATAAATTTGGGCAAATGAATTTCAATTTTAAAGGTAAAGTGGTGCAAAACCCAAACTGGGTTTTCTTTCTGTTAAAAGAACAAAGTTTTCTTAAAATATTGATTTGCTTTTGATAACAGGTTGTGAACTTTCTTTATCTTTTAAATAATTTTAAGCCTTTTGTCATTCAGAGACAATTACTGTTTTACTCTGATGCCTTTGAAAAAAATGCTTAATCTTCAAGAAGATTTACAGAAGAAACTTTTTGACAAATACAGGTTTCTGATAAATTTCAGATCATACCACTAAACTGGGTAAGAAATTAAAGAATTCTAATGGAAATCTTGGTTCATATAACTGTCAACAAAAGTTCAAGTATTAGTTACATTGGACTGAGTGAACTGGTGAATATGGCTGTAATTTTTATTTTATTTTATTTTATTTTTGGTTTGAAATATTACTGGCTTTTAGTCTGTGTTTTCCAGATGTAAGGAAATATTTCCCCTTAAGTTAATTATAACAGATAGCAATTTGGTAATCAGAATTTAAATATTTATGTTTTCTCTGTACTTGATTGGAAGAGAAATTGGAAATTTTCAGGTTACCAGAAGCCTTATCAGGTGAATTAGGTAGGCTGACTCCTAACAGATGTAGATATCTAAAGATATTTTGGGACCTCCATGAGTGAGTAACTTACCCAAATCTTTAGGTGTCACAGGTGTGATCTGATGACAAGCTCTTGATGTGGCCTCCTGGCCTTGAGAGGTTTTATAAAAATTCAATCTGAGATTCATTATAAAATTTCCAGCAAAATAAATGTTTATTTTGCCTATATAATCAGTTCCACTTATGTAAATAATCAGGCCAAGTTTATTGAAGCCAGACTTACCTTTGCAAACAAATTGTTTTCAATTTGTCTATTTTTCATAGAAATTAAGATATCTTCTTAATATCTTCTGCTTCTGTTAGGTCCATACAATTTCTGTTTTATTTTCTCCTCTTTGCACAAAATATTCCCTGGTATCTCTAATTTTCTTGAAGAGATCTCTAGTCTTTCTCATTCTACTGCTTTCCTCTATTTATTTGCATTGATCACTTAGAAAGGCTTTCTTATCTCTCCTTGCTATTCTTTGGAACTCTGCATTCAAATGGATATATCTTTCCTTTTCTCCTTTGCCTTTCAATTTTCTCTTTTTCTTTTTTCCTCAGATATTTGTAAGGCCTCCTCAGACAACCATTTTGCCTTTTTGTGTTTCTTTGTTTTGCAGGGGATGGCTTTGATTACTGCCTCTCGTACAATATTACAAACCTCTGTCCATAGTTCTTCAGGCACTCTATAAAATCTAATCCCATGAATCTATTTGTCACTTCCACTGTATAATCTTAAGGGATTTGATTTAGGTCATACCTGAATGGTCTAGTGGTTTTCTCTACTTTCTTCAATTTATGTCTGAATTGTGCAATAAGGAGTTCATGATCTGAGCTACAGTCAGCTCCTGGTCTTGTCTTTCTGAGTCTATAGAGCTTCTCCATCTTCGGCTGCAAAGGATATAATCAATCTGATTTAGGTATTGACCATCTGGTGATGTCCATGTGTAGAGTCATCTCTTGTGTTGTTGAAAGACAGTGTTTGCCATGACCAATGTGTTCTCTTGGCAAAACTCCATTAGCTTTTGCCCTGCTTTATTTTGTACTCCAAGGCCAAACTTGCCTGTTACTTGAAGTATCTCTTAACTTCCTACTTTGCATTCTAGTCCCCTGTGATGAGAAGGGTACTCATCTTTTTTGTTTTTTGGTATTAGTTCTCAAAGGTCTTGTAGTTTTTCATAGAACCGTTCACCTTCAGCTTCTTCAGGATTAGTGGTTGGGACATAGACTTGGATTACTGTGATATTGAATGGTTTGCCTTGGAAACGAACAGAGATCATTCTGTCATTTTTGAGATTGCACCCAAGTACTGCATTCTGGACTCTTTTGTTGACTGTGAGGGCTACTCTATTTCTTCTAAGGGATTCTTGCCCACAGTAGCAGTTGTAAGGGCCATGTAAATTAAATTCTTCCGTTCCAGTCCATTTTAGTTCACTATTTCCTAAAATGTTGATGTTCACTCTTGCCATCTCCTGTTTGACCACTTCCAATTTACCTTGATTCACTGAGCTAACATTCCAGGTTCCTGTGCAATGCTGTTCTTTATAGCATCGGACTTTACTTTCATCACCAGTCATATCCACAACTGGGCATTGTTTTTGCTTTGATTCAGCCTCTTCAACTCACCCTGAAACAATTCTCAGAGGAGAAAGTATACTCACACCAGAACCAGAATCAGACAACATCAGAAGTAAAGATACCTGCTAAGATGCTGGAATTGATCTGTATAATTATTTATTGTGTTTTATTATCAGAACTTTTGCATAAATCAACTTTTTTTTTTTTTTTTTATCATGGGCACAAATCCTATGCAGAGTTTAAAAATTATTTCAGTTGCCTATATCCAGTACTTCTGGGTTACCTTTGTGGATTTCTCTTCTTCAAGACTCTAACTGAATGGTCTCAGGAAATTTATCCTAGAAGAAAGAGGTCACAGTTCTGTTTAGGCCACTACTGATATTATTAAATGAAACTCCCTCACTTAGCCAATCAATCATAGTTGTTCTGACCATGGCCATAAATGTGAATTTTCCTTTAAAACTTTTCAAGTTCAATCAGAACAAGACCTAAATTTTGGTTAAAGATATAACCTCTCTCAATTTGGGGATGGATTTATATGGCTAACACCAGGTCACTCAAGTTTAAAGGTCCTTATGTTGGAAAGTATTAAATCACACTAAGGATAATCTACCTAGTAACACTAGGTAATTGAGCTGGGTGCCTTATGGACAATGCCAATATATAATTACCTTTAAGACAGCAATAACAAACAGGGCTAGATGAACTTGAGATATGCTGGGCCACATATAATGGAAGTTCTTGGCTTAAATATTTACTTATAACCCTGTTAATACTATTAATACCAGCTATAGTAATGTACTGGAGAAGGCAATGGCAACCCACTCCAGTACTCTTGCCTGGAAAATCCCATGGACAGAGGAACCTGGTAGGCTGCAGCCCATGGGGTCACTAAGAGTCGGACACAACTGAGCGACTTCACTTTCACTTTCCACTTTCATGCATTGGAGAAGGAAATGGCAACCCACTCCAGTGTTCTTGCCTGGAGAATCCCATGGACAGAGAAGCCTGGTAGGCTGCAGTCCATGGGGTCGCACAGAGTCGGACACGACTGAAGCGACTTAGCAGCAGCAACAGCAAGTTAAATAAGCAAGGTAATAACATACAGCCTTGTTATACTCCTTTCCCAATTTTGAACCAGTCAGTTATTCCATGTGTGGTTCTAACTGTTGCTTCTTGACCTGCATACAGATTTCTCAGGACACAGGTAAGGTGGCCTGATACTTCCATCTCATTAATAATTTTCTACAGTTTGTTGTGACCCACACAGTCAAAGACTTTAGCATGGTCAATGAAGCAGAAGATGCTTTTCTGGAACTCTTTGCTTTCTCTATGATCCAATGAATGTTGGTACTTTGATCTCTGGCTCCTCTGCCTTTTCTAAAACCAGCTTGAACATCTGAAAGTTCACGGTTCACATACTGTTGAAGTCTGGCTTGGAGAATTTTGAACATTTCTTTACTAATATGTGAGATGAGTGCAATTGTGTGGTAGTTTTAACATTCTTTGGCCTTGCCTTTCTTTGGGATTGGAATAAAAACTGACCTTTTCCAGTCCTGTAGCCATTGCTGAGTTTTCCAAATTTGTTGGCATATTGAGTGCAGCACTTTCACAGCATATTTTTTTAGGACTTGAAATAGGTCAACTGGAATTCCATCACCTCCACTAGCTTTGTTCATAGTGATGCTTCCCAAGGTCCACTTGACTTCACATTCCAGGATGTCTGGCTCTAGGTCAGTGATCACACCTTCGTGATTATCTTGGTCGTGAAGATCTTTTTTTGTGCAGTTCTTCTGTGTATTCTTGCCACCTCTTCTTAATATCTTCTGCTTCTGTTAGGTCCATACCATTTCTGTCCTTTATCGAGCCCATCTTTGCATGAAATGTTCCCTAGATATCTCTAATTTTCTTGAAAAGATCTCTAGTCTTTCCCATTCTATTGTTTTCCTCTATTTCTTTGCACTGATCGCTGAGGAAGTGTTTCTTATCTCTCCTTGCTATTCTTTGGGACTCTGCATTCAAATAGGTATATCTCTCCTTTTCTCCTTTGCCTTTGCTTCTCTTCTTTTCTCAGCTATTTGTAAGACCTACTCAGACAGCCATTTTGCTTTTTTGCATTTCTTTTTCTTGGAGATGGTCTTGATCCCTGTCTCCTGTACAGTGTCATGAACCTCCTTCCATAGTTCATCAGGCACTCTATCAGATCTAGTCCCTTACATCTATTTCTCACTTCCACTGTATAATCATAAGGTATTTGATTTAGGTCATACCTGAATGTTCTAGTGGTTTTCCCTACTTTCTTCAATTTAAGTCTGAATTTGGCAATAAGGAATTCATGATCTGAGTCACAGTCAGCTTCCAGTCTTGTTTTTTTCTCACTGTATAGAGCTTCTCCATCTTTGGCTGCAAAGAATATAATCAATCTGATTTTGTTATTGACCATCTGCTAATGTCAATGTGTAGAGTCTTCTCTTGTGTGTGTACCTGTGTGGATCATAGCAAACTGTGGATAATTCTTAAAGAGATGGGAATACCAATCCACCTTACCTGTCTCCTGAGAAACTGGTATGCAGGTCAAGACAGAAGTTAGAATTGGATTGATTCAAAATTGGGAAAGAAGTACATCAAGGCTGTATATTCTTTCTCTATTTATTTAACTTATATGCAGAATACATCATGCAAAATGCTGGTCTGGATGACTCACAAGCTTGAATCAAGATTTCTGGTAGAAATATCAACAACCTCAGATATGCAGATGATACTACTCAAATGGCAGAGAGTGAAGAGGAAATAAAGAGCTTCTTGACCAGGGTGAAAGAGGAGAGTGAAAAAGCTGGCTTAAAGCTCAACATTCAAAAAACTAAGATTATGGCACTGAGTCCCATCACTTCATGGCAAATAAATGAGGAAAAAGTGGAAGCAGTGACAGATTTTATTTTCTAGGGTTCAAAAATCACTGTGGGTGGTGATTGCAGCCATGAAATTAAAGACGTTTCCTTGGAAGAAAAGCTACGAGAAACCTAGACAGTGTATTAAAAAGCAGAGACAGAGGACAGTCCCAAGATGGCAGAGGAATAGGATGGGGAGATCACTTTCTCTTCCACAAATTCATCAAAAGATCATTGGAATGCTGAGCAACTTCCACAAAACAACCTGTGAATGCTGGAGGAAAACGCCAGACACCCAGAAAGGCAGCCCATGCTCTTCGAAATGAGGTAGGACAAAATATAAAAGACGAAAAGACAAAAGAGTTAGGGACAGAGACCCGTCCTGGGGAGGGAGTCGTTAAGGAGGAGAAGTTTCCAAACCGCAGGAAACCCTCTCTCATTGGTGAGTCTGTGGGGAGTTTTGGAATCTCAGAGGACAACATAACCGGGGGGGGGGGGGGGGGGCGGGGGGTGGAAACATGAAGCCCACAGAATATGCACCTAACTGCAACTCCCAGGGGAGAAGTAGTCCAAACTCTTGGGTCTGCCACCAGCGAGCAGGGTCTGGACAGGAAGGCGCGGGTTGCATGCTTAGGGTAAGGACCAGGCTAAATGCTCTGAGAACAATCTGAGGAAGCTAACATGAGATAGCAACCCAAACTGTGGGAGAGAGAAAGGAAGGGGAGGGGAGGGGAGGGGAGGAGAGGAGAACTTTTCATCAAAAGGATCTAATCTAACACACAGCCTGGCCCTCTCACAGAACAAAAGATTGACCCAATACCAGAGGAGAGCTAACCGCCTGTGTATAGGGCCCTCCCCTGCTGCCGGAGGCAGAGAGGCAGTGTGCTACAGCCAGACCCTGAAGGCAAGGGGCTGTTGCAATCTTGGCCCAGAGACCAGCATCCTCCACCAAACTGTGAGCAGGCTCCTAGTTGCTAACCAAGTCTTCCTGGGATCCTAAATGGTTGACATCTGCCAGGAGGGTTGCAGTCTGAGATCAATTCCCCAGAGGAGACACAGCACTCCTGAGACAGTGCTCTCATGGCACACCCGGCAAACCAAGCAGCTGGGACCCGGGAGGTGATTAAGATTCATGGCCCACCTGGGACAGTACAATCGCCAAGCATCTGATCACCTAAGCTGCTTGAACCTGAGAAGGGCACAAAACGCATGCCCAATTGAGTCTGTGCCCTTGCAGAGTACCTGAGAACCTGAACCTGAGCAACTTAGACCTGGGAAGTGCATGAAACGCAGGACCTGCTTTGGACAGTGCTCTTGCAGAGAAACCTGGAGCCTGAGCAGTGTAGACCAGGAAAGCACATGCTGCTGTTAGCTGGGGCAAACGCAGTGTGGTCCATAAACTGCGAGAACTCCCAACACACACCAGCAATATTTGTTTGTAGTATTCCTCCCTCCTCACAACACAGCTGAACAAGTGAGCCTAAATAAATGACCACCTTTGCCCCCTTGTTTCAGTGTGGAAATTAGACACTGAAGAGACTTGCAAACAGAGGAAGCCAAAATGAAGAGGGAACCGCTCTGGAAGTGACAGGTGCAAGAGATTAAAATCCTGTAGTTAGCATTGACTAAGCATTGGAAGGAGCCTATAGATCTTGAGAAGATGTACAAGCTGGAACAAGGAACTATCTGAAACTGAACTGACCCCAGATTGCCCACAACAGCTCCAGAAAAATTCATAGATATATTTTTACTATTATCATTTTTAATTTTTTTAAAATTTTAAGTTCTTTATTATTCCTTTAATTTTCATTTTTAAAACTAATTATTAACTTGCAAAAAAAGACCCTATTTTAAAAGCAAATTTCACATATATGTATTTTATAATTTTTGTGATTGATTTTGTTTTGTATTTTTAATATTGTATTTTTGAGAGTCTAACCTCTACTCTAGATTTTCAATCTTTGCTTTTTGGTATTTTTAAAAATCAGTTTTGTACCTTTAAGAATCTAATCTTCAGTATCCATTTTCACTTAGGGGTGTGATTACTGGTTTGATTGTGCTCTCCCCTTTTGACTCTCCCCTTTCTCCCCCAGGGTCACCTCTATCTCCTGCCTCTGTCCTGTCTTCTCTACTTAACTCTGTGAATCACTCTGGGTGTTGTGGGCTGTGGAGAACACTTAGGGAAATGATTACTGGCTAGATTGGTCTCTCCCCTTTTGACTCCCCCTTTTTTCCTCCTGATCACCTCTTCTCTTCTCCATGTAACTCTGTGAACTTCTCTGGGTGTCCCTCACTGTGGAGAATCTTTTCATTATTAACCTAGATGTTTTATCATCAGGGCTTTATCGATGGAGAAGTCTTGAGGCTACTGTAAGAATAAGACTGAAAGCCAGAGGCAGGAGGCTTAAATCCAAAACTTGAGAACACCAGAAAACTCCTGATTCCAGTGCACATTAATTGACAAGAGCTCATCCAAAAGCCTCTATACTTACATTGAAACCAAGCTCCACCCAAGAGCCATCAAGTTTTGGAGCAAGACATACCACACTAACCCTCCAGCAATGCAGGAACACCACCCTGAGTATTAAAATATAGGCTACCCAAAGTCATGCCAAATCCATAGACACCCCAAAACTCACTACTGGACACTTCATTGCACTTCAGAGAGAAGAGATCCAGCTCCACTCATCAGAGCACAGACATAAGCTTCCCTAACCAGGAAACCATGACAAGCCACTAATGCAACCCCACCCACAGGAAGCAACCTCCACAGTAAAGAGGGACCACAAACTTCCAGCCTACAGAAAGGCCATCCCAAGCACAGCAATCTAAACTAAATGAAAAGGCAGAGAAATATTCAGCAGGTAAAGGAACATGATAAATGCCCAACAAACCAAACAAAAGAGGAGGAGATAGGGAGTCTACCTGAAAAATAATTCAGAATAATGATAGTAAAGATGATCAAAAATCTTGAAAACAAAATCAAGTTACAGATAAATAGATTAGAGACAAGGATTGACAAGATGCAAGAAATGTTTAACAAGGATTTAGAAGAAGTGAAAAAGAGTCAATCAACAAGGAATAATGCAATAACTGTGATGAAAACACCCTAGAGGGAACCAACAGTAGAATAACTGAGGCAGAAGATAGGATAAGTGAGGTGGAAGATAGAATGGTGGAAATAAATGAAGCAAAGAGAGAGGAAAAAAAAGAATTAAAAGAAATGAGGAAAACCTCAGAGACCACTGGGACAATGTTAAACACCCCAACATTCGAATCATTGGAGTCCCAGAAGAAGAAGACAAAAAGAAAGGCCATGAGAAAATACTTGAGGAGATAATAGTTGAAAACTTTCCTAAAATGGGGAAGGAAATAGCCACCCAAGTCCAAGAAACCCAGAGAGTCACAAACAGGATAAACCCAAGACGAAACACCCAAGACACATATTAATCAAATTAATGAAGACCAAGCACAAAGAGCAAATATTAAAAGCAGCAAGAAAAAAGCAACAGATAACACACAAGTGGATCCCCATAAGGATAACCTGATCTTTCAATAGAAACTCTTCAGGCCAGAGGGAATGGCAGGGCATACTTGAAATGATGATGCTGTCTACAAGAGACCGATCTCAAAACAAGGGGCACATACAGACTGGAAGTGAAGAGCTGGAAAAAAGATATTTCATGAAAATGGAGACCAAAAGAAAGCAGGAGTAACAATACTCATATCAGATAAAATAGACTTTGAAATAAAGGCCATGAAAAGAGACAAAGAAGGACACTACATAATGATCAAATGGTCAATCCAAGAAGATATAACACTTATGAATATATATGCACTCAACGTAGGAGCACTGCAATGCACAAGGCAAATGCTAACAAGTTATGAAAGGGGAAATTAACAGTAATACAAGAATAGTGGGAGAGTTTAATACCCAACTCACACCTATGGATAGACCAACCAAACAGAAAATTATCAAGGAAACATAAACTTTAAATGATGCAATGGACCAGTTGGACCTAAGGATATCTATAGTGTATTTCACCCCCAAACAATGAATTTTACCTTTTTCTCAAGTGCACACGGATCATTCTCCAGGATAGATCACATCCTGGGCCATAAATCCAGCCTTGGTAAATTCAAAAAAATTGAAATCATTTCCAGCATCCTATCCGATTACAATACAATAAGATTAGATGTCAACTGCTGGAAAAAAACTGTTAAAAATACAAACATATGGAGACTAAACAACATGCTTGTTAATAACCAACAAATCACAGAAGAAATTAAAAGAGAAATCAAAATATGCATAGAAAGAAATGAAAATAAAAACAAAACAACCCCAAACCTATGGGATTCAATAAAAGCAGCACTAAGGGGAAGGTTCATAGCAATATAAGCTTACCTCAAGAAACAAGAGAAAAATCAAATAAATAACCTAACTTTCAGAGAAGGCAATGGCACCCCACTCCAGTACTCTTGCCTGGAAAATCCCATGGACGGAGGAGCCTGGTAGGCTGCAGTCCATGGGGTCGCTAGGAGTCGGACACGACTGAGCGACTTCACTTTCTCTTTTCACTTTCACGCATTGGAGAGGGAAATGGCAACCCACTCCAGTGTTCTTGCCTGGAGAATCTCAGAGATGGTGGAGCCTGGTGGGCTGCCATCTATGGGGTCGCACAGAGTCGGACATGACTGAAGCGACTTAGCAGCAGCAGCAACCTAACTTTACACATAAAGCAACTGGAAAAAGAGGACATGAAGGACCCCAGGGTTAGTAGAAGGAATGAAATCATAAAAATTAGAGCAGAAATAAATGAAAAAGAAACAAAGGTGACTATAGCAAAAATCAACAAAACTACAATCTGGTTCATTGAGAAGATGAATAAAATAGACAAATCATTAGCCAGACTCATCAAGGAAAAAAGGGAGAAGAATCAAATCAACAAGATTAGAAATGAAAATTGAGAAATCACAACAGACAACACAGAAATACAAAGGACCATAAGAGACTACTATCAGCAACTATATGCCAATAAAATGGACAACTTGGAAGAAATGGACAAATTCTTAGAAAAGTATAACCTTCCAAAACTGAAGCAGGAAGAAATAGAAAATCTTAACAGACCCATCACAAGCATAGAAATTGAACCTGTAATCAAAAATCTTCCAACAAACAAAACCCCAGGACGAGATGGCTTCACAGCTGAATTCTACCAAAAATTTAGAAATTTAGAGAAGATCTAATATCTATCCTATGCAAACTCTTCCACAATATTGTAGAGGAAGGTAAACTGCCAAACTCATTCTATGAGGCCGTCATCACCCTAATACCAAAACCAAAGATGCCACAAAAAAGAAAACTACAGGCCAATATCACTGATGAACATAGATACAAAAATCCTCAACAAAATTCTAGCAAACAGAATCCAACAGCATATTAAAAAGATCATATATCATGACCAAGTGGGCTTTATCCCAGGGATGCAAGGATTCTTTAATATTCACAAATCAATCAATGTGATACACCACATTAACAAAATGAAAGATAAAAACCATATGATTATCTCAACAGATGCAGAGAAAGCCTTTGATGAAATTCAACATCCATTTATGATAAAAACCGTCCAGAAAGTAGGCATAGAAGGAACATACCTCAACATAATAAAAGCCATATATGATAAACCCACAGCAAACATTATCCTCAATGGTGAAAAATTGAAAGCATTTCCCCTAAAGTCAGGAACAAGACAAGGGTTCCCACTCTCACCACTACCATTCAACATAGTTTTGGAAGTTTTAGCCACAAAAATCAGAGAAGAAAAAGAAATAAAAGGAATCCAAATTGGAAAAGAAGAAGTAAAACTCTGTTTACAGATGACATGATCCTGTACATAGTAAACCTGAAAAACACCACCAGATAATTAGAGCTAGTCCATGAATATAGTAAAGTTGCAGGATGTAAAGTTAACACACAGAAATCCCTTGCATACCTATACCCTAACAATGAGAACACAGAAAGAGAAATTAAGGAAACAATCACATTCACTATTGAAACAAAAAGAATAAAATACTTAGGAATAAATCTACCTAAGAAAACAAAAGACCTATATATAGAAAACTATGAAATACTGATGAAAGAAATCAAAGATGACACAAATAGATGGAGAAATATACCATGTTCATGGGTCAGAAGAATTAATATAGTGAAAATGAGTATACTACCCAAAGCAATCATAGATTGCTTTGTGTAATCTCTATCAAGCTACCAACGGTATTTTTTACAGAACTAGGACAAATAATTTCACAATTTGTATGGAAATACAAAAAACCTCAAATAGCCAAAGCAATCTTGAAAAAGAAGAATGGAACTGGAGGAATCAATTTGCTTGATTTCAGGCTATACTACAAAGCCACCGTCCTCAAGACTGTATGGTACTGGCACAAGGACAGAAATATAGATCAATGGAACAAAATAGAAAGCCCAGAGATAAATCCATGCACCTATGGACACCTTATCTTTGACAAAGGAGGCAAGAATATACAATGGAGAAAAGGCAAACTAACAAATGGTGCTGGGAAAACTGGTCAACCACCTGTAAAATAATGAAATTAGAGCACATTCTAACACCACACGCAAAAATAAACTCAAAATGGATTAAAGATCTAAATATAAGACCAGAAACTATAAAACTCCTAGAGGAAGACATAGGCAAAACACTCTCTGACATAAACCACAGCAGGATCCTCTATGATCCATCTCCCAGAGTAATGGAAATAAAAGTAAAAATAAACAAATGGGACCTAATTAAACTTAAAAACTTTTGTACAATGAAGGAAACGGTAAGCAAGATGAAAAGACAGCCTTCAGAATGGGAGAAAATAATAGCAAATGAAGCAACTGACAAAGAATTAATCTCCAAAATATATAAGCAGCTCATGCAGTCCAATAACAGAAAAATAAACAACCCAATCAATAAATGGGCCAAGGAACTAAACAGACATTTCTCCAAAGAAGACATACAGATGGCTAACAAACACATGAAAAGATGCTCAACATCACTTATTATTGAGAAATGCAAATCAAAACCACAATGAGGTACCATCTCATGCTGGTCAGAATGGCTGCTATCAAAAAGTCTACAAACAATAAATTCTGAAGAGGGTGCAGAGAAAAGGGAACCCTCTTGCACTGCTGGTGGGAATGCAAACTAGTATAGCCACTATGGAGAATAGTGTGGAGAGTCCTTAAAAAACTGGAAATAGAACTGCCATAACACTCAGCAATCCCACTGCTGGGCATACACATCAAGGAAACCAGAGTTGAAAGAGACACATGTACTACAATGCTCATTACAGCACCCTTTACAATAGCTAGGACATGGAAGCAACCTAGATGTCCATCAGCAGATGAATGGATAAGGAAGCTGTGGTACATATACACAATGGAATATTACTCAACTATTAAAAAGGACACATTTGAATCAGTTCTAATGAGGAGGATGAAACTGGAGCCTATTATACAGAGTGAAATAAGTCAGAAAGAAAAACACTAGTACAGTATATTAACACATATATGTGGAATTTAGAAAGATGGTAATGATGACCCTATATGTGAGACAGCAAAAGAGACACAGATATAAAGAACAGACTTTTGGACTCTGTGGGAGAAAGTGAGGGTGGGATGATTTGAGAGAATAGCATTGAAACATGGATATTATCACATGTGAAATAGATGACCAGTCCAGGGCACTCAAAGCCAGTGTATTGGGACAACCCTGAGGAATAGGATGGGGAGGGTGGTTGGAGGGGGATTCAGAATGAGGAATACATATATACCCATGGCTGAATCATGTCAATGTATGGCAAAAACCACTACAATATTGAAAAGTAATTAGCCTCCTATTAAAATAAACAAATAAATTTAGAAAAAGCAGAGACATCACTTAGCCAATGAAGGTCTGTATAGTCAAAGTTATGATTTTTTTTTAGTAGTCATGTGTGAATGTGAGATTTGGGCCATGAAGAAGTCTGAGGCTGAAGAGTTGATGCCTTTGAATTGTGGTGCTGGAGAAGACTCTTGGGAGTCCCTTGGAGGAAAGAGATTAAATCAATGAGATCAGCCCTGAAAATTTAGTGGAAGGACTGATGCTGAAGCTGAAACTCCAGTATTTCGGCCACCTGATGCGAAGAGCTGACTCATTGGAAAAGACCCTGATGCTCGGAAACATTTAAGGCAATAGAAGAGGGCAGTAGAAGATGAGATGGTTCGGTAGCCTCACTGACTCAGTGGACATCAGTATGAGCAAACTCTGGGAGGGAAACCTGGCGTACTGCAGTTCACTGGGTCACAAAGAGTCGGATATGACTTAGAGACTGAACAACAACAGGTGACCTACTTGTATTTGCAAGCAGGTTCTTTACCACTAGTGCTACCTGTTACAACTTAATAAATATGCAGCTAAGCCATATCTTAATGGGTTTTGCCAAAGTATGGGTAAATATTTATATTTTTAAGTTTTTAGAAACGAAATACAAATTTAAAATAAAGTAAATGTCATTCATCACTGAATCAAAAAATATTCAACTTTTCAACTCAGATATTTACAATTAATGCTCTGCAATCCTCTTCCTTTTCTTTTTAATCCAAGAATTATATATTTTACAATATAATTCTGCTACATCCTCACATTTATTAAAGAAAATGCAAACATAATAAAAGAAGAACTGTTTGAAACATAAATGTAACATTTGCATCTGTTAACAAATGCTAACTAATATTCCGGAGAAGGCAATGGCAACCCACTCCAGTACTCTTGCCTGGAAAATCCCGTGAATGGAGGAGCCTGGTAGGCTGCAGTCCATGGGGTCGCTAAGAGTCGGACACGACTGAGCAACTTCACTTTCTCTTTTCACTTTCACGCATTGGAGAGGGAAATGGCAACCCACTCCAGTGTTCTTGCCTGGAGAATCCCAGGGATGGGGGAGGCTGGTGGGCTGCCGTCTATGGGGTCACACAGAGTCGGACACGACTGAAGTGACTTAGCATAGCATAGCATAACTAATATTCTACTATGTTCTTCTCTGAATAGAAAACAGGGCAGTAAAAAATTAGTCTGAGAACTTTAAAAGAAATATAAAGTCACAAAACTTGAATAAGCATTCCAACTAGTTATTTTATATAAGGACATGAACTAAGAGTGAGAAAAATTGAATCTAGTTTCCTTTTCCACTTGCCAAATTGGTTTGTTTTTGTTATATTGATGTTACAACTTTATCTTAAGGTTCTTCTTGATGATAATCTCCTCAGCCAGGGTTTCTTTTCTAAGCAAAGAATCTGGTTTTTTTTTTTTTTTTCCTGTGATGTGATAATCATTTGCGACTCCCTTGTTGGAGGTTGGTGAGAAAAGTCATTCATTTTCATACAGAAGACTGAATCATCTCCTTGGAAACACCACAGTGTCTTAAATCACAAAGTGCCAGATTTGGCTCCAAACAAAATTCATTTACACTTTCTCAGCTATTCAAAGCTCAATATTCCACTGTCAAGTCTGTTGATACCAAAAAGTCTGTTGGATAGATTCATTGGACAAAGTTATTGCTTTACAAAACTGATTTTTAAAAATATTAGTCTAAAGTATATACTACTACATAATTACATTAAAAATAAAAATTTATTCCAATCTTTAGTAAGCAATCTGACTCCCTGTATCAAAGATATATTTCTTAATTATCATCTATTCCATCTGCTTCCTGTTTTCCCCACACACACCTGCATGTATTCACTCAACCTACCTTATCCCTTCCTAACAAAATCTTAACTTCAGAAAAGGAATGATGGGGTTTGTGATAAGGAATAAATAAAACATGGGTAGTCCTTCCTAACTCATTCACTGAGTTTTATATATTCATGTTATTATTTGACAAAGTCTCTCTCCTTCTCTGGTCTTTTTGCTCAACAGGACAGAGACAATAGTTTCCATCACCATTGAATCTCCAGTGCCTAACACAAATGCCTCATGTAATAAATATATTTATCAAATAAAGTAATAAATAATCAAATTAATGCAAGGAATCCATTGTGAAAAAGAATATTTGAGACATGAAAAAAAAATATTATTCATTTCTTTTTTCAATTAATTTATTTTAATTGGAGGCTAATTATTTTATAATATTGTGATGATTTTTACCATACATCAACATGAATTGGCTACAGGTATATATGTGTTTTCCCCATCCTGAACCCCCTTCCCACCTCCCTCCCCAACTTATCCCTCTGGGTTGTCCCAGAGCACTGGCTTTGGATTCCTTGCTTCATGCATCAAACTTGCACTAGTCATATATTTGACATATGGTAATGTAAATGTTTCAATGCTCTTCTGCTAAATCATCCCACCCTCGCCTTCTCCCACTGAGTCCAAAAGTCTGTTTTTTACATCTGTGTTAAATGCTGGAGAGGGTGTGGAGAAAAGGGGACCCTCTTACAATGTTAGTGGGAATGAAAATTCATACAGCTACTATGGAGAACAGTGTGGAGATTCCTTAACAAAACTGGGACTAGAACTGCCATACAACCCAGCAATCCCACTGTTGGGTAGACGCCCCAAGGAGACCAGAACTGAAAGAGACACATGTACCCCAATGCTCATTGTAGCCCTATTTACAATAGCTAGGACATGGAAGCAACCATGATGTCCATGGGCAGATAAATGGATAAGGAAGTTGTGGTACATATACACAATGGAATATTACTCAGCTATAAGAAGGAATGAATTTGAGTCCATTCTAATGAGGTGGACGAAACTAGAGCCTATTATACAGAGAGAAGAAACTCAGAAAGAGAAAGACAAATACTGTGTATTAATGCATATATATGGAATTTAGAAAGATGGTACTGACGATCTTGCATTATTCATTTCAAGCTGTACTACAGACTTTTTTCCTACCAGAGTGGTGAAATCAGCCAGGGTTTGCCTTCATCTTGAGAAGTTGTAAACTGTTCTGAGAGCTGGAGTTTAACCTAAGAAAGAATCAAATTAGGCCCTGCCTGGCTACATAGGTTTAACTCTGCTTTTTACCTCAAGGAAAAATGTAAAAGGGGTTTTAGAGGATCCTCCCTTGCTAGGTATTCATCATCTAAGAAAAATAGCAGATAGGTATCATGGGTAGATTTTAGCTAGGAATAAACAGTGGACATCATGAAGATCAAGTATTCCTGGGTAAATTGGATCAGATGAAAATAAAAATTCATTATTGGTAATGAAGAACTAATATCTCAAAAATACTATAATGTTATGTAATCAGGCATCACATTCAACCTAATGTTTTCTAAGCTAATGACTTATTTTGGTGATTTCCCAATTTTTTTTGATTATTTTTAGAATTCTAAGATTAAGTCAAATGAAGATATGTGATCCAGTTAGCATCTTGCTGTTAGTCTAATCACAGACTTTCATTTATAATTTGTAGAAGAACAAAGAGCAAAAAGAAATCTGAAGTTGCTTTTGGAGGCACCGAATAGTTCCACATAAATGATGTTTAACAAAAACAAAATTTAACTTTTTTTAAAGATTGAAGTATAGTTGATTTATAATATTATATTATATTCAGGTATACAAGTAGTTTGTCATTATTTTTATAGATCATACTCTATTAAGGTTATTATAAAATAATGGTTATATTTCCATGTGGTGTAAAATATATCCTTGATGCTTACTTACTTTATATATAGTAGAGATATAAGTTTAGTCCTTTAAACACTATTTTTAAATTTAAAAATTAATGAATATTTGCCTATGCCTTCATTGTTGATGTTGTTTGATTCTGGGTCAGAAATACCTTACATACTACTTATTCAAATCTGAATAAGAATTTCAGAATATGATACTATCAAAATTATACATGCCGATATCCAACATTTCTTTCTTCTATGCTGGCTGTCATTTCCTTTCATACAATGTTGACATTATACTCATATTTAAAAATGTATGTTTATAATATCATTTACTCTTTTTTCTCTTTTAGACATTGTTAACTTTTGTCCTGAAATTGACATTAATATTTCTTATACAATCCCAAAACAATACCTATTTTCCTTTCTCTTCTTCTAATATTTTCATAGTCCCAGTTTGTCTAAATTTCACCATATAATTTTATTATTAGTGTTTGTTTAACAACAGATGCCCATTTAGTGGAAATTTTCAAAATGAGAGCCCTTATCTTTCTGGAAAAATTTTAAATAATTTCCTTGAAATTTTACCTCTCTCCTCTATAAACACAGTTTTTGTTTGTTTGTTTGTTTTTTAATTTTTAGAAGTCCTACGTCATTATTGGTGAAGTCACTAAGTCGTGTCCAACTCTTTGCAGCCCCATTTACTATAAAGTCCATGGAATTCTCCAGACCAGAATACTGGAGTCGGTAGCCTTTCCCTTCTCCAGGAGATCTTCCAAACCCAGGGATCAAATTCAAGTCTCCTGCGTTGCAGGCAGGTTCTTTACCAGCTGAGCCAGAAGGGAAGCCCTGTGATTATTAGGCCTCCTGAAAACTGGCACTCAATTTTATTATTTTATCTCTCAATTTCATTGTTTTACTTTTCCCCTAGATGTCTTTAACTTTATCTTTCAAGAGACTTCTATTTAAAAAAAAATCAATTTCTTCTTTAAATTTTTTTCCCAATAGTTCTTTTCTTATTTTATTAAACATATTCTTTTAGCCTTTTTACGATTTTTTCATGGATGCACTGTTTCCTTCTACCTTCCTATGATAAAAAATTATAACCTTCTTTTGAACATTTCTCCTTAAATATATCTATGAATTCCAAATATGGTTTTACTTTTTAATTGTTATTTGGCTTGACTTTCTACTCCCAATCAAGAGGGTCTCCTCAAAAGTCTACTAATATTTAGCAATGCTATGCTATGCTATGCTAAATCGCTTCAGTAGTGTCTGACTCTTTGTGACCCCATGAGCTTGCCAGGCTCCTATGTCCAAGAGATTCTCCAGGCAAGAATACTGAAGTGCGTTGCCATTCCCTTCTCCAGGGGATCTTCCCCACCCAGGGATGGAACCTGTATCTATTACATCTCTGATTTTTAGCTATCTGCTAAACAATTAAGAATGAATACTTATAATTCTAGCTGATAGGAAGCAGGACATGTGAACATATGTGACTGACAAGGTACTTCACCTTAGAGTAATCTGTTTAGGCTGTTTCTTTAACAAATCTCTAGTTATCTGTACCTACAAGTCTTCATTGTTGATCTACTAAGTTTCTCCAGAGTAAATTCCTTAATCTCCTATTTGAGGGAGGAAAGAGGGGTGGCTACCAGTTTGCTGAAACTGAGAGTATGAGAAGATGCTTGCAGTATTATTCACTTGTATAGCATATAACTAATGAGAAGACAATAAAAAAAAATAAGGTGCCATTATTATTGCTGCATAGCAAACTGCTCTAAACACTGGTGTACAAAAACAATTTAATTATGCTTATGGATTTGATGACCTAAGAATTTGATAAGAGTGCAGTTGGGACATTTTGTCTGCTGCACCCTATTTGGAACGTTATCTGGAGAAGCCCTTCAGGCTGGATTGCACTCAATGGCTATGTGTTAAAATCATCTGTAATCATCATCACTCACTTGTTTGGTGATTGATACTAACCTCAGCCAGATCTTCAGCTGTGCTTTTGGTTAGAAAAAATAATGTGGATTCATTATTTGTCCTCTTCCAGTAGGCTACTTATGGCTTCTTCAGAGCATGGTGGCTGGGTCTCAAAAGTGACAGGAGTCCCAAGAGACAGGGTAGAAACTTCTAGTTTCTTAGAACCTGGGCCAAGAAACTAGCAGAGTGTAACTTCTGCTGAAAGCAACCACTGAACTCAAACACAAGAGGGGCTAGGCCCTGTTGATTGGATGAGTGACAGTTTGGAGGCCATGTAAAAAATCTCCAAGACATATGTAAACAAAAAATATAATATGCTACTTTACTCATTATGTATTCAGTGATAGAAGAAAATGAAGGAGGTACTCTCATAATGTGAAGGGCTCTATTAACAGATAGTGTGTAGGTTATCAGATCATGAACACTTATTGCCAAATTCAGACTTAAACTGAAGAAAGTAGGGAAAACCACTAGACCATTCAGGTATGACCTAAATCAAATCCTTTATGATTGTACAGTGGAAGTGAGAAATAGATTTAAGGGGTTATATCTGATAGACAGAATGCCTGATGAACATGGAAAGAGGTTCATGACATTGTACAGAAGACAGGAATCAAGACCATCCCCAAGAAAAATAAATGCAAAAAACCAAAATAGCTGTCTGAGAAGGCCTTACAAATATCATTGAAAAGAAGAGAAGCGAAACGCAAAGGAGAAAAGGAAAGATATAAGCATGTGAATGCAGAGTTCCAAAGAATAGCAACGAGAGATAAGAAAGCCTTCCTCAGTGATCAGTGCAAAGAAATAGAGGAAAACAACAGAATGGGAAAGACTAGAGATCTCTTCAAGAAAATTAGAGATACCAAGGGAACATTTCATGAAAAGATGGGCTTGATAAAGGACAGAAATGGTATGGACCTAACAGAAGCAGAAGATATTAAGAGGTGGCAAGAATACACAGAAGAACTGTACAAAAAAGATCTTCACGACCCAGATAATCATGATGGTGTGATCACTCACCTAGAGCCAAACATCCTGGAATGCAAAGTCAAGTGGGCCTTAGGAAGCATCACTATGAACAAAGCTAGTGGAGGTGATGGAATTCCAGTTGAGCTATTTCAAATTCTAAAAGTCGATGCTATGAAAGTGCTGCATTCAATATGCCAACAAATTTGGAAAACTCAGCAGTGGCCACAACACTGGAAAAGGTCAGTTTTCATTCCAATCCAAAGAAAGGCAGTGCCAAAGAATGCTTAAACTATTGCACAATTGCACTCATTTCATATGCTAGTAAAGTAATGCTCAAAATTCTCCAAGCCAGGCTTCAACAGTACATGAACTATGAAATTCCAGATGTTTAAGCTGGTTTTAGAAAAGGCAGAGGAACCAGAGATCAAATTGCCAACATCTGTTGGATTATTGAAAAAGCAAGAGAGTTCCAGAAAAACATCTATTTCTGCTTTATTGACTATGCTAAAGCCTTTGACTGTGTGGATCACCACAAACTGAGAAAAATTCTGAAAGAGATGGGAATACCAGACCACCTGATCTGCCTCTTGAGAAATATGTATGCAGGTCAGGAAGCAACACTTAGAACTGGACATGGAACAACAGACTGGTTCCAAATCGGGAAAGGAGTATGTTAAGACTGTATATTGTCACTCTGCTTATTTAACTTATATGCAGAGTACATCATGAGAAACGCTGGGCTGGAGGAAACACAAGCTGGAATTAAGATTTCTGGGAGAAATATTAATAACTTCAGATACGCAAATGACACCACCCTTATGGCAGAAAGGGAAGAAGAACTAAAGATCCCCTTCTTGAAAGTGAAAAGGGAGAGTGAAAAGTCGGCTTAAAGCTCAACATTCAGAAAATGAAGATCATGGCATCTGGTCCTATCACTTCATGGCAAATAGATGGGGAAACAGTGGAAACAATGACCGAGTTTATTTTGGGGGACTCCAAAATCACTGCAAATGGTGACTTCAGCCATGAAATTAAAAGATGCTTACTCCTTGGAAGAAAATTTATGGCCAACCTAGACAGCATATTAAAAAGTAGAGATATTACTTTGCCAACAAAGGTCTGGCTAGTCAAGCCTATGATTTTTTCAGTAGTCATGTATGGATGGATGTGTGAGTTGGACTATAAAGAAAGCTGAGTGTCGAAAAATTGTTGCTTTTGAACTGTGGTGTTGGAGGAGACTCTTGAGTGTCCACTGGACTGCAAGGAGATCCAGCCAGTCCATCCTAAAGGAGATTAGTCCTGAGTTTTCATTGGAAGGAATGTTGTTGAAGCTGAAACTCCAATACTTTGGCCACCTGATACAAAGAGCTGAGTCATTGGAAAAGACCCTGATGCTGGGAAAGATTGAGGGCAGGAGGAGAAGGGGACAACAGAGGATAAGATGGTTGGATGGCATCACCTACTCAATGGACATGGGTCTGGGTAGACTCTGACAGTAGCTGATGGACAGGGAGGCCTGGAGTGCTTCGGATCATGGGGTTGCAAAGAGTTGGATATGACTCAGCAACTGAACTGAACAATGAGTTTAAAACAGTTTTGAAGATTAGTCTGATGAATGTCAATCATAAATGTGAAACAAAGATAAGAACTTGAAAACTGTACTATATTTTATTTTCTTTATGTTGAGATATTTAAACATGCTCTTTTTTTCTTATCCGGATACCCAATTATTTGGATGCTATTATCTGCACACTCTAGTATCTCCCTTAGTGCAGCATAGAATAATCTAGCCATTAAGTGATGAATTTCTCAGGTTTCCCAGGGGGCACTATTAGTTGGTAAAGGACCTGACTACCAATACTCAGATTTGGTCCCTAGGTTGGGAAGATCCCCTGGAGGAGGGCATGGCAACACACTCCAGAATTCTTTCCTGGAGAATTCCATTGACAGAGGAACCTGTAGCCTACACTCCATCAGATCGCAAAGAGTCAGACATGACTGAAATGACAGCATTCATGCATGATGACTTTCTAAGACTATGCCAATCTATTACACTACTGAGTGATCGTGTTATTGAAGATCATTTTCCTGGCTAGATTGTAGTTCATTGATGTAGTTAAGTGTTCTCAATTCAGCTTTAATGTGTGAGCACTTTGCTTTGACATTTCCAAAAAGGAGACTGTGGAGTCCTAACAGTTGTTGAATATAAAATTCATGAATAAAAATTATTGTGGATTTAAAAATATTCAGTCTTTTTGACAACACAGATTATTTGACTCAATTTGTAACTTCATATTGCAGGTTTTTAAGAAATCTGCTTCATTTTGTCAGAGAATAGATAATTTTTTGATAAAAAAATAATTATACTCTGCTCTGTTTTATTTTGAGGAAGAAGAATCAAACAGAATGGTCATTATTGAGATGAATGCCAGTGATCCACTTTTAATTGTTTTCACTTGTTCTGAATAATATGTTTGCAAGGGATAATCAGGAAAAGCAATCCTATTATTTTGCTGCTCCCTAGTGGCTTCTGTGGAGAAGGCAATGGCACCCCACTCCAGTACTCTTGCCTGGAAAATCCCATGGATGGAGGAGCCTGGTGGGCTGCAGTCCATGGAGTCGCTGGGAGTTGGATACGACTGAGTGACTTCACTTCCACTTTTCACTTTCGTGCATTGGAGGAGGAAATGGCAACCCACTCCAGTGTTCTTGCCTGGAGAATCCCAGGGATGGGGAAGCCTGATGGGCTGCCGTCTATGGGGTCCACAGAGTCGGACACGACTGAAGCGACTTAGCAGCAGCAGTGGCTTCTGTAAGTTGAACACAGTTGGAGGCGCCAACAGAGAAATTTCTGAGTTTAGCATAAATAAGCCTGGGTATTTTATCCTAGAGTAAGGAATAGAATTCATCTCACTTGGAGGTAGCTCTTCTGCCTTTTTCTCCCTCAAGTCTAATATATCTTGATGAAGATGAACAAGGATTGAATCCCAAGGTGAGTATGAAGTTTTAGTGAAAGCGTTAGTCACTCAGTCGTGTCCAACCCTTTGCAACCCAGCAATATAACCTGCCCAACTCCTCTGTCGTGAAATTCTCTAGACAAGGATATTGAAGTGGGTAGCCATACCTTCTCCAGGGGATCTTTCTGACCCAAGGATCAACCCCAGGTCTCCTGCACTACAGGCATATTTGTTACTGCTTGGAGCCAAGCAGGGAAGCCCCAAAGTGAGTATGCTGTTCAGTCACTCATTCGTGTCTGACTCTTTGTGACCCTGTGGACTGCAACACACCAGGCCTCCTTGTCCCTATCTCCTGCTCCTGGAGTTTGCCCAGGTTCATGCCCATTGAATCAGCGATGCTAAGGTGAGTATAGCACGAAGAAAAGAGGAGATGCAACATATTATATTTTCCTTAGATCTGTGTCTCATTTGTGGGGGGCCCTTTAGGAAACTCTGGAAAGCCAGAATCTCTATGTAGGTAGATCATCAGTTCTCACTAAGCTCAGACTCCCTAACTTGAAGACAGGTAAGGTTTGACTCATCAAAAAAATTACCTTTCAGCTGAATGCAATTTTTGATAGGGATGCAGCTGTGTACTGTCAGGAACCAACACTCAGTAGCTGGGAAAACCTGATGTGGGAATCTGGATGGTGCACTACAATACCAACCATAGTCATTTCTCCTAATTTCATTAAAATGTTCTTCTACTACAGAAAAACAGATACACCAAACTAAAACCGATGTTATAGATAAGATACTGTTATCTCTTGCTGTGTAAAAACTTACCCTGAAACTTAAAAGTCTGCAAGAAAAAAGATTTACCTTACAGTTTCTGCAGGTCACTAATGTAATTAGTTCTGATGTACCTTGGTGCCTCTGACTCGTTTACTCACCAGATTCAGTCAGGCAGTTTGCCAAGGCTTCGATATCATCAGAAGACTCTCCTAGAGGTGTATCTACTTCCAAGTTCACTTACATGATTGTTGGCAGCAGTTTCCTAAGAGGTTGTTGAATTAAGACCTCCCTTAGTACTTTGCCATTTAGGCCTTGTTATATGCTGAATTGTGTCCCCCTCAAAATTCATATGTTGAAACTCTAATCCTCAGTACTTTAGTATGTAACTATATTTGGAGATTGGTCCTTTAAATAGGGCTCTTTAAAGAGGTGATTAAATTAAAATAAGGCTGTTGGGGGAGCCCTAATCTGATGACTGGTGCCCTCATAAGAACAACTTTGGACACAAAAACAGACACCAAGGTAGAACCAAGTGAAGATGCAGCAAGGGACAGCTATCTAGAAGCCAAGGAGAGATCTTGGGAGAAACCAATCCTGCTGGCACCTTGATTTGGGTCTTGTTAAAAAAAAATATATGTCTGTGCTTGAACCACCAGTCTATGGTATTTTGTTATGGCATCCCTAGCAAAGTAATAGAGGCCTCTATATAGGGCAGCTCACAAGATGATAGCTGGATTCCTTCTAGCATGAGGTAGCAAGAAAGTACAGATCTTCCTCAACTTACAGAGGGGTTACATCCTGGTAAACCCCACTGTAAGTTGAAAATATCACAAGTAAAAAGTGCAATTAAAATATCTAACTCACTGAACATCCTTGAACTTAGGTGTTCTGCATTACAAGCAGTCTCTTTACCATCTGAGACATCAGGGAAGCCTTTGTTAAGTCTGAGCTGTGCTGTACTTAGTCGATCAGTTGTATCTGACTCTTTGCAACGTCATGAACTGTAACCTGCCAGGCTCCTCTGTTCATGGGTTTCTCTAGGCAAGGATACTGGTTTGTGTTGCCATTCCCTCCTCCAGGGCATCTTCCCAACCCAGTGATCGAACCCAGGTCTCCTGCATTCACAGGTGGATTCTTTACTGTCTGAGCCACCAGGGAATTCCAAGAATACAGTAGTGAGTAGCCTATCCCTTCTCTATGGGATCTTCCTGACCCATGAATTGAACCAAGGTCTTCTGCATTGCAGGCAGATTCTTTACCAGCTGAGATACCAGGGAAATCCCTAGTTTAGTCTACACTAGCTTAAATGTGCTCAGAACATGTATGCTAGCCAATAGTTGGGTGAAATCATGTAACACAAAATCTATTTTATAATGCTGAATATCTCATGTAATTTATTGAATACTCTGCTGAGAGATTAAAACAGAAGGATTGTATGGATAGACAATAGTTGTAAGTGTACTGGTAGTTTACTCTCATGATTGAATGGCTTGACTGGGAACTGGGTCTAACTGCCACTGCTCAGCATCACAAGAGAGTATCATACTGCTTATCTCTAGACAGGAAAATATAAAAATTTAAATTTTGAATTCACATTTCTGCTGAATGCAAATAGATTTCAAACCATCATAAAATTGAAAAGTTGTAAATCAAAGCATTATGTCAAGCAGTGTCTATACTATCAAAATGAAAGCCATAGTCATTTTATAATCCAGTAATCCAGTACCAAAATAGACACAGTTCTGTTATATTCTATTCACTGGGAGTCAATAAGTCCAGCTCAAATACAAAAAGAGGATATGGCATGAGGGCATGAAAATCATGAGGAAGGAATCATTAGGGGCCAACTTAGAGACTGCCTGCCACAAATACTCGCTTAGGTAATCTGAGATAAAGAAAAAAGAAAGCATGGGAATATTGTGTGAGGAAGGGATCATATAAGTGTTAGAATAAAAAAATCTTTATGAGTGTTTAATGGGGTTTAAATAGGAGGAGAAATTTAAACATAGGACAACTATAACTGTTTTAATTCTACAATGATACATAAAAAGAAAATCAATAGATCCCTAGCAATCATCATATTTGCCGTAAGGGTTAAATCCAATTTCTTTATCACCATCTATGTCTACTAGTCTACTATCTTGCCTTATAAGCAAGAATAAAAGGTAGAAGGCATTTTAACTAGGTGAGTGTCATCAGTTACCCTTGTCCCGATGCTTTGCATTTAGTTTTTGAAAGCTGTAAATGGACCAGTATGTGTGGCCTCCCGAGGAGAAAATTTCTATCTGGGGCCAGAGATGAGGCTTGATCACACAGAGTTTTTGCGTAGCAAAGTTTTATTAAGGTGTAAAGGGATAGAGAAAGCTGACATGGACAAAATAATGAGACAGGAAGAGTGCACCCTTGCTGGTTTTTTAGCAAGGAATTTTATACTAGTTCAGTTCAGTTGCTCAGTCGTGTCTGACTCTTTGCGACCCCACGAATTACAGCACGTCAGGCCTCCCTGTCCATCACCAACTCCTGGAGTTCACTCAAATTCACATCCATCGAGTTGGTGATGCCATCCAGCCATCTCATCCTCTGTCGTCCCCTTCTCCTCCTGCCCCCAATCCCTCCCAGCATCAGAGTCTTTTCCAATGAGTCAACTCTTCGCAAGAGGTGGCCAAAGTACTGGAGTTTCAGCTTTAGCATCATTCCTTCCAAAGAACACCCAGGGCTGATCTCCTTCAGAATGGACTGGTTGGATCTCCTTGCCGTCCAAGCGACTCTCAAGAGTCTTCTCCAACACCACAGTTCAAAAGCATCAATTCTTTGGTGCTCAGCTTTCTTCACAGTCCAACTCTCACATCCATACATGACCACTGGAAAAACGATAGCTTTGACTAGATGGACCTTTGTTGGCAAAGTAATGTCTCTGCTTTTGAATATGCTGTCTAGGTTGGTCATAACTTTCCTTCCAAGGAGTAAGTGTCTTTTAATTTCATGGCTGCAGCCACCATCTGCAGTGATTTTGGAACTCCCCCCCCCCACCCCAAAAGAGTCTGACACTGTTTCCACTGATTCCCCATCTATTTGCCATGAAGTGATGGGACCAGATGCCATGATCTTCGTTTTCTGAATGTTGAGCTTTAAGCCAACTTTTCCACTCTCCTCTTTCATTTTCATCAAGAGGCTTTTTAGTTCCTCTTCACTTTCTGCCATAAGGGTGGTGTCATCTGCATATCTGAGGTTATTGACATTTCTCTCAGCAATCTTGATTCCAGCTTGTGCTTCCTCCAGCCCAACATTTCTCATGATGTACTCTGCATATAAGTTAAATAAGCAGGGTGACAGTATACAGCCTTGACATACTCCTTTTCCTATTTGGAACCAGTCTATTGTTTCATGTCCTGTTCTAACTGTTGCCTCCTGACCTGCATATAGGTTTCTCAAGAGGCAGGTCGGGTGGTCTGGTATTCCCATCTCTTGAAGAATTTTCCACAGTTTATTGTAATCCACACAGTCAAAGGTTTGGCATAGTCAATAAAGCAGAAATAGATGTTTTTCTGGAATGCTCTTGCTTTTTCCATGACCCAGCAGATGTTGGCAATTTGATCTCTGGCTCCTCTGCCTTTTCTAAAACCAGCTTGAACATCTGGAAGTTCAAGCTTCACATATTGCTGAAGGCTGGCTGGGAGGATTTTGAGCATTACTTTACTAGCGTGTGAGATGAGTGCAGTTGTGTGGTAGTTTGAGCATTCTTTGGCATTGCCTTTCTTTGGGATTGGAATGAAAACTGACCTTTTCAGTCCTGTGGCCAGTGCTGAGTTTTCCAAATTTGCTGGCTTATTGAGTGCAGCACTTTCACATGTCATATTTTAGGATTTGAAATAGCTCAACTGGACTTCCATTACCTCCACTAGCTTTGTTCGTAGTGATGCTTTCTAAGGCCCACTTGCCTTCACATTCCAGGATGTCTGGCTCTAGGTGAGTGATCATACCATCGTGATTATCTTGGTCGTGAAGATCTTTTTGTATAGTTCTTCTGTGTATTCTTGCCACCTCTTCTTAATCTCTTCTGCTTCTGTTAGGTCCATACCATTTCTGTCCTTTATCGAGCCCATCTTTGCAGGAAAATTTCCCTTGGTATCTGTAATTTTCTTCAAGAGATCTCTAGTCTTTCCCATTCTGTTGTTTTCCTCTATTTCTTTGCATTGATCGCTGAGGAAGACTTTCTTATCTCTTGTTAGTAAGCTGCTAATCATAGATAAAAGAAACACCTCAAGGCTTAGATTTGCACTAAGCTTCTCTCCAAACACATGGGTTTTGAGATAGCACCTGCACAAAGGGAGTCATCCACAGCCATACAATTGACATGAGTCTTGAAGAAAGGCAAATACCCAAGCAAGTACATAGTTTCATTAACATAGCTCAATAAAAGCATTTTCCTGAGTAATACTTATTGTTTTGCTGAGCCATTAGCAGCTCAAAGTTAGTTTCAAGTGTCATCATGGCAGCAAAGGATTAAAAGGAGCCTCCTTTAATCTTGTGTAGAGAAGAGATAAAAACAAAAAGCAACAACAAATGTCTGCTACTTATGGTTTATTTCCTTCTGCCACTTGGGGACCCTGACCTCCCTAGCAAGGCCTATCTAACCCTTTCATTTTCCCTCCACTCCCTGCCGGTTTTCATGCTGGCTTAGTAATACCTCTTCATGAGTAAAGTTTGAAGTTAATTCTTATGTGACAGTACTAACTACTGCCCTAAATATATATTCAAATTAAGGGTTATATAGGGGGTATTTCTAAAGCAGAACATTCCTGTAAAATTAACAAAAACCAAGCCAGCTGCAATGTTATTTTGGGTGTGTCATCCTGCCCCAGGGCCGTTATTAGTTTTTCAGGACTTAGCTCTAAAAATTCACTTAGGGAGACAAAAAAAAAAAAAAAAAAAAAGTAGACTTGGTTATAAGCAAATATTAATTAAACGTATGCTACTGAAGGTGAGGAAGAGGTGCTGGGAGTCCAAAACAGTCTTTCTTTAGAAAAAAAGAAAAAGAAATTCCACATATTTTAAGAGGTTAAAAAGCCCAGCAGAGGTGTATTTATGATTAGTTCTTTCTATGGCAACTGTAAGAAGATAGAGAAGAAGGTCACTTTGGAAAATTTTGGAGAAGACAATAATTTTTGATCCAGGCACCACATTTTTTAAGAGAATAGAACAAACCCCTAAGTTTAAGTTCTGAATCACCTGGTCATTTAAAAATATACTCACAAAACTATTTTATTCTTGGAATAGGGTATACTTGAAATTACAAACTCTGTGCTTTAAATTTAGCCCTGGAGAGGTTTAAAGCTTTTTTTTACTAAAGTACCTATTCAAAGCTCTTTCACCCTCTACCTGCATCTTTTCTTGTGCTGTCTAAGTGGCATAGTAATGAGTGTAAAACCTGTTAGACTAGCTGAGTCTGAATACCAAATCTGCCCTTTACTAGCTATAAGACATTTCTGAGATTCAGTTTCTTAATATGTAGTGTGGGAATAATAATGGTGATTATAGGACTTTCATAATGAATGTCTTCAGGGCTTCCCTGGTAGCTCAGTTGGTACAGAATCTTCCTGCAATGCAGGAGACTGTGGTTCGATTCCTGGTTCAGGAAGATGCACTGGAGAAGGGATAGGCTACCCACTCCAGTATTCTTGGGCTTCCCTTGTGGCTCAACCGGTAAAGAATCCGCCTGCAATGTGGGAGACCTGGGTTTGACCCCTGAGTTGGGAAAATCCCCTGGAGAAGAGAAAGGCTACCCACTCCAGTATTCTGGCCTGGAGAACTGGGTCACAAAGAGTCAGACACGACTGAGTGACTTTCACTTTCATAATGAATAAAAGCACATTTTTATCCAGCTTGACTAATGATAAGCATTCAAACCTCTTCTTCAAATATCTGTCTCTTCTTATTGTTAAACTGATTATTCTGTCTGAAACATCCTTCTTCCATCTATTGGCTTGTCAAATGCATTTTGGATCTCTTTCAAGTTCCAACTTAAATTTCTCCTGTTCTAGGATCTCTAATAAGTCCTCCAAACTCCTTATTTTGGGCTTTCATGCCATTTCATACATGTGTCACTTTTATCATGTCTGTTTTTTTCTTTTTTCTTTTTCTGTTTTAACTCTGACTCTCCACTTGGCCTGAGCTCCTTGAAAGTCCTGGCTATCACTTATGCTACTGGTCTCACATGGTAGGTTCTCAACAAATGTTTATGAAATAAGCAAGTGGCCATTCAGAAATTGACATGACATCCCATTGAGAGTGTCAAGGTAGAGTGGGTTATATTAACTAACGTTTTGAAAAGGTTAAGAAAATTATTTTTAAAGTATCTTGAATCAATATATTCTATACAAAATAAAAGCTACTTAGCACTAGTGTTTTGGCATGACTGGACATTTTGAAGACTATGTTTAAATTGTATGACACTCTTACTACCAACATCACTTAAAAAAAGAAAAGTGTGTGTAAGGTTTCATTGTAATTTGTCAGGTAGCCTTTAGCACTGGCATTGGCATTTCAAGTCATTTATTGGAGTAGTATATCATAAATCCATATAAATATAGTATAAATTAAGCAAGTTATTCAGAGATTAAAAGATTTTGAAAACTGATATTTAAGGGATCATTTAAAACACTTGCTAACCCCTATCCTTAACTACAGCTAGCATTTAACATTGCAATTACTGATATCCATCCTGATGCCCTAGGAAAGAGCAACATCCAATTCAATTATACCTTAGTTCAAATAAATCTTTACTTTATGCTCCCACATATTTTATCCATATATCAAAATGTCAAAGCTTTAGTTTTTAACCTGACCTTTAATAATATATTTTCTGGGGTAGTCCTAAGATGGTGGAGGAATAGGACAGGGAGACCCCTTTCTCCCCCACAAATTCATCAAAACAACATTTGAACGCTGAGTGAATTCCACAAAACAACTTCTGAATGCTGGCAGAGGACATCAGGCACCCAGAAAAGCAGCCCAATGTCTTTGAAAGGAGGTAGGAAAAAATATAAAAGATAAAAAGAGAGACAAAAGAGATAGGGACAGAGCTCTGTCCTGGGAAGGGAGTCTTAAAAAAGAAGTTTCCAGGAAACACTCTCACTGCCGAGTCTGTGGTGAGCCTTGGAACCACAGAGGGCAACATAACCGGGAGGAAAAATAAATAAATAATTAAAACCCACAGATTACATGCCCAACGGTAACTCCCCCAGGAGAAGCAGCACAGATGCCTGCATCCTCCACTAGCAAGCGGGGGCTGGGTAGGGAGGTGAGGGCTGCATTGCTTAGAGTAAGGACCGGGCCTGAATGCCCCAAGGGCAATCTGAGGGAACTAACTTGGGATAGCAAACCAGACTGTGGGATAGCTACCACGCGAAAAGCTCTAACCTAAGACACCCACTCACAGAACAAAGGACTGAGCAGAGCTAGCCAGCTGCAGATCAGCCCATTCCCCTCTGGTGATAGGCAAGCGAGGGCAGCCAGAGCCAGAAGGGGGCAATCATGGCTCCAGAGATGATTATCTACTAAACTGCAAGCAGGCTTCATTGCTAACCAAGACTTCTTGGGATTCTGGACGGTCAACATATGCCTGAGAAGGTGCACCAGTTGTACACCCAGAAAACCGAGCAGCAGGGACAGAGGAGGCGATAAGTTGCAGCGACTGTGCTCACCAAACACCTGGTCACCTGAGCTGCTCGGACCTGGGAAGGGCACAAAACGCAGGCCCAACCGAGTCTGCACCTTTGAGGAGTACCCGAGTACCTGAACCTGAGCGGCTTAGACCTGGGAAGTGCATACAAGCCAGGGCTGGCCTCAGACAGTTCCCAGCAGAGAAACCTAGAGCCTAAGAAGGGTAGACAGGGAAAGCACACACGTCGTGAGGGGGGCAAACCCAGTGTGGCTGAGACGCTGTGAGCACATGCCAGTGTTATTTGTTTGCAGCGTCCCTCCCTCCCCACAGCATGACTGAACAAGTGAGCCTAAAAATGTGTCCACCACTGCCCCCTTGCATCAGGGCAGAAATTAGACACTGAAGAGACTAGCAAACAGATGAAGCTAAAACAGAGGGAACCTCCTTTGAAGCGACAGGTGCAACAGATTAAAACCCTTTGGTTAGTACCGACTACACAGGAAGGGGCCTATAGATCTTGAAAATTTAAACCGGATCAAGGAACTATCCGAAAATGAAAACCCCACACTGCCCACAACAACACCAGAGAAAGTCCTAGATATATTTTTACTATTTTTACTATCATTCTTTAATTAGAGACCCTATTTTTTAAAACAAACTTCATATATATATTTTATAATTTTGTGACCTTTTTTTACATTTAATATTGGATTTTTGAAAATCCAACCTCTACTCTAGATTTTAAATCTTTGCTTTTTGGTATTTATTATCAATTTTTTACCCTTAAGAACCTAATCTTCAGTACCCATTTTTACTTGGGAGCGAGATTACTGGCTTGACCACTCTCTCCCCCTTTTGTCTCTCCTTTTTCTCCACCAGGTTGCCTCTATCTCCTCCCTTCCCCTTCTCTTCTCTACCCAACTCTGTGAATCTCTTTGTGTGCTCCAGACGGTGGAGAACACTTAGGGAACTGATTACCAGCTGGATCTGTCTCTTTCCTTTTGATTCCCCTCTTTATCCTCCTGGCCACCTCTGTCTCTTTCCTCCCTCTTCTCTTCTCTTCTCTTCTCTGTATAAGTCTGTGAACATCTCTGAGCTGTCCAGACTGTGGAGCACACATAAGGAAGTGATTTACTGGCTAGCTTGCTCTCTCCTCTTTTGATTCCACCTCATCTCATCTGGGTCACCTCTATCTCCCTCCTCCCGTTTCTCGTCTCCATGTAACTCTGTGAACCTCTTTGGGTGTCCTTCACTGTGGAGAAACTTTTCATCTTTAACCTAGATGTTTTATCAATGGTGCTGTATAGATGGAGAAGTCTTGAGGCTACTGTAAAAATAAGACTGAAAACCAGAAGCAGGAGGCTGAAATCCAAATCCTGAGAACACCAGAGAACTCCTGACTCCAGGGAACATTAATTGACAGGAGCTCATCAAACACCTACACTGAAACCAAGCACCACTCAAGGGCCAACAAGTTCCAGAGCAAGACATACCATGCAAATTCTCCAGCAACACAGGAACATAGCCCTGAGCTTCAATATACAGGCTGCCCAAAGTCACTCTAAACCTACTGAGATCTCATAACTCATTACTGGACACTTCATTACACTCCAGAGAGAAGAAATCCAGCTCCACCCACCAGAACACCGACACAAGCTTCCCTAACCAGGAAACCTTGACAAACCACCCACAATGAGGAAACTCCACAATAAAGAGAACTCCACAAACTGCCAGAATACAGAAAGGCCACCCAAAACACAACAATATAAACAAGATAAAGAGACAGAGGAATACCCAGTAGGTAAAGGAACAGAATAAATGCCCATCAAGCCAAACAAAAGAGGAAGAGATAGGGAATCTACCTGATAAAGAATTCCAAATAATAATAGTGAAAATGATCCAAAAATCTTGAAAACAAAATGGAATCACAGATAAATAGCCTGGAGACAAGGATTGAGCAGATGCAAGAAAGGTTTAACAAAGACCCAGAAGAAATAAAAAAGAGTCAATATATAATGACTAATGCAATAAATGATATCAAAAACACTCTGGAGGGAACAAATAGTAGAATAATGGAAGCAGAAGATAGGATTAGTGAGGTAGAATATAGAAGGGTAGAAATAAGTGAATCTGAGAGGGAAAAAGAAAAATGAATTAAAAAAATGAGGAAAATCTCAGAGACCTCTGGGACAATGTTAAACGCTCAACATTCGAATCATAGGAGTCCCAGAAGAAGAAGACCAAAAGAAAGACCATGAGAAAATACTTGAGGAGATAATAGTTGAAAATTTCCCTAAAATGGGGAAGGAAATAATCACCCAAGTCCAAGAAACCCAGAGAGTCCCAAACAGGATAAACCCAAGGCAAAACACCCCAAGACACATATTAATCAAATTAACAGAGATCAAACACAAAGAACAAATATTAAAAGCAGCAAGCGAAAAACAACAAATAACACACAAGGGGATTAGCATAAGGATAACAGCTGATCTTTCAATAGAAGCTCTTCAGGCCAGGAGGGAATGGCAAGACATACTTAAAGTGATGAAAGAAAACACCCTATAGCCAAGATTATTGTGCCCATTAAGGATCTCATTCAAATATGAAGGAGAAATCAAAAGCTTTACAGACAAGCAAAAGCTGAGAGCATTCAGCATCACCAAGCCAGCTCTCCAACAAATGCTAAAGGATCTTCTCTAGACAGGAAACACAAAAAAGGAGTATAAACTTGAACCCAAAACAGTAAAGTAAATGGCAACAGTATCATACTTATCAATAATTACCTTAAATGTAAATGGGTTTAATGGCCTAACCAAAAGACAAAGACCGGCTGAATGGATACAAAAACAAGACCCCTATATATGTTGTCTACAAGACCCACCTCAAAACAAGGGATGCATACAGACTGAAAGTGAAGGGCTGGAAAAAGATATTCCATGCAAATAGAGACCAAAAGAAAGCAGGAGTAGCAATACTCACATCAGATAAAATAGACATTAAAACAAAGGCTGTGAAAAGAGACAAAGAAGGACACTACATAATGACCAAAGGATCAATCCAAGAAGAAGATATAACAATTATAAATATATATGCACCCAACATAGGAGCACCACAATATGTAAGACAAATGCTAACAAGTATGAAAGGGGAAATTAACAATAACACAATAATAGTGGGAGACCTTAATATCCCACTCACACCTATGGATAGATTAACTAAACAGAAAATTAACAAGGAAACACAAACTTTAAATAATACAATAGACCAGTTAGACCTAATTGATATCTATAGGACATTTCACCCCCAAACAATGAATTTCACCTTCTTCTCAAGTGCACACAGAACCTTCTCCAGGATAGGTCACATCCTGGGCCATAAATCTAGCCTTACATATACACTGAGGAAACCAGAATTGAAATAGACACGTGTACCCCAATGTTCATCGCAGCACTGTTTATAATAGCCAGGACATGGAAACAACCTAGATGTCCATCAGCAGATGAATGGATAAGAAAGCTATGGTGCATATACACAGTGGAGTATTACTCAGCCATTAAAAAGAATACATTTGAATCAGTTCTAATGAGGTGGATGAAACTGGAACCTATTATACAGAGTGAAGTAAGCCAGAAAGAGAAACACCAATACAGTATACTAATGCATATATATGGAATTTAGAAAGATGGTAACAATAACCCTGTATACGAGACAACAAAAGAGACACTGATGTATAGAACAGTCTTTTGGACTCTGTGGGAGAGGGAGAGGGTGGGATGATTTGGGAGAATGGCACTGAAATATTTATAATATCATATATGAAACGAGTCGCCAGTCCAGGTTTGATGCATGATACTGGATGCTTGGGGCTGGTGCACTGGGACGACCCAGAGGGATGGTATGGGGAGGGAGGAGGGAGGAGGTTTCAGGATGGGGAACACATGTATGCCTGTGGCGGATTCATTTCAATATATGGCAGAACCAATACAATATTGTAAAGTTAAAAAAAAAAAATCTAGCCTTGGTAAATTAGAAAAAAAAAAATGAAATTATTCCAAGCATCTTTTCTGATGACAATGCAGTAAGATTAGATCTCAATTACAGGAGAAAAACTATTAAAAATTCCAACATATGGAGGCTGAACAACACGTTGCTGAATAACCAACAAATCATAGAAGAAATCAAAAAAGAAATCAAAATATGCATAGAAAAGAATGAAAATGAAAGCAACCCAAAACCTGTGGGACACTGTAAAAGCAGTGCTAAGGTGAAGGTTCATAGCAATAGAGGCATACCTCAAGAAACAAGAAAAAAGTCAAATAAATAACCGAACTCTACACCTAAACCAACTAGAAAAGGAAGAAATGAAGAACCCCAGGGTTATTAGAAGGAAAGAAATCTCAAAAATTAGGGCAGAAATAAATGCAAAAGAAACAAAAGAGACCATAGTAAAAATCAACAAAGCCAAAAGTTGGTTCTTTGAGAGGATAAATAAAACTGACACACCATTAGCCAGACTCATCAAGAAACAAAGGGAGAAAAATCAAATCAATAAAATTAGAAACGAAAATGGAGAGATCACAACAGACAACACAGAAATACAAAGGATCATAAGAGACTACTATCAGCAATTATATGCCAATAAAATGGACAACGTGGAAGAAATGGACAAATTCTTAGAAAAGTACAGCTTTTCACAACTGAACCAGGAAGAAATAGAAAATCTTAACAGACCCATCACAAGCATGGAAATTGAAACTGTAATCAGAAATCTTCCAGCAAACAAAGCCCAGGTCCAGATGGCTTCACAGCTGAATTCTACCAAAAATTTAGAGAAGAGCTAACACCTTTCCTACTCAAAGTCTTCTAGAAAATTGCAGAGGAAGGTAAACTTCCAAACTCATTCTATGAGGCCACCATCACGCTCATACCAAAACCTGACAAAGATGCCACACACACAAAAAGAAAACTACAGGCCAATATCATTGATGAACATAGATGCAAAAATCCTTAACAAAATTCTAGCAATCAGAATCCAACAACACATTAAAAAGATCATACACCATGACCAAGTGGGCTTTATCCCAGGGATGCAAGAATTCTTCAATATCCGCAAATCAATCAATGTAATACACCACATGAACAAATTGAAAAATAAAAGCCATATGATTATCTCATAGATGCAGAGAAAGCCTTTGACAAAATTCAACATCCGTTTATGATAAAAACTCTCCAGAAAGCAGGAATAGAAGGAACATACCTCAACATAATAAAAGCTACATATGACAAACCCACAGCAAACATTATCCTCAATGGTGAAAAATTGAAAGCATTTCCCCTAAAGTCAGGAGCAAGACAAAGGTGCCCACTCTCACCACTACTATTCAACATAGTTTTGGAAGTTTTGGCCACAGCAATCAGAGCAGAAAAAGAAATAAAAGGAATCCAAATTGGAAAAGAAGAAGTAAAACTCTCACTATTTGCAGATGACATGATCCTCTACATAGAAAACCCTAAAGATTCCACCAGAAAATTACTAGGGCTAATCAATGAATATAGTAAAGTTGCAGGATATAAAATCAACATGCAGAAATGCCTTGCATTCCTATACACTAATAATGAGAAAGTAGAAAGAGAAATTAAGGAAACAATTCCCTTCACCATTGCAATGAAAAGAATAAAATGCTTAGGAATATATCTACCTAAAGAAACTAAAGACCAATATATAGAAAACTATAAAACACTGGTGAAAGAAGTCAGAGAGGACACTAATAGATGGAGAAATATACCATATTCATGGATCAGAAAATCAATACAGTGAAAATGAGGATACTACCCAAAGCAATCAGAAAATCAGTATAGTGAAAATGAGGATATGACCCAAATCTATAGATTCAATGCAATCCCTATCAAGCTACCAAAGGTATTTTTCATAGAGCTAGAACAAATAATTTCACAATTTGTATGGAAATACAAAAAACCTCGAATAGCCAAAGCAATCTTGAGAAAGAAGAATGGAACTGGAGGAGTCAATCTGCCTAACTTCAGGATCTACTACAAAGCCACAGTCATCAAGTCAGTATCGTACTGCACAAAGACAGAAATATGGATCAATGGAACAAAATAGAAAGCCCAGAGATAAACCCACGCACCTATGGACACCTTATCTTTGATAAAGGAGGCAAGAATATACAATGGAGAAAAGACAATCTCTTTAACAAATGGTGCTGGGAAAACTGGTCAACCACTTGTAAAAGAATGAAACTAGAACACTTTCTAATACCATACACAAAAATAAACTCAACATGGATTAAAGATCTAAATGTAAGACCAGAAACTATAAAACTCCTAGAGGAGAACATAGGCAAAACACTCTCCAACATAAATCACAGCAGGATCCTCTATGACCCACCTCCCAGAATATTGGAAATAAAAGCAAAAATAAACAAATGGGACCTAATTAAAATTAAAAGCTTCTGCACAACAAAGGAAACTAAAAGCAAGGTGAAAAGGCAGCCTTCAGAATGGGAGAAAATAATAGCAAATGAAGCAACTGACAAAGAATTAATCTCAAAAATATACAAGCAGAAGCTTTTAATTTTAATTAGATCCCATTTTTTAATTTTTGCTTTTATTTCCATTATTCTGGGATGTGGGTCATAAAGGATCCTGCCATGATGTGTGTCAGAGAGTGTTTTGCCTATGTTCTCCTCTAGAGTTTTATAGTTTCTGGTCTTACATTTAGATCTTTAATCCATGTTGAGTTTATTTTTGTGTATGGTGTTAGAAAGTGCTCTAGTTGCATTCTTTTACAAGTGGTTGACCAGTTTTCCCAGCACCACTTGTTAAAGAGATTGTCTTTTCTCCATTGTATATTCTTGCCTCCTTTATCAAAGATAAGGTGTCCATAGGTGCGTAGGTTTATCTCTGGGCTTTCTATTTTGTTCCACTGATCTATATTTCTGTCTTTGTGCCAGTACCATACTGTCTTGATACTGTGGCTTTGTAGTAAAGCATGAAGTCAGGCAGGTTGATTCCTCCAGTTCCATTCTTCTTTCTCAAGATTGCTTTGGCTATTCGAGGTTTTTTGTATTTCCATACAAATTGTGAAATTATTTGTTCTAGCTCTGTGAAAAATACCGTTGGTAGCTTGATAGGGATTGCATTGAATCTATAGATTGCTTTGGGGTAGTATCCTCATTTTCATTATATTGATTCTTCTGATTCATGAACATGGTATATTTCTCCATCTATTAGTGTCCTCTTTGATTTCTTTCACCAGTGTTTTATAGTTTTATATATATAGGTCTTTAGTTTCTTTAGGTAGATATATTCCTACAACAAAAGAAACTATAAGCAAGGTGAAAAGACAGCTTTCAGAATGGGAGAAAATAATAGCAAATGAAGTAACTGACAAACAACTAATCTCAAAAATATACAAGCAACTCCTGCAGCTCAATTCCAGAAAAATAAATGACCCAATCAAAAAATGGGCCAAAGAACTAAACAGACATTTCTCCAAAGAAGACATACAGATGGCTAACAAACACACGAAAAGATGCTCAACATCACCCATTATCAGAGAAATGCAAATCAAAGCCACAATGAGGTACCATTTAACCCCAGTCAGAATGGTTGTGATCCAAAAGTCTACAAGCAATAAATGCTGGAGAAGGTGTGGAGAAAAGGGAACCCTCTTACCCTGTTGGTGGGAATGCAAACTAGTACAGCCACTATGGAGAACAGTGTGGAGATTCCTTAAAAAACTGGAAATAGAACTGCCTTATGATCCAGCAATCCCACTGCTGGGCATACACACTGAGGAAACCAGAATTGAAATAGACACGTGTACCCCAATGTTCATCGCAGCACTGTTTATAATAGCCAGGACATGGAAGCAACCTAGATGTTCATCAGCAGATGAATGGATAAGAAAGCTTTGTACATATATACAATGGAATATTATTCAGCCATTAAAAAGAATACATTTGAGTCAGTTCTAATGAGGTGGATGAAACTGGAGCCTATTATACAGAGTGAAGTAAGCCAGAAAGAAAAACACCAATACAGTATACTAACTCATATATATGGAATTTAGAAAGATGGTAACAATAACCCTGTATGTGAGAGAGCAAAAGAGACACAGATGTACAGAACAGTCTTTTGGACTCCGTGGGAGACGGCGGGGGGAGGAGGGAATGATTTGGGAGAACGGCATTAAAACATGTATAATATCATATAAGAAATGAATCACCAGTCCAGGTTTGATGCAGGATACAGGAAGCTTGGGGCTGGTGCACTGGGATGACCCAGAGGAATGGTATGGGGACGGAGTTGGGAGGGGGGTTCAGGGTGGGGAACATGTGTACACCCGTGTCGGGTGCATGTTGATGTATGGCAAAACCAATACAATATTGTAAAGTAAAATTAAAAAAATATATATACAAGCAACTCCTGCAGCTCAATTCCAGAAAAATAAATGACCCAATCAAAAAATGGGCCAAAGAACTAAACAGACATTTCTCCAAAGAAGACATACAGATGGCTAACAAACACATGAAAAGATGCTCAACATCACTCATTATCAGAGAAATGCAAATCAAAACCACTATGAGGTACCATTTCACGCCAGTCAGAATGGCTGCGATCCAAAAGTCTACAAGCAATAAATGCTGGAGAAGGTGTGGAGAAAAGGGAACCCTCTTGCACTGTTGGTGGGAATGCAAACTAGTACAGCCACTATGGAGAACAGTGTGGAGATTCCTTAAAAAACTGGAAATAGAACTGCCTTATGATCCAGCAATCCCACTGCTGGGCATACACACTGAGGAAACCAGAAGGGAAAGAGACACGTGTACCCCAATGTTCATTGCAGCACTGTTTATAATAGCCAGGACAAGGAAGAAACCTAGATGTCCATCAGCAGATGAATGGATAAGAAAGCTGTGTACATATATACAATGGAATGTTATTCAGCCATTAAAAAGAATACATTTGAATCAGTTCTAATGAGGTGGATGAAACTGGAGCCTATTATACAGAGTGAAGTAAGCCAGAAAGAAAAACACCAATACAGTATATTAACACATGTATATGGAATTTAGAAAGGTGGTAGCGATAACCCTGTATGTGAGACAGTAAAAGAGTCACCGATATATAGAATAGTCTTTTGGACTCTGTGGGATAGGGTGAGGGTGGGATGATTTGGGAGAATGGCTTTGAAAGATGTATAATATCACATATGAAACGAGTTGCCAGTCCAGGTTCGATGCACGATACTGGATGCTTGGGGCTGGTGCACTGGGACGACCCAGAGGGAGGGTATGGGGAGGGAGGAGGGAGGAGGGTTCAGGATCGGGAACACAGGTATACCTGTGGTGGATTCATTTTGATATTTGGCAAAACTAATACAATATTGTAAAGTTTAAAAATAAAAACAAACAAACAAAAACCAAAATGTTTTTGGTGTTAAAAATAAATTAATAAAAAAATTAAAAAAATAAAGTAAAAAAGCAAAAAAAAAAAAAAAAAAGAGAGAGAGAAAAATATGTAGACATTTGTAATAGTGTTAAAAAGTTATAATCTTATACCTAAGAATCCTGACTACAATCCTCTAGCTAGTAGTTCTATAGCTAGGAATAAATCTTGCAATAATAGGCAATACTTCTGTATTTAAAACTGCAAAACATTGATGAAGGATTTTTAAAAGACCTAAATAAATTGAGGAATATATGCACATGAATTGGAGGACTCAATAATGTTAAGATTTCATTCTCCCTAAATTCTCCTATATACTCAATATGTAATGTCACTCAAAATCCAAGTTGAATTTTATTTTATTATCTTGTTATTTATTTACTTTAAAAATATTTATTTTTGAAATTTTCAAACTGATGCTAAAGTATATTTTTTAAAAAGTCTTGAGGAGCACATTAGAGAATCATGCTACCAAGTATCAAAACTTACTATAAAGTTTCAGCTACTAAGCAGAGTGACAGTGGCATGTCATTATTCAGTTCAGTTCAGTCACTTAGTCGTGTCCGACTCTTTGTGATCCCATGAATCGCAGCACGCCAGGCCTCCCTGTCCATCACCAACTCCCAGGGTTCACTCAGACTCACGTCCATCGAGTCAGTGATGTCATCCAGCCATCTCGTCCTCTGTCATCCCCTTCTCCTCTTGCCCCCAATCCCTCCCAGCATCAGAGTCTTTTCCAATGAGTCAACTCTTTGCATGAGGTGACCAAAGTACTGGAGTTTCAGCTTTAGCATCATTCCTTCCTAAGAAATCCCAGGGCTGATCTCTTTCAGAATGGACTGGTTGGATCTCCTTGCAGTCCAAGGGACTCTCAAGAGTCTTCTCCAACACCACAGTTCAAAAGCATCAATTCTTTGGTGCTCAGCTTTCTTCACAGTCCAACTCTCACATCCATACATGACCACAGGAAAAACCATAGCCTTGACTAGACAGACCTTTGTTGGCAAAGTAATGTCTCTGCTTTTGAATATGCTATCTAGGTTGGTCATAACTTTTCTTCCAAGGAGTAAGCATCTTTTAAGTTCATGGCTGCAGTCACCATCTGATTTTGGAGCCCCCCAAAATAAAGTCTGACATTGTTTCCACTGTTTCCGCATCTATTTCCCATGAAGTGATGGGACCGGATGCCATGATCTTGGTTTTCTGAATGTTGAGCTTTAAATCAACTTTTTGACTCTCCTCCTTCACTTTCATCAAGAGGCTTTTTAGTTCCTCTTCACTTTCTGCCATAAGGGTGGTGTCATCTGCATATCTGAGGTTATTGATATTTCTCCCAGCAATCTTGATTCCAGCTTGTGCTTCTTCCAGCCCAGCGTTTCTCATGACGTATTCTGCATATAAGTTAAATAAGGAGGGTGACAATATACAGCCTTGATGTACTCCTTTTCCTATTTGGAACCAGTCCGTTGTTTCATGCCCAGTTCTAACTGTTGCTTCCTGATCTGCATACAGGTCTCTCAAGAGGCAGGTCAGGTGGTCTGGTATTCCCATCTCTTTCAGAATTGTCCACAGTTTACTGTGATCCACACAGTCAAAAGCTTTGGCATAGTCAATAAAGCAGGAATAGATGTTTTTCTGGAACTCTTTTGCTTTTTCGATGATCCAGCAGATGTCGGCAATTTAATCTCTGGTTCCTCTGCCTTTTCTAAAACCAGCTTGCACATCTGGAAGTTCACGGTTCACATATTTCTGAAGCCTGGCTTGGAGAATTTTGAGCATTACTTTACTAGTATGTGAGATGAGTGCAATTGTGCGGTAGTTTGAGCATTCTTTGGCATTGCCTTTCTTTGGGATTGGAATGAAAACTGACCTTTTCCAGTCCTGTGGCCACTGCTGAGTTTTCCAAATTTGCTGGCATATTGAATGCAGCACTTTCACAGCATCATCTTTCAGGATTTGAAATAGCTCAAGTGGAATTCCATCACCTTCACTAGCTTTGTTCGTAGTAATGGCTTCTAAGGCCAATTTGACTTCCTATTCCAGGATGTCTGTCTCTAGGTGAGATAGAACAAAATTGGAGAAGGCAATGGCACCCCACTCCAGTATACTCTTGCCTGGAAAATCCCATGGATGGAGGAGCCTGGTGGGCTGCCGTCCATGGGGTCGCTAGGAGTTGGACACGACTTCACTTTCACTTTCACTTTTCCCTTTCATGCATTGGAGAAGGAAATGGCAGCCCACTCCAGTGTTCTTGCCTGGAGAATCCCAGGGGCCGGGGAGCTTGGTGGGTTGCCGTCTGTGGGGTCGCACAGAGTCGGACACGACTGAAGTGACCTAGCACCAGCAGCAGCAGCAACATTAAGAGGCTTCTCTGATAGCTCGGTTGGTAAAAAATCCGCCTGCAATGCAGGAGACCCCGGTTCGATTTCTGGGTTGGGAGGATCCGAGACGGGATAGGCTACCCACTCCTGTATTCTTGGGCTTCCCTTGTGGCTGGTAAAGAATCCGCCTGCAGTGTGGGAGATCTGGGTTCAATTCCTGGGTTGGGAAGATCCCCTAGAGAAGGGAATGGCTACCCACCCCAGTATTCTGGCCTGGAGAATTCCATGAACTGTAGTGTCCATGGGGTCCCAAAGAGTCAGACACAATTGAGCCACTTTCACTTCACTAACATTAAAAATACTTCCATCGTGTGAAAGAAGTTTCTCTCTTAGGTATAGAGCTAAGGGATATGTATACATAAGTTCCTCTGATAAGATGCATCATAATATTCATTGTAGCTTTATTCATAATAGCCAAATGCTGGAAACAGTTCAAATACCTATCAATGCTGAATAAATTAATAAGTTGTAATGGATTATTTATATGATGAAATACCACACAGTAACATAGCAGAATAAATTTCTGTTGTGGAATCTGGAGTCACAAAACACACCTTGGAGGACACTTAAGCCAGTGTAGTACAGTTTATTATGCCAGCGGGTCCATAGGGAATCAGTTCCCAGCAAGGACTCTGATGTTTTTGAGAGACTTAGTTTTATACCCCTCGCTACGTGACATGTTCGCAACTTCTTTGATGTATATGATTGAGTTTTACAACAAGAAGGTGGTAGGAGATCAAACAATTAAGGTTAAAGGAGGGAACAAAAATTTTATATCACAGGGGCATGTCTCCATGGTTAATCTAACAGGGCCAGCCTGACCTCAACTACAATCTCCATTTGCCATCTGTTGGGAGGGAAGTCTCCAGGAGACCTGGTTTTCATTAGTAATGGTTTCCTCATTCTTGGGCAGAGTTCAGGCCCAGTTCACATCCTGTCTTTAAGATGAATGACAGGCTTCAAGATGGTGTCTCTCCTGCTTTCCTCACAGTGGCCCCAACACTACTACCACAGGCAACAACAAAGGTAAATGGTGAACAAAGGAAACAAGGCCCAAAATTAATAGGTAGACAATGATTCACATCAAAAATAGTGGATGCTATATGATTCTCTTTATAAGAAACTCTAAAGTAGGCTAATTTAATACAGAGTAATAGAAATCAGAGTGGAGGTACTTCTTTGCTGGACAGGTGATAGTTATGAGAGAAAGGGCATGAAAAACCTTCTGTCTGCTGAAAATTTTCTGTATGTTGATATGGGGGATGATTACACAGTTGTATATATATTTTAAAATTGGTTGAGGCTATCCATTCAAGATTTGTGTTCTTCTCTATATGTACCTTCTACCACAATACTAAAATTTTAATGATGTTTTAAAATTTGAAATACAGAATAATTAAATAAAAGTTTACCTAGATTTGGCACATTGTTTTACAAATCAGAAATAGCACTTTTGACACCTTTTATAAACACACTAAAATACATTTGGATTACATGACAAAAACAAGGGCTGTTCTTGGATAAAGAGCAGCAACCTTAATATGTTCACAATATTTGAAACAGAATTCCATAAGCATCAGATCAGATCAGTCGCTCAGCCATGTCCGACTCTTTGCGACCCCATGAATTGCAGCACACCAGGCCCCCCTGTCCATCACCAACTCCCGGAGTTCACTCAGACTCACGTCTATCGAGTCAGTGATGCCATCCAGCCAGCTCATCCTCTGTTGTCCCCTTCTCCTCTTGCCCCCAATCCCTCCAAGCATCAGAGTCTTTTCCAATGAGTCAACTCTTCGCATGAGGTGGCCAAAGTACTGGAGTTTCAGCTTTAGCATCATTCCTTCCAAAGAACACCCAGGACTGATCTCCTTTAGAATGGACTGGTTGGATCTCCTTGCAGTCCAAGGGACTCTCAAGAGTCTTCTCCAACACCACAGTTCAAAAGCATCAATTCTTTGGCACTCAGCCTTCTTCACAGTCCAACTCTCACATCCATACATGACCACTGGAAAAACCATAGCCTTGACTAGACAGACCTTTGTTGGCAAAGTAATGTCTCTGCTTTTGAATATGCTATCTAGGTTGGTCATAACCTTCCTTCCAAGGAGTAAGCGTCTTTTAATTTCATGGCTGCAGTCACCATCTGCAGTGATTTTGGAGCCCCCCAAAATAAAGTCTGACACTGTTTCCACTGTTTCCGCATCTATTTCCCATGAAGTGATGGGACCGGATGCCATGATCTTCGTTTTCTGAATGTTGAGCTTTAAGTCAACTTTTTCACTCTTCTCTTTCACTTTTATCAAGAGGCTTTTTAGTTCCTCTTCACTTTCTGTCATAAGGGTGGTGTCATCTGCATATCTGTGGTTATTGATATTGCAGTATTAATTTTTGACTTGTAGGAATTGCATAAATAAGAGGAAAGATTAAAGAAAATTTACAATTTAATTACTAAATAAGAACAAACTAAATTAACATAACTCATAAGATTCTAAAAAAGAATGTTAGTCTTCTATCCAAAACCTCCTATAAAAAATGTACAGAAAGCAGAAGGAACAGACTAAAAAGAAAAGTTAATAAATGAGAAAAACATGAAAATTTATTTGGACAAATCTAAGAAATAGTTCTTTTAGAATATCAATAAAAGGGATTGTGAATCTTAATCCATAATAAAAGAGAAAATAATTTTTTAAAAAATTAAAAAATACTCCATTGTGTATATGTACCACAGCTGTCTTATCCATTCATCTGCTGATGGACATCTAGGTTGCTTCCATGTCCTGGCTATTATAAACAGTGCTGCGATGAACATTGGGGTACACGTGTCTCTTTCCCTTCTGGTTTCCTCAGTGTGTATGCCCAGCAGTGGGATTGCTGGATCATAAGGCAGTTCTATTTCCAGTTTTTTAAGGAATCTCCACACTGTTCTCCATAGTGGCTGTACTAGTTTGCATTCCCACCAACAGTGTAAGAGGGTTCCCTTTTCTCCACACCCTCTCCAGCATTTATTATTTGTAGACTTTTGGATCGCAGCCATTCTGACTGGTGTGAAATGGTATCTCATAGTGGTTTTGATTTGCATTTATCTGATAATGAGTGATGTTGTAATGAGGTGGATGAAACTGGAGCCTATTATACAGAGTGAAGTAAGCCAGAAGGAAAAACACCAATACAGTATACTAACGCATATATATGGAATTTAGAAAGATGGTAACGATAACCCTGTATACGAGACAGCAAAAGAGACACTGATGTATAGAACAGGCTTATGGACTCTGTGGGAGAGGGAGAGGGTGGGAAGATTTGGGAGAATGGCATTGAAACATGTGAAATGTCATGTATGAAACGAGATGCCAGTCCAGGTTCAATGCACGATGCTGGATGCTTGGGGCTGGTGCACTGGGACGGCCCAGAGGGATGGTATGGGGAGGGAGGAGGGAGGAGGGTTCAGGATGGGGAACACATGAGAAATAAAGGAATAAGTTTAAAAAAAAATTAAAAAAATTGAAAAACAATTATATTAGCAAATATAAACAACTATTTCCAGACTAACTAATTTGGAACCTAGGTGAAAGGACTGATTTTTAGGAAATTTGAAAATAAATTATCAAAAAGCTAAAGAGAATAGTTTAGAATATTGAGAATGTGCTCAAATAGCTACTTCAAAAAAAAAGGTATATTCTCTGCCAATTCTCTTGTTTTGTTTTAGCAATGATTTCATATGTACAAGGAGCCTAATAATGATAGGTTAAAGGGCAGTGGTGAACAGATTCTTGATCTCTGAAGGAGATAATTTCACTTTGGGGCCAAAGGACACCGACTCAGTCACCAAGAGCTTCATGTAGCAAAGTTTTATTAAAGTAACAGGGATAGAAAAAGCTTTTAATAAGAGGCACTGGAAGGGGGAAGGAGAGTAACCCCCTTGCTAGTTTTTAGCAAGATACTATATACTTTTTCAATTATTACTAATAATAGATCAAAATTGTTGGAAAAGACCCTGATGCTAGGAAAGATTGAAGGCAGGAGGAGAAGGGGATGACAGAGGATGAGATGGTTGGATGGTATCACTGACTCAATGGGCATGAGTTTGAGCAAGCTCTGGGAGTTGGTGATGGACTGGGAAGCGTGGCATACTGCAGTCCATGGGGTTGCAAAGAGTTGAACATGACTCAGTGAACTGAACTGAACTGAACAGATCCAAAGAATGTCTCAAGGTTGTAAATGTCTTACCAGACTCACTCCCACACATACATCTTATGATAACAAGATTAGCCAGAAGGTTACTGTTTCCTGGAAAAACATATCTTACAGCAAGATCAGTTCTGTTCAGTCGCTCAGTGGTGTCTGACTTTTAGCTTGCTCAAACTCATGTCCATCGAGTCAGTGATGCCATCCAACCATATCTTCCTCTGTTTTCCCCTTCTCCTCCCACCTTCAATCTTTCCCAGCAGCAGGGTCTTTTCAAATGAATCAGTTCTTTGCATCAGGTGGCCAAAGTATTGGAGTTTCAGCTTCAGCATCAGTCCTTCCAATGAATATTCAGGACTGATTTCCTTTAGGATTTACTGGTTGGATCTCCTTGAAGTCCAAGGGACTCTCAAGAGTCTTCTTCAACATGACAGTTCAAAAGCATCAATTCTTCAGGGCTCAGCTTTCTTTATAGTCCAACTCTCACATCCACACATGACTACTGGAAAAAACATAGCTTTGATTAGATGGACCTTTGTTGGCAAAGTAATATCTCTGCTTTTGAATATGCTATCTAGGTTGGTCATAACTTTTTTTCCAAGGAGCAAGCGTCTTTTAATTTCATGGCTGCATTCACCATCTGCAGTGATTTTGGAGCCCCCCAAAATAGTCTGTCACTGTTTCCATTGTTTCCCCATCTATTTTTCACGAAGTGATGGGACCAATTGCCATGATCTTAGTTTTCTGAATGTTGAGTTTTAAGCCAACTTTTTCACTCTCCTCTTTCATGTTCATCAAGAGGCTCTTTAGTTCTTCACTTTCTGCCATAAGGGTGGTGTCATTTGCATATCCAAGGTTATAGATATTTCTCCCTGCAATCTTGATTCCAGTTTGTGCTTCATCCACCGTGGCATTTCACATGATGTACTCTGCATATAAGTTAAATAAGCAGGGTGAAAATATGCAGCCTTGACATACTCCTTTCTGGATTTGGAACCCATCTGTTGTTCCATGTCCAGTTCTAACTGTTGCTTTTTGACCTGCATACAGATTTCTCAGGAGGTAGCAAGATACTTTGTTCCATTAACATAGCTTAAGAAGGACATTTGGGCATTCTCATGAGCAAGATATACTGGTTTATTGAGCAATTAGCAGCTCAGGGTTTAAAAAATTTAGTTTTGGGTAGTTGCCATGGCAACACAAGGTTAAAGGAGCCTCCTGTGTGACTAAGGAGGAGTGAAGAAATGTAGAGAAAAAAAAAGTCTGCTGTTTGATCACTTGCCTCTTCTCCTGGCTTGGGGACCTTGGCCTCCCTACAGAGCCCTACCTGACCATTCATTCTTTCAATAATTTAGTATAATTTTGAGAAATTTATTTGGAATCATGCTAAAATAAAACTTTTCTGTTTACATAAATAGCATATATTGATCATAAAACCTGGAAAATGCCCTTCTAAAATTATGCACAAATATTGCCACTAAATATATATTAAAAGTTACAAATTAAACAAGTGTATGTATAGTTTTCAAGCTAATTGGGGTTATAGTGGTTTTGTACTGTGAATTTAGTTGAATGGGAGCTACATTTACCAGAATTTGCTCCCCTGTATGGTCCTGGGTCAGGTTTCTGTGAATGTGTGCTAAGTCCAACTTCAGTGTCCAACTCTTTGTGACCCTATGGACTGCAGCCTGCCAGGCTCCTCTGTCCATTAGATTCTCCAAGCAAGAATAGTGGAGTGGGTTGCCATTTCCTTCTCAGGGTATCTTCACCACCCAGAGATCAAATCCACACCTCTTACATCTCTTGCATTGACAATCTGGTTCTTTACCAGCATGACATTAGAGAGGCAGAAGTGAAGCAGCTGTCATTACCCTCTAAAAGTCAGTGTAGGGATCTAGGTGCAGTTTCATTCCAAACGTCATGCACTGGCTCTTTTGGTTGCCAAGGGATAGCACTCAGACCTGCAGCTCTTTCACCTCCAATAGGATCTTCTCCTGAAGATTATTAAGGCTGAATCAGATGCAGATTTTTAGTGAATTACTCTATAATCAAGGTTAAAGATAGTGAATGACAGACATCGGGTTGTATTCATAGGTTGTCACAATTCTTGCCTGTTTTTCTTCCAGACTGTCAATGTTACAATATGCAATGAGTTCTGGCCCAATACTGGACTCAGAACGATAGCCTTATGTAGACTCTTTTACCTGCTCTCTTCTTTGGGGTCCCTGGTTAGTGACTTTTATCTGATCCTTCAACAGTCCTCTTCCAGACCTCTGTTTCCTCTCTTCTCCCTTACCTACCCTTTATAATAAATCATTTATTCTATATCAATCATAAACTTAAAAACTTAATCTCAGAAAGTTTCCAGCAAGTTTTATAAAGTATTCAATAAGGAAATAACTTCAATCTTATATCATCTCTTTCAGAAACTGAAAAAAAACAAAACAAACAAACAAAAAACCCAGGAAACAGTACCAAATTATTATATGTATGTAGCTTAACCTTAATATTAAAATATAGCAAGAACAATCTGAGAATGAAAATATATGGTTGATTTTTGCTCCTTAACATAAACACAAAGGTCTTAAACAGATCTTTATCTTTTTTTATTTTTTTAGTGTTTTTTTTTAAAATTTTATTTTATTTTTAAACTTTACAATATTGTATTGGTTTTGCCAAATATCGAAATGAATCCATCACAGGTATACATGTGTTCCCCATCCTGAACCCTCCTCCCTCCTCCCTCCCCATACCATCCTTCTGGGTCGTCCCCCATATAAATTTATTTATTTTAATTGGAGGTTAATTACTTTACAATATTGTATTGATTTTGCCATATCTTTAAAACACCAAATCCATTAATGTGTGTATGTAAATACATTAAAGTTAGATTTTGTTCTAGAAAGAGAAAGTTGGTGTTGCTCAGAAAACCAAACAATTCCCCACATTAACAGAGAGGAAAAAGCTATTGACAAGGTCAATAGATATAGAAAAAGCATGTGATAAAATGTATAATATTCATTTTATAAAGCTTAAAGAAATAGGAATGAAAGAAAATGTCTTGCTTAAAAAGTATCTTCAAAAAAACATTCAATACATATCATGTGCTTTGTGTGCTTAGTCACTCAGTTGTGTCTAATTCTGCCGCCCCATGGACTGTAGCCCAATGGGCTCCGTATCCATGGGGATTCTCCCGGCAAAGATACTGGAGTGGGTTGCCATGCCCTCCTCCAAGGGATCTTTCCAATCCAGGTCTCCTGCATTGCAGGTAGATTCTTTACTGAGTCACTGGGAAAGCCCAATATATATCATACAGATAGTTTAAGATGTCCTTTGGTGGAGGAGTAAAAAGATAATGGGAGAGTAAGACATGGAGTTTACATTCTGCACACAAAAATATAAAAAATGCATCTACAAGTGGAATGACTTCCCAGTGTTGTGTTAGTAGCTCAGTCATGTCCTATTCTTTGCAACTCCATGGAGTGTAGCCTGTCAGTCTCCTCAGTCCGTGGGATTCTCCAGGAAAGAATACTGGAGTGGGTAGCCATTCCCTTCTCCAGGGTCTTTCCAATCCAGGGATGGAACCCACATCTTCTGCATTCCAAGCAGATTTTTTACTGTCTGAGCCACCAGGGAAGCCCAGCAGATCTACTACACTCTAGCAGAAGACCTTAGTCTTTTAAAAAGGAAAGAAAATCTCTAAATAACTGGGTAGAGCAAAAGGAAAAAAGAAATAAAAAAGAGAGAGACAAAGGAATCTGGGAAGGAGCTGTGAAGGAAGAAAATTTTCCACAATGTAGGACCTACCCTCATTAGTGGAGACAAATGGGAAGCTTCAGAGCCTCAGAGGAGAGTACAGCAACAGGTATACAGAGGGCAAAGCTGAGAGAATCCTGCACAGACGATCGGTGCTGATGCACACTGCCCAGCCTGAGACATTTGTCTGCTTGTGGTCACAAATCAGGGTGGGTAGGGGCTTGGTATTGAGACTCTGGCTTTGGAGGTCAGACCCAAGGGAAAAGACTGAGATTGGCAACATGAAGACAGCTTGTGGAGGCCAGAGTATAATGTACCACATCTGAGGGAATCCAGGAAGAAGACTGGGCATGCCAAAGAGGCATGGGACCATTGTTGTGGGGTGCACAAGGAGGGGCTGGGGTCTGCCATAGGAGCTTCTTTCTCCCCATGCCCTTAGGCAGCCGGGCACCATTTATGTGAGCTCCAGGGGCTGTTGTGAGTGATGGATCCTATCGCGGATTGAAGAGGCAGGCATGGACCACTACCACTGTTGCTGCTGCTGCTACCTCCAAGGGTCCTTTGAGCTAGTACAGAACAGTGCATATACTTTCCCAGTAGGCCCACCATTGTCTAGGGTATCATGATCAGGATGTGGGGGACAACTTCCCTGTCAAAGGCAAGAGTACATGGTGTACCCCAGCCTCTCGCAACTTCCTGCCAGCCTCTATCACCACAGGCACTTCCACATCCCACTTATGCCATATCCTTCCTTCTCCCTGGCCTGAGTGAGTGTGCTCTAATCAGCTACTACTGAACCCTAGGGATAGTGCTACTAAAGAAGAGGAACAGAATTCTCTCCATGCAGCCACAGGGGCAACAGATTAGATCCCTGTAATTGGCTTGGTAAACACTGCATTTGTGGAATATCTGAATAGACAATGAGGGTTCCCACATTTTGAGGCTAGTCTAGCATTAATAACTGTGGGCTTTGAGGAAAAGTACACACATAAATTGGGCTGAGTCAGTGTCTGAGCTGGCCTCACACTACTGATAGCAGGTCCAGAGACCCACCTAGAGGTATTAGAGGACTTTCTGGGAGGGTGAGGATCAGCTGTGTTTCACCATTGGGGCAAGGAAAATGACAGATGGGGCCTCAAGAAATTTCATTATTTCTACTATTTCATTTTATTCTGTTCTTTCATTATTCTTTTATTTTTATTTATTTATTTATTTTTGGTCTTTTCAGCAAAGTGATGTCTCTGCTTTTTATTTTTAAATTTAAATTTATTTATTTTAATTGGAGGTTAATTTAAAAAATTAATTGGAGGATAATTACAATGTTCTGCTGATTTCTGCCATTAAATGTGAAACAGTCTTAATTATAGATGTATACTTTCCCTCTTGAGGCTCCTTTCCCCCTCCCGTCTCACACCTCTTGGTCATCACAGAGAGCCATGCTGGGCTCCCTGTTATATAGCAGCTTCCCACTAGTTATTTTACACATGATAGTGTATATATGTCAATGCTACTTTCTTAATTCGTCCTTTACTCACCTTACCCTGTGGTATCCACAAGTCTCCTATCTATGTCTGCCTCTGCATTCCTTCTCTGCAAAATGTTCACCAGTGCTGCTTTCTAGATTCCATCAGTTCAGTTCAGTTCAGCCCCTCAGTTGTGTCCGACTCTTTGGGACCCCATGAATCACAGCACACCAGGCCTCCCTGTCCATCACCATCTCCTGGGGTTCACTCAGACTCACGTCCATCGAGTCAGTGATGCCACCCAGCCATCTCATCCTCTGTCATCCCCTTCTCCTCCTGCCCCCAATCCCTCTCAGCATTAGAGTCTTTTCCAATGCGTCAACTCTTCGCATGAAGTGGCCAAAACACTGGAGTTTCAGCTTTAGTATTAGTCCTTCCAAAGAACACCCAGGACTGATCTCCTTCAGAATGGACTGGTTGAATCTCCTTGCAGCTCAAGGGACTCTCAAGAGTCTTCTCCAACACCACAGTTCAAAAGCATCAATTCTTTGGCACTCAGCCTTCTTCACAGTCCAGCTCTCACATCCATACATGACCACTGGAAAAACCATAACCTTGATTAGACGGAGCTTTGCTGGCAAAGTAATGTCTGTTTTTGAATATGCTATCTAGGTTGGTCATAACCTTCCTTCCAAGGAGTAAGTGTGTTTTAATTTCATGGCTGCAGTCACCATCTGCAGTGATTTTGGAGCCCCCAAAATAAAGTCTTACATTGTTTCCACTGTTTCCCCGTCTATTTCCCATGAAGTGATGAGACCAGATGCCATGCATCTTCGTTTTCTGAATGTTGAGCTTTAAGCCAACTTTTTCACTCTCCTCTTTCACTTTCATCAAGAAGCTTTTTAGTTCCTCTTCACTTTCTGCCATAAGGGTGGTGTCAACTGCATATCTGAGGTTATTGATATTTCTCCCAGTGATCTTAATTCCAGCTTGTGTTTCTTCCAGCCCAATGTTTCTCATGATGTATTCTGCATATAAGTTAAATAAGCAGGGTGACAGTATACAGCCTTGATGTACTCCTTTTCCTATTTGGAACCAGTCTGTTGTTTCATGTCCAGTTCTAACTGTTGCTTCCTGACCTGCATATAGGTTTCTCAAGAGGCAGGGCAGGTGGTCTGGTATTCCCATCTCTTGAAGAATTTTCCACAGTTTATTGTGATCCACACAGTCAAAAGCTTTGGCATAGTCAACAGAGCAGAAATAGATGTTTTTCTGGAACTCTCTTGCTTTTTCGATGATCCAGCAGATGTCGGCAACTTGATCTCTGGTTCCTCTGCCTTTTCTAAAACCAGCTTGAACATAATGGAAGTTCATGGTTCACGTATTGCTGAAGCCTGGCTTGGAGAATTTTGAGCATTACTTTACTAGCGTGTGAGACGAGTGCAATTGTGTGGTAGTTTGAGCATTCTTTGGCGTTGCCTTTCTTTGGGATTGGAATGAAAACTGACCTTTTCTAGTCCTGTGGCCGCTGCTGAGTTTCTAAATTTGCTGGCATATTGAATGCAGCACTTTCACAGCATCATCTTTCAGGATTTGAAATCGCTAAACTGGAATTCCATCACCTCCACTAGCTTTGTTTGTAGTGATGCTTTCTAAGACCTACTTGCCTTCACATTCCAGGAAGTCTGGCTCTAGGTGAGTGATCACACCTTCGTGATTATCTGGGTTGTGAAGATCTATTTTGTACAGTTCTGTGTATCCTTGCCACGTCTTCTAAATCTCTTCTGCTTCTGTTAGGTCCATACCATTTCTGTCCTTTATCGAGCCCATCTTTGCATGAAATATTCCCTTGGTAGCTCTAATTTTCTTGAAGAGATCTCTCTGGCTTCACTTTACACTCTGGGATATCTGGCTCTAGGGGAATGATCACACCATCGTGGTTATCTAAGTCATTAAGACCTCTTTTGTATAGTTCTGCATATTCTTGTGACCTCTTCTTAATACTTTCTGCTACTGTTAGGTCCATACCGTTTCTGTCGTTTATTGTGCCCATCTTTGCATGAAATGTTCCCTTGGTATCTCTTTTTTGTTGTTGTTGTTGAAGAGATCTCTAGTCTTTCCCATTCAATTTCCCCCCTCTCTTTCTTTCTTTTTTAATTTATTTTTTTAATTTAATTTTATTTTTAAAACTTTACAATATTGTATTAGTTTTGCCAAATATCAAAATGAATCTGCCACAGGTATACCTGTGTTCCCCATCCTGAACCCTCCTCCCTCCTCCCTCCCCATACCATCCCTCTGGGTCGTCCCAGTGCACCAGCCCCAAGCATCCCATATCGTGCATCGAACCTGGACTGGTGACTCGTTTCATACATGATACCTTACATGTTTCAATGCCATTCTCCCAAATCTCCCCACCCTCTCCGTCTCCCACAGAGTCCATAAGACTGTTCTATACATCAGTGTCTCTTTTGCTGTCTCGTATACAGGGTTATTGTTACTATCTTTCTAAATTCCATATATATATGTGTTAGTATACTGTATTGGTGTTTTTCTTTTTGGCTTACTTTACTCTGTATAATAGGATCCAGTTTCATCCACCTCATTAGAACTGATTCAAATGTATTCTTTTTAATGGCTGAGTAATACTCCATTGTGTATATGTACTACAGCTTTCTTATCCATTCATCTGCTGATGGACATCTAGGTTGCTTCCATGTCCTGGCTATTATAAACAGTGCTGCAATGAACATTGGGGTACACGTGTCTCTTTCCCTTCTGGTTTCCTCAGTGTGTATGCCCAGCAGTGGGATTGCTGGATCATAAGGCAGTTCTATTTCTAGTTTTTTAAGGAATCTCCACACTGTTCTCCATAGTGGCTGTACTAGTTTGCATTCCCACCAACAGTGTAAGAAGGTTCCCTTTTCTCCACACCCTCTCCAGCATTTATTGCTTGTAGACTTTTGGATCGCAGCCATTCTGACTGGCGTGAAATGGTACCTCATAGTGGTTTTGATTTGCATTTCTCTGATAATGAGTGATGTTGAGCATCTTTTCATGTGTTTGTTAGCCTGTGTATGTCTTCTTTGGAGAAATGTCTATTTAGTTCTTTGGTCCATTTTTTGATTGGGTCATTTATTTTTCTGGAGTTGAGCTGTAGGAGTTGCTTGTATATTTTTGAGATTAGTTGTTTGTCAGTTGCTTCATTTGCTATTATTTTCTCCCATTCTGAAGGCTGCCTTTTCACCTTGATAATAGTTTCCTTTGTTGTGCAGAAGCGTTTAAGTTTAATTAGGTCCCATTTGTTTATTTTTGCTTTTATTTCCAATATTCTGGAAGGTGGGTCATAGAGGATTCTGCTGTGATGTATGTCGGAGAGTGTTTTGCCTATGTTCTCCTCTAGGAGTTTTATAGTTTCTGGTCTTACGTTTAGATCTTTGATCCATTTTGAGTTTATTTTTGCGTATGGTGTTAGAAGTGTTCTAGTTTCATTCTTTTACAAGTGGTTGACCAGTTTTCCCAGCACCACTTGTTAAAGAGATTGTCTTTAATCCATTGTATATTCTTTCCTCCTTTGTCAAAGATAAGGTGTCCATATGTGCGTGGATTTATCTCTGGGCTTTCTATTTTGTTCCACTGATCTATATTTCTGTCTTTGTGCCAGTACCATACTGTCTTGATAACTGTGGCTTTGTAGTAGAGCCTGAAGTCAAGTAGGTTGATTCCTCCAGTTCCATTCTTCTTTCTCAAGATAGGTTTGGCTATTTGAGGTTTTTTGTATTTCCGTACAAATTGTGAAATTATTTGTTCTAGCTCTGTGAAGAATACCATTGGTAGCTTGATAGGGATTGCATTGAATCTATAAATTGTTTTGGGTAGTATACTCATTTTCACTATATTGATTCTTCCGATCCATGAACATGGTATAGTTCCCCATCTATTAGTGTCCTCTTTGATTTCTTTCACCAGTGTTTTATAGTTTTCTATATATAGGTCTTTAGTTTCTTTAGGTAGATATATTCCTAAGTATTTTATTCTTTCCGTTGCAATGGTGAATGGAATTGTTTGCTTAATTTCTCTTCCTGTTTTCTCATTATTAGTGTATAGGAATGCAAGGGATTTTTGTGTGTTGATTTTATATCCTGCAACTTTACTATAATCATTGATTAGTTCTAGTAATTTTCTGGTGGAGTCTTTAGGGTTTTCTATGTAGAGGATCATGTCATCTGCAAATAGTGAGAGTTTTACTTCTTCTTTTCCAATTTGGATTCCTTTTATTTCTTTTTCTGCTCTGATTGCTGTGGCCAATACTTCCAGAACTATGTTGAATAGTATTGGTGAGAGTGGGCACCCTTCTCTTATTCCTGACTTTAGAGGAAATGCTTTCAATTTTTCACCATTGAGGATAATGTTTGCTGTGGGTTTGTCATATATAGCTTTTATTATGTTGAGGTATGTTCCTTCTATTCCTGCTTTCTGGAGAGTTTTTATCATAAATGGTTGTTGAATTTTGTCAAAGGCTTTCTCTGCATCTACTGAGATAATCATATGGTTTTTATTTTTCAATTTGTTAATGTGGTGTATTACATTGATTGATTTGCGGATATTGAAGAATCCTTGCATCCCTGGGATAAAGCCCACTTGGTCATGGTGTATGATCTTTTTAATATGTTGTTGGATTCTGATTGCTAGAATTTTGTTAAGGATTTTTGCATCTATGTTCATCAGTGATATTGGCCTGTAGTTTTCTTTTTTTGTGGGATCTTTGTCAGATTTTGGTATTAGGGTGATGGTGGCCTCATAGAATGAGTTTGGAAGTTTACCTTCCTCTGTAATTTTCTGGAAGAGTTTGAGCAGGATAGGTGTTAGCTCTTCTCTAAATTTTTGGTAGAATTCAGCTGTGAAGCCGTCTGGACCTGGGCTTTTGTTTGCTGGAAGATTTTTATTACAGTTTCAATTTCCATGCTTGTGATGGGTCTGTTAAGATTTTCTATTTCTTCCGCCTTTATTTCTATACATTGATCACTTAGGAAGCTTTCTTTTCTCTCCTTGCTATTCTTTGGAACTCTACACTCAGATATATCTTTCCTTTTCTTTTGGATGTATCTTTTCCCACACAACATAACCTAAAAAGATTAATTATGCATTTGACAACACTTCTATATAATTTAAAACACCAAATTAACCTAATTAGTTTAGTATCTGTCTTTGGAATGTTTAAGGGGCCCTTTGAAGCATCCCAAAATTAGATAGAAGTCAAAGAACTTCATTAAATTTTGATTTAGGAAGTTTTGTCAATAAATATCAAGAGTTTAGAACACTCAGTCAGATAGGAACACAAATCACTGTGAAACAAGTTATTCCCTTGTTTCAAATGTTTCAAAGGCAAATACAAGAACATATCACTTCAAAGTAAAGAACTTAAAATGTGTTATCAAAGGCAGCTCAACATTTAAAAAATTTTTACCATGCACAAAACTCTTTTTTCAGGGTCCACTTTCACAAAGCTTTCCTTATTTTCTGTAGCTCTCCCTTAATTTGCCCATCCTGAAATAGACACTCTGTAAGTCAAACCCACTTCTTTTTCCTTTAGTTAAATGCAATTCCATTCCTGATACCTTCTTTACTAAAAATATGCATTCTACTTTCCTTAAGCAACCATGAACAGTTCTTTATATCAGCACTCTGTAGATTGGTGAACATAAATGCCAGTGATAATTTCTAAAAATATTTACTTTCTTTTAGAGAACATATCAGGATGGCACCATGTTCATTAATAGCCCAAGATATCTTTAGTTTCTCTATAAGAGGAAGTTAGTGTTCAGTAATTAATGTTTCAGTATCTTATTATATTTGTGAGTGACTGAGCTATTCAATAAACTACCATCACTTAACTAATTTGGAACAGTCCTAGAAATTCAATTTAACAAAATCTAGGGAGACTAGAATAGAGTTTTTCTTAGTAGAGTTTATCTAAAAAGTTCTTATCTCATTTGTATTTTCATTCCTTAAAAGTCTTTTCACATTGGGTTACTTGCTGATAAAATTGTAACAGATATAACAAGGTTTTATTTAACTTACATTAAATCTAGGCACAATGAAAATATTATATTGATGTTACTGACTCAAGACTTGTCTATATTAATTAGATCAACAAACTTAAGCATTAAAACCAGGTATTAATTTAGTATTGAATATTCCCCAGTTGACATGAACCTGAAATTAACTTAGTTTAACTTTTTCTCTATTTAGAATTGTTTAATTTGTAAGTGCTTACTTTCTCTTTAGACTAATTAAATAGGGATCATTTACAAATTAACTTCAGCAGTATTAAGACAAAGACACAATATCAAAGACAAAGACATACTGAGATGTACATATATCGAGACAGACACAACAAGAGATCTAGCTTCATTTGATAAACTAAGTCATGAATTAGATATCATGATATAAAACTCACTAGTTTTTAAATGAAAGTTGGGATACTGCTGCTGCTAAGTCGCTTCAGTCGTGTCCGACTCTGTGCGACCCCATAGACAGCAGCCCACCAGGCTCCCCCGTCTCTGGGATTCTCCAGGCTTCCCCGTCCCTGGGATTTTCCAGGCAAGAACACTGGAATGGGTTGCCATTTCCTTCTCCAATGCAGGAAAGTGAAAAGTGAAAATGAAGTTGTTCATTCGTGTCCGACTCTTAGCGACCCCATGGACATCAGTCTACCAGGCTCCTCCATCCATGAAATTTTCCAGGCAAGAGTACTGGAGTGGGGTGCCATTGCCTTCTCCGAAAAGTTGGAATAAGAAAGATTTTAAAGGACTTTATTCCTTGTTCGTGTTTTGTTTTTTTCAATTTCAGGAATTAGAGATGGTCTAGATAAGATAAGTGATCCTGAGAGCCCTGGTCTCAAGGCACAGGGAGTGAAAATCAGGTTCTCCAAGTAGAATTTATTCCCTCAGTACTCTACTTTTCTTCAAGCTATCTTCCTCTACTAGTTTCCTTGTTTGTGTTTTTTTTTTTTTTTTTTTTTCAGTTTCAGGAATTAGAGATGGTCTAGATAAGATAAGTGATCCTGAGAGCTCTGGTCTCAAGGCACAGGGAGTGAAAATCAGGTTCTCCAAGTAGAATTTATTCCCTCAGTACTCTAATATTACTCTCCTTCAAGCTAGCTTCCTCTACTAGTTGGAACTTAAACTCATTGGGGGTCATTTAAGCTTTGACTGGCATTGTGTACTTTAGCACAAATTTATTGGCACAATTAAAGGTTCATAATTTTTGTAGATACTTCTGTTTCTTTTTTTTTTTTTAATGGTTTGAAAGTTTGGTCAGCCAGTATAAGAAGGGTGTTTATGTGTAATTCAGAGCAATCTAGATTGTCTTCTGACTAGAGTAGCCAAATCCTCATCTAAGCTGTCCAAAAATGCAGACTTAAGCAAAGGATCACTTTGGGCATTAAAAAATAACTCAAGTGTCAAGCCATAATGTTGCTTTAAAGTTTTTTGATTTAAAACTTTCATAGTAGTTCAGAATTGCTTCATTTGGTCTTTACTTGCACTGTTGGATCTCTGTCCAATCTATAGTTTTTGAAAAAGACTCTGGGAAAAATTTTGAGTAATTTTTGAGCTAACTGCTTGCATTTAGTGCTACCCTGTGGACGATGTGATTCAATGTCCACTAAGAACATTTCCATTCTGCTTTCTCTACTTATTCCTTTGTTTTGCTTTCAAAAACTGACAGCTGAATAGGCATGCACACACAAACACTTGACAACTATATTAATTGATATAGATCTGAAAGCCAAGGCTTATAGGAGGGATGGTCAACTGAAATTACTTAGCAAATCTTAATGGATTCTGATTTAGATTGGGAAATTCCTTAGCCAACATTCTAAGCCACTCATTCTAAGTGCTGCTAAGTGTATGTGTTAGCCTCAGGGCAGTTGACTTCTCTCTCTAATAGATTTCTCCTTAAGGGAACTATAATCACTTCTGATTTTTATCCTCCTATGCTGGGAGAAGGGGAGCAGCAGGTGGAGGAAGAGTTGGAAGAGAAAAAAAGAGATATCATCCAGCCAAGTAATTCAGATAGAAAAAGATATGTAGAAGGAGAGAGAGAGTCAGTGACATACTGCTAGCAGCCTTTTGTTTCCGTTATTCTTATATAATCTCAAGAGAAGTTTTTAGATACCAATCAAAGCAAGCATATCATTCAGTCTGATCTTATGGCCAGCTTTTTCTAATGGTGTGCACAAAGCTACCAATTTTGGAATATCAAAAGAACCCCAATTTTGTCATTTTAGTTTGAGATATCCCTTAGTGTAATTTCCCCAATCAAGTAGGCACTTTCAAATACAAATTTTGTATATACATAACCCTGGCTGGTGTGTTAGTTAGAGGCTGGCTTTCTGATGCCCCTTGTTTCTGTTTGATTGACTCTATTTCCCATTTTAAGTTCGATTTATTGGGATAAAAGTTACTAATGAAATTGTGTGGTGGGTCACTGTGCTGCTTGTAAGCTTAACTATTCTAGGCATCAACCTTAAGTCATTTCAGCTCTCTTACATGCTTCAGTTTATCCCTTCTGCAGTCTAAGACCACCACCTGTGTTCAGATTACTGAATGGTCAATTCTTACCTGTGACCACTAGACAAGTATTTTAATTAATCAGTGGGTTTTCCTTTAGGACCACTGAACGATATGAGGACTCAGCCTCCACCACTCCTGTAAATTTCTCAGTTGCCCGAGAAAGCTGTAACCAGCCAGGAGAAGTTTTGTTTCTTTTCTTAGGAGCAAAATCCTCATATAATATCTATTATCTTGACAAATTCTATTAAGTCAGCCATTTCCTGGTTTTGAGGAAAGCTTTAGGACCTGGTGATGGACAGGGAAGCCTGGTGTGATGGACAGGGAAGCCTGGCATGCTGCAGTCCATGAGGTTGCAAAGAGTCAAACATGACTGAGTGACTGAACTGAACTGAACTCACTGAGGAAAAATATGAGATCAGATTCTTATCTAACCATTGAGCATAGACCACTCAGTCTCTTACAACTGAGCAGCCTCTGTATCTTTCAACTGAGCCCTACCCTGTATCTTTCCACTGGGTAGGGTGCCTTGGTATCTTTCAACCACTCCCACTCCAAGTTTCTTTCAGCTGAGAGAGGGCAGGTACCTGCTCCAGTGCAAATAAAATTAAGGATTTTCAACCAATATGGAAAATCTGAGAACCAAGAGAAACTTACCAAATTCATCTGGAATCTCTGAAGAGGCAGATGGGCACAAGGGGTCTCTGCTGGTACCAAAGCTCAGGATCCTAGGAGAGTTCAGGCAAAGAAAAGAAGTAAACTCTTTCTTGGTCATCAAGGAACCCTCCTTCTTGGTCATCATAAAACTGTGGACTTAAAAAATGCATAACATGTCAGTTATGAGTTAAGTTTCACTTGGGGCAAAATAAGGACTGCAGCCCGAGCCACAGCTCCTCAGATATCTCTGAGAAACTGATCCAAAGAGGCAGGGGGGAATATCAGTATTTATGTGATTTTGGTGAAGGGGGAATACATGCAGTCAAGCACATATTTTTCTAGATAATTTCTGCTAGTCTGGTGAAGCTTTCTGCTAGTCATGAGAAAAAGTCATCATCAGCATGAATTACTTTAGTGATTTTCTAGATATGAAGAGATAGAAAAATTGGGCTCATAATATTGGCTCCTGAAAATCCTACTTTTCCCCTCAACCCGGAGTGTCGCATTTTGCTCTCCAGCCCAAACTCTTTTCTGGAGGTGTTAAATGTCAGTAGCTGCAGCAGCACTTGATTTAACCCTTATAGAAATACATGACAAGTGCCCAAGAAAGGGCAAATTTGTTGTTGATAGTAGATACTACTGGCATTATAGGAGGCTTACAGTAAGAAGAAGTTTTGAAAGAAAGAGTCCAGCTAGCTAGCACTGTAGCTAGCAATAGTGTGAAGTACATTTAATAATGATACACACAAAATCGAAAGTATAAATGGACGTTTCTACAATGGTGTTTGAGAAAGTTAAACACTACACTGGATTTTATTGCAGATGAGTTTATGTAAGTGGGGAATATCTTGAAGTGAAAGGAATTAGAAGCAGCTCATAGGGATATTATTTGTTGTTGTTCAATCACTAAGTCATGTCTGAATCTATGCAACCCCATGGATTGTAGTGGGCCATGCTCCTTTGTCCTGTACTAACACCCAGAGTTTGCTCAAATCCATATCCACAGAATCAGTGCTGCCACCTACACATTGCATCTTCTGCCACCCCCTTCTCCACATGGCTTCAATCTTTCCCAGCATCAGGGTCTTTTCCAGTGGGTCAGGTTTCACAACAAGTGTCCGAAGTATTGGAGTTTCAGCATCAGTCCTTCCAATGAATATTCAGCATTAATAATTGACTGGTTTGATCTCCTTGTTGTCCGAGGGACTCTTAAGAGTCTTCTCCAGCACCACAATTAAAAGCATCAATGCTTTGGCACCGAGCATTCTTTATGATCCAACTCTCATATTCAAACATGACTACTGGAAAAACCATAGCTTTGACTATACGGACCTTTGTTGGCAAAGTAATGTCTCTGCTTTTTAATATGCTGTCTAGGTTTGTCATATCGTTCCTTCCAAGGAGCAGTTAAGTTCAGTTCAGTCACTCAGTCTTATCCAAATTTTTGCAATCCCATGAACCGCAGCACTCCAGGCCTCCCTGTCCATCACCAACTCCCAGAGTCCACCCAAACCCATGTCCATTGAGTCGTTGATGCCATTCAACCATCTCATCCACTGTCGTCTCCTTCTCCTCCTGCCCTCAATCTTTCCCAGCATCAGGGTCTCTTCCAATGAGTCAGCTCTTTGTATCAGGTGGCCAAAGTATTGGAGTTTCAGCTTCAACATCAGTCCTTCCAATGAACACCCAGGACTGATTTCCTTTAGGAAGGACTGGTTGGATCTCCTTGCAGTCCAAGGGACTCTCAAGAGTCTTCTTCAATCCCACAGTTCAAAAGCATCAATTTTTTGGTGATCTCTCACATCCCTATATGACCATTGGAAAAACCATAGCCTTGACTAGACAGACCTAGTTGACAAAGCAATGTCTCTGCTTTTCAATATGCTGTCTAGGTTGGTCATATCTTTCCTTCCAACGAGTAAGCATCTTTTAATTTCATGACTGCAATCACCGTTTGCAGTGATTTTGGAGCCCAGAAAATAAAGTCAGCCACTGTTTCCACTGTTTTGCCATCTTATGCCATGAAGTGATGGGACCGGATGCCATGATCTTAGTTTCCTGAATGTTGAGCTTTAAGCCAACTTTTTCACTCTCCACTTTCACCAACATCAAGAGGCTTTTTAGTATTTCTTTGCTTTCTGCCATAAGGGTGGTGTCATCTGCATATCTGAGGTTATTGATATTTCTCCTGGTAATCTTGATTCCAGCTTGTGCTTCCTCCAGCCCAGCTTTTCTTATGATGTACTCTGCATATAAGTTAAATAAGCAGGGTGACAATATACAGCCTTAACATACTCCTTTTCCTATTTGAAACAAGTCTGTTGTTCCATGTCCAGTTCTAACTGGTGCTTCCTGACCTGCATACAGGTTTCTCAAGAGGCAGGTCAGGTGGTCTGGTATTCCCATCTCTTTCAGAATTTCCCACAGTTTATTGTGATCCACACAGTCAAAGGCTTTGGCATAGTCAATAAAGCAGAAATAGATGTTTTTCTGGAACTCTCCTGCTTTTTCCATGATCCAGCAGATGTTGGCAATTTGATCTCTGGTTCCTCTGCCTTTTCTAAATCCAGCTTGAACATCTGGAAGTTCACGGTTCAGGTATTGCTGAAGCCTGGTTTGCAGAATTTTGAGCATTACGTTACTATCGTGTGAGATGAGTGCAATTGTGCTGTAGTTTTAGCATTCTTTGGCATTGCCTTTCTTTGGGATTGGAATAAAAACTGACCTTTTCCAGTCCTGTGGCCACTGCAGAGTTTTCCAAATTTGCTGGCATACTGAGTGTAGCACTTTCACAGCCTCATGTTTCAGGATTTGAAATAGCTCAATTGGAATTCCATCACCTTCACTAGCTTTGTTCGTAGTGATGCTTCCTAAGGCCACTTGACTTCACATTCCAGGATGTCTGGCTCTAGATGAGTGATCATACCTTCGTGATTATCTGGGTTGTGAAGATCTTTTTTGTACAGTTTTTCTGTGTATTCTTGCCACCTCTTCTTAATATCTTCTGCTTCTGTTAGGTCCATACCATTTTTGTCCTTTATCGAGCCCATCTTTGCATGAAATATTCCCTTGGTATCTCAAATTTTCTTGAAGAGATCTCTAGTCTTTTCCATTCTGTTGTTTTCCTCTATTTCTTTGCATTGGTCACTGAGGAAGGCTTTCTTATCTCTCCTTGCTATTCTTTGGAACTCTGCATTCAGATGCTTATATCTTTCCTTTTCTCCTTTGCTTTTCGCTTCCCTTCTTTTCATAGCTGTTTGTAAGGCCTCCTCAGACAGCCATTTTGCTTTTTTGCACTTCTTTTTCTTGGGGATGGTCTTGATTCCTGTCTCCTGTACAATGTCATGAACCTCCATCCATAGTTCATCAGGCACTCTATCAGATCTAGTCCCTTAAATCTATTTATCACTTCCCCTGTGTAGTCATAAGGGATTTGATTTAGGTCATACCTGAATGGTCTAGTGGTTTTCTCCATTTTCTTCAATTTCAGACTGCATTTGGCAATAAGAATTTTATGATCTGAGCCACAGTCCACTCCCGGTCTTGTTTTTACTGACTGTATAGAGCCTCTCCATCTTTGTTTGCAAAGAATATAATCAATCTGATTTCAGTGTCAACCATCTGGTGATGTCCATGTGTGAAGTCTTCTCTTGTGTTGTTGGAAGAGGGTGTTTGCTATGACCAGTGCGTTCTCTTGGCAGAACTCTATTAGCCTTTCCCCTACTTCATTCTGTACTCCAAAGCCAAATTTGCTTGTTATTCCAGGTGTTTCTTGACTTCCTACTTTTTCATTCCAGTCCCCTATAATGAAAAGGACATTTTTTTGGGGGGGCGGGTATTAGTTCTAGAAGGTCTTGTATGTCTTCATAGAACTGTTAAATTTCAGCTTCTTCAGCTTAATGGTTGGGGCATAGACTTGGATTACTGTGATACTGAATGGTTTTCCTTGGAAAAAAACAGAGATCATTCTGCTTTATGAGATTGCGTCCAAGTACTGCATTTCAGACTCTTGTTGACTATGAGGGCTACTCCATTTCTTATAAGGGATTCCTGCCCCCAGTAGTAGATATAATGGTCATCTGAGTTAAATTCACCCATTCCAGTCCATCTTAGTTTGCCGATTCCTAGAATGTCGATGTTCACTCTTGTCATCTCCTGTTTGACCACTTCCAATTTGCCTTGATTCATGGAGCTAACATTCCAGGGTCCTATACAATATTGCTCTTTACAGCATCGAACCTTGCTTCTATCACCAGTCCCATCCCCAACTGGGTGTTGTTTTTGCTTTGGCTCCTTCCCTTCGTTCTTTTTGGAGTTATTTCCCCACTGATCTCCAATAGCATATTGGGCACCTACTGACCTGGGGAGTTCATCTTTCAGTGTCTTATCTTTTTGCCCTTTCATATTGTTCATGTGGTTCTCAAGGCAAGAATACTGAAGTGGTTTGCCATTCCCTTCTCCAGTGGACCACATTCTGTCAGACCTCTCCACCATGACCTGTCCATCTTGGTTGGCCCCACATGACATGGCTTAGTTTCAATGAGTTAGACAAGGCTGTGATCCATGTGATCAGATTGTACTGTTGTCTGTGATTGTGGTTTCAGTCTGTCTGCCCTCTGATGCCCTGTCTCAGTGCTACCATCTTACTTGGGTTTCTCTTACCTTGGATGTGAGGTATCTCTTCACGGCTGTTCCAGCAAAGTGCAGCCACTGCTCCTTACCTCAGACGTGGGGTAGCTCCAAGGAGCAATGGTCTTTTTTTTTTTTTTTTTTTTTAATGGAGGCTAATTACTTTACAGTATTGTATTGGTTTTGCCATACATCAACATGGCTGCAATCACCATCTGCAGTGATTTTGGAGCCCAAGAAAATAAAATCTGTCAGTTTCCAGTTTTTCACCTTAAGTTTGCCATGAAGTAATGAGACAAGATACCATGATCTTAATTTTTTTTTTTTTTTTAAATTTCAAGTTTAAGCCAGCTTTTTCAGTCTTCCCTTCACCCTCTTCAAGAGGCTCTTTAGATCCTCTTCACATTCTGTCATTAGAATAAAATCATCTGCATATCTGAGGTTGTTGATATTTCTCCTGGCAATCTTGATTCCAGCTTGTGATTCATCCAGTCTGGCACTTTTGCACGATGTACTCTGCATATAAGTTAAATAAGCAGAGTAACAATATACACCCTTGTCATACACCATTCCCAACTTTGGACCTGTTCCTTGTTCCATGTCCAGTTCTAACTGTTGCTTCTCGACCCAGATACAGGATTTACAGGAGACAAGTAAGGTGATTGGGTACTCCTATCTATTTAAGAATTTTCCACAGTTTATTGTGATCTGCATAATCAAAGGTTTAGCATAGTCAATGAAGCAGAAGTAGATGTTTTTCTGGAACTCCCTTGTTTTGTCTGTGATCCAACAAATGTTGGCAATTTGATCTCTAGTTCCTCTGCCTCTTCAAAACCCCCTTTGTACATCTGGAATTTCTCAGTTCATGTAGTGCTGAGTCCTCACTTGAAAGAATTTGATCATAATCTTGCTAGCATATGAAATGAGTGCAATTGTAAGGTAGTTTGAACATTCTTTGGCATTTCTCTTAGTTGGAATTGGAATGAAAACTGACATTTTCCAGTCCTGTGGCCATTGCTGAGTTTTCCAACTTTGTTGATATATAGTTGTGATGTGCTAAATCTTGTCCAACTCTGTGATACCATGGACTGTGGCCCACCAGCCTTCTCTGTCCATGGAATTTTCTGGGCAAGAATACTGGAGTGTATTGCCATTTCCTACTCCAGGGTATCTTCCTGACCCGGGAGTTAAACCTGCATCTCTTGAGTCTCCTGCATTCGTAGGCAAACTTTTTACCATTGTGCCTCTTAGGAAGCCTTAACAGCATACATTAACTGACTTATTCAAATTAGTCACTTATAAAGAGGACAACAATTAGACTAAATGTGAAAAAATTAGATATGTACCATGCATGATGAAAAGGCCATTAAGAATCTTTATGTTCTCCAATAATACAGTTCTTCCTGATCCTTTGAATGAAGGGATGGAGGAAACTAATTCCTTCCTAATTTCTGAGGCCCCATCCTTCCAAGACTAGTAGAATATGGCAGCTCCTTTCGAATAGCTGACAGTCTGTTGCATCTCTCCATTGCCCTGAACACGTCCTCCCTTCTTCTTCTGCCTGCTTTTTAAAGCTCTTCTAGATTCAAACAAAAAGGTCCAGTTTTCTGAATTTTTAGTATAAACTAGCCTTGATATGGAGAAGGCAATGGCACCTCACTCCAGTACTCTTGCCTGGAAAATCCCATGGACAGAGGAGCACTGCAGTCTGTGGGGTCGCTGAGTCGGACATGACTGAGCGACTTCCCTTTCACTTTTCACTTTTATGCATTGGAGAAGGAAATGGCAACCCACTCCAGTGTTCTTGCCTGGAGAATCCCAGGGATAGGGGAGCCTGGTGGGCTTCCATCTATGGGGTCGCACAGAGTCGGACACGACTGAAGCGACTTAGCAGCAGCAGCAGCCTTGATAATTGTGGAGGTCCATTCCTAGTTTAACATTTAATAGGTTGTGATCAAAACCGAAACAAACAGTAGGGTTTTCCAGGCCTTGCTGTTTTCTGCCAAATATGTGCTGATATACAGACTGCAACACTTTAATAGCATCATCCTTGAGGATTTTAAATAGCTCAGCTGGAATTCCATCACCTGTAATTACTTTGTTCATGGTATACCTTACTAAGGACCGCTTGATTTCACACTTCAGGATATAAGGCTCTGGGTGAGTGATCACACCATTATGGCTATCTGGGTCATTAAGACCTTCTTGTATAGTTCTTATGTGTATTATTGCCACCTCTTCATAATATCTTCTGCTTCTGTTAGGCACGTACCATTTCTGTACTTTATTGAGCCTACCCTTGCATAAAAATTTCCCTTTATTTCTCCAATTTTCTTGTAGAGATCTCCACTCTTTCCCATTCTGTTGTTTTCCTCTATTTCTTTGCATTATTCATAGAAGAAGGCCTTCTTATGTCTCTTTACTATTCTCTGGAACTCTGCATTCTCTTAGTAAAATTTTCCCTTTCTCCTTTGCCTTACACTTCTCTTCTTTTTTCAGCTATTTGTAAAGCCTCCCCAGACAACCACTTTGCATGTTTACATTTCTTTTTTTTTTTTGCATAGAAACTTGGAATCTTAGGTTCATGAATCAATGTAAATTGGACATCATCAAGCAGGAGACCACAATATTGAACATTGACATCTTAGGAATTAGTGAACTAAAATGGATGAGATGGGCAAATTTGCTTCAGATGACCATTATATCTACTAATATGCACAAGAATCACTTAGAAGAAATGGAATGGCCCTCATACTCAACAAAAGAGTACAAAATGCAGTACTTGGGTGCAACCTAAAAAAATAACAGAATAACCTCTGTTTGTTTCAAAGGCAACCATTTAACATCAGAATAATCCAAGTCTATGCCCCAACCACTGATGCTGAAGAAGCTGAAATTGACTGCTTCTATGAAGAACTACAACATCTTCCAGAACTAACACTAAATTAAAAAAAAAAAAAAAGATGTCTTTTCCATCATAAGGGATTTGAATGCAAAAGTAGGAACTCAAGAGATACTAGAATAACAAGCACATTTGGCACAGGGCAAAGGCTGAATTTTGTCAAGAGAATATGCTGGTCATAACAAACATCCTTTCCTAACAACACAAGAGATGACTGTCCAGGTGGACTTCACCAGATGGTCAATACAAAAATCAGATTGATTATGTTCTTTGCAACCAAAGATGGAGAAACTCTATACTGTCAGCAAAAAAACAAGATATGGAGCTGATTCTGGCTCCTTATTGCAAAATTCAGGCTTAAATTGAAGAAAGTAGGGGAAATCACCAGGCCATTCAGGTATGAACTAAATCAAATCCCTTATGATTATATGATGGAAGTGAGGCATAGGTTCATGGGATTAGGTCTGGTAGACAGCATGCCTGAAGAACTATGGCTGGTGGTTTGTAACACTGAACAGGAAGCAGTGACCAAGACCATCCCAATAGTATATTGCCTATTGTCTTCTTAAAGTGACAGGTTCTCAGTTAGCCTTTTCTTTCCTACCATATATATGTATTATACATATATATATATATATATATATATATATATATATATATATATATGAAAGTAAAAGCACCTAGATAAGAGTAGAGAAATAATTCAAACATCACAGACAAACAGCAAAAATAACCAGGGAAACAATAGAGAAAATAACCGTCAGAAAGTCATCTCAAGCAACACACAGAAGACTGTGTTTAGTGGTAAATAAAATCGGAATCTGAGTATCTTGCAAAGAAAGGAAGCCAAAGAGTCCTGATGGTACAGTAAAGAATAGAAAGTAAAGACAATGGAGAAAAATCAGATGAAAGATAATCATAGTGAGATAGACTGAGTAGAATGAAGCAGCAAAACAAGCAGATCAAGAGTCTAATCATGAGCTCATTTTAGCATGTCTTAACTCTCTGGTTATAGTAACCATCCTCCCCATATGTAACTCCTCAGCAAATACCTGAAGTACAATATAGCTAAAACCTACCTAAATATCTTGCTATGGAATTGCCAGTACCTGGCTAGCTCAGTTGATAGAGCATAGATTCTTAACCTCAGAGTTGTGAGTTCATGCCCCACGTTGGGTGGCAAAGGTTTTTTGGATTTCCCTGGTGGCTCAGATGGTAAAGAATCTGACTACAAAGCAGGAGACGCATTCAATCCCTGGGTTGGGAAGACCCACTGGAGAAGGGAATGGCAATCCACTCCAGTATTCTTGCCTGGAGAACTCCATGGACAGAGGAACCAGGTGGGCTACAGTCCATGGGGTTGCAAAGAGTCAGACACAACTAAGTGACTAACACACATGCATACACACACATGCACACACAGAATTAACAGATGTTTTATATATTTAAGAAATAGGTCAAAAAATTCATGTAGATGCTGAAATTCTTATTATCATCCAAATCTCTTTTTTAAAACTCTTTTTATAGTTTAAACAGTAAAGGAGTAGATTGCTTCCTTATAGTCAGCTAAGCTATTCATAATTACCATGTCACTTTACAGAAATATAGACAAAAACTTTAATGAAAAAGATTTAAACAGCAATGTCCCAAAAACTCTAAGAAATGACAAGGCAATCAGGAAGAACCTTGCCAAAAATAAAGGGAAAACAGGACCCAGACAGAAGCAAGCATTAAAGCCACTTTGCCCTGAAAGCATTTACTGGTACTGTGAAATTGGGATCTTATTTTTCCCCATTAGATGCTGTGAAAGAAGCACAATTTAGAGCTCCAAACCAGTTTAGTGAAGGACCATCTCTACAATAAACTGCAAAAAAGTCTCCTAAAGTGCTATATCCTCAAACTTAGAATAAAACAGCAACGGGAAAGCTTTTACATGTAATGTGGGCCCAGAAGTAGAGAAGTAGAATGAAAAAGACTTCAGTTACTGCAATTATTAAATTCAGATAATGAAACAATAACGAATAAAGAAATGAATGTATTTGGTTGTCTCCAAGTTTAAAATGCATTATAACTATAATGAAAGATATTCTTTTGAATCAAATTTAGGATAAAAGAAAGAAAATGACAAAGCAAAAAGAGAACTTTATCTTTCCCACAATAAAAGTATATAGGTAGAATGTGTTAATATAAATGTGGTTCAGTTTTTTAAAAGAAAGTGAAAATGTTAGCTGCTTAGTTGTGTCCAACTCTTTGTGACTCCATGGACTGTAGCCAACCAGACTCCTTTGCCATAGGATTCTCCAGGCAAGAATACTGGAGTGGGTTGCCATTCCCTTCTCCTGGTGATCTTCCTGATCTGGGATCAAACCCAGGTTACCTGCATTGCAGGCAGATTGTTTATCATCTGAGCCACTAAGCAAACCCTAAATTATTTAAAAAATACTCCTATTTCTGGACATAAGACTTTCAACAAGTTGTTTTAAGAAAAAGCTTTGTATGATTGACAGGCTTTATTCACAATGTTTGTTGGGAGAAGAAGTTTTGACAGTTGTCTTGTTGATTGCTGAACCCAGGGTAGGCAAGGTGCAAGCAGGAAAGTTGGAAGAAAATGTGAGGAGAAGCAGTAGCAACTACAGACAGTCTTTATTCACTAGTGGCCAACACAGCAGGAGGGGATATTTCAGGTGGGCTTAATATAGGTATACAGGAACAAAGGGGGCAATTTGCCAGGCGATTACATCATGATGCACACGCGCAGTGCTATGAATGAGCTCAGCTGTTAGATAACCATGCGAAGTCATTGTTTACAGAAAGTGGGGTGAGAGAACCTGAACACCGCCATCTTAACTCATTTCTATTCCTCTAAAACAGTGTATTTATACAATTGAGTATAAATAGCAGTGAGACTGGAAGATCTGTATTATTAAATGTTAATGATTGGTCAGACCTATTCTGCTTAAGGCCAGAATGCTAGAAATGCCCTTCACAGACTACATTTATGAATTTTCTAAGGGTTCTCTTTAAAAGGCACTTAAGGAACTATAGGTAGGTATGGTAAGTATTGGAACAGTCATAATAAATAGAGTGGAGCCATGGCATTTAGCATCTCTCTTATTATACAATGGATCTGTCTACATGTAAAAATATCTGCATGAATCTTATGCCTTAAGACGTACATGAATCACCTGGGAATCTTGTTAAGTTACAGATTCTCATTAACCTTGTCTGGGGTGGGCCTGAGATGTCAAACAAGCTCTAGATAATGCTGACAATAGTACACTTGACTAAGAGGATCTACTGTAAACTTTATTATGCATTAGAATCACCTGGAGACCTTCTTAAAACACAGATTCTTAGATATGACAGGAATTCTAAGTTGGTTCCTGAGAGTTTTCATTACTAAAGCTTTCCTTGGAAATGCTGATATTGCTGGCTGATATGCCAGATTTTGATATCCACCAATCTAGTATAAACAATTTGGAACAGGCAGTTGAAAATACTAAAGAACACAATAGGAAATAATTTTGGTCATAACCCAAGGCTTAAACCTATCATGCTTCTCCTGACAAGGCACCATAAAAAGCCTGGGTAAGGACACACTTTCAGGTGCATTTCAGGTGTCTAATTAGTTCTCATGATAGATATGGTGGGCCTCAGCCTCTTGAACCCAGTCAGTAAAGGGTTTCATTAAATAGACATTGTGTCTGAAGTTCATCATTTTGCTGTTACATACCAGGAACTGAATGTAATTTCATTCATATAAATTCAGATGGAAAAAGAAATTGGGATCATTCAGTAGCCATTGTTTAGAAAAGAAATCGAGAGCCAGAGTGATTGCTTGAGATTACACAGTTAGTGGCATAATTGAAATCAGATAGTCTCTGACTCCCATGGTATAAAATGGAATGTTATCTTCTAGTACATTGTGATTGCACTCTAAGTGTTCCTCTTTGAAGAAGATGTTCAAGTTTTAGGGACATACTATGTGTTTGGGGAAGGAGAATTCACTCAATGTTCCTCTGAAAGTAATCAAGCAATAGATCAGTAATTATTTCCTGCCAGGATATTATTTCATCTAAACTAACAGTAAAAAATAATAATAGTAACAAAATAGAACAAACAAAACAAAAACATATAAACAAAAAAGATGAGGGGAGAAAACATTTACTGAGTGCCAATTATTTTAGACATTGTGCTACATACTCTTTCCCACATATTTATGTTTTATCTTCATAAGGCCCTTAGAAGAAAAAGACCCTGGATCTTAAAATTGAGATTATCATCCAAAGTAAAAAACCTAAGTGGAGTCACTTATTATATTTCTAGGGGCCAAATTTTACCCTCATACTCTTAGTAAGCAGAACACTGGAGGAAGAAATAAAATGAGACAAGAATTTAAAGGGGCCAAATAGCTTAGACAAAAGACTAAAAACTGATGCAATTCACTTACTCTGTAGAAGTAATTGGCTGCATATTTACATTGCACTTGGACTCAAGTATTCAGCTATATGTCCTGTATGGATATATCATAGGCATGCTGAACACAAAGTGTACAAGGCTGAAGCTATCTTTCCTCCAAAAATTTGTTGCTTCTCTCTTAGGCCTTATTTAGTAAATGGAAACATCATTTTATGCAAGACTGAAACCTAGATGTCATCTTAACTCTTTCTTCTTCCACACCACTACATTCACATGTCACTAATATCTTTTAACTCACTGGACTTACTCTCCTTCATCTTACTTCATTTTTTTTTCAGTATAATATGTGTTTTAACTGAAGTGGAATAATAATTCTGAGATCTGAGATCTCAGAGATCTTTTAACAGAACAGAATAGAAATCTGAAGTCTGTATATCTACATCCTTTTGTTTTCCCTTATATCTTTTAAAAATTAATTTATTTTAATTGGAAGATAAATACTTTAAAATGTTGTGATTTTTTCCATACATTGACATGAATCAGCCATGGGTACACATGTGTCCCCCCATCATGAACCCCGCTTCCACCTCCCCACCCACCCTATCCCATTGGGCTGTCCCAGAGCACTGGTTTTGTGTGCCCTGATTCATACATTGAACTTGCAGTGGACATCTATTTTACATATGGTAATACACATGTTTCAATGGTATTCTCTCAAATCATCCTACCCTCACTTTCTCCCACAGAGTCCAAAAGTCCATTCTTTACATCTGTGTCTCTTTTGCTGCCTTGTATATAAGATCATCATTACTGTCTTTCTAAATTGAATATGTATGCATTAATATACTGTATTGGTGTTTCTCTTTCTGACTTACTTCACTCTGTATAATAGGCTCCAGGTTCATCCACCATTAGAAATGACTCAAATGCATTCTTTTTTATAGCTGAATAATATTCCATTGTATAAATGTACCAAAACTTCCTTATCCATTTGTCTGCCAATGGACATCTAGGTTGCTTCCATGTCCTAGCTATTGTAAACAGCGCTGCAATGAAAATTGGGATACATGCGTCTCTTTCAATTCTGGTTTCCTTGGTGTGTATGCCCAGCACTGGGATTGCTGAGTCATAAGGTAGTTCTATTTCCAGTTTTTTAAGGAATCTCCACACTGTTCTCCGTAATGGCTGTACCAGTTTGCATTCCCACCAGAAGTGTAAGAGGGTTGCCTTTCCTCTACACCCTCTCCAGCATTTATTTTTTGTAGAATTTTTGTTGGTGGCCATTCTGACTGATGTGAGATGATACCTCATTGTGGTTTTGATTTGCATTTCTCTCATAATGAATGATGTTGAGCATCTTTTCATGTGTTTTTTAGCCATCTGTGTGTCTTCTTTGGAGAAATTTCTGTTTAGTTCTTCTGGGCCACTTTTTGATTGGGTTGTTCATTTTGCTGGTATTGAGCTGCATGAACTGCTTATATATTTTGGGGATTAATTCTTTGTCAGTTATTTCATTTACTATTATTTTCTCCCATTCTGAAGGCTGCATTTTCACCTTGCTTAAAGTTTCTTTCATTGTGCAAAAGCTTTTGAGTTTAATTAGGTCCCATTTGTTTATTCTTGTTTTTATTTCCATTACTCTGGAAAGTGGGTCATAGAGGATCCTGCTATGATTTATGTCAGAGAGTGTTCTGCCTATGTTTTCTTCTAAAAGTTTTATATTTTCTTGTCTTATATTTAGATCTTTAATCATTTTGAGGTTTGGGTGTGTGTGTGTGTGTGTGTGTGGTGTTAGAAAGTGTTCTAGTTTCATTCTTTTACATGTGGTTGACCAGTCTTCCCAGCACTGCTTGTTAAAGTAAAGAGATTGTCTTTTCTCCATTGCATATTTTTTCCTTCTTTGTCAAAAATAAGGTGTCCATAGGTGCAAGGATTTATCTCTGGGCTTTCTCTTTTGTTCCATTGATCTATATTTCTGTCTTTGTGACAATCTTGATGACTGTAGTTTTGTAGTACAGTCTGAAGTCAGGAAGGTTGATTCCTCCAGTTTCTTTCTTTTTTCTCAAGATTGCTTTGGATATTTGAGGTTTTTTGTGTTTCCATACAAATTGTGAAAATATTTGTTCTAGTTCTGTGAAAAATGCCCTTGGTAGCTTGATAGGGATTGCATTGAATCTATAGATTGCTTTGGGTAGTATACTCATTTTCACGATATTGATTCTTCAATCCATGAACATATAAAGTAGAAAATTCAGTTCAATTCAGTTGCTCAGTCGTGTCTGACTCTGTGAGCTCATGGATTGCAGCATGCCAGGACCCCCTGTCCATTGCCAACTCCCGGAGTTTATTCGAAATCATGTCCATTGAGTCGGTGATGCTATCCAACCATCTCATCCTCTGTTATCCCCTTCTCCTACTGCCTTCAATCTTTTCCAGCATCAGAGTCTTTTCCAGTGAGTCAGTTCTTCACATCAGGTGGCCAAAGTATTGGAGCTTCAGCTTCAGCATCAGTCCTTTCAATGAATATTTAAGACTGATTTCCTTTAGGATAGACTGGTAGAAAATTGGACAGTAATAATTTTAAAAGACAATGGAATACATTTTGCTAGGTACTTTCCCTGGTGGCTCAGAGGTTAAAGCATCTGCCTGGAATGAGGGAGACCCAGGTTCGATCCCTGGGTTGGGAAGATCCCCTGGAGAAGGAAATGGCAACCCACTCCAGTACTCTTGCCTGGACAATTCCATGGAGGGAGGAGCCTGGTAGTCTGCAGTCCATGGGGTGGCAAAGAGTCGGACACGACTGAGAGACTTCACTTTCTTTCTTTCTTTCACTTTATGCATATTATTTATTTAAACGTATAACGACTTCTAGGAGTTCATATTATTGTCTTCATTTTACTGATGTATACTGAAGAAGTGTTAGAGATAAGATTCAAGCCCAGATTTGCCTAAGTCCCAAACTTACATTTTAAACCATATATGCTGTTTTAGCTCTGTAATATGATTTAACGGAACTTTGCAATCACCCTGAATATATATTGTGAATAACACAACAAGGATACTCATTAGCATTTTTCTTGAGAATTAGTCATCTTTCCTTCAGTAGAGGAGGTGTATACAAATAACATCAGGCAAGAAAAATCAGAGAAACATGCCAAGTATAGTGCAGGCATATATACAGCCCACAGCTCCATTCAGCAGCATCTGACTACTTCTGAAACAAAGTGAGCTCTCAGTCTCTAGCATAAGGTCTTATATGTGCAATTGTAGTCTTCACATGTCCACTTTACCTTCTGTGGATCCAAATTATACTTCATAAATCAAGACAATCTACCTTGTTTTACTCCTTTACAAAGAAGGAAGGATAACCATAAACATATATAATTGCATGTCATCATATAAAATGTAGGGCTTCCTTGGTGGCTCAACGATAAAGAATCAACCTGCAATGCAGAAGACACAGAAGACTTGAGTTTGATCCGTGGATGGGGAAGATTCCCTGGAGAAGGGAATGGCAAGACACTCCTGTATTCTTGCCTGGAGAATCCCATGGACAGAAGAACTTGACAGGCTACAGTCCATAGAGTCACAGGGAGTCAGACACGACTGAAGCAACTGAGCACACATGCATATAAGATGTAACATTCAAGTGAAGAAGTATAGAAACACAAGGTACACTATCAGTTATTGGATCTCAGCATCATGGGATGAAAAGGTACAGCCTGAGATTGGCTTGAGTTTTTATAAGAACTAGTTTTTGCCTCTTTTCTAAAAATATTCTTTAACTAGTTTATAGATGTTGTCCAGTTATGTCATAGATACAAAGGAAGGGGAGAAGAAGAATGAGGAGGAGAAAAGGAAGATGAAGGAGTAGAAGGGGGAAAAGGATAGGAAGGAGAAGAAGAAGGAGGGGTGGTAGAAGAGGAAGAAGAAGGAAAAGGATGAGGAGGGAGAGAAGAGGAAGAAGGAGGAGGAGAGGAGAAGGAGGGACAGGAGAAAGAGAAAAAAGAAAGAAAGAAGGGGAAATATCTGTTTTGGAGCTGAGGATTCTTTTTTGAATTTTGCCTAGATTTCTGGCTTCTGCATAATCTTCATTAAACCATGCCTTTTTCCTGCACCTGTTTTTGTTTATAAAATGATGTTAGGCTAGATTATTTAGAAAGCCATTTCAATTTGTGCTGAAAGAAGGTGCTACATCCTGTGTTAAACAAATGCACTGCCAAGTTTATGATACTAAAGTCTGCCCACATACATTAATTTATTTATTCATTCATTCAGCAAATACTTACTGAGAGTCTATGAAGTGCCAGAAACTGTTCTATCTGATCATAATTCATCAAAGAATAAAATAGACAATATATTCTTCACTTTATGAGACTGTGACCTTTACTTTCAAGTGATGTAAATAAATAAGAATCCATGTATTCTACTTTTGGGAATCAAATGTACCAAGTAAATGAGATGCCCCTCCCCGCCCAAAGTATCTGAAACATTATATCTCAGGTAATTGGTTTTGGGCATCAGTTCAGTTCAGTTCAGTCATTCAGTCATGTCCGACTCTTTGCAACCCTGTGGACATACAGAGTTTTCCATACACATATATAATTGTCTATGTTGGTACTCTCTAGTCTATTGTATTAATTGACATTCCTATTTTTATTGTACCTCAGTTCAGTCATTCAGTCATGTCCAACTCTTTGTGATCCCATGGACTGCAGCACACCAGGCTTCCCTATCGATATCATCAACTCCCAGAGCTTGCTCAAACTCATGCCCCTCAAGTCAGTGATGGCATCCAACCATCTCATCCCCTCCTCCTGCCCTCAATCTCTCCCAGCATCAGGGTCTTTTCCAATGAGTCAATTCTTCGTATCAGGTGGCCAAAATATTGGAGCTTCAGCTTCAGCATCAGTGCTTCTAATGAATATTCAGGACTGAATTCCTTTAGGATTGATTGGTTTGATCTCCTTGCAGCCCGAGGGACTCTCAAGAGTCTTCTCCAACACTGCACTTTGAAAACATCAATTCTGCATCAAACCTGGACTGGCAATTCGTTTCTTATATGATATTACACATTTTTTAATGACCCAGAGGGATGGTATGGGGAGGGAGGTGGGAGGGGGGTTCAGGATGGGGAACATGTGTACACCCATGGCAGATGCATGTTGATGTATGGCAAAACCAATACAATAAATAAAATCGAAGAGTCAAAAAAAAAAAAAAAAAAAAGCAAAAAAAACACCAAAAACAAAAAAACCCACCAATATCAATTCTTCTGCACTCAGCTTTCTTTATATTCCAAACTCTCACATCCATACATGACTACTGGAAAAACCATAGCTTTGACTAGACAGAGCTTTGTTGATAAAGTAATGTCTCTGTTTTTCAATATGCTGTTTAGGTTTGTCATAGCTTCTCTTCCAAGGAGCAAGCATCTTCTAATTTTATGGTTTCAGTCACAATTTGCAGTTATTTTGGAGCCCAAGAAAATAGTCTTTTTCTGTTTCCATTGTTTGAGGCATACTGTGCCTCAATCTCCTCTCAGTGTCACATTGAGAATTATGCTGTAATGTACAACTTCCTCAAAAACAAAATACTCTTTTCCAGTTCCCCTATGTTAATAGTTTAAGCAGGATCCACTCTTGTTTATAGTGGCTTCTTTGTTCATTGACTGGCTCCGAGGTCATCTCTATCAGAGTCACCTTAGGTCCTTTGTCCTCTATGATGTTTTTGGTCAAAGTTTCCCTGGAACTTCAGCAGGTCTCCTTTAAAACTTTCTGCTATTACTGCCTCTTATCACATGGAGAGAATATCCACATTAGCTACTAGTTATTGCTTATAAAATGAACATTTTACAGAAAATAAATAATATATGCCTTCTCCAAAGGATCTTCTTTTACTCAGTTTGCAGGGATCTGCTATCAAGGAGGGTGAGCAACTCAATTCAAGTTTAGTGGTAGGCAATATGATGGTCGAAAGAATGGCTGTGAGAGGCCTACATTTTCATTGTATAAACTTAGGGAAAGTATTTGGTCTCTGAGTCTTGGATTCTTGTGAAAAAATAATATGCAACTCAGAGTATTGTTATAAAGATTAAATCAGATAGCAAGTAAATGCCTAGCACCCATCACTAAGCATTACATAGACAATACATCCATCACCTACTCTGATGCCAAGAAGGACATCAAAGCATGCAAATGAACGACCAGTTACAAGTTATATAAGAATGTTCAAATATGAAACATTTTTAAATTATGAAAATAAAAGTCTAAGGAATAAGCTGATTGATTTTCTAATTTAATATTTATGTCTATGACCTCTATGTTCCAGCATAATAAATGCTAATTTCTTTTCATAACCTTCCCTAATATCCTACACAAAGACCTATAATGAAATCGGTTACTTCTCCAGATGGACAGTTCTAATGACCTACATGTTAAGAGCACTTACTTTATTTACTGGGTCACTTACCAGTGAATCAAATAAGCAATTTTGGTAAAGGAAATGCAAGGAGTACGTTCAAGTCATAGATTTACCACTTACCATCTGTGTAGTTTACATATTGATTTTTCTAGACCAAATTTTTCCAGCTGTAAAATGGTCATCTATAGCTGTTTTATCAGTCTGTACAGGTTTCTTGTAAAGATCAAAACCCTTACTCTTCAGTTTTGTAAATTTAGGACTTTTATAAATATAAGTGATATTATTATCCATGTTTCCCTAATATATTTGAATAGACTCAAATAAAGTTTTTGATTATATCAGTTTAGTTCAGTTAGTTCAGTGGCTAAGTCGTGTCTGACTCTTTGCGACCCCATGAATTGCAGCATGCCAAGCCTCCCTGTCCATCACCAACTCCTGAAGTTCACTCAAACTCACGTCCATTGAGTGAGTGATGCCATCCAGCCATCTGATTCTCTGTCGTCCCCTTCTCCTCCTGCCCCCAATCCTTCCCAGCATCAGAGTCTTTTCCAATGAGTCAACTCTTCGCATGAGGTGGCCAAAGTACTGGAGTTTCAGCTTTAGCATCATTCCTTCCAAAGAAATCCCAGGGCTGATCTCCTTCAGAATGGACTGGTTGGATCTCCTTGCAGTCCAAGGGACTCTCAAGAGTCTTCTCCAACACCACAGTTCAAAAGCATCAATTCTTCGGCGCCTAGCTTTCTTCACAGTCCAACTCTCACATCCATACATGACCACTAGAAAAACCATAGCCTTGACTAGACGGACTTTGTTGGCAAAATAATGTCTCTGCTTTTCAATATGCTATCTAGGTTGGTCATAACTTTCCTTCCAAGGAGTAAGCGTCTTTTAATTTCATGGCTGCAGTCACCATCTGCAGTGATTCTGGAGTACAGAAAAATAAAGTCTGACACTGTTTCCACTGTTTCCCCATTTATTTCCCATGAAGTGATGGGACCGGATGCCATGATCTTCATTTTCTGAATGTTGAGATTTAAACCAACTTTTTCACTCTCCACTACACTTTCATCAAGAGGCTTTTTAGTTCCTCTTCACTTTCTGCCATAAGGGTGGTGTCATCTGCATATCTGAGGTTATTGATATTTCTCCTGGCAATCTTGATTGCAGATTGTGCTTCTTCCAGCCCAGCGTTTCTCATGATGTATATATATATATGTGTATATATATATATATATTTGATTATATATGTATGTATATTTACAATTTATAGGTCCAGATTTCTTTTCTCTCATAAAAACTATGCCTTAGAGAGAAATTAAAAATTGAAGCCTGTGAAAGGATAGCCACCTGTATTTTTCTCTCTTGATCCTTAAGAAACAGAAAATAGTGCTGTCATGAGACAAATAGGGTGATTACATCATTTGCTGAACTATTTGTAAAGGTATGTGACAGAAGATGTCAATTTTCTTGATATTAGTTTGCATGAGCTACTTATATTTGTTAGAGATTAAACTTTTGTCAGTTGCTTCATTTGCAAATATTTTCTCCCATTCTGAGAGTTGTCTTTCCATATTGTTCATGGCTTCCTTTGCTGTGCAAAAGCTTTTAAGTTTAAGTATGTCACATCTGCTTATTTTGGGTTTTGTTTTTATTACTCTAGGAGACGGGTCAAAAAGAATCTTGCTGATTGATGTCAGTGTTCTTCCTGTTTTCCTCTAAGGGTTTTATAGTGTCTGGTCTTACATTCAGGTCTTTAATTCACTTTATTTTTATGCATGGTGTTACGAAGTGTTATAGCTTAATTCTTTTACATGTAACTGACCAGTTTTCCCAATACTATTTATCGAAGAGATTATCTTTTCTCCATTGTATATTCTTGCCCCCTTTGTCATAGATTAGGTGACCAGAGATGTGGATTTTTTTTTAATCTGAGCTTTCTATCTTGTTCTATTGATCTATATTTCTGTGCCAGTACCATATCATCTTGATTACTGTAGTATATTATTTTAAAAATTACTTCCATCATAGGTTATTGTAAGATATTGACTATAATTCCCTATGCTATACAGTAAACTTTTGTTGATTGCTGCATATCTATTTGTAAATTAGAAATCTAGCATTCTATTCATATTAAGTCAAGCAAGTGGGATCAATATATCATAATTTTCTGTTAGGCAAAAATTCATACATTTTCTAAAATATATATATTATACATATTTCTGTATATGTTTATACAAAAGCTATTCTACTACACTTGATAAAGGCTTGAGAAAGAACATAAAAAAAAATAGGTGGAGAAATTAGAGAATGTAAATTAAATAAGTGGGAGCACTGAATATGAAATAGAAAAAGTGAAACAAACTAGATAAAGGTAAAAAATTTCCGAGGCAAGAGTACTGGAGTGGGCTGCCATTGCCTTCTCCCCACCCCCCCCCCCCCCCCAAATAAAAATCATCAGAATCCAGTTGTTTTTAAACATGACTGCTCACTAGAAACATAACTGAAGCTCTGGCAAAACCAATAAAATATTGTAAAGTAATTAGCCTCCAATTAAAATAAATAAATTTATATTAAAAAATTCAAGATAATTCTGATATGCATCTGGATTTTAAAAAGTGATTACATGGTGTATTATTAGGTACTAGTTTTGGTGATATCAGTTCAGTTCAGTCACTCAGTCGTGTCCCACTCTTTGCGACCCCATGAATTGCAGCACGCTAGGCCTCCCTATCCATCACCAACTCCTGGTGTTCACCCAAGCTCATGTGCATTGAGTCGGTGATGCCATCCAGCCATCTCATCCTTTGTCGTCCCCTTCTCCTCCTGCCCCCAATCCCTCCCAGCATCAGAGTCTTTTCCAATGAGTCAACTCTTCGCATGAGGTGGCCAAAGTATTGGAGTTTCAGCTTTAGCATCATTCCTTCCAAAGAACACCCAGGACTGATCTCCTTTAGGGTAGACTAGTTGGATCTCCTTGCAGTCCAAGGGACTCTCAAGAGTCTTCTCCAACATCACAGTTTAAAAGCATCAATTCTTCGGTGCTCAGCTTTCTTCACAGTCCGACTCTCACATCCATACATGACTACTGGAAAAACCATAGCCTTGACTAGATGAACCTTTGTTGGCAAAATACTGTCTCTGCTTTTTAATATGCTATCTAGGTTGGTCATAACTTTCCTTCCAAGGATATAGAGTTCTATTTGGTGATATAGAGTTCTATTATTTTTCTGTTGGCCAATCATGATACAAAGGTATTAAGTGAGTAATATTTACATAATCACAAAAGTAAAAGATGTTTATCAGTTTTCACAATCAATAGCTAGACAAAAAACAAAAGATAATTAAAACTGGGAACCATAATGGGAATATAATTAATTTAACAATATAAAATAATTACATACAGTTTGAGAGGGTTAAGCAGAATGATGTGGTAAGTGGAAGTACATGCATGCAGATGTCTTCATCCACCCAGCCAGTCTATGCCTTTTGGTTGGCACATTTAATCCATTTACATTTAAGGTAGTTATTGATATGTACGATCATATTAGCATTTTCTTAATTATTTTGAGTTTATTTTCTGTAGGTGTTTTCCTTCTCTTGTGTTTCCTGCCTAGAGAAGTTCCTTTAGCACTTGTTGTAAGGCTGACTTGATGGTGTTGAATTCTCTTAACTTTTGCTTGTCTGCAAAGCTTTTGATTTCTCCATCAAATCTGAAGGACAGTCTTGCTGGGTAGAGTATTCTTGGTTGTAGGTTCTTCCCTTTCATCATTTTGAATATGTCATGCCATTCCCTGCTGGCTTGTAGAGTTTCTGCTGAGAAATCACCTGATACTCTGATGGAAGTTCCCTTGTATATTATTTTTTGTTTTCTCCTTGTGGCTTTTAATATTTTACCTTTGTCTTTAATTTTTGTCAGTTTGATTATTATGTTTCTCAGTGTGGTGCTTCTTGGGTTTATCCTGCCTGGGACTTTCTGTGCTTCCTGGAATTGGTGGATTATTTCCTTTCCCACATTAGGTATGTTTTCAACTATTATCTCTTCAAATGTTTTCTCAGGTCCTTTCTCTCTCTCTTCTGCTTCTGGGACCCCTATAATGCCAATGTTCATGCATTTAATGTTGTCCCAGAGGTCTCTTAGGCTGTCTTCATTTCTTTTCATTCCTTTTTCTATAGTCTGTTCTGTAGCAGTGATTTCCACCATTCTGTCCCACAGGTCATTTATCTGTGCATCTGCCTCAGTTATTCTGCTATGGATTCCTTCTAGTGTACTATTCATCTCTGTTTGTTTGTTCTTCATTTCTCATATGTCTTTGGTAAAGATTTCTTTCATCTTCTCAATATTTGCCTCCATTCTTTTCTGAGATCCTGAATCATTTTCACTATCATTAGTCTGAATTCTTTTCCTGGAATGTTGCCTATCTCCACTTCACTTAGTCGTTTCTCTGGGGTTTAATCTTGTCCCTTCATCTGGGACATAACTTTATGCTTTTTCATCTTGATTAACTTTCTATAATATGGCTTTTTTTTTTTTTTTTTAGTCACTGTGAGACTGTGTTTCTTCTTGGTTCTTCTGTCTGCCTTCTGATGGAGCAGGCTAAGAGATTTGTGTGAACTTCCTGATGGGAGGGACTGGTGATGGGAAAAAAGAGGTGTTGCTCTGGTGAACAGGGCCTTGCTCAGTAAAACTTTAATCCATTATCTGCTGATGGGTGGGGTTGCACCCCCTCCCTGGTAGTTGTTTGGTCTGAGGTGACCCAGCCCTTGGGTCTAGAGGATCTATAGTAGAGTTAATGGAAAACTCCAAGAAGGTTTACATCAAAGAGGACCTTCCCATACCAGTGCCCCTGTCCCTGTGATGAGCCCCTGCTGTCCCATACCTCCACCAAGGAATGGATAAAGAAGATGTGGTGCATATATATAATGATTTTTTTTCTTTAAAAAAAAATAAATTTATTTATTTTAATTGGAGACTAATTACTTTACAATATTGTATTGTTTTTGCCATATATCAACATGAATCCGCCACAAGTATACATGTGTTCCCCATTCTGAACCCCCCTCCCACCTCCCTGCCCGTACCATTCATCTGGGTCATCCCAGTGCACCAGCCCCGAGCATCTTGTATCCTGCATCGAACCTGGACTGGCGATTTGTTTCATACATGATATTATACATGTTTCAATGCCATTCTCCCAAATCATCCCACCATCTCCCTCTCACACAGAGTTCAAAAGACTGTTCTATACATCTGTGTCTCTTTTCCTGTCTTGCATACAGGGTTATCATTACCATCTTTCTAAATTCCATATATATGCATTAGTATACTGTATTAGTGTTTTTCTTTCTGGCTTACTTCACTCTGTATAATAGGCTCCAGTTTCATCCACCTCATTAGAACTGATTCAAATGTATTCTTTTTAATGGCTGAGTAATACTTCATTGTGTCAACCATAGAAAAACTATGAAATAATACCATTTTTAAACAATGTGGATAGGCCTAGAGATTACCATACTAAGTGAAGTCAGTCACACAAAGAAAGTCAAATATCCTATGATATATTTACATGTGAAATCTAATTTTTTTTTTAAATGAAGCAATTGAACTTATTTACCAAACAGAAACAGACTCACAGACTTGGAAAACAAATTTATAGTTACCTAAGGGTAAATGTGGTGGGAAGGTATAAATTAGGAGCTTAAGATTACCATATTTATACTACTATATATGAGTGATGTCAACAAAGGTCTACTGTCTAGCACAGGGAACTCTATTCAACATTCTATAGTAACTTATATAAGAAAGTTATATATATATATATATATATATATATATATAAATTATATATAACATATATATATGCCGAGGTCCAGCCCCGGCTGATCCAGGGTATTCGAAGGGGAGACAGCATCGGCTATTAATTTAAATATTCATCAAAGATATAAAGAGTAATAGAATGAGGATAGCTCAGTAGGAAAATTCAATGGAGAAAAGAGGCTGAGTAGCTTGGTTTACACGGAAAATCAATATAACCTGTGACACCAGGTTAGCTCTGACCACGGAGGCCACAGGCGCCCTCTTGAATAGCGGAAGGTGCCCCACCTTAGACACCTTCTCGAGTGGGTCTCAGAAGCCCAGGCAAACAAATGGTCGCAAAGGACCTCCGCGCTCCAGATGGAAACTTCAGCCGGAATGTGAAAAGAAAGAATGACATGAAAAAAAAAAAAAAGAAAAAGAATGACATGGAGAGACCAAGCTTCGGTGAGCAAGGCCCACAGCTTTATTTTCAACAGGGGCTTTTATACCCTAAGTTGTACATACAGGATAATAGGGGATGTGAGATCATACAAAGTCAGCAGTCTTTGATCCTTATCGAAACCAGGGTTTCTTTTTTGCAAACTTATCTTATACAAATGGTTTAGGTGATTTACATCATCTTCTGGCCAGAAGGCCTATTAACATTTTATGACTCTTGACAAAGGTTTGTCAACCGTAAGACTTATTTTCTCTAAGAGTAATTATTTTAAGGTTTGGTGCCATCCTCCAAAGGTGTTAGATAAAGTTGCATTCCTATAGGGCAGAGGTGCAGTGGGTTTACAACAAAGGAAAGAATTTATTACCTGAAGGGTCTAAAGTTGCTAACACCAAGGCCACTACTTATTTTTTCTACATACCAACTATATTAATTAATACACATTCAAGGATACAATACAGGGGATGTGGAAACTTGGCAACAAGCATTGGCTCAGGCTCATCAATGAAATCTTTTACTAGTTTTATTCTGACAGTTTCTAACTCTCTGAGAGGCTCTAAGCTATTTGAATATCTTAAGCTTCCTGTGCCTCTCGAGGCTGGGAGACTGTAAACAATCGTATGCATAGCTGTAGGAGTCTGGGTAAACTTGTCAGGCGAGTTAGAGAGCTATCTGATGGGTTTAGATTTAAACACTCCTAATGCCCAAGAACTTTATTAATGGAGCTGTAAGTTAACTCTTTGTCAGAGAGAGCTAGATGGTGGTGGGGGACAGCCCCCAGTAAAGTCAGAGGTGAGAGCACAAAGCAATAAAGTAGGCAGACTCTGGTTTTTTGGAGGTAGATGCTTGAGAATATCCAGGGGGACTCCTGAGGCTCGATCCCACCTTTGCATATGCTGAGCCTCCTTCCTCATGACCTTTGCCATGAGTGGAGTGCCTCTCGCCGGCTCCTGGCATATATATATATATATATATATATATATATATATATATATATATATGTATTAGTTCAGCTCAGTCGCTCACTCATGTCTGATTCTTTGCAACCCCATAGACTGAAGCATGTCTGGCTTTCCTGTCCTTCACCAACTCCCAGAACTTGCTCAAATTCATGTCAATTGAGATGGGGATGCCATCCAACCATCTCATCTTCTGTCATCCCATTTACTCCTGCCTTCAAGCCTTCCCAGCATAAGGGTCTTTTCTAAAGAGTCAGTTCTTCAAATCAGGTGGCCAAAGTATTGGAGCTTCAGCTTCAGCATCAGCCCTTCCGATGAATATTCAAGACTGATTTTCTTCAGGATTGACTGGTTTGATCTCCTTGAAGTCCAGGGGACTCTCAAGAATCTTCCCCAGTTCCATAGTTCAAAAGCATCAGTTCTTTGGTGCTCAGCTTTCTTTATGGTCCAACTCTCAAATGAATAAGCAGAAGTAGATGTTTTTCTGGAACTCTCTTGCTTTTTCTATGATCCAGTGGATGTTGGAAATTTGATCTCTTGTTTCTCTGCTTTTTCTAAATATAGCTTGAACATCTGGAACTTCTCAGTTCATGTACTGTTGAAGCCTTGCTTGAAGAATTTTGAGCATTACTTTGTTAGTGTGTGAGGTGAATGCAATTGTGCAGTAGTTTGAATATTCTTTGGCATTGCCTTTCTTTGTGATTGGGATGAAAATTGACCTTTTCCAGTCCTGTGGCCACTGCTGAGTTTTCCAAATTTGCTGGCATATTGAGTGCAACACTTTCACAGCATCATCTTTTAAGATTTGAAAGAGCTCAGCTGCAATTCCATCACCCCCACTAGCTTTTTTCATAGTGATGCTTCCTAGGCCCACTTCACTTTGCACTCCAGGATGTCTGGCTCTAGGTGAGTGATCACACCATCGTGGTTATCTGGGTCATTAAATCTTTTCAGTGTAGTTTTTCTTTGTATCTTCTGCTTCTGTTAGGTCCATATTGTGTTAGTTTCTCAAGCTTCTGTTAGGTCCATATTGTGTTAGCTCTAGGTATGCATGAAAGTGATTTGTATGTATGTGTGTGTGTGTGTGTGTGTGTGTGTGTGTGTATATATATATATATATATATATATATATATACATGAATATACATGAGTACCAAGTATATATAAATATATATATATATATATGAATCCCTTTTATGTATACATGAAACTAACACACAGTTGTAAATCAATTATCCTCCAGTATAAAATAAAAATTAAATAAAAAAATAATAATTCAGTGCCAAGTGCTCCTTTATTTAAATTTTAATAAGGAGTAACCAAAAGCAATTACAAATATTTTCAAAAGCAATGCCTATATGAATTGACAAGAAAAGGTTTAAATTACTATAGCACGACAAGGTGAAAAAGAATCAAGAAGGCACTATAATGGTATGAAGCAGAATTAACATTTATCTCATTTTAATCTATGAAAATCAATCTAATAGTTTTTATAGTAGCCACCAGTCATTTATTTCACAGGCTAAACTCAGGGATAATTTCCAATGTTTACTTTCTTTCTTTTTTTTTTTGGTAGATCCTAGTGACACACAAATGTTCATTATAGAGGAAAAATGCTAGTACAAAATACTTGATCAGAAAAGTTAACTTAAAAAGTGATCATACATCTGTGTCTCTTTTGTTGTCTTGCATACAGGGTTATCGTTACCATCTTTCTAAATTCCATATATATGCGTTAGTATACTGTATTGGTGTTTTTCTTTCTGGCTTACTTCACTCTGTATAATAGGCTCCAGTTTCATCCACCTCATTAGAACTGATTCAAATGTATTCTTTTTAATGGCTGAGTAAAGTAATTAGCCTCTAATTAAAATAAATAAATTTAATTTAAAAAGTGATCATATTAATAGATCTAGTTTAATTCACATTATGGGAGAAACTAGCCAGAAAGCCTCAAAGGAGAATTCTGTATTAAACATGAAGAGAAGAATTCCTAGAGTTTTATAGAGGTATAGTAAGAGAAGTCAATCAAAATTTAGTTATTTCTGTCAAAAACACAATTGGAAAAAAATAGTACTTTAGTAATGTGTAGGTTGAGCAGTGTAGATTTAAGAGTAGTTTAGGTTCAAGAGCAGCTTCTCCAGTGGCTCAGCAGGTAAAGAGTTTGCATGCAGTGCAGGAGATACAGGAAATGTCAGTTCAATCCCTGGGTCAGGAAGTCCCCAGAAGAAGGAAATGACAACCTACTCCAGTACTCATGCCTGGGAAATCCTGTGGACAGAGGAGTCTGGTGGGTTGCAAAGAGTCAACCTCAATGCAGTGACTAACACTTTCTTTTCACTTCAGATTGAGCAGTTTAGGTTTCAACACTTCAGGTTGAGCAGTTTAGGTTTATCACGAAGGGTAGAAGAAATATAAACAGAAAATTTAATGATACGTGAGGGTCACAGTAAGAAATTTTCAGCCCTTAAAGCTCTTTCCCACTCCCTCCATTTTGGTCAAGGGGTAGACTGAGTCTCATTGTTTGACTATAGCTGTGCATATATGTTAGAACTGTACAACTTGCATTAATTTAAGTCTCAGACTCTTTGTTGTTGCTGTTCAGGTGCTGAGTCCTCTTCAACTCTTTGCAACCCTATGGACTGCAGCACACCAGGCTTCCCTGCTTACCATCTTCCAGAGCTTGCTCAAACTCATTTTCCTTGAGTCAGTGATGCCATTCAACCATCTCATCCTCTGTCATCCCCTTCTCGTCCTGCGTTCAAACTTGCCCAGCATAAGGTTTTTTTCTAGTGAGTCAGCTCTTCAAATCAGGTGGCCAAAGTATTGGAGCTTCTGCTTCAGCATCAGTCCTTCTAATGAGTATTCAGGATTGATTTCCTTTAGGATTGACTACTTTGACTTCCTTGCAGTCCAAGAGACTCTCAAGAGTCTTCTCCAACACCACAATTCAAAAGCATTGGCTTCCAGCCTTCTTTACGGTCCATTTTTCACATCCATACATGAGCACTGGAAAAACTATAGCTTTGACTCTAACACACCTTTGTCAGTAATGTCTCTGCTTTTTAATATGCTGTCCAGGTTGGTCATAGCTTTTCTTCCAAGGAGCAAGTGTATTTTAATTTCATGGCTGCAGTCACCATCTGCAGTGATTTTGAAGACCAAGAAAATAAAGTCTGTTACGGTTTCCATTGTTTCCCTATCTATTTGCCATGAAGTGATGGGACCAGAAGTCATGATCTTATTTTTTTGAATGTTGAGTTTTAAGCCAGTTTTTTCACTCTCCCCTTTCACCTTCTTCAAGAGGCTCCTTAGTTCCCCTTGCCTTTCATAAGGGTGGTGTCACCTGCATATCTGAGGTTATTGATATTTCTCCTGGCAATATTGATTCCAGCTTGTGCTTCATCCAGCCTTGCATTTTGCATGATATACCCTGCATATAAGTTAAATAAGCAGGGTCATAATATACAGCTTTGACATACTCTTTTCCCAATTTGGAACCAGTCTGTAGTTCCATGTCCAGTTGTAACTGTTGCTTCTTGACCTGCATACAGCTTTTTCAGGAGGCAGGTAAGGTGGTCTGGTATTCCCATCTCTTGAAGAATTTTCCACAATATATTGTGATCCACAAGGCCAATGAAGCAAAATGGATGTTTTTCTGGAATTCTCTTGCTTTGTCTATGATACAGCTAATATTAGTAATTTGTTTTCTTTCTCCTCTGCCTTTTCTAAATGCAGCTTGATCATCTGGAAGCTCTTGGTTCACATGGTGTTGAAGCATATCCTGGAGAACTTTGGGCATTACTTTGCTAGTATTAAATGAGTGCAATTATGTGGTAGTTTGAACATTCTTTGCCATTACCCTTCTTTGGGATTGGAATGAAAACAGATTTTTCCAGTCCTGTGGCCACTGCTGAGTTTTCCATATTTGCTGGCATATTGAGTATAACACTTTAACAGCATCATCTTTTAGGGTTTTAAATAGCTCAGCTGGAGTTTCATCACTTCCACTAGTATTGCTCAGAGTGATACTTCCTAAGGCCCACTTGACTTTGCAGTCCAGGGTGTCTGGCTCTAGGTGATTGATCACACCATTGTGGTTATCTGAGTCATTACGATATTTTTGGTATAGTTTTTCTGTGTATTCTTACCTGCATTTCTTAATATCTTCTGCTTCTGTTAGGTCCATACCATTTCTGTTCTTTATTGTGCCCATCTTTCCTAGTAAAGTAATGGTCAAAATTCTCCAAGCCAGGCTTCAGCAATACAGTGAACCGTGAACTTCCAGATGTTCAAGCTGGTTTTAGAAAAGGCAGAGGAACCAGAGATCAAATTGCCAACATCCACTGGATCATCAAAAAAGCAAGAGAGTTCCAGAAAAACATCTATTTCTGCTTTATTGACTATGCCAAAGCCTTTGACTGTGTGGATCACAAAACCTGTGGAAAATTCTTCAAGAGATGGGAATACCAGACCACCTGACCTGCCTCTTGAGAAACCTATATACAGGTCAGGAAGCAACAGTTAGAACTGGACATGGAACAACAGACTGGTTCCAAATAGGAAAAGGAGCACATCAAGACTGTTTATTGTCACCCTGCTTATTTAACTTTTATGCAGAGTACATCATGAGAAACGCGGGGCTGGACGAAGCACAAGCTGGAATCAAGATTGCCAGGAGAAATATCAATCACCTCAGATATGCAGATGACACCACCCTTATGGCAGAAAGTGAAGAGGAACTAAAAATGTTCCTCTTTTTTTAAGTGGAACTGAAAGTGAAAGTGAAAGAGGAGAGTGAAAAAGTTGGCTTAGAGCTCAACATTCAGAAAACGAAGATCATGGCATCTGGTCCCATCACTTCATGGGAAATAGATGGGGAAACAGTGGAAACAGTGTCAGACTTTCTTTTTTTGGGCTCCAAAATCACTGCAGATGGTGACTGCAGCCATGAAATTAAAAGACGCTTACTCCTTGGAAGGAAAGTTATGACCAACCTAGATAGCATACTGAAAAGCAGAGACATTACTTTGCCAACAAAGGTCCATCTAGTCAAGGCTATGGTTTTTCCAGTAGTCATGGAAAAACCATATGGGTGTGAGAGTTGGACCGTGAAGAAGGCTGAGCGCCAATGAATTGATGCTTTTGAACTGTGGTGTTGGAGAAGACTCTTGAGAGTCCCTTGGACTGCAAGGAGATCCAACCAGTCCATTCTGAAGGAGATCAGCCCTGGGATTTCTTTGGAAGGAATGATGCTAAAGCTGAAACTCCAGTACTTTGGCCACCTCATGTGAAGAGTTGACTCATTGGAAAAGACTCTGATGCTGGGAGGGATTAGGGGCAGGAGGAGAAGGGGACGACAGAGGATGAGAGGGCTGGATGTGCATGACTTGATGCACATGAGCTTGGGTGAATTCAAGGAATTGGTGATGGACAGGGAGGCCTGGCCTGCTGTGATTCATGGGGTCACAAAGAGTCGGACACAACTGAGCAACTGAACTGAACTGAAGTGAACTTAAAAATGTGAGACAGACAAATACTCTTTGATATCACTTATATACCAAATTTTAAAAAATGCAATAAATATATATGCAAAACAAAGAGATTCACAGATATAGAAAACTAACAGTTACCTCATGGGAGAGGTAAAGTGGGGAGGGGCAAATTGTGGGTATGGGATTAAGAAATACAAATTAGTATGTATGAAGTAGATAAGTGACAAGAATATATTATGTAGCACAGACATAAGACATTATCTTATAATAACCTTTAATGAAGTTTAATCTATAAGTATACTGAATTGTTATTGTATACACATGAAATAAACATAATATTGTAAATCAACTATGCTTCAATTAATAATTAATAAATTAGATTTCAGAAAATAAATTAGTTGTAATATAATGTATTTATATTTTTTAATTAGCAGAGATTGTCTAACATTTAGAAAATATCTGTGAATATTATACATGTTAAAAGTGGGAAAAATACTTTACAGAAATTTAGATAAGCACAAGATAAGATTTTAATATTATTTGGATGAAAATTCCCAATGGAAATCATCCTGAATTTTTTCCATGAAAACAAAGATTACCCAAGGAAAGGAAACAATTGATTCACAGTATTATAGGCATTTTACTTGAATTAGTTTATTTATTATTCACTGAAACTACAAAGGCTTGTGTTATGTTCCTTAAGCTTTTAGAGAAGAGAATGAGAGATGTTTGGGAAATGTTACATATCTGATGTGTCAGAATGGGTTTTCAATCCTGTTCAATATGACCTAAAAGTCCATGCTCTTTCCACTTCACCAAGTTTTCAAAATAACCATGACCTTTCAAATATAAAAAGATGAAACTCTGAGAATAAACTAAGTATACTGACAGCTAAAGCCTCTGTCTTCTGAGGAATGCTTTAAATAGAAGAACATATAAAAGAAAAATTGAGTTTCAATAAAACAGAATGTATCCATCCAGAATTTTATTTCCAACTTTCAATTTATGGTCTCAAATAGATATTTTAAGCACAAAACAAGGTGACAGTCAAATTGTTACTGACCAGAGTTCTTAAACATCCTTAATCAATAGAATTTGATAAGAGGCTAGACAAGATATTCAGCAAGGCTTTTTGGGGCTCCTAGTGCAGCTTAGGTGGTCTGCCTACACCTTTGGTGGTGTTGAATGCAGAGGGCATGTGCAGTATCCTGTTTTTGCTCTTGGCTTTTCAGAAGTGGCAGTTGGATTTCTGATATTTTTGTAGCTTATGACAAGATATGTAATTTGCCTGAAGTGCACATGTACTCGGTTATCTTTAGTCTCTTATAATATCTTAGTATTCTGTTGCTTGAGGACTTGTGTCCAGGTATTTGTGTAGGTGAAGCACTGCAGCAAAGGGTTCCAAGTCCCAGGTCCAAGGCTGTCTTAAATGACATAATGTTGCTGAAACTCAGCCTCTGTTCATCAGTGCTGAACAGAAACACGGAGACAGAGTTTTGAGTGAAGTAGAAAAGAGTAGCTTTTATTGCTTTGCCGGGCAAAGGGGGCCAACAGTGGACTAATGCCCTGAAAACTGTGTGACCCACCATGGAGGGGTTAGTGAGGAGTTTTATAGTGTTAAAGGAGCAGGGTGTGATCAGCCCATGGAAAGTTTTTGGACTGGTTGGCATCAAGTTGAAATTTCGAGTATCATCAACATTCTGATTTCAACCAATCTAGGGTCTATGTTCTTGTGGTCAGCAGTTTTCATCTGGGGTGGGGGTGGGGGGCAGTATGCTTCCTGCAAAAGAGCTTAGGAATGTGTGTCAGGCCTTTATCTTTCAGGGAACTGGAAGCTTGGTGGTTCTGTTATGTGGCAGAATTATAGCCTAAATTATTACCAGTTCCTTAACCCTAAAGCCATGCTTTGTTTCTACATCTTCATGTTTCCCAGTCATTAACTCTTGAGTCAGCATTTTACTTCAGAAAACAAGGACACAGGGGCTTGTACACAGACAAGGGCTTGTACACAGTTTCAACAGGAAACAAAAAAGGATTAACATTTGACTCAGCTACAGACTAGTATCTGTGTGCTATTTATTATAATACAATGTTAATATAATCTAAAAATTTATATTTAGCATGTTCAAGTAAGCAATTTACTGGCTCTATGTTTTCCAATTAAAAGCTAAACTAATTGTATTTACTTTACAAATTTTTTCTTTCTTACAACTACATATCAGAAAAAATGGGTCTTTCTTTAGGCTCTCTCTACTGATCAGTAACCTCTTTATTTCTGTTAAGTATTCATTCCTTAAATGAACTATAAATTCTTACAATACTATAGCATTTCATGAAAAAGTCACTACCTAACTACCACTCTCTTGTAACAGAGAACAAACTTGACTCCATATTGGATGTATTCTTTTAGTTATAACCTTTGTGTTCTGCTGTCTGTGCTTAGTCTTGCTGACTCTGCACTTTTTCAAAAATAATATTTTCTATAGCTTGAAAATACTTGATAACCCATTTTCAAAGCTCTTCCTCTCAGGCTTAACCTTTAAAAGTATAACACATTCTTTCATACAGAGACAAAAGTTGCAAAACAGAATAACATTTGTCTTGCTGGAGGTTTACAGGAACAGCTTGATCAGACCTATATGGACAGCTGTAAGAACAAAGGATTAGCATATCCCCTCTGAAGTTTGGCTGGCACCAGGAAGTTCACATCAACCAGCCACACCCCCTCTCCTTTTACTATAAAAGAAGCCTGAATTCTAACTCTGAATAAGATGGTTCTTTGGGACTCTAGTCCACCATCTTCTTAGTCTGCTGGCTTTCCCAAATACAGTTGCTATTCCTTGTCCCAACACCTGATCTCTCACTAGCAGTATGAACTTGAACTCAGTAACACCCTCACACATGGTTAAAAATTATTCCCAACTCTTTAATTCCTTTGGCCAACTACATTTAGAATAAATCATCCTGGCAGATTCCTCAGGAGGCTAGGTAGTGTACGATCATAGGTTTATATTTTTGTATGGATGGCAAGTTACATCCAGCTCCTTCTCTGATTTTTTTCTAAGGCATCACAAAATATTATATATTCTGAATGGTGTTGTTTTTGAGTCTTGATAAATCACCCATCCAGGTATTGAAGCAGGTTCAGATCTCCTTTGTGAAAAGCATCTTGTGTTTCCCTACATTACCAAGAAGGGAAGATACCATATGAAGATTACATCCACCAGAAAGCATGATCTGGGGTATATAGCCACCATATTAGAAAATCAGCACTGCCCATGGTCATGTGGTTCTCACAATATAATAATGTTTCCTAAATTAGCAACATAAGATGAAAACAATCAGAAAATAAGATCTCATGTCTGCTTTTCAATGCCTAGCAAAAGCTTAGATAAAAGACATAATATTTAGAAATTCAATTTAGGAATGCTTTCGTTCCAAAATGGGGTGATTATCAGTCCAATCTGGCAAGTTTTTAGAAATGTCAATTCCTGGCTCTCACTCTCCAGATTCTCTTTTTGAATGGACCCAGGAAACTCTTAATAATAGAGTTTTAAGAGAGTTTAATGCTAAATAGAGTTTTGTTAAGAGAATGCACTGATCATAGAAAACACCCTCTTCCAACAACACAAGAGAAGACTCTACACATGGACATGACCAGGTGGTCAACACTGAAATCAGATTGATTATATTCTTTGCAGCCAAAGATGGAGAAGCTCTATACAGTCAGCAAAAACAAGACAGGGAGCTGACTGTGGCTCAGATCATGAACTCCTTATTGCCAAATTCAGACTTAAATTGAAGAAAGTAGGGAAAACCACTAGACCATTCAAGTATGACCTAAATAAAATCCCTTATGATTATACAGTGGAAGTGAGAAATAGATTTAAGGGATTAGATCTGATAGACAGAGTGCCTGATGAACTATGGAATGAGGTTCGTAACATTGTACAAGAGACAGGGATCAAGACCATCCACATGGAAAAGAAATGTAAAAAAGCAAAATGGCTGTCTGAGGAGGTCTTACAAATAGCTGAGAAAAGAAGAGAAGTGAAAAGCAAAGGAGAAAAGGAAAGATACAAGCATCTGAATGCAGAGTTCCAAAGAATAGCAAGAAGAGATAAGAAAGCCTTCCTCAGTGATCAATGCAAAGAAATAGAGGAAAACAACAGAATGGGAAAGACTAGAGATCTCTTCAAGAAACTTAGAGATACCAAGGGAACATTTCATACAAAGATGGGCTGGATAAAGGACAGAAATGGTATGGACCTCACAGAAGCAGAAGATATCAAGAAGAGGTGGCAAGAATACACAGAAGAACTGTACAAAAAAGATCTTCACGACCAAGATAATCATGAAGGTGTGATCACTCACTTAGAGCCAGACATCCTGGAATGTGAAGTCAAATGGGCCTTAGAAAGCATCACTATGAACAAAGCTAGTGGAGGTGATGGCATTCCAGTTGAGCTACTTCAAATCCTGGAAGATGATGCTGTGAAAGTGCTGCATTCAATATGCCAACAAATTTGGAAAACTCAGCAGTGGCCACAGGACTGGAAAAGGTCAGTTTTCATTCCAATCCCAAAGGAAGGCAATGGCAAAGAATGCGCAAACTACCACACAATTGCACTCATCTCACACGCTAGTAAAGTAATGCTCAAAATTCTCCAAGCCAGGCTTCAGCAGTACATGAATCATGAACTTCCAGATGTTCAAGCTGGTTTTAGAAAAGGCAGAGGAACCAGAGATCAAATTGCCAACATCTGCTGGATCATCAAAAAAGCAAGAGAGTTCCAGAAAAACATCTATTTCTGCTTTATTGACTATGCCAAAGCCTTTGACTGTGTGGATCACAATAAACTATGGAAAATTCTGAAAGAGATGGGAATACCAGACCACCTGACCTGCCTTTTGAGAAACCTATATGCAGGTCAGGAAGCAAGAGTTAGAATTGGACATGGAACAACAGACTGGTTCCAAATAGGAAAAGGAGTAGTCAAGGCTGTATATTGTCACCCTGCTTATTTAACTTATACGCAGAGTACATCATGAGAAACGCGGGGATGGATGAAGCACGAGCTGGAATCAAGATTGCCGGGAGAAATATCAATCACCTCACATATGCAGATGACACCACCCTTATGGCAGAAAGTGAAGAGGAACTAAAAAGCCTCTTGATGAAAGTGAAAGAGGAGAGGGGAAAAGTTGGCTTAAAGCTCAACATTCAGAAAATGAAGATCATGGCATCCGGTCCCATCACTTCATGGGAAATAGAAGGGGAAACAGTGGAAACTGTGTCAGACTTTCTTTTTATGGGCTCCAAAATCACTGCAGATGGTGACTGCAGCCATGAAATTAAAAGATGCTTACCCCTTGGAGGGAAAGTTATGACCAACCTAGATAGCATATTGACAAGCAGAGACATTACTTTGCCAACAAAGGTCCACCTAGTCAAGGCTATGGTTTTTCCAGTGGTCATGTATGGATGTGAGAGCTGGACTGTGAAGAAAGCTGAATGCCGAAGAATTGATGCTTTTGAACTGCGGTGTTGGAGAAGACTTTTGAGAGTCCCTCGGACTGCAAGGAGATCCAATTAGTCAATCTTAAAGGAAATCAATCCTGAATATTCATTGAAAGGACTGATTCTGAAGCTGAAGCTCCAATACTTTGGTCACCTGATCTGAAGAACTGACTCACTGGAAAGGACCCTGATGCTGGGAAATATTGAAGGCAGGAGGAGAAGGGGATGATAGAAGATGAGATGGTTGGATGGCATCACTGATTCAATGGACATGAGTTTGAGCAAGCTCCAGGATTTGGTGGTGGACAAGGAAACCTAGCGTGCTGCCGTACATGGGGTCGCAAAGAGTCAGACATGGCTGAGCAACTGAACTGAACTGAACAGAGGACTGGTATTTTGTTTCCTCTCCCCCCCACCCCCCGCCCCCGATTCCTGACTTCTCCATTTACATCTTCATTCATTACCCGATCATACAAAGCATCTGAACTGCTTGAATCATAGAGTTTCTACTAGATATCAGTTACTATCCTAAACCCTGTAAATAAAATATTTAACTCTCATAATGTTCTAATCTGTTCTGCTTAAGCTGATATAACAAAATTCCAAAGACTTAGTGGCTTAAAAATACAAATTTATTTCTCATCATTCTGAACACTGAGAAGTCCAAGACCAAAGCACCAGAAGATTCGGTGTCTGGTAAGAGCCCTTTTCCTGGACAGGTCACTATCCTTATATTGTGAAAGGTGACAAGGGAGTTCTCTGGATCCCTTTTATATGAGCACTAATGAGGGCAAAGCCCACACAAAAATTCCATCTCCAAATACCATCATACTGGAGTTTAGGTTTCAGCATCTGAATTTTGAAGGGAACACAGACATTCAATCTTCAGCACATAACAAACCTTAAAGAGAGATATTGTCTTCAATCTACCTTTCAAATGAGAAAGCTGGTTTAAATAAAGAAATTAAATATCTTTCTGACAGTCATGCTCTTAGTGATTAGCACATATACAATTTGAATATAGAATCAATTCTTTTGTTTGCTGTGGTATCCTCCTTTAAGATGATTTTTGTTTTTAATGTGTCTCACGTAATTTGGGTGGTGGGTGGGTGGGAAGGGAACAACAAGGCAGAAACGGAAAAAGCAATTTGACAAGTAATGTTTTGTATGTGATTTTTAATGATTTTACTATATTAAGCTTTGACTTAATCTATGGCCTATGTCTGAAATAGAGAAATACAAAGTACAGCAATAAAAATATTCAGTTTTCACCTTCCTCAGGAAATGATCTTCAAGAGAAACATAAGCATTCTTCTCTCTCATTTAAGACAATAAACAAACTAGACTATTTCCATATTATACAATTGAATGCATCTTTTATTATTATTTCTAAATACCATCTTTCCATTAGAAGCTGTTTTCTGCAATAAAGTATAAAAAGTAAAATAAATATAAATAATATTTATCAAATGATGTAGAAATTCTCACTTATTTAAAGTCCCAGTAGATTATAATCTAAATACAACTAATTATAAATTTACACCTAATACAATAGATTCCTATTTTTTTTTTGCTGGATATTGTTTAAAATATTTCTCAATAAATACTAGAGAGAATCTACAATACCTAAGTCTTGTTCAAAAATGGCTTAATTATGTAGCTACATGACCAATATAATGACTTCAAATTAATATGATATGCTAAGGGATAGTCATTCCAGACTGCCTTGGAAATCTTTGGCTTTGGCTATGCAGAGGCTCAGATGTCTGCTCTTCAGTCTCAAGTCACTTCTGACTCTTTAGAAGCCCAAGGACTATAGCACAACAGATTCCTCTGTTCTCCATTATATCTCAGAGTTTGCTCAAATTCATGATCACTGAGTCGATGATGCTATCTAACCATCCCATCTTCTGCTTCCCCCTTCTCCTTTTGCCGTCAATCTTTCCCAGCATCAGGATCTTTTCCAAAGAGTCAGATTTTCACATCAGGTTGTTAAAGTATTGGAATTTAAACTTCAGCAACTTCAGGAGCTTCAAGGTCAGTTTTCATTCCAATCCCAAGGAAAGGCAATGCCAAAGAATGTTCAGTCTACTGCACATTTGCACTCATTTCACATGCTAGAAAGTAATGCTCAAAATTATCCAAGGTAGGCTTCAACAGTACATGAACTGACAAATTTCAGATGTTCAAGCTGGTTTTAGAAAAGGCAGAGGAACCAGAGATCAAATTGCCAACATCCATTGGATCATAGAAAAAGCAAGAGAATTCCATCTCTTCTACTGAAAAATCTACTTCAGCTTCATTGTACACTTAAGCCATTGACTGTGTGCTTGTGCTTAGTCACTCAGTCGTGTTTGACTCTTTGCAATCACATGGACTGTAGTCATCCAGGCTCCTCTGTCCTTGGGGATTCTCCAGGCAAGAATACTGGAGTGGGTTGCATGCCCTCCTCCAGGGAATCTTCCCCACCCAGAGATCAAACCCAGGTCTCCTGCATTACAAGCAGATTCTTTACCATCTGAACCATGAGGGGAGCCTATCATGTAAACTGTGGAAAATTCTTAAAGAGATAGGAATATCAGACTACCTTACTTGCCTCCTGAGAAACCTGTGTGCAGGTCAAGAAGCAACAGTTACAACCAGACATGGAACAACAGACTGGTTCAAAATTGGGAAAGGAGTATGTGAAGGGTGTATATTGTCACTCTGCTTATTTAACTTATATGCAGTGTACATCATGAGAAATGTCAAGCTGGATGAGGCACAATCAGAATCAAGATTGCCAGGAGAAATATCAATAACCTCAGATATGCAGGTGACACTACCCTTATGGCAAAAAGTAAAGAGGAACTAAAGAACCTCTTGATGAAAGTGTAAGAGGAGAGTGAAAAAGCTGGCTTAAAACTCAAAATTCAAAAAACAAAGATCATGGCATCCAGTCCCATCACTTCATGGCAAATAGATGGGGAAACAATGGAAACAGTGAGAGGCTTTATTTTGGGGGGCTCCAAAATCACTGCAGATGGTGACTGCAGCTATGAAATTAAAAGATACTTACTCCTTGGTGGAAAGTTATGACCAACCTAGACAATACATTAAAAATCAGAAACATGATTTTCTGAAACTTTGCCGACAGAGTTCCATATAGTTGAAGCTATGGTTTTTCCAGTAGTCATGTATGGATGTGAGAGTTGGACTACAAAGAAAGCTGAGCACTGAAGAATTGATGCTTTTGAACGGTAGTATTGGAGAAGACTCGAGAATCTTTTGGATTGCAAGGAGATCAAACCAGTCAATCCTAAAGGAAATCAATCCTAAATATTCATTGGAAGGACTGATGTTGAAACTGAAGCTCCAATACTTTGGCCACCTGATGTGAAGAGCTGATTCATTAGAAAAAACCCTGATGCTGGGAAAGATTGAACACAGGAGAAGGGGACAACAGAGGATAGTTGGATGGCATCACCGACTCAATGGACATGAGTTTGAGTAAGATTCAGGAATTGGTGATGGACAGGGAGTTGTGGTGTGATGCAGTCCATGAAGTTGCAAATAGTTGGACACTTACTGAGCAACTGAGCTGAACCAAACAACTTAAGCAACAGTCCTTCCAATGAATATTCAGTGTTGATTTCCTTTAAGATTGACTGGTGTGTTATCCTTGCAGTCTAAGGGACTCTCAAGTATCTTCTCCAGCACCACAGTTCAAAAGCATCAATTCTTCAATGCTCAGCCTTCTTTATGGACCAACTCTCACAACAGTACATGACTATTGGCAAAACCACAGCTTTGACTATATGGAATTTGTTAGCAAAGTGATATCTCTGCTTTTTAAAATGCTGTCTAGCTTTGTCACCTGAGTGAAAGGTGTCTAACACCTGTACTTAGTATTGAACATGAAACTAACAAAAGGAAATGCATCCAGCATCAGTGCAGAAAGTGAGCCAAAGAAGAAAAATTTTCAAAACTAAAAGCCACCCACACTCAATTAGGGATGGTATGGGGAGGGAGGTGGGAGGGGTGTTCAGGATGGGGAACATGTGTACACACGTGGTGGATTCATGTTGATGTATGGCAAAACCAATACAATATTGTAAAATAATTAGCCTCCAATTAAAATAAATAAATTTATATTAAAAAAGAAAACTCCTTATAGTCTCCTTGTATACTCTATTCTCTATTTCTAGCACAAATTACGTGTGTGTCTTCAATTTCAAACAGGAATTCTTTTATGATGCATGGAGCACTCTATATTGCTTTATCTGATAAATTTCACTTGGCATCACTTTGGGCCCTATTAATGTTCCATGTGCTTAGCTGCTCAGTTGTGTCTGACTCTTTGAGACCCCATGGACTGTAACCTGCCAGGTTCCTCTGTCCATGGGGGTTCTCCAGGCAAGAATACTGGAGAGGGTTGCCATGCCCACCTCCAGGAGACCTTCCCAACCTAGGGATTGAACCCAAGTCTCCCACATTGCAGGTGGATTCTTTACCATCTGAGCCACCAGGGAAGCCCATGTTCCATGTTAGAATATAAAACAGCAGCAAAATTAAAGAAAGCAAAAGCAAGGAAATGAAATAATCATAGGCATTAAGGTTGAACCATCTACTAAGTAACAATCTTATTCCTTACAGTATTGTTTCTGAGTATATAAACTTATATTGTGAAAGGCCAATGATTATAGGTCTAGTATAAACAAAATTTTATGCACGGGGGTTAAGAAAATCCTGAAAACTATGATGTAATGGACAATTCTTTTTTAGTCATTACCTAATTACCATTTTGCCATGTAGAGAAGCACTAGAGTTTCTGTTATGTAAATACAAAATTTAGCTGCTTTTTTCCCCACAGGAAATCATAGATCTTTGAATTATGAGGCATTATCTAGTTTAATTTGAGACTTAAAATCATATAACATTATGAAGTATTTAAATGTTGCCTAAAATTTAGCATTATGTATTGCAGCAATCCATAACAGAGGACTGTGTGATTTTAAATCCTGTTTTTGAATATTTCCCATTCCAGATTATTTTTGTGAGATATTGAGATAAAACTTCCAGATTATACTCTTTGCAATTGGCATACTAAAAATTAGTTTCGGGGCCAATAGGCTGCGAGGTCGGGGCCCGCGACGGTTAAACCGGGGCTGTAGATCAGGGCTGCCAGTCCCCGGGCAAAGTATTGAAAAAATAAATAAATAAAAAAATAAAAAAAAAATAAAAATTAGTTTCAACACTTCTGAACATTTAGCAAGAGATCATAAACTATATTTGGACTAGCTAGCAAATTAGACTATCAAGCACTGGCTCAGAAGTGAAGAATGATATACCTAAGCATACAAAAAGCAGAAACTAATACTTTGCATACTTCAATTGAAACATACATTAAAAAAACATACAAACAAATACAAACTCAATCCCCAAACAAACAAATCAAGTGATCTCTTCCTAGTCATCCATCTCTTCTAAATTATAATGCAATAAAAAAATATCATGTATGTAATGGTAGGTAGGGAAGAAGAATGACAGCTTGAAAAAAAATTATATTTTTCCTAAATTAGTTTTTATGTTTTAAATCAATATGTTTTCAAAAATTAAATCTAAAATTTTAGTAAATGTAAATATATTATGGCCAACTGGAATCCCACAAATGCAAGATGAATTAATATGTAAAATTCATTGATATATTTCACGACAATAACAGACTAAAAAGGAAAACAAAAGAGCATATAGTTAAGTGAAAAATCTAAATTCCATTTCTGCAACATCTAAACTCTATTTCTGATAAGAATTCTCAGGGGATAGAAGAAACCTTCTTATACCTGATAAGGATATCTGATCTTTTAACTTCTATTTAACATTATACTGAATATTCTAACCAGTTCAATAAGGCAATAAAATGAGATGAAAGCCATTGACTGAAAAGGAAGGAATAAAACTGCTTTTATTCTATATATAATTATGTAGAAAGTCCTTCAGAATCTGCAAAAGCCAGTAAAGCATAAGAGGTGAGTTTAGTAAGCTTGCAAGTCAATATAGTGAGGAGGAAGGACTTATGTGTACCTACAGTGAAGAACTGGAATTTGTGACTAGCAAAAAAAAATTCCCAAATCATAAAATACATGAAATATTTAGTGACAAATTTGATGGAAAAAGTGCAAGATCTGTTCACTGACAACTACAAACTATTGCTGAGAGAAATTAAACAAGGCAAAATAAATGAAGAGATATACCACATTCATGGATCAAAGGATTTTATATTGTTAAAATTGTCAGCTATCCCTCAATTTTTCTGAGATTAAGAGCATAACAAATGGAAATCCAGTGTATTTTTTAAATCAACATATTGATTTCACAATGTATATAGAAATATAATGTACATGTGCTAAGTTGCTTGCTGCTGCTGCTAAGTCACATCAGTCGTGTCCAACTCTGTGCGACCCCAGAGATGTCAGCCCACCAGGCTCCCCCGTCCCTGGGATTCTCCAGGCAAGAACACTGGAGTGGGTTGCCATTTCTTTCTCCAATGCATGAAAGTGAAAGTGAAGTCGCTCAGTCGTGTCCACCTCTTCACGACCCCATGGACTGCAGCCTACCAGGCTCCTCCATCCATGGGATTTTCTAGGCAAGATTTGCTTGAGTCCTGTCCAACTCTTTTTGACCTCAAGGACTGTAGCCCTCCAGGCTCCTCTGTCCATGGGATTCTCCAGGCAAGAACACTGGAATGGGTTGTCATGCCCTCCTCTATGGGATTTTCCTGACCCAGGGATTGAACCGGCATCGCTTATATCTAACCTGCATTGGCTGGTGGGTTCTTTAGCACTAGCACCACCTGGGAAGCCCAATGTACAAAGAATAACTCAAATAACTTTGGGAAACAGTAATAATTTTGAAGGACTTATATGCAACCTAATTTAAAAATGATAAAACTTCAGTAATACAGATAGCATTACATTGATGTGAAAGTAGAGAAATAAATAATTGGAACAGAAAAGAGAGTCTAATAATATGTCCTCAAAAATATCATCAACTTATTTTTAACAAGGTGCAAAAGCAATTCACTAGTAAAGTATAGTCTTTTAAACAAATGATGCTGAAACTGTTGAATGTCTATATGCAAAAAAAAAAAAAAAAAAGTGACCCTCTATTCATATAAAACACTACATTTAAAATTTAATAAAAATGGATTGTAGATCTAAATGTAAAATCTAAATCTATAAAACCTCAAGAAGAATATAAACAAAGAATCTTTGTGACCTCTTATTAGTAAAAGATCTTTAGCTATGACACCAAAACTAAACTATACAAGAATTGATGAGTTGTACTTCATCAAAATTAAGCACTTTTCACTACAAAATATAGAGTCAAAGAATTAAAATAAAGGCCAAAGACTCAGAGAGCATATATGCAAGTCATACTGATGAAGATCATGTATATAATATATACAAAAAATACTCAGCATGCAATAATAAAAAAACCCAATAACCCAATAAAATCATACAAAAAAATGTCAAATTGATTTAATCAACATTTGCCAACAAAGTCATGCACACATGACTGCTGGAAAAACCATAGCCTTGACTAGATGGACCTTTGTTGGAGAATGAACACATGCAAAGGTACGCAACATGATTAGACATTAGGGAAATGAAAATTAACACCACAGTGGAATACCATTACACACCCATTAAAATGTCTAAAATTGGACATGTTAAGACATTAAAAACAGGTGAATATACTCCTAAAATGGCAAATCCAGGGCAATAATTTATATGGTAATCAGGGGAATAGAGGAAATTGTGTGTCAAAGATGACAATGAGAAAAAAAAAAATATGAAAGTGCTTGAGTAGAAGGGAGAAGTACATTTAAGCAAATACTCCCTTTGATTCATTTGATTTCTGCTAGGGCTGTCTCAGGAGAAGGCAATGGCAGCCCACTCCAGTACTCTTGCCTGGAAAATCCCATGGATGGAGGAGTCTGGTAGGCTGCAGTCCATGGGATCGCTAAGAATCGGACACAACTGAGAGACTTCACTTTCACTTTTCACTTTCATGCATTGGAGAAGGAAATGGCAACCCACTCCAGTGTTCTTGCCTGGAGAATCCCAGGAATGGGGGAGCCTGGTGGGCTGACATCTCTGGGGTCGCACAGAGTCGGACACGACTGAAGTGACTTAGCAGCAGCAGCAGGGCTGTCCCAATATAGATAGACTTAAGATTATTTCTATGTATTATTGTATATATATATCTAAGATATTTTCAGAAATCCTTTCAAAATTGAAAGGAAATTACCTGTGTGTGTTCTTTGGTTTATTTGACATGGAAAAGCAATGCAAAAGAGCCAAATGACTGTCTGGGGAGGCCTTACAAATAGCTGTGAAAAGAAGAGAAGTGAAAAGCAAAGGAGAAAAGGAAAGATATAAGCATCTGAATGCAGAGTTCCAAAGAATAGCAAGGAGAGATAAGAATCAATGCAAAGAAATAGAGGAAAACAACAGAATAGGAAAGACTAGAGATCTCTTCAAGAAAATTAGAGATACAAAGGGAACATTTCATGCAAAGATGGGCTCGATAAAGGACAGAAAGAGTATGGACCTAACAGAAGCAGAAGAGATTAAGAACAGGTGGCAAGAATACACAGAAGAACTGTACAAAAAAGATCTTCACAACCAAGATAATCACGAAGGTGTGATCACTCACCTAGAACCAGACATACTGGAATTTGAACTCAAGTGGGCCTTAGAAAGCATCACTACAAGCAAAGCTAGTGGAGGTGATGGAATTCCAGTTGAGCTCTTTCAAATCCTGAAAGATGATGCTGTGAAAGTGCTGCATTCAATATGGCAGCATATTTGGAAAACTCAGCAGTGGCCACAGGACTGGAAAAGGTCAGTTTTCATTCCAATCCCAAAGAAAGGCAATGGCAAAGAATGCTCGAACTACTGCACAATTGCACTCATCTCACATGCTAGTAAAGTAATGCTCAAAATTCTCCAAGCCAGGCTTCAGAAATATGTGAACCATGAACTTCCAGATGTTCAAGCTGGTTTTAGAAAAGGTAGAGGAACCAGAGATCAAATTGCCAACATCTGCTGGATCATGGAAAAAGCAAGAGAGTTCCAGAAAAACATCTATTTCTGCTTTATTGACTATGCCAATGCCTTTGACTGTGTGGATCACAATAAACTGCGTTAGGCATTACTGACATGTGGAAAATTCTGAAAGACATGGGAATACCAGACCACCTGCCCTGCCTCTTGAGAAACCTATATGCAGGTCAGGAAGCAACAGTTAGAACTGGACATGGAACAAGAGACTGTTTCCAAATAGGAAAAGGAGTTCATCAAGGCTGTATATTGTCACCCTGCTTATTTAACTTATATGCAGACTATATCATGAGAAACGTGGGGCTGGAAGAAGCACAAGCTGGAATCAAGATTGCTGGGAGAAATATCAATCACCTCAGATATGCAGATGACACCACTCTTATGGTAGAAAGTGAAGAGGAACTAAAAAGCCTCTTGATGAAAGTGAAAGAGGAGAGTGAAAAAGTTGGCTTAGAGCTCAACATTCAGAAAAAGAAGATCATGGCATCTGGTCCCATCACTTCATGGGAAATAGATGGGGAAACAGTGGAAACAGTGTCAGACTTTATTTTTTTGGGCTCCAAAATCACTGCAGATGATGATTGCAGCCATGAAATTAAAAGATGCTTACTTCTTGGAAGGAAAGTTATGACCAACCTAGATAGCATATTCAAAAGCAGAGACATTACTTTGCCAACAAAGGTCTGTCTAGTCAAGGCTATGGTTTTTCCAGTGGTCATGTATGGATGTGACAGTTGGACTGTGAAGAAAGCTGAGAGCTGAAGAATTGATGCTTTTGAACTGTGGTGTTGGAGAAGACTCTTGAGAGTCCCTTGGACTGCAAAGAGATCCAACTAGTCCATCCTAAAGAAGATCAATCCTGGGTGTTCATTGGAAGGACTGATGCTGAAACTGAAACTCCAATACTTTGGCCACCTCATGTGAAGAGTTGACTCATTGGAAAAAAGCCTGATGCTGAGAGGCATTGGAGGCAGGAAAAGAAGGGGACGACATAGGATGAGATGGCTGGATGGCATCACTGACTCTATGGACATGAGTTTGAGTAGACTCCGGGAGTTGGTGATGGACAGGGAGGCCTGGCATGCTGTGATTCATGGGGTTGCAAAAAGTTGGACACGACTCTGCGACTGAACTGACCTGTACCTTTACATAGCTATCCACTGGTACAGAAACAATTTTGTGGAAACTTGGCATTTTCTTCCATGTTAAACAGATTTAGATATAGTCTACAAACTTATAAACAATAATTTGCCCTCAGAATTCTTTTGTGTATCCTATGCAATTCCTAAACTTTACCCTTAGTATATATCGTGCACAGAGACTACCCAAATTTTAACACATACTTGTAATTTATACCCTGCTGATTTCCAAAATGAGGCTAAGGAAACTCAACCCAGAATATATCATTTTAATTGAAAAACTAAAAAGAAAAGAATGAAGAAAATATATACTAGACTGAATTTTGAATATAAAATTTATATTTTTTGACACCCAAAATGACAAATACAATAATATACTTTTTATTCTTACTATAAATAAAAGTAAATATTCAATTAAGAGAAGTATTTTATTAGTACAACTTTCTACAAGTTCATCACATGTGATACAATATTTTATAAGTAACATCAAAACTGCTGATAACACTTTCAGCAACTGGGATATAAATTTCTAAATTGTGGTCTCTTTTAAAACCCCCAAACCTAATTATAACATGTATTTTTTCAAAAGTATTTTGTTCAGCTCATGGTAAACACAGTCTATCTTGCTTCTTAATCGTGAAAGACCTTATGAAATTGTTAAGACAATCATATGCTTTGACTTTCCCAGGTAGTTCCAATTCTGCCTGTTGCACAAGTTGACTAATTAATAGCAACCTTTCACTTTCAAGAGGTGTCAGGATGATAGCTTATATGATCACCCCTATAAATAGCTTGTTGGCCACCTGATGCGAAGCACTGACTCATTGGGGAAGACCCTGATGCTTGGAAGGATTGAAGGCAGGAGGAGAAGGGGATGACAATGGATGAGATGGCTGGATGGCATCACCAACTCGATGGACATAAGCTTGAGCAAGCTCCGGGAGTTGGTGATGGACAGAGAAGCCTGGTGTGCTACAGTTCATGGGGTCGCAAAGAGTCGGACACAGCTGAGAGATTGAATTCAACTGATAAATAGCTTGTGTGTGTTAGTTGCTCAGTCGTGTCTGACTCTTTGTGGTCTTATGGACTGTGGCCCACCAGGTTCCTCTGTCCATGGAGTTCTCCAGGCAAGAATACTGGAGTGGGTTACCATTCCCTTCTCCAGGGGATCTTCCCAACCCAGGGATCAAACCTGGGTCTTCTGCATTGCAGGTGGATTCTTTTCCATCTCAGCCACCAGGGAAGCCCATAAAAAGCTTACTTGTAAGATTTGATGACAAATGTCTTCAGACACAGAAGAATAATAGCTCTACAATCCTTAGAATTATTTAATATTAGGCTTTTAAAAATTGAGTTTATTTTCTCTTAATTGATAAAAATAGAGTAGAGAAAAACAAAAAAGCCATGTGAAAAATACTTGAAAATCCAAAAAAGTACTGAAAATTCATTCATAAGATCATTGAGAATAATTATGCACTTCTTCACATATATCAAAGTTATCATTTCATTGACTTATTTGGAGTTTTATTTTTAGTGGCTAAGAAGACTATAAGTCAGAGCCACAGTGACAGAGAGGTAATTGGTGTCCTGGCACAGGATAGAAAATTCATGTAGCACAGCAGGAAGGCTGTTGGCAACAGAAGACAGCAGGGGGTGTAGAAATTCATAGCTATCAAAATTTTTGAGGTAAGAAAGCAGTGAAATTGTATTTGTTGACCTGGTTTTTCATGTTTGTGTGTGTAAGTAAAAAAAAAATACTGAAACCTTAGGTGTATAATAAGTACAAGTTTTCAATTTTCCACAGATGCAGTCTACCTACATATTGGGATATGCTTTAAAATAATTTTTTGATTTCCTGACCTAAGACTTGTAAATGGACAAGTACTGAAGTTTTCCCCTATGCATTAGCCATATTCTGATCCAGTACCAGGGTTCTAGTTATGGAGATGAGCTTTTACTCAGGGCCTTGGTGGGATGACTACAGAAGGCCAAGAGAAGGAGCTAGTACTGGAGGCCAGAACCAAATATGATTTGAGGTCCTAAGGGAAAAGTGTGCCCAAAAGAAGAAAAAAATAAGTAAGAACTAAAATCTCTGTGTAAAAGTCAAACAAGATTAAGAATAAAAATAACAAAACAACAAAACAGAAAAGACATATCTACCACAGAATACATTATTGACAAAAGGAGAGAATATGATCAAGTAAAATACACATATTATTTTTAATGATGATCATCAAGAGAAATAAAAACAGGGAAAGGGATATACACTAACATTTTAGATTGATTAAGAAAGGTTTCACTAAACTATAACATGTGAGTGAAGACAGGAAGGAGTTGAGGGACAAAGTCCTGTGATATAAGAGAAAAGAGCATTTCAGCGTGGGCACATATGATGGAGAAGGCTTAGATGAGAGGTGCTTGACCTATTAGGGGGACTTTTATGTTGGAAGCATAAGAATAGGAGAGAGTTAACTGGATAAGATATGTGAGAGATTTGCAAAATAAAGAAATGACTTGCTTTTTACTCTGAGTTAGATGAATAGCAATTACGTTGTTTTGAACAGAGGAGATGTGATATGAGACATTTTGATGGGCTCTCAATCTACTCTATTGGTTAGAGATGTAAGTGAGGGAAGAGTGGAAGCAGAGAAACCATTATAAAACCAAAGCAAGGGTTGAAAATGTCTTGGACCAAGAAGGTAGCACTGGAGGTGGTAAGTGATCAAAGTCTGGATATGTTTTAGAGCAAAGTTGTGTTTGGAGATGTGAATGAATGTGAGAGAAGTAAGGTCAACATAAAGTCATGGTTTCTAGACTGAAATTCATTAATAATAATTGAAGAGATTGTAGACAGGAAAAATATGGAAGTAACTCAGTTTAGTACATATTATCTTTGACATACCCATTAACAATCAGAATTATCTCTGCCAGTTTCAGAGCTAGATAGGCTTGAAAAGTCTAAGCATATCTTCATCTATGTCAGATCTCAGCTGTTGTCTATTTCTCAAGCAAGGTGCATACTTTGGATGACCCATAATGAATCTTCCGTATGGATACAATAGTTCAAGATACCCATAAACCATAGTAAGAATGTTTGGGAAGCTCTTAAATTTGTGTTGAAAGCAAGAATGTGTTGGGGTGGAGGAATAGCTGGAATAATGTTTGGTGATACTAACTGTGTTCTATGGTCTCCTGTGAAAGTGCGATGCTTACGCAGCATAATATAATAAATCATCACTACATATAAGATTTTTCAAATTAATTAAACTGCTTATCACACTTCCCAATCTATATTAGAATGCAAATTCTCAGAAAGCGTAGTCTTTATCCATCTTCTATCAAGTTTCTTGAATAAATGAATCAATAACATGCTCATATAATCCAGTTTTTTTTTCTTTTTTTTTCTAATTTTATTTTATTTTTAAACTTTACATAATTGTATTAGTTTTGCCAAATATCAAAATGAATCCACCACAGGTATACATGTGTTCCCCATCCCGAACCCTCCTCCCTCCTCCCTCCCTATACCATCCCTCTGGGCCGTCCCAGTGCACCAGCCCCAAGCATCCAGCATCGTGCATCGAACCTGGACTGGCAACTCGTTTCCTACATGATATTTTACATGTTTCATTGCCATTCTCCCAAATCTTCCCACCCTCTCCCTCTCCCACAGAGTCCATAAGACTGTTCTATACATCAGTGTCTCTTTTGCTGTCTCGTACACCGGGTTATTGTTACCATCTTTCTAAATTCCATATATATGCGTTAGTATACTGTATTTATGTTTTTCCTTCTGGCTTACTTCACTCTGTATAATAGGCTCCAGTTTCATACACCTCATTAGAACTGATTCAAATGTATTCTTTTTAATGGCTGGGTAATACTCCATTGTGTATATGTACCACAGCTTTCTTATCCATTCATCTGCTGATGGACATCTAGGTTGCTTCCATGTCTTGGCTATTATAAACAGTGCTGCGATGAACATTGGGGTACACGTGTCTCTTTCCCTTCTGGTTTCCTCAGTGTGTATGCCCAGCAGTGGGGTTGCTGGATCATAAGGCAGTTCTATTTCCAGTTTTTTTTTTTTTTTCATGTCTTTACTGTTAAACTTTATTGTTAAAAGCAATACAAGTTTGGCAAAAAATGATAAATTACATGGTTACTTAAAAAAAGGAATGAATGACATTCTTACCATCCAGTCATAAGCATTAGTGGCACATCCATACACAATCTCATAGGCATTTCAGATGCTCATCCCTGTCTCTAGAGTTAAAAACACTGGGTACCCTCAGGGACTGCCATTGAAAACCAAGCTTCTTGATAAAGAAAACAAAATATAATAGGAAGTAAAGAATTAAACAGAAACTCAAAGACACTGGCATTCAGGGCACAGGCTTCAAGACTTTCTACATCATAACCCTAGTCAGGACCTTTAATCAGGCCTCAGTTTATCCAGCAACAAAATGTTGTCAGTAATAATCCTCAAGGTAACAAGAATGCTTCAATAAACTTCAGACTAAACCTCAAATAAAATGCTACATCATACATCAGATCAAAGAAAGGATTTGTTTTGCTACAGACAGTAATTCATTAAAACGCCATCACCTTTCCACCTACCATATTTTATTACCTCTTTCAAAGTATATTGAGTTTTAAGAATAAATTAAGACATATATTGGAAAACTTTTGATTCATACCAATATTCACATAATACAAATCACTTGAGCTTTATAACAGTAAATGCCTAAATATTTTGGACTTAAAAATGTTTACACGCTCTTAAAAAGTGACATTTTAAAAAGCACTGGGAAAGGGCACCCACCCCAGGGACATGAGGAACTACCGAATTCTGTATTTTATAAAGCACCCAACTGTATCTTTTTTTTTTTTCCAGCATCGTGCATTGAACCTGGACTGGCATCTCGTTTCATACATGACATTTCACATGTTTCAATGCCATTCTCCCAAATCTTGCCACCCTCTCCCTCTCCCACAGAGTCCATAAGCCTGTTCTATACATCAGTGTCTCTTTTGCTGTCTCGTATACAGGGTTATCGTTACCATCTTTCTAAATTCCATATATATGCGTTAGTATACTGTGTTGGTGTTTGTCCTTCTGGCTTACTTCACTCTGTATAATACAAAAATAAACTCAAAATGGATTAAAGATCTCAACGTAAGACCAGAAACTATAAAACTCCTAGAGGAGAACATAGGCAAAACACTCCCTGACATACATCACAGCAGGATCCTCTATGACCCACCTCCCAGAATATTGGAAATAAAAGCAAAAATAAACAAATGGGACCTAATTAAACTTAAAAGCTTCTGCACATCAAAGGAAACTATTAGCAAGGTGAAAAGACAGCCTTCAGAATGGGAGAAAATAATAGCAAATGAAGCAACCGACAAACAACTAATCTCAAAAATATACAAGCAACTCCTACAGCTCAACTCCAGAAAAATAAATGACCCAATCAAAAAATGGGCCAAAGATCTAAATAGACATTTCTCCAAAGAAGACATACAGATGGCTAACAAACACATGAAAAGATGCTCAACATCACTCATTATCAGAGAAATGCAAATCAAAACCACTATGAGATACCATTTCACACCAGTCAGAATGGCTGCGATCCAAAAGTCTACAAATAATAAATGCTGGAGAGGGTGTGGAGAAAAGGGAAGCCTCTTACACTGTTGGTGGGAATGCAAACTAGTACAGCCACTATGGAGAACAGTGTGGAGATTCCTTAAAAAACTGGAAATAGAACTGCCTTATGATCCAGCAATCCCACTGCTGGGCATACACACTGAGGAAACCAGAAGGGAAAGAGACACGTGTACCCCAATGTTCATCGCAGCACTGTTTATAATAGCCAGGACATGGAAGCAACCCAGATGTCCATCAGCAGATGAATGGATAAGAAAGCTGTGGTACATATACACAATGGAGTATTACTCAGCCATTAAAAAGAATACATTTGAATCAGTTCTAATGAGGTGGATGAAACTGGAGCCTATTATTTCCAGTTTTTTAAGGAATCTCCACACTGTTCTCCATAGTGGCTGTACTAGTTTGCATTCCCACCAACAGTGTAAGAGGGTTCCCTTTTCTCCACACCCTCTCCAGCATTTATTATTTGTAGACTTGTTGTTTTGACATTTACTAGGGATCTGTTCCGGAGAAGGCAATGGCACCCCACTCCAGTACTCTTGCCTGGAAAATCCCATGGATGGAGGAGCCTGGTGGGCTGCAGTCCATGGGGTCACTAAGAGTTGGACACGACTGAGTGACTTCACTTTCACTTTTCACTTTCATGCATTGGAGAAGGAAATGGCAACCCACTCCAGTGTTCTTGCCTGGAGAATCCCAGGGACGGGGGAGCCTGGTGAGCTGCCGTCTCTGGGGTCGCAAAGAGTTGGATACGACTGAAGTGACTTAGTAGTAGTAGTAGTAGGGATCTGTTCTGTAGTTTAGACAGTTACTGCTTTACATAAAACTGTATTTCCTGCCAAAGAAAAGAATGAATTGCCGAGTTTTAGAAGATATAAAGTATATTGTATAATTATGTAGATTTTTCAAAATTAAATTTTTCTTAAAATATTTAGCACACTTATAAGGCTGAAATAATTATTTTTTTCCCTATTAAATATGTTTTTTTCAGTAGAATTTGTTTAAAAATTTTAAAGTTTAACTAGTTGAAAGAACAACACTAAAATCTTTAGGAGGAGGGGAAGTAGAAGGAAGAATGTAAAAGAGAAGAGAAAACCAAGAGAGGGCAAAAATAAGCAGAACTTGTAAATGAAAGAGAGATACATACTAAGGATTATTGTCAAAATGAACTAAAAGATCTAGGTCACTTCCCTACTCAATGTTCTTTGAACCACCAGGTGGCAAGGAGGCACAGAGAACAAACTGACCAGGAACAAAGTTCAAATTCTGTTTTTCACTGTGTTTGCCCGACAAAAGATGATGTGAAAATTAATGTGAAAAGTAGTTATATAGTGTTGCATTTGTTTTAAAATTTATTAATTTTTTTCCAAATAAGAGGTTTATGAAGACTTTTGCTAAATTTAAGTTTTCATTTTCCCCTAAAATGACCAAAAATAAACAATTCCCTTCACCTCAAAAATAGAGATAATTATATTACCAACCAATGGGAAAATTATCGTGGGGTGGGTAATTTTACTGTACTGATAAACCAAAACTGAAGAAAATCATAACATTTTAATTAGAAAAAATAAATTAACCATCTGAGTCACCTGGGAAGCCCCAAAGTTGCTATTATCATCATTAAAATCTATTTCCCTACTCTATTATAAGGTCCCGTTGAGATGAGCATCCTTTAGGTTTTCAATAAATAATTGTTAACTGGAACTCCTTTTACATATCTAACATTATTTTTAGCTAAAAGTCAAGAAATTGTATGTCAAATAGAAGACACTTTGAAAATAAAAAGTTATAATTCTGTAGATACTTCTCAAGGTCTTTTCTTGATGTATTGAGAAAATATCACTTCTACCTAGTTCATTTAAGTTGTAAAAGAGACACAGATGTATAGAACAGTCTTTTGGACTCTGTGGGAGAGGGCAAGGGTGGGATGACTTGAGAGAATGGCATTGAAACATGTATATTATCATATGTGAAATGGATCACGAGTCCAGGTTCGAAGCATGATACAGGGTGCTTGGGGCTGGTGCACTGGGATGACCCAGAGGGATGGAATGGGGAGGGAAGTGGGAGGGGGATTCAGGATGGGGAACATGTGTACATCCGTGGCGGATTCATGTCAATGTATGGCAAAACCAATACTATATCGTAAAGTAATCGGCCTCCAAAAAAAAAAAAAAAAAAAGTTATAAAATCTGCTTTGTCTACTGGAAACTCAAATTGTTTTAAATATTTAAAACTTACCATGTTTTCATTTATGTAATCAAGAAGAAATAATAAGAGTAAGGGTCTAAATTTACTTTACTTGCAAACAAAAGTGGATCCCTAAACTGAGATTTACTCTGCTATTGACTGCCAACAACTAATCGCCATAGTATGGCTCCCCAGGTGGTGCAGGGGAAGAAATGGCAATCCACTCCAGTATTCTTGCCTAGAAAAACCCCATGAACAGGGGAGTTCAGTTCATGGGGTCGCAAAGTGTCACACAACTTAGCAACTGAGCATGGACTAAATGTCAATAGTGCTCTCTAACCTTTTTTTTTGGCGGGGCGGGGGGGGGGGGGGGGCGGATCTCCAATTTCCTTCCTATTCTGTCCCAGTCATTGATCACCTTCTCATACTACCAACTCCATCTCACTCCTACCCTCTTCACTCACAACAGAGGGTTTTACTCCATGCTTACCTGAGGAATTAAATACCATAATACTCCCTCAAATTCCCACCGCATCTTGACATTTCCAAACAGTTTTCAGGTGCCTGCTAAGGCAACTCTTTCTGAGTTCTTGGCCCTACTCTCCGAATCTCTATTACCAAGGCTTTTCTTCATCAATAACCCTTTATTTCTTCTGTATCTTTAATTGTTTCTATTACAATTTCTTAAATCCCATTTACAAAAGTTCAAGTCCTCATAGTCATTAAATACCTTTCCCTTGATCTTTTTTTTTTTTTAGTATAAATTTATTTTAATTGGAGGCTAATTACTTTACAATATTGCATTGGTTTTGCCATACATACATCAACATGAATCTGCCATGGGTGTACACGTGTTCCTCATCCTGAACCCCCCTCCCACTTCCCTCCCCATACCATCCCTCTGAGTCATGATACAGGATGCTCGGGGCTGGTGCACTGGGATCCCTTGATCTTTTTTTTTTTTTAATTTAATTTTATTTTTAAACTTTACAATATTGTATTGGTTTTGCCAAATATCGAAATGAATCCACTATAGGTATACATGTGTTCCCCATCCTGAACCCTCCTCCTCCTCCCTCCCCATACCATCCCTCTGGGTCGTCCCAGTGCACCAGCCCCAAGCATCCAGTATCCTGCATCGAACCTGGACGGGCGACTCATTTCATACATGATATTATACATGTTTCAATGTCATTCTTCCAAATCTTGCCACCCTCTCCCTCTCCCACAGAGTCCATAAGACTGTTCTATACATCAGTGTCTCTTTTGCTGTCTCGTATACAGGGTTAATGTTACCAACTTTCTAAATTCCATATATATGCATGAGTATACTGTATTGGTGTTTTTCTTTCTGGTTTACTTCACTCTGTATAATAGGCTCCAGTTTAATCCACCTCATTAGAACTGATTCAAATATATTCTTTTTAATGGCTGAGTAACACTCCATTGTGTATATGTACCACAGCTTTCTTATCCATTCATCTGCTGAGGGACATCTAGGTTGCTTCCTTGTCCTGGCTATTATAAACAGTGCTGCGATGAACACTGGGGTACACGTGTCTCTTTCCCTTCTGGTTTCCTCAGTGTGTATGCCCAGCAGTGGGATTGCTGGATCATAAGGCAGTTCTATTTCCAGTTTTTTAAGGAATCTCCATACTGTTCTCCACAGTGGCTGTACTAGTTTGCATTCCCACCAACAGTGTAAGAGGGTTCCCTTTTCTCCACACCCTCTCCAGCATTTATTGCTTGTAGACTTTTGGATCGCAGCCATTCTGACTGGTGTGAAATGGTACCTCATAGTGGTTTTGATTTGCATTTCTCTGATAATGAGTGATGTTGAGCATCTTTTCATGTGTTTGTTAGCCATCTGTATGTCTTCTTTGGAGAAATGTCTATTTAGTTCTTTGGCCCATTTTTTGATTGGGTCATTTATTTTTCCGGAGTTGAGCTGGAGGAGTTGCTTGTATATTTTTGAGATTAGTTGTTTGTCAGTTGCTTCATTTGTGATTATTTTCTCCCATTCTGAAGGCTGCCTTTTCACCTTGCTAATAGTTTCCTTTGTTGTGCAGAAGCTTTTAAGTTTAATTAGGTCCCATTTGTTTATTTTTGCTTTTATTTCCAATATTCTGGGAGGTGGGTCATAGAGGATCCTGCTGTGATGTATGTTGGAGAGTGTTTTGCCTATGTTCTCCTCTAGGAGTTTTATAGTTTCTGGTCTTACGTTGAGATCTTTAATCCATTTTGAGTTTATTTTTGTGTATGGTGTTCTAGTTTCATTCTTTTACAAGTGGTTGACCAGTTTTCCTAGCACCACTTATTAAAGAGATTGTCTTTAATCCATTGTATATTCTTGCCTCCTTTGTCAAAGATAAGGTGTCCATATGTGCATGGATTTATCTCTGGGCTTTCTATTTTGTTCCATTGACCTATATTTCTGTCTTTGTGCTAGTACCATACTGTCTTGATGACTGTGGCTTTGTAGTAGAGCCTGAAGTCAGGTAGGTTGATTCCTCCAGTTCCATTCTTCTTTCTCAAGATAGCTTTGGCTATTCGAGGTTTTTTGTATTTCCATACAAATTGTGAAATTATTTGTTCTAGCTCTGTGAAGAATACCATTGGTAGCTTGATAGGGATTGCACTGAATCTATAAATTGCTTTGGGTAGTATACTCATTTTCACTATATTGATTCTTCCAGTCCATGAACATGGTATATTTCTCCATATATTAGTGTCTTCTTTGATTTCTTTCACCAGTGTTTTATAGTTTTCTATATATAGGTCTTTAATTTCTTTAGGTAGATATATTCCTAAGTATTTTATTCTTTCCATTGCAATGGAATTGCAATGAATGGAATTGTTTCCTTAATTTCTCTTTCTGTTTTCTCATTATTAGTGTATAGGAATGCAAGGGATTTCTGTGTGTTGATTTTATATCCTGCAACTTTACTATAATCATTGATTAGTTCTAGTAATTTTCTGGTGGAGTCTTTAGGGTTTTCTATGTAGAGGATCATGTCATCTGCAAATAGTGAGAGTTTTACTTCTTCTTTTCCAATTGGATTCCTTTTATTTCTTTTTCTGCTCTGATTGCTGTGGTCAAAACTTCCAAAACTATGTTGAATAGTAGTGGTGAGAGTGGGCACCCTTGTCTTGTTCCTGACTTTAGAGGAAATGCTTTCAATTTTTCAGCATTGAGGATAATGTTTGCTGTGGGTTTGTCATATATAGCTTTTATTATGTTGAGGTATGTTCCTTCTATTCCTGCTTTCTGGAGAGTTTTTATCATAAACGGATGTTGAATTTTGTCAAAGGCTTTCTCTGCATCTACTGAGATAATCATATGGCTTTTATTTTTCAATTTGTTCATGTGGTGTATTACATTGATTGATTTGTGGATATTGAAGAATCCTTGCATCCCTGGGATAAAGTCCACTTGGTCATGGTGTATGATCTTTTTAATGTGTTGTTGGATTCTGATTGCTAGAATTTTGTTAAGGATTTTTACATCTATGTTCACCAGTGATATTGGCCTGTAGTTTTCTTTTTTTGTGGGATCTTTGTCAGGTTTTGGTATGAGCGTGATGGTGGCCTCATAGAATGAGTTTGGAAGTTTACCTTCCTCTGCAATTTTCTGGAAGAGTTTGAGTAGGCTAGGTGTTAGCTCTTCTCTAAATTTTTGGTAGAATTCAGCTGTGAAGCCATCTGGACCTGGGCTTTTTCTTGCTGGAAGTTTTTTGGTTACAGTTTCAATTTCCGTGCTTGTGATGGGTCTGTTAAGATTTTCTATTTCTTCCTGGTCGAGTTTTGGAAAGTTGTACTTTTCTAAGAATTTGTCCATTTCTTCCACATTGTCCATTTTATTGGCATATAATTGTTGATAGTAGTCTCTTATGATCCTTTGTATTTCTGTGTTGTCTGTTGTGATCTCTCCATTTTCATTTTTATTTTATTGATTTGATTTTTCTCCCTTTGTTTCTTGATGAGTCTGGCTAATGGTTTGTCAATTTTATTTATCCTTTCAAAAAACCAGCTTTTGGCTTTGTTGATTTTTGCTATGGTCTCTTTTGTTTCTTTTGCATTTATTTCTGCCCTAATTTTTAAGATTTCTTTCCTTCTAACCCTGGGGTTCTTCATTTCTTCCTTTTCTAGTTGCTTTAGGTGTAGAGTTAGGTTATTTATTTGACCCTTGATCTTCTTTCCCTTTCCAGCTTAGGCCTCATTTCTCCTCATTCATTTTTCTACAGTATTTTTTGAAAGATAAACTTAAATTCTACTTGGATTTTTAACCTCTCCCTTCATTTCTGAATCTTGCTGTACATGTGTTTTCTTTCTTTTTTTTTTAAATTTATTTATTTTAATTGGAGGCTAATTACTTTACAATATTGTATTGGTTTTGTGTTTTCTACCCTCATCATGCCACTGAGATTATTCATTTTGTCACCCCCTGCTTGCCATCCTAATTTCCAACTGCTGTTTATAATGGCCTTTCTTAGTCACACATCCTATTTCGTTTCTCCATAATATCTAATACTTTTGGCCATGTCTTCTCCTGAAATTTTATTTCTGTACCATCTAGAAATATTTTCTTCAAACATTTCTTTTATTTTTAAAATTTTTATTTCTGTCTATTCTTTTCCAATCTCTTCAACTTTCTACATACTAAATACTTATATTGTTCTTTCTATATAGAATATGTATTTTTCCCAAGTCTTCTATGTGAAATCCTTTACTCAAGCTTTGAAGTCAACTCAAATTTAAAATTTATAACACTATCCCACCCCCCCCCCATGACAGTAGTTTAATCACATTCTGATTTATGCTCCCATTTTATTCCTACTGCACTAAAAGTAAAAAATGAAAAGAGTCATAGCAACTAAGAAATTTATAACAGAGGACAAATATAATTTTTTGAAGTTCATTCTGTTACCATGTAACTATGTCATATAACTAGTCATTAGTACAGTAGATTTAAAAGCATTTCTGAACAAAAGAAATGTCGAATTTAAGGAGATTCTAAAATTATAATGGAAAGAACAGAGTGAACATTAAATTAAATTGAAATCTAGGGGAAAATGTTATTTAAAAACTAAGATAAAACTAAGCATTGGTCCCAGCATTGGATCCTAGAAAGATAACCTAAAATTAGAACATGAAGACATGTGATATAATTAAATCATACATCAAAATTAGCAGGAGGACGTTAAAAAGGTACTTAAAGGGAAGTGCACAGCCTTTAATACTTACATTAGAAAATTGAACAGTAACCTAACTGAAAACTTAGTAAAATGATTACCAAACATATCTAAAGAAATTAGAGGAAAATAGATAATAAGGATATGAGCAAATCCACTGAAATAGAAAAAAATATTCAAAAGAAAACATAAGTACATCCAAACATTTACTCTTGGAAAGTGCTAATAAATCTCTAGCAAAACTAATCCAGAAAATAGAAAGAATGTACAAATATTAATTATTAGAAATAATAAATTGTGCCAAATTTTGAAAAGAATACAAAATAAGACCACATTTATGCCAATATATTTGAAATCTCAGATTAAATGGACATTAAAAAAAACCTGTTTCCAAAACTATCTCATGAAGAAATGGAAAACAAAGTCCTAAGCAATTAAAGACAATGTATCAGACTGAAATTTAAAATCCACAAAGAAAATGCTAAGTACAAATGTTTTCAATTTGTACTAAATAGGTGATTTCTACCGAAGTGTTAAGAATGGATCATTCAAATCTTACACATAGTCTTCCAGAAAAGAGAAGGGGAGAAAAAGCTAATCAATTTGTTCAATATATTGACATGAAAATCATAACAGTACTGTACATAAAAGAAAATGACAAATTAATCTCACTTGTGAATACAACATGTACAATTTATAGAAAAATAATATTAAAAAAATCACATCATTGATAAGTTGAATTTATGTCAGGATTCTTGATTTGCTTTATGTGAGAAATGTTGAAAGAATAAATATTTATTTCAATAGTTATAGTAACAGTTTTTATTAAATTTCAACAATCACTGGGATGACCCAGAGGGATGGTATGGGGAGGGAGGTACCATCCCTCTGGGTCAGGATGGGGGGTTCAGGATGGGGAACACGTGTACACCTGTGGTGGATCCATGTTGATGTATGGCAAAATCAATACAATATTGTAAAGGAATTAGCCTCCAATTAAAATAAATAAATAAAAAAAAACATTTAAATGGAGTTCTCAGAAAACTTAGAAAACATTGAAATGTCTTTACCTGATAAATGTAATCATTGCTGTTGTTCAATTGCTAAAGATATGTCTGATTTTTTGCAACCCCATGGACTGTAGCATGCCAGATAGCCCTGTCCCTCACTATCTCCAGGAGTTTGCTCAAACTCATGTCCATTGAGTTGATGATGCCACCCAATCATCTCCTACACTGTCACTCCCTTCTTTCCTGTCATTAGGGTTGACAATGAGTCGACTTTTTTTTTTAATTTACATTTATTTATTTTAATTAGAGGCTAATTACTTTACAATATTGTATTGATAGAACAGTCTTTTGAGTCGACTCTTTGCATCAAGTGGCCAAAGGACCAGTAGCTTCAGCTTCAGCATCTGCCCTTTCAAAGAGTATTCAGGGTTGATTTCTACTAAGATGAACTGGTTGGATATCCTTGCTGCCCAAGGGACTGTCAAGAGTCTTCTCCAGCACCACAGCTCAAAAGCATCAGTTTTTTGGCACTCTGGCTTCTTTATGACCCAACTTCTCACATCAGTACATGATTACTGGAAAACCATAACTTTGACTATACAGACTTTTGTCAGAAAAGTGATGTCTTTGCTTTTTAATAGGCTGTCTAGGTTTCTCATAGCTTTCCCCCCACAAGGAACAAGCGTCTTTTATTATTATTATTTTTTTTGTTAGTCACATTGCTTCATTTGCTTTATTTTTTAAAAATTTTAACCATTTATCATTTATTATTATTATTATTATTTTACTTTACAATATTGTATTTGTTTTGCCATACATCAATATGAATCCACCATGGGTGTACACGTGTTCCCCATCCTGAACACCACCCCCTGCCGGATCGCCCACTTCCCTCCCTGTACCATCCCTCTGGGTCATCCCAGTGCACCAGCCCCAAGCATCCTGTATCCTGCATCGAACCTGGACTGGTGATTCGTTTCAAATATGGAATTATACATGTCTCAAAAAGATCATTGAGGAATGGAAAGACTGAGCAGGCAGAGATGCTGAAATAATTGAATATCTATATTGGAAAATAAGATATAACAAATAAAGCCTAGGCAAAAGACACAAACAGTGATTAATTTTAAAAAAGAAGAAATATGAATGTCCAACTTTGGTGGGATGTGAAGAAATTGAAATTCAGACCATAATGATGTAATATTTTAGGCTCATTGAATATGCAGAAATTAAGTCTGTCAATGATAGATATTGGCCAGAATGTTGAATAACATAATCTTTAAACATTGCTACTGGAAATATAAATTGGTTCAGTCATTTTGGAGATAAAATTTCACATGAGAATAGATATATCTACCGTAAGACCCAGTAATTCCTTATCAAAGGTAAATAAGGCTTGCAAAGAATGTTCAGAGCAATATTTACTTTTCTGAAATTATTGAAAACAATACAGATATTCATATGCCAAGAAAAAGGTAGATAAATGAGTTGTTTACATTTATTAAATGAAATATAACTGGGATAATAAGTGAGGACAAATATGTACAACAATGTATGTCTCAGACACATCCTGAGTTAGAAAAGCAAGTCCTAGAAGACTACTTGCATTAAAAAAACCATTTGATTAAATTTGAAAAACTTTAAATATATTGCTCAAAGATATATGCATGTATTTTGAGACTAATTTTTTTCATCTTTTTATGTATGACAAATATAAAATTCAATAGATTCTCTGATTGGAAGGTAAGAGGAATACAAAAAAAATGTTAACTGAATTGGTATTAATCTAGTTCATTTGAAGTACATATATATTATATACAATGCTTTTTAACTACCAAATGTAAAATTAGAATGAAGTGAAAGAAATTATATTGCCTCCAATGAACTCTCAACTTATTAAGTATAACTAGGAGCATTAATATTTTAAAATGGTAGCTTGAGCTACCACCTACATTCTACCTTTTGATAATATAGCCCATAAACTGAGTTTTCCCTCATATGTTTATGTAAGATAATTATTGAATATAAAAACCTATTTCAAATAATTTGTAAATAAAATTTATTAAAAAATTAATTTAATAAACTTTAAATTAAGTTTGAAATGATAGACATTTGGCAAAAAAATAGTAGATTTGGTAACATTTTTAAAAACTAAAGTATTTGTCAAATTGTATCTTCATTTCATTATAGTTTTTGGATTCAACTAGACCATTACTACTTAATTTGAATTTTGATGACAAGAAGTTCCAATGTAAAATATGGCCATTGAGAGCAATTATCTGGATTTCCACAATTGATGAAAAACAGCAGAATAGTCTTCCTCTGAACTGTCAATTTCTTAATTTATGTTTTATAATTCCATCAGTTTTTTATAAATAGCATGAAATTCTTTGCAGTGAACCTTTTATTCTTGTGTAAGACCACAGCCAGCAGTGTGTTGAGGCTCTGTAATGAAGAGTTAAAATGAGTGGCAAGAGGAATGGTGTGTGATTTTGATTAACTCAATTTGAGTCTTTTAAGTAAAGTATGGTAGAACAGGATCTTCTTTTGTTTGGTTGTTTTAGCTTAAAATTCTACAATGAAATAAAAAATATCCAGATGTTTTAATATTCTGAGTTAAGGGTAATCTAGACTAGATTGAAAGAAGAAATATATATAAAATATATATACAAAAATATGTGCTTTCTGAGAAGCACTTATGGCCAAAAATGTCATTCACTAGATTTGGCATTATTGATACTTTGACCTGGATAGCTCTTTTTTGCTTGGAGACAATATGTGCTTTATAGGATGCTGAACAACATACCTGGCATGTACCTATTAGATGCCAAAGCACCTTACCCCACAACTGTTGCTCTCAAAAAGTTCTCGAGAAATTGTCAAATGTCTTCTGAAGGCCACAATCATGGCTGGTTGAGAATCACTTCCCTACACTAAATAATATTCAGTTTCCAATAATAAATCTTACAAGTAGGAATGGAAGTTCAGTTCAGTTCACTTCAGTCACTCAGTCATGTCCTACTCTTCGTGGCCCCATGGACCACAGCACGCCAGGCCTCCCTGCCCATCACCAACTCCTTGAGTCTACTCAAACTTGTCTCCATTGAGTCAGTGATGCCATCCAATCATCTCATCCTCTGTTGTCTCCTTCTCCTTCTGCCTTCAGTCTTTCCCAGCATCAGGATCTTTTCAAATGAGTCAGCTGTTCATATCAGGTGGCCAAAGTATTAGAGTTTCAGCTTCAACATCAGTCCTTTCAATGAACACCCGGGACTGATCTCCTTTAGGATGGACTGGTTGGATCTCCTTGCAGTTCAAGGGACTCTCAAGAGTCTTCTCTAACACCAACGTTCAAAGGCATCAGTTCTTTAGTGCTCAGCTTTCTTTATAGTCCAACTCTCACATCCATACATGACCATGGGAAAAGCCATAACCTTGACTGGATGGACCTTTGTTGTCAAAGTAATGTCTCTGCTTTTTAATATGCTGTCTAGTTTGGTCATAACTTTCCTTCCAAAGAGTAAGCGCCTTTTAATTTCATGGCTGCAGTCACCATCTGCAGTGATTTTGGAGCCCAAAGAAATAAAGTCAGCCACTGTTTCCACTGTTTCCCCATCTATTTGCCATGAAGTGATGGGACCAGATGCCATGATCTTAGTTTCTGAATGGAAAGGATCAAACTAATCAAAGTAAACTAACTGTGTCCAAAAACAAAAATTAGGGAATTAACAGGAATGCAAAAATATTCAGCTCCCAACAGAGTAAAATTTTAAATGTCTGGTATCAGTTTAAAAGGGATCAAGCACACAAAGCCCGTCCTTGGTGGCTCAGATGGCAAAGAGTCTGCCTGCAATGCAGGAGACTCAGGTTCAATCCCCTGGAGAAGGAAATGGCAATCCACTCCAGTATTCTTGCCCTGAAAATCCCATGGACATGGACGGAGGAGCCTGGCAGGTTGCAGTCCATGGAGTTGCAAAGAGTTGGACATGACTGAATGACTTCACTTTCACTTTCAAGCACACAAAGAAGTAAAAAACCACTACCAATGAAAAGAACAACCAATCAGAGATTATGCAATTAACAGAAAACAATGAAACATTTGTTATAATTGTGTTTCATATGTTAAAGACAAACTACAAGAAAGATTGAACCTGTTAATAAGAGATATGGAATACATATACATACACACAAATACATGAATATATATTATATATATATATATATATATATATTATGATGATAACTAGTATCTGAGGGGACAAATACACTAGGACTGATAAATAGCAGATTAGATATTGCAAAAGGAAAGATTAGGGAGCTTGAAGTCACAGCAAAAGAAATTATGCAAAATGAAAGAGTAAAAAATAAACTCTCAAAAAACAAGGAGCAAAGCATCAATGATCTGTGGAACAACTTTATTTGGCCTAAAGTTCATTTGATCTTGAGTCCCTACAGATGGAGAAAGAATATTTGAAGAAACACAAACAAGCATTTTTCAAACTTTTTAAAAACCATTTTATTGAGATATGATTGCCAAATACAAAAATATGTATACATTTAATGTACACTTTGATGAACTTTGAGATATATATATTCAATTTTGATATATATATATATTCATGAAAACATTAATACCAGTCTATATTGTAAACTAATCTCTCACCTCCAAAAGTTTCCTCCCACCCTCTGTTTGTTATTACATTTTTTAAGAACAGTTTGTATAAGATATACCTTATTAGAAAGAATTTTAGTACAAACTGCAGTGTTTTTAACTATAGGCACTATGCTAGACAGTTACTCTCTAGGATTTATTAATCCTGTATAAATGAAATACTTTACCCTTTGACTAATAAATCCCTGTTTCCCTTTCCCCTGAGACCTTAGCAGCCACCATTCTACTCTCTGCTTCTATGTGGTTAACTATTTTACATTCCTCAAATAACTCATATCATGTAGCATTTGTCCTATGGAATAAAATAAAATATTTTAAAATCATATAGCTGATAAAAATTTAATATCCAAAATGTACGTTCTTCAAAGTTGAAGAAAAATATGAACTGCAGATTCAAGAAGCACAGTGAAGTCCAAGCACAGGAAGTGTAAAGAAACTTTATCAAGGCACTTGATGTTCGAACTGCTTAAAACCAGTACTCAATATGAATATTTTCTCAGTAGCCAGTGAAAATAGACATATTACAACAGGTGGAAAAAAGATAAAGATTATAACATATTTCTCATCAGAAACTATGCAAATAATAAGGCCTAATTGACATTTACAGAGCATTCTATGTAAGAAAAACATAATAAACTTAATTTTCATGTGTACATGGGATATTTACTAAGATAGTATTTGCTAACCATATTCTGCACATAAAATGGATATTAAAAAATATAAAGCTTCAAGTCATACAAATTATGTTCTCCAAGTACTGTGGAATTAAAATATAAATCAATTACATATTTCAAACTGAATGAAGATAAAGAGATAGCATATTGAATTCAGTGTATGAAGCTAAAGTATTACTTAGTGTGTATATTGAATTGGTTCATGGTGCTCTACAGGTCTACTATTTCCTTCTACTTTTCTGTCTATTCATTCTACTAATTTATGAGAGTTTGATATTAAAGCTCCATATTTGGCAAAACTAATACAATATTGTAAAGTTTAAAAATAAAATAAAATAAAAAAAAAATAAAGACACTCATTCATGCAGGAAAAAAAAAAAAAAAAAAGCTCCAACTAAAAATCTGCCTTTATCTACTTAAAAAAATAATTGAAATATATAGTGGAACTATATGTAATTTTGTTTTGTAGTTTCCAAGTCTCCTATAAATGTGTTATAATACTTTCATAATTTAAAAAAATAACAAAGAAGAAGAAAAAAATAAAGTAGCACTTAGGGTAAATACTTATATTTAGAAGAAAAGAAAATAAATGACCTCATCCTCTATCTTGAAAGCTTAGGGGGAAAAGTACAAATTAAATGCAAAGTAATCAAATGAAACAGAAAAAAATCAGAGCAGAAATCAAGAGATTGAAAACAGAGAAACAATAGAGAATAAAAATGAAACCAAAAGCTGAGTCTTTGATATCAGTATGATTCAGTTCAGTTCAGTTCAGTCGCTCAGTCGTGTCTGACTCTTTGCGACCCCATGAATCGCAGCACGCCAGGCCTCCCTGTCCATCACCCATACCCGGAGTTTACTCAAACATGTCCATCGAGTCGGTGATGCCATCCAGCCATCTCATCCTCTGTTGTCCCCTTCTCCTCCTGCCCCCAATCCCTCCCAGCATCAGGGTCTTTTCCAATGATTCAACTCTTTGCATGAGGTGGCCAAAGTATTGGAGTTTCATTGATTAGTTACCCTCTAATGAAAATGAACAGAAAAAAAAAGAAGAAACAAATTGATAATATCAGAGATGTAAAATGTCCATGACTATGGACTCTCAAATATAAAAAGAATAATAAGGGGATATTGTGAACAATATTATGCAAACCAATTCAACAACTTAGATGAAATGGACAAATACCTTGAAAGACACAATTATTGAAGTTGACTAATGTAATAGCTTATGTAGGCTTCTAACAATAAGCAGCATATTTAGGCCTATGTCTAAAAAGGAATTACATTTGTAGTTAAAAAGACTAATCACAAATAAATGGCTACACTGGTAAACTGTAATGAATATTAAAGAAAAAAAATCAATTCAATTTCACATGAATATTTCCAGGAAAAAATATCAATTCCACATGAATTCTTCCAGAAAGAAGAATGAATATTTTCTACTCATTCTATGAGATGTATATCATCTTAAAGCCTAGTCATTAAAAAATGGCAGCAATCCTCATGAGGATAAAGCATTAACAAAATTTTAGTAACTCAAATAAAAAGTAAATCAAGCTTATAATATGTCCTAACCAACTGTGGTTTATGATTTGAATGTTAAGTTGGTTTGCAAACTAGTACAGCCACTGTGGAGAACAGTGTGGAGATTCCTTAAAAAACTGGAAATAGAACTGCCTTATGACCCAGCAATCCCACTGCTGGGCATACACACCAAGGAAACCAGAATTGAAAGAGACACGTGTACCTGAATGTTCATCGCAGCACTGTTTATAATAGCCAGGACAGGGAAGCAACCTAGATGCCCATCAGCAGATGAATGGATAAGAAAGCTGTGGTACATATACACAATGGAGTATTACTCAGCCATTAAAAAGAATACATTTGAATCAGTTCTAATGAGGTGGATGAAACTGGAGCCTATTATACAGAGTGAAGTAAGCCAGAAAGAAAAACACCAGTTTTTAGGGAATCTCCACACTGTTCTCCATAGTGGCTGTACTAGTTTGCATTCCCACCAACAGTGTAAGAGGGTTTCCTTTTCTCCACACCCTCTCCAGCATTTATTGCTTGTAGACTTTTGGATATATGGCAAAACCAATACAATATTGTAAAGTTTAAAAATAAAATAAAATTAAAAACAAACCACCAATACAGTATACTAATGCATATATATGGAATTTAGAAAGATGGTAACAATAACCGTGTATACGAGACAGCAAAAGAGACACTGTTGTATAGAACAGTCTTTTGGACTCTGTGGGAGAGGGAGAGGGTGGGATGATTTGGGAGAATGGCATTGAAACATGTATAATATCAGATATGAAACGAGTTGCCAGTCCAGGTTCAATACACAATACTGGATGCTGGGGGCTGGTGAACTGGGACAACCCGGAGGGATGGTATGGGGAGGGAGGAGGGAGGAGGGTTCAGGATGGGGAACACATGTATACCTGTGGCGGATTCATTTTGATATATGGCAAAACCAATACAATATTTTAAAGTTAAAAAATAAAATAAAAAAATCAATCAGTGTGATTTGTGATATTAACACAATCAAAAAGGAAAAATACAATAACAATTTTCTTAATAGAAAAGAATTTGATAAAATCCAACTTTCATTTCTGAAGACATAGAAGAAAATCTTTGTTATCTTGGTTAGGCAAAAATATATATTAAAAAATGCGACCACAAAATTTTAATCATCCTCCAATTAAAATAAGTGAATTAATTTAAAAAATACAAAGAGCTTAGAAATAAACAATGAGCAATAAACAAATTGGAGTTCATCAAAATTTTAAAATTCTTCAAAAGACATTTTTAAGAGACTGAAAAGCAAACAACAGACATGAAGAAAATATTTACAAGAAATTCTGTGGCTGTCCAGTTGTTTGGACTCTGCTTTCACTGCTGTGGGCCCAGGTTCAGTCTCTGGTTGGGGAACTAAGATCCCATAACCATAAGCCATGCAGCACAACCAAAAACAAACAAAAGAAGATACTATTTGCTAATCACATATGTGATGAAAGATTGTTAAACCAACTCTTAAATCTCAATATTAAGAAAACAAACAACTCAATTTTTAAAATCAGGTGAAAGATTTAAATAGACATGACAACAGGGAAGATATTTGAATGGAAAATAAGAACACAAAAAGATGCTGAACATTTCTATCCGTTGCGTGCCTGTGTGCTAAGTTGCTTCAGTTGTGTCCGACTCTGCGTGACCCTATGGACTGTAGCCCACCAGGCTCCTCTGTCCATTAGGTTTTCCAGGCAAGAATACTGGAGTGGGTTGCCATGTCCTTCTCCAGGGGATCTTCCCTACCCAGAGAGTGAGCCCTCATCTCCTGTGTCTCCTGCATCACAGGTGGATTCCTTACCCACTGAGTTATTGGGAAAGCCAACAAATGTGATGTATCTAACTTACGTGTGGGAAAACAAAAAATTTTGAATCAAATGGAGATTGAAGTTTTAAATGTATAAAATTAAAATCCAAACTAAAGTGAGATTATTGTAGACGATATGTGAAGCATCATGGAATCAGACTGGCTTGCTCTTAAGGTAGCATTCTTATCCAGATGGAAAGAGGGCATGAAAAGGCACTATTGGCAGTAATTACTGGGGAAAAGAAAACCTTCTTACACTTACTCTTGTGAGTTGTGACTGCTTAGTAAATTACCTAAAATTCTATTAAAATACAAATATGTTACCTGAAAAAATATTACATGAAGTAGTTGCCATTAACAGTTGTACCATGTTGCCTATCAATGCTTAATGTGATTTTGAATGAGAGTAGTGAGGGTGAGAGAGGTGACACAGTGGCGAGCCTGTTTCTAATCTCTGGTCAGTCCATGAGATCTTTGCTTTCAACAATTAAAGCAAGAAGATTTGTTTTGTGGAGGTGTTCAAATGGATTTGAGTAAGTGTGAACCTGATAAGGCTAAAATTAAAAAAAAAAAAGGTACACTTTGAGTCATTGTTGACAAAGCAGAGAATCCATTGTTTTCATAAGATACACTCAGGACTCTATGACCTCAAATTCTAAATGGCAAATACAACTAGCCTGAAAGAACCAGTGAAAGAACCAGTATCTAGGTAAATAGGTCAGAAGATAAATGTGAATTAAAGATGGACAATCACAGAAAAGAAGCAACTGATGACATAGATTGGATAAGAAATCTTGTGTAAGAATGGAAAGGCAAGAGGGCGAGAAAAAAAGACTTAATGGACTTCCCAGCTGGCACAGTGGTCAAGAATCTGCTTGCCAACACAAGAGGTACAAGAAACATGTGTTCAATCCCTGGGTCAGAAAGATCCCGTGAAGCAGGAAATGGCAACCCGTTCCAGTATCCTTGTCTGGAAAATTCCATGGACTTTCCCATGGAGTTTTCTGGAAAATTTCAGACTAAAGTCTATGGGGTCACAAAGAATTGGGCACAACTGAGCACATGAGCACACAAGGAAGAACTAGAAAGGCCATAAAGGCAATGATATTATTAGAAAATTGTGTTCAGGGTCAGAACTGAATATTTTAATGCAGTATATTTATTTTCATATAAATGTGAAGTGCCTGTCCCTTATAATTTCTGTTTGTTATATATAACCAGAAAAGCAACACCAAGACATCATTTAAACATTCAGTTCAGCTCAGTTCAGTTCAGTCACACAGTAGTGTCCGACTTTTTGCAACCCCATGAATTGCAGCATGCCAGGCCTCCCTGTCCATCACCAACTCCCGGAGTTCCTCAAACTCATGTGCATCGAGTCGGTGATGCCATCCAGTTATCTCATCCTCTGTCCTCCCCTTCTCCTCCTGTCTCCAATCCCTCCCAGCATCAGGCTCTTTTCCAATGAGTCAACTCTTCGCATGAGGTGGCCAAAGTACTGGAGTTTCAGCATTAGCATCATTCCTTCCTAAGAAATCCCAGGGCTGATCTCCTTCAGAATGGACTGGTTGGATCTCCTTGCAGTCCAAGGGACTCTCAAGAATCTTCTCCAACACCACAGTTAAAAAGCATCAATTCTTCGGTGCTCAGCTTTCTTCACAGTCCAACTCTCACATCCATACATGACCACTGGAAAAACCATAGCCTTGACTAGATGGATCTTTGTTGGCAAAGTAATGTCTCTGCTTTTGAATATGCTATCTAGGTTGGTCATAACTTTCCTTCCAAGGAGTAAGCATCTTTTAAGTTCATGGCTGCAATCACCATCTGCAGTGATTTTGGAGCCTCAAAAAATAAAGTCTGACACTGTTTCCCCTGTTTCCCCATCTATTTCCCATGAAGAGATGGGACCAGATGCCATGATCTGAGTTTTCTGAATGTTGAGCTTTAAGCCAACTTTTTCACTCTCTACTTTCACTTTCATCAAGAGGCTTTTTAGTTCCTCTTCACTTTCTGCCATAAGGGTGGTGTTATCTGCATATCTGAGGTTATTGATATTTCTCCCGGCAATCTTGATTCCAGCTTGTGCTTCTTCCAGCACCTCATTTCTCATGATGTACTCTGCGTATAAGTTAAATAAGCAGGGTGACGATATACAGCCTTGACGTACTCCTTTTCCTATTTGGAACCAGTCTGTTGTTCCATGTCCAGTTCTAACTGTTGCTTCCTGACCTGCATATAGGTTTCTCAAAAGGCAGGTCAAGTGGTCTGGTATTCCCATCTCTTTCAGAATTTTCCACAGTTTATTGTGATCCACACAGTCAAAGGCTTTGGCATAGTCAATAGAGCAGAAATAGATGTTTTTCTGGAACTCTCTAGCTTTTTCGATGATCCAGTGGATGTTGGTAATTTGATCTTTGGTTCCTCTACCGTTTCTAAAACCAGCTTGAACATCTGGAAGTTCACGATTCACGTATTGCTGAAGCCTGGCTTGGAGAATTTTGAGCATTACTTTACTAGCATGTGAGATGAGTGCAATTGTGCAGTAGTTCGAGCATTCTTTGGCATTGCCTTTCTTTGGGATTGGAATGAAAACTGACCTTTTCCAGTCCTGTGGCCACTGCTGAGTTTTCCAAATATGCTGCCATATTGAGTGCAGCACTTTCACAGCATCATTTTCAGGATTTGAAATAGCTCAAATGGAATGCTATCACCTCCACTAGCTTTGTTCATAGTGATGCTTCCTAAGGCCCACTTGACTTCACATTCCCGGGTATCTGGCTCTAGGTGAGTGATCACACCATCGTGACTATCTTGGTTGTGAAGATATTTTTTTGTACAGTTCTTCTGTGTGTTCTTGCCATCTCTTCTTAATATCTTCTGCTTCTTTTAGGTCCATACCATTTCTGTCCTTTATCAAGCCCATCTTTGCATGAAATGTTCCCTTGGTATCTCTAATTTTCTTGAAGAGATCTCTAGTCTTTGCCATTCTGGTGTTTTCCTCTATGTCTTTGCATTGATCGCCGAGGAAGGCTTTCTTATCTCTTCTTGCTATTCTTTGGAACTCTGCATTCAGATGCTTATATCTTTCCTTTTTTCCTTTGCTTTTCGCTTCTCTTCTTTTCACAGCTATTTGTAAGGCCTCCCCAGACAGCCATTTTGCTTTTTCACATTTCTTTTCCATGGGGATGGTCTTAATCCCTGTCTCCTATACAATATCACGAACCTGTGTCCATAGTTCATCAGGCACACTATTAGGTCTAGTCCCTTAAATCTATTTCTCACTTCCACTGTATAATCATAAGGGATTTGATTTAGGTCTTACCTGAATGGTCTAGTGGTTTTCCACACTTTCTTTAATTTGAGTCTGAATTTGGCAATAAGGAGTTCATGATCTGAGCCACAGTCAGCTCCCAATCTTGTTTTTGCTGACTGTATAGAGCTTCTCCATCTCTAGCTACAAAGAATATAATCAATCTGATTTCGGTGTTGACCATCTGGTGATATCAGTCACAGGGATATCAGTTGTGACTAAGTACTCACAACCTCCTTTGACATTTTGCACTGTATGAAATAGTGTCACTTCCCTTTTGTTAGAGAATGTTTGCCAAGCATTTTTCTGTGATGTTTCTGACTTCTCAGCTCATTCATTCAAAAATATGTATGTACTAAAATTTGGTTCTGAGAAGATGAAAGTTAAACTCGCTCGGTTGTGACCAACTCTTGGCAATGCCATGGACTTTATAGCCAGTCCAGAATTCTAGAGGCCAGAATACTGTAGTATTCCCTTCTCTGAGGGATCTTCCCAACCCAGGGATTGAACCAAAGTCTCCTGCATTGTAGGCAGATTCTTTATCAGCTGAGCCACAAGGGAAGCCCAAGAATACTGGAGTGGGTGGCCTATCCCTTCTCCAGCAGATCTTCCCAACCAAGAAATAGAAATGGGGGTCTCCTGAATTGCAGGTGGATTCTTTACCAACTGAGCTGTCCCCCCAAAAAATCATTAAGATTATTAGAAACCATATTGCCCAATTACAAGTATCTGCAAGGCATACCCTTACATCTTTTTGAGCTCTTAACAAAGTTTTACAATCATACTTTTGGGTCATCTTTATTTGGAAATCATTTTTTCCTAATAGAACCCTGGATTTCATCTCTTCCCTGATACCCTTTCTTACTTACTTCTAGCAAAATATAAAAGAGCCTGGGAATAAAACACTTTTATTTTCTAACTCAGCAAGTTTTGACTCCTTTATATTGTCTTTAAACTCCTCATAGTGAGTGAGTAATTACTTCTTTATATAATTTCTATCTGTACCTAATGATTAGCAAATAAAAGGAAGGAGCTGACACTTTTGACATTCTTTCTGGAAATTTCCTTGTTCAGATCTATCATTTTATTAGATGAAACTCTTATTTTCCATATTGCCTCAGGTGACAGTTTTGCTGTACTTTCTGAAAGTGAAGGCCCAGTCATGTCCGACTCTTTGTAATAAGGAGTGTCCAAGATGGTTTCTTCGCTCACATGTTAGGCACCTGAGATGAGGTGGCTGGAGTAGGACAGGTTGATTGAGATTTTTTTCTCTTCTTGTTACGATTTTTCCACATGGGGAAGCTGTGCTTTCTCATACCACAGTGGCAACTGTCTTCCCCTAGACAGAATATTTTAAGAGGCAGGAATTGGAAACTACAAGTTTTTTGAGGCCCGGGCCTAGAAACTGCAACAGAATCATTTCTGTTGTTATTTGTATGTTCTTACTTGTTAAGGTAGAGAGCCCACCTAGTTTCAAGAGATAGGAACACAGATGTCTCAGAGGTTCAAATGTCAAAGAATTTGCAGCTATCTCTAATCTACCAGATTTAAACTATGTTCTCCCTTCTTCACTTGACTGAGTTCCAGAGGCCTGTATCCATCATAATCATCAGTTTCAGTGAATGGCTCAAAAGCACCTGGTCATGTCAAAAATAAAACTTACTCCTTTTCTGGTGTTTCCAGGAGAAGTGAAGGGCTCTGTCACCTGCTAAACACTTGGAGATGATCACTGACACTTTTCACACACATTTTATGCAACACATCACCAAGTTCTTTTGATTTTATCTCATATATCACTATTTGATACTTTCAATCTGCTAAGCATCCATTCTAGAGTTTGAATTTCTTTTCTTTTTTAATTACTTAATACTTAAATTAGAGGCTAATTACTTTATAATATTGTGGTGGTTTTTGCCATACATTGACACAAATCAGCCATGGGTGTGCAAGTAAGAGCATTTTCATCTCTGTTATGCTTTGTTTTTAATTGGTATTTTCTTCTCACATATTCAACAGTCTTTTAAAAATATTTGTGTTTATTTACTTATTTATTTGGCCACATGAGGTCTTAGTTGCAGCATATGGGATCTAGTTCCCTGATCAGGGGTCAAACCTGGGCTCCCTGCTTTGGAAGTGCAGAGTCTCAGCCACTGGACCACCAGGGAAGTCCCTAGAGCTTGAATTTCTTGAGAATGATTTATTATTCAGATAAACACAGTATGAAAAATTAACTTTCCTCCTATCAACATTGCCTATTTCTTGTTTACAAATCCAAAGTCAGCAAGGATCTATACATTCTTCTCTTTCCACTTTAATTAAAACATGCATAGTTTTAATTAATGTCTTACAAACCATATGAAATAAAACAAATGTAGGAAGAAAACAAGCTGGCATTTTTCTACAAAAAGAATAAATCACAACTTTTAATCCTTTGAACAATGAAAATATACTTGGTAATAGAGTTTGCATAAAGCTTTAAGGTATATGACTTTGCCAGTTTCAGAAAGCTGTGTTTTCTGTCTCTGAACTGTAACATTGAATTTATGAGGTTTTAAAGCATACCTTAATTTAATTCTTTATTTAGTCAATTTTTTCATTACTTTATTATTCACCTCAATTGTTTTCACTTTGGTCTGAAGAATGTATTGAACTAAACTTACTTCTGGTAATGGAGGGGAGATGAACCGTCTTATACTTCATCTTTAACATTCCTTCTCCCAAATGTACTTATTATGAAGCTAAGGTCTAATTTTTATCTTTAATCCAGGCTTTCCTCTATCATGGATATGCACTGCTTTCTAACTTTTAGGAAGCAGGATTATCTCAACTGATATTAGGTTTGACAGATTCTTATTATACCAGTTCACAAAATGAAACTAAGTCTGAAAGAAATTAAGTACTAAGTATGCACATGAAAGTTTTTCTGTATACATATACATACAAACACATATAATTGGCTTATAATATAGTAAAGTCTTATTTATTAGTGTTACTATAGACTCATCAAAGAAATAATAATTATTACCATAAGGTGCTTATTTAGTGTTTAAAACTCACATAATATTGCCGAGTCTTTATTAATGCTGCTATTTTTACAAATGGAAAAACTTAGTCTCAGCCTTTAAACAACTTTCACAAGGTCACATTGTAAATGGTGATCTAGGAAGATCTGTATGGTGGAATTCTTTTTATTATACAATATAGAGTCCCATAAAATCATAGCACTGTTTGTATCTCTGATATACATCTCTCACAATATGCCATGTACTTATGTTATTTGTACACATGCTTCTCTTTCTACTTGTTTTGAAGTTTGAAGTCCAGGATTTTCTACTTAATAGATTTTTCACCCTGGGAAAGCTATTTAAATGCCCTGTTTCTCATTTCCCATGTACATAAAGTGAAAGGGCTGAGCTAGAAAGTCTCTTTGGGTTCCAGTGTTCTGTAATTTCTGTCACTGTGAGCTCCTCCATATCTTGTACTACTTACTAAGTATAGTGAACTACAGTGTAACTAATATCTACTCTATAAATGTCTATTGCATGAAGTAGGTTAGTCTTATACTGTTTTAATAATTAGAAAAGTTAGAACTTCAATAAATAAATTAATTAATTTTTCATAGTATGTTCACTTGACCAAATTCAGTCTATTAGGCACATTATTGTAAAAAGACAAATAAATCATAATCTCTACCCTCAACAAACTTCCACATTGAGGTTATTTTTGATTATTTTTATACAAAATAACTCATGAAATTCATAAAAAATGATGAAAGATATCTTTTAGTGTCATTATTTTAATTGAAAATATGAGAAAACTAAGGCATGGAAAATTAATTGATTAGTCTATAGCGTCTACTTCTGCTACATTGACTATACTAAAGCCTTTGGCTGTGTGGATCACAACAAACTGTGGAAAATTCTTAAAGAGGTGGGAATACCAGATCACCTTACCTGCCTCCTGAGAAACCTGTATCCTGGTCAAGAAGCAATGACTAGAACTGGACATGGAACAGTGGACTGGTTCTACATTGGGAAAAGAGTATGTCAAGGCTGTATATTGTCACCCTGCCTATTTTTTTAAAATTTATTTTTTATTGAGGGAAAATTGCCTTATAGAATTTTATTGTCTTCTGTCAAACCTCAACATGAATCAGCCATAGGTATACATATATCCCTTCCCTTTTGAACCTCCCTCCCATCTCCCACCCCATCACACCCCTCTAAATTGATACAGAGCCCCTGTTTGAGTTTCCTGAGCCATTCAGCAAATTCCCATTGGCTATCTATTTTACATATGGTAATTTAAGTTTCCATGTTACTCTCTCCATACATCTCACCCTCTCCTCCCCTCTCCCATGTCCATAAGTCTATTCTCTATGTCTGTTTCTCTGTAAATAAATTCTTCAGTACCATTTTTCTAGATTCCATATATATCCTTTAGAATATGATATTTATCTTTCTCTTTCTGACTCACTTCACTCTGTATAATAGGCTCAAGGTTCATCCACCTCATCAGAACTGACTCAAATGTGTTCCTTTTTATGGCTGATAATATTCCATTGTGTATATGTACCACGGCTTCTTCTGTCAATGGATGTCTAGGTTGCTTCCATGTTCTAGCTATTGTATGTAGTGCTGCAATGAAAAATGGAATACATGTGTCTTTTTCAATTTTGGTTTCCTCAGGGTATATGCCTAGGAGTGGGATTTCCAGGTCATATGGTGGTTTTATTCCTAGTTTTGTAAAGTGAAGTCTTTCAGTCATGTCCGACTCTTTACGACCCCATAGACTGTAGCCTACCAGGCTTCTCCGTCCATGGGATTTTCCAGGCAAGAATACTGGAATGGGTTGCCATTTATCTCCATACCATCTTCCATAGTGGCTGTATCAATTTATATTCCCATCAACAGTGCAAGAGTGTTCCCTTTTCTCCACACTCTCACCAGCATTTATTTTTTGCAGACTCTTTTGATGAGGGCCATTCTGACCCATGTGAGGTGATAGCTCATTGTAGTTTTGTGGTGATGGAATTCCAGTTGAGCTATTTCAAATCCTGAAAGATGATGCTGTGAAAGTGCTGCACTCAATATGCCAGCAAATTTGGAAAACTCAGCAGTGGCCACAGGACTGGAAAAGGTCAGTTTTCATTCCAATCCCAAAGAAAGGCAATGCCAAAGAATGCTCACACTACTGCACAATTGCACTCATCTCACATGCTAGTAAAGTAATGCTCAAAATTCTCCAAGCCAGGCTTAAGCAATACGTGAACCGTGAACTTCCTGATGTTCAAGCTGCTTTTAGAAAAGGCAGAGGAACCAGAGATCAAATTGCCAACATCCGCTGGATCATCAAAAAAGTAAGAGAGTTCCAGAAAAACATCTATTTCTCCTTTATTGACTATGGAAAAGCCTTTGACTGTGTGGATCACAATAAACTGTGGAAAATTCTTAAAGAGATGGGAATACCAGATCACCTGATCTGCCTCTGGAGAAATTTGTATGCAGGTCAGGAAGCAACAGTTAGAACTGGACATGGAACAACGGACTGGTTCCAAATAGGAAGAGGACTATGTCAAGGCTGTATATTGTCACCCTGCTTATTTAATTTATATGCAGAGTACATCATGAGAAACGCTGGACTGGAAGAAACACAAGCTGGAATCAAGATTGCCAGGAGAAATATCAATAACCTCAGATATGCAGATGACACCACCCTTATGGCAGAAAGTGAAGAGGAACTAAAAAGCCTCTTGATGAAAGTGAAAGTGGAGAGTGAAAAAGTTGGCTTAAAGCTCAACATTCAGAAAACTCAGATCATGGCATCTGGTCCCATCACTTCATGGGAAATAGATAGGGAAACAGTGTCAGACTTTATTTTTTTGGGCTCCAAAATCACTGCAGATGGTGACTGCAGCCATGAAATTAAAAGATGCTTACTCCTTGGAAGGAAAGTTACGACCAACCTAGACAGCATATTGAAAAGCAAAGACATTACTTTGCCAACAAATGTCCGTCTAGTGAAGGCTATGGTTTTTCCTGTGGTCATGTATGGATGTGAGAGTTGGACTGTGAAGAAGTCTGAGCACCGAAGAATTGATGCTTTTGAACTGTGGTGTTGGAGAAGACTCTTGAGAGTCCCTTGGACTACAAGGAGATCCAACCAGTCCATTCTGAAGGAGATCAGCCCTGGGATTTCTTTGGAAGGAATGATGCTAAAAAGCTGAAACTCCAGTACTTTGGCCACCTCATGCGAAGAGTTGACTCATTGGAAAAGACTGATGCTGGGAGGGATTGGGGGCAGGAAGAGAAGGGGACCACAGAGGATGAGATGGTTGGATGGCATCACTGACTCGATGAACCTGAGTCTGGGTGAACTCCGGGTGTTGGTGAGGGACAGGGAGGCCTGGCGTGCTGCGATTCATGGGGTTGCAGAGAGTCGGACACGACTGAGCGACTGAACTGAACTGAATAATGAGTGATGTTGAGCATCTTTTCACGTGTTTGTTAGCCATCTGTATGTCTTTTTGGAGAAATGTTTGTTTAAGTCTTTTCCCCACTTTTTGATTGGGTTGTTTGTTTTCTTGGCATTGAGTTGTATGAATTGCTTGTATATTTGGAAATTAATCCTTTGTCAGTTGTTTCATTTGCTGTTATTTTATCCCATTCTTAGGGCTGTCTTTTCACCTTGTTTATAGTTTCCTTTGCAATGCAAAAGCTTTTAAATTTAGTCAGGTTCCACTTGTTTACTTTTGCTTTTATTTCCATTACTTTAGGAGGTAGGTCATAGAAGATCTTGCTTTGATTTATGTCATCGAGTGTTCTGCCTACGTTTTCCTCTAAGAGTTTTATAGTTTCTGGTCTTACATTTAGGTCGTTAATCTATTTTGAGATTATCTTTGTGTATGGTGTTAGGAAGTATTCTAATTTCATTCTTTTACAAGTAGCTGTCCAGTTTTCCCAGCACCATTTATTGAAGAGGCTGTCTTTGCTCCATACTGTCTGATGACTGTAGGTTCATAGTATAGTGAAGTCAGGAAGGTTGATTCCTCCAGCTCCATTCTTCTTTCTTAAGACTGCTTTGGCTATGTGGGGTGTTTTGTGTTTCCATATGAATTGTGATATTTTTTGTTCTAGTTCTGTGAAAAATGCCATTGGTAATTTGATAGGGATCACATTGAGTCTGTACACTGTATTTGATAGTATAGTCATTTTCATAATATTGATAATTCCTACCCAGGAACATGGAATATCTCTTCATCTGTTTATGTCATCTTTGATATCTTTCATTAGTGTCTTATAATTTTCTGTGTACAGTTCTTTTGTCTCTTTATGTAAGTTTATTCCTAGATATTTAATTCATTTTGTTGCAATGGTGAATGGGATTGATTCCTTAATTTCTCTTTCTGATTTTTCATTGTTAGTATATAGAAATGCAAGTGGTTTCTGTGTATTGATTTTGTATCCTTCAACTTTGCTAAATTCACTGATTAGCTCTAGTAATTTTCTGATACTATCTTTAGGATTTTCTATGTACAGTATCATGTCATCTGCAAAGAGTGAGAGCTTTACTTCTTTTCTGATCTGGATTCCTTTTATTTCTTTTTCTTCTCAGATTGCTGTAGCTAGGACTTCCAGAACTATGTTGAATAATAGTGGTGAAAGTGGATGCCCTTGTCTTGTTCATGATCTTAGGGAGAATGCTTTCCGTTTTTCACCATTGAGAATAATGTTTGCTGTAGGCTTATCATATATGGTCTTTACTATTTTGAGGTAGGTTCCTTCTATGCCCAGTTTTTTTTTTAGAGTTTTAATCATAAATGGGTGCTGAATTCTGTCAAAGGCTTTTTCTGCATCTGTTGAGATAATTATATGGTTTTTATCTTTCAATTTGTTAATATAGTGTATCACATTGATTGATTTGCATATATTGAAGAATCCTTGCATTCCTGGAATAAACCCAACTTGATCATGTTGTATGAGCTTTTTGATGTGTTGCTGAATACTGTTTGCTAAAATTTTGTTGAGGATTTTTGCATCTATGTTCATCAGTGATATTGGCATGTAGTTTTCTTTATTTCTGTTGTCTTTGTCTGGTTTTGGTGTCAGGGTGATGGTGGCCTCGTAGAATGAGTTTGGAAGAGTTCCTTCCTCTGCAATTTTTTGAAAGAGTTTTAGAAGGATAAGCATTAGCGCTTCTCTAAATGTTTCATAGACTTCTCCTGTGAAGCCATCTGGTCTTGAGCTTTTGTTTGTGGGGAGATTTTGGATCATAGCTTCAATTTCAGTGCTTGTAATTGGGTTGTTCATAATTTCTATTTCTTCCTGGTTCAGTCTTGGAAGATTGAACTTTTCTAAGAATCTGTCCATTTCTTCCAGGTTATCCATTTTATTGCCAAATAGTTGTTCATAATAGTCTCTTATAATCCTTTATATTTCTGCATTTTCTGTTGCAACCTCTCCTTTTTCATTTCTAATTTTGTTGATTTGATTCTTCTTTTCCTTTTTTTTTTTTTTTTTCTTGATGAATCTGGCTAAAGGCTTGTCAATTTTGTTTATCCTCTCAAAGAACCAGCTTTTAGTTTTATTAATCTTTACTATAGCTTCTTTTATTTCTTTTTTACTTATTTCTGCTTGGATCTTTATGATTCCTTTCCTTCTACTAATTTTTGGATTTGTTTTGTTCTTCTTTTTCCAGTTGTTTTAGGTATAAAGTTAGATTGTCTACTTGATGTTTTTCTTGAGGTAGGATTGTATTGCTATAAACTTCCATCATAGAACTGCTTTTGCTGCATGCCATAGGTTTTGAGTTGTCATGTTCTCATTGTCATTATTTCTAGAAAATTTTTGATTTCCCTTTTGATTTCCTCAGTAACCTGTTGGTTATTTAGAAATGTTTTGTTTAATCTCCATTTGTTTGTGTTTTTTACAGTTTTTTTCTTATGATTGATATCTAGTGTCATAGCATTGTGGTGGGAGAAGATGCTTGATATGATTTAAATTTTCTTAATTTTACTGAGGTTTGATTTGTGACCCAAGATGTGCTCTATTCTGGAGAATGTTCCATGTGCACTTGAGAAGAATGTGTATTCTTCTGCATTTGGATAGAATGTCCTGACAATATCAGTGAGATCCATCTCATCTAATGTATTATTTAAGACGTGTGTTTCCTTATTAATTTTCTGTTTTGATGATCTGTTCATTGGTGTGAGTGGGGTGTCAAAATCTCCTACTATGTTACTGTCACTTTCTCCTTTTATGTCTGTTAGTGTTTGTTTTATGTGTTGAGGTGCTTCTATGTTGGGTGCATAGATACTTACAATTGTTATGTCTTCCTCTTGGATTGATCCCTTGATCATTATGTAGTGTTCTTTCTTATCTCTTGTAATCTTTATTTTAAGGTCTATTTTGTCTAATATGAGTACTGCAACTCCAGCTTTCTTTTGCTTCCCATTTGCATGGAATATATTTTTCCATTCTCTCACTTTCAGTCTATATGTGCCTTTAGCTCTGAAGTGGGTTTCTTGTAGACAGCACATACATGAGTCTTGTTTTTGTATCCATTCAACCAGTCTGTGTCTTTTGGTTGGAGCATTTAATCCATTTACATTTAAACTCATTACTGATATATATGTTCCTATTGCCATTTTCAGCAAGAGAGTTCCAGAGAAATATCTATTTCTGCTTTATTGACTATGCCAAAGCCTTTGCCTTGGATGAAATCTCCATAATAAGGCTGAGATTGTGGTCACTGGGAACAATTGTAGACACTAGGACAAAGTACAAACTGGAGTAAGGCCAGATCTGAGCCTGAGCTGATTCCAAAACACCCACAACAGGTCCAGAGACCTTCCTAGAAACATTGGAGTACTTTCTAAATAGGTAGATTGGGTGATGCTTGCTGTGTGGAGAGGTCAGTGCAGGAGTAAGGAGGCCATTCATCTTACTACCACTCTCTCTGTATATAATTTTCTTCTCCTTCCCTTTTCTTTTTTTCTTTATCATACAGTTCTAATGTTCTTTATTATTTCTTTAATTGTTAATTTTCCCCTTACTTTCACCCTTTAAAGAAGAATCTTATTTTAAAATAAACTTACTTTATTTTATATTTTTTCTATTTTTGTAGTACTATTTAATTGTATTCATTTTCCCCATATTTTTGATTTTGTATTTTTGCTAGTGTAGGCTTTAGTATATTTTAAATTATATCTTGGTTGCTCTCTTCTTTTTTGATTCCTGCTTTTACTCATTTTTCTTTTTCATTTTTTTCACTCTTCTTTTTGTAAGTGTGTGAGTTTCTTAGAGTGTTCTTGGCTGTTGAATGTTGCTTTCACCATTAGTCTTGGGGTTCTGTCTTGTGTGCTGTGTGGCTTATGAAGTATTGGTGTGACAATAAGTTGTCGGGCCTGAACCTTCAAGGAAGGAGACTGGAGTCCAGGATGTTGGACCACCAGAGCAGTCCCAACCCAATGGAACATTAACTGGTGAGAGCTCTCCCAAAGGCCTCCATCTCAACACTAAGACCAAGCTCCATTCAAAGCCAGCAAGCTACACTGTTGGACACTTCATGCCAAACCTTCAGCAAAACAGGAACACAAGCTGCTCATTAGAAAACAGACTGCACAAAGCAATACCACGTCCATAAAAACAACAAAAGTATACTGAACATGGCACTGCCTTTTAAAGGACAAGATCCACCTCCATCCACCAGATCATAGGAACAAGTCCTTTCAACCACTAAACCTTCACAAGGAACTGGTCCAACCTCAGCCATGGGGGACAGACTTCACAAATAAGAGGAACTATGATTTGTCCAGCCTGCAGAAAGCAGACCCCAAACAAAGTAAACTAAATAAAATGAAAAGACAGAAACATACAGCAGATGAAAGGGTATGGTAAAAGTCCACAAGATCAAATAAATGGAGAGGAAATAGGCAGTCTACTTGAAAAAGAATTCATAGAAATGATAGTAAAGATGATTTAAAAAATCTTAGAATAAAATGGAGACACAAATAAATAGAATGAAGACATGGATCGAGTAGATGCAAGAAATGTTTAACAATGAGAAAATATTTGAAGAGATTATAGTCAAACACTTCCCTAATGTGGGAAAGGAAATGGCCACCCAACTCCAGGAAGCCCAGAGAGAGCCATACAGGTTGAACTCAAAAAGGAACATGCCAAGACACATATTAATCAAATTAACAAAAATTAAAAACAAAAAATAAATATTAAAAACTGCAAAGGAAAAGCAAAAAATAAATACAAGGGAATCTCCATAGGATTAACAGCTGATATTTCAACAGAAACTCTATAGGCTAGATGGGAGTGGCAGGATATACTTAAAGTGATGAAAGGGAAAAATCTACAACCAAGATTACTCTATCCAGCAAGGATCTCATTTAGATTTGAAGGCAAAATAAAAAGTTTTATACAAGTAAAAGTTATAAGAATTCAGCACCACCAAATCAGCCTACACCAGGAAATAAATGCTAAAGAAACTTCCCTAGATAGGAAACAAAGAGAAAGAAAAGACCTAAAAACAAACAAATAAACAAAAAACCAAACAAACAAAAAAAAGACAAAACCCCAAACAATAAGGTAAATGGAAATAGGATCATAAATATCAATAATTACCTTAAATGTAAATGCTCCAAGCAAAGGACATAGTTTGGCTAAATGGACACAAAAACAACAGCTGTCTACAAGGGATACACTTCAGATCTAGGAACACATACTGATTGAAAGTGAGGGGCTATAAAATATTATTTCATGCAAATGGAAATGGAAAGAAAGCAGGAATAGCAATCCCCATATCAGATAAAATGACTTTTAAATAAAAAATATTATGAGACAAAAGAAGGACACCACCTAATGATCAATAGATCAATCCCAGAAGCATATATAACAATTATAAACATATATGCTCCCAACATAGGAGTACACCAATACATAATACAAATGGAACCAACTATTATAGTGGAAATTGACAGAACACAATAAAAGAGGGAGATTTCACCAACCCACTCACACCAATGAACAGATCATCCAGACAGAAAATTAATAAGGAAACACAAGCATTAAATGATACATTGGACAAGCTGGATCTAGTTGATCTCTATAGGACATTTCATTCAAAAAGAGTATGTTTCACTTTTTTTCCTAAAGTGCACATGAGACATTGTTCATGGTCACATCAAGGTTTGATCTTGTGTCACATCAAGCCTTGGTAAATTGTTTAAAAAAATGAAATCATTTCAAATATCTTTTCCTACCACAGTGTTATAAGATTAGATATCAAGTAGAGGGGGAAAAAAAATCTGTAACAAACACATGGAGGCTAAACAATACACTTCTGAATAACCAACCTGTCACTGAAGAAATCAAAAAGAAAATCAAAATATACCTAGAAATAAATGATAATGAAAACACAACAACTCAATATCTATAGGATGAAATAAAAGCAGTGCTAAAAGAGATGTTTATAGCAGTACAAGCCTACCTCAAGAAACAAGAGATGCAACAAATTCTTACACCTAAAACAATAGAAAATGAACCAAAAAACCCCCAAAGTTAGTAGAAGGAAAGAAATCATGAAGATCAGAGCAGAAATAAATGAAAAAGAAAAAGGAGGACATTAGCAATGATCAATAAAACTAAAAGCTGTTTCTTTGAGAAGATAAAGAAAATTGACAAACCACTAGCCAGGCTTATCAAGATAAAAAGGAAGAAGACTCAAATCAATAAAACTAGAAATGAAAAAATAGAAGTTACTAGAGACAACACAGGAATACAAAGGATCATAAGAGGCTACTATCAACAACTATGTGCCAATAAAATGGATAACCAGGAAGAAATGGACAAATTCTTAGAAAAGTATGACCTTTCAAAACTGAACAAGGAAGAAATAGAAAACATGAGCAGACCAGTCATAAGCATGGAAATTGGAAGTGTATTGAAAAATCTTCCAACAAAGAAAACCCCAGGGCCAGAAGGTTTCACAGGTGAATTCTATCAAAAGTTTAGAGAAGAGTTAACACTTATCCTACTCAAAACTTTGCAGAAAATTGCAGAGGAAGGAAAACTCCCAAACTCATTCCACAAGGGCACCATCATTCTGATACCAAGCTAGACAAAGATACCACAAAGGAAATTTCAGGCCAATATCACTGATGAACACTGATGCAAAAATCCTCAACAAAATTCTAGCAAACAGAATCCAACAACACATTAAAAGTTTATGCATCATGATCAAGTGGGTTTTATCCCAGGCATATATATCCCAATATATGCAAGGCATGCATATATTGCATTCAGTATATGGAAATCAAACAATATAATGCACCATATTAAAAAATAAAAGATAAAAATCATATGATCATCTTAATAGATGCAGAGAAAACTTTCAACAAAATTCAATACCCATTTATAATAAAAACACTTCAGAAAATAGGCATAGAAGGAACGTACCTCAACATAATAAAAGTCATACATGACAAACCCACAACAAACATTCTCAACGGTGAAAAACTTAAAGCATTTCCTCTAAGATCAGGAACAAGACAAGAGTTCTCACTCTCACCACTATTATTCAATATAGTTTTGGAAATCCTAGACATAGCAATCAGAGAAGAAAAAGAAATAAAAGGAATCCAGATTGGAAAAGAAGAAGCAAGACTCTCACTGTTTGAGAGTGACATGACAGATGACATGACACTATATATATATACATAAAAAAACACTAAAGATGCCACCAGAAAATTAATAGAGCTAACCAATGAATAGTAAGGTTGTAAGCTATCAAATTAATACACATAAATCCCTTGCATTCCTATACACCAAAAATGAAAAACCAGAAAGAGAAATTAAGTAAACAATTCCATTCTCCATTAAAACAAAAAAGAATAAAATATCTAGGAATAACCTACCTAAAGAGAAAAAAGATCTGTATTTAGAAAACCATAAGACACTGGTGAAAGAAATCAAAGATGACACAAACAGAAGGAGAGATAATATTGTGCTCTTGGATTGGAAAAATCAATACTGTGAAAATGACTATACTCCCCAAAGGAAGCTACAGAGTTAATGCAATCCCTATCAAATTACCAATGACCTTTCTCACATAACTAGAACAAATAATTTCACAGTTTGTATGGAAATATAAGACCCCAAATAGTCAAAGCAACCTTGAGAAAGAAAAACAGAGGAATCAACCTTCCTGACTTCAAACTATACTACAAATACTACAAGACAGTATGTCACTGGCACAAAAACAGAAATATAGACCAATAGAACAAGATGGAAAACCCAGAGACAAACCCATGTACCTATGGGCACCTTATCTTTGACAAATGAGGCAAGAATATACAACGGAGAAAAGACAGTCTTTTCAATAAGTGGTGCTGGGAAAACTGGACAGATACTTGTAAAGGAATTAAATTAGAACATTTTCTAACATTATACACAAAAATTAACTCAAAATGGATTAAATAGTTAAATGTAAGGCCACAAACTGTAAAGCTCTTATAGGGAAACATAGGCAGTATATTAATGCACATATATGGAATCTCAAAAAATGATATTGATGAGCCTATTTGCAAGGAAGGAAGGGAGATGCAGTCATAGAGAATAGACTTGTGGACATGGTGATAGAAGGAAAGACTGTTATAAACCAAAAAAGTAGGATCAATTATATATACATTACCATGTGTAAAATAGAGAGCTTGTGAATAATTGTTATATATATATATGGAGCCCAGCCTGGTGTTCTTTGATGACCTAGAAGGGTAGGATATAGGGGGGTGAAGAGAGAGGTTAAAAAGGGAGGTGAAAAAGCAAAAATGTTAGTCGCTTAGCCATGACTGACTTTTTGTGACCCCCATGGACTGTAGCCCACCAGGCTCCTCTATCCACGGAGTTCTCTGGGCAAGAATACTGGAGTGGGTTGGCAATTCCTTCTCCAGGAGATCCTCCTGACTCAGGGATCAAACCCAGGTCTTCTGCATTGCAGGCAGATTCTTTACTGTTTGAGCCACCAGAGAAGCACTGAAGAGGGAAGTGATATATGCATAATTTTGGTTGATTTGCATTGTTGTACAGCAGAAATCAACACAACATTATAAAGCAATTTTCCTTCAATTAAAAAATAATCAAAGAAAAAAAAAAACAAAACACTGGAAAAAAATCCATAAGAGGGTCAATAGACAGCCATACTATCTTACTTCACAAAAGCAAGTAGAGCCTCTAAATAGTATAAAATCACTGGTTTAGACATCCCACACAATAGCTCATGTAGTAAATATGAAAACAGCATTGCTTTGCAGGTCATTTAATATGGATCTGTCTGTTTAAGTGTGGAAGACTGGAGGGCAAGGACAGTTGGAAAGGGACTTATTAAAATGTATTACTTATGAAACTGAGCAGGACCCTGAGGGGCCTTCCTGAGTACAGAATCCCCTCTATGCCCCCATTTCTTGTTTGTAGAAAAAAAGGCTTTAGTCTTCAAAATCTTTACTGAGCTTCAGAGAGTAGGCTCAAGCAGTTAGTGATTAGGACAACAGAGTCATTAAACTCCTAATTCTTCCTGAAGGGATATAGATAAAATTTAATGCATATCTTTGAGCTTTTGTGTAGAAACTAAGACCCCACCGAGGTGGAGGATGGTGACTACATGCTGACTACACACATGTAGGCCCCAGACTGGAGCCGGAAGACTGTGGTTTCCCAAACATCACCTTATTATCTCACCACCAACCTGTTACTGAGTCCAAACTCACTCTGCTCACCACATGACAGGTCAATAAATCCAAAAGACTAGGTGTTGAGGCAAGGAATATAACTTTATTTGGAAAATTGTCTGGCCAAGAAGATGGCAGAATAATATCTCAAAATAACCATTTTATTGGAATTGGGAAACCGGTATCTTTTACAGAAAGGAGAGGGGGAAGCAGTGAGGAAATAAAGTAAAAAGTCATTAATCCTGCAAATATTTCCTGGAATGGGCCAATCTCAGGGAGGAGATAAGTTAAGTTCTTCCTTCCTGTAGCCATCCACAGGTGAACAGGGTCCTGAACAAAGGCACTTTGTTTTAACATTCAGACAGAGAAGCAGGGTTTCCCAAAGCAGGCCATTATGCATGACATAATAACAAAAGCAACAAAAAGCAAAGATTAAAGTCAAAGAAACAGATCCAACATGGATTGGATTTAATCCATTTAATGACTGTTGTCCTAATCACTAACTGCTTGAGCCTACTCTCTGAAGCTCAGTAAAGATTTTAAAGACTAAAGCCTTTTTTTCTACAAACAAGAAATGGGGGTATAGAGGGGATTCTGTACTCAGGAAGGCCCCTCAGGGTCCTGCTCAGTTTCATAAGTAATACATTTTAATAAGTCCCTTTCCAACTGTCCTTGCCCTCCAGTCCTCCACACTTAAAAATTGGCTCTTCCCTATCAACCAATCAGAAGAATGTCCACAGTTCTTTCCTAACATTGTCTTTAAAACTCTTGCTTGAAAGCCATTTGAGAATAATCTGCCTGTTCTTCTTGCTTAATGCCCAAATAAATCCTTACTCTGCTGCAAACACCCACTGTCAGAGTTTGGCTTTCTATAACATGGGCACCAGAGCACTTATTTAATAACAGCTTCAAACATAGTAGATATTTAAGGTTTCTTAAATTGACGGTGAAATTATTTCTTTAGTCAATCTGATCTAAAAACAACCCAGATCGATGTGCATAAAAACAAAAAGCAAATGAAGCCAGTAGATTATACTTTGTCTTAATTCATGAAAGAAAAAATAGTCCTTAGTTATACCAATTGTCCTATGAATCAGGTTAAAATGATTCAACTAATATATGCTCCCTACTGGGATGCTATGCCAAATGTTTACCCTAAGCTTTACCATAGTGTCCTTACAGAAGAAATAATTTATCACAAACTGGAATGGTTTAAAATAAAACTACCTATTCTTTGGGAACAAAACCTGCCACCCCAAAACGTCTCTTGGGCACGCAGATTATTTTGAGCTGAAAACAACACCCAAAAGACTCAGGAAGAAATTTTGACAGTCCTCTCAGCTGCCTAAAGAATGTAGCTAGAGCTGTTCCAGGAAGGGAGCTATCATCAAAGAAAACTGTTGTATGAACTACATGTGTAGACTGGGAGAAACCTAGCAAAATCTGTTTGTTAAAAGTCTCATTGTCTCCTATTGTCTCTATATGGCAGAGTAAACATTTGTTTACCAAGCATCTGCCTTTCCATCTCCTTGTGAATTGTCTTCCACCCCTCCGAGGTCCTCGGATACCCCCAAAGTCCTCTTTTGTCTTTAGCTGAAGAGGGCATTTAAGGTGAGGGCTTCAGCCATTTTGGTGAGTCACTCATTTTTCCTCAGTCTCTCACATTGTACATTACTAGTTTTTTTTTTTCTCCTGTTGATCTTTCTCACATCAATTTAATTCTTAGATCACCCTGAAGGATCAAGATGGGTAGAGGGAAATTTCTTCATCCTCAACATGAACAAATTAAGGATATTTCACTTCTAAAATAAAGAATCCTTACCTAACAAAATAAATTTACATTGCTTTTAAATTGTTTTCAGGCAGAGTTTGATCCCATATTCAGATTATAATATGGGATCAAACTCTGCCTGAAAACAATTTAAAAGCAATGTAAATTTATTTCCTATAAGCGGCACATGTTTATTAACATTATTTTGTAGCTTTAGCTCCATTCATTTGCGTTAGAGAATTATAAGAGTCTAAACCCTTCAGTTAGCCCTTTGACTTAGTTAAAGCCCTGAAAGCAATTTCCTCAGGTTGAGCAATCTGTGTGACAGATTTGAACTTACCCCTTTCCCCTTTAACACCTGTGCCTTGTCTTCTTCAGTACTTAAGTCACTTGAAAGAGTGATAAAGGAGGTCAGGTTATGCAATCTCAATTGCCAGTTGCATATTAATGGCAAAATTCGAACTGAATATTAATACAAACAACATATTTTGTTTTGTGATCTCTTAAATTTAGTAAAAAAATTTAAATAGCAATGAACAACTTTGCCTATTCACTTCATTTATGCATAAAGAAACCTGAACTGGGTAAATGGTAAATGCACCTCATGGAGAATTTTACTATTAGTAGTAAAAAGAGCTCTTGGGTTGAATATTCTGTTTTCTAAACAATCATAGTTAGAAATCAAAAAGAAAAAAGAAGTCATTTCTAAAATGCTTTCCTGGGATGTCTTTTTTTCTTTCTGTAGACTTCTGGTTTGATCGCTCATCTACTAGATATTTCGTTAACTTTTTCAGTTTGTTTTCAGTTTGGCATGATCTTTTAAAGAAAAGCATAGAATCAGAGCACATCTGTAATCAAGGGGGTTTCGGTAGGGGGTACGGAGGCTGGGAAAGGTACCCAGAAAACCAAGATTTCTCACCAACCTGCGCGCCAGAAGAGCATCTCTGGCCTCAGCAGGAAAACCCAGCAAGGGCGCCTGGTGGCGCCTCCTCTGTTGTCTCCCGCTTCCCCCAGTGACTAGAGAAGGGGTCACCAGACCCGCGCCAGGCTGCGATTGGACGCGCCGTCGTCAGGCGCCCTCCAGAAACACAAACGCTTCTGCAAGTGAAGGGCTTTAGGTTTTTTACGTCTCCCCGCGCTCCCCTCCGCTCTCCATGCCAGGTCTCTCTGGCTTGCTTGGGCTCGTTCGCGCGGCCTGAGAGTTAGCAATAACCTCGCTGCCGCCTCCGCCTAGCTCTAATTTCCGCCCCAGCCTCTCCACTTTCTCTGAAGCCCTCTGCTCCCGCCATGGGGCCAACTTGGGGCTCCTAAGAGTTGTCACCTCTTAGCTGCGCGCTCTTGGGCCAAAGTCTCCGAGGGCGGGATATGGCTTAGGGCGCTAGAGTGGTCAGCACAGAGGTAACTGGAAGGGGAACGAACGGCTCTCTGGGATAAACGAGGCCAAACGATGAGTTTCCATAAGGAGGACGGAGTGAGCAGCCTGTGCCAAAAGGCGCTGCACATCGTCACGGAGCTGTGCTTCGCGGGCCAGGTGGAGTGGGAGAAATGTTCGAGCATCTTCCCCCCGGACGGGGGCAGCCAAGGCGGAAGTAACACAGGTAACTGCGGAGGGCTCCGCTCGCGACCTCGCAGTCCTAGGGGACTCGCGCTCTCGGTCCTAAGCTCCTGGGTCCTGCGCCTTCCGCGCGGCGCAGGGGCTTCTTTAGGACGCCTAGCCTTCGTATCTTACCCGTCTCCTTTGGTTAGCTCCTGGCGACTTCCAGTGTGGACTGTTCGGGTTTTGTCTTCTGCCTCCATCTGTCTGGCTTCTTCCACTTCTCTGGTCCGCTTCGTACCCGCTGCCGCCGTTTCTCGCTCCTAGGTTCCTGTACCCTCTTTCTCTGAGCTCTCCCACGCCTCCCATCTCGCTCTCAGAGAGAGGCGAGCGCGGGCCGCGGTGTCCAGACCGTTAGCCGAGAGCTGCCCGCGGGGGCCATTTGCCACCGGGACTCTGGCTGCCCTCGCTTTTGTCCCGCAGGTGGCGGATCGCGGCTTGGGGAAGGGCCCAGGCCGAAGAATCCGTACTTAGATGCAAAAAAAAAAAAAAAAAAGAAAAGAAAAGAAAACCAAACCAAAGAAACAAACAAACAAAAAAACGCCTTGGAAATGGGGCTGCGTTGGTCCCCGAGAACAGAAAGGAGCCCGGTAGGGGTAACCCACAACCAGTGTCATGTTTGCATTTGACAGTGTGCAAAACCCTTTAATATATATGAAATTCTAGGGCTTCTTGACAACGTTGGACCAACAGCAGGGATGATCTACTCCATTTTTCGAGGCAAAAAGTAAGGCTTAGAGGACAGACAGATTTAAGTGGAAGAAGGAAAGGTTTATAAATCCTTTCTACACAGGTGCTCATACAGCCCTTAATACAGGCATCCTCTCTGCCCGTCAACAAACTTGGGGGGAAAAACGGGGTGGGATGGAGGAGGCACACGGACCTTTAGAAATCTGAAGGTGGAAAGAAGTCTCAGGTAACAGATTTTTTGCAAAAGGAATGTGGAGCATAGCAGAGCCACTCAGGGGTGATGCCTGGAGGGAAAGATTTATAACCACCTGCGCTGTGAAGTTTGTCTAGCCTATTGTGCCATTGATGCGGTCTAGCTGGATTCCTGGAGTTGCAGGCCGAGTAGTTTTAGTATATGTGCTGCCGAAGCGAGCACAGGCCGAGTAGTTTTAAGAGTGCCATGGGAGAGAGTCCACATAGTTCTGGGAGATGAACACAGGTTTGAGGATTTTTGTTATTGCGCTGGAAGATCGTCATTCCTTCTGTAGGGTTTGTTTCTTTCCTTTTACTAGCCTGTCATTTTAGTCTTCTGGTGGGACCTCGTGGATTGAGGGTAGTCAGGGCAACAGATGAGAGCTGGACCTTAGCTCAGCGTGGAATGTTAACAGTGGAGAACCCTGTATTCTGAGAAGGAGACAAGGAAGGCACAGTTAGCGGGCTCCCCAACCACTACCACCAAAGACAAAGAGAGAAAGGAGGGAGGTGGGGAACAAATGTGTTTTAACCTTTACAGTACCATTATTTAAGTGGAATATTTGTACTTTAAAAAATTCTCTGATCATGGCAACAGGAACCAAGAGAGGCTTCTGTCTGCCCTTGGCAGAACCTGAGGAGATGTTGCTACTTGGGCCCTGGAGAGGAATGATACATAACTGCTGCTGTACATATGCTGGAAACATAGACATTTTGTGAATTTTAATAACCATAGCAGAGTCTTTTCCATTTGTTCAGCAGGTGTTACATTCCTAGGAGTGTGTGAAATTCAACTACTAGTTGAAGGCACTGGCTGAATATTGCCTATATGCCTGTCTTGTATATAGTTGCTCAGCATGAGGTAAACACTCAAAATAGTTTGAACTTAAAGTCTTCTGTGGTAATTGGATAAGTTGTTCTGAAATGATGATATACATGCTAAAGATAAGACTCAGAGATGGAAGTGCAGTGAAAGAAATGAGAGTATTTAAAAGATCTGAACTTTGGTCATTTAATAGTTGATGCTGTGGATAAAACTACTGATTTCCACTCCAACCCCAACCCCACCCCCTTGTGATCATACAACAAATAGTGGTTTTCTGGGCCTCAGATTGGCTGGTAATGAGGAAAATCTGAAGACTGGAAGCCAAATACTAGCTTTTAAATCTTTATAAATACACAATTATGGCCTTCAGGTGGGCTTCCCAGGTGGCTCAGTGGGTAAAGAACTTGCCTGCAGTGCAAGAGATGCTGGAGATATGGGTTCGATTCCTGGGTCAGGAAGATCCCCTGGAGGAGGGCACAACAACCCACTCCAGTATTCTTGCCTGGAAAATCCCATGGACAGAGGAGCCCGGTGGGCTACAGTCCCTAGGTCTCAAAGAGTCGGATATAACTGAAGCAACCTAACTCAGCACAGCTCAAGGTAAAACACAGCATATGAATTGTAGAGAGAATTCTGAACTTGTTCTAAGCATTACAGAAAGTAATTGTAATCCTAATTCCTTTCGGATTTGTGCCTGGGAACAAAAATGGAGCAAAACAAAATCTCAAACAATTGCATGGGTATTTTTCTGCCCTTAAGTGAAAATATGTACTATTCACATTGGGTATTCAATTTAATATATGAATACTTATTGAATGATTACCACTAAAAAAGACATCCTACTAGGTTGTCTATGAGATATAAGGACGTAGAAGCTTGTTTTACACTTTCCATTCATAAATCCATGCAACAATTAAAAGTAAAATAATCTGCAAATAAGCTCCTATTACTAATAGATATCTATGAAATGTATCAAAGATTAATTATCAAATCTTTAGCTATATTAATTAGCTACTCACCCTCACCTTGTTCTTTGTAGTAGATTTTCTTATGCACTTGTTCTAGTAGGTGGTTCTTGACTCACTGTTTGTTTAATGAGAAACACATTATGGTAAGAGGAAATGGACATTGAATAGAATGATGGTTTTTTACTTTCAGCACTGCCCAGGTGGTGCCAGTTATTCTAAGGTTGCAACGACAATTGCAAGCTTCCAGATTGTGCATGATTTTAGATTCCTTCATGCAGGGGTTGGGGGAGAGAAGTTTAGGTACAGGGCTCTCTTGGTCTCCTTGGGGGATTGAATCCAGGAGGCCCCACAGATACCAAGAGTTATGATGCTCAAGTTCCTTACATAAAATGCTGTAGTATTTGCGATAGCACTTCTTCTCATATACTTTAAATAATCACTAGATTACCTATAATACCTAAATCATCAAGAGATACTTCTAATACCTCTTCATCTTCTTGATGAAGAGGTATTCATACCTTCATCAAGGTATTATAAATACCTCTTGATGAAGGTGAAAGAGGAGAGTGAAAAAGCTGGCTTAAAATTCAACATTCAAAAAACTAAGATCATGGCATCTGGTCCCATCACTTCATGGCATGAAAAAATGAAATGGAAGTTGCTCAGTCATATCTGACTGTTTGTGACCCCATGGAGTCTACAGTCCATGGAATTCTCCAGGCCAGAATACTGGAGTGGGTAGCCTTTCCCTTCTCCAGGGGATCTTCCCAACCCAGGGATTAAACCCAGGTCTCCTGCATTGGAGGGGGATTCTTTACCAGCTGAGCCACCAGGGAAGCCCACTTTATGGTATATAGATGGGGAAATAGAGAAAGACTTTATTTTCTTGGGCTCCAAAATCACTGCAGATGGTAACTGCATATATGAAATTATAAGATGCTTGTTCCTTGGAAGAAAAGCTATGGCAAACCTAGACAGAGTATTAAAAAACAGAGTACTCTGCTGACAAAGGTCCATATAATGAAAGTTATGATTTTTCCAGTACGTGAAAGTCACTCAGTCATGTCTGACTCTTTGCGACCCCATGGACTGCAGTCCATGAAATTTTCCAGGCCAGAATACTGAAGTGGGTAGCCTTTCCCTTCTCCAGGGGATCTTCTCAACCCAGGGATCAAACCCAGGTCTCCCACACTGTGGGTGAATTCTTTACCAGCTGAGCCACAAGGGAAGCCCAAGAATTCTGGAGAGGGTAGCCTATCCTTTCTTCAGCAGATCTTCCCAATCCAGGGATCAAACTGGAGCCACAAGGGAAGCCCAAGAATTCTGGAGAGTGTAGCCTATCCTTTCTTCAGCAGATCTTCCCAATCCAGGGATCAAACTGGAGCCACAAGGGAAGCCCAAGAATTCTGGAGAGGGTAGCCTATCCTTTCTTCAGCAGATCTTCCCAATCCAGGGATCAAACTGGAGCCACAAGGGAAGCCCAAGAATTCTGGAGAGGGTAGCCTATCCTTTCTTCAGCAGATCTTCCCAATCCAGGGATCAAACTGGAGCCACAAGGGAAGCCCAAGAATTCTGGGGTGGGTAGCCTATCCCTTCTTCAGCAGATCTTCCCAACCCAGGGATTGAACTGGGGTGTCCTGCATTGCAGGCAGATTCTTTACCAACTGAGCTATCGGGGAAGCCCTCACATATGGATGTCAGAGTTAGACCATAAAGGCCGATCGCTGAGGAATTGATGCTTTTAAACTGTGGTGTTGGAGAAGACTCTTGAGCATCCTTTGGACTGCAAGGAGAACAAATTAGTCTATCCTAAAGGGAATCAGTCCTGAATATTCTTTGGAAGGATTGATGCTGAAGCTGAAGCTCCAATACTTTGGCCATCTGTTGCGAAGAGCTGACTCATTGGAAAAGACCCTGATGCTGGGAAAGATAGAAGACAAGAGGAGAAGAGAACAACAGAAGACGAAATGGTTGGATAGCATCACCGACTCAATGGACCTGAGTTTGAGCAAGCTCTGGGAGATGGTAAAGGACAGGGAAGCCTGGCGTGTGCAGTCCATGGGGTCACAAAGAATGAGACACGACTGAGTGACTGAACAACAACAATCTAAATCAAGGTAAATGATATGTCACTCATTCATTTGGCCCTCAGCCATGTCTGACTCTGCGATCCCATGGACTGTAGCCCTCGAGGCTCCTTTGTCCATAGGTTTTCTCAGGCAAGATTACTGAAGTGGGTTACCATTCCCTTCTCCAGAGGATCTTCCTGACCCAGGGATCGAACCCAGGTCTCCAGTGTTGCAGGCAGATTTTCTTCCATTTGAGCCACCAAGGAAGACCCATGTAAAGGTAATGTAGACAGTTGCTTGTTTGACAATCCATTTTTTTTTTAATACTTCCTGAATTTTTAAAAATACTTTCAACCTGTGGCTGATTGATTGCATGGATATGAAACATGGATACAGAAGACTGATTGTAAGCCTAAAGTTACTCTACCTTAAAGAAGTCATGAATTACATATAGAAATAAAATATTCTTCTACTGTTTTTTTTTAATACCAATAAAGAACAGGCTTCACTATTCTCTTTACCATTTACTACAATAGCAGTAGCAGAAGCAGTGATAATGTTATTGACTTGAGAATCAAGCAGTCAAGTTGACAGATTCTATATTTTAGTAAACTTTACAGTAACTTAACTGCAGATGGCAATACTGGTTAATTTACTCTTTTTCAGAGACATTATTGATGTCAACATTACTAGTACACTAGAAAGTTCATTGTATGCAGTTTTTTAGAAAATCAGATTTTTGCAGTCTTTTTAGCACTGATTCTCCCCCTCCAAAATAGACAGGTCACCCACTAAATTCATTAATGTAAAAGAGAACTTAATATTCTAATACTTAGGGAAAATACAAAACAGTATATTGGCCTATTGCCTTAAATGTAATTCTTCATGTATACTGTGACTGAATATACATAATAGTTTTTGAACTGGATTTGAGTTCATTTCTGGTCTTTAATTGCTATTCCATATCCAAATGCTTATGAGATTTTAGGAAATTTCATTACTTGAGAAGCAGACCTCATAAATGCAGCTAATCAACCCTCCTTAAACTCAGTCACATCACAACTGTGCAGACCTAACCATAATTTTAAAATTTTATACAAACATTTAATTTCTCAATGTTTTAAATTTACATTTTACACTTTTAAATTAGTACTAAAATTCTAAAATAAAAATGTAAACAAATTCTTCTAAATTAATATATGTGTTCTTCATTTTCTTAAGATGTGGGAACAAGTAGGTATTTATATGGCAGACACTTTCGTTGAAGTTACTTGACTAATAAAAACAGAGATGGCTAAGTAAAAAAATCAAAATAACATGATTTCCTTTGAGAATAAGGCATTTTCAGTCTGTCATAATAGTTTAAAATGAATAAAAAGACTTTATAGGTTTTCTCTACAGATAGAAAGCAAATGATTACCCAATTAATTTAATTATTTTGTATCACTAGTAGTGATGAGTTTTATACATTAGATCTGATAGATAGAGTGCCTGATGAACTATGGAATGAGGTTCGTAACATTGTACAGGAGACAGGGATCAAGACCATCCCCATGGAAAAGGAATGCAAAAAAGCAAAATGGCTGTCTGGGGAGGCCTTACAAATAGCTATGAAAAGAAGAGAAGGGAAAAGCAAAGGAGAAAAGGAAAGATATAGCATCTGAATGCAGAGTTCCAAAGAGTAGCAAGAAGAGATAAGAAAGCCTTCCTCAGTGATCAATGCAAAGAAATAGAGGAAAACAACAGAATGGGGAAGTCTAGAGATCTCTTCAAGAAAATTAGAGATACCAAGGGAACATTTCATGCAAAGATGGGTTCGATAAAGGACAGAAATGGTATGGACCTAACAGAAGCAGAAGATATTAAGAAGAGGTGGCAAGAATACACAGAAGAACTGTACAAAAAACATCTTCATGACCAAGATAATCACGATGGTATGATCACTCACCTAGAGCCAGACATCCTGGAATGTGAAGTCAAGTGGGCCTTAGAAAGCATCCTTACGAACAAAGCTAGTGGAGGTGATGAAATTCCAGTTGAGCTATTTCAAATCCTGAAAGATGATGCTGTGAAAGTGCTGCACTCAATATACCAGCAAATTTGGAAAACTCAGCAGTGGTCACAGGACTAGGAAAGGTCAGTTTTCATTCCAATCCCAAAGAAAAACAATGCCAAAGAATGCTCAAACTACCGCACAATTGCACTCGTCTCACACTCTAGTAAAGTAATGCTCAAAATTCTCCAAGCCAGGCTTCAGCAATATGTGAACCGTGAACTTCCTGATGTTCAAGCTGGTTTTAGAAAAGGCAGAGGAACCAAAGATCAAATTGCCAACATCCACTGGATCATGGAAAAAGCAAGAGAGTTCCAGAAAAACATCTATTTCTGCTTTAGTGACTGCCAAAGCCTTTTACTGTGTGGATCACAAGAAACTGTGGACAATTCGAAAGAGATGGGAATACCAGACCACCTGACCTGCCTCTTGAGAAACCTATATGCAGGTCAGGAAGCAGCAGTTAGAACTGGACATGGAACAACAGACTGGTTCCAAATAGGAAAAGGAGTACGTCAAGGCTGTATATTGTCACCCTGCTTATTTAACTTATATGCAGAGTACATCATGAGAAACGCTTGGCTGGAAGAAGCATCAGCTGGAATCAAGATTGCTGGGAGAAATATCAATAACCTCAGATATGCAGATGACACCACCCTTATGGTAGAACGTGAAGAGGAACTAAAGAGCCTCTTGATGAAAGTGAAAAAGGAGACTGAAAAAATTGGCTTAAAGCTCAACATTCAGAAAACTCAGATCATGGCATCTGGTCCCATCACTTCATGGGAAATAGATGGGGAAACAGTGGAAACAGTGTCAGACTTTATTTTTCTGGGCTCCAAAATCACTGCAGATGGTGACTGCAGCCATGAAATTAAAAGACGCTTATTCCTTGGAAGAAAAGTTATGACCAACCTAAATAGCATATTCAAAAGCAGAGACATTACTTTGCCAACTAAGGTCCATCTAGTCAAGGCTGTGGTTTTTCCTGTGGTCATGTATGGATGTGAGAGTTGGACTGTGAAGAAGGCTGAGTGCCGAAGAACTGATGCTTTTGAACTGTGGTGTTGGAGAAGACTCTTAAAAGTCTCTTGGACTACAAGAAGATCCAACCAGTCCATTCTACAGGTGATCAGCCCTGGGTGTTCTTTGGAAGGAATGATGCTGAAGCTGAAACTCCAGTACTTTGGCCACCTCATGCAAAGAGTTGACTCATTGGAAAAGACTCTGATACTGGGAGGGATTGGGGGCAGGAGGAGAAGGGGACGACAGAGGATAAGATGGCTTCATGGCATCACTGACTCGATGGACATGAGTCTGAGTGAACTCCAGGAGTTGGCTATGGACAGGGAGGCCTGGCGTGCTATAATTCATGGGGTCTCAGAGAGTCGGACACGACTGAGTGACTGAACTGAACTGTCCTGAAAATTGTATAAAGAATTACAGTTTAGAAACATAGTAGGCATGTTAGGGTCAGTAGAAATCCTTGAGAGTTGTAGGTTTCAAAAAGTAACTGAAGCACAGTGAATTCAGACCTGTAGGCACATTTGAAGAAGGATGCACCAGAGGGTTTTTTCCTTCCCCATACTGATACTCCACTGAAGAATGGCCAGCTTCTACTATTTCTAGTCTCATATTTACATGATCTTCAGTACATATTGTGCTTGGTCTCAGTTACTTCTAGGCAAATGGATGACTACCTTGGCTTCAAAGGCCAAGCAGGTATCAGCAAACATCCAGTACTCTTCCCTGTGAGATATCAATATTTTGGCAGTATTGTCATGATTTATTTTTTGCCTTAAACTTTTTTCCACTTTGAGACAATTTAAGATCTGTGTTTCCTCTCTATATGAACTGTGAATTTCAGAAATCTGATTCTTTCAAGAGCAATTTAATATACAAAGTATATAGCTGTCCATTTCATCCCTATCAGATTTTCTTTAAAACTTAGTCATCATTGTAATCTGGTTTTATGGAGTAAAATTGTCATTATTGGGAATACATCTGCATTCATTTACAAATTGTTTTTGTACAAAAACTGTCAGAAAATGAGCATTATCATAAATGTTTAATGGACTTTCCAATTTCAATTTCAATAATCTGTATTTTGAAAATATAATTATGTTTTTCCTGATCTACCTTTTATTCTGTTAATGACATTAACTCAATAGGCTGTAAACACTTTGGGGGCAGTGGCCAGTTTATTGTTTTATCCTCAGTGCCTAGAAAAAAACTGTGGCTTGTTAAGAGTTTCAATAAATATTTATTGGATACTGAGAGAATGAATATTCAATTAATGAATTTATCCTCAAGAAGCCTCAATATCCTTAACTGTATAACAGTGGGTGCTATTTAGTCATTTCCCAATTCCTTCTGAAACTCAGTCAGTTCAGTTCAGTCACTCAATCGTGTCCAACTCTTTGTGACTCTGTGGACTGCAGCACGCCAGGCTTCTCTGTCCATCACCAAATCCTGGAGCTTGCTCAAACTCACGTCCATCCAGTTGGTGATGCCACCCAATTATCTCATTCTCTATTGTCCCCTTCTCCTCCTGCCTTCAAACTTTCCCAGCATCAGGGTCTTTTACAGTGAGTCATTTCTTTATATCAGGTGGCCAAAATATCAGAGCTTTCAGCTTCAGCATCAGTCCTTCCAGTGAATATTCAGGACTGATTTCCTTTAGGATTGACTGGTTTGATCTCCTTGCAGCCCGAGGGACTCTCAAGAGTCTTCTCCAACAGCACAGTTCAAAAGAATCAATTCTTTGATGCTCACCTTTCTTTATGGTCCAACTCTTACATCCATACATGACTACTGGAAAAATCAAACCATAGCTTTGATTATAGGGGCCTTTGTCGGCAGAGTAATGTCTCTGCTTTTTAATACTCTGTCTAGGTTTGTCATAATGTTTCTTCCAAGGAGCAAGTGTCTCTTAATTTCATGGCTGCAGTCACCATCTGCAGTGATTTTGGAGCCCCCCAAAATAAAGTTTCTCACTGTTTCCAATGTTTCCCCATCTATTTGCCATGAAATGATGGGACTGGATGCCATGATCTTAGTTTTTTGAATGTTGAGTTTTAAGCCAGCTTTTTCACTCTCCTCTTTAACTTTCATCAAGAGGTTCTTTAGTTCCTCTTCACTTTCTCCCATAAGGGTGGTGTCATGAGCATATCTGAGGTTATTGGTATTTCTCCTAGCAATCTTGATTCCAGCTTCTGCTTCATCCAGCCTGGCATTTCACATGATGTACTTTGTATATGTCATTTTTGAGTTTCAATTTTGAACTTCTGAAACTAAGTTGTATATATTTGTATCTTTGTGTCTATGGTGTCCAATACAGTATTCTATGTAGCTAATATACTACCGATTTAGTTTTATGATAATGGCAAAAATTAGAGCACTTAGGCATTTACAAGCTAGAATATGATAAGCAACATACTCAAAAGTAACAACTTTGGATGTGCATTCACTTCCTGAGTGTATTCAGGTAGAACTATGACTCCATGGCTCAACTTATATGTTACATAATAAATGTATTGAATTTATTAAAGTTCTAGAAAAGTGGGAATATCTGTTTAATATACCCATTCATAATAGTAAAAGGAAAGTCTGTTCATTTGCTTATGTAAAAAGTAGCATAGAAAAAATAATATTATTATTATTCAAACTGCTATTAGTCATTCCAGTAAGAACTAGAAATCATCATTTTGCAGTTGTGAAAACTAAGGCAGGAAAAGTTAGCAACTTCCCCTCAATCACAACTAATTAATGATGTGGCTAGGATAACAATGCTGGGCTCTTTAGATCCTGTCCTAGGCTCAACAAAAAGTAGACATAAAAAGAGATCCTGGGGCCATCCATGGTGCTAAAGAACACTAGAACAACATCGATTTCCTCTGTTGGTGTAATAAGCAATACTGTTCAAGTTTAGAAACAGAATTCCTGAAGAGAGCTTCTAAATAGAGTTATTTTCTTTTTCCTTACAATATTAAATGTCCTAGTGACCATTGAAGCTGTAAGAGCTGACAATAACATAGCTTAGGTAGACTGTCAGAAAGTAAAGCTATATATATATATATATATATATAATGAATATATTAATTATTTCCTGGAATTGTGCTGTGATGGCCTAAGAGCTAAAAGGTAAAATCATCTAGAGGGAGAGGTGAGGGAAAAACGAACTGATATTAACTTTTTTCCATTCAGATGTGTCCCAAAGTGTTATAATCTACTGTTAAATATTCTGTTATTGAATAGAGAACATGATAGCTTTTAAAACCTTGTAAGTCAGTTTGTCCATACTGCAAGGTTATTTTAATTTAACAATGAGGACTGTTGTTTTCTCTTCAGTATCCATTGTTCCTTTAGTTGTGTTTAAGTAGTCACACATTTATTTATTTATTTAAAATTATTATTATTATTATTTTACTTTACAATATTGTATTGGTTTTGCCATACATCAACATGCATCCGCCACGGGTGTACACATGTTCCCCATCCTGAACAAAACAATATTAAGTGATATATTATCATTTTGAATATATTATGAGTTGTTAATATACATGAGAGGTAGTTTTAGCATTATGCTTTTTTTTTGACAAATATTTACTGAGGTCTTACTATGTGAAAGCCACTGTGCCAAACATTTAAATGTACGGGTACCATTAAATGTGCATAGTTTTTCAAGTTAACATAAATGTAGAGTTAATATATAATAAGAGATTATAAATTATTTACTCAATTATGAATATATGTAAAGATTTATAAGTAAATTTGGCTAATTTAATTATATTTGATATCATGCTTGATACTGTCAGGCAGGCTTATTTCTCTCCCTTGATTTTTGTCTCCTCATAACAAAGGTTTGGAATGACAGACTAATTACAGCTCAAGCAGGCAGGATTTCTCAGCCCCTGTCTTTTCATAGTAAACATTCAAAACAATGGTAAGGTTACAGCTCAGTTATAGCTCAAACAGAGAGGTTTTTTACTAAACAGACAAGGGATAGTACACTCCTGAGATGTGGGGACAAACCAACCCTGAAGTACTGGCCACAATCCCTCTTGGCTTTCCCTTTTTATACTCCCTGTTTCCTCCTCTTAGTTCTACCCTGTACAAAATGCAAATGGGCCAGTCAGGGAAGGGATGCATAGTAGGTCACATGGTCACATGCATAATAGGGCTTTTATATATTCATCTAAATGGATGCAGACTGAGAGTTTTGATAGTTTCAAGTTATATAATAACAGGCTGTATTGTGTATGTCTTTCCCATAATTCAGTCTGTTATAATCAGATGTATGTATGTATAGAATATTTATGAATACCTAATGGACTCCTAGGAGCCTAAGGTCACTTAAGGAAGTCCCTGTGGTTAGTTTGTATCTATTGTGTGCCTACATTACCTGTGCAGGAGTTGGAAAAGTTTCTGGGGTTATTTTTATAGCCTATATGTGAGCACTCCTGGGCCTGCCTGGAATGGGATTTAGAGATCAGCTTGCATCCTTTTCAGTTAGGCCACCTCTTGTTGCTTATGCCTAACTTCCTATCTAACAATACCATTTCATTGAATTTAGGATGCTGTTGATTACAAGGCACACCATTATTTTATATTACACCAGGAAAATCAAAAAAGACTACAAAAATTAAATTATGACTTGGTGCTTTTTCATCACATAGAACTTTTAGTTTACACTTATGGAAAAATTTCTTTTAAAACAGACATAAATTTTAAAAATCATATATCACTCTTGTACAAGTATAAAAAGGGAAACAAAACAACAACAACAGAAATGAAAACATAAAAGACAAATAGATTAATTTAAAATGTAAAGTACTGAGTCTGATTCTTCTGAATGGTGATACTTTCATTTATGCACATATTATTGGAGACTATGGCATCAAAAATACTGTCAAGAGTAGTAATGATCAATTTTTTTCCTTAAAGGAGTTCATTGTTGTGCTAAGTTGCTTCAGTCATGTCTCTTAGCAGTCCCATTGTAGCATGCCAGGCCCCTCTGCCTATGGGATTCACCAGGCAAGAAAACTAGAGTGGGTTGCCATGCCCTTCTCTGAAAGAGATGGGAATACCAGACCACCTGATCTGCCTCTGGAGAAATTTGTATGCAGGTCAGGAAGCAACAGTTAGAACTGGACATGGAACAACAGACTGGTTCCAAATAGGAAAAGGAGTTCGTCAAGGCTGTTTACTGTCACCCTGTTTATTTAACTTATATGCAGAGTACATCATGAGAAACGCTGGACTGGAAGAAACACAAGCTGGAATCAAGATTGCCGGGAGAAATATCAATAACCTCAGATATGCAGATGACACCACCCTTATGGCAGAAAGTGAAGAGGAACTAAAAAGCCTCTTGATGAAAGTGAAAGAGGAGAGTGAAAAAGTTGGCTTAAAGCTCAACATTCAGAAAACGAAGATCATGGCATCAGGCTTCCCACCACTTCATGGGAAATAGATGGGGAAACAGTGGAAACAGTGTCAGACTTTATTTTTCTGTACTCCAGAATCACTGCAGATGGTGACTGCAGCCATGAAATTAAAAGATGCTTACTCCTTGGAAGGAAAGTTATGACCAACCTAGATAGCATATTGAAAAGCAGAGACATTACTTTGCCAACAAAGGTTCGTCTAGTCAAGGCTATGGTTTTTCCTGTGGTCATGTATGGATGTGAGAGTTGGACTGTGAAGAAGGCTGAGCGCTGAAGAATTGATGCTTTTGAACTGTGGTGTTGGAGAAGACTCTTGAGAGTCCCTTGGACTGCAAGGAGATCCAACCAGTGCATTCTGAAGGAGATCAGCCCTAGGATTTCTTTGGAAGGAATGATGCTAAAGCTGAAACTCCAGTACTTTGGCCACCTCATGTGAAGAGTTGACTCATTGGAAAAGACTGTGATGCTGGGAGGGATTTGGGGCAGGAGGAAAAGGGGACGACAGAGGATGAGATGGCTGGATGGCATCACTGACTCCATGGACGTGAGTGTGAATGAACTCCGGGAGTTGGTGATGGACAGGGAGGCCTGGCGTGCTGCGATTCATGGGATCACAAAGAGTCGGACACGACTGAGCGACTGATGTGATCTGATTTGATCTCCTGGGAATCTTCCTGACCCAGGGATTGAAGCTGTGTCTCGTCTCCTGCATTGGCAGGCAGGGTTTTTTTTTTTTTTTTTTTAACCACTAGTACCACCTAGAAAATCCCAGAGGAATTCAAAAGAGATATAAATACTAGTGTTACTGTGCTCTAAAGCTAGCTAACAATACTTTCTGCGGGGTGGCGCGGAGCGGATGCGAAGCGGGGCGGTCCGGCGGCATGTCGGTCAGCAGGAAGAGCTGGGCCACTCTATCCAGGTGAGCCGGGGTCCCGACTGCTCTGGGGGCCACAGGGTCGGGGCCACACGGAGCAGCCCCTGGGGTTCCAGCCCTCCTTCCTCCTTGGGGACGCAGGCCTGAGCAGGCTGCCTACGGAGGGCTGTCCAGCCTGGAGAGGCTGCTCTGGGGGCTGGGGAGGTGTTCAAGAGGTAAACGGCCAAGTCTCAGCTTCTGAGCCACCCCTGACTGCTTGTCTTTCTTTGGAAAATCTGAGAGGCCCCTCCCGGGAGGAGGTGGCCACACTGCCTCGCAGGGTCAGTGAGTGGGCCAGGCGGGAAGGTGCCTTCCCAGGGATGAGGCTCAGGCTCTGGGCGCAGCGTTTTGGGGTGCTGTTGGGGCTGGGAAACCTCATGTTTGGCGCTCTCCCTCTCTGCACTTCAGTTTTCACTCACGAGCGGGGCCTTCAAAGGGTCTGGGGACTGGGTGTCTTATCCTTGTCTGCTGGACATCTAGTCAGAGAAGCCTGGGGGGTGAGTGTCCAGGAGGTAGCACCCTCATGCAGTTGGAGTGCCAGGCTGCCTCGGCACAGGAGTGGCTGAGAGGAGCTACCCCACGCCCGAGGTCAGGGGCGGCGGCCGAGAGGAGCTACCCCACATCCAAGGAGCAGCGGCTGAGTGGGCGCAAAGGTCCGAGAGGAGCTACTCCATGTTCAAGGTCAGGAGGTGCTGCGGTGAGGAGATACCCCTCGTCCAAGGTAAGGAGCAGCGGCTGCGCGTTGCTGGAGCAGTCGTGAAGAGATACCCCACCACCAAGGTAAGATAAACCCAAGTAAGATGGTAGGTGTTGCAGAGGGCATCAGAGGGAAACACACTGAAACCATAATCATGGAAAAATAGCCAATCTGATCACATGGACCACAGCCTTGTCTAACCCAATGAAACTGAGCCATGCCATGAGGGGCCACCCAAGACAGATGGGTCATGGTGGAGAGGTCTGACAGAATGTGGTCCACTGGAGAAGGGAATGGCAAACCACTTCAGTTTTATTGCCTTGAGAACCCCATGAACAGTATGAAAAGGCAAAATGATAGGATACTGAAAGAGGAACTCCCTGGGTCAGTAGGTGCCCAATATGCTACTGGAGATCAGTGGAGAAATCACTCCAGAAAGAATGAAGGGATGGAGCCAAACAAAAAACAATACCCAGCTGTGGATGTGACTGGTGATGGAAGCAAGGTCTGATGCTGTAAAGAGCAATATTGCATAGGAAACTGGAATGTCAGGTCCATGAATCAAGGCAAATTGGAAGTGATCAAACAAGAGATGGCAAGAGTGAACGTCGACATTCTAGGAATCAGTGAACTAAGAAGGACTGGAATGGGTGAATTTAACTCAGATGACCATTATATCTACTATTGTAGGCAGGAATCCCTTAGAAGAAATGGAGTAGCCATCATGGTCAACAAAAGGGTCTAAAATGCAGTACTTGGATGCAGTCTCAAAAACGACAGAATGATCTCTGTTTGTTTCCAAGGCAAACCATTCAATTTCACAGTAATCCAAGCCTATGCCCCAAACAGTAATGCTGAAGAGGCTGAAGTTGAATAGTTCTATGAAGACTCTTGAGAGTCCCTTGGACTGCAAGGAGATCCAAGCAGTCCATTCTGAAGGAGATCAGCCCTGGGATTTCTTTGAAAGGCATGATGCTGAAGCTGAAACTCCAGTACTTTGGCCACCTCATGCGAAGAGTTGACTCATTGGAAAAGACTGATGCTGGGAGGGATTGGGGGCAGGAGGAGAAGGGGACGACAGAGGATGAGATGGCTGGATGGCATCACTGACTCTATGGACGTGAGTCTGGGTGAACTCCGGGAGTTGGTGATGGACAGGGAGGCCTGGAGTGCTGCAATTCATGGGGTCGCAAAGAGTCGGACACTACTGAGAGACTGATCTGATCTGATCTGACCTGATGAAGACCTTCAAGACCTTTTAGAACTAACACCCAAAAAGATGTCCTTTTCATTATAGGGGACTGGAATGCAAAAGTAGGAAGTCAAGAAACATCTGGAATAACAGCAAATTCGGCCTTGGAGTATGGAATGAAGCAGGGCCAAAGGTTAATAGAGTTTTGCCAAGAGAACACACTAATCATAGCAGACATCCTCTTCCAACAACACAAGAGAAGACTCTACACATGGACATCACAGGATGGTCAACACTGAAATCAGGTTGACTATATTCTTTGCAGCCAAAGATGGAGAAGCTCTATGCAGTCAGCAAAAACAAGCCCGGGAGCTGACTGTGGCCCAGATCATGAACTCTTTATTGCCAAATTCAGACTTAAATTGAAGAAAGTAGGGAAAACCACTAGACCATTCAGGTATGACCTAAATCAAATCTCTTATGATTATACAGTGGAAGTGAGAAATAGATTTAAGGGACTAGATCTGATAGACAGAGTGCCTGATGAACTATGAATGGAGGTTCATGACATTGTACAGAAGACAGGAATCAAGACCATCCCCATGGAAAAGAAATGCAAAAAAGCAAAATGGCTGTCTGAGGAGGCCTTACAAATAGCTGTGAAAAGAAGAGAAGTGAAAAGCAAAGGACAAAAGGAAAGATATAAGCATCTGTATGCAGTGTTCCAAAGAATAGCAAGGAGAGACAAGAAAGCCTTCCTGACAATCAATGCAAAGAAATAGAGGAAAACAGTAGAATGGGAAAGACTAGAGATCTCTTCAAGAAAATTGGAGATACCAAGGAAACATTTCATGCAAAGATGGGCTCGATAAAGGACAGAAAGGGTTGGACCTCACAGAAGCAGAAGATATTAAGAAGACATGGCAAGAATACACAGAAGAAGTGTACAAAAAAGAGCTTCACGACCCAGATAATCACGATGGTGTGATCACTCACCTAGAGCCAGACATCCTGGAATGTGAAGTCAAGTGGGCCTTAGAAAGCATCACTACAGACAAAGCTAGTGGAGGTGATGGAATTCCAGTTGAGCTCTTTCAAATCCTGAAAGATGATGCTGTGAAAGCGCTACACTCAATATGCCAGCAAATTTGGAAAACTCAGCAGTGGCCACAGGACTGGAAAACATCAGTTTTCATCCCAATCCCAAAGAAAGGCAATGCCAAAGAATGCTCAAACTACCACACAAGTGCACTCATCTCACACGCTAGTTAAATAATGCTCAAAATTCTGCAAGCCAGGCTTCAGCAGTACGTAAATCGTGAAATTCCAGATGCTCAAGCTGGTTTTAGAAAAGGCAGAGGAACCAGAGATCAAATTGCTAACATACGCTGGATCATCGAAAAAGCAAGAGAGTTCCAGAAAAACATCTATTTCTGCTCTATTGACTATGCCAAAGGCTTTTACTGTGTGGATCACAGTAAAGTGTGGAAAATTCTTCAAGACATGGGAATACCAGACCACCTGCCCTGCCTCTTGAGAAACCTATATGCAGGTCAGAAAGCAACAGTTAGAACTGGACATGGAACAACAGACTGGTTCCAAATAGGAAAAGGAGTACGTCAAGGCTGTATGTCGTCACCCTGCTTATTTAACTTATATGCAGAGTACATCATGAGAAACGGGGGCTGGAAGAAGCACAAGCTGGCATCAAGATTGCTGGGAGAAATATCAATCACCTCAGATATGCAGATGACACCACCCTTATGGCAGAAAGTGAAGAGGACCTAAAAAGCCTCTTGATGAGAGTGAAAGAGGAGAGTGAAAAAGTTGGCTTAAAGCTCAACATTCAGAAAACTAAGATCATGGCATCTGGTCCCATCACTTCATGGCAGATAAATGGGGAAAGAAGGAAACAGTGTCAGACTTTATTTTTCTGGGCTCCAAAATCACGGCAGATGGTGATTGTAGCCATGAAATTAAAAGATGCTTACTCCTTGGAAGGAAAGTTATGACCAACCTGGATAGCATATTGAAAAGCGGAGATATTACTTTGCCAACAAAGGTCCATCTAGTCAAGGGTATGGTTTTTCCAGTGGTCATGTATGGATGTGAGAGTTGGGCTGTGAAGAAAGCTGGGTGCCAAAGAATTGATGCTTTTGAACTGTGGTGTTGGAGAAGACTATTGAGAGTCCCTTGGACTGCAAGGAGATCCAACCAGTCCATTCTTAAGGAGATCAGCCCTGGGATTTCTTAGGAAGGAATGATGCTAATGCTGAAACTCCAGTACTTTGGCCACCTCATGCGAAGAGTTGACTCATTGGAAAAGAGCCTGATGCTGGGAGGGATTGCGGCCCAGAGGAGAAGGGGATGACAGAGGATGAGATGGCTGGATGGCATCACCGACTCGATGGACATGAGTTTGAGTGAACTCCAGGAGTTTGTGATGGACAGGCGGGCCTGTTGTGCTGTGGTTTATGGCGTCGCAAAGAGTCGGACAGGACTGAGCGACTGAACTTAGCTAAACTGAATGGTAGCCGTATAGTTATGTTGAATCTGACAATGTTGCCAAACTCATTTGACCCAGCAAAAATTTGGTTATGAAGGTTATGTGTTTGTTTCACTATTTTCTCAACACTTTCTTCCAAGCCATTTAAACTCATTCTTTGACTTCTGATTCTGATGCATTTGCTTTAGCATAAACAGAGAGAAAAGTATGACACAATTACTTAATGACTACTAGTAGTTGTAACAGGTCATTGATGCTGATACATTCTTATTTCGAAAACTGAAATGTCAAAAATATGCATATTATAATCAATTAAATATGGTAATGATATGAAGTTTCTATCATCTACTAAAATTCAAAAAAAAAGGCACACTGCTGCTACTGCTGCTCCTAAGTCACTTCAGTCGTGTCTGACTCTGTGCGACCCCGTAGACGGCAGCCCACCAGGCTCCCCCGTCCCTGGGATTCTCCAGGCAAGAACATTGGAGTGGGTTTCCATGTCCTTCTCCAATGCATGAAAGTGAAAAATGAAAGTGAAGTCGCTCAGTCGTGTCTGACTCAGCAACCCCATGGACTGCAGCCTACCAGGCTTCTCTGTCCATGGGATTTTCCAGGCAAGAGTACTGGATTGGGGTGCCATTGCCTTCTCTGGAAAAAGGCAAAAGTCAATAACAATTAAAATAGAAATTTTAAGAGGCATTGTTGCAACAGTAATAGGTTGGTTGATTATGTATTGGATTTATGGTTGAGGAAGAGACTGATAGCTGTTTCCTAGTATTCATTTCCCCCTTCTATTTCACAGCATTAGAATCCTTTAGTTTTAGTTTGGTATGTGGCAGCATTATTTAAAAAAAAAAAAAAAAACAACTTTAAAAAGGACAGCTTTTTTCAGCATACTTTATAGGTTGGTACAATCGCATGACTAAGTTATGATTGTCGGAATATTAGCAGCAGTGATGTGCACTACTTCTAGATTTTTCCCTTGAAGTGAAAGGACACACCATTACCTTCCTTTCTCCCTTGTTATTTTTCATCCAGCTGCCTGGAATGTAGACATGTAAACTTGCATCTTGGACATTAAGGAAGAGGTAAAAACCTTTGAATAGTAAAGCAAAAACATGGGAAAAAACAGGATTTCAGACACTTAAGCTGATGTGTTTACCATGACTTGCTTATACTGGACCAATTAATTAAATGAGAGAGAAATAAACTTCTATTTTGTTTGTTACTATCAATTTGGTCCCTTGTTGTAGAAATCAGAATTATGTGGCATTATAATAATAATACCATATTGTTGTTGTTGCTTAGTTACTAAGTCTTGTCCAACTCTTTGCAACCCCATAAACAACAGCATACCAGACTTGCCTGTCCTTCAGTATATACCTGACTTTGCTCAAACTCATGTCCATTGAGTCAGTGATGCCATCTAACCATCTCATCCTGTGTCACCCCCTTCTTATCTTGCCCTCAATCTTTCCCAGAATCAGGGTCTTTTCCAATGAGTCAGTCCTTAACATCAGGTGGCCAAAGTACTGGAGCTTCAGCTTCAGCATCAGTCCTTCCAATGAATATTTAGGACTGATTTCCTTTAGGATTGACTGGTTTGCTCTCCTTGCAATCCAAGTGACTCTCAAGAATCTTCTCCAGCACAGTTCGAAAGCATCAATTCTTCAGCGCTCAGCCTTCTTTGTGGTCCAACTGTCACATCCATACATGACTACTGGAAAAACCATAGCTTTGACTATATGGACAATGAAGACAACCAAAGAAACAAAAGATTTGCAATTTACAAGAAATTATAATTTCTGATTAATTGAGAAGTTACTTATTTGTACATTTTGAGAAATTAAAGAACTAGAATTTTTAAATTTAAAAAAGTGGTACAGTAGTAATTGGAATCGAGAGAATAGCAATTGGTCTATGATTTTCTGCATCATTGTAGCCATCTGCATGGATAATACGTACTTAGTCCTAACAGTATTTACAATTTATAATAATTAAGACCATGCAAATATTAGAAATTAGCAAAATCCTGGTTTATTAAAAGCTTATGAGGACGTAGCATGTTTTTGCTAATTATGTTTTCTGATGAGAGTGGTTTTTTTTTTTTTTTTTCCCCAGAACTCTCTGACTTTATTTTGAGCTATTAAGGCATGATAAAAGAATAAGATCTTTATAGCTACATATGAAGAGTCAGCCAGCCAGACAGATAAGTAGACACATAGAGGTAGAAGCAATAGTTATGCATATGTATGTAATCAAATCAGGGTTTGTGTAATATTAAACCTGATTATCCTTGAGCCTAATTTAATTTTTGAAATTACATTAACTTCAATTCTTACCAAGATATAATTGGATGCATGGTATATAATGGGCTATTTTTAATTATCCAGAGACATTGAAAGTTTGAGCTACAGAGATCCTACTCATCAAGTTTATTCATTATACAATGGGTAACTTCAAAGTCTGTGTGGCGAAGGAAAATCATTCATATTCATCTCCCTCCAGTGATCTCATCTCCACCTTACTTCATTTCTTTCATGATCATTACCAAACACTTGTCATTATGTTAAAAGTACTATTTTAGAATTATAAATCCAAATATTCCAAACCCCAACCAAAAGCTCCTGTGCTTTCTTCTTTTGCATTTGGAAACTCCATTCAATTTTCTACCTCTAGGTGAATTCCCTGTCAATAAATATTGCATCATGCTTATGATACATCATTTAATCATTGCAATCACTTTCTCCTTTGAGGTTTATTACATTCTTCTGGGAGGATAGAAGATGCTCATTCATGGATAAATTCATCTGCTTCTTTATTCCTACACCAAAGAACCTGAATATTTAGAAGATTTTAAAACCAGGCAGGCTAGTATCACTCTTAGTCTTCAGTTGCAAAAGAACCCTCAGTTCTGACCAGATGTCGTGTGTTTTCCTATTCCATTTTCTCCTATTCTCTAAAGTTCATGTATCAAATTTTCCCCACTGTATTTAAATATTCCAAATTATTTTCCAACATCCCAAAATAACTGGTAGTTGACTCTAACTCCTATTTGGAGAGAAAATTATAAACAAGAATTCTCTTGAATTCCTGCCTATACTTATAGAATTTGACTTCAGAACTATCCTCTTTTTCTTGAAAAGGAAGAAGTGATAGAGTTCTTTCATCTTTGCTTCAGATTCCATCCATCATCACCTTTTATGTGACTTTATTAATTATTCACTCTGCTTGATTTTCTTTCTCTCCTTATCTGGTACTACTTTCCCATAAATTATAAACCGTGATGAAATATTGCACATTTTAATTAAAAACACCCATTAAAAACATCAATTCCAAGAGTGATTCTTTTTTTTTTTTCCTTTTATTTTTTTTTATTTTTTAAACTTTACATAATTGTATTAGTTTTGCCAAATATCAAAATGATTCCGCCACAGGTATACATGTGTTCCCCATCCTGAACCCTCCTCCCTCCTCCCTCCCCATACCATCCCTCTGGGTCATCCCAATGCACTAGCCCCAAGCATCCAGTATCGTGCATCGAACCTGGACTGGCATCTTGTTTCATACATGATATTTTACATGTTTCAATGCCATTCTCCCAAATCTTCCCACCCTCTCCCTCTCCCATAGAGTCCATAAGACTGTTCTATACATCAGTGTCTCTTTTGCTGTCTCGTACACAGGGTTATTGTTACCATCTTTCTAAATTCCATATATATGTGTTATTATATTGTATTGGTGTTTTTCCTTCTGGCTTACTTCACTCCAAGAGTGATTCTTTCCTCCTTTCCTAAATACAATATCTTGAAAGAACTATCTATACTCATAGAATTCACATCCTCACTCTCATTCATTCATTAAACTACATTCATCTGGTTAACACAGTCTCTGCTGCACTAGTCTCATTGAATTCACTGCAGACTTACTTGTTTAAGTTAATATTTACTTATCTACCTTAGTTTTGATTGAACTTATTTTAACTTCTTATACTACTTATCACTTTATAAATACTCTCCAAACTTCTATGAAAGCACCTTGACCTCATTTTTTTTCATGTCTCTACTCTTTCTCAGTCTTATATGCAGGTTCTTTGTTCTTTAAATTTCTCTTTCTTTCTTTAATTATTGATGTCTTCAGGATTCTGTTGAGGAGCTTTAACCTTCTTTGTCATGGATTCAGATTCTTCTGTTTAAAGAAGTCCTTCAATTTTATTTTCAGTTGCAGTCATATACGACCAACAGCTTACTCAAAATTTCTACTTGCATGTTGAGTATTATTATTAATATATGGTCTCAACCCAACATAGTTGAAGTCATGGTCTTCCTTACTTCATCATCCTGTTTGTCTCCCAATGAATCACATTCTTATTCTTCAATCTTCACACTCCTCACTAGCCCCTTGCCTTGCCAAATACCTCTAAAATGTGCTCTTTTTCCCATTCTAGCCACTCTTGTTCAGAAATACTCTCATCTCTCATGTGGATGACTACTATAATCGGTAACTATTTTTTCTCTTCTCATCTGGTCTCCACTTTTATTTTCTCCCCAGCCAGAGTGTTATTTATGAAATGCATATTTAACCATTTCATACCTTGACATAAAAATGCTTCTGGGACTACATCTTTCAATTTGAACTAAGTCCAAACTCATAACATCCTTTATGTCATAGTTAAATGTTGAAAAACAAGCATTAAAAAATTTTTTTAAAACATTTTGATGACTTTATAAATTCTCACAAATCCTCCCTTAATCTTTTTTAAGCTCCCTTAATCTTTTGATAGTCAGAGTCTTTATCTTGTTTAACAAATTTTGTTGAAGAAAACGTCGTAAAGACCTAATAATTAAACTCTTGGTTTTGTTTTTGAAATACTCTTATTTGTCATAATTGCAATAATAAGAAATGTAAAAATATATAATGCAATAAGCTTGTTTTTATAATTTTAGTTTTATTTTTCTCAAAGAAATTCTAATTAATGAAACTCCTTTCACCTTTTCCTGTTGTGGGAAAAGCCCTTTCCCCTCGTTTTGCATTTCTGGATGGAAGAAGCTACAAGATAAGATAATCATGGAATCTTAGCTTACCCTATCCCTAAGACATGACTTACCTGTTTCCCTATTCATTGATGGATATTCTCTACTCCTTCATGTAGTAAATTTTATAGGGTCAAGTACTCATGGAGAATACTTGTGGTTGTCCAGCCAGGCTTCTGGCTGTATCTGAAAGTCTAATTAATTCAAGGTGATTTGTTAGAAAGTCCACTTTCTAACAGACCTAAGAAGAGTTGATTCTTTTGAACTGTGGTGTTGGAGAAGACTCTTAATGTAAAGCCTCTAATTAAAAAAAAAAAAAAAAAGAGTCCCTTGGACTGCAAGGAGATCAGTCCTGGGTGTTTATTGGAAGGACTGATGTTGAAGCTGAAACTCCAATACTTTGGCCATCTGATGTGAAGAGCTGACTCATTGGAAAAGACCCTGATGCTGGGAAAGATTGAAGGCAAGAGGAGAAGGGGATGACAGAGGATGAGATGGCTGGATGGCATCACCGACTCAATGGACATGAGTTTGGGTAAACTCTGGGAGTTAGTGATGGACAAGGAGGCCTGGCATGCATGGGGTCGCAAAGAATCAGACACGACTGAGTGACTGAACTAACTAAGCTTATACTCACTTTTATTATAATTGCTACCTGGTTGAACAGTTTCTCTGAGCACAACTGGGTAGAAAAATAGAATGTTATTTATTAGCTTCTTGAAAAAATAATTTTTACTTAGAAATCTTGGTCTCTAATATAAATAAATTCACTCCTTTTAGTACCAAAATAACATTGGAAGATGTTTCTCTTCTTATTAATCTGTGAATCACCATTCAATCCATACTCATTCCATACCTATGCCTCCTTTCCCCTAGGTACTCTTGTTTAAAGAAAAAAAAAAAAAGTTGATAATAGTAACAACCCATTGTTGCCCTTACTATGTTGTTGTTACCCATAGTTGTTGCAAACTATGATGATAAATAATTTACATACATTTCCTTATGTAAAACTCACAGCATTCCTATGAAACAAAAACATAAATTCCTCAATTATACTAAGATTCTTAAAGTCTAAACAAGTTGCCCGAAGCTACACAATGGTGGGGCTGACATTTGAACCCAGGTCAAAATGGTTTCATAGTATAATTATACTATTTTCCTAGTATAAGAATTTCTGCATATTCCTTTCATATCCCTCAACTCTTAGTTATCCAGCTGTCTTGAAGTACATAGGCATATCTTTTTAGATAATTCCCCTAATATGTTTTCAGAAGCCCCATAAATATTTTTTGACTGTGTGATATATACTAAACACTAAAAAAGGTAAATAAAGGAAGTGAGTTTATTTTTAGGCTGGGAACACTTGGAGAAGCAAAATAAACACATATTCACAATCCCTTATCCACAATTATTAAACCTCCAAACCTCAAAAAACTGAAAATTATTTTGTAAATTGTCCAATTTGGCACCAATATCTTACCTAAATTGACATTAAGTTGCTTATGGTCTTCAGTGATCCCATTCACTGTGCCTAATTCATATATTTCATTACATATCTATTAATGTATTTGGTTACTAGATGTTATCCCTGATAATGTTTACCATAATACCTTTCTAATATCCAAAAGAAAATAAGTTTTGAAACCATTGTATCCCAAGCATTTAGGATAAAAATTATAGGCCAAAAAATTATTACTGTTACAATACTAGTGCTGTGGTGGTGGGTGTGCTTTAAAAGCCGTTAGGAACAGAGGAGGCAGAAAGAGCTGCAGGGAAAGATACTACTGGATCTGGTTATTGAAGCATGAATACAAATTTGCCAGGCAGACAGATAAGAGAAAACAATGGAGCCACTTGAAACAGACTGAGCAGAAATCGTGAGAGAGTAATATGTAGCCCGGAGGAGGAGAATAGGCAAGAGAGTGACAGATGAATGAAGTTGGGTCAGTAGCCAGGGGTCAAATCACAGGACACTGTGGAATGTTATGCAAAGTTTTAATTTGATCCAGATTGACTAAGGTGACCTGGGAGGATGTTAGGCTAAAAGAGGTAGGAACACAGTTTATCTAAGATGCATAATAATATAATATATAAATTAATAATAACTTTATTCCTCCTATCCCGGTATTACTGATAGTATAGGCTGTCACTTTCAAAAGTGATTTGGTTTGGATTAAATACATGACCAAGAACAGTGAGAAGAGAGGTGTGATATTGTGCATATGTATTTAGTCTTTGTCCACAATTCCTGGCTCACAGCTCCCCAAAACCTTAGAATTTCTTCAGTGATGAGAGCCATAAAAGTGTCTTGTTAGGTTAATGGCATGACTTTTGGATCCCAGCTAAGGTTGGGTACTGTTTTCCAGAAGATCAACCATGTATTAGAGGACTGGAACTTTAGTTCCACCCCTGCTGAACTTTTGCCAGGGGAGAAGGGCTGGAGGTTGAATCAGTTGGAGGTTGAACCACTGGCAGTTTTTTTACTCAGCCATGCCAGTATCTTGAAGCCTCTATAAAAACCCCAAAGGATGGGGTTTGAGAGCTTCTATGTTAAACATGCAGAAATTTGAAAACAGTGTGCTCTGAGAGGGCATGAGAGCTTTCTCAATACTTTGCCCAATGAACTCTTCAATCTGGCTATTCCTGAGTTATATCTTCTTTTAATAAACTGGTAAATAAACAAGTTTCCTGAGTTCTATAGGCTTGTCTGGCAAATTAATCAAACCTAAGGAATAGGTGGTGGGAACCTCCTCCAATCTTTTGCCAGTTGGTCAGAATCCCACAGGTGACAACCTGTGTTTGCTACTGGCATCAGAAGGGAGAGGGACAGTGTGTTGGGACTGAACCCTTAACCTGTGGAATTTGATGCGACCTCCAGGTAGTCAACCATCAGAACTGAGTTGAATTTTAAGAACACAATTGGTATCCAGAGAATTGTTTGTGGTTTGTGAATCACCCCTCCTCCCACACACACATTGAAATTGGGTAAAAGAACCTAAAAACAGGGGGTATTTTCAGTTATAGACTGAAAACTGTTTCTGTCCTTTCTCCTATCCCACATTGTCCTGCCGTCTCCTTATATCTTGGCTTTAGCTCCAACTGAGCAGAACTTAGCCACTGAAGAAGTTAACTGGGTTAAAATATCCAGAAAAAATATGTAAGTGGGGCTTAAAATATATGAAGATTATGAAGCAAATCATAGGCTTCCTTTATTTCAAAATTGTAGTTAAAAATCAGGAAGCATATTGATTTTATATTTTTTCTCTTTTACTCAAGTTATAGTGCTAAAAATAAACTACAAAATATAAAATATGATCACACATTCCTCACCAATGGAATATAAATGGAAATTATAATCTATGTAGCTTTAGCTTCAATTGAAAAATGAAGGAAAAATTAATTTCTGTATATATAGCATGTTAAAATTAATTTTTATTCATATAATTAAGAAGCAATAAAAACTTAGAATTATTTCAATTTCTGAATGGATTTGCATCAGCAATAGATTGAGAATTAAAGCAGAACCATTTTGTCTCACTAATTACAGACAGATAAAACTACCAATCATTTCCCTATCAGGTCAATGAAAATAAAAGTAAAATAATATTTCTCTGAAATTGTAGGAACTGGTAAACTTACATGATGTTTTTATTAGTGAGTCTGTGTTCTGTTTTGAAATATCTGTTGTTGTTGTTGTTCAGTCATTAAGTCGTGTCCGACTCTTCGAGAACCCATGAACTGAGGCACACCAGGCTTCTTTGTTTATCTCTAGCTCCCTAAGTGTGCTTAAACTCATGTCCACTGAGCCAGTGATGCCATCCAATGATCTCATCCTCCGTCACCTACTTCTCCTTCTGCCCTCAATCTTTCCCAGGATCAGGGTCTTTTCCAATGAGTCAGCTCTTTGCATCAGGTGGCTAAAATATTGGAGCTTCAGCATCAGTCCTTCCAATGAATATTCAGGATAGATTTCCTTTAGGACTGACTAGTTTGATCTTCTTGCTGCCCAAGGGATTCTCCAGAGTCTTCTCCAACATCACAGGTCTTAAGCATCAATTCTTCAGTGATCAGCCTTTATGGTCCAACACTCATGGTCCAACTCTTATGGTCCAGCTCATCCAAACATGACTACGGGAAAAACCATAGCTTTGACTACACAGAATGTTGTCAGCAAAGTGATATCTCTGCTTTTTAATACACTGCCTAGGTTTGACATAGCTTTTCTTCCAAGGAGCAAGTGTCCTTGAATTTCATGGATGTGATCACCATCCACATTGATTTTAGAGCCCAAGAAAGTGAAATCTGATCCTGTTTCCACATTTCCCCCATCTATTTGCCATGAAATGATAGGACCTAGTTTTTTTGATGTTGAGTTTTAAGTCAGCTTTTTCACTCTCCTCTTTCACCTTCATCAAGAGGTTCTTTAGTTCCTCTTCACTTTCTGCCATTAAAGTGGTATCATCTGCATATCTGAGGTTGTTGATATTTCTCCCAAACATCTCAATTCCAGCTTGTGATTCATCTAGCCTAGCATTTTCTGTGATGTATTCTGCATATAAGTTAAATAAGACTTATGTACAGCTTTGTTGTACTCCTTTCCCAATTTTGAACTGGTCAGTTTTTCCATACATGTGGGCTTCCCTGGTGGCTCACTATAAAGAATCTGCCTGCATGCAGGAGCCCCAGGAGATACAGATTCGATCCCTGGGTTGGGAAGATCCCTTGCAGGAGAGCATGGCAACCTATTCCAGTATTCTTGCATGGAGAATCCCATGGCAGAAGAGCCTGGCAGGCTACAGTCAATAGGGTTTCAAAGAGTTGGACACAACTGATGCGACATAGCATGCACAAATACATGGAGTTGTTCCATGTCCAGTTCTAACTGTTGTTTCTTGACCTGCATATGTGTTTCTCAGGAGTCAGGTATGGTGGTCTGGTATACCCATATCTTTAAGAATTTCCCACAGTTTGTTGTGATCTACATTGTCAAAGCCTTTAGTCAATGAAGCAGAAGTAGATGTTTTTCTGGATCTCCCTTGCTTTCTCCACAATCCAACAAATGTTGGCAATTTGATCTCTGGTTCCTCTGCCTTTTCTAAATCCAGCTTGAACATCTGGAATTTCACAGCTCACATACTGTTGAAGCCTGGCTTGGAGAATTTTGAGCATTACTTTGCTAGCGTGTGAGATGTGTGCAATTGTGCAGTAATTTGAATATTCTTTAACGTTACCCTTCTTTAGGATTGGAATGAAATCGGACCTTTTCCAGCCCTATGGCCACTGCCAAGTTTTCCAAATTTGCTGACATATTGAGTGTAGCACTTTAACAGCAATGAAATTTTTTAGGATTTTAAGTAGCTCAGCTGGAATTCTATCACCTCCACTAACTTTGTTTATAGTAAGGCTTCCTAAGGCCCACTTTACTTCCCACTCCAGGATTTCTGGCTCTAGGTGAGTGATCAAACCACAGTGCTTCTCTGGGTCATTAACACCTTTCTGAGTATTCTTTCCATTTCTTCTTAATCTTCTGCTTCTATTAAGTCCTTACCATTTCTCTCCTTTATTGTGCCTATTCTTGTATGAAATATTCCTTTTATATCTCTAATTTTCTTGAAGAGACCTGTCATCTTTCCCATTCCACTATTTCCCCCTATTTTTTTGAATCATTCATTTAAGAAGGCCTTCTTGTCTCACCTTGTTATTTTCTGGAATTATGCACTCAGTTGGGTATATTTTTCCCTTTCTCCATTGCCCTTCACTTCTGTTCTTTCCTAAGCTATTTGTAAAGCCTCCTCAGACAACCACTTCGCCTTCTTGCATTTCTTTTTCTCTGGAATAGTTTGGTCACTGCCTCCTGTACAATGTTACAAATTTCTGTCTTATTCAGGCACTCTATCAGATCTACTCCCTTGAATGTATCTGTTACCTCCACTGTATATCACAAGGGATTTGACTTAGGTCATACCATGAGTGACTAACACTTTCACTGAATGATCTAGTGGTTTTCCTTATTTTCTTCCATTTAAGCTTGAATTTTGTAATAAGGAGCTCATGATTTGGGCCAACTGCAGATCTTGTTTTCAGTTCAGTTCAGTTCAGTCGCTCAGTCGTGTCTGACTCTTTGAGACCCCATGAATCGCAGCACGCCAGGCCTCCCTGTCCATCACCAACTCCCGGAGTTCACTCAGACTCATGTCCATCAATTCGGTGATGCCATCCAGCCATCTCATCCTCTGTCGTCCCCTCCTCCCCCTGCCCCAAATCCCTCCCAGCATCAGAGTCTTTTCCAATGAGTCAACTCTTCGCATGAGGTGGCCAAAGTACTGGAGTTTCAGCTTTAGCATCATTCCTTCCAAAGAAATCCCAGGGCTGATCTCCCTTAGAATGGACTGGTTGGATCTCCTTGCAGTCCAAGGGACTCTCAAGGGTCTTCTCCAACACCACAGTTTAAAAGCATCAGTTCTTCGGCGCTCAGCCTTCTTCACAGTCCAACTCTCGCATACATACATGACCACTGGAAAAACCATAGCTTTGACTAGACGGACCTTTGTTGGCAAAGTAATGTCTCTGCTTTTCAATATGCTATCTAGGTTGGTCATAACTTTTCTTCCAAGGAGTAAGCATCTTTTAATTTCATGGCTGCAGTCACCATCTGCAGTGATTTTGGAGCCCAAAAAATAAAGTCTGACACTGTTTCCACTGTTTCCCCATCTATTTCCCATGAAGTGGTGGGACCAGATGTCATGATCTTTGTTTTCTGAATGTTGAGCTTTAAGCCAACTTTTTCACTCTCCTCTTTCACTTTTATCAAGAGGCTTTTTAGTTCATCTTCACTTTCTGCCATAAGGGTGGTGTCATCTGCATATCTGAGGTTATTGATATTTCCCCCAGCAATCTTGATTCCAGCTTGTGCTTCTTCCAGCCCTGCGTTTCTCATGATGTACTCTGCATATAAGTTAAATAAGCAGGGTGGCAATATACAGCCTTGACATAGTCATTTCCCTATTTGGAACCAATCTGTTGTTCCATGTTCAGTTCTAACTGGTGCTTCCTGACCTGCATATAGGTTTCTCAAGAGGCAGGTCAGGTGGTCTGGCAGTCCCATCTCTTTCAGAATTTTCCACAGTTTATTGTGATCCACACCGTCAAAGGCTTTGGCATAGTCTTGTTTTAGCTGACTGTATATAGCTCTCCATTTTCAGCTGCAAAGAACATAATTGCTCTGATTTCCATATTGACCATCTGGTGATGTCCATGTCTCATGGTATGTTGGAAAAGGATGTTTGCTATGACCAGTGTGTTCTCTTGGAAAAACTGTTAAACTTTGTCTTGCTTCATTTTGTACTCTTAGGCCTAACTTGCTGGTTATTCTGGGTATCTCTTGACTTCCTACTTTTGCATTCCAATCTGATATAATGAAAAGGACATCTTTTGCTTTTTGTTCTAGAAAGTATGGTAGGTCTTCATAACCAGTCAGCTTCAACTTCTTCACCATTAATGGCTGGGACACAGACTTGGATTACTGTGATAATAAATGGTTTATCTTGGAAACAAACTGAGATCTCTCTGAGCTTGCACCCAAGTACTACATTTCAGAATCTTTTGTTGACTATAAGGGCTACTCCATTTCTTTTAAGGGATTCTTGCCCACAGTAGTGATATAATGGTCATCTGAATTAAATTTTCCCATTTCTGTCCATTTCAGTTCACTGATTCCTAAGATACCAATGTTTACTCTTTCCATCTCCTATTTGACCACTTCCAATTTACCTTGATTCATGGAGCTAACATTCCAGGTTCCTATGCAATATTGTTCTTTATAGCTTGGACTTTACTTTCACCACCAGGCGCAACCACAACTGAGCATCATTTCTGCTTTGGCCCTGCCACTTCATTCTTTCTGGAGCTATTAGTAATTGTTCTCTGCTCTTCCCCAGTAGCATATTGGACAACTTTTGATCTTGGGGGCTTGTGTTATGGTATCATATCTTTTTGCCTTTTCATACTGTTCATGGGATTCTCAAGGCAAGAATACTGGAGTGGGTTATCATTTCTTCCTCCAGTGCATTTCTATATTTTATTCTATATTTAAAATTCTATACTTTATGATTACTTAAGAGATATTTTTGTTTATTAGTGCTTGGGCTGGACAGAGTCACACCAAACTGAGGTTACTGGTTGCTTTCAAGGAGTGGTGTTTTACAATGGTGATTAAAAGAAATTAGATTTGTTCTTTAGTTTGCTAGGGCTTCCATAACCAAGTACTACAATGGGTCACTTAAACAACAGAAACTTACTCCTCAGAGTTTTGAAAACTAGAAGTCTTAGATAAGTTGTCAGGAGGGTAGATTTCTTCCGAGTCCTCTCCCCATTGGCTTCTTGATAGCTACCTTCTCCCTGGGTCCTTACATGGTCTTCCTTCTATGACTCTCTTTGTTTTAATCTCCTCTTCTTATAAGCACCTCAGATATATTGCGCTAGGGCTCATTCATATGACCTCATTTTGCCTTAATTACTAATTTAAAAGGCCCATCTCCAAACACAGTCATATTCTGAGGTCCTGGGTGTTAGGACTTTAACATATGGATTTAGAGGTGGTGGAGGGACAGACACAATTCAGTCTATGTTATATCCCTAACATATTTTATTTAAAACAGAGAAACAAAAGAAATTAAGAGTTATATTTGACACTGATGCTAAACAAAGTTGTGTAATAAAAGTATATGGTTATCTAAGTCTAGAAAAGTTCGTGGGATATCTATTTAGTCTTCCAAACTTTAAGAGTGCTGCTGCACTGGGATGACCCAGAGGGATGGTACGGGGAGGGAGGTGGGAGGGGGGTTCAGGATGGGGAACATGTATATACCTGTGGTGGATTCATGTTGATGTATGGGAAAACCAATACAATATTGTAAAGTAATTAGCCTCCGATTAAAATAAATAAATTTATATATAAAAAAAGAGTGCTGCAGCACCAGATTGCTAACATTTGTAATTTTAGGAAGGTGAAAATGGAAATTGGTAGAGGGATATTCTTAACATGCTTCAATGGATTTTACTTTTTGAAACTGTTTTCAATGTACAGAAACATTTGGGAAGACAGTACAGAGTTTCCATATTCCCCACACTCAGTTGCTCCTATTATCAACATTTTACATTAGTATGTGAAATACTAATGTATTTGGTTACAGTTGCTGAACTAGTATTGATACATTGTTAACTGAAGTCCATACTTTATTCAGATTTCCTTTTTCATAATGTTCTTTATTTTTTTAATTTAAATTTATTTATTTTAATTAAAGACTAATTACTTTACAATATTGTATTTATTTCAGGTTGGAGAAGGCAAAGGAGACTAGGATAATTCCATCTAGATTACCATATCACATTTAATTATCATGTCTCAGTCTCTCTGAGAAATGACAGTATGACAGTTTTTCAGACTTCCTTTTTTTTGACAACATTGGGTTTTGAAGAGTACTGGTCAGGTGTTTTGTAGAATGTCCCTATACTCAAATTTTATTATTTTTTTTTTCATGATTAGATCTGGGTTATTAATTTGGGGAGACAGATTGCAGAGATAATGTGCCATATTCATCACATCATATCAAGGCTATTGCCATGATTTGTCACTGTTGATGTTCCCCTTGATCACCTGGATGAGGTCTGTATTTTTCAAATGTCTCCTGTGGAAAATTATACCATTTTGCCCCTTTTCATACAAAAGGTACTAATTTAGGTACTCATTAGGAGGAAGTACTCATTAGGAGGAAGTCACTTTGTACATTCCACAGTTAAGGAGTAGAGAGCTGTTTTCCACTTCTTTGAGGGCAGAGTATCTACATAAACTCCTTGGCATGATTTTGCATGAGAGATTTGTGATTTCTCTCCCATTTATTTATTTATATAATCTTATTAACTTTTTATTGTATTCCTTTTAATTATTTTATACATATATTAATTTTGTAATTATTTAAAAATAAGAATATTTTAAAATTCCTTAGCAAATTATTAACCAATTTTGGACTTCAGAAGTTAGGAGCACTCGAGCTTATTAGAAAGGTCCTATGGAGTTTTGAAGAGGGGTTTCCCAGGTAGCACAGTGGTAAAGAATCTGCCTGCTAATGCAGGAAGTGCAAGAGATGCATGCTGGTTTGATTCCTGGGTTGGGAAGATCCCTGGATTAGGAAATGGCAACCTGCTCCAGTATTCTTTCTTGGAAAATTCCATGAACAAAAGAGCCTGGTGGGTCCATGGGGACACAAATACTCCAACATAACTGAGCGACTGAGTACATACACACACATGGAGTTTGAAAATACAACTAATTGTGTACTCATTCTCTATTAGTAATGTGTCCTAGGTGGTGCTAGTGGTAAAGATGCTGCTTGCCAGTCCAAGAGACATAAGAGACATGAGTCCAATCCCTGGGTTGGGAAGGTTCCCTGGAGAAGGGCATGGCAACCCACTCCAGTATTCTTGCCTGGAGAATCCTATGGACAGGGGAGCCTGGCAGGCTATGATCCATAGGGTCACAAAGAGTCATACATGGCTGAAGCTGCTTAGCACACACACATTCTCATTTAGACCACAGAAAGCTGCTTATACAAATATTTAACATTATTACTGCTTAGAGAGTAAAAAGGTTACATCTGTAGATCAAAGATGAAGCCAACAGAAGGCTTTCTTGTTAAATACAGTCTTAGAGCATGTTAAGCTTCATGACTTCAAGGTAGGTTGCAAGGAACTAACCTTCATTTTGCAAACTCTTGGACCCCCTTGTACTATACTTGGAAATGATATGTATATATCATGCTTTTCTTGTATACAACTGGAAACTTCCTGGGATAGAATTTTTCAATTTTTTCCTTTGAATATATATATATATATATATATATATATACATACATACATATATATGCGTGTGTGTATATATATATATATATAGTTGGAGTATAATTGCTTATAATACTATGTTAGTTTCTTCTGTACAATTAAGTGAATGAACTATATGTAAATATACATATTTCCTCTCCCTCTTGGACCTCCTTCCCACCTCCCACCATCCCACCCATTTATGTCATCAATGGTATAGATGAACCTATTTCCAGGGCAGGAATGAGATGCAAACATAGAGAACAAACATAATTATTAATATTTCCTCCTTACGAAATTACTTAAAAGTAGATTATTGAAACTCTAAATCGGCATACTATTAGTAATAACCATAATATCACATTATCCCACAATTACTGCTCTGCTATATACATTATCAATGACTTAATATTTCTCCTACTTTGTAATTTTTTTCCAGATATTTCAGTCAGCCTGTTAGCAGTTGTTGTCAGCTTTTGTGGCCTGGCCTTGTTGGTTGTTTCACTTTTTGTCTTCTGGAAGTTATGCTGGCCTTTCTGGAAGAGCAAACCCATGACTTTCAATGTCAGTACTCTACCACAGAGCATGTCAAGTGCTCCCACTGAAGTTTTTGAGACTGAAGAGAAAAAAGAGATTAAAGAAAATGGAGAACCAGCACCAAAAGTTATTGAGCCTGCAATAAAAATCAGCCACACTTCCCCTGATATCCCAGCCGAAGTCCAAACTGCTGTAAAAGAACATGTAATTAAACATGCACGTGTGCAAAGACAAACAACTGAGCCTACATCTTCATCCCGGTAAGGAAAGATCAAATAAACAAAACTCTTTGGGCTGTGTGTGTGTCTGTATTTGTGTGTGTTGTATATGATTTTCTAAGGGAGAAAAACTGAGGTGGGAAAGGAGAAAAGACAAACTAGAGAAATGAGAAAGAGGAAAATAAATAATAGAGTAAGGAGGGAATTGATAGGACAGAATAAATAGGGATGAAGACAAAGAAATTGAGGACAAAGTCAGACAGAGAGTGGTACCATGAAAGGTAGAGGTTTCATTAAAATAATCTAATTAGAGATTTATTTATTGGCTTTTTCCTTTGAAATATTTTTGGTTGATCTCCAGTCTTTTGATTTAGTTTAATACAACCAATAAATAAATCAGCCATTTGCCTTGTGTTCCATTAAATCATCTACAAGTTCACAGTCAAAACTGAGTAACAGAGGCTAATGTTAGTTTACACTTGTTTAGCACCTATACCATAAACTGCTAGAAAATTTCATTGCTTATTGTAACTCACAGACCAAACTATTATGGTAAATTCCACAACAGCTTTGGTGAGTATCATGAACATAGCAAGAGTGTACATGAAGGGAAGCCACAGGGAAACCTCCTTAAAGTGATACATTTTAAGGAGGTACATTTTAATTCAGCCTGGAAAAATCAGCAAGTTTATGTGAACAAAAATAATTTGCTATAGTGTATTTCAAATTGTGTTAACTGTAAATGGGAAAAGATTCTTATGAAAAGATTTTTTTCTACTAAGTATGGTCTTCGATCTTTACCATGAAAAACCAACATGTTGGCTGCGACGGGTGCACTAAAGCGCGGGCGGCTGTGACTGGCGCACTAAAGCAAGGCGGAGAGGAGCTACCCCACTTCCGAGGTCAGGGGCAGAAGCCGGGAGGACCCCATGCCCGAAGGGCGGTGGCCAAGAGTTACCCCATGTCCGAAGTCAGGGGCAGCGGCCGAGAGTGCCAGGCTGCGCCGGCGCAGGAACGACCGAGAGGAGCTACCCAAGTCTGAGGTCAGGGGTGGCTGCCAGGAGCAGCAAACCCACGCCCGAAGCCAGGGGCTGCGGCTGGGAGGCGCTACCCCACGCCCCCACACCCGAGGCCAAGGACCGCGGCCGGGAAGAGCTACCCAACACCCGAGGCAGGAGCGGCGGCTGGGAGCAGCAAACCCATGCCCAAGGCCAGGGGCTGTGGCTGGGAGGAGCTACCCCACACCTGAAGCCAGGTGCCGTGGCCGGCAGGACCAACCCCAGGTCCAAGGAGTGATGGCTGCATGGGCGCAGGAGGGCCTGGAGGAGCTATCCCACGTTGAAGGTCAGGAAGGGCGGCGGTGAGGAGATACCCCTCATCCAAGGTAAGGAGCAATGGATGCGCTTTGCTGGAGCAGCCGAGAAGAGATACCCCACGCCCAAGGTAAGAGAAACCCAAGAAAGATGATAGGTGTTGCAAGAGGGCATTAGAGGGCAAACACACTGAAACCATACTCACAGAAAACTAGTCAATCTAATCGCACTAGGACAACAGCCTTGTCTAACTCAATGAAACTAAGCCATGCCCGTGGGGCAACCCAAGATGGGTGGGTCATGGTGGAGAGATCTGACAGAATGTGGTTCACTGGAGAAGGGAATGGCAAACCACTTCAGTATTCTTGCCTTGAGAACCCCATGAACAGTATGAAAAGGCAAAATGACAGGATACTGAAAGAGAAACTCCCCAGGTCAGTAGGTGCCCAATATGCTACTGGAGATCAGTGGAGAAATAACTCCAGAAAGAATGAAGGGATGGAGCCAAAGCAAAAACAATACCCAGCTGTGGATGTGACTGGTGATAGAAGCAAGGTCCGATGCTGTAAAGAGCAATATTGCAGAGGAACCTGGAATGTCAGGTCCATGAATCAAGGCAAATTGGAAGTGGTTAAACAAGAGATGGCAAGAGTGAACGTCGACATTCTAGGAATCAGCGAACTCAAATGGACTGGAATGGGTGACTTTAACTCAGTTGACCATTATATCTACTACTGCGGGCAGGAATCCCTCAGAAGAAATGGAGTGGCCATCATGGTCAACAAAAGAATCCGAAATGCAGTATTTGATTGCAATCTCAAAAACGACAGAATGATCTCTGTTCGTTTCCAAGGCAAACCATTCAATATCACAGTAATCCAAGTCTATGGCCCAATTAGTAATGCTGAAGAAGCTGAAGTGGAACGGTTCTATGAAGACCTACAAGACCTTTTAGAACTAACACCCTAAAAAGATGTCCTTTTCATTATAGGTGACTGGAATGCAAAAGTAGGAAGTCAAGAAACACCTGGGGTAACAGGCAAATTTGGCCTTGGAATATGGAATGAAGCAGGGCAAAGACTAATAGAGTTTTGCCAAGAAAATGCACTGGTCATAGAAAACACCCTCTTCCAACAACACAAGAGAAGACTCTACACATGGACATCACCAGATGGTCAACACCGAAATCATATTGGTTATATTCTTTGCAGCCAAAGATGGAGAAGCTGTATAAATCAACAAAAACAAGACCAGGAGCTTACTGTGGCTCAGATCACGAGCTCCTTATTACCAAATTTAGACTTAAGTTGAAGAAAGTAGGGAAAACCACTAGACCATTCAGGTATGACCTAAGTCAAATCCCTTATGATTATACAGTGGAAGTGAGAAATAGATTTAAGGGCCTAGATCTGATAGATAGAGTACCTGATGAACTATGGACTGAGGTTCGTGACATTGTACAGGAGAAAGGGATCAAGACCATCCCCATGGAAAAGAAATGCAAAAAAGCAAAATGGCTGTCTGGGGAGGCCTTACAAATAGTTGTGAAAAGAAGAGAAGCGAAAAGCAAAGGAGAAAAGGAGAGATATAAGCATCTGAAGGCAGACTTGCAAAGAATAGCAAGGAGAGATAAGAAAGCCTTCCTCAGCGATCAATGCAAAGAAATAGAGGAAAACAACATAATGGGAAAAACTAGAGATCTCTTCAAGAAAATTAGAGATACCAAGGGAACATTTCATGCAAAGATGGGCTCGAGATAGGACAGAAATGGTACGGACCTAATAGAAGCAGAAGATATAAAGAAGAGGTGGCAAGAATACACAGAAGAACTGTACAGAAAAGATCTTCATGACCCAGATAATCAGGATGGTGTGATCACTCACCTAGAGCCAGACATCCTGGAATGTGAAGTCAAGTGGGCCTTAGAAAGCATCACTACGAACAAAGTTAGTGGAGGTGATGGAATTCCAGTAGAGCTATTTCAAATCCTGAAAGATTATGCTGTGAAACTGCTGCACTCAATATGCCAGCAAATTTGGAAAACTCGGCACTGGCCACAGAACTGGAAAAGGTCAGTTTTCATTCCAATCCCAAAGAAAGGCAATGCCAAAGAATGCTCAAACTACCGCACAATTGCACTCATCTCACATGCTAGTAAAGTAATGCTCAAAATTCTCCAAGCCAGGCTTCAGCAATATGTGAACCATGAACTTCCTTATGTTCAAGCTGTTTTTAGAAAAGGCAGGGGAACCAGAGATCAAATTGCCAACATCTGCTGGATCATGGAAAAAGCAAGAGACTTCCAGAAAAACATCTATTTCTGCTTTATTGACCATGCCAAAGCCTTTGACTGTGTGGATCACAATAAACTGTGGAAAATTCTGAAAGAGATGGGAATACCAGACCACCTGACCTGCCTCTTGAGAAATCTGTATGCAGGTCAGGGAGCAACAGTTAGAACTGGACATGGAACAACAGCCTGGTTCCAAATAGGAAAAGTAGTACGTCAAGGCTGTATATCGTCACCCTGCTTATTTAACTTATACGCAGAGTACATCATGAGAAATGGGGGCTGGAAGAAGCACAAGCTGGAATCAAGATTGCTGAGAGAAATATCAATAACCTCAGATATGCAGATGACACCACCCTTATGACAGAAAGTGAAGAGGAACTAAAAAGCCTCTTGATAAAAGTGAAAGTGGAAAGTGAAAAAGTTGGCTTAAAGCTCAACATTCAGAAAACAAAGATCATGCATCTGGTCCCATCACTTCATGGGAAATAGATGGGGAAACAGTGCAAACAGTGTCAGACTTCATTTTTTTGGGCTCCAAAATCACTGCAGATGGTGACTGCAGCCATGAAATTAAAAGACGCTTACTCCTTGGAAGGAAAGTTACGTCCAACATAGATAGCATATTCAAAAGCAGAGACATTACTTTGCCAACAAAGGTCCTTCTAGTCAAGGCTATGGTTTTTCCAGTGGTCATGTATGGATGTGAGAGTTGAACTGTGAAGAAGGCTGAGCTCCAAAGAATTGATGCTTTTTAACTGTGGTGTTGGAGAAGATGCTTGAGAGTCCCTTGGACTGCAAGGAGATCCAACCAGTCCATTCTGAAGGAGATCAGCCCTGGGATTTCTTTGGAAGGAATGATGCTAAAGCTGAAACTCCAGTACTTTGGCCATCTCATGCAAAGAGTTGACTCATTGGAAAAGACCCTGATGCTGGGAGGGATTGGGGGCAGGAGGAGAAGGGGACGATAGAGGACGAAATGGCTGGATGGCATCACTTACTCGATAGGCTGAGTCTGAGTGAACTCCGCGAGTTGGTGAGGGACAGGGAGGCCTAGCGTGCTGCGATTCATGGGGTCTCAAAGAGTCGGACACGACTGAGTGACTGAATTGAACTTAACTGATTGTAATAGTAACATTGTTTCTGATAATAACGGTCTAATAATAGCAGTATTTCTCTGATTCCCAGACGTAACAACTAGTTTTACCCTAGGGACATTGTAAAAATCAAAAGCAATGAGGGTAAGTGATATTTTCTGCCAAACAATTGACTTCCTAATCTTACCTTCCTATCTCTCTAAATCAAAGATGCATTTATGCTTTCTGATATGACATACTTTTTGTGGATTTGGAAATCTATCAAGTTGAAAAACTGCAAGAGTCATGTTTACTACTAGGATTGAAAGAATATTCAATATATCTTTTGTAAAATTAAAAAAAAAGATTGTATCTATAAATAAACCATTCTGAGATAAATTCCAGTGAAATAGGTAAGAATAATTGTTAGTTCAGGGATGAGGAACTTTGGGGTAAGGAGGATGGATGAAAGTGTTATACTTTTCAAACTATTTAAATTTTATAACCTAGATGTGCTTCGTGTTATTATGTTGACAGGTTTTCCTGAGCACTGCATCCATTCACTTTTATGATCCAGTATGCATTAATTTAAGTTTATTTATAGATAGTTAATTCTAAAATAATTATTCCATATGCTTCTTCTTTATAGGAAAAAATGCTTTAAGTTTATTTCATGTGGTTACATGATTATCATTACTATCAAAACTTCAAATTGTGGCCAAATATGATATTTAATAAAGCCTTAACATACTCAGAAATTTCAGGGTAAAAATATCCAATTAATCTACAAGACATTTTTAAAAAAATATTGATACTGTCTGTGACTATATATCAACTTAGTGTTCAGAATTATTCAAATTGTTTAGTGGATAAGTGCACCCCAAATAAAGACACTCAGTTAATGAAGATAACTTGGGCTTCTCACGTGATAATCTGCCTACCAATGCAGGAGACACAGAAATCGTGGGTTCATACCCTGGGTCAGGGAAATGTCTTGGAGTATAAAATGATAACGCACTCCAGTGTTCTTTCCTGGAAAATTCCATGGACAGAGTAGCCTGGCAGACTGCAGTCCATGGGGTTGCAAAGAGTTAGACACAACTGAATGACTGAGCATGTACAATAAGAATAACTTGCCTTTCTTTGCTCAGTTTTTTTTGGAAACCTCAGAAAAATAAAACACTATCTCCAAAAGATTATCTGTTGAATGTAAACATACAACTTATCCAATTATCACTAGCTAGCGGGGAAGCCTGGTGGGCTGCCGTTTATGGGGTCGCACAGAGTCGGACACGACTGAAGTGACTTGGCCGCAGCAGCAGCAGCAGGGGAGAATGAAAGAATACATACTGAGAACACATGTTTGAAGAATTGGTTTTGGATGCAGAATTGCTATCTAGAAATAAAATACAGTAAAGAGTGACAACACATCATTTTAGCACTAAATTTCTCAGTCAGTGAGTCACCGAGTCATGTATGGCTCTTTGTGACCCCATGGACTGTAGCCCATGAGGCTCCGTCCATGGAATTTTCCAGGCAAGAATACTGGAGTGGGTTGCTATTTTATACTCCAGGAATTTCTCAGTAATTATAGGAAATTAAATCAGAAAAAAATCATTTTTTCTCTTAATCTTAAAAAATATAAAGATGGCATTGTACATATGTCTCATATTTTTTAAGAGAAAAAGTATAGTACAGATTCATAGTTTTTCTATAAGCTTGATATCATTGACCTCTTTGAATTTCCTTGTTTATGAGAGGTTGGGGAAGGAAGAAAATAAAATATCATTTTTGAGTGCTTGCAGTTTAGTCACCATGCCAGCATCCTTCCTGCTAATCCTCCACCAGCCTGCATGAAGTTATTATTAATTATCCCTATTGCTTCTGAGTTAACTGAAATCCAGAGAGGTTCTTAAAATTTCCTAAAGAAATGAAGCTGGTGAAAATTAGAACTCACGTTTATCCAGATTTATGTAACACATTTTTAGAGTTAAAGCCAAGAAGATATGGTTTTTTCACAATCAGATGTTACAAACAAGGACCTGCTGTATAGCACATGGAACTCTGTTCAGTGTTATGTAACAGCTTGGACAGGAAAGGAGTTTGGGGGAGAATGGATACATGTATATGTATGGCTGAGTCCCTTCACTATTAACCTGAAACTATCATGATATTGTTAATCAGCTCTACCCTATTACAAAATAAAAATAACAGGAAAAAAGATGGTTACAAAGTCCACTGAGGACAGGTAGCTTGGAGGTTGGAGAATGAGGGCATCTTCCTGCTCATTCTGCTCAGTTAGAAATGTGGAATTATATGTGGTTATCATGAATAGCTAGTCACGATTTTAATCTGTTTGACCTTGGGATGAATTTCTTGCAGAAAACTTGATTATTCTATTTCTCAAAACTCCCCATATATGTTAATTACTTCATCATACTAATTATCTTTATATAGAGAGGAAGGGGAAATTGATGTTTATTATACAGAGAGCTTGAGGGCACATTATTATAAATTGGATTATTCTGCTCAAATGCTAACTTTTCATTGAAGTCTAGCAATATCAGGAACCCTACCCCACCAACCCACACAGTAATTTAACTTTAATGCTTGGTTCCCTCCCCTTATTAGGATATCCCAGCTCTAGTCTGGTATCAGGACTCCCTTTTATTTGGCTTAGACAATAGATGACAAGCATCATAGTCTCTCAACTTTTAGTTGTCTCTATTTTTAAGTGACATCCTAAATAGTTAACAACATGCTAGAAACTATCGCATTTCTCAAGTTCTCATCTTCCTTTTCAAATATTTGGACATTTGACCCCATCAGCCTCCTGGCAGCCCAACAGACGTCTGTGTATTTCTTACTATTAACATTATTCTAGCATCTATCTTGATTGCTTTTTCATTCATCCAGTAGTCTTACTTAGTAGATATATTCAGTAGATATAACTTTTAAGTATGGTCAGGGTATTCTGCATACTGTATCTGATCTGCAACTCTAGGGAACTGAGAAAAACATCCACAACATAATGCAGAAAGATAAGAAACATAAGAAATTACAGTATTCAAAATTACAAGTACATACTGTGTGGTAGAAAATGTGGACTTAAGAGAATAGAAAAATCATTGCCAGCTGAGGCATGGATCTGAGGCCGAAGGAAACTAGAAATTCACATAAATGGCAATTCGAAGAGGGTATGAATTCCAGATGGAAACATTTTATATGGAAAGATACAGAATAGGAAATCTTGCTATGAAAACATCAGGTAAGTTACCTTGATCAGAAAATAGAGGTCAGTTGAGGGATAATTGAAGATAAAGTCAGTTGGAATTAAAGTCTGAGAAGGCCTTGAAATCATAGACAAAATGTTCAAGGTCTGTCCTGTCAAAAATATTTGTGTCAGAAGAATCTCTTGGTTAAAGAGCTGTGTTTTAGTGAACTTAATTTGACGACAGTTTGAGGGCAGGCTGTAGAAAAAGACATCTATTTTGAAAGTAATATATTAGTTCAGGCATGATAAAAATCAGGAAGTTGCAAACAACTGAATGAAAACTGAGAAAAGTTATAAAGGAAGAATCTAAGATTTCATAAAAAGTATTAAGTGACACTTCTGTCATTCCAAGTCTAGTCAAATCCTAGACTAAAAGCTTGACATTCAAACTTTTGATGTTTGATGTATGTGTCTGATGATGCCAAGCTGCCATTATAATGTTTTAGGTCCATATTGCCCCAAACATATAGCCCTGCCTTCTTAGGCAGAAAATCTGCTGATTTCACTTCTGCATTGCTCTTGAAACCTAGACAAAGCACTGTAGGAATTCAGGATATATTTGTTGGATTTAAAAAATCAGTAAATGAATTTGATGACTTCATCTTATCTATCCAAATGGGTCTTTCATGGTTACCAGTTAGAAAGGTCCTTGGTCTTTTTATCATCTTCCTGTAGATCTCAACTTTGTTCTTCTGTGCTCATTTCCTTTGTCTAGAATGACAAACTGTTTTATTCACTATCAGATCTTTAAGGAAATAAATCTTTTCCTATCCAATTATCAGTTATTGTCCTTTAAAGTCATATCTACAGTCTAGCAATTGTTTATTGTCTTAATGTTGAGCTCTAGCTGATTGCCATACCTAATAGGATAACTTCTCAGAGAACCAGTGTGTATATAACCTACTTTAATGTGCTCTTTTTTTCCATCATTGAAAGACACTGAGAGTGTTAGTTGCTCAGTCATGTCTGACTCTTTGTGACCCCATGGACTATAGCCCGCCAGGCTCCTCCGTCCGTGGAGTTCTTCAGGAAAGTATACTGGAATGGGTACCCATTCCCTTCTCCAGAGGATTTTCCCAACCCGGTGATTGAACCCAGGACTCCTGCATTGCAGGTGGATCTTTACCATCTGTGTCACCAGGGGAGCCCCAATTTCCATCACTGGGTAAGTGCATAAAAAGCATCAAGTGACTGATTTTGATTGATTATATCTCCACTTTCCTCCTTTAAAGACATCATCAGCTGGTGAGATAATAATGATGGTTAATCCTAAGTCAACTCCCTAGGATGAGTATAAGGAACAATTTTCTATGCATTCATTGCTATTGTGAAATGAGGTGAATTGTAAGTGGCAAAATAATTTGTTGAGGATGAGAAAGTATGTTGGTTGATCACTTTTAGGATTCTAAGTACCTACTGAAAATAATTAAAGAAATCATTGACTTATATGTGCTGATGGATTTACATTAGCCATGGTTTCATAGAAAAGTAATTCTTAAAGTCATCACAAATAAAGTTAGAAAGAACACTCAGAAATAAATTATGCAAAAATATTTTAATTATATATAAAACTGAATTGTATAGTTTTCTTTAAGAGATTTTTTAAAAATTAAATCCTTCTCAAAAGATAGCAAAAGTTGCAATTTTCATTCCAAGATAGTGAACAGAGTGGGAAACAAGATGTTACACAAATGAAGAATTTAGAAGATGTTTAACTGCTAGGATATCATGACCAGAACAATAGGAGAACCTCAGATCTGTTGTTGTTCACTCACTCAGTGTGCTCAACTCTTTGTGACTCCATGGACTGCAGCACATCAGACTTCCCTGTCCTTCACTATCTCACAGAGTTTACTCAAACTCATGTCCATTGAAATGATGATGCCATCCAACTATTTCATTGTCTGTCACCCTCTTCTCCTCCTGCCCTCAATATTTCCCAGCATCAGAGTCTTTTCCAATAAGTCAGCTCTTTGGCGTCAGGTGTCAAAGTATTGGAGGAAGCTTCAGTTTCAGCATCAGTCCTTCCAATGAAAATTCAAGGTGGGTTTACTTTAGAATTGACTGGTTTGATATCCTTGCTGTTCAAACGACTCTAAAGAGTCTTCTCCAGCACCATAATTCTAAAGCATCAATTCTTTGGTGCTCAGCCTCCTTTATGGTCTAACTCTGATACCCATACATGACTCCTGGAAAAACCATGGCTTTGACTATACAAACCTTTGTCGACAAAGTGATGTCTCTACTTTTAAATTTGCAGTCTAGGTTTGTCAAAGCTTTTCTTCAAAGGAACAAGCATCTTTGAACTTCATGGGTGCAGTCACCATCTGCAGTGATTTTGGAGCCAAATAAAATAAAGTCTGTCATTGTTTCCAATTTTCCCCCATCTATTTGCCATGCTCAGTGGTAAAGAATCCACCTGCAATGAAGGAGACCCGGGTTCAGTCCCTGTGTTAGGAAGATCCCCTGGAAAAGGAAATGGCAACCCACTCCAGTATTCTTGCCTGGAGAAGCCCATGGACCCAAGAGCCAGGTGGGCTGCAAAGAGGGTCGCAAAGAGTCAGACACAACTGAAGCAACTTTTCATGCACACACAATGGGAATGGATACCATGATCTTTGTTTTTTGAGTGTTGAGTTTTAAGCCAGTTTTTTCACTCTTCTCTTTCACCTTCAACAAGAGATTCTTTAGTTCCTCTTTGCTTTCTGCCATTAGGGTGGTGTCATATGCATATCTGAGGTTATTGATATTTCTCCTGGCAGTCTTGATTCCAGCTTGTGATTCTTCCAGCCCAGTATTTTGCATAATGTACTCTGCATATAAGGTAAATAAGGCATATCTAGTTCCTTGAAATAACAATTCATGAAATATACTGTACAGATGCTTGAGGTGGTTAAATAATCTCCTTTAGGAAACATATGCTTTTGGTATATAATCTAACTTTTGAAATGGAGTGGCTCTTCGAACCAAGGTCAGAGATAAAACCTTATAAGGTATAAAAACTAGGAGATTTTGTTTAATGATACTGATAAATATTATCTCCTCTTTATAAGCACCAATTATAAATTGGCTAGGGCTTCCCTGGTAGCTCAGCTGGTAAAGAATCTGATTGTAATGCAGGAGACTCCTGTTCAATTCCTGGGTCAGGAAGATCTTCTAGAGAAGGGAGAGGCTACCCACTCCAGGATTCTTGGGCTTCCCTGGTGGCTCAGATGGTAAAGAATCTGCCTGCAATGTGGGAGACCTGGGTTCAGTCCCTGGGTTGGGAAGATCCCCTGGAGGAAGGCATGGCAACCCACTCCAGTATTCTTACCTGGAGAGTTGCTATGGACAGAGGAGCCTGGAGGGCTACAGTCAGTGGGGTTGCAAAGAGTTGGATGTGACTGAGTGACTAAGCACAGTGCAGCACATAAATTGGTTAGGCCCACTTCTTCATAGTACAAATAATTCTTGGGAAGTTGACTTTTATTAGTCATAAGATCTTTTAGTAATCATTTGATATGAACTCCAACAGATATTTCCTGAATCCCAGCTTGTGATTATTATGAAATTCATAAAAAGATCAATGAAACTTATTTTCTGCTATTATAAAGAATACTAGTGGAAGTGTTGGGGAATGGTAGATAAATCTGAAGATAGGATATTTCAATACACTCTTTGCAGTATGCTCAAGGAGATGTGAAGGTACAGAAGGAGGGCCCCAGAGTGGTAGGTAAATTCATTTGAAGGATTTTAACACTTTCCTTCAAATCCTAGCTGAGCTCACTAGAAGAGAGGCTCATGATAGACATCAACATACTTAAAATTAAGGGACAGCCTAAGTGACATGTTTAGCATAGAAAGTTAAAGCCAAAATACATAATTATAAGGTCAAAAGACCTTATAGGGGATGTAGCAATACCAAACAAAATATTCTTGGTTTTATTATTGTGATAAGATGTTATTGTAAGATTTTTTTAAATTTAGGCTTTTATATTGCTTCATTCTTTTAATATAAAATATTATGTTTTCAGAACTTTATTTGTAGATAAAAAACTACCAAGAAAAATTTCCCAACCTAATTACTTCATATGCATTCCTTTAAATATATGATACATCAAAAGCAATTGCTTATCATCTCTTGTTTTGATTTATAAACATTTTTTAACATGATAAAAGGTCAGGGACAAGTATTTTCTGAATACCATAATTCATCTTATTAATTTCTATTAAAGAACAAATTTCCTTGAACAGAATAAAGATAAGTTACTCAAATTAATTTTAACCATTATATCACATAATTGAAAGAAAAACAGTTTTTCTCTCCAAACAGCTTTTATTATTATTGGATTGTTAGTCATATAGCTAAAGTTTTCACGGAAAATTTTAACTTATTTATTCAACAATATTTACAGAGCAGGGCTTCCCTAATGGCTCAGGGGTAAAGAATCCACCTTCCAATGCTGGAGACTTGAGTTTGATCCCTTGGTCAGGAACATACTGTGGAATAGGAAATGGCAACCCACTCCAGTCTTCTTGCATTCTTGCCTGGAAACTCCCATGGACAGAGGAGCCTGTTGGCTACAGTCCATGGGGTTGCAAAAGAATCAGACATGACTTAGCAACTAAACAACACCAACAACGGTATGTGCATCTCTGTGTATGTGTGTGTATTCAGTTCCATTCAGTTGCTCACTTGTGTCCGATTCTGTGACCCCATGGACTGCAGCACTCCAGACTTCCTGGTCTATCACCAACTCCCAGACCTCACTCAAACACATGTCCATCGAGTAGGTGATGCCATGCAACCATCTCATCCTCTGTCATCCCCTTCTCCTCCTGCCCTCAATCTTTCCCAGCATCAGGATCTTTTCCAAAGAGTCAATTCTTCACATAAGATGGCCAAAGTATTGGAGTTTCAGCTTCAGCATCAGTCCTTCCAATAAATATTCAGGACTTATTTCCTTTAGGCCTGACTGTTTGGATCTCTGTGCAGTCCAAGGGACTCTCAAGAGTCTTCTCCAACACCACAGTTCAAAAGCATCAATTCTTCCGCGCTCAGTTTTCTTTATAGTCCAATTCTCACATCCATACATGACTACTGGAAAAACCATAGCTTTGACTATATGGACCTTTGTCAGCAAAGTAATGTCTTCATTTTTAAATATACTATCCAGGCTGGTTGTAGCTTTTCTTCTGAAGAGCAACTGTCTTTTAATCTCATGGCTGCAGTCACCATTTGCAGTTATTTTGGAGCCAAAGAAAATAAAGTCTGACACTGTTTCCATTGTTTTCCCATCTTTGCCATGAAGTGATGGGACCAGATGTCATGATCTTAGTTCTCTGAATGTTGAGTTTTAAGTCAACTTTTTCACTCTCCTCTTTCGCTTTCATCAAGAAGCTCTTTAGTTCTTCACTTCCTGCCATAAGGGTGGTGTCATCTGTGTATCTGAGGTTATTGATATTTCTCCCAGAAATCTTGATTCCAGCTTGTGCTTCATCCAGTCTGGCATTTTGCATGATGCACTCTGCATATAAGTTAAATAATGAGGGTGACAATATGCAACTTTGATGTACTCCTTTCCCTATTTGGAACCAGTCTGTTGCTCCATGTCTGATTCCAAATGTTGCTTCTTGACCTGCATGCAGATTTCTCAGGAGGGCAGTAAGGTGGCCTGCTATTCCCCTCACTTGAAGAATCTTCCACAGTTTGTTGTGATCCAGAGGAACCAGAGATCAAATTGCCAACATCCACTGGATCATGGAAAAAGCAAGAGAGTTCCAGAAAAACATCTGTTTCTGCTTTATTGACTAATCCAAAGCCTTTGACTGTGTGGATCACAATAAACTGTGGAAAATTCTGAAAGAGATGGGATTACCAGACCATCAGACCTGTGTCCTGAGAAATCTGTATGCAGGTCAGGAAACAACAGTTAGAACTGGACATGGAACAACAGACTGGTTCCAAATCGGGAAAGGAGTAGGTCAAGTCTGTATATTGTCACCCTGCTTATTTAATTTATATGCAGAGTACATAATGAGAAATGCTGGGCTTTAGGAAGCACAAACTGGAATCAAGATTGCTGGGAAAAATATCAATAACCTCAGATATGCAGATGACACCACCCTCATGGCAGAAAGAGAAAAACTAAAGAACCTCTTGATGAAAGTTAAAGAGGAGAGTGAAAAAGTTGGCTTAAAGCTCAAAATTCAGAAAACTAACATCATGACATCCAGTCCCATCACTTCATGGCAAGTAGATAGGGAAACAGTGGAAACAGTGACTGGCTTTATTTTTTCTGGGCTCCAGAATCACTGCAGATGGTGATTGCAGCCATGAAATTAAAAGACACTTACTCCTTGGAAGGAAAGTTATGACCAACCTAGATAGCATATTGAAAAACAGAGATATTACTTTGCCAACAAAGGTCCATCTATTCAAGGCTATGGTTTTTCCAGTGGTCGTGTATGGATGTGAGAGTTGGACTATAAAGAAAGCTGAACACTGAAGAATTGATGCTTTTGAACTGTGGTGTTGGAGAAGACTATTGAGAGTCCCTTGGACTGCAAGGAGATCCAACCAGTCCATTCTGAAGGAGATCAGTCCTGGGTGTTCATTGGAAAGACTGATGTTGAAGCTGAAACTCCAGTACTTTGGCCACTTGGTGTGAAAAGCTGACTCACTAGAAAAGACCCTGATGCTGGGAAGGGTTGAGGGCAGGAGGAGAAGGGGACAACAGAGGATGAGATGGTTGGTTAGCATCACTGACTCAATGGACATGGGTTTGGGTGGACTCCTGGAGTTGGTGATGGACAGGGAGGCCTGGCGTGCTGCAGCTCATGGGGTCGCAAAGGGTCGGACAATACTGAGTGACTTAACTGAACTGAGTCTTCAACAGTATGTAAACTGAGAAGTTCCACATGCTCAAGGTGGATTTAGAAAAGGCAAAGGGACCAAAGATCAAATTGCCAACATCCACTGGATCATAGAAAAAGCAAGCAAATTCCAGGAAAACATCTACTTCTCCTTCACTGACTACAATAAAGCCTTTCACTGTGTGGATCACAACAGACTGTGGAAAATTCTTAAAGAAATGAGAATAAAAGACCACTTACCTACCTCCTGAGCAACTTGTATGCAGGCCAGGAAGCAACAGTTAGAACCAGACATGGTACAATGGACTGGTTGACAATTGTGACAGGAGTGCATGAAGGTTGTATATTGTCACCCTACTTATTTAACGGATACACAGAGTACCTGATGTGAAATGCCAGGCTGGAATTAGGGTTTTTGGGAGAAATATCAATAACCTCAGATATGTAGATGACACCACCATAATGGCAGAAAGCTAAATGGAACTAAAGGGCCTCAATGAAAGTGAAAGAGGAGAGCAAAAATGCTGACTTAAAACATTTAGAAAACTAAGATCATGGCATCTAGTCCCATCACTTCATGGCAAATAAATGGGCAAAACATGGAAACAGTGACATACTTTATTTTCTTGGGCTCCAAAATCTCTGCGGATAGTGACTTCAGTAATAAAATTCAAAGATGTTTGCTCCTTGGAAGAAAAGCTATGACAAACCTAGACAGCATATTATCATGTAAGAAACGAGTTGCCAGTCCAGGTTCGATACACGATACTGGATGCTTGGGGCTAGTGCACTGGGACGACCCAGAGGGATGGTATGGGGAGGGAGGAGGGAGGAGGGTTCAGGATGGGGAACACATGTATACCTGTGGCATATTCATTTTGATATTTGGCAAAACTAATACAATTATGTAAAGTTTAAAAATAAAATAAAATTAAAAAAAAAAAAAGCAGAGACATCTCTTTGCTGACAAAGTCCCAATTGTCAAAGCTATGGTTTTTCTAATAGTCATGTACAGGTATGAAAGTTGGACCAAAAAAGGCTGAGCACTGAAGAATTAATGCTTTCAAATTGTGGTGCTGGAGAAGATTCTTGAGTTCCTTGAATAGCAAGGAGATCAAACCAGTCAATCCTAAAGGAAATCAACTCAGAATATTTCCTTGGAGGACTGATGCTGAAGCTGCAGCTCCAACACTTCAGCCACCTGAATCAAAGACCTGACTCACTGGAAAAGACTCTGATGGTGGGAAATATTGACAGCAGGAGGATATGGAGGTGACAGAGAATGAGATAGTTAGATGGCATCATCAACTCAATGGACATGAATTTGAGCAAGCTCCAGGTGTTGGTGATGGACAGGGAAGCCTGGTGTGCTACAGTCCATGGGGTCACAAAAAGTTGGACACGACTGAGTGACTGAACTGAAAGTACTCACAATAAGTGTTAATGGGAATATGATCTGGTTTTTTTTTTAATATAAATTTATTTTATTTTTTATTTTTAATTTAAATTTATTTATTTTAATTGGAGGCTAATTACTTTACAATGTTGTGGATATGATCTGTTGACTTGAACTTTTTAGAGCCTGGAGTGGTGTATTCAGGGGGATTGATGTGAAAGTGGTAATAGAAGACAAGAAAGAAGGGTGGTGTGCAGTTATGTTGTGTCTTCTATGGCTGCTGCACCAGCCAGGAGAGAATAAACAGGTCTGAAGTTCCTAGACTCCTCACATTTTCTTCCAGTCTCTTATCTCTCACCTTGCTTACTGTGGTTTCAGCGAACAGTGTGTACAGTGAGATACAGCAAGACAACTGGCGCTGTGAGCAGGATGAAGAACAATACATTGTAAGAGACATGGGTTTGATACCTGGGTCGGGATTCCCTGGAGAGGAAATGGCAACCTACACCAGTATCCTTGCCTGGAGAACCCCATGGACAGAGGATCCTGGTGGGTGACAGCCCATAGGTTCTCAAAGAACCGGACATGACTGAAGCAACTGAGCAGCAGAATGGCAGCATGGATGAAGAAAATAAAGCTCAAAATGTGAAGTGACTTGTCCAAAGTTGCTCACTTCATAGGAAGGCTGGGACCAAACTACTGTCTGATTTCAAGTGCAGCATTTTAAAAATCTCATCCCAGTGTAATCCTATTCAAGTGCTTTTGCTTGGATAGTGGGAAATATTGGCATGGTTTCCAGTGTGATTCCAGGACTCTACTCACATGTCACCCAAAGAGATTCTGTCCATATGTATTCAACTTCTGGTCTCTGATTTTGTTTGAAAGAAAAGAACTGTTGGTAAAATAATATTTTAAAATTGCTGTATTAATACATTTGTTCCTGTGACATTATGTAATATTGACTATAATTAGTAGCTACCCTCGGATGTTCCAGGTAAGGTGGATAGAACTTTTCCTTCTCCATCAGGAGGAGTATATATGTGGTGTCTTCCTAGGTTTGAAGGTTAAGAGTGGGGTCTGTAGCAGTCTAATGGCCTGTACTTTAATTGGTTGGATATTTGTGTGAGACTAAATAGCCACTTACCACTGTCATTCCAAAGGAGAAAAAAAAAATGCAATAAGGTAAAGAAGATCTGTGTTGTCATGACAGTACTTTAACATTGTAATAATTAAAGCTTCTCCTAGCTGACTAGCTAAACTCTGACTTAGAACAGGCACTATTTACTCTATAATTAGGGTACTGGCTTACTAGAATGAAAATCTTACTACTTTTTGATTCTTGTTAGAAGGGGCTTACAGCTGCACAGTTATAGTCAGTGACATAAGAAATAAATTATTGATTTTTTAGGGGGAGGATAGACGGAGAAGGCAATGGCACCCCACTCCAGTACTCTTGTCTGGAAAATCCCATGGATGGAGGAGCCTGGAAGGCTACAGTCCATGGGGTCGCTGAGGGTCGGACATGACTGAGCGACTTCACTTTTACTTTTCACTTTCATGCATTGGAGAAGGAAATGGCAACCCACTCCAGTGTTATTGCCTGGAGAATCCCAGGGACGGGGGAGCCTGGTGGGCTGCCGTCTATGGTGTTGCACAGAGTCAGACACGACTGAAGTGACTTAGCAGCAGCAGGGGGAGGACAGAAGATTAAATTTTATTGAAAAGCATAGGGAGGTGAAATCATGGGTCAACTTATAAAAAATAAGAAAAAAATTTTTGTCGGGTTTTTTGCTTGCAAAAAAAAATTAAATTGCTGCATAAGTGAAAGTGAGTTTGGCAGAAACATTAGATTGTTTAGTTAAGTATTCCAAGTCTCTTAAGAATGTTGAATGTATAAAGTGGGATATACTAGATCTATTTAATAATTCACAGCAATATATACTACCTGTATTCCTTTTAAAATTCTTATTATTTCCTGATGATTTGTGACCCTAATTTAAGCCCCTGATCTTATATATCAGGAATAGAGTCAAGATTAAAATGCATTTTATAGCGTATTCAACACGTTAAAATGGGATCAGTCTGAGGAAGCAGATCACTTCAAGCTTGAAGTCAGTCAGTAAAGACTTTTATATTTATACTCAAATACTGAAACTAAAATATTGAATTATTTTAGTTTTGAATTCAGTATAGTTTAATTAGGAGCAAATTCCCTCATCTGAGATAAAGTAGTCCTAGTTTGTTTTTGTATAGAAATATTTTTTAAATTATGATCAACTGGAAAAAGATATAATGACATGAGTAAAGGATTTTGATATAAGCGCTGGAGAGCTATTGAGTGTAAGAGAGAGCTGAAAGAAGGAAAGCCAAACTGAAGGCTACTGTAGAAAGCAAAGTATGAGGTGATGAGAATCTGGACTGAATAGCAATGGAAATGAAGCAGAATGGGCAATTATATGAGCTGTCTCAAAGCAGCAGATCAACAGGACTTAGAAAGTTGAGCAAAGCCCATGAATTAAAGAAAAGATGATTCAAAGCATACTGCAGGATTCCAAGCATAAGTGATTGAGAAAACTGTTAGACCTGTTATAAGAGATTATAGAAGAGATAACAGATTTGAAAGCAAAATAGAGAAAATAATGAATTTGCTTGACTTTGGGGCAAAATTAGGACATTTGTTTAGAAATCCCTCTTGAAGACAAAGAGATATGGAACTAAATTTTTGTCTATATGAGATATATCTATATCTCAGGAAACTCTGGGAATCATCAGATTTAAGATAGTAATTATAGCTCAGGAACTGATTATTAGTCTAGTGCAGTGACTGAAAAAAGAACAGAAAACCTGGAACTAGACCTTAAGGAAATACATAAGTTGACATGGCTCATGCTAGAAATCATGCAGAAAGTATAAAAGAATCAGATCTTAATGCAAGTCACAGTTAGGTGACGATTAGTAAGCTGATATATATATATATAAAATGTTTTGGAAATGTTGATGAGATAAACAGTAACTGAGTATATGAAATTCAGTTTGAATTTTAAGAACTATTATTTAACCCCAAATTCTAAAATTCTGCAATCTTTCAATCCTTAAGAGTTTCTGAAGCCACTCTATGTTGAAAAAAGTAAAATGTCCTCATTTTGGCTGTCATAATTATATATATTTTGAAAAGTAAAAATTAATTTGGTTAAATGTTAGAAATAACACAGTGTAAGAGCATGTGGACGTATGTCTTTAATATTGACACTAAAATGGAAATTCATAGGACCAAAATATCCAGATGAAAAGAAACCAGTCATCTGAATGATTTGTTTGCATAATGTTTAAATCTTGATGCACGTAGGTAATTGATAACATTTATAACATTTTGTGTAATATTGAACTTTTTTGGTAATCCTCTTTCTTTGTAATTGTGCTTATGATGGTAAGTAAAAATACCAAGAACTTGTAAATTGTGCATTTGTGTGTTTTAGGTGTTTCTATAATTTTAGGAGATTTTTTCTTTGAATACTTCATCCCTGGTTTTTCAAAAGTACTGTGTGTATATGTGTGTGTGTGTGTGTGTCCATCTGTTTATTGCTGTCGATAGATTACTTCATTATCATGGGTGTGAGGAAGAGTTTTTATGCCACTTTATGTAACATTATTATCAAAACAATCTGCTTAAATGATTTTTTGTGTGTATATATATATATGTATACAGACACAATTCCTTCAGAAGACACCTACCAAGGCAAATGCAGGTTTCCAGTGTTGATTTTGGCATGGGCACAGAACCCATTTTACAAAGAGGAGAAACAACAACCAGCATTGGGAGAATAAAACCAGAGCTCTACAAACAGAAATCAGTGGACTCTGAGGACAACAGGAAAGAAGATGTCAAAACCTGTGGAAAGCTTAATTTCACCCTCCAGTATGACTATGAAAATGAACTTCTAGTGGTGAAAATTATCAAAGCCTTAGATCTCCCTGCTAAAGACTTCATCGGAACTTCTGATCCTTATGTGAAGATGTATCTTCTTCCAGATAGGAAAAAGAAATTTCAGACTCGTGTGCACAGAAAGACTTTAAATCCTCTGTTTGATGAAACTTTTCAGTTTCCTGTAGCATATGATCAACTAAGCAACAGAAAATTACATTTCAGTGTGTATGATTTTGACAGATTTTCTAGACATGACATGATTGGGGAAGTGATTTTTGATAATTTGTTTGAAGCCTCTGATCTCTCCAGAGAAGCCACAGTATGGAAAGATATTCATTGTGCTACCACAGTAAGTTATAATAACACCAATGTATTCCTTTTATTTGACCTGCAGTGATATATAAAACTAATTTTTACCCAGATTAGTTTAAAAATTTAGGGAAATTTTGTCCTAAATACCTGCAGTGTATGAATTATGTATGTACATACATAATTCAGGCACTTAACACTAGGTAATATTAGTTACTGTGTACATAAAAAATCTTTTCTTTTAATGTCTAACCTTTGTTTCTACACTTCTTGTTTTGAGGAAGTTCATTACTTCACCATACTGGACAGTTCTTATAATTTGCCAAAAGTAGTAGGCCTTTCACTTGTAAAATATTTATCTTTAACTTATTCTCTACAGTCAATTTCCAAATAGTTATTATTGATTTTAATTTTTTAAGACTATTTCATTCCTCAGATTTAACCTAAAATGTACTTTGATGCCATTTGGAAAGGCCTTGATTGAGCTTAAAGCAGCCCACTCCTTCAGAAGCTTTTGTGGAATTTGTAAAATTATACTATTTGAAATGGCAAATAATGAGGAAGTGATTCTTTACATTCAGTTGAGTTCAGTTCAGTCACTCACTTGTGTCTGACTCTTTGCAACCCCATGGACTGCAGCACCCCAGGCCTCCCTGTCCATCACCAAATCCCAGAGATTACCCAAATTCATGTCCATTGAGTTGGTGATGCCATCCAACCATCTCATCCTCTGTTGTTCCCTTCTCCTCCTGCCCTCAATCTTTCCCAGCATCAGGGTCTTCTCAAATGAGTCAGCTCTTTGCATCTGGTGGCCAAAGTATTGGAGTTTCAGCTTCAACATCAGTCCTTCCAATGAACACTCAGGACTGATCTCCTTTAGGATGGACTGGTTGGATGTCCTTGCAGTCCAAGGGACTCTCAAGAGTTTTCTCCAACACCACAGTTCAAAAGCATCAATTCTTTGGTGCTCAGCCTTCTTCACAGTCCAACTCTCACATCCATACACGACCACTGGAAAAACCATAGCCTTGACTAGATGGACCTTTGCTGACAAAGTAATGTCTCTGCTTTTTAATACGCTGTCTAGGTTGTCATAACTTTCCTTCCAAGGAGTAAGTGTCTTTTAATTTAATGGCAGAAATCACCATCTGCAGTGATTTGGGAGCCCAAAATAATAAAGTCAGCCACTGTTTCCACTGTTTCCCCATCTATTTGCCATGAGGTGATGGGACTGAATGCCATGATCTTAGTTTTCTGAATGTTGAGCTTTTTTTTTTTTTTTTTAGGAACAAAATTTTATTTAAAATAGCATAAAAATACATAAGATTAAATTTTACTAAAGACATGTACACTGAAAACTATAAGATATTTCTAACAGGAATTAAGATCTAAATAAATGAAAAGCCATTCTATTTCATAAATTAGAAAGTTTAATATTTTAACATGACAATTTACAAGTTAGATGCAATCCTTATGAAAATCCAAATGAAAGACAAGCTAATCCTAAAGTTCATATGTAATTGCAAGGAATCCTGAATAGCTATCAGTTCAGTTCAGTTCAGTCACTCAGTCATGTCCAACTCTTTGCGACCCCATGAATTGCAGCATGCCAGGCCTCCCTGTCCATCACCATCTCCCGGAGTTCACTCAGACTCATGTCCATTGAGTCGGTGATGCCATCCAGCCATCTCATCCTCAGTTGTCCCCTTCTCTTCCTGCCCACAATCCCTCCCAGCATCAGAGTCTTTTCCAATGAGTCAACTCTTCACATGAGGTGGCCAAAGTACTGGAGTTTCAGGAGATCCAACCAATCCATTCTAAAGGAGATTTCTTTGGAAGGAATGATGCTAAAGCTGAATGTTGAGCTTTAAGTCAACTTTTTCACTCTCCTCTTTCACTTTCATCAAGAGGCTTTTTAGTTCTTCTTCACTTTCTGCCATAAGGGTGGTGTCATCTGCTTATCTGAGGTTATTGATATTTCTTCTGGCAATCTTGATTCCAGCTTGTGCTTCATCCAGCCCAGCATTTCTCATTATGTATTCTGCATATAAGTTAAATAAGCAGGGTGACAATATACAGCCTTGATGTACTCCTTTTCCTATTTGGAACCAGTCTGTTGTTCCATGTCCAACTGTTGCTTCCTGACCTGCATACAGATTTCTTGGAGGCAGGTCAGGTGGTCTGGTATTCCCATCTCTTTCAGAATTTTCCACAGTTTATTGGGATCCACACAGTCAAAGGCTTTGGCATAGTCAGTAAAACAGAAATGTTTTTCTGGAACTCTCTTGCTTTTCCATGATCCAGTGGATGTTGGCAATTTGATCTCTGGTTTCTCTGCCTTTTCTAAAACCAGCTTGAACATCTGGAAGTTCACAGTTCATGTATTGTCGAAGCCTGGCTTGAAAAATTTTGAGCATTATTTTACTAGTATGTGAGATGAGTGCAATTGTATGGTAGTTTGTGTGTTCTTTGGCATTGCTTTCTTAGGGATTGGAATGAAAACTGACCTTTTCCATTCCTGTGGTCACTGCTGAGTTTTCCAAATTTGTTGGCATATTGAGTGAGCACTTTCACAGCATCATCTTTTAGGATTTGAAATAACTAAACTGGAATTGTTTACATTAGAACTTGTCTTTTTCATTGTAAAATGATTTTTATGATTATAAAATAATTTAATATAAAAATTTGAAAAATAGAATAAAAATATGCAATTAAATAGCCTATAATGCCATCAATTAATATGTAAAAACTTGGCATATTGCTATTTGTTTTTCTATAAATGTTTGTAAGTAATTAAAGTCAATATAAGTTTAAACTTTTCCATGCTTTTTTTCAGATGATGTTTGTTTTAGTACATGATGTTCAAGATATGATCCATTTTCCCCAGTGAGTCTTTTATTGTTGAACATATAAATTAGGCATAAATTTGTTTATACTAAAAATTGTTGCATTCTTTTTACAGAAATTTCTTTTATATTCAAGAATATTTGTCCAGAATAGAACTGGAGAACCAGAATTAGTGAACTGGTCTCCTAGGAGGTTAGATTGCTAATTTTTTTCATTTATTATTAAATGAAGGTATTTAATTTTTTACTGCCAGGCTGTCTTTATGTATTTAACATCTTTTATAAAAGTTTTACCACAAATTATAAACTTAAAAAAGTTGAAGTTTTAGACAGAGACAGAAGTTATTTAAAAAATAAGAAAACTGTTAAATTTGAAATAGCTCCTTTTGTAGCACACTAGTATTTGAGGTCAACACATTTCCATTATAAATTATACAGATAAATTAAATAAAATTTTATATTGTCAGTTTATTGCATTACATCATCAAAACATTTTAGCTTTTGGGTTTTTATTTCATCGTCTCCACTGTGATTCTCTATTAAGGAACAAACTAGATTATATTTCAAAGGAACATTGGAACTTTTTGATTTCATATAATTTTTTACCTTATTACTTATATTCCTACAGGAATAACAATGGTGAAGAGGGAGTTTTTACTGTTTTAAACATATGACATATTCTAGAATTATAAAATGCAGATAACAATTAATTGTTGGGTTATTTCTCTTGATTCTCCAATCTTATTCCTTCTTTTATTTATTCAGCAACTATTTGCTGATTACCTACTCTGTGTTTGACATACTCTGAGTACTAGGAATGTGAAAAATGTTACCATAAAAAATTGTTTGACATACATTCTGTTCATATATTTGGGATCAGAGGTAGGTAACTCCTAAATGAAGTATAAAAATTAGCATAATTTTATAGGTGACTGATAGTGGATTTTCTTTTTAACATTTATATGTTATTTATATGTTCCATAATTGGTCCTTAAAAACATAGTAAGGATTCCTCATGGAAGCTTCAATTTTTGACTGTTTATAGAACATAAACTGTTTTTTGGTGAACATAAATCAACTCCTCAGTTTTATTTTTACTTCTCCCATATGATTCAGGTATTACTTTTTTATTTCTCTTGTAAAACCTACCACAAATATAATGTCTTAACACAAATTTATCACGTCATACTTCTGTAGGTTAGAAGTCCAACATAGGTCTTATTGGACTGATCAAGGTGTTGGCAGGACTCTGCTCCTTTCTAGAGGCTCTAGGGGTGAGGCATTTCTTGCCTTTTCCAGATTTTAGCAGTCACAGGAATTCCTTTGTGTTGATTGAGCCCATGTGAGCAATCAAGGATAAGCTTCCCATCCCAAGGTTTATAATCTTAATCATATCTGCGAAGTCCTTTTTTGCCATGTAGGTAACATACTCAGGTCTTGTAATTAGGATGCAGCCATCTTTAAGGATGCCTTTATTTTGTCTGCCATGGCTATAGATATTTTCATTTCAGTATTCTGGATATAAAAGGAAGTATGAGAATAATAATGTGTATTATTAAATTATTCTAGTCAAATGACGTTTCCCTTTAACTGGAACACCGAGCCATGCACTGTTCTAGATACTACTTATGACTTTTTTGTTGTGAAGATAGTGATGAAACTCAAGTTTCTTGAATATGGAACCAAAGTTCTCAGTATGCACTAGTATCATCTTTTAGGTTAATGTAGTATTTAACTAAAAATTCTCTTCAGCTTTTGAGAAATTATTAAGCATTTTTATATCCTCAGATTAATAAAAATGAAAAGAAGAACGAATTGAAATTTGCTTAAGAAATTGTCTTTTCCTACTCACACATCTTTAATTTTTAAAAATTCACACAGAAACTATAGAGTTTTCTAGAAAGAAGGAGAAAGGAATGAAATAGTAATGTAGTCATATGCCCTCACTAAACACTTGTTGAATAATTAACTTAGCATATTTTCATATAAGGTCAGTAAAAGAATGTATGTTAGTACAAACCTCCCAGAGGGGGGAAAAACAATGCGATGAAGTACTTTATTGATATGTTTGTTTATATTTGTTGCCATTAACTACTTTCTGTAGACAAAAAAATTTAAAAATTATTGAGTGTGTAGCACAAATTCATATGTGAAATAAGCCAGAAATATTAATATTTTAAATTTATTGTTAATCCTATCAGGTTGAAAAAAGAGACACATATCAGGTACAAATGTATTACTAATTATTTCTATACAAGTAGGATTAACATTTTTATCAGGAATTAGCAGGTTTTTAAAATTTAAATTGATTTATTTTAATTGGAGGAAAATTACTTTACAACATTGTATTGGTTTTGCCATACATCAACACGAATCTGCCACGAGTGTACATGTGTTCCCCATCCTGAACCCCTCCCTCCTCCCTCCCCATACCATCCCTCTGGGTCATCCCAGTGCACCAGCCCCAAGCATCCTGTATCATGCATTGAACCTGGACTGGTGATTCGTTTCTTATATGATATTATACATATTTCAATGCCATTCTCCCAAATCATCCCACCCTCGCCCTCTCCCACAAAGTCCAAAAGACTGTTTTATACATCTATGTCTCTTTTGCTCTCTCACATAGAGGGTTATCGTTACCATCTTTCTAAATTCCGTATATATGCGTTAGTATACTGTATTGGTGTTTTTCTTTCTGACTTATTTCACTCTGTATAATAGGCTCCAGTTTCATCCACCTCATTAGAACTGATTCAAATGTATTCTTTTTAATGGCTGAGTAATACTCCATTGTGTATATGTACCACAGCTTTCTTATCCATTCATCTGCTGGTGGATATCTAGGTTGCTTCCATGTCCTGGCTATTATAAACAGTGCTGCAATGAACACTGGGGTACACGTGTCTCTTTCAATTCTGGTTTCCTTGGTGTGTAGGGTTTTTTTTAAATTTCAGGTTGAATGACTAAGAAAACAGTAAAGTTGTATCTTTATTTTGTGCAAAAAATTAGTTATCACTTTAGAGCTCGTCTCATTGCATGTTAAAAATATGATAAGCCAATTAGCGCTTCACCTAACATAGAAATATCTCCAATGTAGGAAAAAAATCACATTGAAGGACAGTATATATACTATACCTCTACTTCTAAAATGGGAAAGAAAAATATATATTCGCATTGAGTTATATATGCAATAAAGGTCTTTATAAGGAGACATAAAATTTTAGTACTAGCAGGAGGAGAAGGGGACGACAGAGGATGAGATGGCTGGATGGCATCACTGACTCGATGGACGTGAGTCTGAGTGAACTCCGGGAATTGGTGATGGACAGGGATGCCTGGCGTGCTGCGATTCATGGGGTCGCAAAGAGTCAGACACGACTGAGCGACTGATCTGATCTGATTGCATGTGTCCTTCGTAGCTCAACTGATGAAGAATCTGCCTGTAATGCAGGAGGCCCTAGTTGGATTCCTGGGTCAGGAAGATCCCCTGGAGAAGGGACAGGTTACCCACTCCAGTATGCTTGGGCTTCCCCGGTGGCTCAGACAGCAGAGAATGCAGTGCGGAAGATCTGGGTTCAATCCCCAGGTTGGGAAGATCCTCTGGAGGAGTGCATGATAACCCACTCCAGTATTCTTTCCTGGAGAATCTTATGGACAGAGGATCCTGGTGGGCTATAGTCCATAAGGTCGCAAAGAGTCAGAAACAACTGAATCAACTTAACATGCATGCAGGCAATGTGCTTAGCTGCCCAGTCCTGTTGGACTCTTTGTGACCCGATGGACTGTAGCACATCAGAGTCCTCTGTCCATGAGATTCTCCAGGAAAAAATACTGGGGTGGGTTGCCATGCCTTCCTCCAGGGGATCTTTCTGACTCAGGGATGGAACCTGCATCTCTCTCTTACATCTCTTGCATTGGCAACTGGGTTCTTTATAACTAGAAACACCTAAGAAGCCCAATAATAGTGACTAGTGAAGTCGTTCAGTCGTGTCTGACTCTTTGTGACCCCGGTGACTGAAGCCCACCAGGCTCCTCTGTCCATGGGATTCTCCAGGCAAGAATACTGGAGTGGGTTTCCATTCTTTTTCCAGGGGATCTTCCCGACCCAGGAATCGAACTCAGGTCTCCCGCATTGCAGGCAGACACAGACAGACACAGGCAGACGCTTTAACCTCTGAGCCAATTACCTATTGGCAAAAATGGTAGAAACTCAATGAATATGGAAAAGGAATAATTTGTAATATATTACTTTATATACATTTTATGTTTCAGTAGTTCAGTTCAGTCACTCAGTCGTATCTGACTCTTTGTGACCCCATGGACTACTGCACACCTGGCTTCCCTGTCCATCACTAACACCCAGAGTTTGCTCAAACTCATTTTGGTGATGCCATCCAACCATCTCAACCTCTGTCATCCCCTTCTCCACCTGCCTTCACTTTCATTAAAAGGCTCTTTAGTTCTTCACTTTCTTCCATAAGGGTGATATCATCTGTGTATTTGAGGTTATTGATATTTCTCCCAGAAATCTTGATTCCAGTTTGTGCTTCATCCAGTCTGGCATTTTGCATTATATACTCTGCATTTAACTTAAATAAGTAGGGTGGCAATACACAGCCTTGACTACTCCTTTCCCAATTTGGAACCAGTCTGTTGTTCCATATCCAGTTCTAACTATTGCTTCTTGAACTACATACAGATTTCTCAGGATGGAGGTAAGGTGGTTTGGTATTCCCATCTCTTTCAGAATTTTCCAGTTTGTTGTGATACACACAGTCAAAAGCTTTGGTGTAGTCAATAAGCAGTAGATGTTTTTCTGGAACTCACTTGCTGTTTTGATAATTCAGTGGATGTTGACAATTTGATCTCTGGTTCCTCTGCCTTTTTAAATCCAGCTTGAACATCTGGAAGTTCACGGTTCACGTACTGTTGAAGCCTGGCTTGGAGAATTTTGAGCATTACTTTGCTAGCATGTGAGATGAGTACAATTGTGCGGTAGTTTGAACATTCTTTGGCATTGCCTTTCTTTGGAATTGGAATGAAAACTTACCTTTTCCAGTCCTGTGACCACTGCTGAGTTTTCTAAATTTGCTGGCATATTACTGAACTGAACTGAACTACTGAAATGTAAAATGTAAATAAAGTAATATATTACAATGTGAGTAGAACACATTAACAGAATCATCTTTTAGGATTTGAAATATCTTAACTGGAATTCCATCACCTCCACTAGCTCTGTTCATAGTGATGCTAAGACCCTCTTGACTTCGCATTCTGGGATGTCTGGCTCTAGGTGAGTGATCACACCATCATGGTTACCTGGGTCGTGAAGATCTTTTTCTATAGTTCTTCTGTGTATTCTTGCCACCTCCTCTTAATGTCTTCTGCTTCTGTGAGGTCCATACCATCTCTGTCTCTTATTGTGCCCATCTTTGCATGAGATGTTCCCTTGGTATCACTAATTTTCTTGAAGAGACCTCTAGTCTTTCCCATTCTATTGTTTTCCTCTATTTCTTTGCCCTGATCACTGAGGAAGACTTTCTCATCTCTCCTTGCTATTCTTTGGAACTCTGCATTCAAATAGGTATATCTTTCTTTTTCTCCTTTGCCTTTAGCTTCTCTTCTTTTCTCAGCTATTTGTAAGGCCTCCTCAGACAACCATTTTGCCTTTTTGCATTTCTTTTTCTTGAGGATGGTCTTGATCACTACTTCCTGTACAATGCCATGAACCTGTGTCCATAGTTCTTCAAGTACTCTGTCTATAAGATCTAATCCTTTGAATCTATTTGTCACTTCCACTGTATAATCATGGGGGATTTGATTTAGATCATACCTGAATGTTCTAGTGGTTTTCCATACTTTCTTCAATTTCAGTCTGAATTTGGCAATAAGGAATTCATGATCTGATCCACAGTCAGTTCCCAGTCTTCTTTTCGCTGACTCTGTAGAGCTTCTTGGAGAAGGCAATGGCACCCAACTCCAGTACTCTTGCCTGGAAAATCCCATGGATGGAGGAGCCTGGTAGGCTGCAGTCCATGGGGTTGCTAAGAGTTGGACATGACTGAGCGACTTCACTTTCACGTTTCACTTTCATGCATTGGAGAAGGAAATGGCAACCCACTCCAGTGTTTTTGCCTGGAGAATCCCAGGGACGGGGGAGCCTGGTGGGCTGCCGTCTATGGGGTTGCACAGAGTCGGACACGACTGAAGCGACTTAGCAGCAGCAGCAGCAGCAGCAGCATAGAGCTTCTCCATCTTCAGCTGCAAAGAAAACAATCTAATTTCGGTATCGACCATCTGGTGATGTCCATGTGCATAATTGTGTCTTGTGTTTCTGGAAGAGGGTGTTTGCTATGACCAATGCGTTCTCTTGACAAAACTCTGTTAGACTTTTCCCTGCTTCATTTTGTACTCCAAGGCCAAATTTACCTGTTACTCCAGGTATCTCTTGACTTCCTACTTTTGCATTCCAGTCCCATAAAATGAATAGGACATCTATTTTGGGTGTTAATTCTAGAAGGTCTCCTAGGTCTTCATAGAACTGTTCAATGTCATCTTCTTCAGCATTACTGGTTGGGGCATAGATTTGGATTACTGTGATATTGAATGGTTTGCCTTGGAAACGAACAGAGATCATTTTACATTTAAACTAATTATTCAAATTTTAATTAACTTTTTCAAAAAGTCCAATATCATAAAAACTAATGTATTTTGAATATGTAAATGTAGTTTTCTTATGAACACTCAAGAAGCCACTGAAAGTATAAATATATAAGGAAAGGCTTTCCTTCTTATAAACAGAACCACTTCATTTGCACATTTATTTATTTATGCTGCTATTGAAATAATATTTTTTGAGCACCACCTATGTTCTAGACACTCAGGAACCTCAAGGAGGGAAGGATGTATGTATGTGTGTAACCACATTGACCTGGCTTACAGATATAACATGTTTCAATCTATTATCTTTAATAGTCTATCAAAAGTCTATTATGTTTTGACTGTTTCTGTTTTGTAAATAATTTTGTTTGTATTATTTTTTAGATTCCACATACAAGTAATAGCATATATTTGTCTTTATTTTTTTGTTTTTTTAATTTATTTTTTAAATATAAATTTATTTATTTTAATTGGAGGCTAATTACTTTACAATATTGTATTGGTTTTGCTATACATTGACATGAATCTGCCACATGTGTTCCCCATCCTGAACCCACCTCCCACCTCCCTCCCCATACCATCCCTCTGGGTCATCCCAGTGCACCAGCCCCAAGCGTCCTGTATCATGCATCGAACCTGGGCTGGTGATTCATTTCACATATGATAATATACAAGTTTCAATGCCATTCTCCCAAATCATCCCACCCTCGCCCTCTCCCACAGAGTCCAAAATACTGTTCTATACATCAGTGTCTCTTTTGCTGTATCGCATACAGGGTTATCATTACCATCTTTCTAAATTCCATATATATATGTGTTAGTGTTTTTCTTTCTGGCTTACTTTACTCTATAATAGGCTCCAGTTTCATCCACCTCATTAGAACTGATTCAAATGTATTCTTTTTAATGGATGAGTAATACTCCATTGTACATATGTACCACAGCTTTCTTATCTATTCATCTGCTGATGGACATCCAGGTTGCTTCCATGTCCTGGCTATTATAAACAATGCTGTGATGAACATTGGGGTACACGTGTCTCTTTCAATTCTGGTTTCCTTGGTGTATGCCCAGCAGTGGGATTGCTGGGTCATATGGCAATTCTATTTCCAGTTTTGTAACTCCATAGTGGCTGTACTAATTTGCATTCCCACCAACAGTGTAAGAGGGTTCCCTTTTCTCCACACCCTCTCCAGCATTTATTGCTTGTAGACTTTTGGATCGCAGCCATTCTGACTGGCATGAAATGGTACCTCATTGTGGTTTTGATTTGCATTTCTGTAATAATTAGTGATGTTGAGCATCTTTTCATGTGTTTGTTAGCCATCTGTATGTCTTCTTTGGAATTATGTCTGTTTAGTTCTTTGGCCCATTAGGAGTTGCTTGTATATTTTTGAGATTAATTCTTTGTCAGTTGTTTCATTTGCTATTATTTTCTCCCATTCTGAAGGCTGTCTTTTCACCTTGCTAATAGTTTCCTTTGTTGTGCAGAAGCTTTTAAGTTTAATTAGGTCCCATTTGTTTATTTTTGCTTTTATTTCCAATATTTTGGGAGGTGGATTATAGAGGATCCTGCTGTGATTTATGTCAGAGAGTGTTTTGCCTATGTTCTCCTCTAGGAATTTTATAGTTTCTGGTCTACATTTAGATCTTTAATCCATTTTGAGTTTATTTTTGTGTATGGTGTTAGAAAGTGTTCTAGTTTCATTCTTTTACAAGTGGTTGACCAGTTTTCCCAGCACCACTTGTTAAAAAGATTGTCTTTTCTCCATTGTATATTCTTGCCTCCTTTGTCAAAGATAAGGTGTCCATAGGTGCGTGGATTTGTCTCTGGGCTTTCTATTTTGTTCCATTGATCTACATTTCTGTCTTTGTGCCAGTACCTTACTATCTTGATGACTGTGGCTTTGTAGTACAGCCTGAAGTCAAGCAGGTTGACTCCTCCAGTTCCATTCTTCTTTCTCAAGATACCTTTGGCTATTTGAGGTTTTTTGTATTTCCGTACAAATTGTGAAATTATTTGTTCTAGTTCTGTGAAAAATACCATTAGTAGCTTGATAAGGATTGCATTGAATCTATAGATTACTTTGGGTAGTATACTCATTTTCACTATATTGATTCTTCCGATCCAAAAACATGGTATATTTCTCCATCTATTTGTGTCCTCTTTGATTTCTTTCACCAGTGTTTTATGGCTTTCTATATATAGGTCTTTTGTTTCTTTAGGTAGATATATTCCTAAGTATTTTATTATTTTCATCACAAATGTGAATGGAATGGTTTCCTTAATTTCTCTATTTTCTCATTATTAGTGTATAGGAATGCAAGGGATTTCTGTGTGTTGATTTTATATCCTGCAACTTTACTATATTCATCGATTAGCTCTCGTAATTTCCTGGTGGAGTCTTCAGGGTTTTCTATGTAGAGGATCATGTCACCTGCAAACAGTGAGAGTTTTATTTCTTCTTTTCCAATTTGCATTCCTTTTATTTCTTTTTCTGTTCTGATTGCTGTGGCTAAAACTTCCAAAACTATGTTGAATAGTAGTGGTAAGTGTGGGCACCCTTTTCTTGTTCCTGAGTTTAGGGAAAATGCTTTCAATTTTTCACCATTGAGGATAATGTTTGCTGTGGGTTTGTCATATATAGCTTCTATTATGTTGAGGTATGTTCCTTCTATTGCTGCTTTCTGGAGAGTTTTTATCATAAAGGGATATTGAATTTTGTCAAAGGCTTTCTCTGCATCAATTAAGATAATCTTATGGCTTTTATTTTTTGATTTGTTAATGTGGTGTATTTCATTGATTGATTTGTGGATATTGAAGAATCCTTGCATCCCTGGGATAAAGCCCACTTGGTCATGGTGTATGATGTTTTTAATGTGTTGTTGGATTCTGATTGCTAGAATTTTGTTAAGGATTTTTGCATCTATGTTCATCAATAATATTGGCCTGTAGTTTTCCTTTTTTGTGGCATCTTTGTCAGGTTTTGATATTAGGGTGATGGTGGCTTCTTAGAATGAGTTTGGAAGTTTACCTTCCTCTGCAATTTTCTGTAAGAGTTTGAGTAGGATAGGTGTTAGCTCTTCTCTAAATTTTTGGTAGAATTCAGCTGTGAAGCCGTCTGGACCTGGGCTTTTGTTTGCTGGAAGATTTCTGATTACAGTTTCAATTTCTGTGCTTGTGATGGTTCTGTTAAGATTTTCTATTTTTTCCTGGTCCAGTTTTGGAAAGTTGTACTTTTCTAAGAATTTGTCCATTTCTTCCACGTTGTCCATTTTATTGGCATATAATTGCTGATAGTAGTGTCTTATGATCCTTTGTATTTCTGTGTTGTCTGTTGTGATCTCTCCATTTTCATTTCTAATTTTATTGATTTGATTTTTCTCCCTTTGTTTCTTGCTGAGTCTGGCTAATGGTTTGTCAATTTTCTTTATCCTCTCAAAGAACCAGCTTTTGGCTTTGTTGACTTTTGCTGTAGTCTCTCTCTCTCTCTCTCTCTCTCTTTTTTTTTTTTTGCATTTATTTCTGCCCTACGACAGAGGATGAGATATCTGGATGGCATCACTGACTCGGTGGACATGAGTCTGAGTGAACTCCGGAAGTTGGTGATAGACAGGGAGGCCTGGAGTGCTGCGATTCATGGGGTCGCAAAGAGTCGGACATGACTGAGCGACTTAACTGAACTGAACTGAACTGCCCTAATTTTTAAGATTTCTTTCCTTCTACTAACCCTGGGGTTCTTCATTTCTTCTTTTTCTAGTTGCTTTAGGTGTAGAGTTAGGTTATTTATTTGACTTTTTTCTTGTTTCTTGAGGTGCTCCTGTATTGCTATGAACCTTCCCCTTAGCACTGCTTTTACAGTGTCCCACAGGTTTTGGGTTGTGTTTTCATTTTCATTCATTTCTAGGCGTATTTTGATTTCTTTCCTTTTTTTCTCCTTTTTATTTTATTTATTTTACTTTACAATTTTGTATTGGTTTTGCCATACATCAACATGATTTCTTTTTTTATTTCTTCTATGCTTTGTTGGTTATTCAGCAGCCTGTTGTTCAGCCTCTACATGTTGGAATTTTTAGTAGTTTTTTTCCTGTAACTGAGATCTAATCTTACTGCATTGTGGTCAGAAAAGAGGCTTGGAATGATTTCAATTTTTTTGAATTTGCCAAGGCTAGATTTATGGCCCAGGATGTGATCTATCTTTGAGAAGGTTCCGTGTGCACTTGAGAAAAAGGTGAAATTCACTGTTTTGGGGTGAAATGTCCTATAGATATCAATTTAGTCTAACTGGTCTATTTTATCATTTAAATTTTGTGTTTCCTTGTTAATTTTCTGTTTAGTTGATCTATCCATAGATGTAAGTAGGGTATTAAAGTCTCCCACTATTATTGTGTTATTGTTAATTTCCCCTTTCATACTTGTTAGCATTTATCTTACATATTGTGGTGCTCCTATATTGAGTGCATATATATTTATAATTGTTATAGCTTCTTCTTGGATTGATCCTTTGATCATTATGTAGTGTCCTTCTTTGTCTCTTTTCACAGCCTTTGTTTTAAAGTCTATTTTATCTGATATGAGTATTGCTACTCCTGCTTTCTTTTGGTCTCTATTTGCGTGGAATATCTTTTTCCAGCCCTTCACTTTCAGTCTATATGTGTCCCTTGTTTTGAGGTGGGTCTCTTGTAGACAACATATATAGGGGTGTTGTTCTTATATCCATTCAGCCAGTCTTTGTCTTTTGGTTGGGGCATTCAACCCATTTACATTTAAGGTAATTATTGATAAGTATGATCCCATTGCCATTTACTTTATTGTTTTGGGTTTGAGTTTATACACCCTTTCTGTGTTTCCTGTCTAGAGAAGATCCTTTAGCATTTTTTGGAGAGCTGGTTTGGTGGTGCTGAATTCTCTCAGCTTTTGCTTCTCTGTAAAACTTTTGATTTTTCACTCATATTTGAATGAGATCCTTCTTGGGTACAGTAATCTGGGCTGTAGTTTATTTTCTTTCATCACTTTAAGTATGTCCTGCCATTCCCTCCTGGCCTGAAGAGTTTCTATTGAAAGATCAGCTGTTATCCTTATGGGAATCCCCTTGTGTGTTATTTATTGTTTTTCCTTTGCCACTTTTTAGTATTTGTTCTTTGTGTTTGATGTTTATTAATTTGGTTAATATGTGTCTTGGGGTGTGTCGCCTTAGGTTTATCCTGTTTGGGACTCTCTGTGTTTCTTGGACTTGGGTGATTATTTCCTTCCCCATTTTAGGGAAGTTTTCAACTATTATCTCCTCAAGTATTTTCTCATGGTCTTTCTTTTTGTCTTCTTCTGGGACTCCTATGATTCAAATGTTGGGGCGTTTAACATTGTCCCAGAGGTCTCTGAGATTGTCCTCATTTCTTTTAATTTGTTTCTCTTTTTTCCTCTCTGTTTCATTTATTTCTACCATTCTATCTTCTACCTCACTTATCCTATCTTCTGCCTCCATTATTCTACTGTTGGTTCCCTGCAGAATGTTTTTGATCTCATTTATTTCATTATTCATTATATATTGACTCTTATCTATTTCTTCTAGGTCCTTGTTAAATCTTTCTTGCATCTTCTCAATCCTTGTCTCCAGGCTATTTATCTGTAACTCCATTTTGTTTTCAAGATTTTGGATCATTTTCACTATCATTATTCAGAATTCTTTATCAGGTAGATTCCCTATCTCTTCCTCTTTTGTTTGGGTTGGTGGACATTTATCCTGTTCCTTTACCTGCTGGGTATTCCTCTGTCTCTTCATCTTGTTTATATTCCTGTGTTTGGGGTGGCCTTTCTGTATTCTGGCAGTTTGTGGAGTTGTCTTTATTGTGGCATTTCCTCGCTGTGGGTGGGGTTGTACGGGTGGCTTGTCAAGGTTTCTTGGTTAGGGAAGCTTGTGTCAGTGTTCTGGTGGGTAGAGCTGGATTTCTACTCTCTGGAGTGCAATGAAGTGCCCAGTAATGAGTTATGAGATGTCAGTGGTTTGGGAGTAACTTTGGGCAACCTGTATATTGAAGCTCAGGGCTATGTTCCTGTGTTGCTGGAGAATTTATATGGTATGTCTTGCTCTGGAACTTGTTGGTCCTTGGGTGGTGCTTGGTTTAAGTGTAGGTATGGGGGCATTTGATGAGCTCCTATCAATTAATGTTCCCTGGAGTCAGGAGATCTCTGGTGTTCTCAGGATTTGGATTTAAGCCTCCTGCCTCTGGTTTTCAGTCTTATTCTTACAGTAGCCTCAAGACTTCTCCATCTGTCACTTCCAAGGCAGTTCCCTCTGTTTGTTTTAGCTTCCTGTGTTTGCTGATGACTGCAGCCATGAAATTAAAAGACGCTTACTCCTTGGAAGGAAAGTTATGACCAACCTAGATAGCATGTTCAAAAGCAGAGACATTACATTGCCAACAAAGGTTCGTCTAGTCAAGGCTATGGTTTTTCCTGTGGTCATGTATGGATGTGAAAGTTGGACTGTGAAGAAGGCTGAGCGCCGAAGAATTGGTGCTTTTGAACTATGGTGTTAGGGAAGACTCTTGAGAGTCCCTTGGACTGCAAGGAGATCCAACCAGTCCATTCTGAAGGAGATCAGCCCTGGGATTTCTTTGGAAGGAATGATGCTAAAGGTGAAACTCCAGTACTTTGGCCATCTCATGCGAAGAGTTGACTCATTGGAAAAGACTCTGATGCTGGGAGGGATTGGGGGCAGGAGGAGAAGGGGACGACAGAGGATGAGATGGCTGGATGGCATCACTGACTTTATGGACGTGAGTCTGGGTGAACTCCGGGAGTTGGTGATGGACAGGGAGGCCTGGCGTGCTGCGATTTATGGGGTCGTGAAGAGTCACACATGACTGAGCGACTGATCTGATCTGATCAATGTCTAATTTCCGCCCTGACATAAGGGGGCGATGGTGGACACTTTTTTAGGCTCACTTGTTCAGTCGTGCTGTGGGGAGGGAGGAACGCTGCAAACAAATAACACTGGCTTCTGTGGGGAGTGCTCGCAGTGTCTCGGCCACATTGGGTTTGCCCCCACTCACAGGGTGTGTGCTTTCCCTGTCTACACTCTTAGGCTCTAGGTTGCTCTGCCAGGAACTGTCTGAGGCTGGCCCTGGGTTGTATGCACTTCCCAGGTCTAAGCCGCTCAGGTTCAGGTACTTGGGTACTCCTCAAAGGCACAGACTCGGTTGGGCCTGCGTTTGGTGCCCTTCCCAGGTCCGAGCAGATCAGGTGACCAGGTGTTTGGCGAGCGCGGTCGCTGCGACTTATCACCTCCCCCGTCCCTGCTGCTTGGTTTTCTGGGTGTATAATTGGCGCACCTTCTCAGGTGGATGTTGACCATCCAGAATCCCAAGAAGTCTTGGTTAGCAACGAAGCCTGCTTGCAGTTTGGTAGGTGATGCCATCTCTGGGGCCACGATTGCCCCCTTCTGGCTCTGGCTGCCCTTCCCTGCCTGTCTCTGGCAGGGGATGGGCCGGTCTGCAGCCGGCTAGCTCTAGTTAGTCCTTTGTTCTGTGAGCATGCCTGGCGGTGTCTTAGGTTAGGGCTTTTCGCAGGGTAGCTGTCCCACAGTCTGGGTTGCTATCTCAAGTTAGTTCCCTCAGATTTCCCTTGGGGCATTCAGCCCTGGTCCTTACTCTAAGCAGTGCAGCCCGCGCCTCCCTGCCCAGCCCCCGCTTGCTAGTGGTGTATGCGCGCATCTGCACTGCTTCTCTGCTGGGAGTTACCGTTGGGCACCCAATCTGGTTTTAATTATTTATTTATTTTTCCTCCCATTTATGTTGCCCTCTGAGGTTCCAAGGCTCACCACAGACTTGCCAATGAGAATGTTTCCTGGTGTTTGGAAACTTCTCTCTTTTTTAAGATTCCCTTCCCAGGACGGATCTCCATCCCTACCTCTTTTGCCTCTCTTTTTATCTTTTATATCTTTTCCTACCTCCTTTCGAAGACAATGGGCTGCTTTTCTGGGTGCCTGCTGTCCTCTGCTGGCATTCAGAGGTTGTTTTGTGGAATTTACTCAGCGTTCAAATGTTCTTTTGATGAATTTGTGGGGAAGAAAGTGGTCTCCCCGTCCTATTCCTTTGACATCTTAGGACCGCCCTCTGTCTTTCTTTAATCTCTAAGTCCATCCATGTTGCTGCAAATGGTATTATTTCATTCATTTTTATGGCTAAATGTTATTCCACTGTATATATATATTACATGTTTATCCATTCATCTGTTGATGGACATTATGGTTGCTTCCATGTCCTGGCTATTGTAAATAGTGCCACTACAAACATTGAGGTGCATGTACTTCTGAATTAGAGTTTTCATCTTTTCTGGACTTATGTCCAGGAGTGAAATTGCTGGGTCATATGGTCACTTTAATTTTAGTTTCTTAAGGAACCTCCATACTGTTTTCCAAAGTAGCTGCATCAATTTGCATTCCCACCAACAGTGTAGGAGGGTTCTCTTTTTTCCATACCCTCTCTAGCTTTTAATTGTAGACTTTTTGATAATGGTCATTCTGAAGGATGTGACATGATGCGTCTTTGTAGTTTTGATTTGTATTTTGCTGATCATTAGGGCTTCCCAGGTGGTGCAAGTAGTAAAGAACCCTCCTGCCAGTGCAGGAGACATAAGGGACACTGATTCAATCCCTGCATCAGGAAGATTCCCCTGGAGAAGAGCATGGCAACCTACTCCAGTATTTTTGCCTGGAGAATCCCATGGATAGAGGAGCCTGGCAGGCCATAGTCAATAGGGTCACAAAAAGTCAGAAATGATTGAAGCATGCATGATAATTAGTGGTATTGAGCATCTTTTCATGTGCCTATTGTCTTCTTTGTAGATATGTCTATTTAGGTCTCCTGCCCATTAAAAAAAAAAAAAATTTCATTGTTGAGTTGTATGATCTGTTTGTATATTTTGGAAATTAAGTCCTTGTTGGTTCCATCCTTTGCAAATATTTTCTCCGAGTCCATAGATTGTTTTTTCATTTTGTTTCTGGTTTCCTTTGCTATGCAAAATCTTATAAGTTTGATTAGGTCCCATTTGTTTACTTTTTTTCTTTTATTTCTATTGCCTTGGGAGCTGACCTAAGAAAACATTGCTACAATTAAGGTCAGAGAATGTTTTACCTATGTTTTCTTCTAGGAGTGTTATGGTGTCTTTTCATATATTTAAGTATTTGAGCCATTTTAAGTTTATTTTTGTGTATGATGTGGGAGAGTGTTAACTTCATTGATTTACATGCAGCTGTCCAGGTTTCCTAGCACTTGTGGAAGAGAATGTCTTTTCTTCACTGTATTTTCTTGCCTCCTTTTTTGAAGATGGACTGTAGGTGTGTGGCTTTATTTTTGGACTCTATATTCTGTTTCACTGATCTTTGTCTGTTTTTCTGCCCATACCATGTTTTTCTATCACTGTGGTTTTGCAGTCCTGTCTGAAGTCTGGAAGGCTTATACCTCCAGCTTTCTTCTTTTTCCTCAGCATTGCCTTGGCAATTATGACTCTTTCATAGTTCCATATAAATTTTAGGATTATTTGTCCCTCCCTTCTGGCAACCACCAGTTTGTTCTTTGTACCTATGGGTCTGTTTCTGTTTTATTTGTATTTGTTTTTTAGATTCCACATATGAGCGAATTTATATGCCACTTGTCTTTCTCTCTGATTTATTTCATAAACTTGGGGTATAATGCCCTCAAGTTCTATCCATATTATTGCAAATGACAAGATTTTATTTTTATGATTGAGTACTATTCCATTGTGTGCATATATACATCTTCTTTATCCATTTATCTTTCAACAGAAACAGGTGGCTTCCATATCTTGGCTACTATAAGCAGTGCTGTAATGAACACAGAGGTACATATATATTTTTAAAAGACTATTTTTATTTTCTTCAAACAAATACCCAGAAGTGTAGTTGCTGGCCCATATTTCAGTCCTGTTTTTTTTCATTTTTTGAACAACCTTCATACTGTTTTCTACACCAATTTACAGCTTGCACCAATTTACAGCTTCCATTAACATTGTATGATAATTTTCTTTTCTCCGTATTCTCACCAAAACTTTTTTCTTGTCTTTTGATAATAGCCATTCTGACAGTTGTGAGGTGGTTATATCATTATGTTTTTTGACTTGCATTTCTCATTCTTATTTTTCCCATTCAGTAGGCATTTTAGTTTGATCTAGTCCTACCTATTTGTTTGTTTATACCTTTGTCTTCCTTCCCTGATGAGACACATAGAAAAAATATTAAAATCAGTGTCAGGGAATGTACTGCCTATGTTTTCTTCTAGGAATTCTATGGTTTTGTTTTGTACAGTCTTTAATCCATTCAAAGTTTGTTTTTATATGGTGTGAGACAATAGTCAATTTGATTCTTTTGAATGTAGCTGTTCAGTTTTCTAACACCATTTATTGTATAAGCTTTTCCCATTGTCATTTCTTACCTCCTTTAATGTAGATTAATTGTCCATCTAAATTTGTGTTTATTTATGGGCTCTCTACTGCTGCTACTGCTAAGTCACTTCAGTCGTGTCCGACTCTGTGTGACCCCATAGACGGCAGCCCACCAGGCTTCCCCGTCCCTTGGATTCTCCAGGCAAGAACACTAGAGTGGGTTGCCATTTCCTTCTCCAATGCATGAAAGTGAAGTCACTCAGTTGTGTCCGACTCTAGCAACCCCATTGACTGCAGCCCACCAGGCTCCTCCGTCCATGGGATTTTCCAGGCAAAAGTACTGGAGTAGGGTGCCATTGCCTTCTCCGTATGGGCTGTCTATTCTGTTCCATTGATTATACTGTTTTGTTTACTGTAGCTTTGTAGAATAGTGTGAAGTCAAGGAGCATGATATTTTCAGCTTTCTTCTTTTTCTCAAAATTACTTTGACTATTCAAGGGCTTTCATGATCCCAAACAAATTTTAGGATTATCTGTCCTACTTCTGTGAAAAAACATCAGTTATTTTTATAGATATTGCAATGATTAATAAAATATTGATTTTTCCAATTCATAAGCACAGTCTGTCTCTCCTCTTACTTGTAATGTCTTTGATTTCTTTTATCAAAGTCTTAAGAATTTTCAGAATAAAAATCTTTCACCTCCTTGGCTAAATTTATTCCTATATATTTTATTTGTTTTGATGCAGCTTTAAATGGGATGTCTTTTTTAATTTCTCCTTCTGATAGTTTGATATTAGTGTATAAAATGCAACAGATTTATGTATATTAGTTTGTATCCTTCAATATTGCTGAATTTTTTAATTAGTCCTAATACTTTGTTGATGGAGTCTTTGGGGCTTCTCTATATAGTGTCAGGTCATCTGAAAACATTGATAATTTTACTCCTTCCCTTCCACTTTAGATGACTTCTGTTTATTTTTCTTGACTAATTATTGTGACTAGAATTTCTAATGCTCTGTTACATAAAAGTGACAAGAATGGGCATCCTTGTCTTGTTCCTGACCTAAAGGAAATGTGTCTTCAAATTTTTATCATTGAGTATGATGTTAGCTATGGGTTTATCATATATAGTCTTTATTATGTTGAAGTATGCTCCTTCTATGCCCACTTTGTTGAGAGTTTTTATCATAAATTGATGTTGAACTTTATAAAATGCCTTTCAACATCTGTTGAGATGATCATATGATTTTTACTTTTTGTTTTGTTCATATGGTATGTCACATTGATTGAATTTGTGGATATTGTACCATTCTTGCAACCCTGGAATGAATCCAAGTTGATCATTCTCTCTTTAACTTTTGCCATTTTCATTATGATATGCCTTAGTGTGGACCTTTTTAGGTTTATCTTGTTTGGGGCTGCCTGTGCTTTCTATACCTGGATGTCCACAGGTTAGGGAAGTTTTCAACCATTATTTCTTCAGATATATTTTCTTTCTCTTTGTCTCTCTCTTCTCTTTTTGGGGACCCTGTAAATATTATAATGCTTGATTTTTTTAGTGTATTTTTGTGTCAGTTATTGTATTCTTAATTTCTGACTGATTCATTATTATATTTTCTAAGTCTTTGTGAAAGTTCTCACTGACAGAAAGTCACAAGGATACCCACCCAAATGAGGAAAAGAATGGAAGAATTCAGTGAGAACTTTGAAAGAAACTGACCATGGATTTGCATACATACTAGGTCATTAATCTGTATATTTTTGAGCAAGTTACTATATCTCTCTAAGTCTTAATTATCTTATCTGCAAAATGGGGATTATGAGCACATTAATCATGGTTTATTGAATAAACTAAATAAGATATGTGCTTAGCATAGATCCAGACCTTTTCTAAATTCTCACTATACATTAGCTGCTAAGAAGTATTGGCAAAATGATATCATTGGTATATTGTTTTGGTTTTTGTTATAGTTGGCTTATTATATAGGAATGAAGATCTTGGTGCTAAAAGTAGCTTCGCCCTGTTATTATACTGAAGATAGTTTTAGATGGTGTGTTTTTCTACTTAGATTGGAAAGTTTTGTGCAAGAGATAATTCAAATCTATTTAGTTACTGTATGCCATGACTCAGTGAGTAGATACTACTTTTTCTTTTATGATATATACTGCTACCTAACATGCTTCTTATCTCCCACCTGACTTGACTCTTCCTTTTCCACTGGGCCCATCTCCTCCTCTTTTTCCCCTCACCAACCTCTGCACGCACTTATAATGTGTATCTTATAAAACCTCAAAAGTTAATGATGCTGGTTATCTTCAGTATGCTACTTTCCACTATTCTTCAACCTGTTTGATGCATAAAGAGGTTGACTTGTTTGTCCACACACTCTATGTTCTCTGAGTTCTGGCAAAAGGTGTTAGGGCAGAAGGAGAATGGTATTTGGCTATGTAGTCTCTTTAGATCTTTCTATGAGAGATTGTCTCAGGCTGGCTATGTGCTTTACCTGAGGGTACAGTTCCTCTCAAAGTAGGCTTTTCTTATTACACCTCTTTCTGAGATCTGGTAACTGTCCTCTCCCTTGCCCTTTCAGACCTCGGGGTCATTACTACCTCTACTCTTACCAGCAGCCAGGATATCACACTGTCTCTTGTGGTTTCCCTACTTCCTGCTTACACCCCTTAGATTCTCCCCACCCCCAATTAAACCCTTTGGAATTACTCTGATTTGTGTGTGTAACCCACTCCAGTAGTCTTGCCTGAAGAATCCCAGGGACGGAGGAGCCTGGTGGGCTGCCGTCTATGGGGTCGCACAGAGTCGGACACGACTGAAGCTACTTAGCAGCAGCAGCAGCAGTGTGTGTCATTCTGTTTCTTCTTATATCCCTGAAAGATATAACAAAGAGATAAAATGATTCCTGATTACAAACAGCTTAATTTCCTGTAAACTTCTAGGATCATGCATGCATGCATGCTTAGTTGCTCAGTCTGTCCAACTCTTTGCGACCCTATGGACTATGGCCTGCCAGTTTCTCTGTCCATGGGATTTCCCAGGCAAAAATACTGGAGTGGGTTGCCATTTCCTTCTCCAGGGGATCTTCATGACCCAGTGATCAAACTCACGTTTCCTGTATCTCTGGCATTGCAGGCGGATTCTTTATCCATTGAGTCATTGGGGACCGTGCCACATGTGGAATATATTCCACATATTTATTACTTTTAGGGAAGCTAAATTAGTCCTTTAAATGCTTGGTATTAAGATAAAGTTTTCAGCTATTAACAAGGCAAAATAGGTATGACATTGTTACAGTCTTCTAATCTTTTTTATACAGAGAATTTCAATGGGCTTCCTTGTATCAGAATTTCACATTTCATTGCAACTGAAAAAAATCTGAATTTCTGACTTTTAAAAAATCAAGATTTCAGAATAAATAATACACCATTTATTTAGATAGTCTAAAAAAATGACTCTATTTATGATAATTTTTTTAGATTTCAAAACATATATTTGTGTGCCCAGTTTAGAAATATAATTTAAGAACACATTATACATACATATATATATATATATATATATATATATATATATATATGTATATATATCTCCCTACTTTTTCAATAGAAACTACTGAATATAATTTAGCCTTTGCTTATCAGTGGTGATCTTTATGACCATTAATTATGATAGTAAATTTAAAAAGCAGACTTTTATTTTTGTCCTTTATTCATCTATTACACTGTTTTTTCTCCATATAAGTATACATGCTTCCTACATTCCTTACTTCTCCAATTTGTTCCTTTTAGGTTGTATAATAAAATATCTAAGTTGGACTATATATAAGTAGAATCAATATGTGTTAAATAATGATTTGAGATTTTGTTCTCATAGTAAAGTGCATGAGGCTTGTAACAGGATAGAAGTCTTTTTATATTAATCTAAAAGCTCAAGGGTATGTTCTGAGTAGGTTTTGAAAATCTGTATCTTATGATCATATTATTTTAGAATTGGTAGAGAATTCAAGTGATCCTTTTGTTTTATAGTTTAGCAAATGCAAGTCCAATGATAAGAAAATTACCAGTTCACACTGCTGATTAATAGAAAGTTTAAAACTAGATTTTAAATCATTAATTAACTCTTGGTTCAGTGTTGTTTGCCTTGAAATATGTTAGATTGCATGTTTGAAATATGCTAAAAATAAATGAAAAGAATTAATTTTTTAACATGGAATTTCACTTTTGGTTTACAGAACTAAAATCTCAAATTACTTACATAATTTGAATTTAATAAAAATTTAATATGATACTTCTGACAAAATATATGTCAAAAATTTAAAACTTACAACCCTGTCAAATTTATCTTTACAACATTGATCAAAAATGCATGAAGTGCTAAGCAGTAATTGTTGTGGCCTTATCACAACAGTAGTCAGAATCAATGCTATTTCAGGGAATGTCTAGGCTATTTTTCTTTCTTATATATATGTGTGAAAAATCCACACTAGAAGTATAATTTGATTGTATTTATTCTTTGTATCTTTCTATATTATAATGTTTGGAGGTTATAGGAAATAGAAAGAAACTTTTTATGCCCATGATGTTCTAGCAACATATACAGGTCTGTTGCAAGTTTTAGGGATTTAGTATAATTCTACTGGTAGTATTTAATTAAAATTTTTCCTTTCTCTCTTGCATTTAACTAGTTTAATTATTAATATTCTCTTATATAGTGAAAATAATATGCAGTTGATTTTTAAATATTCAAAATCTTCTCCTCTTCTATAATAGACTGAATTAAATAGTTTCCTAAAATTCAGTAACTGATTTTCTAATTAAAATTTTTTTTTCAAAGAAATATAGTACTTCATTCACTAGCTTTGAAATCTAAGTCCATGAAAACAATTCTGAATTTGTCCTTCTGATTTGTAAAATGTGAAGCAGTATTTCCTTTGAAGAAAGTCACAGAGGAAAGCAGAAGACCACAGGAACTCAAAATGAGTGTCCTTTAATTACAATCCAGGATTTGTTACCATCTAGTCATATCATTTTGGGGAAACTGCTTACCATTTCTGAACTTGTCCCTACAACCATAAAAAAAAAAAGGTTTATAATAATATCAGCCCCATGGGGATAATTTTGAAAATAAAATAAGATAATAAAAGTGAAGTTCTGTAAAATTTAGTTACTTTAAAATAAGTTGTGTCACTTATACCCAACATGCTATAATCTTGTAAATAAAGAAAACAGCTACTTGTTATCTACTTCATTCAGTTCAGTTCAGTCTCTCAGTCGTGTCTGACTCTTTGTGACCCCATGAACCTCAGCACACCAGGCCTCCCTGTCCATCATCAACTCCCGGAGTCCGTCCAAACCCATGTCCATTGAGTCAGTGATGCCATAAAACCATCTCATCCTCTGTCATCCCCTTCTCCTCCTGCCCTCAATCTTTCCCAGCATCAGGGTCTTTTCAAATGAGTCAGCTCTTCCCATCAGGTGGCCAAAGTATTGGAGTTTCAGCTTCAACATCAGTCCTTCCAATGAACACCCAGGACTAATCTCCTTTAGAATGGACTGATTGGATCTCCTTGCAGTCCAAGGGACTCTCAAGAGTCTTCTCCAACACCACAATTCAAAAACATCAGTTCTTCGGCACTCAGCTTTCTTTATAGTCCAACTCTCACATCCATACATGACCACTGGAAAAACCATGGCCTTGACTAGACGGACTTTTGTTGACAAAGTAATGTCTCTGCTTTATAATATGCTGTCTAGGTTGGTCATAACTTTCCTTCCAGGGAGTAAGCCTCTTTCAATTTCATGGCTGCAATCACCATCTGCAGTGATTTTGGAGCCCAGAAAAATAAAGTCTGACACTGTTTCCCCATCTGTTTGCCATGAAGTGATGGGACCAGGTGCCATGATCTTAGTTTTCTGAATGTTGAGCTTTAAACCAACTTTTTCACTCTCCTCTTTCACTTTCATGAAGAGGCTTTTTAGTTCTTCACTTTCTGCCATAAGGGTGGTGTCATCTGCATATCTGAGCTTATTGATATTTCTCCCAGCAATCTTGATTCCTGGGTTTGTGCTGAGGAAGTTTGTGCTTCCTCCAGCTCAGCGTTTCTCATGATGTACTCTGCATATATGTTAAATAAGCAGGGTGACAATATACAGCCTTGATTTTCTTGAATATCTTGAATATCTACTTGATTAGTAATATCCAATTCCCTCCATGTGTTAAATCTCTTACCTTAATATTTAACTTTCTTAAATGTATTACTGTCACAATGTTTTTAAAAATGAATAAGATATTCTTTACTATTATCCTCAATCTTAAGTTGATTAAAACATGACACATTATAAAAGACTGTGCTTTGGCATACACTGCTTTAAGTCTTTCTATAAATTTAATTAGTTCACTAAACCAATTTTTTACTTGGTTTTTTATTTGGTTTTGTAAATTTTTACAAAATGTTTACCAATGTTAAACCATTCAATCACTGATTGTATACCAATTTTATTTATATTTTTAGAATGCTTTTAATTTTTGTATATGCTATGCACAGTCCCATACCCCATAGTAAGCAATAGGATGATTTACAAGTATAGGCACATATTAAATAGCAATCTAGGAAAGAGCTTAGACTCTTTCTAAGGAGCAGGAAATTATGTTTAAATAGGTTGCTACTGTACCAAGTAGATGCAGATGTTTCAATTTATAACTAGTTATTTATAGAGAAGCAACTATGATATAACTGATATGATGACTATAAAATATTGCCCACACAGTGAAAAATAATGACTAGGTGAACATTTTTATAACAGATGCTGGTTACCTGCTATGCCTATTTAGACCAAGGATTTAAATTATCTATGTTATAGGTTCAATAACTTCTGTTTAGTTCTTCTATTTGCCAGGTATTCTTCTGGATGTTTTAGGACATAAAGTGTCCCCAGTCTAATAAGGCTTACTATGTAGAAACAGGTGATAATGAAAGAAATATGAATATCTCCAGTGAATGAAAGTGCTATATGAGGCAAGGTAAGGGACAAGAAGTTGGCAGTGAGGCAGAGCCACTCTTCATAGTATGGTCAGATAAAACCTCTCTGATGAGCGTGGTAGATGAGGGTCAGGTCACTGAGAGCCTATAGGTCTTGGAAAGAACTTTGAATGATATTCTGAGTGACATGTGAGACCACTGATGGCTTTTGATCAGAAGTGAGCCATGACTTCATTTATTAGCTGTAAGATCTCTGGCTACTATATGGAGAAAAAACTTTGGCAAAGGAATGTGGAACCAATTAAACCAATTTCTTATTTTTTAAAATAGTGAAGCTAAATTCATCCAGTTCAATATCTTCATATAGCAATAACTGAGAAGAATTCCTTCAATCAGGAATTTTGTAATGATATTTAAAGGCATCAAACATTCTAAGGACTGCTGTATACAGTTTACTACACAAGTTTCTATAACCTATCTATAAATAGTAATTAAGTTTTGAAAATAAGTCTCCAGTTTCTCTCAGCAAGAAACTTCCTTATCTCTTAACCAGTAAGATGAAGAGTTCTTATCAAATTTGTATACTCTTATTGTGTTCCAAGTTCTTCTTGTCCCAGTGTCTATATTAGTCTATCCCATTTGCTCTTTATGTAGATGGTTAGGATACTTCATTTGTTAAATCCAGGAAGGTTTGTTTCAGCTCTATCTCTTCAACCTGAGCATTCAATGACTCCTGGTAGCTAATCCAAATGGCTGTATTGGATTGTATAAGAGTTAAACCATTGTGTCAGGTAGTTATTTCCTGCTTGAATTAAGGGCTGAAAATGGTTCTCCTACTGAGACAAAACAGGGGCAATATTAAATAGCATCCTTGGCAATAATAGCTCTTGGCTGTGATCATTAAGCACTTAATGCTCAGTATGCTTTATAATGGTCCCATCTATAACACTACTATGCTGTCTGCCCACTTCTGCCTTGACTTCAAATAAGTTTCATCTTTGTTCCATGACCAAGCACAATGCTTAATATTATATGCTTAATACAAAGGCATTCCTCCGTTATGGAAATACTAGCAGGTCCTGCTAAAGGACACCAGGTGAGCCTTTTCTCTGTTTTTAATGGAGATGGTGGGAAAGAATCAGTAAAGAAAATGTGAGGTAAAAATTCAGGAATGTAACTAGGTTTTCTGATAAGACCCTCATTTGGTTATTTCTTCTCCGTCTTCATTGAACATGATGAAATCTAATTTAATCGGAATCACTGAGAGAAATAAGAAGGGCAGGGAGGAAGGGTTGTTCACAAATTGTGGTTCTTTGAAGAAGAAGGAGGGAAATGAGCTAGAAACTGGAACAGGATTATAATGTTAATTATATTTCCTAATTGTAATTCTGCCAAGCACCTTCTTCGTCGTTTTCCCTTGCTCCCCATAGTCACTAGACTGCTTGCCCTGGCTGAGTGGAAGAGATGGTCAGATGTACAAAAAAAGAAGCAATTTTTCCACCTTAGGGATGTATTTATTTTGAAATTCCAGAGTGCTATAGAATTATAGCAAACATAATGCCAAATCACCCTAGAGTAAAGGGATCTATAAAGAAATAGGTTCAATAAAACTAGCAGATACGTATCATGCAACTTCAGCTCTCCAAATCCTGTGTACCTTTAAATGACTCAAAAGTGTTTTGAGCCATACATGGATATGCCCTTGCACACTTCTAGAGGGTTTCCTCATAAAGCCCTCAACAGTCATGAACAGTGTCTTAGCTCAGTTGCTCTCTGGTTAATGAGCAGTCTTTACATCTTCAAACGGAAGTGAAGTCCCTGCTGCCACTGACCTGGCTTGATGCTTTTATGATTTTTTCATTCAGTATGCTTTTTATTGAGAATCAACATTATGATGCTCATGAACAATAGAAATATTGTTATAAACAAGAAAAGAATAGTATTTCTTGAGCGTCTGCAAATTGAACATACATTATCTTTGCATATTATCCCTTTTAAGTCTAAATGCAACCTCCCCAGAAAATTATTATCGATATTAGTCATGAAAGTGGATCTCATCTTGATTACAGAGAAATTCTGGGTTGATCTGAGTAAGTATTATTGAGAATGGGTCCTAAAGCAGTGATCTTGTTTACATTCTGGTCATAGTTAGACACTTAAAAGCCTTACCTCACAACATCTTTATATGATGCTTCCTCTATTTGTAATTTCCTTTACCATTAGTCATTCTTCAAGATTCAGTCACCCACTTCTGAAGTTCTCCTAGATCCTCATGGGAAGAAGCAAGTATTTTTCATCTCTACTCTCACAATTAAAACCCAGGAATCCCTCTAAAAGACTGTACAACACTGGATTTAAAAATGTACTTTAAAATTATACAGACGTAAGTATTTTTTATTCCATTTTGTCTCTTAATTATGTGATGTTCTGAGAGGCTATGTAACTTACACAAAATCCCATATAAGCCCTATAAGGAGAAAAATTTTGTCCTGATCATCAGTGATCCCCTAATGACAAGAACGGAGAAGGCAATGGCACCCCACTTCAGTACTCTTGCCTGGAAAATCCCATGGACGGAGGAGCCTGGTAGGCTGCAGTCCATGGGGTCGCTAAGAGTCAGACCTGACTGAGCAACTTCACTTTCACATTTCACTTTCATGCATTGGAGAAGGAAATGGCAACCCACTCCAATGTTCTTGCCTGGAGAATCCCAGGGACGGGGGAGCCTGGTGGGCTGCTGTCTATGGGGTCGCACAGAGTAGGACACGACTGAAGTGACTTAGCAGCAGCAGCAGCAGCAATGATAAGAACAGTGTTTTCCATTTAAGCTGTTCTCAATAAACACAAGCATACTAATAAATGAATGAATGTTTAAAAAATGATGAGGTATTTGATAAAGCTAGAGTGCAGAGTCTGTTGTATCACTTCAGCTGAGTTTAGTTCAGTCACTCTGTCATGTCTGACTCTTTGTGATGCCATGGACTGCAGACGCCAGGGCTCCCTGTTCATCACCAACTCCTGGAGTTTACCTAAACTCATGTCCATTGAGTTAGATGGTGATGCCATCCAACCATCTTATCCTCTGTCATCCCCTTCTTCTCCCACCTTCAATCTTTCCCAGCATCAGGGTCTTTTCAAATGAGCCAGCTCTTCGCATCAAGTGGCCAAAGTATTGGAGTTTCAGCTTCAACATCAGTCCTTCCAATAAACACTCAGGACTGATTTCCTTTACGATAGACTGGTTGGATCTCCTTGAAGTCCAAGAGAGTCTCAAGAGTCTTCTCGAACACCACAGACCAAAAGCATCAGTTCTTCTCCACTTAGCTTTCTTTATAGTCCAACTCTCACATCCATACATGACCACTGGAAAAACCATAGCCTTGACTAGATGGACTTTTGTTGACAAAGTAATGTCTCTGCTTTATAATATGCTATCCAGGTTGGTCATAACTTTCCTTCCAAAGAGTAAGCATCTTTTAATTTCATGGCTGCAATCATGATCTGCAGTGATTTTGGAGCCCAGAGAAATAAAATCTGACACTGTTTCCACTGTTTTCCCATCTATTTCCCATGAAGTGATGGGACCAGATGCCATGATCTTTGTTTTCTGAATGTTGAGCTTTAAGCCAACTTTTTCACTCTCCTCTTTCACTTTCATCAAGAGGCTCTTTAGTTCCTCTTCACTTTCTGCCATAAGGGTGGTGTCATCTGCATATCTGAGGTTATTGATATTTCTCCTGCTAATCTCGATTCCAGCTGTGCTTCATACAGCCCAGAATTTCTCATGATGTACTCTGCATATAAGTTAAATAAGCAGGGTGACAATATACAGCCTTGATGTACTCCTTTTCCTGTTTGGAACCAGTCTGTTCCATGTCCAATTCTAATTGTTGCTTCCTGACCTGCATACAGATTTCTCAGCAAGCAGGTCAGGTGGTCTGGTGTTCCCATCTCTTTCAGAATTTTCCACGGTTTATTGTAATCCACATATTCAAAGGCTTTGGCATAGTCAATAAAGCAGAAATAAATGTTTTTCTGGAACTCTTGCTTTTTTGATGATCCTGCTGATGTTTGCAATTTGATCTCTGGTTCCTCTTCTTTTTCTAAAACCAGCTTGGACATCTGGAAGTTCAAAGTTCATGTATTGTTGAAGCCTGGCTTGGAGAATGTTGAGCATTACTTTACTAGTGTGTGACCCACTATGACTAAATTAATGGAAAAAGGCATTGAAGTCATGTTTTCTCCCCACCCTTGCCCTACTTGGACCCTTGATTGGGATACATTTCCTGCAGCAGTGAGCCCAAAGGAAGGAGATACCCCATGTCCAAAGTCAGAGAAACCCCAGTAAGACAGTAGGTGCTGAAGTGGCTGTGAGAAGATACCCCATATCCAAGGGCAAAGGAGATGCCCTAGATGGTAGGAAGATGCAAGATGGTAGGAGGGGCAAATTTGCATTTAGAATCAAACCCCATTCCCACCAGAGACACTAAGAGGGCTCAAACAAAGCTTCTGTGCACCAGGACCCAGGGACCCCATACAGACTGAGACAGAACTGTGTTTGAACATCTCTTGTGGAGGTATGGGTCAGCAGTGGACTGCCACAGGGACAGGGGCTCTGGGTGCAGCGGACTTGGGTATGGTATAAACCCTATTGACGGAGGTCGCCATTAACCCCACTATAGAGCTTCTAGAACTTACACAGGACTGGGAAATAGACTCTTAGGGGGCACAAACAGAACCTTGTACACCAGGAGAAAGGAGCAATGACCCCACAAGAGACTGACCCAGACTTGCCTGTGAGTGTCCAGGAGTCTCCAGCAGCGGTGTGGGTTTGTGGCGGCCTGCTGCAGGCTTGGGGGCACTGAGTGTAGCAGTATAAGCCTGGGATCTTTTGAAGGAGGTCACTATTATCTTCATTACCTCCACCATAGTTTGAAAGTGAAAGTGAAGTCGCTCAGTTGTGCCCGACTCTATGCGACCCCATGGATAGTAGCCTGCACCAAGGTCCTCCATCCATGGGATTTTCCAGGCAAGGGTACTGGAGTGGATTGCCATTTCTTTCTTCAGGGGATCTTCCTGGCTGGCTTCAGGTAAATAGCAGAGAGGGAACACAGCTCCACCCATCAAGAGGAAATTGGATTAAAGATTTACTGAGCATGGCCCCTCCCATCAGAACAGGACCCAGTTTCTGTTGACTATGCCAAAGCCTTTGACTGTGTGGATCACAATAAACTGTGGACAATTCTGAAAGAGATGGGAATACCAGACCACCTGACCTGCCTCTTGAGAAACCTGTATGCAGGTCAGGAAGCAACAGTTAGAACTGGACATGAAACAACAGACTGGTTCCAAATAGGAAAGGGAGTACGTCAAGGCTGTATATTGTCACCCTGCTTATTTAACTTATATGCAGAGAACATCATGAGAAACGCTGGGCTGGAAGAAGCAGAAGCTGGAATCAAGATTTCAGGGAGAAATATCAATAATCTCAGATATGCAGAGGATACCACCCTTATGGCAGAAAGTGAAGAGGAACTAAAAAGCCTCTTGATGAAAGTGAAAGTGGAGAGTAAAAAAGTTGGCTTAAAGCTCAACATTCAGAAGATGAAGATCATGGCATCTGATCCCATCACTTCATGGGCAATAGATGGGGAAACAGTGGAAACAGTGTCAGACTTTATTTTGGGGGGCTCCAAAATCACTGCAGATGGTGATTGCAGCCTGAAATTAAAAGACGCTTACTCCTTGGAAGGAAAGTTATGACCAACCTAGATAGCATGTTCAAAAGCAGAGACATTACTTTGCCAACAAAGGTTCGTCTAGTCAAGGCTATGGTTTTTCCAGTGGTCATGTATGGATGTGAGAGTTGGACTGTGAAGAAAACTGAGTGCCAAATAATTGATGCTTTTGAACTGTGGTGTTAGAGAAGACTCTTGAGAGTCCCTTGGACTGCAAGGAGATCCAACCAGTCCATTCTGAAGGAGATCAGCCCTGGGCTTTCTTTGGAAGGAATGATGCTAAAGCTGAAACTCCAGTACTTTGGCCACCTCATGTGAAGAGTTGACTCATTGGAAAAGACTGTGATGCTGGGAGGGATTGGGGGCAGGAGGAGAAGGGGACGACAGAGGATGAGATAGATGGATGGCATCACTGACTCGATGGACGTGAGTCTGGGTGAACTCCGGGAGTTGGTGATGGACAGGGAGGCCTGGCATGCTTTGATTCATGGTGTCGCAAAGAGTCAGACACGACTGAGCAACTGAACTGAACTGAACTGAGCATGGCCCCTCCCATCAGAACAGGACCCAGTTTCCCCCTCAGCCAGTCTATCCCATCAGGAAGCTTCCATAAGCCTCTTATCCTTCTCCATCAGAGGGAAGACAGACTGAAAACCACAATCACAGAAAACTAACCAATCTGATCACATAGACCACAGCCTTGTCTAATTCAATGAAGCTATGAGCCATGCCATGTAGGGCCACCCAAAACAGACAGGTCATGGTGGAGAGTTTTGACAAAATGTGGTCCACTGGAGAAGGGAATTGCAAACTACTTCAGTATTCTTGCCTTGAGAACCCCATGAGCAATATGAAGAGTTTGTTGTATATAACAAGGAATTTGTAAATGAAAGTAGAAAAAACATAAGAACCAACTTGATACGGACTATGTGTCATGTTGAGGAGTATGGACTATATTGAAAGTCCTGTGTGTCCAACATGTATCAGAGAGTCAAATACTTGGAATTTTTAGCAGAGCCGGGGAACAATATAAATGACCCTGAATGTTACTTGTTCAACATGGTCTTTTCTCACAAATCCCTAACCAAATAAACCCTATGTTCTCTACCTTAAGGACTGTATCCTTCCTCATCTGAACGACATTGTCTTGGAATTTAATTGACAGCTATGTTTTATAACTGCTTATTCTTAAACTTGAAATCAAGCTATGAGCACCAACTGATCCTTTCTAGTCTTTCCAATGAGGTTTTGTCGGCTCTTTAGCACACAAAGACTAAAAGGGCCTGTCCATCCAGTCTAAACATACCTGAACTATGTAAATTATTTAGTCCTCATTTTACTAGCAATTAAGACACAAAATTTTAGAGCTGGAAAATCAACTAGTTTTTCTCTTTGAACACCTTCATTTTATACCAAAAAACACCAAGGCCAAATAGGGTTAAATGGATTGATTGATTTCCTCAGGTGTATAGGAGGTGTGGGTCAGAGAGATATAAGTATTTTACTGTAGTTTAAATTCAATAGACCCTCTTTGGGTCTGCATTTCACTATAGCTTCATTTCATGAAGTAAAATAGTAACTTTAAGAAGACACTCATTTGATCCAATAACATATTTAACAAAGTGAGGAAAGCCATCTGTTTTCTTACCAAGCAGGAAATTTGGAAGGCAGGCTGCATTTAGGATCCTAAGTGGATGTGATGACTGCTGTCACTATGGCAACAAGTTGTTCATTTAAAGATTTTTTAAAATAAGTCTTAATGATCCTTCTAATATATCTGAATTCAAGCATGTCTTTAGCCAGCACTTCCCTATATCTGTTTACTTCAGTGATCCCTCTCTTTTGTCTTTTCCTGGCCTAATGTAGCCTACTCAAAATAAATAAATGTTTTTAAACCATTATTTTCATTGGTATCATTACTTCTGAATGTCTATTCATGCCAGGCACTTTATATGGATGATACCTACCTTGTGAGGCAGAAGTTATTATCCCCATTTTACTTGTGATCAACCTGAAGTTAAAGGAGGTCATATATTTGCCATGTGCTTGGGAACTAGTACATGGAATATGTAGCTTTCAGCTCTGGCTTTTCCAATCCAGGAACCTATGCCCCTTTCACTCTGCCAAGCTCCCACTCTCTAGTGTTTCCAAAACCTTTGGATCCCTGTTGCCCAGAGAAGTCACCAAACCAACTATATCTAGCCTTAAACCTCCTTCAACATGTTGCCAAACTCCATATTTCTCAACATAAATTGTCCATTTTTATTTCTGAGTATTTATCATAGTACTCACCTGTAGCATTATTCCTACTCTTCCCTGTAAAACTCAATTTCATTAATTCTTCAAACCCAACATAAGGATTATTTCCCTCAAGGAGTGCTTCTGTTGGTTATTGTACACACTAGTCATTGAGCCTTTAAACTGCCTCCTCTCCATATCTTGAGCTCACTATTAGTTCAGTTAGTCCTGAAATAAGATATGCAGTGCAACTGTTTGCATACTGATTTATCTTTCCAATGATTGCTGTTTTAATGAGACAGTACACACAAGAACTTTATAAATGTGACTATGTTTCAGAAGTTGACTGCAGCCAGTCATTAATTATCTTGATCTCTCCAGCTCTATGTCTGTGGAACCAGGTAAAAGAAATCAAAGATAACAGTGTCTAACCTGACCCTAGTGTTAGCTTTTATTCATAAGCCCTTTATTCCAATGGATTAAGAAAATTGTCACTGTGACTGTTTCACCAATTATGTGTGTGTGTATCAGAATTAAATTTAAGTTGTCCTATCTGAAAGAAAATTTATGGAACATGATATCCTAGACTTAATAGTAGGCTTTCAAATAACTATATGCATAAAGACACAAATGTTTTTCAAAGGTTAATATGGGGAGTTCATATTTATAGAGCATTACAGTAAATGAGATTACTCATAAATAAAATTTTCAGAAATTCAAAGCATTTCTCATTTTAAGCCAAAATTATTATTTTAAACACTTTAAGGTTTGGGGATAAAAATAACTTCAAAAAGTAGTGTATACTTCTCTACTTTCTTAAACAAAATATAAAGGATAATTTTCCCTAGCTTGATGACTCAGAATCATCATTTTGAACTTTAATTACTCTTCAACTCTGTAATAAGATGACATTTTTAAGTTACTGAGGCATTATTAGTGTTAGTCACCTTTGATACAAAATGATTCTAGATTGCTATCCTTTTTAGGATACAGTATTTGCTTCTTTTTTATATGCTTTGTATCTCTGTAGCTATTGTTTATCTCTGCTTTGCTAGACCTAGTGCTGTTAGTTTTCCCAACTTTACATTTCATGTGTGAGTTTTGACCTGTTACAGATCAATACACCAATTAAAAATTCTTCTTAGAATTTTGTCTAAAATAATAGTAAATGGGTGTTGGATAGGGATGGTATAGCATTCTTATATAAGAGAATTTTACTGCATAACTATGTTATATTTATGCTGTATATTCAGAGACCTTTCAGTTTATTTCCTGGTCTTTTGCTGGGTCTGGGAAGTTCAGATTGTTGAAAGTGACTTTCCTTATAAACTGCATTGCTCTGGGACAGACAGAGTCAAATAAAACTCAGTCTGGTCCCTGGAAGAGGGCTATCAATATAGGGACAGATTCAGTGGTGGGTACTGAGATCAATGCACATTGTAGCTCAGAAGACTGTCACCAAAATCCAGAGATTTGATGCACTTTTGTTATGGGATCTTTTTATAGGTCATACAGCCCTTTACCTTCATCAAGTTCATTTCTCATAATTATCTCTTGTATTGCTTCCAGATTTAAAAAGCTGAAGAATATTGGTATTTACCCTAGAGAATATTTTGCCCTTTTCTATATATGGGCAGTTTTACTTCTTTCTAATTTTTACTTCCTAAAGGAAAAACTTAGTCTTAACGAAGACTCAAATTTTGTGCAGTTATTACACATGCCTACATGTGTAATTTTTTTTCCCCACTCAGCTCATTCCAGTTTCCTTAAAACTCCTGACTATATGGAATTGACACATTTAAGTAGATTTCTTAGTACTTCAGTGAGCAAAAAGCCAACTAGCTTGTCATCAAAGTGGTCCTTTAAAAAGTGGTCCATATTCTTTTCTTTCAGTTTATTTGGGCTAGTTCTTCAATCACTCGTCAATTTAACCTCTTCATATTTGCCAATACCTATTGATAGTCAAAATTATGTTGCAATCAATTCACAGATAGGATCTTTCAGAGATGGCACCAAACACAGCAAACTTTCTTTGTTCTACCCTGTAAACATGTGATACATCAAAAGAAAAAGAAAATTACTCCTACAGATTGTGTGATGTATAAAAGTAAAACCATCAGTCAGAGGTATGAAAATGTTTTATTAACCCCTTTAGAAGTCTCTGTGTACTTTTTTTCTGCACAAGCAGAAAATGTGGTTCATGTCCTGTTGAATTCTAAGTATGTTGTCTCTGAGATTATCTCTCCTATTTCTTGCCTAATTTATCCATCACAATCCCCAACATGTTTCTTGGTGGTACTTGGTAACTTGTTCTATATTTATAAAGGGATCCTTTAATTTTTGTTGTTGTTGTTCAGTCTCTCAGTCATATCTGACTCTTTGTGACCTCGTGGACTTCAGCACGCCAGGCTTCTTTGTCCACCATCTCCCAGGGCTTGCTCAAACTCATGTCCATTGAGTTGGTAATGCCATTCAACTATCTTTTACTCTGTCATCCCCTTCTCCTGCTGCCTTCAATCTTTCCCAACAACAGGGCTTTTCTAATGAGTCAGCTCTTCCCATCAGGTGACCAAAGTACTAGAACTTCAACTTCAGCACCAGTCCTTCCAATGAATATGCAGGACTGATTTTCTTTAGATTGACTAGTTTGATATCTTTACAGTCCAAGGGACTCTCAAGAGTCCTCTCCAACACCACAGCTCAACAGCATCAATTCTTCAGTGCTCAGCTTTCTTTATGGTCCAACTCTCATATCCATAAATGACTACTGGAAAAACTATAGCTTTAACTAGATGGACCTTTGTTGTCAAAGTAACGTTTCTGCTTTTTAATATGCAGTCTAGGTTTGTCATAGCTTTTATTCCAAGGAGCAAGGGTCTTTGAATTTCATGGCTGCAGTCACCATCTACAGTGATCTTGGAGCCTCAAAAATAGTCTGTCACTCTTTCCATTGTTTGTCCATCTATTTGCCATGAAGTGATGGGACCAGATGCCACAGTCTTAGTTTTTTTGAATGTTGAGTTTAAGCCAGCTTTTTCAGTGTCTTTTTTCATCTTCACCAAGGCTCTTTAGTTCTTCACTTTCTTCCAAAAGAGTGGTGTCAACTGCATGTCTGAGGTTGTTGATATTTCTCCCAGCAGTCTTCATTCCAGCTTGTGATTCATCCAGCTCTGCATTTCTCATGATGTACTCTGCATATAAGTTAAACAAGCAGGGTGAAACTATACAACCTTGACATATTCCTTTCCCAATTTCAAACCAGTTTGTTTTTCCATGTCCAGTTCTAATTCTTGCTTCTTGACCTGCATACAGATTTCTCAGGAGGCAGGTAAGGTGATCTGTTATTCCCATCTCTTTAAAAATTTTCCACAATTTTTTGATCCACACTGTTAAAGGTTTTAGCATAATCAATGAAGCAGAAGATGTTTTTCTGGAACTCTTGACTTTTCAATGATCCAATAGATGTTGACAATTTGATCCCTGGTTCCTTTGCCTTTTCTATATCCAACTTGAACATCTGGAAGTTCTCGGTTCATGTACTGTTGAAACCTAGCTTGGAGAATTTTGAGCATTACTTTGCTAGCGTGTGAAATGAGTGCAATTGTGTAGTAGTATGAACATTCGTTGGCATTGCCCTTCTTTGGGATTGGATTGAAAACTTACCTTTTCCAGTCCTATGGCCACTTTTGAGTTTTCCAAATTTGCTGGCATATTGAGTACAGCAGTTTAACAGCACTTTAATTTTTACCAGCTTTCAACAAAAAGTGCCTACTCTGATTGATAGTTCCTGGGAGGACAAACATCCAGAAAAGGAAAGAAGGATGGGCTACAGACAAAGAATTTTAACCCATTAACTGAGCCTAAAGAAATTCTTGGAAAAGAGAATAAGTAAAGAATCAGATAAATAAATTCAGACTTATTTTATTAGCTGTTTATAGTCTTATATACTGACTTCCTCCTCAGCTGAGATCTTCAAGGGCAGAATCATGCCATCTCTCTTTTAGTATCTATAGCACCTACCAGTGTACCTAACAAATAATGCTCAATATTTTCTTGGTAGGGAAAAGAATGAGTCCTGTAGGAGGCCGTACCTTCCTGTTTTCCTCAGGCTTCTCCTTTTAGATCTTTCTTGCTCTTTTAAGTGTGCAGCAAACAACCCAGAGGAGAGCCATTTGGATATACTTTTGTTTTAAAATAATTATTTTCTTACCCTTTTTTAAAAATAATAATTCTTCTATTTATTTTTTTCACTTATCCAATATTTCTGAGCGCCTGATATGTGTTAAGACATTGCTCCATGTGATAGCAATACAGCAATGAACAAAACAGCATGCCTTATCATATGCCAGACACTTTGTTAAATGCCTTGAACTTTATTTACATTATCTCAATTACTGATTAAAACCCCTGTGGGGAGGATATTTTCTTCAATCTGAAAATGAAATTTCCGAGATTCAAAGCTTAATTAAATTTCCTAGGATCTCACAGCTCAGAAGGAGAAAACAGGAGTCAGTGCAACTTTAGCTGACTCTAATATTTATGCTCTTAATTGCTAGGCCTGATGGTTCAGAAGGTAAAGAATCTGCCTGCAATGCAGGAACCCCAGGTTCTGTCCTTGGGTCAGGAAGATCTGCTGGAGAAGTGAATGGCTATCCACTCCATATTCATGCCTGGATAATTCCATGAACTGAGGAGCCTGGTTGGCTATTGTGCATAGTCCATGGGGTAGAAAAGAGTCAGACATGACTGAGCAACTAACACTAATTCTAGACCATGAATAAAGAAATGGGAATTACATAGATCAGAACTTGAATTGTAAGAATTAGTCCAATAAATGTTAATAGTGTTTCATGAAAAATTTTTAAGAACCAAGTTTTATGAACCTGAATGAATAGCAACTTGTTCTTCCCCATATTAAATCTACCACAGATTTTCTAACCAGGAATAATTTAATTTAACTCCTGTAAACAACTTTTTGAGAAGCATCCAGAATGTGCATTGTTCACACTCATTTTCATTTGTCCACCATCTATGCAGACTTTGACAGCAAATTTATCTATTCCAGGATACTACGGACAGTTTTACTTTACAAATGAAGCAAAGCTGTTCAGATTTTTATCCAGATTAATTAATAGTATTTTCATTCCTTAGAAACTGCACTGAAAGTCAGCTATGTACTTTCACTAGGTTACAAAAATAAGATAGATAAGATCTATATTCCCTTAGACCTTACATATGGGAGTCGGGGAAATGAAAAATGAATTTAAAAGATAATTCTGATGATGCTTAGTGCTATGAAAAAATGTGAAGAATCTGTGATTAGGGTGGGTATAGGATAGGAAGGAGGAAGGCCTCACTGAAGAGATTTTTTTTTGAGCTGAGCCCTATATGGTGAGCTGAGTCAGCCATATAAAGTTATGGGAGAGAAAAAAAAAATGCAAAAGTCAAAAGCACAAACACCATCTGATGAATAACTGAGAAAAAGGCTTTTGGCCTACATGAGAGTGAACTGAGGAAGGGGCAAGAGATTAATAGAGTGATAGATGAGACCAGATCACATGGGGCCTATGTGAATGACTTTGTAATACATTATCTAAACAAAGACATATTTAATAATAGACAGAGATATTCTGGATAATTATACCAGGACAGAAGGTATTAATCTGGAATTTCCTAGATATACCAGCTGTTTAGATGATTTTAAGCAGGAAAGTGAGATAATGTGGTTTGCATTTCATAAGTCACCACACTGACTGCTTCTGATTAATCTTTGCAGTAATCCTGATAAAAAGTGAAAGTGGCTTCCATGAGATTAATAGTAATAGAGCTGCAAAGAATGTCAGTAATTTCAGATATGTTTTATAGATAATGTAGGCAAGATGTGGATTGGATGTGTTAGGGGTGAGAGAAAAAGAAGAATAAAAGTAAGTGCTAGGTTTTTAACTGCAACCTCTGGATGAATTAAGATACCATTTCCTGATTTTGGAAAGATGACAGAGGAACTGGTTTTAGTAAATGTTTGCAAATAAGTAGAACCAGCAGTCTTATTCTGACTGTATTAAGTTTGAGATTCTGGTTAGAAATACAAGTAGATATATCAAAATACCACCTGGGATATACTCTCTTTTCTTACCTGTTTATTAGAGCATTTTTGCATTGTAACATATATCCTCAATAAAAAAATTTAAAATGGAATTCAAATAGTCCATTAAAGTGATTTTTTTTACTCAGCAGTAATTTTTTTTTTCACTATCTGGTGTTTTAAATTGCTAATGTTACTTATTTCCTTTCTAGGAAAGTATAGATCTGGGTGAAATCATGTTTTCCCTTTGTTATTTGCCAACTGCTGGACGTATGACATTGACCGTCATCAAGTGCAGAAACCTGAAGGCTATGGATGTCACTGGCTCATCAGGTATGTTCACAATTGGCTAATGGGGACATTACCAAAATAACATGCCATATAGCTGAAATTATGAATGGCTACTGAATTATTAAGTTCATTTGTCTGTTGTGGGGCACTATATGCTAAGTCACTTCAGTTGTGTCCGACTCTTTGTGAACCCATGGACTGTAGCCCGCCAGGCTCCTCTGTCCATGGGATTCTCCAGGCAAGAATACTGGAGTAGGTGGCCATTTTCTTCTCCAGGGGATCTTCCCAAGATTGAACCAGCATCTCTATGTTTCTTGCATTGACAGGTGTGTTCTTTACCACTAGCACCACCTGGGAAGCCTGGGGCACTATAAAAGTAGGAAAAAAAATTACCAACTAAAGTGTTCTAAACACCTCTTTAGTTTACATTATCACTATGGCATTTTTGAAAGGTATTATCAAGTAGATTGTCTTTGAACTTGGGTTTATATTTTAATTTCTTTCTCTACTGATTTAGTTCTTTCACAAAAAATGTGTAACTTACCATATACTTTGGGGCTTCCCTTGTGGGTCAGCTGGTAAAGAATCCACCTGCAATGTGGGAGATCTGGGTTTGATCCCTGGATTGGGAAGATCCTATGGAGAAGGGAAAGGCTACCCACTCCAGTATTCTGGCCTGAAGAATTCCATGGACAGAGGAGCCTGGAGGGCTATAGTCCGTGGGGTCACAAAGAGTCGAGCACAACTGAAGTGACTGAGCATGCATGAATGCAGGAACAGAGAGATATAATAAAGTAAATGAACACACCTTAAAGTTTCTTAAAAACATTAGTGGAGAAAATTACCCTTGTTCTAGATTTGATAAAGAGATAAAACCCCATCATTCTCTTTAATCCCTTCATTTAAATCACCGCAGTTCTGGAGAGTTATTTGTAAGTTAATAGGGAACTTTGGCACAGCTCTGTGGAAGAAAAAATGATAAGGACAGAGTACGGAGGTCAATAGCATTTGTTGAATTAAATAAATAAGAAATAGTAATGCAGATATAGTAAAAGATGACATGGGGAGTGCAATCTATAACCTTTTAGTTCTTCAGAACAAAATAAACTAAATTTGCAACACAAAAAATATTAAGAGCTCTAATGTAGAAAGGATTCCAGGAAAAATTAACTGAATAAAAAATGATGTACAAGCATAAATATGGATATCATGCTCCTTTTGATATAAGAATGTGTAATCTTAAAATATATATCATGTTGCTAATATTTGCATAAAGAAATAATTGAGTGATATATAAAAACTGAGGGGTGGAGAAGTATGGGAACAGATGGGAAGGAGACTTCTCATTGCATGTCTTTCTCTGTCTCATCTTTTAAAATTTGTTATGAATTTTTATTCATTTTTTAAAATTTGCAATGCATAATTGAAATGTAAAGATAGAAAGAAAGGAAATTAATTCTACATTCATTTTGGTGAAAAAGTCTTAGGTAAACAAATGTGGAAGAACTTAAGATAAACAATGTATTCTGCAAATTATTGTTTATTTTGCTCTTTCTACCATGTATTGAAAGAGAACCAAATTTCCAGACAAGCAAATAGCAAAGTTGTAATTAAATTCAAGAATATTTTTTATTTCTATGAAGCTTCTCATCAGGGGAGTGCATGCTTTGAGAACATCACCTCATTAAGTCACACATCAGCCTTGTGAATCAAGTAAGGAACCAGTAAATTATCTTTATCACTAATAGAGAAATGTCATCAGAGACATGATGGGGGTAGTAAATGATAAACCAGGCCTCATTCTCACTGTTAATAAGAGGCTTAGGCCTGGGGCTCATACCACAAAAGTGAGTTTCTTCCTTAGAACATAGTTCCTATGATTAAAAATTGAAAAATATATAGGAATGTTTCTATTTTGCAAATAAGTTCATTTATATCATTTTTAGATTTGCATATAAGCAATACCATGCAGTATTTCTCTTTATTTGACTGATTTAACTTAGTATGACTTCTCTAGGTCCATCCATGTTACTGCAAATGGCATTATTTCATTCTCTTTTAATAGGTGAATAATATTCCATCATGTGTGTGTGTATACATCTTCTTTATCCATTCCACTATCAATGGACATTTAAGGTGCTTCCATGTCTTGGTTATTGTAAAACAGTGAACACTGGGATACATGTATCCATTCAGACCATGTTTTTCTCTGGGTATATGCCCAGGAATGGGATTGCAGTGTCATATGGTAGCTGTATTTTTAGTTTTTGAAGTGAAGTGTTAGTTGCTCAGTTGTGTCTGACTCTTTGTGACCCCATGGGCTATAGCCTGCCAGGGTCCTCTGTCCATAGGATTTTCCAGATGAGAATACTGCAATTCTTAAGGGAAAAAGGGAATGGGTAGACACTCCCTTCTCCAGGGGATCCTCCCAACCCAGGGACCAAACCTGTGTCTCCAGCATAGTGGGCAGATTCTTTACTGTCTGAACCACTAGGGAAGACCCAGTTTTTGAAGAAACCTTTATAGTGGCTGTATCAATTTACATTTCCACCAACAGATTAGGAAGATTCCCTTCTTTCCAAACCCTCTCCAGCATATATTTTTTGTTGACTTTTTTGATAATAACCATTCTGACTAGTGTGAGGTGATATCTTATTATAGTTTTGATTTGTATTTCTCTAAGTAATTAGCAATGTTGAGCATCTTTTCATATGCCTTCTGGCCATCTATATGTCTTCTTTGGAGAAATGTCTATTTGGATCTTCAGCCCATGTTTTGATTTGATTGTATTTTATAATTTTTATTTATTTCTTTATTATTTATATTTTTGCTGTGTTGGGTCTTTGTTGCTGCATGTGCTTGTCTCTAGTTGAGGTGAACGGGAGCTACTCTGTAGAGGCCATTTGGGTTTCTCAATGTTGTGGCTTCTATTGTTGTGGAGCACGGGCTCTAGGGCTCATGGGCTTCAGTAGTTGCTGCATGTGGGCTCAGTAGTTGTGGCTCCTGGGCTCTGGAGTGTTTAGGCTTAAGAGTAGTTGTGGGTTGTGGGCTTAGTTGCTCCATGGAAGTGGGGTCTTCCCAGGTCAGGGACTGACCCCATATCTCCTGCATTGACAGGTGTATTCTTTACCACTGAGCAACCAGGGAAGCCTTGGGTTGTTTGCTTTGATGATGTTAAAATGCATGATCTCTTTGTAAATATTGAAAACAAACACCTTGTCAGTCACATTGTTTGCAAATATTTTCTCCCTTTCTGTGGATTGTCTTTTAGTTTTGTTTATTGTTTCCTTTGCTATGCAAAAGCTTTTGAGTTTAATTAAGTCCCATTTGTTTATTTTTGCTTTCATTTCCATTACCGTGAGAGACAGATAAAAAAAAAAGATGTTGCTGCGATTTATGTCAGAAAGTCTTCTGCCTATGTCTTACTCTAAGAGGTTTTTTTAAAAAAAATTAATTTATTTATTTTAATTGGAGGCTAATTACTTTACAATATTGTAGTGGTTTTTGCCATACATTGACATGAATCATCCATGGGTGCTCTTAAGAGTTTTATAGTGTCTGGTCTCACATTTAGGCCTTTAATCTATTTTGAGCTTATTTTTGTGTATGCTGCTAAAGAATGTTCTAATTTCATTTTTTAACATATAGCTGTCTAGTTTTCCCAGCACCATTTATTGAAGAGACTATCTTACCTCCATTATTTCATTGTTTAATTTTTCCACTTTTGTCATAGATTAATTGACCATAGGTGCATGGGTTTATTTCTGGGTTTTCCATCCTGTTCCATTGATCAATATTTCTATTTAGACAAACTCACAGAGTTAGAGAACAAACTTATGGTTACCAGGGGGAATGGGTGGGGGGAAGGAATAGCCAGGGAATAGGGGATTGATATGTACACAATGCTATTGATATATACAACCTGGGCTTCCCTCATAGATAAGTCAGTAAAGAATCTGCCTGCAATTCAGGGGATCCAGGGTTCAATTCCTGGGTCAGGAAGATCCTCTGAAGAAGGAAATGGCAACCCATTCCAGTATTCTTGCCCGGAGAATCCCATGGACAGAGGAGCCTGGCAGCTACAGTCCATGGGATCACAAGAGTCAGACACGCCTTAGCAATTAAACCACCACCACACCCTGCTATATTTAAAATGGATAAACAACAAGCACCTACTCTATAGGGAAGATAACTCTACTCAATACTGTAACAGCCTAAATGGGAAAAGAATTAGAAAAAGAATGAAGTGAAGTGAAGTGAAGTGAAGTCACTCAGTCGTGTCCAACTCTTTGCGACCCGATGTACTGTAGCCCACCAGCCTCCTTGGTCCATGGGATTTTCCAGGCATGAATACTGGAATGGGTTGCCATTTCTTTCTCCAGGGGATCTTCCCTACTCAGGGATCGAACCCAGGTCTCCTACATTGTAGGCAGATGCTTTACCGTCTGAGCTACCAGGGAAGCCCAGAAAAAGAATAGATGCATGAATATGCATAAAAATATATGCATAACTGAACCACTTTGCTGTAAACCTAAAACTAACACAACATTGTTAATCAACTCTGTATGTGTGTCTGTTAGTCGCTCAGCTGAGTTTGACAACTGTATGCCAATATAAAATAAAAAGTTTAAAAAAATACAAGCAGTCATTGAATATTTCCCTTTTACCTTGTTTTCCTCTATATACCTTATTTCCAGCCACAAAATGTGTTTTGGCCCCTTGGTACAAATGCTTATGAAATATACAGATACATTTTTCTAGAATCTAAAAAACATTCATTTCATTCATTTGCTGAAATAAATTAATGTCACATTTTTGGCTTATTCTAAGGAAATAAGATCTATTATTACATTGATAGAGTGAAAAAAAATTGTGGTGCTATAATTGGAGGGTAATTGTAATGGAAAAAAAAAAAAAAGAACAAATGAAGATAGAATAGACAGTTTTACCACCTAGCAAACTCACCCCAATGCCTATACCCTCTTCCAAAACCATGCTTCCTTTTAATAAAAAGGTACAAAAAGCAAACTTTTGATAAATGTTATATCAGTTCAGTTCAGTTCAGTCGCTCAGTCCTGTCTGACTCTGTGACCCCATGGACTGTTGCACACCAGGCTTCCCTGTCCATCACAAACTCCCAAAACTTGCTCAAACTCATGTATATTGAGTCAGTGATGCCATCCAACCATCTCATCCTCTGTTGCCCCCTTCTCCTGCTTTCAATCTTTCCCAGCATCAGGGTCTTTTCTAATGAGTCAGTTCTTCCCATTAGGTGGCCAAAGAATTGGAGCTTAAGCTTCAGTCCTTTCAATGACTATTGAGGACTGATTTCTTTTAGGATGGACTGGTTGGATCTCTTTGCAGTCCAAGGGACTCTCAAGAGTCTTCTTCAACACCACAGTTCAAAAGCATCAATTCTTCAGTGGTCAGCTTTCATTATGGTCCAACTCTCACATCCATACATGACTACTGGAAAAAACATAGTTTTCACTAGACAGACTTTGTCAGCAAAGTAATGTTTCTGCTTTTTAATATCCTGTCTAGGTTGGTCATAGCTTCTCTTCCAAGGAGTAAGTGTCTTTTAATTTCATGCCTGCAGTCACCATCTGCAGTGGTTTTGGAGCCTAAGAAAATAAAGTCTGTCACCATTTCCATTGTTTCCCCATCTATTTGTTATGAAGTGATGGGACCAGATGCCATGATCTTAGGGTTTTTGTTTTTTTTTTTTAATGTTTTGGAGAAATAACTCCAGAAAGAATGAAGAGACAGAGCCAAAATGAAAACAATGCCCAGTTGTGGATGTGACCAGTGATGGAAGTAAAGTCTGATGCTGTAAAGAACAAGATTGTATAGGAAACTAAAATGTTAGGTCCATGAATCAAGGTAAATTGGAAATGGTAAAGCAGGAGATGGCAAGAGTGAACATCACGATTTTAGGAATCAGTAAACTAAAATGGACTGGAATGGGTGAAATTAATTCAGGTGACCATTATATCTACTACTGTGGGCCACTATATCTACTACTTCTAAGAATCCCTTAGAAGAAATGGAGTAGCTCTCATAGTCAACAAAAGTCCAAAGTACAGTACTTGGGTGCAATCTCAAAAGGACAGAATGATCTCTGTTCATTTCCAAGGCAAATGATTCAGTATCAGAGTAATCCAAGACTGTGCCCCAACCACTAATGCCAGATAAGCTGAAGTTGAATGGTTCTATGAAGACTTACAAGACCTTCTAGAACTAACATCCAAAAAAGATGTCATTTTTGTCATAGGGGACTGGAATGCAAAAGTAGGAAGTCAAGAGAAACCTCTAGTAACAGGTAAGTTAAGTCTAACAGAGTTTTGCCAAGATAAGGCAATGTTCATAGCAAACACCCTCTTCCAACAACACAAGAAATGACTCTACACATGGACATTGGCAGATGGTCAGTATTGAAATGAGATTGATTATTTTCTTTGCAGCTGAAGATGGAGAAGCTCTACACAGGCAGCAAAAACAAGACTGGGAGCTGACTGTGGCTCAGATCACGAACTCCTTATTGCAAATATTGTATGATTTTCTATAATACTATGACAGTTTTTCTACTTAAGGTTAGAGATCGATCAGCTAGGGCAAAACTTGTTACCAATTATTTGTCCTCTTTGGCCCATAAAAATATAGCCTAAATGAAAATTTCTCTTTCCTATTGACATCATATAGACAATACATTTGACGAAACTTCCTTGAGAATATATGTAAACCAAATTTGACCTTTTTTCATTTTATATGGCTGAGCATTTAATAAATGATTTGTAGTAATCATTCCTTCAATCCAAACTCCTTATCAAGCATGATGACTGAAACAGAACCTCTAAATTTAGTGCCTTTTCCAACAATTCAAGACAGTCCTAACAAGTATAGTTTTGCTAATTTCAATTCATTGTGATTATATATACTTATGTAGATACAATTGCTATTTCATAAATTTTAGTCTTCTAATTCTAAATCACTTTGAAGAAAATAAATACAATTGTTCCTATTTGGATTATATTCCTTAGATATCTTTTACACTAAAACATGTCCTCAAATAACTAAAAGACACATTATAATTTAGACTGGCTCCTGGTAAAATAGTGGATTTTCTCTGTTGTATTAAACACAGTGATCAGCTAATTCTTTTCTAGTTCATTCAATAAGAAGTCTTATTCTGTTGCCCCCAGTTATGCCATTTAATTATAAAACTGGTAATACAATAGGACATCAGTCATTCAGTTCAGTTGCTCAGTCATGTCCAACTCTTTGGGTCCCATGGACTGCAGCACGCCAGGCTTCCCTGTCTGTCACCAACAACGGAGCTTGTTCAAACTCATGTATATTAAGTTAATGAGGCCATCCAACCATCTCATCGTCTGCCATCCCCTTCTCCTCCTGCCTTCAACCTTTCCCAGAATCAAAATCTTTCTAATGAGTCAGTTCTTCCTATCAGGTGACTAAAGTATTGCAGCTTCAGCCTCAGCATCAGTCCTTCCAATGAATATTCAGGACTGATTTATTTCAGGATAGACAGGATGGATCTTCTTGCAGTCCAAGGGACTCTCAAGAGTCTTCTCCAGCACCACAGTTCAAAAACATCAATTCTTTGGTGCTCAGCTTTCTTTATAGTTCAACTCTCACATCCATATGTGACTACTGGAAAAACCATAGCTTTGACTAGACAGACCTTTGTCAACAAAGCAATGTCTCTGCTTTTTAATATGCTGTCTAGGTTGTTCATAGCTTTTCTTCCAAGGAGCAAGTCACCTTGGCTGCAGTCACTATCTGCAGTGATTTTGGAGCCCCCCAAAATAAAGTCTGATACTGTTTCCATTGTTTCCCCATCTATTTGCTGTGAAGTGATGGGACCAGATGCCATGATCTTTGTTTCTTCAATGTTGAGTTTTAAGTCAGCTTTTTCACTCTCCTCTTTCACTTTCATCAAGAGGCTCTTTAGTTCCTCTTCACACTCTGCCATAAGGGTGGTGTCATCTGCGTATCTGAGGTTTTTGATATTTCTTCCAGCAATCTTGATTCCAGATTGTGCTTCATCCAGCCCAGCATTTCACATGATGTACTCTGCATGTAAGTTAAATAAGCAGGGTCACAATATACAGCTTTGATGTGCTCCTTTCCCAATTTGGAACCAGTCTTTTGTTCCATGTCCAATTCTAACTGTTGCTTCTTGACCTGCATACAGATTTCTGAGGTGGCAGATAAATTGTTCTGGTATTCCCATCTCTTAGAATTTTCCACTGTTTGTTATAATGCATACAGTCAAAGGCTTTGGCATAGTCAATAAAGCAGAAGTAGATGTTTTTCTGGAACTTCCTTGATTTTTCGATGATCCAATTGATGTTGGCATTTGATTTCCACTTCCTCTGCCTTTTCTAAGTCCAGCTTAAACATCTGGAAGTTCTCAGTTCATGTACTGCTGAAGTGTGGCTTGTAGAATTTTGAGCATCACTTTGCTAGCACGTGGGATGACTGCAATTGTGCTGTAGTTTAAACAATCTTTGATGTTTCCTTTCTTTGGGATTCAATGAAAACTGACCTTTTCCAGTTCTGTGGCCACTGCTGAGTTTTCCAAATTTGCTGGCATACTGAGTGCAACACTTTCACAGCATCATCTTTTAGGATTTGAAATATCTCAACTGTAGTTCGATCACCTCCACTAGCTTTGTTCATTGTGATGCTTCCTAAGGCCTACTTGACTTCTCAATCCAGGATATCTGGCTCTAGGTCAGTGATCATACCATCGTGGTTACCCTGGTCACTAAGATCTTTTCTGTATAGTTCTTCTGTGTATTTCTGCCACCTCTTAATATCTTCTGCTTCTGTTAGGTCCTTATCTTTTCTGTCCTTTAGTATGCCCATTTTTGCATGAAATGTTCCCTTGGTGTCTCTAATTTTCTTTAAGAGATAGCTAGTCTTTTCCATTCTATTGTTTTCCTCTATTTCTTTGCATTGATCACTGAGGAAGGCTTTCTTATCTCTCCTTGCTATTCTTTGGAACTCTGTATTCAAATGGGTATATTTTCCCTTTTTTCCTTTGCCTTTAGGATCTCTTCTTCTCTTAGCAATTTGTAAGGGCTCCTCAGGCAACCATTTTGCCTTTATTTTTCTTGAGGATGCTCTTGATCATCACCTTCTATACAATGTCATGAACCTCTGTCCACAGTTTTCCAGGCACTCTGTGTATAAGATTTAATCCCTTGAATCTGTTTGTCACATCCACTGCATAATTAAGAGATTTGATTTAGGTCATACCTGAATGGTCTAGTGGTTTTCCCTACTTTCTTCAGTTTTAGCCTAAATTTTGTAATAAGGAGTTCATGATCTGAGCCACAGTCAGCTCCTGGTCTTGTTTTTGCTGACTGTATAGAGCTTTTCCATCTTCAGCTGCAAAGAAAATAATCAGTCTCATTTTGATATTGACCATCTGGTGATGTCCATGTGTAGAGTTGTCTCTTGTGTTCTTGGAAGTGAATGTTTGCTATGTGCAGTGTGTTATCTTGGCAAAACTCTGTTAGCCTTTGCCCTGCTTCGTTTTGTACTCCAAGACTAAACTTGCCTGTTACTCCAGGTATCTCTTGACTTCCTATTTTTGCATTCCTGTCCTTTATGATGAAAAATACATTTTTTTTTGGATGTTAGTTCTAAAAGGCCTTGTAGATAATCATAGAACTGTTCAGCTTCTTTAGCATAAGTGGTTGGAGCATAGACTTGGGTTACTCTGATATTGAATGGTTTACCTTGTAAATGAATAGAGATCATTCTTTCATTTTTGAGATTGCACCCAAGTACTGCATTTTGGACTCTTTTGTTGACTATGAGGGCTATTCCACTTTTTTCTAAGTGATTCTTGCCCACAGTAGTAGATATAATGATCATCTGAATTAAATTCACCCATTCTGGTTCATTTTAGTTCACTGATTCATAAAGTGTCAATGGTCACTCTTGCTATCTTCTGTTTGACCACTTCTGATTTACCTTGATTCATAGACCTAACATTCCAGTTTCCTATGCAATATTGTTCATAGGAAGTCATCAGACATTGCTTCCATCACCAGTCACATCCACACCTGGGCATTGTTTTCACTTTGGCTCTGTCTCTCCATCTTTCTGGAGTTATTTCTCCACTATTCCAGTAGTATATTGGGCTCCTACCTAGCTGAGGAGTTCATCTTTCAATGTCTTATCGTTTTACCTTTTCATACTCTTCACGGGGTTTTCAAGGCAAGAATACTGAAGTGGTTTGCCATTCCCTTCTCCAGTGGACCACGTTTTTGTCAGATCTCTACACCATGACCCATCCATCTTGGGTGGCCCTACACGGCATGGCTCAAAGTTTCATTGAGTTAGACAAGGCTGTGTTCTATGTGATAAGTTTGGTTAGTTTTCTGTGATTGTGGTTTTCATTCTATCTGCTTTCCAATGGATAAGGATAAGAGGCTTGGGAAGCTTCCTGATGGGAGAGACTGACTGTGGGGGAATCTGGTTCTTGTTCTGATAGGTGGTGCCATGATCAATATATCTTTAATCCAATTTTCTGTTGGTGATCGGGGCTGTGGTCCTTTCCTGTTTTTTGGCCTGAGGTCAAACTATGGTAGTGGTAATGGCGATAATGGAGACTTCTTTCAAAAGGACTTATGCCTGCACTATTGTATTCAGTGTCCCTGACTCTGCAGCAGGCCACTGTTGACCGATGCTTTCTCCAGAGACTCTTGGACACACACATGCATGTCTGGCTCAGTCTCTTATGTGGACACAACTCCTTTCTCTTGGATCCTGGTGGGCACAAGGTATTGTTTATGCGCTCCAAGAGTCTCTTTCCCCAGTCCTGTGGAAGTTCTGTAATCAAATCCCACTGGCCTCCAATGTCAAAGTCCCTGGGAGTTCTCAGTCCCTTTGCTGGATCTCCAGGTTGGGAAATCTGTTGTAGGTCCTAGAACTTTCTTAACAGTGCAAGAATTTCTTTGGTATAATTGAAACTACAGGACATAATATATCATTATAGGACATAATATACCACTATAGGGCATAATATACCACTTTTCTTATTTAATAAAATTAACCACAGTTTTTATTTGTGCTTTGCACTATTATTTGCATTTTATTAAAACTACCTTTCTATTGCTAGATCCTTATGTCAAAGTGTCTCTGATGTGTGAGGGTCGAAGATTAAAAAAGAAGAAGACAACTACGAAGAAAAACACTCTAAACCCTGTATACAATGAGGCAATTATTTTCGACATCCCTCCGGAGAATGTGGACCAGGTCAGCCTCTCCATTGCAGTCATGGATTATGATAGGTATGTTCATTTCTTTACTCACAGAGTAATTGCTACATTTAGTCATATGTGGACCAAATTCAGCTTTTCAGTTTATTTTCTGCTACAAGAATTTTAATTTAAATTGGAAAAGGGAAAAAATATTTATTCAAAATTTACTTTATTCTGTGCTATAACATTTCATTTTTCTTTTCCAAAGTACATCATTCTGAAGTTGAAGGACAGGTTACCTGAGTATTGTGACATAATGGGTATGGAAGCTGTATGGGATACATTATAAGAAACACTTTTGTGAAGTTTTTAAAAATAGTAACAGCAGAAATTACAATCAATGGATTTTGCTTTTCCAAGTGGGCTGGAATATGAATATCATGATGCTTACCTGAGCTCTATCATTAATTAGCTGTGTAAAGGGCAAGTTTTCTCTTAGAGATTCACTTTTCCATTTTTGAAACATTAGTATAATGTGGAATTGTGAACAGTGAGTATTAAGAATTGAAGGTGAATATTGTCTATATTGTTATTGCCTTGAAGGTTTCACACTAATCTTAAATCATTGCTTTATGGATAGTTCTTCTAGCTCACACATTTTGATTACTTCTCCATTTATAAAATAAACAGGTAACTCCTGAGTAAAGCACTGAATCTTCTTCCTGTTGGAGCACCTACTCCTTCCTTATCTGAAATGTTGCCCTGCTCAGTTTATCTCATTTCATTCATGGTTTACAGCTCCACTCGAGTCACCATTTCTGCGTCTTTCTTGGCTAATCAATCTCTTCTTCCTCTGAACTTGTGTTCCACTGAAGTTCCTTGCTATATAATTCTTCTTATTGTTTTCTCTTTATATTTATGAGGCTTTCAAAAATGAATCTTGTATATTTAAACTACAAAATTATCAGCACATAGATAGTGTCTTATTTTGTTCTAAAGATAACACAAGTGATACAGAATGCATACATATTCAGAGTGTCTATTTTGTATTATTATGTGAATGGTAGTAGACAGGACCCTATAACAGAGAAACATCAAAAATGGTATACTCTGGATGACAGCTAGAAAAATGAAGTACTGAAAGATAAGATGATTTATACTATCTATTTGAAGTTAGTTTATATCACAGATTATAGAAAAGCTGACAATGTTTAAAGAGAGAGAGAGAGAAAAATCTTGAATTTATAGTTGAAATGGCAAACTCTAAAAATATTACAGTGTTTCAATCAGAACCCCTTGTTCCACTTTATCAAAAAATTACTCCCATTGATTTCTCACAGCAAAGACTGCAGGTAGATACAACTGAGCATTTGTCACCCAAATGACTTTAGGGAAGTGGACCCTGACAATCTGTAAAATGAATTTTGAAAGTTATTTATAAATATATACTTTTGTGGGGACTTCATTTTAAAGGGAAAGATACTAAGCATCAGTCCAGTTCAGTTCACTCACTCAGTCGTATCTGAGTCTTTGTGACCCCATGGACGGCAGCACACAGGCTTCCCTGTCCATCACCAGCGACTAGAGTTTGCTCAAACTATGTTTTTCCTTATCTACCTTTTAGTCTGCTAATGACATTAATTCAATAGGTTGTAAACTCTTTGAAGGCAGTGACTTGTTTATTGTTTTATCCTCAGTGCCTAGGAAAAACCTGTGGCTCCTTTAAGAATCTAATAAATATTTGTTGCATACTGAGAAAGTGAATAATTGAATTAATGAATGCATCCTCAAGAATCCTCAATATCCTTAATTGTATAAAGGTGGGCACTATTTAATTATCTCCCAGTCCCTTCTGAAATTCAGTCGGTTCAGCTCAGTCATTCAGTAGTATCTTATTCTTTGAGACCCCATGGACTACAGCATGCCAGGCTTCCCTGTCCATCACCAACTCCCAGAGCTTGCTCAAACTCATGTCCATTGAGTTGGTGATGCTATCCAACCATCTCATCCTCTATTGTCTCCTTCTCCTCCTGCCTTTGAGCCTTCTAAGCATCAGCATCTTTTCTAATGAGTCAGTTCTTCGCATCAGGTGGCCAAAATATTGCAGTTTCAGCTTCAGCATCAGTCCTTCCAATGAATAGTCAGGACTGATTTCCTTTAGAATGGGCTGTTTGGATCTCCTTGCTGTCCAAGGGACTCTCAACAACACAGTTCAAAAGCATCAATTCTTCAGCGCTCAGCTTTCATTATGGTCCAACTTGTGCATTCATTCATAACTACTGGAAAAACCATTGCTTTCACTAGAGAGACCTTTGTTGGCAAAGTAATGTCTCTGCTTTTTAATATGCTGTCTAGGTTGTTACATAGCTTTTCTTCCAAGGAGCAAGTGTCTTTTAATTCCATGGCTTCAGTCACCAGATGCAGTGATTTTGGACCCCCCCCCCCCCCAAATAAAGTCTGTCACTGTTTCCATTATTTTCCTATCTATTTGCCATGAAGTGATAGGACCAGATATCATGATCTTAGTTTTTTGAATGTTGAGTTTTAAGCCAGCTTTTTCACTCTCCTCTTTCACTTTCATCAACAGGCTCTTTAGTTCCTCTTTGCTTTCTGCCATAATACATCAGTTAATTACTACATCATTAATTAACTGTACAATTACTACATCAGTGACAGTGAGAAGTGCCCTAAAATCATCTCAAAAATCTCCTTAGAGTTTTCTGTCAAAATAATGCTAGAAAAAGTGCCTTTAACTTGCATTCTGTTCTTGAGAAGCAGCTTACCCCATATGTGTTTGGGTCAACTCTTTTGATTCAAGGCTTCTATCTCTTACTAAGTGTACAAAGGCAGGCAGGTCCCTTCTGAATTTTAACTTCTTTGTCTGCAAAAATGAATTGATAATAATGATATTCATGGTCATGATGTAAAGATTAAGTGAGTCAGTACATTTAAATTACTTAGAAAAGTGTCTCACACATAATAAGCTCTCAAAAACATTAACTGTCATATTATTTTGATTTATTGCTATGAAAACAAGGCATGAATAGAAAACAAGAATGTTCACTATGCTCTGATGCTATTCAGTAAGTTAAATGCCATGGTTCAAAATGTAGCCCTTCCCTGTTTAATTATTATACCAGTGGTAACATTCACTGACATATCATTTAGAATCAGTTAATTATGGTCATTTATACAAGCTCACTTATGGAACTCTTTATGAGTAATTTATGCATCATTATAAAACATTAAGCCCTTTGGGAAAAGGAGATTAGAGTTACATCACTTAAAGTTAATAGGTCTGCTTCCAAGAAAGAAATGCATCATATAGGTAAGGACCAAGTGGCATTTCTCATTCACACTCCTATTATTGTGAAATGTGCTTAATTTACAGAGCCCTAAAATAGTTTGGGTATAGTCCTTTTCAAAATTCATTTTTGAATGCTGATCCTGCTCAGTGACTTCAGTTGTGTTCTACTTTTTGCGACCGTATTGATTGTAGCCCGCCAGGCTCCTCTGTCCAAGGGATTCTCTAGGCAAGAACACTGAAATGGGTTGCCATGCCCAATTTCAGGGGATCTTCCTGACCTAGGAATTGAACCTGCGTCTTTCATATCTCCTGCATTGGCAGTTGGGTTCTTTACCACTAGAACCATCTGGGAAGCCCAATCTTGTTTAGTAAGTTTTAACTTGCTTAAGACTCTTCATTTGGCCTGAAGTAGTTTAATATGTAAAATTATCTAGAACTTATCACAAAATCTACTGTTTTAATTGTGCTTAAAATTCTGTTAAGGTGTGTGAAACTTATCTTTGAATATTGGAATGAAAGTAAAATATTCTCCAAATCATAGGGTAGGACACAATGAGGTCATAGGAGTTTGTAGAACAGGACTGGACGCCAAGGGTCTTGGGCGAGACCACTGGAATGAAATGTTGATCTATCACCGAAAACCAATAACACATTGGCACCCCTTGTTGGAGGTAAGCTTTGGACCTCTCTCACATCTACTCTTTTCTTTATCTCTTGTTTAAATATTATTTATCTGCTAACATTTCACTAACATTTTACATATTCACCTTTTTTAAAAAATAGCTATTTGCTCTTGTTTTTGTCCCATAGACTCAGTTATCCAGTATGCAAAATTCTGTATGTCTTGTTGGTTTTTTTAAATAACTAAATTTTCTTGAGCTTGGTATTCCTTTAGAGTAAGTCCGTAAAAACTGCAAATCTATTATTTTCTCTACATAATCTGAAAACTTGTGTCATTAAGTGGTGGATCAATCAAGTAAATTCATTATTACCTGGAAACTGAATTTTGTTGCTTCTCTTTTGTGAAAACAGCCACCTCACGTAAACTTCCCAAGAATCCCTAAATAAAGATGTCACTTAATATGTAAGGGAGGAGGTATATAGTTACTGGCTCTGTCCAGGAAGTAAAAAGTCTCACAGATTGTTTTTAAAAATATTGAGGCATCAGTTTGCCTAAGTTGAAAACCTGGCTCTGCTGTGTGACCACATATTGGAGAACCTTGGGCAAGACATAAACGTAAGTTTCTGTTATTACTACTTAATAGCAGTAAACATAGAGTAAAACTAGACAAACTGCTGACTATTAAGTACTTAACACAGAGTATAGCACAATGTTGTTCTAAATAGAACTAATATTAATAGTTATATTAACTAGAAGCAATATCAATACCAGTTTCTATCAGAACTTTTAGCCATGAAAGCAGATACACTGAATGTTGCCAGGTGAAGTGACTTTCTTTTCCAAAGACTGGAATATCTTGAAGAACCTCAAAATAAATTATTTATATGATCTAATTAGTTGTGAGTTGATAAGAGGTGAAATTTATGCAAAAATTTATGATAACCACACAGTAATAGTAAGTGAAGTATACATTGCTATTTCTCCCATGGATAAAATTCTACTTCTTATTCTGTCACTAAGCATACATTGAATAGGAGAGACAGAGCAGTATAATTAACTAAATGTCATTGAGCCCTCGTTCTGTTCTCAGCTTGATCACAAAAATGTGACCTTGGCTGTGTTACTCAAGACATTATGGGAAAAATTCCATGAACACTATATAAACAGCACATACTCAGACATAGGAGGTGAAATGTCATCTTAGATAAATTATCTGCTTTATTACATTAATGTTCCAAATCTTTAACTCACTTCATCATTTATTGTAAATCATAAAAGACAGACATGCTATGCAAGTGCACATTCACACAGCACTTTCCCCTAAATAATAACTGAATAAGTCCTGAGAAGGTTGTTTCATTTCAACAACGTGTATTATCTGAAGTACATGCTACTGCTTAACTATTCTTTTCCTGATTCTCATCTTTGTTTTTACTTAGTTTGAAAAGTGATTATTAGGTCTAAGAATTTAGACATAAGAACAGAGTTTGCTAGGCAGAGTACTACACTGAAGGCAGACATGAATTCTAACCCTTGTCCCTCTGACTGTCTAATCCTGGGCAGACCAGGTGCTTTATCTGCAGCTACATTTCTCTATATTTAGAAAATAGAGATGCACACCTCTGGGACTTCCCTGATTGTCCAGTGACTAAGACTCTGCATTCCCAATGCAGGGGCCTCAGGTTTGACCCCTGGTCAGGGAACTAGGCTCTACATGTGGCAACTAAGCATCCTCATTCCACAACCAAAGATCCTGAAGACCCAGCACAGCCAAAAAATTAATAAATATTTAAAAAAGAGAAATACACGCTCTTACAGAGTTTATAGGAATGATGTAGGGATAAGTGAGATAGTGTGATCAACAACTTTTAACTAATGAAAGGACAGATGTTTTATGACCCAAAGCATACTATAATTTCTTGGCTCACACAGTAAAGCGTCTGTCTACAATGCTGGAGACCTGGGTTCGATCCCTGGGTCGGAAAGATCCACTGGAGAAGGAAATGGCAATCCACTCCAGTACTATTGCCTGGAAAATCCCATGGACAGAGGAGCCTGATAGGCTACAGTACATGGGGTCGCAAAGAGTCGGACACGACTGAGCTACTTCACTTTCACTTTCAGTAAGTTGGGCATGCAGCAGTCCATGGGGTTGTGAAGAGTCGAACATGACTGACTGTTGTTTAGGGCAACTGAACAACAATAAGCAGTTATACATTTATATGATGAGGAAAAACTATGAAATAGGCATGAATTTGTGTGTGAAAACATAGGAGAACTTTTCAGTCATTGTAGGGTATATAGGAAGGATAAACATCAGAAGAAGATCCTAGATACAATTTTCTAGTTGCTAACTAGCAGAGGACAGGAGGGCTGAAAAGATTATGCAGAGGTAGTTTCTCCAGCATATAGCTCACTTTTTCTGACTTCTGCACCTGCATTCACTGGTCAAACAGAACATAGGGACTACAGACCTAAGAACTGGCTGGATTTTGAATTGTGGGAAAGTGCAGTGTGTGGAATTATGTGTTTTGTTGCCACAGCAGGGATTAAAATGAGAAGGGAACAATTACTCAAGAGCTGAATAAATTGGTAAGAAAGAGACTAAAACATCACTTGGAAAATCTGTCTACTTCTACTTGGATATAAAAGTTTATCCTATTGTAATTAAATGTTTAAAATATACATAATATTTAGGGACTAGAAGAAATTATTCTTTATCCCTGTGGCTCCTATTTTCCAAACTCAGTCCTTCTCTTTAATTGCTTCTATAAAAATCACCTCCTGCCTTACAGCAAATGGAATGCAGGCTCTTGTGTCTTGAACCTTCTTGCTTTTACCCAACCTTAGAATGAAAGTGTTAGTTGCTCAGTTGTTTCCCACGATTCTTTGTGGCCCCATGGACTGTAGCCCACCAGGCTCCACTGTCCATGGAATTCACCAGGCAAGAATACTGGAGTGGGTAGCCATTCCCTTTGCCAGGGATCTTCCCAACTCAGGGATCAAACCTGGATCTCCTACATTGTAGGCAGATTCTTTGCCATCTGAGCCTAATAGTCTAAAACTAATAGTCTGTGATAGAATGTGAAATGAATCTGCAGTTTCCCTGCATGTCATCTATGTACCATGCTCTGCCTACATTTTTGTGAGATGTTTGTGTCCCCTCACGCCACCTGAGAAGGTGAGTTATGAAGGTCATGGGGAGTTATGTATATCTTCTCTTCAGAGACTAGCATATCATGGGTGTGAATATTCACTATTAAAAGGTAACAACAATTACCCACTTTATTATTTTTTTGTATATTATAAAATTATTATCTTTCAGTTACCTGGCCGGGCGACCAGTTTTGATAGTCAAGGATCCTGTCCATCTCCCAAGCCAACTTCCACACCATAATGCTTCCAAAATAATGTCATTATAATGAGGACCCAGGACCATGTACTCACCAAATCAGAAAAAAAAAGTGGAAGATTTTATTTCCTCATTTGAAATACATCCTGATAACAAACAAAATATTGTGTAAATTTTATTTGCCTTTATTGTCTGTTTACTGACTTTGAACATCTTAATATATTTTACTTGAATACAAATGGTCTTTACTTACATAAGGCATTTTATTATTTGTGTCATATGCCAATTAGCAGAAAAACTGTTTTTAATAAATTGTAAATTCTCTGAATAAGCAAATAATACATTTTTGAAAATAATCCATACTTATCTAAAATTAAATATAGTTAATGCTGCTATTGTGTAAAGTAGCACATGTCATATATGTATGGTTTTGACTTTGTTAAAATTATGTTCATTTCCAGTTGTGTATATGGTTCTATATAAACCTTAATGGAAAATGTGAGCTTTAGTCACTGCATTAAATAATCAAATTAATATAATTTATTAATTTACTTATTATTTATTCTTTCATTCTCAACAAAATCTTTTCTTGGTGAAGTTTGGTTTTTGCTAAACTCTAAACTTTTTCTTTCAAGCTTATTCTTTAAGATATAGAGAAAACACTATAATTTGAAGATCCTCTCTGAGTATACATTTAAGAATATTTAGTAGCTGGCAAATGGAGATTGAGCCATTTGGGCTACTATTTTATACTGTCTTAAAGTTACTAGTTCAAATATCTGTAGCACTGTTTGATATTTAAAAAATTCTATTATTCGTATTCTCAAATGTAGCATTAGTATTCCTAAATGAATAGAATCAGAACTCATGAGGTTCTCAAGTACTACAACATGTTTATTTTGTGACATAAAGTTATCACATGGATCCTGTATTCCTGATAGACATACTGACACCAAAGTTACAATAAATCTCTGTGCTTATTGCCATTTGGATTGTACACAGTGATAGTGACTTTTAAACTCAAACAGAAGCTAATCTTTAGAACTGGGTATTTTCTTAAAGAAAAAAATTACTTATTTTTTAGCAAATTATAAAATTATAAATAATTCAACTTCAACATCTAATAAAAAACAAATAATTCTTAAGGCACAGACCACAGTCTTTTGTGAAAGGTTTTGTCCTCATAAGAATCAAGAATCAGGCCACTAGTTGTAAAAACAATGCAATGTTTTTGCAGAACTTTCCTTTAAATCATGTCAACTTTTTATTGTCATGTTTCTGGGCCCTATTAGAATATATCTATATTGAATGACCCCAGCCTTACTTTTGAGATGTGTATTGTGTATGTTTCAAGCTTATCCAAAGACAGAAGGTTAAATCCAAATCTTCTCCCCCTCCCCCACCCCCCAAAAAGCAAGAAAATCTGCAGTTAGGCCTTAAAAACAGATTCATCAGAATGAGAAAAAAAATTTTTTTTTCTTTAATAGAAAATTATTTAATTAGTATACATGTGTTCCCCATCCTGAACCCTCCTCCCTCCTCCCTCCCCACACCATCCCTCTGGGTCGTCCCAGTGCACCAGCCCCAAGCATCCAGCATCGTGCATTGAACCTTGACTGGCACCTCATTTCATACATCTGGAGCCTATTATACAGAGTGAAGTAAGCCAGAAGGAAAAACACCAATACAGAATGAGAAAATTTTATCAGCAATTGCAAAATTTTGATTTTAGTAAAATCCCTTATTTCTAAATATTAAAATTAGGTTTCAAAGTCTTGAGATTTTGTATGTTGGCACCTCTCATATGATGGTATTACCATTAATTAAGATGTAACTATTTTACAAATTAATATTTTTAAGTCATACATAATTCCCTAAAATTTTTCAAAACTACTTGTGGCATCTCAATGAAAACAAGTATTCCTGGCTAACATTTTCTGATTTAAAACTAAAGAAACCTTACCAAGCCTAAAAGAACCACTTGCTATAGACAATATGACTGAAGATGACACTTCTATTTTGTAATTCTTTGTTTTATTGGAAAATAAAATTGTCAAATGAGAAGACTCTTAATAAAAATAACATGTTCAAAGACAATTGTTTATAGGCATAGCTGCAGCTTACAATTAATTAGTAACTATATTTCCTTAGTATGATAATTTTTTTTCACCTAAAACCTACTTAAGGATTTTTATTCATGCTTTTCTTTGCCTCCTATGTAGAAATAGTCAGTGTTTACAGTAAAAAAACACAAACAACCAGCCAACTAGGAGACTTTAATGTGGCCATTGTGGACTAAAAGTTTAAGATAATTTTTTTAAAAATTATTGTTTCCTAGGGATTAGAATAAACATATCAGGACTGACCATTTGCTAATCCTTGAGAGATTAAAGGGAGAAAATTCATAACAGATTTTAAATGCATGATTTAAAATGGTGTGAAAGTATTAGTTGCTCAGTCATGTCCAACTCTTTGCAACCCCATTGACTATAGCCTGCCAGGCTTCTCAGTCCATGGAATTCTGCAGGCAAAAGTACTGGAGTGGGTTGCCTTTCCCTTCTCCAGGGAATCTTCTTGACCCAGAGACTGAATTCAGGTCTCCTGCACTGCAGGCAGGTTCTTCACTGTTTGAGCCACCATAGGATTTTCAATATAGTACATCCTACTCTGCACAGTCACACATCCATACAAACATAACTTATCCTCTTTCTACTTATGGTTAAAGATGCAGTGTTTTTCATTTCAATATTTAAAGTAAGGTTTGCTGTTACAGATATTCTCCACTAATTTGTGTGAAAGACCATATTTTAACAACCACACTGATGCATGATGAAGTTGCAGTTTAGGTATATAATGGATACCTAATTCTAGGGACTTGCCAAACATAAATCTAAGAAAAAGAAACATGTTGATTAGTTAGCGTAACAACACTGATGTTCTTTTTGTTTTTTATTTTTATTTTGTTTATTCATTTGCTTATTTTACACTAAATAATCAGGGGAATGAGGAAATTGAGTATAAAAAAGCACAGATGTTTGTGGAGTATATAATCATTCTCTTGCAAAATTCTGAACAGTTGATGCTTTTTTTAACCACAGTTTCTTAACATTTTTATTGACAATTTAAAATTTTTGTCAGGCCAGTCCTATTTCTGGCACTTTATTTAATATATAAAATTTATGACGTTAATACATTAACAATTCATTTAAAAAACTCAGCAGGACTAGTAATGGGGAACTAGGGATGGAACACAGAACCAAGCACCCACTATCTTACGCAATTTTTGAGAGTTTATGTACATTCTAGTTACTGCAGGGAGCTCACAACTGATTGATACTGACTCAGGTATTAGATACAAAATATGTATTTTGAATCTATCTGATTGTGATATTTAATTGACACCTGTACTTATTCTCCTGTAATGTTTGCTATTTTAAAACTTGCACAATGCAATAAAAAGCTGTCAATCCCTTAAAAATGGGATTAAAATCCCATTTAATAATTAATTGCTTCAAAAATGAAAAAGCAAAACTTTCACTTCTTTCTCAACTTTTACTATCTATGAAACAAAATATAACTTATTTCAGAATGAGTCATCAAAAGAGCCAGAGACTGTTGCAAATAAAGGGACACAAAATCTTAACATTGAAAGCATGGCTATTTCTTTACCTCTTTAAAAAGAATACTTGATATTTTCTCAGGTATATTTTCATGGAATGGAGTTCCATATGATTTTTTTGCCACTTTAGTTGCAATCATGGCCAAATAATTTAATTACCTGATAATTAAAAAAAGAAAGAAAGAAAACTAGAGTTGATGAGGATTTAAGAAAATCGTCTTCTAGCAAATCTGTTCTTGAAGCAGCTCTGGCTGTTCTGATATACTTTAATTGATTTAAGAATTTATAGTTTGTAGTGGAGAAGGCAATGGCACCCCACTCCAGTACTCTTGCCTGGAAAATCCCATGGATGGAGGAGCCTGGTGGGCTGCAATCCATGGGGTCGCTAAGAGTCAGACACAACTTCACTTTCACTTTTCACTTTCATGCATTGGAGAAGGAAATGGCAACCCACTCCAGTGTTCTTGCTTGGAGAATACCAGGGATGGGGGAGCCTGGTGGGCTGCTGTCTTTGGGGTCGCACAGAGTCGGACACGACTGAAGTAACTTAGCAGCAGCAGTTTGTAGGCTAGGAATTGATTGCTGCCAATAAGAAATGATACAAAAGCATAGAAAGTGAAGTAAATTAAATTAAGAATCTATGTAACTAAATGACAATTGAACGCAGATGTTAAAGCTTATGGAAATAAAGACATTGAATGCAAAATTAAATGTTTTTTTTAAATTAAATGTAATTTAACTTTTAGGAGAAATAAAATTCTCTAATACTATTCAAAAAACCCATGATACAGCATTTTAATACTTACTAGAAGACGTGGCTCAGGATATGATTCATCTGAACCTACTAAGACCCATTATTTAAAAGAAAATAGTGAATGCATATTTTATATGCAAAAGAGTGCTAATATTTCCAATATGTTATTCAGTGATAATCTCTTAGGTAAGAATTCTGTTTTTCATTAAAAAAACTTTCCCTCTATTTGCTCAATCATATGTTAAGTGAATAGTAATTTAATAAAAGATGCATTGGTAATACTCGCCATCTGTCAATGACAGTTAATCAAAAAGATGTACATTTGAGCCACAGCAACTTGTTCTCAGTTCAAGTGTTTTCTCATCAAGGCAAAAACATGTTTTTATTACCACTTTGTTCATCATGAAGATTGGTAACCAGGGTTTGACTTAATAGCATAATAGTATTATGATATCATGACCTTAAAAAGAAAGCATAAACGGCTGAGGTGGGACTTAAGGATTTATTGAATGCAAACATTTTGGATATTAGAAATAGTGATTGAAAAACATAAGTAGAAGATATAAAGGAGAAGATAGGCTTCTTCATGCTTGAAATGATTTAAATACACTCTTAAAAGAAGACTTGATTATACTAATCCTATTTTATTTATTCTGAAACACTGGAAATGACTTCTATTCAATGGATCTAAATATGCAAATAGTAATTGCATGGAAATGTTTTAACCTCCAATTGTCAGTGATTTCTTTGAAGCTCAACTGGGTCATGAATGCTCTCTCCAAAGAACAAACTATGGCCTGATTTTGTCATAAAAGGGTAAAAATGAACCACTGTCTTCAGAAATTTTGTTATGAGTTGCATCAGCTATACGCAGAATCTATTTACTGTATGGGATGCTGAATTTCAATTATTCGAGATCATAATTTTGTTTCCTCAAAAACAATGTATGGGATAACAGTGCACATTATAAAAATGAGTCAAAAATTGTTCAGAGAAATAATTCCCAATGCTGAAAAGTTAATGCATTGGATTTTCATTTTTGTTATCTTTTCAAAATTGTTTTATTATTTTCCCAGTCTAAACATCCATACAGAGTTATATTTGACTATGACTTTGCTATAGAATAAAGTTTGTGAACCTAAAAAAACAACCTAAGGCTATGTACAAACTGGTCACAGAATGATTCCCCATGAAAATTTCATGGTTTATTCTATTTGTATCCATTTAGACCATTTTGCTAATTTTATTATATATATTTTTGTTTTTTTCTTTTAAAAGACCCTTTAAGCTTTCCATATAGAAGCATAGTAATCCCTAATGTGAATAGCTTCATAAATTCTATCACAGCATAAGAAAGAAGCAGGTAGACAAACTCTAAAATATAAGATATTTACATTTAAAAATTTTATAAACAAAAAGTCCAACTTGAATTTGCATTAACTTTTTGGACTTTTCCAACTGAGAGAAATAATTGCGTTCATCTGCAAAATCTAGATAAGTTTTAGAACACATGAAGTGAGATCTTCATTGAAGAAAGGAGAAGTCAATATAGAAAAGAAATTTCTCACATTGTAAATACAATGATTCCACTAATGAGCAGTCCAAGATAATTTGCCAGTTATTCTAAGCTGGCAGAAGACATGAAACTTCTTCATTTCATATATATCATTGAATAATTTATATCCATTATATTTGACATTTTTTGGTATCCTTCAGTCATTGTTGATGTGGTGGCTTTTTAACTGAAGTTTGTGATATAATATATAGCTATTGTTCAAATAGATTTCTCTGTCTGTATAATAGAACAAAAACTTTAAAATCTTTTGAAATTCATGTTTCTGGCTTTTGTATATGGTAACCAGCCATTTGTGAAACTTGACAACATATAATTGTATTACTTAGAACAAATGTTTTGCAACCACCTTTAAAAGATGTTAAATAGTTCAGTACTTTTACGTCTTCTTTAAAATGTGTGAACATATTTGTCAGGTTCAGATGAATTATGAAGCAATGAAACCTCAAAGCTGTTGTAAAGTCTATGATTACTTTTATAAAAGAAAATGGAAAAGAACTTGAAATATAATTTTATTGTTTCATATGTATTTTGAAAAATAAAGTGATTAGAAATTATTTTTCTTGATATTGAAGAAAATATCTTTTTCAGATTTAGAGACCTTTAAATTGCTGTCTTTCTTTAACAGTCATTATTTTTGGCATTCATTAGAGAGCAGAGTAATTCATTTATCAATAATTCAGTAGGTGAAGCAACTTAATGTCTTTAAAACCTCACTTAATTCTTATCATTATTTTAATAAAATTATGAACTTAAGATCTTGGATTGTTTCCCTATGGAATAATAAAAAAAAAAACATGAATCAGATGTAAGAAGAGGTAAATGCCATTTACACGTACTAGCTACATTTGTTTCATCTGCAAAATATCCCTATAAATACATTATCAGATGATCTAGTAGTTGGGCAATACCAGTTATATTGTTTCTCTTTCCTTCATATTTTCATAAATAATCAGTATTTTCATAAGGAATGTACCCATAGCAACAAATTTTAGGCAATCAACACAGCACTGACTCAAAGGAAATTATAAACCAAATGCTCTATATTTGGTTTTGTTTAAGACAAAACTTAGTCAAATGGCCACTCTTAAAGATATTTTGTGTTTCTAAATGTCTCCCCAGGAAGTTTTTATATTTACTTTTGGGCTAAATTAAAATTTATATTTCCACTAACAATATACGAGAATTTCCAGTTAACCTTGTCAATACGTGACGTAATTATTATTTGAAGCTTTGCCAATTTAAACACAACTAAAATGATATTTCATCAGTGTTTTAATTTTATTTCTTTTTTAATCAGGTGGTATTCATAATTTTTCATAAATTTTGATTGGAAATTTGAATTTTATTGCTTAATATTTCCTCATTCTTTTGTTGAAATTGACTTCCTCATTCAATTTTAGAAGCTTCTTTTCCCCTTAATGTAGACATATTCTTCATATGACCACATCTCAAATTAATTTCCATTCTGCAGAGCTGAAGGCATTTAATGCTAGATTATAATCTGTAAAGGTAGTTTATACAAGCTATACAAGTGAAAAATATATAGTAAAATATATATGAGAAATTAAAAGTGCAATCAAAAGTCACCATGTTTTTATTATAAAGCATAAGATGTTATGTTGACAAGGTTCTAGATCATTTTGTGCTGTCACTGCCAGTGTTTCTAAAAGAATATGAAGGCATCCATTTTATGGATAAACCATTATTTCTTATGTTTTAACTAATTTTTGTGCTGGGTTTTGGACAGTTTCAAAACTATCCACTTTCATAAATTAATACAGAACAAGGGACAATATACCCATTAATGTCTACAGAAAATTAAACCAAAAATCTGAACAGTACCTATGAAAACATACAACAGTTTATGTGTTTTTTTTAAACTCAGTTTTCCTTCAAATGAAAAAAACATTATTCAAATTTCCACCTACAAGTATAAATTATGTAGACGGAGTCAATTCCAACTATGAATCCACTTAATGAGTCTAATTGTTTAGCTTGTGTGCATTTCATGAGCAACATTTGTGTTTGGGGGTAATGCTTGTTTGTTTTTTAAAAATTTCAAAACACATATGACTGAAAATTGTACCTTTTCAGCCTTGAGTCACTAGAATTGAATCAGTGACAGGAACTTAAACCAGAAAGAAAAGAAACTAATAAATAATCATACAGATGGCTGATAAACACATGAAAGATGCTCAACATCACTCATTATTCAGTTCAGTTCAGTTTAGTCTCTCAGTCATGTCCGACTCTGTGACCCCATGGACTGCAGCATGCTGAGCCTCCCTGTCCATCACTAACTCCCAGAGTTTACTCAAACACATGTCCATTGAGTCAGTGATGCCATCCAACCATCTTCTCCTATGTCATCCCCTTCTCCACCCACATTCAGTCTTTCCCAGCATCAGTCAGTCAGTCAGTCAGTTCAGTTGCTCAGTCGTGTCCGACTCTTTGTGACCCCATGAACCGCAGCATGCCAGGCTTCCCTGTCCATCACCAATTCCCAGAGTTTACCCAAACTCAGGTCCACTGAGTCAGTGATGCCATCAACCATCTCATCCTCTGTTGTCCCCCCCTCCTCCTGCCTTCAATCTTTCCCAAAATCAGGGTCTTTTCAAATGAGTCAGCTGTTCGCATCAGGTGGTCAAAATATTGGAGTTTCAGCTTCAACATAAGTCCTTCCAATGAACACCCAGGACTGATTTCCTATAGGATGGACTGATTGGATCTCCTTGCAGTCCAAGAGACTCTCAAGAGTCTTCTCCAACACCACAATTCAAAAGCATCAATTCTTCGGTGCTCAAATTTCTTCACAATCCAACTCTCACATCCATACATGACCACTGGAAAAACCATGGCCTTGACTAGACAGACCTTTGTTGGCAAAGTAATACCTCTGCTTTTCAATATGCTATCTAGGTTGGTCATAACTTTACTTCCAAGGAGTAAGCATCTTTTAATTTCATGGCTGAAATCACCATCTGCAGTGATTTTGGAGCCCCCCCCACCCCAAAAAAAGTCTGACACTGTTTTCACTGTTTCCCCATCTATTTCCCATGAAGTGATGGGACCAGATGCCATGATCTTCATTTTCTGAATGTTGAGCTTTAAGCCAACTTTTTCACTCTCCTCTTTCACTTTCATCAAGAGGCTTTTTAGTTCCTCTTCACTTTCTGCCATAAGGGTGGTGTCATATGCATATCTGAGGTTATTGATACTTCTCCTGGCAATCTGGATTCCAGCTTGTGCTTCTTCCAGCCCAGCATTTCTCATGATGTACTCTGCATATAAGTTAAATAAGCAGGGTGACAATATACAGCCTTGACATACTCCTTTTCCTATTTGGAACCAGTCTGTTGTTCCATGTCCAGTTCTAACTGTTGCTTCCTGATGTGCATATAGGTTTTTCAGGAGGCAGATCAGGTGGTCTGGTATTCCCATCTCTTTCAGAATTTTCCACAGGTTATTGTGATCCACACAGTCAAAGGCTTTGGCATAGTCAACAAAGCAGAAATAGATGTTTTTCTAGAACTCTCTTGCTTTTTTGATGATCCAGCGGATGTTGGCAATTTGATCTCTGGTTCCTCTGCCTTTTCGAAAACCAGCTTGAACATCTGGAAGTTCGTGGTTCACATATTGTTGAAGCCTGGCTTGGAGAATTTTAAGCATTACTATACTAGCATGTGAGGTGAGTGCAATTGTGCAGGAGTTTGAGCATTCTTTGGCATTGCCTTTCTTTGGGATTGGAATGAAAACTGACCTTTTCCAGTCCTGTGGCCACTGCTGAGTTTTCCAAATTTGCTGGCATATTGAGTGCAGCACTTTCACAGCATCATCTTTTAGGATTTGAAATAGCTCTACTGGAATTCCATCACCTCCACTAGCTTTGTTTGTAGTGATGCTTTCTAAGGCCCACTTGATTTCACATTCCAGGATGTCTGGCTCTAGGTGAGTGATCACACCATCGTGATTATCTGGGTCGTGAAGATCTTTTTTGTACAGTTCGTGTATTCTTGCCACCTCTTGTTAATATCTTCTGCTTCTGTTAGGTCCATACCATTTCTGTCCTTTATTGAGCCCATCTTTACATGAAATTTTCCCTTGGTATCTCTAATTTTCTTGAAGAGATCTCTAGTCTTTCCCATTCTGTTGTTTTCCTCTATTTCTTTGGATTGATCACTGAGGAAGGCTTTCTTATCTCTCCTTGCTATTCCTTAGAATTCTGCATTCAGATGCTTATATTTTTCCTTTTCTCCTTTGCTTTTCGCATCTCTTCTTTTCAGTTATTTGTAAGGTCTCCTCACAATGAGGTATCATCTAACACTTGTCAGAATGGCCATCATCAAAAAGTTACAAACAACAAGGCTGAAAAGGGTATAGGGAAAAGGGAACCCTCTTACATTGTTGGTGGAAACGTAGACTAGTACAACCACTATGGAAAAAAGTGTGGAGATTCCTTTAAAAATCTGGGAATAGAACTGCCATACAACCCAGCATTCCCATTGCTGGGCATATACTCTGAAGAAACCAGAATTTAAAGAGACACACATACCCTAATATTCATTGTATCACTATTTACAATAGCTAGGACATGGAAGCAACCTAGATGTTCATCAGCAGATGAATGGATAAAGAAGTTGTGGTACCTATACACAATGGACTATTACTTAGCTATATAAAGGAACTTGTCTGAGTCAGTTCTGATGAGGTGGAATAACCTGGAGCCTGTTATACAGAATGAAATAAGCCAGAAATAGAAAGACAAATACTGTATATTGACACATATATGTGGAATTTAGAAAGATGGTACTGACAATCCTACATGTAGGGCAGCAAAGGAGACACAGATGTAAAGAACAGACTTTTGGACTCAGTGGGAGAAGGTGAGGATGGGATGATATGAGAAAGTAGCATTGAAACATGTACATTACCATATGTAAGCTAGATGACCAGTACAAGTTTGATCCATAAAGCAGGGCACCCAAAGTCAGGGTTCTGGGACAACCCAGAGGAATATGATGGGGAGGGAAGTAGGGGGGTTTCAGGATTGGGGGAACACATGTATACCTGTGGCAAATTCATGTTGATGTATGCCAAAAATCAGCACAATATTGTAAAGTAATTATCTTGCAATTAAAACAAATAAATTAATTTCTTAAAAAAGAATTATATTTGAGAACACAAACAGGTCACCTAATCACACAACTTCTAGAGGCATTGATCACACTCACATGAACATAACCCCTTAAATTAGTGAATAACAAGGGAGAAGTATATTGAAAGCTATAGAGGTACCTTAACTAGAAAAAGTAATTACAAGCTAGAGTCAAGAATTAGGGAGATTCTTTTTTTTTTTTTTTAATAGTGGAGCACAGCTTTGAATACAAGGTAAACTCATTCTTAAATCTGAGCTTTTATTCTCTGCTGCTGCTGCTGCTGCTAAGTCGCTTCAGTTGTATCCGACTCTGTGCGACCCCATAGACGGCAGCCCATCAGGATCCCCCGTCCCTGGGATTCTCCAGGCAAGAACACTGGAGTGGGTTGCCATTTCCTTCTCCAATGCATGAAAGTGAAAAGTGAAAGTGAAGTCGCTCAGTCGTATCCGACTCTTAGTGACCCCATGGACTGCAGCCCACCAGGCTCCTCTGTCCATAGGATTTTCCAGGCAAGAGTACTGGAGTGGGGTGCCATTGTCTTCTCCGTTTATTCTCTACATATCATGAAATATAAAATCTAATATTTAAACTTTTTAAAATGTAACTGTGTTGGATCTCAGTTGTAGCACACGGGACATTTGTTGAGGGCATTTGGGATCTCTCACTAGGCTTGAGGGCTGTCTAATTGTGGCATTCAGGCTTAGTTGCTCCATGGCATGTGGGATCGTAGTTCCCAAACCAGCGAATTAACCTGCATCCCTTGCATTGCAAGGCAGATTCTTAACCACTAGACCACCAGGGAAGTCCGTATACAATTTTAAAATATTTTTACATTTGCTGTTTCTTGATTCTTATCCAAGTCATGTGGGTTTTATCACTCCCATTTAACAAAGATGGCAATTGTGGTTAAAAGAAATTACAAGAAATCCCAAGGTCACATAGTAGACCGTGGAACTGGGCTTCGAATCTAGATCTTTGGCCTCTAAGCTAGAAGTATAAGCAACATGATGCTTTTTCAGTTTAACACTAAAAATACAGCTAATTGGATTTTTTTTTTTTTTTTTGCCTCTTTAGATAAACCACCAAGACCAAAGATGGGTAAACTTTCTTGACCTTTACTCATCTCTAAATTGAGATCAGTTGTATCTGCCTGATCTACCAATTAGTTAATGTTTCTGTCATTTTTACAACATGTAAATCACTATGAACATCAGTAGATACTAGTTTTGTTACCAACATCATTCTGATCATTAACACCTATAACCATGGATAGGGTAAATATTTTTAAGAAGCCTAAGATAGGAATATGTGGGGATCAGTTTGTTAAGGAAAAGGAACTCCCTTTAGATATTGAATCAACCCTGACCTGACAATAAAAGAGCAAAGAAAGAAAGAGAAAGAGCATAGACTCCCACTACAAATATCTCAGGCTTCTCAGGTGGCTCAGAGGTATAGAATCTGTCTGCCAATGCAGGAGACACAAGTTTGATCCCTGGGTTGGGAAGATCCTCTGGAAAAGAAAATGGCAGCCCACTACAGTATTCTTGACTTGGAAGTCCCATGAACAGAAGAGCCTGGTGTGCTGCCAGCCATGGGATTGCAAAAGAGTCGAATGTGACTTAGTGACTAAACAACAGAATGATATCTCATTTAAAAAGTATTTTTTCCATTGATATGATTCTGATTTAGGCCATGAGCCCTCTTATCTGCATTTTATAAATCTTGATAAGTGGTTTAGAAGCCTCCAGATTCTCATAGTTGGAGGCGGGGAGGAAACATGTATGTGTACTGTTGAGAATAATAGTGTAAAAAAAGAAAACATAATACAAGGAAGGGATATAGAATTCCTAAATCAATGACTGTACATGAGTAGAGGTTTAACACACCCATGAACTTTTTGGAGCACAGGGAATTCAGGTAGGAGCACAAGTAGCTCAATTTGCTGTCAAATCTTTTAGCTACAGGTGATGGTCAGTTAGTAGATGTGGTGCTGGGATCTGGAAAAATTCTCCCTTGAATTTCAGTATTCTCAGTGAATAAGAAAGCAAGGGTGTCAGCTGAGAGAGAAGGCCACAGGGGAAGTCTGAGAATGGAAGATGTGAAAAAGTCTTCAAGGATAGTGTAGGGTTGAGCAACCTAGTAAAATGTACTGATTACTAGGCATAATTAAGGGAATACCTTTAAGTTTGTGGCATGAATTTAATAGAAACAATGAATGTGGGTATGTGTTTTTCTCCAGACATGTTCAGTTTCAGAGATATAGGAGCAAAATTTTAATGGAATAGTGATAATATGAATGATCTGGAAAGGCAGGAGATAGTGATCCAAGAGCAGAGTGCATAAAATTTATATAATAGAAGAGTTGCAGTTATTCATGTTTTTGTGAGGAAAAAAATCATAGAAAAATGAATTTTGACCACTTAAAGTTAAAATAAAGATGAAAGAACTGCAGTCTGTAAAACATAGTAAACAGATTGATTTAAAATAATTCATTCAAAACAACTAATCTCAAAAATATACAAGCAACTCCTCCAGCTCAACTCCAGAAAAATAAATGACCCAATCAAAAAATGGGCCAAAGAACTAAATAGACATTTCTCCAAAGAAGACATACAGATGGCTAACAAACACATGAAAAGATGCTCAACATCACTCATTATCAGAGAAATGCAAATCAACACCACTATGAGGTACCATTTCACACCAGTCAGAATGGCTGAGATCCAAAAGTCTACAAATAATAAATGCTGGAGAGGGTGTGGAGAAAAGGGAACCCTCTTACACTGTTGGTGGGAATGCAAACTAGTACAGCCACTATGGAGAACAGTGTGGAGATTCCTTAAAAAACTGGAAATAGAACTGCCTTATGATCCAGCAATCCCACTGCTGGGCATACACACTGAGGAAACCAGAAGGGAAAGAGACACGTGTACCCCAATGTTCATCGCAGCACTGTTTATAATAGCCAGGACATGGAAACAACCTAGATGTCCATCAGCAGATGAATGGATAAGAAAGCTGTGGTACATATACACAATGGAGTATTACTCAGCCATTAAAAAGAATACATTTGAGTCAGTTCTAATGAGGTGGATGAAACTGGAGCCTGTTATACAGAGTGAAGTAAGCCAGAAGGAAAAACACCATACAGTATACTAACGCATATATATGGAATTTAGAAAGATGGTAACAATAACCCTGTGTACGAGACAGCAAAAGTGACGCTAATGTATGGAACAGTCTTATGGAATCTTTGGGGGAGGGAGAGGGTGGGAAGATTTGGAAGAATTGCATTGAAACATGTAAAATATCATGTATGAAACGAGATGCCAGTCCAGGTTCAATGCACGATGCTGGATGCTTGGGGCTAGTGTACTGGGATGACCCAGAGGGATGGTATGGGGAGGGAGGAGGGAGGAGGGTTCAGGATGGGGAGCACATGTATACCTGTAATGGATTCATTTTGATATTTGGCAAAACTAATACAATTATGTAAAGTTTAAAAATAAAATAAAATAAAAAAAATTCAAATAAAAAAAATAATATAAAATCAAAAAAATAAAATAAAATAAAATAATTCATTCAGTTTTTCCCCCATGGATGTTATTGAAAACCTACAAAACAGGCCCAGACCATACCATTATGGAGCTTAAGTTGAGGATAAGAAAGAGTTATTAATAATTTTAACTGAGACATGCACATTTTTAAAACTGTGTAATAGGAAGACCTAACCTAGTCTATTGGAGAGCTTTGTCCTTAGAGACTTTGTTGGAAGAAGGCATATTCTCCTTGAGATGTGAAGAATGAGGTGTACGGTGAATTGGAGAGAAAACAGTAAAAAAAAAAAAAAAAAGGAAAAAGAAAAAGAAAAATGCTAATTATGGGGGAACAAAAAATTGGCAGTCTGAGGAGTAATACAAGATGAGGCTGGAGAGATAGCTGGTTAAGAGCCAGCCCATGCAGTAATATGTCTACTACCCATTTGTTCTATATAATAGGGGAATGAGATACCTACAGACAAGAAAACTTTTTAATACTGCATATTTTTTTAATATGGGGAAAAATGGATTAGAGGCATGCAAGAGTGAAATAGAGATAGAGAACACTGAAGAATGGGCATTTTTGACAGAGAAGAAGTGGTTCAAAAATAGTTTTCCATATACTGACTTTGAAGTGACTAAGACATCTATATGTCTATGTTGAGTGGTCCAAACCATTTGCTGAGAATGATAATGATAATGATGGTCAGTGTTGGGTTTGTGGCCTCTGAAGATTTCACTCAGGGACCAAAGATACAGTCTAAGTCACTCAGAGAGCTTTATGCACCAGAGACTTAAAAGTGAAAGGATAGGGAAAGCTTCTGACATAGACATCAGAAGGGGATAGAAAGAGTACCCACCTTCACTAGTTTAAGCAGGACATTATATACTTTTCAACTGGCTGCTGATAATAGATAAAAAGGATACCTCAAGGTTTTAAAAGTTCCACCAGACCCTTTCCCAAGGCCTACATCCTGAGATAACTTCCGTATAAGATTAGCCAGGAAGAACAAGATCTGGGCAAAATGTATCTGGGTGAGATATATTGCTGTGGTGTAATCAAGGGTACAGATCTTAAGAAACAGGTTCCCAGGAAAGATTTGTTACAATAATAATAATTAACATAGAGCCTAGGAAAAGCACACCCATGAGTAAGATAGATTATTGTGCTATGTAATCATTAGCTCCAGACCTAAAGAAAGGCCAGATCTCAAGCGAGATATACTGTTGCAATATCAGTACAAGGCTTAAAAGAAGCATGTTGTATGTGACTAGGGCAAAAGGATGTACAAAAGAATGTTTGCCTCCTCCTACTTTAAGGGGCTTGGACTGTCTATCAACCTGCCTAAGCTTTAGAAAACAGAAAACTGGGTACAGTAGAAGAAATGAAGAATGCTAATTATGGAGGAACAAAAAATTGGCACTCTGACGAGTAATACAAGATGAGGTTGGAGAGATGGCTAGTTAAGAGCCAGCCCATGCAGTAATATGTCTACTACTCATTTGTTCTATCTAATAGGGGAATGAGATGCCTACAGACAAGAACTTTTTAATACTGCATATTTTTTTAATATGGAGAAAATGAATTAGAAGCACATGAGAGTGAAATGGGAACATTGAAGAATGGGCATTTTTGACAGAGAAGGAGTGGTTCAAAAATAATTTTCCACATATTGACTATGAAGTGACTAAGACATCTAAATGTCAATGTTGAGTGGCCCAAACCATTTTCTGAGAAAAAAATAAGTAGTTCTATAAGGATAAAGAGAAAAACTCTAAGGTAGTTATTTAAAAGCATGAAAAAGCTACATGAGTCGACATTTACACTGAAGCACAAAAATAAAGCAATTATGCCACAACATGGATGGACATTGAAGGTATTAAGCTAAGTGAAATGTCAGACAGAGAAAAATACTCTATGATCTCTTTTATATGTATGGAATCTAAAAACATTGAAGTCATAGAAACAGATAGTAGAATGGAGGTTGCCAGGAACAGGTGGCCAGTGAAGGGAATTGGGAGATGTTGGTCAAAGGATACAAACTTCCAGTTATAAGATGAATAATTTCCAGGGATCTAATATATGGCATAGGAATATAGTTAATGATATCATATTCTATACTTGAAAATTGCTATGAGAGTAGAACTATAATGTACTCATCATAAAAATAACAACAAAATGGTAATTTGGGTAATTTTATGAGGTAAAGGATGTATTAACTAACCTTACTGTGGTAAACAATTCATATATATACACACACACACACACACACACATATCAAATCAATTTGTATACTTTAAATTTACATAGTGTAAATGTCAATTTTATCTCAATTAAGCAGGGGAAAAACCCAATTATGCCAATAGATTATATAAGCCAACAAGAAATATGTTTGTAGACTTATAGTGAAATGTCTGAGTTAGGGATCTTAGAGTGGGACAGCTTTGGGTGCCTAAAGGTACTGGTTCCCTGGTAGCTCACTGGTTCCCTGGTAGCTCAATTGGTAAAAATCTGTCTGCACTGCAGGAGACCTTGGTTCAATGTCTGGGTCAGGAAGATCCCCTGGAGAAGAGCATGGCAATCCTTTTCAGTATTCTTGCCTGGAGAATTCCCATGGACAAAGGAACCTGGAGGGTTCACAAAAAGTCAGACATGACTTAGCAACTAAGCACAGCACAAGAGGCACAGGATACATGAATGGAAATAAGAACCTTAGGTTGATGGGGGAATACCAGTTCATGAAGGTGGTCAGGGCATTAGTAGTTTAAGTGTTGTATATGATCTGACCCAGAAATGAGAAGGGTGTGAGCAGGTAGGCAACCACTGCTTGAGTGATGCTAAAGGAGGAGGTCAGGTTAAGGCAAACCTGTGGAAGATGCTGAGACTATACAAGAGTGATTATGGATCAGGGATAGCAAATTGCAGAGTCAAAGGATTAAGGAAAATGTAGAAGGAGTGAGAGACTGGAACAGTGGAGAAGAGCCTGAGGATTATGAGAATGTGAATTGGAGAGTTTTTGGATGACCAGAGTGTCTGAGGACAGCAGAAATGCCAAGTGACAAATTTCACTTCATAGCCTTAGTGGGCTCTCAGCTTCCAGGGCTGCTGAAGTCTGAAAAAGATGCTCAGTGTTTCACTATGGGACAGGGATCAATCTTCCTTGATCTCTTTGAAAGACAGCTGTGGGAAGCTCTCAGGAAACATTTATTAAATTGTATTATTAAACAGTTCATTTGTACTTCAGTTCTGTGAAAAGTTAAGATTATCAAAAAGAAAAAGAAAAGAAAGAAAGATTAATAGCTTTTAGTGAGGGTTGGAAGTATGCGTTGTTTTATCCCCAGTGAACACCCCCATGTCCTATAGGCTGATATAGAAAGCAAGGTCCTTAATGTAAATGTAATGTAAAAATAAAAACTATATATTTTCATTTTCTACTTCTTGATGACACTTCATTTTGAATAAAGTGATATGAAACTGTACCATAAATGAGGACTCTTTGGCTGAGGTATTATGAAGTCTTTAGTTAATGGATTCTTTCATTCTCAGTTGTTTTAATAAAAGTCAATATATGAGAACCCATTTTTTGCTAAGTGAATCATTCCCATATCCTCACAAGTTGTATCTACATCATGAAAGCAATGAATAAAGTATTTGAAAATCTCTTTACATAATGTGAATTTTCACCTTGATTTTAAAAATATTTTTGTGTTCAGGATTTTCATTAACTGTTACATGTGGACTGTATCAAATGCAGGATCTATTTTGATCTTCTAAAGGGAAGCAACACCAAAAGAAAGCTTCAGTCAAATGTTTATTATTTGAATTGCTACCCTGAATTTCTGCCTCATTTGTACCTTAGTAAATGTGTGTGTGTGTGCTCAGTCACTTCAGTCATGTCTTTGAGAATCTATGGACTGTAACCTGCCAGGCTCCTCAGTCCTTGGGATTTTCCAGGCAAGAATACTGGAGTGGGTTGCCATGCCCTCCTCCAAGGGATCTTCCAGATACAGGAATTGAACCCATGTCTCTTATCTCTCTTGCATTGGCAGGTGGGTTCTTTACCACTAGCACCACCTGGGAAGCCCACCTTAGTGAATAGTTTTAGAAAATTTAGGAATAAACAACAGGTTTACTTTAAGCTTACTCTTTTTAACCAAAAGCACTGAGCAGGGCCTTGGGAGACAAATGACACTTCTTCATTCTGGTTACTCTTTCCCCAGAATTAAAGACTCATCTCAAATGGTAGGTATTCCCTTCAATGATTGGGAGAAAGACTGAGAGCAAGATCCTTCCAAAACTGCAACCTGGAAAGGCCCACATCCAAAACTTCAAATGACCATAAATTTTCCTTTGCTCTCTGAATTTGGTAATCTGTTTATTCAATCAGGAAATCTAGTAATCTTAATAATTCTAACAGATATTGAATGCTTACTTACAACTGTTTATTGGTAACTGGTTATGTTCTTGGCAAGTGTATTTTCAACTCTAATTTGCTAAAAGATTAAAAAAAAATAAGTGAGCCATGGAACCTTTCAATAGCCTTCCCTTAATCACACAATTTTTTGAATAGTAGAGCCATGTTTTTAATAGGAAACCTAACACCAAAGACTTAGATTTTTAAACTTGTGTTCTACCACCTTAAGGAGGCTGAAAGAGGGGTGTACTTAAATAGTCAGCTACCTTCCCTCCCAGAATATAAGATTTTGTTTTCAGTTCAGTTCAGTCACTCAGTCGTGTCTGACTTTTTGCAACCACATGAATCGCAGCACGCCAGGCCTCCTTGTCCATCACCATCTCCCGGAGTTCACTGAGACTCATGTCCATCGAGTCAGTGATGCCATCCAGCCATCTCATCCTCTGTCGTCCCCTTCTCCTCTTGCCTCCAATCCCTCCCAGCATCAGAATCTTTTCCAATGGGTCAACTCTTCACATGAGGTGGCCAAAGTACTGAAGTTTCAGCTTTAGCATCAGTCCTTTCAAAGAACACCCAGGGCTGATCTCCTTTAGAATGGGCTGGTTGGATCTCCTTTCAGTCCAAGGGACTGTTTGTTTTATTGCCTCTCAAAATCTTAATACGTTTCATACAGTGCTTTGAGTTCCTAGCAGGTCCATTTTTTCTTATATTATTTCATTTCATGTTCTGAAATAAAATTCAGGGTGTACGATAAAGGACTACTCAGCAGACTTGGCTTGTCCAAACCCTGCACATTCTGAAACAAAGGTTTGGCCCTTGCTTAGCTCCTGTTAGGTAATTTTTTAGCGCTTGGACAATAGTGCCTTTTTTTATCTTGGCCAGAGAAGATAAATTATGCTACCAAAGTTAATATGGTGGGGGCTTTAGGTCATACAGTATCAATTTGATCTCAGAGGACATGAAGACTGAGTAAATAAAGCCAGGGTTGTGAACGCTCCATAACTATATGACTAATTTTTTTTTTTTAAAGAAAAGAAACCCTGGACACCATGGCTTAAGTGAGCTTCCCTGATTGGCATTACTTCATACATATTATTATGTAATATTATGTTACATTATATTATGTTACATAATATTGCTGAGAAAATTAAGAACTGAGCATGTGGCTTTACTAGAAGAGGGCAACTGAGCTTGTTCCTAATCAACCTGGATTCTTCTCTATGCATACAAGATGTTTGCCAAAAAAAAGGAACACATGAAAGGGAAGTGATTTGTAATAAAATAATAGATACTTAAGTATGGAATTTTTTGAGCATGACTAATACATGATATAGTCAGATGCTTGAACTTAGATCTAAAGCCACTGGCAGCATTTATCATTGGAGGCATGATTTTTACAAATGGTTGACTCTTGGTAAATTTCCAAAAAAAGTTAAGTATAACCTTCCCTCAATAACTCTATTCCTGGAAAATTAAATATATTTCAACATTCCACAAAAAAATTTTGTGTCTATATGTAAACATTTTATCTGGTTTCAGATAATGATAAGTAGATTTTCATCTGTGGGGACAATCTGTGGATAAATTAAAACTTATACAAGTATGCTGGATAAGTTTTTCTTGGAAGGGAAGGCCTTGGTCCTTTCTCATTAAATGAAGACAGGACTGTGACACCTTAAAATACCTCCCTGGGAACAGTGCCATTCCTGGTGATAACTACTGATCTAATGACATCACCTTGTTCTTCACGGTTTCAGTCTGTGTGAAATTTCTAATCTTTCTCCTTTGGTTGTAATTTCCTAAATTCCTTCTAAAGGAACTGAGGTCTTACAGTATTTTATATGCGTCAGATCCGATCAGATCAGTCGCTCAGTCATGTCCAACTCTTTACGACCCCATGAATCGCAGCACGCCAGGCCTCCCTGTCCATCACCAACTCCCGGAGTTCACTCAGACTCATGTCCATCGAGTCAGTGATGCCATCCAGTCATCTCATCCTCTGTTGTCCCCTTCTCCTCCTGCCCCCAATCCTTCCCAGCATCAGGGTCTTTTCCAATGAGTCAACTCTTCACATGAGGTGGCCAAAGTACTGGAGTTTAAGCTTTAGCATCATTCCTTCCAAAGAAATCCCAGGGCTGATCTCCTTCAGAATGGACTGGTTGGATCTCTTTGCAGTCCAAGGGACTCTCAAGAGTCTTCTCCAACACCACAGTTCAAAAGCATCAATTCTTTGGTGCTCAGCCTTCTTCACAGTCCAACTCTCACATCCATACATGACCACTGGAAAAACCATAGCCTTGACTAGACGGACCTTTGTTGGCAAAGTAATGTCTCTGCTTTTGAATAGGCTATCTAGGTTGATCATAACTGTCCTTCCAAGGAGTAAGCGTCTTTTAATTTCATGGCTGCAGTCACCATCTGTGGTGATTTTGTGAAGAGATGACTCATTGGAAAAGACTCTGATGCTGGGAGGGATTGGGGGCAGGATGAGAAGGGGATGACAGAGGATGAGATGGCTGGATGGCATCACCGACTCGATGGACGTGAGTCTGAGTGAACTCCGGGAGTTGGTGATGGCCAGGAAGGCATGGCGTGCTGCAATTCATGGGGTCGCAAAGAGTTGGACATGACTGAGCGACTGAACTGAACAAAAATTAAACACAAAAACCAAATATTAAGAGCAGCAAGGGAAAAGCAGGAAAAAACATACGAGGGGATCCCCATAAGGATAAAAGCTGATCTTTCAACAGAAACTCTGCAGGCTAGAAGGGAATGACAATATATACTTAAAGTGATGAAAGGGATAAACCTACAACTAAGATTACTCTACCCAGCAAGGATCTCATAAATTCAAAGAAGAGATCAAAAGCTTTTCAGACAAGCAAAATCTGAGAGAATTCAGCATCACCAAACCAGCACTTCAACAAATGCTAAAGGATCTTCTCTGGACAGGAAACACAGAAAAGGTTTATAAAATGAACACAAAACAATATTGTAAATGGTAATGAGATTACACTTATCAATAAGTGTTGTTGTTCAATCACTCAGTTGTTTCTAATTCTTTGGGATCCCATGGACTGCAGGATGCCAGGCTTCCTTATCCTTCATCGTCTCCTGGAGCTTGCTCAAATTCATGTCCATTGAGTCAGTGATGCCCTCCAGCTATCTCGCCCTTCTCCTGCCTTCAGAGTTCTCCAGAATCAGGGTCTTCCCTAAAAAGTTAGCTCTTTGCATCAGGTGACCAAAGTATTGGGGTTTCAGCCTCAACATCAGTCCCTCCAATGAATATTCAGCATTGAGTTCATTTAGAATTTACTGGTTTGATCTCCTTGTGGTCCAAGGGATTCTCAAGAGTCTTTTCCAAAACCACAGTTCAAAAGCATCAATTTGGTGCTCAGCCTTCTTTATGGTCCAACTCTCACATCTATACATGACTACTGGGGCAGGGGGGGGGGGCGGCCCTAAGATGGAGGCGGAATAGGACAGGCAGACCACTTTCTCCCCTACAAATTTATCAAAAGAAGATTTGAATGCTGAGCAAACTCCACAAAACAACTTCTAAAGGCTGGCAGAAGACATCAGGCACCCAGAAAAGCAGTCCATTGTCTTCAGAAGGAGGTAGGACAAAATATAAAAGATAAAAAGAGAGACAAAAGAGTTAGGGATGGAGATCCATCCCAGGAAGGGGGTCTTAATAGAGGAGAAGTTTCCAAACACCAGGAAACCCTCTCACTGGTGGGTCCGGGGGAAGTTTTTGAATCTTGGAGGGCAACATAACTGGGAGGAAAAATAATAAATAAACCCCACAGATTACATGCCTATAGGCAACTCCCAGCAGAGAAGTACCCCAGAGGCTTGCATCCACCACCAGCAAGTGGGGGCTGAATGGAGAGGAGTGGACGACAGCGCTTAGGGTAAGGGATGGGCCTGAATGCCCTGAGGGTAATCTGAGGGAGCTAACGTGAGATAGCAACCTAAACTGTGGGCTAGCCAGAGAGAGAGAGAGAGAGAGGGAGAGAGAGAGAGAGAGAATTATCCCACGAAAAGCCCTAACCTAAGGCACTGCCGGCCCACTCACAAATCAAAGCACTGAGCCATATCAGAGAAGAGCTAGCCGGCTGCTGACCAGCCCATCTCCTGTGGGATGCAGGGGCCAAGCGGGTGCCAGCCAGAGCTGGAAAGGGGCAAACTCGGCCCCAGAGAGGGCTGCTGCTGCTGTTGAGTCGCTTCAGTCATGTCCGACCCTGTGTGACCCTATAGACGGCAACCCACCAGGCTCCCCCATCCCTGGGATTCTCGAGGCAAGAACACTGGAGTGGGTTGCCATTTCTTTCTCCAATGCACGAAAGTGAAAAGTGAAAATGAAGTCATTCAGTCGTGTCCGACTCTTAGCGACCCCATGGACTGCAGCCTACCAGGTTCCTCCATCCATGGGATTTTCCAGGCAGGAGTACTGGAGTGGGTTGCCATTGCCTTCTCCGCCAGAGAGGGCATCCCCTACCAAACTGTGAACAGGTTTCCAGTTTCTAACCAAAGATTTCCCGAGATTCTGGACGGTTGACATCCGCTGGGAGAGTCGCAGCCAGAGATCAACTCCCCAGAAGAGACACATGGCACACTGGAGATGGGTGCCTGGAAACCAAGTGGCTGGGACCAGGGAGGTGAAGATGCACTGCACCTGAAGAGAGTGTGCTCACCAAGCACCTGGTCACCTGAGCTTCTCGGAAGGAGGAACAGCACAAAACGCAGGCCCAACAGAGTCTGCGCCTTTGTGGAGTACCTGAGAACCTGAACCTGAGCGGCTTAGATCTGGGAAGTGCACACAACTCAGGGCCCATGCCCTGCAGAGCAACCTGGAGCCTGAGCAGTGTAGATTGGGAAAGCACACACGACGTGAGAGGGGGCAAACTCAGTATGGCCAAGACACTGCGAGTACTCCCCACACATGCCAGTGATATTTGTTTGCAGTGTTCCTCCCTCCCCACAGCACGACTGAACACGTGAACCTAAACAAGAAACCACCTCTCCCCGCTTGTGTCAGGGCAGAAATTAGACACTGAAGAGACCTGCCAAATAAATAGAGGGAACCACTTTGGAAGTGACAGGTGCAACAGATTAAAATCCCTGTAGTTGACACCAACTACATTGGAAAGGGGCTACAGATATTGAAAAGTATAAGCTGGAACAAGGAACTATCTGAAACTGAACTGACCCTACACTGCACGCAACAGCTCCAGAGAAATTCCTAGATATATTTTTACTATTATCATTTTTAGAAATTAAATTTTTTTTCTTTTTTAAGTCCTCTATTACTCCTTTGATTTTCATTTTTATAACCCACTGCTGCTGCTGCTAAGTTGCTTCAGTCGTGTCCAACTCTGTGCGACCCCATAGACGGCAGCCCACTAGGCTCCTCTGTCCCTGGGATTCTCCAGGCAAGAATACTGGAGTGGGTTGCCATTTCCTTATCCAATGCATGAAACTGAAAAGTGAAAGTGAAGTCGCTCAGTCGTATCCGACTCTTAGCGACCCCATGGACTGCAGCCTACCAGGTTCCTCCATCCACGGGATTTTCCAGGCAAGAGTACTGGAAAATCCATTTTCCAAGAGTACTTGGAAAATCCAAGAGTACTGGAGTGGGTTTCCATTGCCTTCTCCGTTAAAACCCACTATTACCTTTCAAAAAAGCCCCCTATTTTTAAAGCAAATTTCATATATATTTCTTATACTTTTTGATTTTTTTATTGTATTTTTAAGAGTCTAACTTCTACTCTAGATTTTTAATCTTTGTTTTATAGTATTTGATATTAATTTTGTACATTTAAGAATCCAATCTTCAGTACTCATTTTTACTCAGGAGTGTGATTACTGGCTTGATTACTCTCTCCCTCTATTTACTCTCCTTTTTCTCTCCCAGGTCACCTCTATCTCCTCCCTCCCCCTTCTCTTCTTAAGCCAATTCTATGAATCTCTGTGGGTGCTCTGGGCTGCAGAGAACATATAGGGAACAGAGCACTGCCTAGATCTATCTCTTTCCTCTTGATTCCCCCTTTTATCCTCCTGCTCACCTCTATCTCCTTCCTCCCTCTTCTCCTCTCTGTGTAACTCTGTGAACCTTTCTGAGGGCTCCAGACTGTGGAGAGAACATAGGGAATTGATTACTGGCTAGATTGCTCTCGCCCCTTTTGATTACCCCTCTTCTCCTCCTGGTCACCTCTATCTCTCTCCTCTCACTTCTCTTCTTCATGTAACTCTGTGAACCTCTCTGGGTGTCATTCACTGTGGAGAATCTTTTCACCATTAACCTAGAAGTTTCATTTTCAGTGCTGTATGGATGTAGAAGTCTTTAGGCTACTGTAAGAATAAGACTGAAAACCAGAGGCAGGAGGCTTAAATCCAAAACCTGAAAACACCAGAGAACTCCTGACTCCAGGGAACATTAATTGATAAGAGATCATCCAAAAACCTGCATACGTACACTGAAACCAAGCACCACCCAAGAGCCAATAAGTTCCAGGGCAAGACATACCAGGCAAACTCCCCAGCAATGCAGGAACATAGCCCTGAGCATCAATATACAGGCTGCCCAAAGTCACACCAAACCCATAGACATCTCAAAACTCACTACTGGACACTTCATTGTACTCTAGGGGGAAGAAACCCAGCTCCACCCACCAGAACACCGACACAAGTTTCCTTAAGCAAGAAACCTTGACAAGCCAATCGTCCAACCCCACCCACAGGGAGGAACCTCCACAATAAAGAGGAACCACAAACTGCCAGACTACAGAAAGGCCACCCCAAACACAGCAATCTAAACAAGATGAAAAGGCAGAGAAATACTCAGCAGGTTAAGTAACATGATAAAGGCCCACCAAACCAAAAAAAGGAGGAGGAGATAAGGAGTCTACCTGAAAAAGAATTTAGAATAAGGATAATAAAAATGATCTAAAATCTTGAAAAAAAAAAAAAAATGGAGTTACAGATAAATAGCCTGGAGACAAGGATTGAGAAGATGCAAGAAATGTTTAACAAGGATGTAGAAGAAATAAAAAAGAGTCAAATAATAATGAATAATGCAATAAATGAGACAAAAACACTCTGGAGGGAACCAAGAGTAGAATAATGGAGGCAGAAGATAGGATAAGTGAGGTGTAAGATAAATTGGTGGAAATAAATGAAGCAGAGATGGGGGAAAAAAAAAAGAAATGAGGACAACCTCAGAAGACAAAAAAAAAAAAAAAAGCCATGTGAAAATAATTGAGGAGATAATATTTGAAAACTTCACTAAAATGAAGAAGGAAATAGTCACAAAAGTCCAAGAAACCCAGAGAGTCCCAAAAGGATAAACCCAAGGCGAAACACCCCAAGACACATATTGATCAAATTAACAGAGATCAAACACAAAGAACAAATATTAAAAGCAGCAAGGGAAAAACAACAAATAACACACAAGGGGATCTCCATAAGTATAACAGCTGATCTTTCAATAGAAACTCTTCAGGCCAGAAGGGAATGGCAGGACATACTTAAAGTAATGAAAGAGAAAAACCTACAACCCTGATTATTGTACCCAGAGAGGATCTCATTCAAATATGAAGGGGAATTCAAAAGCTTTACCATCCTGCCAATACAATATTGTAAAGTAATTAGCCTCCAATTAAAATAAATAAATTTAAATTAAAAAAAAAAAAAAGCTTTACAGCAAAAGCTGAGAGAATTCAGCACGACCAAACCAGCTCTTCAACAAATGTTAAAGGAACTTCTCTAGTCAGGAAACACAGAAAGGGTGTATAAACTCTAACCCAAAACAACAAAGTAAATGGAAATGGGATCATATTTGTCAATAATTACCTTAAATATAAATGGGCTGAATGCCCCAACCAAAAGACAAAGACTGGCTGACTGGATACAAAAACAAGACCCCTATATATGCTGTATACAAGAAACCCACCTCAAAACAAGGGACACATACAGACTTAAAGTAAAGGGCTGGAAAAAGATATTTCACACAATTAGAGACCAAAAAAAAAAAAAAAGGCAAGAGTAGCAATACTCATATCAGATAAAATAGACTTTAAAATAAAGGCTGTGAAAAGAGACAAAGAAGGACACTACATAATGATCAAAGGATTAATCCAAGAAGAAGATATAACCATTATAAATATATATGCACCCAACATAGGAGCACCGCAATAGGTAAGGAAAATGCTAACAAGTATGAAAAGGGAAATTAACAATAACACAATAATAGTGGGAGACCTTAACACTACACTCACACCTATGGATAGATCAACTAAACAGAAAATTAACAAGGAAACACAAACTTTAAATGACACAATGGACCAGCTAGACCTAATTGATATCTATAGGACATTTCACCCCAAAACAATAAATTTCACCTTTTTCTCAAGTGCACACAGAAACTTCTCTAGGATAGATCACACACTGGGCCATAAATCTTGCCTTGGTAAATTTAAAAAAAAATTGAAATCATTTCAATCATCTTTTCTGACCACAATGCAGTAAGATTAGATGTCAGTTGCAGGAGAAAAACTATTAAAAATTCGAACATATGGAGGTTAAACAACATGCTTCTGAATAACCAACAAATCACAGAAGAAATCAAAAAAGAAATCAAAATATGCATAGAAACGAATGAAAACAAAACAACCCAAAACCTATGGAACACTGTAAAAGCAGTGCTAAGGGGAAGGTTCATAGCAATACAGACTTATCTCAAAAAACAAGAAAAAAGTCAAATAAATAACCTAACTCTACACCTAAAGCAACTAGAAAAGGAAGAAATGAAGAACCTCAGGGTTAGTAGAAGGAAAGAAATCTTAAAAATTAGGGCATAAATAAATGCAAAAGAAACAAAAATGACCATAGCAAAAATCAACAAAGCTAAAACCTGGTTCTTTGAGAAGATAAATAAAATTGACAAACAGTAGCCAGACTCATCAAGAAACAAAGGGAGAAGAATCAAATCAACAAAATTAGAAATGAAAATGGAGAGATCACAACAGACAACACAGAAATACAAAGGACCATAAAAGACTACTCTCAGCAATTATAAGCCAATAAAATGGACAACTGGGAAGAAATGGACAAATTCTTACAAAAGTATAACTTTCCAAAACTGAACCAGGAAGAAATAGAAAATCATAACAGACCCATCACAAGCATGGAAATAGAAACTGTAATCAGAAATCTTCCAGCAAACAAAAGCCCAGGACCAGATGGCTTCACAGCTGAATTCTACCAAAAATTTAGAGAAGAGCTAACACCTACCTTACTCAAACTCTTCTAGAAAATTGCAGAAGGTAAACTTCCAAACTCATTCCATGAGGCCACAATCACCCTAATGCCAAAACCAGACAAAATTGCCAAAAAAAAGAAAAGAAAACTACAAGCCAACATCACTGATGAACATAGATGCAAAAATCCTCAACAAAGTTCTAGCAAAGAGAATCCAACAACATATTAAAAAGATCATGCATCACGACCAAGTGGGTTTTATCCAAGGAATGCAGGGATTCTTTAATATCCTCAAATCAATCAATATAATACACCACATTCACTAATTGAAAGATAAAAACCATATTATTATCTCAATAATGCAGAAAAAGCCTTTGACAAAATTCAACCTCCATTTATGATAAAAACTCTCCAGAAAGCAGGAATAGAAGGAACATACCTCAACATAAAAAAAGTTATATATAACAAACCCACAGCAAACATTATCCTCAATGGTAAAAAATTGAAAACATTTCCCCTAAAGTCAGGAACAAGGCAAGGGTGCCTACTCTCACCAATACTATTCAACATAGTTTTGGAAGCTTTGGCCATAGTAATCAGGGCAGAAAATAAATGAAAGGAATCCAGATTGGAAAAGAAGAAGTAAAACTCTGTTTGCAGATGATATGATTCTCTACATAGAAAACCCTAAAGACTCTACGAGAAAATTACTAAATCTAATCAATGAATATAGTAAAGTTGAAGGATATAAAGTTAACACACAGAAATCCCTTGCATTCCTATACACTAACAATGAGAAAACAGAAAAAGACATTAAGGAAACAATACCATTCACCTTTGCAATGAAAAGAATAAAATACTTAGGAATATATCTACCTAAAGAAACAAAAGACCTATATATAGAAAACTATAAAACACTGATGAAAGAAATCAAAGAGGACACAAATAGATGGAGAAATATACCATGTTCATGGATCAGAATAATCAATATTGTGAAAATGAGTATACTACCCAAAGCAATCTATAGGTTCAATGCAATCCCTATCAAGCTACCAACAGTATTTTTCACAGAACTAGAACAAATAATTTCACAATTTGTATGGAAATACAAAAAACCTCGAATAGCCAAAGCAATCTTGAGAAAGAAGAATGGAACTGGAGGAATCAACCTGCCTGAGTTCAGGCTCTACTACAAAGCCACAGTCATCAAGACAGTATGGTACTGGCACAAAGACAGAAGTATAGATCAATGGAACAAGATAGAAAGCCCAGAGATAATCCACGTACCTATGAACACCTTATCTTTGACAAAGGAGGCAAGAATATACAATGGAGAAAAGACAATCTCTTTAAAAAGTGGTGCTGGGAAAACTGGTCAACCACTTGTAAAAGAATGATACTAGAACACTTTCTAACACCATACACAAAAATAAACTCAGGTGTGGGCAGTGATTCTTCTCCCAGTGCAGGGTTTGATGTGAGAACCTCTTCTCTGAGGGCAAGAGTGAGCGGAATGAGAAGAGGGTTGAGGGTTTCAGTTACTTCTGAAAAAGAAGCAGCATCTCTTCATGTGAGAAGGTCTAATTGTGTGGAGCAAAATAAATTTATCAGGCAGGCATTAAACCACTCTTCACAATTCTGACATATCACTAAAATATTGGTTGCTCAGGGAGGAGCCAAGATGGCGGAGGAGTAGGACGGGGAGAACACTTTCTCCCCCACAAATTCATCAAAAGAGCATTTAAACGTCGAGTAAATTCCACAAAATAACTTCTGAATGCCGGCAGAGGACATCAGGCACACAGAAAAGCAATCCAACTCTTCAAAAGGAGCGCGACTGAACAAAGAGAAGAAATACAGCTCCACCCATCAGAACACCGACACAAGCTTCCCTAACCAGGAAACCTTGACAAGCCACCTGTACAAACCTACACACAGCGAGGAAAAGCCACAATAAAGAGAACTCCACAAACTGCCAGAATACAGAAAGGACACCCCAAACTCAGCAATTTAAACAAGATGAAGAGACAGAGGAATAGCCAGCAGATAAAGGAACAGGATAAATGCCCACCAAACCAAACAAAAGAGGAAGAGATAGGGAATCTACCTGATAAAGAATTCCGAATAATGATAGTGAAATTGATCCAAAATCTTGAAATTAAAATGGAATCACAGATAAATAGCTTGGAGACAAGGATTGAGAAGATGCAAGAAAGGTTTAACAAGGACCTAGAAGAAATAAAAAAGAGTCAATATATAATGAATAATGCAATAAATGAAATTAAAAACACTCTGGAGGCAACAAATAGTAGAATAACAGAGGCAGAAGATAGGATTAGTGAATTAGAAGATAGAATGGTAGAAATAAATGAATCAGAGAGAATAAAAGAAAAACGAATTAAAAGAAATGAGGACAATCTCAGAGACCTCCGGGACAATATTAAATGCTACAACATTCGAATCATAGGGGTTCCAGAAGAAGAAGACAAAAAGAAAGATCATGAGAAAATACTTGAGGAGATAATAGTTGAAAACTTCCCTAAACTGGGGAAGGAAATAATCACCCAAGTCCAAGAAACCCAGAGAATCCCAAACAGGATAAACCCAAGGCGAAACACCCCAAGACACATATTAATCAAATTAACAAAGATCAAACACAAAGAACAAATATTAAAAGCAGCAAGGGAAAAACAACAAATAACACACAAGGGAATTCCCATAAGGATAACAGCTGATCTTTCAATAGAAACTCTTCAAGCCAGGAGGGAATGGCAAGACATACTTAAAATGATGAAAGAAAATAACCTACAGCCCAGATTATTGTACCCAGCAAGGATTTCATTCAAGTATGAAGGAGAAATCAAAAGCTTCTCAGACAAGCAAAAGCTGAGAGAATTCTGCACCACCAAACCAGTTCTCCAACAAATACTAAAGGATATTCTCTAGACAGGAAACACAAAAATGGTGTATAAATTCGAACCCAAAACAATAAAGTAAATGGCAACGGGATCATACTTATCAGTAATTACCTTAAACGTAAATGGGTTGAATGCCCCAACCGAAAGACAAAGACTGGCTGAATGGATACAAAAACAAGACCCCTACATATGTTGTCTACAGGAGACCCACCTCAAAACAGGGGACACATACAGACTGAAAGTGAAGGGCTGGAAAAAGATTTTCCATGCAAATAGGGACCAAAAGAAAGCAGGAGTAGCAATACTCATATCAGATAAAATAGACTTTAAAACAAAGGCTGTGAAAAGAGACAAAGAAGGTCACTACATAATGATCAAAGGATCAATCCAAGAAGAAGATATAACAATTATAAATATATATGCACCCAACACGGGAGCACTTCAGTATGTAAGACAAATGCTAACAAGTATGAAAGGAGAAATTAACAATAACACAATAATAGTGGGAGACTTTAATACCCCACTCACACCTATGGATAGATCAACTAAACAGAAAATTAACAAGGAAACACAAACTTTAAACGATACAATAGACCAGTTAGACCTAATTGATATCTATAGGACATTTCATCCCAAAACAATGAATTTCACCTTTTTCTCAAGCGCACATGGAACCTTCTCCAGGATAGATCACATCCTGGGCCATAAAGCTAGCCTTGGTAAATTCAAAAAAATAGAAATCATTCCAAGCATCTTTTCTGACCACAATGCAGTAAGATTAGATGTCAATTACAGGAGAAAAACTATTAAAAATTCCAACATATGGAGGATGAACAACACCCTGCTGAATAACCAACAAATCACAGAAGAAATCAAAAAAGAAATCAAAATTTGCATAGAAACGAATGAAAATGAAAACACAACAACCCAAAACCTGTGGGACACAGTAAAAGCAGTCCTAAGGGGAAAGTTCATAGCAATACAGGCACACCTCAAGAAACAAGAAAAAAGTCAAATAAATAATCTAACTCTACACCTAAAGCAACTAGAAAAGGAAGAAATGAAGAACCCTAGGGCTAGTAGAAGGAAAGAAATCTTAAAAATTAGAGCAGAAATAAATGCAAAAGAAACAAAAGAGACCATAGCAAGAATCAACAAAGCCAAAAGCTGGTTCTTTGAAAGGATAAATAAAATTGATAAACCATTAGCCAGATTCATCAAGAAACAAAGGGAGAAGAATCAAATCAACAAAATTAGAAACGAAAATGGAGAGATCACAACAGACAACACAGAAATACAAAGGATCATAAGAGACTATTATCAACAATTATATGCCAATAAAATGGACAACGAGGAAGAAATGGACAAATTCTTAGAAAAGTACAACTTTCCAAAACTCGACCAGGAAGAAATAGAAAACCTTAACAGACCCATCACAAGCATGGAAATTGAAACTGTAATCAAAAATCTTCCAGCAAACAAAAGCCCAGGTCCAGACGGCTTCACAGCTGAATTCTACCAAAAATTTAGAGAAGAGCTAACACCTATCCTGCTCAAACTCTTCCAGAAAATTGCAGAGGAAGGTAAACTTCCAAACTCATTCTATGAGGCCACCATTACCCTAATACCAAAACCTGACAAAGATCCCACAAAAAAAGAAAACTACAGGCCAATATCACTGATGAATATAGATGCAAAAATCCTAAACAAAATTCTAGCAATCAGAATCCAACAACATATTAAAAAGATCATACACCATGACCAAGTGGGCTTTATCCCAGGGATGCAAGGATTCTTCAATATCTGCAAATCAATCAATGTAATACACCACATTAACAAATTGAAAAACAAAAACCATATGATTATCTCAATAGATGCAGAGAAAGCCTTTGACAAAATTCAACACCCATTTATGATAAAAACTCTCCAGAAAGCAGGAATAGAAGGAACATACCTCAACATAATAAAAGCTATATATGACAAACCCACAGCAAACATTATCCTCAATGGTGAAAAATTGAAAGCATTTCCTCTAAAGTCAGGAACAAGACAAGGGTGCCCACTTTCACCATTACTATTCAACATAGTTTTGGAAGTTTTGGCCACAGCAATCAGAGCAGAAAAAGAAACAAAAGGAATCCAAATTGGAAAAGAAGAAGTAAAACTCTCACTATTTGCAGATGACATGATCCTCTACATAGAAAACCCTAAAGACTCCACCAGAAAATTACTAGAACTAATCAATGATTATAGTAAAGTTGCAGGATATAAAATCAACACACAGAAATCCCTTGCATTCCTATACACTAATAATGAGAAAACAGAAAGAGAAATTAAGGAAACAATTCCATTCACCATTGCAACGAAAAGAACAAAATACTTAGGAATATATCTACCTAAAGAAACTAAAGACCTATATATAGAAAACTATAAAACACTGATGAAAGAAATCAAAGAGGACACTAATAGATGGAGAAATATACCATGTTCATGGATTGGAAGAATCAATATAGTGAAAATGAGTATACTACCCAAAGCAATTTATAGATTCAATGCAATCCCTATCAAGCTACCAACAGTATTCTTCACAGAGCTAGAACAAATAATTTCACAATTTGTATGGAAATACAAAAAACCTCGAATAGCCAAAGCGATCTTGAGAAAGAAGAATGGAACTGGAGTAATCAACCTACCTGACTTCAGGCTCTACTACAAAGCCACAGTTATCAAGACAGTATGGTACTGGCACAAAGACAGAAATATAGATCAATGGAACAAAATAGAAAGCCCAGAGATAAATGCACGCACATATGGACACCTTATCTTTGACAAAGGAGGCAAGAATATACAATGGATTAAAGACAATCTCTTTAACAAGTGGTGCTGGGAAATCTGGTCAACCACTTGTAAAAGAATGAAACTAGAACACTTTCTAACACCATATACAAAAATAAACTCAAAATGGATTAAAGATCTCAACGTAAGACCAGAAACTATAAAACTCCTAGAGGAGAACATAGGCAAAACACTCTCTGACATACATCACAGCAGGATCCTCTATGACCCCCCTCCCAGAATATTGGAAATAGAAGCAAAAATAAACAAATGGGACCTAATTAAACTTAAAAGCTTCTGCACATCAAAGGAAACTATTAGCAAGGTGAAAAGACAGCCTTCAGAATGGGAGAAAATAATAGCAAATGAAGCAACCGACAAACAACTAATCTCAAAAATATACAAGCAACTCCTACAGCTCAACTCCAGAAAAATAAATGACCAATCAAAAAATGGGCCAAAGATCTAAATAGACATTTCTCCAAAGAAGACATACAGATGGCTAACAAACACATGAAAAGATGCTCAACATCACTCATTATCAGAGAAATGCAAATCAAAACCACTATGAGATACCATTTCACACCAGTCAGAATGGCTGCGATCCAAAAGTCTACAAATAATAAATGCTGGAGAGGGTGTGGAGAAAAGGGAACCCTCTTACACTGTTGGTGGGAATGCAAACTAGTACAGCCACTATGGAGAACAGTGTGGAGATTCCTTAAAAAACTGGAAATAGAACTGCCTTATGACCCAGCAATCCCACTGCTGGGCATACACACTGAGGAAACCAGAAGGGAAAGAGACACGTGTACCCCAATGTTCATCGCAGCACTGTTTATAATAGCCAGGACATGGAAGCAACCTAGATGTCCATCAACAGATGAATGGATAAGAAAGCTGTGGTACATATACACAATGGAGTATTACTCAGCCATTAAAAAGAATACATTTGAGTCAGTTCTAATGAGGTGGATGAAACTGGAGCCTGTTATACAGAGTGAAGTAAGCCAGAAGGAAAAACACCAATACAGTATACTAACGCATATATATGGAATTTAGAAAGATGGTAACGATAACCCTGTATACGAGACAGCAAAAGAGACACTGATGTATAGAACAGGTTTATGGACTCTGTGGGAGAGGGAGAGGGTGGGAAGATTTGGGAAAATGGCATTGAAACATGTGAAATGTCATGTATGAAACAAGATGCCAGTCCAGGTTCAATGCACGATGCTGGATGCTTGGGGCTGGTGCACTGGGACAACCCAGAGGGATGGTATGGGGAGGGAGGAGGGAGGAGGGTTCAGGATGTGGAACACATGTATTTTATTTTTATTAAATATTAAAAAAAAAAAACTCAAAATGGATTAAAGATCTAAACATAAGACCAGAAACTATAAAACTCCTAGAGGAAAACATAGGCAAAACATGCTCTGACATACATCACAGCAGGATCCTCTATGACCCACCTCCCAGAATATTGGAAATAAAAGCAAAAATAAACAAATGGGACCTAATTAAACTTAAAAGCTTTTTCACAACAAAGGAAACTATAAACAAGGTGAAAAGACAGCCTTAATGGGAAAAAATAATAGCAAACGAAGCAACCGACAAAGAATTAATCTCAAAAATATGCAAGCAGCTCATGCAGCTCAATTCCAGAAAAATGAACGGCCCAGTCAAAAAATGGGCCAAAGAACTAAACAGACATTTCTCCAAAGAAGACATACAGACGGCTAACAAACACATAAAAAGATGCTCAACATCACTTACTATCAGAGAAATTCAAATCAAAACCACAATGAGGTATTATTTCATGCCAGTCTGAATGGCTGCTATCCAAAATGACCATGCTATCCATATGACCCAGTAATCCCACTTCTGGGCATACATCCCTCATTTCAGTTCAGTTCAGTCGTTCAGTCATGTCCGACTCTGCGACCCCATGAATTGCAGAACGCCAGGCCTCCCTGTTCATCACCAACTCCCAGAGTTTACTCAGACTCACGTCCATGGAGTCAGTGATGCCATCCAACCATCTCATCCTTTGTTGTCCCCTTCTCCTCCTGCCCCCAATCCCTCCCAGCATCAGAGTCTTTTCCAATGAGTCAACTCTTCGCATGAGGTGGCCAAAGTACTGGAGCTTCAGTTTTAGCATCAGTCCTTCCAAAGAACACCCAGGGCTGATCTCCTTCAGAATGGACTGGTTGGATCTCCTTGCAGTCCAAGGGACTCTCAAGAGTCTTCTCCAACACCACAGTTCAAAAGCATCCATTCTTCGGTGCTCAGCTTTCTTCACAGTACAACTCTCACATCCATACATGACCACTGGAAAACCATGGCCTTGGCTAGACGGACCTATAGACCCCTGTTGCTGCTGCTGCTAAGTCGCTTCCAGAATTGGAAGAGATACATGGTCCCCAATGTTCATTGCAACACTATTTACAACAGCTAGGACATGGAAGAAACAAAATGTACATCAGCTGATGAATGGATAAGGAAGTTGTGGTACATATACACAACAGAATATTACTCAGCTATGAAAAGGAACACATTTGAGTCAGTTCTAATGAAGTAGAAGAAACTGGAGCTGAGTGAAGTAAATGTGTGAAGTAAGTCAGAAAGGGAAAGACAAATACTGTATATGAAAGCGTATATATGGAATTTAGAAATACAGTACCAATGATTCTAAGGGCAGCAAAGGAGACACAGATGTAAAGAACAGACGTTTGGACTCGGGGGAGAAGGTGAGGGTGGGATACATACACACCTGTGACTGATTCATGTTGATGTATGGAAAAAACCATCACAGTATTGTTAAGTAATTATTCTCTAATTAAAATAATTAATTTAAAAAATAAATTTATATTAGTATTGTTAAGTAATTATTCTCTAATTAAAATAATTAATTTAAAAAATAAATAAAATTTATATTATCATTATTTATTATGTTTATCTCCTCCATAGTATCCATTCTTCAAGATGGCCCCCATAGATTCTCACCTTCTGTTATCAGATCTCTGTTTAGTCCTCTCCCACAATGTGTAGAACTGACCTATATGATCGGTAGGATAGTACACAAATAATGAAGTATGATTTGGAGAATAGATTGTAAAAGTTGTACTTTTACAATATCACCTTACTCTCTTACATTACTTGCTCTGTTGGAAGCCACCTTCCATTTTATAAAGATAATCAGTTGTACAGGGAAGACCATGTGGTAATAAACTAAGGTCTCCTGCTGACAATATTGTCATTACTTTCCAGCCAAATGAGTAGTCCTAATTGGGTGGAAGTATATTCTGATTTCTATCCGTGCCATCAGATATCTTTAGCACTGACAAATGTTTTGTCTTTAACCTCATAAAAGCCTCTAAACCAGAACAGCCACTCCCAAATTTCTGAACTATAGGAACTGCCCATAGTTGTCTTAAGTTTTCAGACAATTTGCTATTCAACAATGGAAAATTCATATAGATCTTTGTACCTAAAATCAGGGTCTGTTACAAGAAAAACTTTAAATGCAAAAGTGGCTTTGGGGTCAGAAAAATGAAATAACTCTGAGGAATGAGCTAGTAAAAGACTGAAAATTTTCAAAGAAACTGCTAGGACATATCTGATGAACTTTGAGGAGGATGTAGGTGAGGGCTTACAGGAATGTAAGGAAAATGTTACCAGAACTTGAAGGAAATGATTTTGCTACGGCAAAATGTTTAGGAATATCATCACATTCTGAACTGTGAAAGATAGTTAATATGTCCAAATGGAATGGGGTAATCTTGCGAACCTCAGGCGTGGGGTAGCTCCTCTGGGCCGCTCCTGCGCTGTCGCAGCCTGGAACTCTCGGCCGCCACCCCTGACCTCAGATGTGGGGTAGCTCCTCTCGGCCACACATCTGCGAGGTCTGTCACAGCCGGTGTGCTTCTGCACTTTGCTGGAGCAGCCGTGAAGAGATACCCCACATCCAAAGTAAGAGAAACCCAAGTAAGATGGTAGGTGTTGCAAGAGGGCATCGGAGGGCAGACACACTGAAACCATAGTCTCAGAAAACTAGTCAATCTAATCACACAGACCATAGTCTTGTCTAACTCAATGAAACTAAGGCATGCTTTTTGGGGCCACCCAAGACGGGTGGGTCATGATGGAGAGGTCTGACAGAATGTGGTCCACTGGAGAAGGGAATGGCAAACCACTTCAATATTCTTGCCTTGAGAACCCTATGAACAGTATGAAAAGGCAAAATGATAGGATACTGAAAGAGGAACTCCCCAGGTCAGTAGGTGCCCAATAAGCTACTAGAGATCAATGGACAAATGACTTCAGAAATAATGAAGGGATGGAGCCAAAGCGAAAACAATACCCAGCTGTGGATGTGACTGGTGGTGGAAGCAAGGTCTGATGCTATAAAGAGCAATATTGCATAGGAACCTGGAATGTCAGGTCCATGAATCAAGGCAAATTGGAAGTGGTCAAACAGGAGATGGCAAGAGGGAACGTCAACATTCTAGGAATCAACGAACTAAAATGGACTGGAATGGGTGAATTTAACTCAGATGACCGTTACATCTACTACTGTGGGCAGGAATCCCTTAGAAGAAATGGAGTAGCCATCATGGTCAACAAAAGAGTCCAAAATGTAGTTCTTGGAATCCATCTCAAAAATGACAGAATGATCTCTGTTCGTTTCCAAGGCAAACCATTCAATATCACAGTAATCCAATTCTATGTCCCAACCAGTAATGTTGAAGAAGCTAAAGTTGAACGGATCTATGAAGACCTACAAGACCTTTTAGAACTAACAACCAAAAAAGATGTCCATTTCATTATAAGGGACTGGAATGCAAAAGTAGAAAGTCAAGAAACACCTGGAGTAACAGGAAAATTGGCATTGGAGTACAAAATGAAGCAGGGCAAAAGCTAATAGAGTTTTGCCAAGAGAATGCACTGGTCATAGCAAACACCCTCTTTCAACAATACAAGAGAAGACTCTACACATGGACATCACCAGATGGTCAACACTGAAATCAGATGGATTATATTCTTTGCAGCCAAAGATGGAGAAGCTCTATACAGTCAGCAAAAACAAGACCAGGAGCTGACTGTGGCTCAGATCATGAACTCCTTATTGCCAAATTCAGACTGAAATTGAAGCAAGTAGGGAAAACCACTAGACATGACCTAAATCAAATCCCTTATGATTATACAGTGGAAGTGAGAAATAGATTTAAGGGACTAGATCTGATAGACAGAGTGCCTGATGAACTATGGACTGAGGTTTTTGACATTGTACAAGAGACAGGGATCAAGACCATCCCTATGGCAAAGAAATACAAAAAAGCAAAATGGCTCTCTGGGGAGGCCTTACAAATAGCTGTGAAAAGAAGAGAAGTGAAAAGCAAAGGAGAAAAGGAAAGATATAAGCATCTGAATGCAGAGTTGCAAAGAATAGCAAGGAGAGATAAGAAAGCCTTCCTCAGCGATCAATGCAAAGAAATAGAGGAAAACAACAGAATGGGAAAGACTAGAGATCTCTTCAAGAAAATTAGAGATACCAAGGGAACATTTCATGCAAAGATGGGCTCGATAAAGGACAGAAATGGTATAGACTTAACAGAAGCAGAAGAGATTAAGAAGAGGTGGCAAGAATACACAGAAGAGCTGTACAAAAAAGAGCTTCACGATCCAGATAATCACGATGGTGTGATCACTCAACTAGAGCCAGACACCTTGGAATGTGAAGTCAAGTGGGCCTTAGAAAGACTACGAATGAAGCTAATGGAGGTGATGGAATTCCAGTTGAGCTATTTTAAATCCTGAAAGATGATGCTGTGAAAGTGCTGCACTCAATATGCCAGCAAATTTGGAAAGCTCAGGAGTAGCCACAGGACTGGAAAAAATTCAGTTTTCATTCCAATCCCAAAGAAAGGCAATGCTAAAGAATGCTCACACTACCACACAATTGCACTTATCTCACACGCTAATAAAGTAACGCTCAAAATTTTCCAAGCCAGGCTTCAGCAATACGTGAACCGTGAACTTCCTGATGTTTAAGCTGGTTTTAGAAAAGGCAGAGAAACCAGAGATCAAATTGCCAACATTCGCTGGATCATCAAAAAAGCAAGAGAGTTCCAGAAAAACATCTATTTCTGTTTTATTGACTATGCCAAAGCATTTGACTGTGTGGATAGCAACAAACTGTGGAAAATTATGAAAGAGATGGGAATACCAGACCACCTAACCTGCCTCTTGAGAAACCTTTACGCAGGTCAGGAAGGAACAATTAGAACTGGACATGGAACAACAGACTGGTTCCAAATAGGAATAGGAGTAGGTCAAGGCTGTATATTGTCACCCTGTTTATTTAACTTATATGCAGAGTACATCATGAGAAGCACTGGGCTGGAAGAAGCCCAAGCTGGAATCAATAACCTCAGATATGCAGATGACAGAAAGTGAGGAGGAACTAAAGAGCCTTTTGATGAAAGTGAAAGAGGAGAGTGAAAAAGTTGTCTTAAAGCTCAACATTCAGAAAACCAAGATCATGGTATCTGGCCCCATCACTTCTTGGGAAATAGATGGGGAAACAGTGGAAACAGTGTCAGACTTTATTTGGGGGGCTCCAAAATCACTGTAGATGGTGATTTCACGCATGAAATTAAAAGACACTTATGCCTTGGAAGGAAAGTTATGACCAACCTAGATAGCATATTCAAAAACAGAAACATTACTTTGCCAACAAAGGTCCATCTAGTCAAGGCTATGGTTTTTCTGGTGGTCATGTATGGATGTGAGAGTTGGACTGTGAAGAATGCTGAGAGCCAAAAAATTGATGCTTTTGAACTGTGGTGTTAGAGAAGACTCTTGAGAGTCCCTTGGACTGCAAGGAGATCCAACCAGCCCATTCTAAAGGAGAGCAGTCCTGGTGTTCTTTGGAAGGACTGATGCTAAAGCTGAAACTCCACTATTTTGGCCACCTCATGTGAAGAGTTGACTCATTGGAAAAGACTCTAATGCTGGGTGGGATTGGAGGCAGGAGGAGAAGGGGATGAAAGAGGATGAGATGGCTGGATGGCATCACCGACTCGATGGACGTGAGTCCGAGTGAACTCCGGGAGTTGGTGAGGGACAAGGAGGATTGGTGTGCTGCAATTCCTGGGTTCGCAAAGAGTTGGACATGACTGAGCGACTGAACTGAACTAAAGGCTGTGTCTGAAGTCCTTCATCAAGGCAGTGTTTCAGAGTTATCTTCATTACATTGCCAAGATTTTATCTGCTCTTCCTCCCCACCCCTAACTTCAAAGGATTATGCATATATACATATACATATGTATATATACATACACATATATATTTATAGGTAGTTGACAGTGAATAAAATAGCAAGAAATGGATGACTGATTGCTGAAAAAACAAGGAAGTAATTGGGTAATTTGCATCCTGGACTAAGTTCTTGACACTGCTTTACAGTTTGGAAGCCTATGCCTAATAGCTAAAAGAAGCCAGGTGTGCATTCTCTGAAACCATACTGCTTCAGCAGAAATTGCAGCTTAGTCATCAATTTACCTCACCTCTTTCTGGCTCTCAGAAACTGTATCTACTTCCTGAGTTTGTAAGAGATGCTGGGAGGGATTGGGGGCAGGAGGAGAAGGGGACGACAGAGGATGAGATGGCTAGATGGCATCACTGACTCGATGGACCTGAGTCTGAGTGAACTCCGGGAGTTGGTGATGGACAGAGAGGCCTGGCGTGCTGCGATTCATGGGGTCGCAAAGAGTCGGACACGACTGAGCGACTGAACTGAACTGAACTGAAACCAACTATTTAAAATAAATTAAAACAGAGCACCTCAAGGTAGGCTGAGACTAAGGTTTTCTACATGCAAATTCTCAAAAATAGCAGAGTTAAAGATTAAGAACTTAGATCTGGGATATTTGAACTCAAGCTCTACAACTTACTTATTCTATGACTTTTCATTTAACTTTTCTATCCATCAACATCTTCATTTGTAAAATGGATGCGAAAGGAGTTCTTACCTCATCAGTTTGAAAGAATTAGGTGAGTTAACATTTACTAACTGAATTAATTCATATGAATTAAATGAGTTAATTTATTATTAGTGTGTAGTTGTACTTGTTAATATTTAGAAGTATTTGACTCATAGTGTTATACATCTAATTTAATTTTTTTTAGTCAACAGGTAAGCAAATTGAGAGAGTAATATTGACATATATACTCTACCATGTGTGAAATAGATAGATAGTGGGAAGCTGCTATTTAATTCAGGGAACTCTGCTCAGTTGTGCATAAGAAACTAACAACATTTTAAGGCAATTATCCTCCACTTCAAAAATAAATTAATGAAAATAATATATAAAAAACATACAAGTCTTCATGTCAACCACAGATTTTTATAGTTATTGTAGCTCCTATTTTTCAAGTCTCTATGTCTTTTTGACTTGACAGTAAGGCATATGAAAGCATATTGGGTTTTCTTCTTACAATTCCTATTAGGTTATCTAAATTTCTTAAATCTTCAGTTGAATTATGTATCAATAGAAGTTAGTCATCTAAAAGTTTCTAACAGATCGTTGATAGGAACCTCGGTGACATAACTTTTTTATGACACACTAATCAGTCACTCTAGCCTCTCCTAGCTTTGAAAAATTCTATGTTTTATTCTGAGAGATTTGACAATTTCTTTGTCTTTGAATTACTTGACTTCTGACAGGTAATCTTCTGTACACTATGCAATTCTACATTTCAATACTGCATCATAATGCAATCTTTTAAAAAATATTTTTAGCAGAATTATAAACCCCAAATTTACTTAAAATTCAATTGCCTGTGGAGTTATCAATGTAGGTATCTCTACTGAAGTGAAAACAAAAGGAACATCTATTAAAAAAAAAAAAAAAAAACAGTTCTCACAAGCAAAGGCAATAAAAACGTGCCTCTTTTCCGAATAGCCAACAAGTTTCTTTTAACATTTTAAAGTTTCACCTCAATTTCAGAAAGAAGGAAAGGAAAAATTTGCAATTTGAAAGAGAGGAAAGAACAAATTATTGAATGTCCTACACAGATTCTGTGCTACTTATTTTATGTATTTTATCACTATTCTTCATAAAATGAAATATTGTTATTGATATTGTTCTCTTTATCCAAATGAAAAGGTATAATCTCAATAAAAATTAACTAGCCCAAAGTCACATAGTGGCACACTCACATATACCTAAAATATGTTAAAAGTGGAAATTGAAACCTGGTGTGTTAAAACACAAAATTCATGCTTATTTCATTATGGTACTTTGTCTATTAAAGTAATATGTGCTTTATATAATGACTAATTTATTAAATAAAACCTAGTTTTCCACTAATGTAACTTACTGAACTTTAGTGCTTTAGTGAACTACACATAAATATTCCTTTCATCCCTTCTTTTGATCCATTTCCTTAAATTCCTATGAAAGTCATTTATTTTTGGTTTATTATATATATTGCTATACCTTGGTTGCTCATGATTGGGGCTACTTTTGTAGATCTCTACAAAAAAAAAATTCTTGCATAAAATCTTGCTACCCTACTATTTAAAAAAATATTTTCTCTTTCCATTTTCTAAAGTGTCATTATTTATTATTATTATATTTTTTATTTTTTGTGAAAATTTTTATAGTTTTACTATATTTCCATATTTTTTGACCCCCAAAATTATCCTAAGTAATCACCAAAGATTATATCTATATGGAAAGTATATTTACTCTTACTTGATCTGCACTAGACCATTCAGGTATGACCTAAATCAAATCCCTTATGATTATACAGTGGAAGTGAGAAATAGATTTAAGGGACTAGATCTGATAGATGGAGTGCCTGATGAGCTATGGAATGAGGTTCATGACATTGTACAGGAGACAGGGATCAAGACCATCCCCATGGAAAAGAAATGCAAAAAAGCAAAATGGCTGTCTGGGGAAGCCTTACAAATAGCTGTGAAAAGAAGAGAAGTGAAAAGCAAAGGAGAAAAGGAAAGATATAAGCATCTGAATGCAGAGTTCCAAAGAATAGCAAGAAGAGATAAGAAAGCCTTCTTCAGCAATCAATGCAAAGAAATAGAGGAAAACAACAGAATGGGAAAGACTAGAGATCTCTTCAAGAAAATCAGAGATACCAAAGGAACATTTCATGCAAAGATGGGCTCAATAAAGGACAGAAATGGTATGGACCTAACAGAGGCAGAGATATTAAGAAGACGTGGCAAGAATACACAGAAGAACTGTACAAAAAAGATCTTCATGACCCAGATAATCATGATGGTGTGATCACTGACCTAGAGCCAGACATCCTGGAATGTGAAGTCAAGTAGGCCTTAGAAAGCATCACTACGAACAAAGCTAGTGGAGGTGATGGAATTCCAGTGGAGCTATCTGAAATCCTGAAAGATGATGCTGCAAAAGTGCTGCACTCAATATGCCAGCAAATTCGGAAAACTCAGCAGTGGCCACAGGACTGGAAAAGGTCAGTTTTCATCCCAATTCCAAAGAAAGGCAATGCCAAAGAATGCTCAAGCTACTGCACAATTGCACTCATCTCACATGTTAGTAAAGTAATGCTCAAAATTCTCCAAGCCAGGCTTCAGCAATATGTGAACTGAGAACTTCCTGATGTTCAAGCTGGTTTTAGAAAAGGTAGAGGAACCAGAGATCAAATTGCCAACATCCGCTGGATCATCGAAAAAGCAAGAGAGTTCCAGAAAAACATCTATTTCTGCTTTATTGACTATGCCAAAGCCTTTGACTGTGTGGATCACAATAAACTGTGGAAAATTCTGAAAGAGATGGGAATACCAGACCACCTGACCTGCCTCTTGAGAAATCTGTATGCAGGTCAGGAAGCAACAGTTAGAACTGGACATGGAACAACAGACTGGTTCCAAATAGGAAAAGGAGTATGTCAAGGCTGTATATTGTCACCCTGTTTATTTAACTTATATGCAGAGTACATCACAAGAAATGCTGGACTGGAAGAAACACAAGCTGGAATCAAGATTGCCGGGAGAAATATCAATAACCTCAGATATGCACATGACACCACCCTTATGGCAGAAAGTGAAGAGAAACTCAAAAGCCTCTTGATGAAAGTGAAAGAGGAGAGTGAAAAAGTTAGCTTAAAGCTCAACATTCAGAAAACAAAGATCATGGCATCCGGTCCCATCACTTCATAGGAAATAGATAGGGAAACAGTGTCAGACTTTATTTTTCTGGGCTCCATAATCACTGCAGATGGTGACTGCAGCCATGAAATTAAAAGACGCTTACTCCTTGGAAGGAAAGTTATGACCAACTTAGATAGCATATTCAAAAGCAGAGACATTACTTTGCCAACAAAGGTTCGTCTAGTCAAGGCTATGGTTTTTCCAGTGGTCATGTATGGATGTGAGAGTTGGACTGTGAAGAAGGCTGAGCGCCGAAGAGTTGATGCTTTTGAACTGTGGTGTTGCAGAAGACTCTTGAGAGTCCCTTGGATTGCAAGGAGATCCAACCAGTCCATTCTGAAGGAGATCAGCCCTGGGATTTCTTAGGAAGGAATGATGCTAAAGCTGAAACTCCAGTACTTTGACCACCTCATGTGAAGAGTTGACTCATTGGAAAAAACTCTGATACTGGGAGGGATTGGGGGCAAGAGGAGAAGGGGACGACATAGGATGAGATGGCTGGATGGCATCACTGACTCGATGGACGTGAGTCTGAGTGAACTCTGGGAGTTGGTGATGGACAGGAAAGCCTGGCGTGCTGTGATTCATGGGGTAGCAAAGAGTCGGACACGACTGAGCGACTGATCTGATCTGATCCGCTATTACTACTGCTACTGCTGCTAAGACGCTTCAGTCGTGTCTTACTCTGTGCGACCCCATAGATGGCAGCCTACCAGGCTCCCCTGCCCCTGGGATTCTCCAGGCAAGAACACTGGAGTGGGTTGCCATTTCCTTCTCCAATGCATGAAAGTGAAAAGTGAAAGTGAAATCGCTTAGTCATGTCCAACCCTCAGCTTCCCCATGGACTGCAGCCTTCCAGGCTCCTCCATCCATGGGATTTTCCAGGCAAGAGTACTGGAGTGGGGTGCCATTGCCTTTTCCATGATCTGCTATTGCCATAACTTAAATATATCTACAAAGTTATTCTTTTCTTATTTGACTTTGCTCTTTTTTGTCTCAATCTCTTCACCTTTAGTTTCTCAAGCTATAGTTTAATTAATTGAACTTTCAGTAAAAACTGTCAAATTTTGCTCTTTAAACTTCATATTTTACACTTTTTCTTGAGAATTTTTTCATTTGATATTTTTAAACTCTCATCATATATGACCTTTGAAAATAAGACTTCTTTCTTGTAATTATATTGACCTCATTTTTCTCCTGTTACCACTAGAATTTTCTAATCTTCCACATACTCTGTATAATTAATAATTTTTACCGTCTCTGGAGCATTTAAAAACATAGCACACATCACAATTACATTACATCAAGATAATACATGTTTGTATATATATCTTGACTTTACTGCCCTATTTCTTTTTTATGTTTCTCAACTAGGCTATTCACCTGTAAAGTCAAACATACTTAGTTCTGTTCTTTACATGTTTCATATGTTATCTTACAATTATTTGCATCTTTCTTATCTCAACAGAGCTAAAATTTTCAACACAGAAAGACTCTAAATTCTCAATTTTCACTTTCACTTCATATTTGCAGACTCTATATGTTAACAATGAAAGATTTGAGCAATTTATTCCTTCATTAATATCTGTGATTACACAACTGCCAGCCAAAACACATAATTTGAACATCTGTACTATGTGAACCTAGCATCTTTTGAAATATTGCTTTAATTAATACACACCAGTTTTCAGCAATGTTCCAAACCCTGTATTGTGCACTGAGCATAATAAGAATACCAACCACTACTCAAAGCACTTCTTATTTATTAGTTCATATTAATGCCCTCTAATCAAAGACCACAGGGAAGAAACTGCTGGCCATCACAGAAACCTGAAGCTGATCCTTGTGGTGCAGAGAGGTAGAATGTTTCTGCTTCCCCTCCATCTTTTTTAAAGGACTTGTCTTTTTCTAAAGACAATTACAAAAGAATTCCAAGTATATACTGAGGTAGAAGTTACTGGCTCTTTTCTTTTCCCTTGCTTGAAACAGAACCAGATATAAATGTCTCCTTTACATAAATTATATCCTCTTCTGCTGCAAAATCTGTGTATTTAGGAAATGTTGTTTGTCTTTATCTGTTATATCCAAAATGGCTTCCTGATTGAATGTTTCACTAAGTGAATACCAGAACCATATCTATAACATATCCGGGCAGCCTTGCTTCTTTGCCCCTAAAAGAAAAGAAATAAAACAACCTAGTATGAATGCTTGTAGGTGAGAAATAATTGAAAAGACAGTCCTTGAGTGCTGTTGTTTTCCAGTATTGGAATCCATATTGTTCCCAGGGTCAAGGGAAGGTGAGGGAGGTAGTTGGGCTACAGAGAAAGAATTCTGCATTCACCATATCTAGAGCCCCACAGAAATCCTTGCTGGTGCATTTTCATATTATTTCCATTTATTTGGAACCTATGCCAACATCCTATTCTCTCTTTTATTCTCTTATATTTCCATTAGAAGCTAAGAAAATCTGTATGATAAGTGGACTTCTACTTTCATAATATTAAGGTATGTTGAGACATAAAACATGAATATTGAAAGCTCTCAAATAATGTGGACAGGTACCAAAACTAGTACCTAATAATGTACAACTACCTAAAATGGCAATGAATTAGGAAACTTTATTCTTTGATATATTTTTCAAATCCTAAATTGCATTACCCACATTGCCACCCCATCTTGCCACACAGGATTCCATGCTATCTGTTGTCCCAGAGTGCTTTGCATTATTGCCTTTTCATAACCATGTGCTCAGTGCTCAGTTGCTTCAGTTATGACTGACCCTTTGTGACCCGATGGACTGTAGCACACCAGGCTTCTCTGTCCATGGGATCCTTCAGGCAAGAACATTGGAATGGGCTGCCATGCTCTCCTCCAAGGGATCTTCCCAACCCAGCGACTGAACCTACATCTCTTATGTCTCCTGCATTGGCAGGTGGGTTCTTCACCACAAGCGTCACCTAACCAACTCCATATTAGTCATCTGTATAGAAAAGGGATTCAACCCCTGCTATCAACAAAGAAGTATTTCCTCACAGCATCATGCTTCATTTATTTTGTTATGACTGTTGGAGCAGGGACAGATTTTCAGAGTATGAAGTCACAGATGGGGGTGGATCTAAGAGAAGCCTAAAGCCTATAAAGCATCAGGCAAGTTTTATACTACAGATTGCATAAAATATTAGCTCACATGTATTATTTGTCAAAGTAATAGTGAGTTTGAGCCATCCTTGGAGCATGAAGGAGACACTCCTCTCACTTGTGCTCCATGTCGTTGTTCTGGATCCTTATCTTGTAGCAATCAGCAAAGCGAAGAATTCAAAAAGTCATCTTCCTAAGATTTGAATAACAGTGTGATCCTATGGACTGTAACCTTGAAGACTGGGGTGGAAATAAGTTATATTCCTAACAAGACTAACCTCCCAGAGTTTGTAATATAAACATACATGAGCCTATAGCCTACCACTTAAATACCAAGTATGTAGTTTCCTTGAATGTTACCATATAAAAGGACTTTGGATATTTGGCATCTGGTATGCTGTGGCAGCATGTGTGCTAAGTCACTTCAGTCATGTCTGACTCTTTGCAACCCCATGGACTGTAGCCCGCCAGGCTCCTCTGTCCATGGGATTTTCCAGGCAAGAATATTGGAGTGGGTTGCCTTGCTGTCTTCCAGGATATCTTCCCAACCCAGGGATTGAATCCATGTCCCTTACGTTTCTGTCTCCTGCATTGGCAGGTGGGTTCTTTACCACTAGTGCCACCTGGCAGCAGGGAAGGACAATTCCAATACACTAGTTGACAAAATATCAAGGGTTGGAGAATGAAGATAAAGCATTGAGATATTTGGAAGACCATCTTAATTAAGGAATATTTTATGCTTACTGACAAGGTGGGAAGAAAGGATTTTGTAAAATAAATACATTAATTAAGGACAAGATACTCTCAAGTCTTTGTAATGCCAGGAGGTAGAGATATTGGTAATTTAATGGATGACAAATCATAAGGATGGCAAAATAATAAGCCTCTAGGCAAGCTTATTCCAAGAAAGTGTCCCTGATTTCCATTTTCCACTATGCCCATTCTATGTATCACTCTTTCTCTTAAGACTGATAGCCATCTTGTTCAGTAAAGGCCCATAAGGTGGTGCCTCACCAGCTTGCTGTATTCCTAACTACTTCCAACTCAACTCTATCTTTCAAAATTTATAAATGCAGTGAACCATTCTCACTCTCATAATTCAGCTTTTTACTGACTGGATTTGTGTGAGTAATGATAATCCTGAGAAGTGGATCTATTAGATACTACTCTCACCTCATAAATACTAAAAGCCTGTGCTCAAACCTGATGTTTTATGCTCTTGTGGGCACAAGGACTCCGTATCTGCATAAACCAAAGTCCTAAAACATTCTCATAAGGTTATAGATAGAGCTGCTTGGTACTCTATTGTCTTTACTTACACATTCAATGCTTTTTTCCCCCTGAGCTTGTCTTGAGTACTTAGGCTATAGAGACATTTTATACATAAATTTCTATTGTCTATAAGAAGAGACCTTCCAAATGGGTCAATTTGATCACTGAATATGTAATTTAACATGAGGAATATCTTAAATATGCATTCTCACTGCAAGGACAGGGGCACTTGTGGCAGAAATTCTAGGAAGTACGCATTAGCACAAACTCTCCTGGAGGTTGCCATTAGCCCTACCATAGAACCTGTAGGCTCCAGGGCTGGATAAGGCCAAGCAACTAACATGGGGAGAGCACAGCCACCCATCAGCAGACCATAGGATTAAAGTTTCACTAAGCATAGCCCTGATCACCAGAGCAAGACCCAATTTTTCCTGATCACCAGTCCCTCTGGTCAGGAAGTCTATGTAAGCATCTTAGCCTCATCCATCAGAGAGCAGACAGAAGAAGCAAGAAGAACTACAACCCTGCAGCCACCAGAATGAAAACCACATCACAGAAAGTTAATCAAAATGAAAAGGCAGAGAAAAGCAACTAAATTAAGTGAAGATAGGCAACATTTCAGAAAAAGAATTTGGAATAATGATAGTGAGGATGATCCTAGATCTTGGGGGGAAAATGGGCAAGATGCAAGAAATGTTTACCAAAGACCTAGCAGAATTAAAGAACAATCAGACAGAGATGAACAATACACTAGAAGGACTCAGTAGCAGAATAACAGAGGCAGAAGAATGGATAAATGACCTGGAAGATAGACGGTGGAAATCACTATTGCAGAAAGAATATAGAAAAAAGAATGAAAAAAATGAAGACAGCCTGACACCTCTGAGACAACATTAAATGTACCAACATTCACATTATAAGGGTCCCAGAAGAAGAAGAGAGAGAAAAAGGACCCAAAAACTGTTAGCTATTATTTAAAGAAATAATAGCTGAAAACTTCCCTAACTTGGGAAGGGGAATCCTGTCCAGGAAGTGAAGAGAGGCCCAGGCAGGTTAAATCCAAGGAGGAACACAGCAAGACACATAGTAATCAAACTGACAAGTTAAAGAGAAAATATTAAAAGCAACAAGGGAAAAATGACAAATAACGTACAAGGTAACTTCCATAAGATTTATCAACTGGTTTATCAACAGAGACTCTACAAGCCAGAAGGAGAATGGCACAATATATTAAAGTGATGAAAGGGGAAAACCTACAACCAAGAATACTCTACCCATCAAGACTCTCATTCAGATTTGACAGAGAAATCACAAAAGCTTTCCAGACAACCAAGAGAATTCAGCACCATTGAAGCAGTTTTACAACAAATGCTAAAGAAACTTCTCTAGGCAGGACACACAAGAGAAGGAAAAGTCCTACAAAAAAGTAAACCTCAAACAACTAGGCAAATGGCAATATGATTATACATATGGATAATTACCTTAAATGTAAATGGATTAAATGCACCAATCAAAGGACACAAACTAGCTAGGTAGATGATAGCTTGTGCATGTATGCACTTCCACTTACCACATCACTCTACTTAACCTTCCAAATTGTATGTAATTATTTTACATTGTTACATTAATCATGTTTCCATTGTGGCTTGCAATTTTAATTATCTTTTTTTTTCTAGCCATTGTTTGTGAAAACTGGTAAATATATTTTATTATTGTGATTATATAATTATTATCCATTTAACACCATTTTCATCATTGTATCATGATTGGTGAAAATTACTGTTATTTGAGATATATAGTATTCTTAAACTTTCACATGAATTGCTAATATGTGGCTCTTATGTCTACAGGGCTCTTCAGCTTGAAATAAAAATAAAGTAATATTAACATTAACCTTCTAAATAATGAATGCTCCTGGGTTACACCTGCTAGTTTATCAGGAAATTAGTCAAGATATTTCTATTCTTTCTCCTCTGGTATTTCTCAAGAAGTCCATGGTAGTGTCCTACATGAGATCCAATATCCTGGTATTGAGAGAGGAAGGGACTATTACATGAATGATAGCAGGGAGGTATAAAAAAGCAAGGAATATGCATAGAACTACAAATAGTTTAAAACAGAATGGAGGGGAGCATAAAACAATGAGATTTTCCTGTGATTAAATAGCAAATAATATGGAAATTATAGTAGTAATTAAATAAAGCAGAAAATAGAAGGAATTCTCAGAAGAGGGAAATGCAGACTTGCCAGGCCCCAAGTACTCATAGGGTGGTAGAGATTTAAATACTAACACCTGTGTGGAGTGATGGAGGAATGTTTCTATCAAGTGCAAGAGCTCACTTTGCCATTCTTGTGGGTGCTTCACACTTTCAAATTCGGTCTTATGCCAAATGTTTCATACATCTCCACTGCCTTCCCCAAGACTCCATAATTATGTCACCCTTCTACCATGTAGTTTTCTGGTAGACTATAAACTCACAACTTTCCTGAATTTTTACTGTTTGATTGAGTGAGGTCGAGGCCAGTTTCCAGGCAATATCCTTTAGCAGTTCAAAAATCAGACTTTACTGAAGTCAATTCCTAATCCTCTCCCAAACTGAAATTTCATATTTTCATGGTAACAACTCAGCAACAACTCAATTTATATATCAAGTACACTTGAACAAATACTGAACTAAGCAGAGAGGAGGGGATTATATCAGACAAATAAAGCAATGAATATCATCTTCCTTTAACAATTGAATAAGCTGACCTTTTTCCAGCCTTGTAGGAAATCACTCACCAATCAATGTATTCACATTTTCAGGTTGGACTTTGTTGGAAGACAATTCTCCATGACATTTTTACATGTCTCATATGAGGTTTTGTTCAGAATCAATCCTGTAATGATGACTGTATTGAAAAAAAGACTTAAAAGATAGAAATATGCCTGCCTCTAGGGCAGAGGGCAGATCTGATTCCTGACTAAGATAATTAAGATAAATTTTCTGTATGGGGTTGTGGAGTGAGTTGGGCAGATTTGCTAGTCCTTCCTTTAAAGGATTAGATCTTCTTAATCCAAGGGTTCCTCAGCTGTGGTGCAAACAAACTGTGTGCAGAATCCATCTAGGCCTGTGTCTGCATTGCCATCATGGAATTTTGGGGGATGAGCAAGAAGAACCAATGCAAACATGAAAATCATGCTGCCTGCTGTGCTATGAATAACAAAGTCCTTTGAATCAGTCCCAGGAATCTGTCTTCTGCCAGTATCTCTGAAACTGTGGCAAGCTAACAATGGGATAAGTCTCAGAGCCTTCACAGTTCTTGATAGGCTTTTCTCTAATACAGTTGTCATCTTTAACTATCATCATGAGCATCTTACAAACAAAACTAGCTCTACTTTAATCACTGTTTTCTTCTTTGATCTTTGATCTGTCACTACTTATCTTCTAGCAGTTCTTCTTGAGACTTGTATTTTTATCCCTCACGTACTACCCAAAAGCAATTATGAAAGAATTTCTGTTTTTGACAATGATAAGATATTGTAGACATATCTTCAAGACCCAGATAATCACGATGATGTCATCACTCACCTAGAGCCAGACATCCTGGAATGTGAAGTCAAGTGGGCCTTAGCAAGCATCACTATAAACAAAGCTAGTGGAGGTGATGGAATTCCACTTGAACTATTTCAAATCCTGGAAGATGATACTGTGAAAGTGCTGCACTCAATATGCCAGCAAATTTGGAAAACTTAGCAGTGGACACAGGATTGGAAAAGGTCAGTTTTCATTCCAATCCCAAAGAAAGGCAATGCCAAAGAATGCTCAAACTATTGCACAATTGCACTCATCTAGCATCCTAGTAAAGTAATGCTCAAAATTCTCCAAGCCAAGTTCAGCAATACTTGAACTCTGAACTTCCAGATGTTCAAACTGGTTTTAGAAAAGGCAGAGGAACCATAGATCAAATTGCCAACATTTGTTGGATCATCGAAAAAGCAAGAGAGTTCCAGAAAAACATCTATTTCTGCTTTATTGACTATGCCAAAGCCTTTGACTGTGTGGATCACAATAAACTGTGGAAAATTCTGAAAGAGATGGGAATACCAGACCACCTGACCTGCCTCTTGAGAAACCTGTATGCAGGTCAGGAAGCAACAGTTAGAACTGGACATGGAACAACAGACTGGGTCCAAATAGGAAAAGGAGTACATCAAGGCTGTATATTGTCACCCTGCTTATTTAACTTATATGCAGAGTACATCATGAGAAATGCTGTGCTGGAAGAAGCACAGACTGGAATCAAGATTGCCAGGAGAAATATCAATAACATCAGATATGCAGATAACACCACCCTTATGGCAGAAAGTGAAGAGGAACTAAAAAGCCTCTTGATGAAAGTGAAAGAGGAGAGTGAAAAAGTTGGCTTAAAGCTCAACATTCAGAAAACTAAGATCATGGCATCAGGTCCCATCACTTCATGGGAAATAGATGGGGAAACAGTGGAAACCGTGTCAGACTTTATTTTTCTGGGCTCCAAAATCACTGCAGATGGTGATTGCTGCCATGAAATTAATAGACGCTTACTCCTTGGCAGGAAAGTTATGACCAATTTAGACAGTGTATTAAAAAGCAGAGACATTACTTTGTCAACAAAGGTCCATCTAGTCAAGGCTACGGTTTTTCCAGTGGTCATGTGGATGTGAGAGTTGGACTATAAAGAAGGCTGAACGCAGAATTAATGCTTCAAACTGAGGTGTTGGAGAAGACTCTTGAGAGTCCCTTGGAGTGCAAGGAGATCCAACCAGTCCATCCTAAAGGAGATCAGTCCTGGTTGTTAATTGGAAGGACTGATGTTGAAACTGAAACTCCAATACTATGGCCACCTGATGTAAAGAGCTGACTCATTTGAAAAGACCATGATGTTGGGAAAGATTGAAGGCAGGAGAAGGGGACAACAGAGAATGAGATGGTTAGATGGCATCACCAACACAATGGACATGAGTTTGGGTAAACTCCGGGAGTTGATGATGGACAGGGAGGCCTGACATCCTGTGATTCATGGGCTTGCAAAGAGTAGGACACTACTGAGTGACTGGACTGAACTGAACTGAACTGATGTTGAATATTCCTATCCTAAAAATAGAACCATCTATTCTTAAAAACCTCTGATTCTATTAAAGAATACTAAGACAAAAATCTGGACAACAAAGTAGACAACATTGCAGCATAGAAAAAAAAATGCACTTTTTTGTCCCGAAGCTCATGAATTCATGCTGATGAAATGTTTTTTTATGTTGCTCTGAAATTAGAGTTTATTAATTCAATATTTTTTCTCTTCCCACTATTTTTGATGCTATATATTATCATACTATCCCTGGAGGAGAGCATGGCAACCCACTCCAGTATTCTTGCCTGGAGAACCCCATGGAAAGAGGAGCCTGGAGGGCTACAGTCCATGGAGTCACAAAGAGTCAGACACGACTGAACGACTAAGCATAGCACAGCATTAAATGCTATACCACGTATTCAAATTACAATATTCCACCTCTGTGGAAGTTTTTGTTTTCTTTTTCCTTTACGGAAAAGGTATTTGAGTTGGTTTCAAAGTACACGGATCCAGATGACAACCCGATTTCCCTGTATCATCCAGAGTTACACTTTAAGCAACAGAGAGCTTCTTTCTATAAAAGCCAAAAGGAATTAAATGCTTCCAAAAATCATTTAAGAAATGGAAGGGCAGATGCTAGGAGGAGTTTCTAGGAATAACTACGAGGACCACATCACAAAAGTCTGTCCAATGAGCTGCTCTCAAGAAGAGTAGGGAGATGAGGATATGAGAAACTGATCTCCAACAATTGCCTTCACAGTCACACTATCTTAGCTGTTATCTGGAAATCAGGAAGCCACTGTCAAGACTATTTTCTGATAGAAGATATGGCCTTAACTAAAATGAAGTAATTGTCATAGCAATGTCTAGAGACATCTCTCCAGAGCAGTGTAGCACCTGCTGAAATCTGTAATGGACATGTGTGGTGTCACAGCCTCCCTCATTATACAGTACACAGTTCCAAAATTAATCTTTGCACAAGTGTATCTGTGTATCTGATTTGCATAAATTAAACCATATCCAAAAATAGAACTGTGGGAAAACCTTAGTGGGAAAGTATAGATTTCAGCCTTTTAATATACAAAAAATATGATAAAAAGTGATTAGAAAGATGTTGAGTCATTCTATGGAATCCACATTGACCTATCTTTCTGGCAACATCAACATGTATTATTTTTACCACTAACTTTGAAGAATAGCAACAAATTCTCTGCTTAGAACTCTGTTACTGTTCTTCCCATTTAAATCCAAAGTCATCAGAGCAACTAACAAGTGACATTCTGGCTCTTCTTCCATTCTTTGAACTAGCTTTCTTAGATAACTACTACTTCCACTGCTCCATGGAGAAGGCAATGGCAACCCACTCCAGTACTTTTGCCTGGGAAATCCCATGGACAGAAGAGCCTGGTAGGCTGCAGTCCATGGGGTCGCTAGGAGTCGGACATGACTGAGCGACTTCACCTTCACTTTTCACTTTCATGCACTGGAGAAGGAAATGGCAACCCGTTCCAGTATTCTTGCCTGGAGAATCTCAGGGATGGGAGCCTGGTGGGCTGCCATCTATGGGGTCGCACAGATTCGGACATGACTGACCTGACTTAGCAGCAGCAGCCACTGCTCCATACTTTCAAACCAAGTTATCCCAGCAGTTCCTTTAATATGCCACCTCAGGACTTTGCTGGTAACTCTGCCTGGAATGTCCTCTCCTGATATTTATGTGGCTTCTTCTCTAATATTCTTCAGCATACGGTATTTCAAATATCACCCAGTCAATGAGATCTTTCCCGAGAGCTTCCTTAAACTTCATCCTCCTCAATCTCTCTCTCTTTATAATTTCTAATTCTTCTTTTCTACCCTAGATTGCACTCAGCAGTATTCTGGAGACTATACATACTATTTATTTATGGTCTTTACTGTCTTCTCACCATATTAAGATGTAGAACAAAATCATATTTCATTAACTATGATTCCACAGTGCCTAGAACTGTATCTAGCATAGAATAAATGATTTGTTAATAAAAGTTAACAAATTAGTGAATAGGTGAATAAATAATACCTTGCTCCCACATAATATATCAACTCTCCCTTGTACCAATAAAAATAAAATTTTATTTTCTTCTCCTTTGTGAAAATGTAGTATCTTGTGAGTTACCATCCTCTCCAAGAGTTGTTCTTATCTCCTCTACTTCAGTCACAATTTTATCTTGATATATTTTGAGTAAAAAACTAAATAATAAACTTCAGTTCAGTTCAGTTCAGTCACTCAGTCATGTCCGACTCTCTGTGACCCCATGAATCGCAGTACACCAGGCCTCCCTGTGCATCACCAAGTCCTGAAATTCACCCAAACTCATGTGCATCGAGTCGGTAATGCCATCCAGCCATCCAATCTTCTGTGATCCCCTTCTGCTCCTGCAACCAATCTTTCCCATCATCAGGGTCTTTTCCAATGAGTCAACCCTTTGAATGAGGCGGCCAAAGTATTGGAGCTTCAGCTTCAGCATCAGTCCTTCCACTGAGTGCCCAGGACTGATCTCCTTTAGAATGGACTGGTTGGATCTCCTTGCAGTCCAAGGGACTCTCAAGAGTCCTCTCCAACACCACAGTTCAAAAGCATCAATTCTTCCACTCTCAGCTTTCTTCACAGTCCAACTCTCACATCCATACATGACCACTGGAAAAACCATAGCCTTGACTAGATGGACCTTTGTTGGCAAAGTAATGTCTCTGCTTTTCAGTATGTTATCTAGGTTGGTCATAATTTTTCTTCCAAGGAGTAAGCATCTTTTACTTTTATGGCTGCAATCATCATCTGCAGTGATTTTGGAGCTGAGAAAAATAAAGTCTGACACTGTTTCCACTGTTTCCCCATCTATTTCCCATGAAGTGATGGGACCGGATGCATGATCTTAGTTTTCTGAATCTTGAGCTTTAAGCTAACTTTTTCACTCTCCTCTTTCACTTTCATCAAGAGGCTCTTTAGTTCTTCACTTTCTGCCATAAGGGTGGTGCATATCTGATGTTATTGATATTTCTCCCGGCAATCTTGATTCCAGCTTGTGTTTCTTCCAGCCTCACGTTTCTCATGATGTACTCTGCATATAAGTTAAATAAGCAGGGTGACAATATACAGCCTTGACATACTCCTTTTCCTATTTGGAAGCAGTCTGTTGTTCCATGTCCAGTTCTAACTATTGCTTCCTGACCTGCATATAGGTTTCTCAAGAGGCAGGTCAGGTGGTCTGGTATTCCCATCTCTTTCAGAATTTTCCACAGTTTATTGTGATCCACACAGTCAAAGGCTTTGGCATAGTGAATAGAGCACAAATGGATGTTTTTCTGGAACTCTCTTGCTTTTCCATGATCCAGTGGATGTTGGCAATTTGATCTCTGATTACTCTGCCTTTTCTAAAACCAGCTTGAACACCTGGAAGTTCACAGTTCACGTACTGCTGAAGCCTGTCTTGGAGAATTTTGAGCATTACTTTACTAACGCATGAGATGAGTGCAATTGTGCTGTAGTCTGAGCATTCTTTGGCATTGCCTTTCTTTGGGATTGGAATGAAAACTGACCTTTTCCAGTCCTGTGGCTATTGCTGAGTTTTCCAAATTTGCTGGCATGTTGAGTGCAGCACTTTCATAGCATCATCTTCCAGGATTTGAAATAGCTCCACTGGAATTCCATCACCTCCACTAGCTTTGTTCGTAGTGATGCTTTCTAAGGCCCACTTGACTTTGCATTCCAGGATGTCTGGCTCTAGGTGAGTGATCACACCATCGTGATTATCTTGGTCATGAAGATCTTTTTTGTACAGTTCTTTTGTGTATTCTTGCCACCTCCTCTTAATCTCTTCTGCTTTTGTTAGGTCCATACCATTTCTGTCCTTTATCGAGACCATCTTTGCATGAAATGTTCCCTTGGTATCTCCAATTTTCTTAAAGAGATCTCTAGTCTTTCCCATTCTGTTGTTTTCCTCTATTTCTTTGCATTGATCACTGAGGAAGGCTTCTTATCTCTTCTTGCTATTCTTTGGAACTCTGCATTCAGATGTTTATATCTTTCCTTTTCTCCTTTGCTTTTCACTTCTCTTCTTTTCACAGCTATTTGTAAGACCTCCCCAGACAGCCATTTTGCTTTTTTGCATTTCTTTTCCATGGAAATGGTTTTGATACCTGTCTCCTGTACAATGTCACGAACCTCCGTCTGTAGTTCATCAGACACTACGGATGCCAGATCCGTAGTGCCAGACTAGATGCCAGATCTAGTCCCTTAAATCTATTTCTCACTTCCACTGTATAATCATAAGGGATTTGATTTAGGTCTAGTGGTTTTCCCTACTTTCTTCAGTTTCAGTCTGAATTTGGCAATGAGGAGTTCATGATCTGAGCCACAGTCAGCTCCCAGTCTTGTTTTTGCTGACTGTATAGAGCTTCTCCATCTTTGGCTGTAAAGAATATAATCAATCTGATTTCGGTGTTGACCATCTGGTGATGTCCATGTGTAGAGTCTTCTCTTGTGTTGTTGGAAGAGGGTGTTTGCTATGACCTGTGCGTTCTCTTGGCAAAACTCTATTAGTCTTTGCCCTGCTTCATTCCATATTCCAAGGCCAAATTTGCCTGTTACTCCAGGTGTTTCTTGACTTCCTACTTTGCATTCCAGTCCCCTATAATGAAAAGGACATCTTTTGGGGGTGTTAGTTCTAAAAGGTCTTGTAGGTCTTCATAGAACTGTTCAACTTCAGCTTCTTCAGCATTACTGGTTGGGGCATAGACTTGGATTACTGTGATATTGAATGGTTTGCCTTGGAAATGAAAAGAGACCATTCTGTCGTTTTTGAGATTGCATCCAAGTACTACATTTTGGACTCTTTTGTTGACCATGATGGCTACTCCATTTCTTCTAAGGGATTCCTGCCCACAGTAGTAGATGTAATGGTCATCTGAGTTAAATTCACCCATTCCAGTCCATTTTAGTTCGCTGATTCCTAGAATGTCGACGTTCACTCTTGCCATCTTCTGTTTGACTTCTTCCAATTTGCCTTGATTCATGGACCTAACATTCCAGGTTCCTGTGCAATATTGCTCTTTACAGCATCGGACCTTCACCAGTCACATCCACAGCTGGGTATTCTTTTTGCTTTGGCTCCATCCCTTCATCCTTTCTGGAGTCATTTGTCCACTGATCTCCAGTAGCATATTGGGTACCTACCGACCTGGGGAGTTCCTCTTTCAGTATCCTATCATTTTGCCTTTTCATACTGTTCATGGGTTTCTCAAGGAAGGAATACTGAAATGGTTTGCCGTTCCCTTCTCCTATTCTATTAACATATATTTCTTAAATCAGTCAAAAAAAGTATATTAAATATTTTTAAATGCTCTTAGTTATCATTTGCTTTTCCAGTTTCTCATCATCTGTTCTAATCATATCATGAATATATTAATTTAGTCACAGAGTTAAATTAAAAATGAGATCTTTCAGTTTTAAGTTCCAGCTTTTTTTCTCTGATATACTTTTAATAAAAAGCACTTCTTGTAAGAGGTCTGGCAATGTGGGTAGTAACACTCTATTATAAAGCTTGCAGGAGTACTTAGTAAGTGCTCTAGCCCCAAGTCATAGGAAATTTGTAGTATACGGGAAAATATCTTAATTTAAATAACAAGGCATTTTAAAAATACTGTAGTAACAACATTATGAGATAAATGTATAATAATGTCATTTTTTAATGTAAGAAAAGTCTTTGAAAGTCAAATTTGTTTCCTCAGTCTGAAACACCAAGCCCTCTGCCAAAATTACTCAATTACTCAAGACCCCTGAGTTCTTTTTAAAGACTACAATTTTACATTATGACTTTTCCTTCCTCATAGTGCATTCTCAGATCTATTATTTTGAATGCAAAAATTTTTAAACATTGAGGGCATAAAGTTCAGAACAGGTTTTGTTGTTGTTTTGTTTTTACTGTGTTAAAGAATCTGACTCCATATTTGAGCTTTGATTGCTTGTAGTTTTCAAGATCACTCTTCTCTACTCCCTACTTGTGACACATTTGGACATGCTGATTAAAAAAAGAAACCTGAAGGTCCCTGGTTGGGCACAAATGGGGAAGTTAAAACAGTGCAAGCTTGCTCCCCTTCCAGTACCCCCCCACCCAAAACCATAATAAAATCCTGGAACAAAAAAACTTCATTTCTCCCTTCGCTTAATCTATTTGGAACCAACTTGGGTGCCTGTTCTGCTCTCTCCAGAGAGTCTCATGTGCAAATAATAAACATTTTAATATTCATGATGCATGTATGACATCATCAAGCACAGTGTCTGAAACACCTATATATGTGTGTGAGGAGTGGGAGCAGTTGAACTCGCCATGTGGCAACAACAGTTATGCATGTGTTTATGATAATTCTGTCAGCCTATTCAAGGCCACCTTGTTCACAGATATGTTCATTCATTCTCCAAGTTAGAATTTGGCATTTTCTTCCATATTTGAACCTATATCTATATTTGGTTCAAACTGAATTCTCAAGTTTCTTTGACCAATGAAAAGTGATATTTATAAAGACAAAGATAATGTTGCATGCAGAGCAAAGTGCAGGTTTCCTAGAAATCTTGGAAGATGGAGATAGTCTTCTTCCAGAGCAAAGAACAGGTATGCTTACTATCCATTACGGTACAAATGAATTCCCTTTCAGAAGCAAAACCCAGATATACCCGTTACCCATGACAAAAGCTTTCAGTTTCCTAAACTCTCCTATGGGCCTCCCTCCTAGCTCAGTGGGTAAAGAATCTACCTGCAATGCAGGAGACCCTGGCTTGATCCCTGGGTTAGGAAGATCCCCTGGAAAAGGAAATGGCAATCCACTTCAGTATTCTTGCCTGGAGAATCCCATGGACAGAGTATCCTGGCAGGCTACAGCCCATGGAGTTACAAGAGTCAGACACAACTTAGTGACTAAACCACCAAATTCTCCTATAATGCAATCGTGTATGTAGGCATTCATCTCAGCCTATTTAAGTTGTAAGTCATAGTGGCAAGAAGCTGACATAGATATGCTTATGCTCATGCTAATTGCTGTTACACAAGTAAAAAATCATTTATTTTTGAACCCTGAGTCTCTCATATTCTGCCTGCAATCTTTTCCCTTTTCCTTTCACTGACTTAAAAGATTTTCCAGAATGCTATATTTACTACCATATATGCTTATATGGTAGTCCTTATATAGGACTTCCCAGGTGGCACTAGAGGTAAAGAACCCACCTGCCAGTGCAGGAGATATAAGAGGCACTTGTACGATCCCTTGGTGGATAAGATACCCTTGGGGATGGAACATCAACCCACTCCAGAATTCTTGTCTGGAGAATCTCGTGGACAGAGGAGTCTGGTGGGTTATGGTACATAGGGTTGCAAAGAGTCAGATATGACTGAAGTGACTAAACACATATATGGGCTTCCCAGGTAGTTCCACTAGCAAAGAATCAGTCAGCAGTGCAGGAGACCCTGGTTCAATTTCTGGGTCAGGAAGTCCCCCTGGAGAAGGAATAGGCTCCCCACTCCAGTATTCCTGGGCTTCCCTGGTAGCTTAGATGGTAAGGACTCTGCCTGAAATGCGGGAGACCTGAGTTTGATCCAGGTTGGGAAGATCCCCTAGGGGAGGGCATGGCAAACCACTCCATTATTCTTGCCAGAAGAATCCCCATGGATAGAGAAGCCTGGCGGGCCACAGTCCATGGGGTCAAAAAGGGTTGGACATGACTGAGTGACAAAGCGCAGAACAACATATATGTTAAGATTCTGCCTTTATTGTTTTTCTTGTTCAGTCACACAGTCATGTCCAACTCTTTGCAACCCCATGGACTGCAGCATGCGAGGCCTCTCTGTCCTTCACCATGTCCTCGAGTTTGTCCAAGTTCATGTTCATTGCATCAATGATGCTGTTCAGCCATCTCATCCTAAGACACCCTCTTCTCCTTCTGCTCTCAATATCCTGCCTTTATTATCACCTACCTATACTTTTTCAACAGTTTCTTCTATGTCTCCTTGCCTCTCATATTGCTTCCTAAAATCCATCCTCCACACAGCTATCCACCATTTTCATCACAACCCTTCAATGTCAGAGGAATCAGAGATCAAATTGACAACATATGCTGGATCATAGGAAAAGCAAGGGAATTCCAAAAAGAAAAAAAAAAAAATCTACTTCTGTTTCATTGACTACACAAAAGCCCTTGACTGTGTGGATCACAACTGTGGGAAATTCTTAAAGACACAGGAGTACCAGACCACCTTACCTGCCTCCTGAGCAACTGTATGCAGGACAAGAGGCAGCAGTTAGAACCAGACCTGGAACAAAGGAGTGATTCAAAATTGGAAAGGAGTAACATCAAGGCTGTATATTTTGTTGCTCTACTTATTTAACTTCTACATCAGAAGAAGAGTATATCATTTCACAGAGTATATTGCATGAAATGCTGGGCTGGATGACTCACAAGCTGGAATTAAAATTGCGGGAGAAATATCAACAATCTAAGATATGCAGATGATATCATTTTAATGCCATAAAGTGAAGAGAAACTAAAGAGCCTCTTGATGAAGGTGAAACATGAGAGTGAAAAAGCTGGCTTAAAATTCAACACTCAAAAAACTAAGATCATGACATCCAGTCCCATCACTTCATGGTGGAAAAAGTGACAAGTTACATTTTCTTGGGCTCCAAAATCACTGCGAATGGTGACTGCAGCCACTAAATTAAAAGGTGCTTGCTCCTTGGAAGAAAAGCTTTGACAAACCTAGACAGCTTATTAAAAAGCAGAGACATCACTTTGCTGACCAAGGTCCATATAGTCAAAACTATGGTTTTTCCAGTAGTCATGTACGGATGTGAGAGTTGGACCATAAAGAAGGCTGAGTGCTGAAGAATTGAAATGTTAGAACTGAGGTGCTGGATAAGACTCTTGAGAGTCACTCAGACAGTAAGGATATGAAACTAGTCATTCCTAAATGAAATATTCATTGGTTCTGAAGCTGAAGCTCCAATACTTTGGCCACCTGATGTGAAGAGATGACTCAATGGAAAAGATCCTGATGCTGGAAAAGATTGAAGAAGACAAGAGCAGAAGTGGGTGACAGAGGGTGACATGGTTGGATGGCATCACTGACTCAATGGACATGAGTTTGTGCAAACTTAGGGGGATGGTGAAGGATAGGGAAACCTGGCGTGCTGCAGTTCATGGGTGTGCAAAAAGTTGGACATGACTTAGCAACTGAAAAACAACAGCAATGGCTCACCACCATCTTGTATAAATCCAGTTTTCTTAACATGACCAAAAATGCTCTCTAACCTGATCATACTTTCCAATAAAGTCACAGCTCTGGGTTTCCTTATCCCAAACTTTATGAATTACTAATATTCCACTTCCTGTGAAAGGTGATGTCTCCATACATTGGCTCACACACTCCATTCCCTTCTTTTGTCTCCCTCTGTTGGCTCTCATCTGCCTAGCTAACCTCATCTCATACTCCTCTTTGCCCTCCATCAACATGTTTCCACCACAGTTGCTTTGGTGGGCTATGGGTTGTTGAGGTCGCAGAGACTTTAGCTACACTACTATCTCTGTTCTAAGACTCTTCTCAATACCTCATCTTTTACTCTGAGGATCCAACTTCATCTAAATCATCTGATCATAGTCAAAAGTCATAGTCAGGGGCATAGAGGTAAAATTCACCCTCACCTATGGAAAATTACTCCAAAGGACAAAGAAATGACTGCTTGAAAGACCATGTTTGTTCATATAAAAGTAACCACATATAGAAGTCCACCAGCATTAATGGAAGGACTCTGTAATATATTCGTGCAAATGACCTAAAAGATTATCAATTTTAAGCACAATCAGACTCAAGGGGGATAAAGCCATCTTACAATAATACTGGTCAGCTGAGATTTTTCTTTCTCTTCTTGCTATTTCTTCAATCCTTCTCCACTTACTGAAGAATCTGCAGTGTCCGATTCTTTGCAACCCCATGGACCATAGTCTGTCAGGTTCCTATGACCACAGAATTTTCCAGGCAAGAATACTGGAGTAGGTTGCCATTTCCTCCTCTAGCAGATCTTCCCAACCTAGGACTCGAACTTGAGTCTCCTTTGTCTCCTGCACTGCAAGCAGATTCTGAATGGTGCTAATTGGAAAATGAAGATTTCTATTCCTTCTTCTCCTAAAGGAGATGCCAGTCTACAAGAGATTCCAGATTGGAAAAAAAAAAAAAACTTAAGTGTTTTACCGTTGAATAATGTTGGAAGCCTAAAATATTATAACAAGTGAATTAACACTGTGTTTGCAACTTAAAGTAACTATAGAATTTTCTATACCTATTGTGTTTCATGGGACTTCCCTGGTGGTTCAGACAGTAAAGAATCTGCCTGCAGTGCAGGAGATGTGGGTTCAATCCCTGGGTCGAAAAGATCTCTTGGTGAAGGAAATGGCAACCCACTCCAGTATTCTTGCCTGGAGAATCCCATGGACAGAGGAGCCTAGCAGGCTACAGTCCACGGAGTGGAAAAGAGTCAGACATTACTGAGAGACTAACACTATTGTGTTTTTTGTAATCACTAATTGAACAAGGGAAGAAAGAAGGAACTAATGTAAGTAATTTATGAATGCAGTGTTTCACTGAATACTCACAGTCTTCAGTGTTATGGGTATATATGTAAACATGTACATCATAAATATAAGGGAAATTTTTGATGCAAAGCAAGATATTTGCAGAGTCTTAAGTGTATACCACAGATGGCTTACAATTTTACTAGAGAGAAAATAGCAATTATACTAAAGAGAAACTTAACAACAACCTGACTGAAGATCAAAATAGACATTACCAGTGAGGGACACATAAATAATATGCACCTCAGAGAGGATACTCAGAGAAAGACATAACATTATTTATGTAGTGTTCTGGCCTGGAATGTATATTTAAATATATTTGAGAGGAAACATCAGACAAACCCCAATTGAGAAACATTCTATTAATTTTTAAAAAAGACTGTATTTTTAATGCCAACATAATGAAAAATAGAGGGAAACTGAAGACATTATGGATTAAAATAAAATAGATATATAACCAAATATGATTCCTGTTCCTACATTAGATCATAGATTGGAAAGGGAAAAAAGTTTCAAATAAGTCATTGTTGAACCAGATGTCAAATAGGAATATATGTGGTAAATTCAATAAAATAATATATCAATATTTAATTTACTGAAGGTGACAAATATGCCATACATTTGAGAACTGCACTGAGGCTATATAAGAATCTGTCCTACTGATAACAGTGATAATTGTACTGTGGATATAGGAATTCTTACTCTTAAGAAGTAGTCACTGAAGAACTTAAGACTAAAGAGCCACAATGTCTTAATATTAAATTGTTCAAGAGTATTATTTTATTTATATATTTTTATATATTATATATTATTATATATTTATTTATATATTATTTTATTATATATATTATTGTTTTATTATATATATATATATATAGGTAGAGAATGAGTAAATGATAAAGCAAATGTGATAAAATGTTAATAATACATGAATTTGGGTAAATGGTGTATAGGTGTTCTTTGTACTGTTGTTATTCTTGCAATTTTTCAGTAATGATTTTTCTCATTGAATATTTTTAAAAACTTCTTTATTTTTTAAATAACATTTTCAGAATGTAGCATTTTAATGTGGCCACCATGCTATCAAATATGCCCCAACCTAATAATTTAATTTTTACGTTTAACAATTAAAGTCTCCTGATTTGGAAACTGTCTGGTGTTCCTCATTGAAGTAAATTATACAACCAATGGAAATGAACTATGTGAAAGCAATGGCAGTTGTGCAGATTCTGTTTATTCAGTCATGGAAAGATATCTCCTCACCTATGTGCATTTATTATATCAACAGCAGATATAAGTACAACTATGCTCATTTGAGATTTTTGAATGTTTAACTGTAAAAGGTAGTCTAGTCTAGATTAACATTAAGCTAACTAAACATACATAATTAAGTATGAATTCTACTGCTCACTTATCACTTAGGCAAGCTATGAAAATGAATTTACATGTATTAATTTTCTCATTTAAAAAATGAGTTTGAATAACATTTTCATTCAGTTCTTTTAAATTTTAAATGCCTTAGTTCAGCCCCTCAGTCGTGGCTGACTCTTTGTGACCCCCCTGGGCTATAGCATGACTGGCTTCCCTGTCCATCATCAACTTCCAGACCATGATCAAACTCATGCCCATCAAGTCATGATGCCATCCTACCATTTCATCCTCTGTCATCTCCTTTTCTTCCTGCCTTCAATCTCTCATAGTATCCGGTATCTTCTCAAATGAGCATAGTTGTACTTATATCTGCTGTTGATATAATAAACGCACATAGGTGAGGAGGGTCTTTTCCAGTGAGTCAGTTCTTCACATCACATGGCCAAAGTATTGGAGCTTCAGCTTCAGCCTCAGTCCTTCCAATGAATATTCAGAATTGATTTCCTTTAGGATGGACTGGTTTGATCTCCTTGCAGTCCAAGGGACTATCAGGAGTCTTCTCTGACACCACAGTTCAAAAGCATCAATTCTTCAGTGCTCAGCTTTTTTTATGACCCAACTCTCACATCCATACATGACTACTGGAAATACCAAAGCTTTGACTAGACAGACCTTTGTCAGCAAAGTAGTGTTACTGCTTTTTAATATGCTGTTTAGATTTGTTATAGCTTTTCTTCCAAGGAGCAAGCGTCTTTTAATTTCATGGTTGCAATCACCATCTACAGTGATTTTGGAGCCCAAGAAAGTGAAGTTTCTCATTGTTTCCATTTTCACCCATTTTTTAGCATGAAGTGATGGGACCAGATGCCATGATCTTCATTTTTTGAAAGTTGAATTTTAAGCCAGCTTTTTCACTCTCCTCTTTTCACTTTCATCAAGAGGCTTTTTAATTCCTCTTTGCCTTCTACCATGAGTTGTGTCATCTGCATATCTGAGGTTATTGATGTTTCTCTTGGCAATCTTGATTCCAGATTTTGCTTTATCCAGCCTGGCATTTAGCATGATGTACTCTGTGTGTAAGTTAAATAAATAGGGTGACAATATACAGCCTTGATGTACTACTTTCCCAATTTTGAACCAGTCCATTGTTCCATGTCTGCTTCTAATTGTTTCTTCTTGATCTGCATAAAGGTTTCACAGGAAGCAGGTAAGGTGGTCCAGATTCTCATCTCTTGAAGAATTTCTGTGTGTTGTGACTGTGTATTGTGATCCACACAGTCAAAGGTTTTAATATAGTCAATGAAGCAGAAGTAAATGTTTTCTAGAATTTTCTTGCTTTTTATATAATCCAAGAGATGTTGGCAATTTGATCTCTGGTTCCTCTGCCTTTTCTAAATCCAGCTTGAGCATCTGGGAGTTCTCAAATTGTGTACTGTTGAAGCCAAGCTTAGAGAATTTTAAGCCTTACTCTGCTAGCATGTGAAATGAGTGCAATTGTGCGATAGCCTGAACATTCTTCGAGATTGGAATGAAAACTGACCTTTTCTAGTCCTGTGGCCACTGCTGAGTTTTCCAAATTTGCTGGCATATTAGTGCAGCACTATAACAGTATCATCTTTTAGGATTTGAAATAGCTCAGGTGAAATTCCATGACCTCCACTATGGTGTATAGACTCTTAAATGCCCAAAGTGAGGCCTTATTAAGAGAACCTATAAGTCACTTAGTCATGTCCAAATCTTTGCCACCCCATGAACTATAGCCCATCAGGCTCCTCTGTCCATAGACTTCTCCAGGCAAGAACACTGGAGTGGGTTGCCATTTCCTTCTCCAGGGGATCTTCCCAACCCAGGAGAGGGACAATGAAACCAAATATCCTTGAGAAAATTATACAATGACTTAAAAATATGTAATTTCAACTTTCCCCCCTCCTTTTGTTTATGTTTCTGGAAATTACAACATTTTGGCAACTAAGAGCTAGTTTTGTTTCTTAATCTAGTTTTCTGGGGACAGGAGTACAGGAAACATAAGAAGTAATCCACAACCTCAGTAATTTTAAAAAATAGTTGCTGAATCAGTTCTAATGAGGTGGATGAAACTGGAGCCTATTATACAGAGTGAAGTAAGCCAGAAAGAAAAACACCAATACAGTATGCTGCTGCTGCTAAGTCGCTTCAGTCGTATCCGACTCTGTGCGACCCCATAGACGGCAGCCCATCAGGCTCCCCGTCCCTGGGATTCTCCAGGCAAGAACACTGGAGTGGGTTGCCATTTCCTTCTCCAACTCATGGAAGTGAAAAGTGAAAGTGAAGTCGCTCAGTCGTGTTCCACTCTTAGCGACCCCATGGACTGCAGCCTACCAGGCTCTTCCATCCATGGGATTTTCCAGGCAAGAGTACTGGAGTGGGGTGCCATTGCCTTCTCGAGCCAATACAGTATACTAATGCATATATATGGAATTTAGAAAGATGGCAATGACAACCCTGTATGTGAGACAGCACAGTCTTTTGGACTGTGCAGGGGGCGGGTGGGGGGGGATGATTCGGGAGAATGGCATTAAAACATGTATAATATCATACAAGAAACGAATCGCCAGTCCAGGTTTGATTCAGGATACAGAAAGCTTGGGGCTGGTGCACTGGAATGACCCAGAGGGATGGTATGGGGAGGGAGGTGGGAGTGGGGTTCAGGATGGGGAACACGTGTACACCCGTGGTGGATGCATGTTGATGTATGGCAAAACCAATACAATATTGTAAAGTAAAAATAAATAAATAAATAAATAATAGTTGCACAAATTTTAGAAAATACTTTTTGTTTTAGAAGTTTTGAAAACTAAGATCTGTAATGCTTTTATTGATAAGTGTGTTTTCTTTTCATAGAAAATAGGAGTATATTAAAAATTACAAAAGATGTCCATAAAATACCAAAAGAATGGACACATGCATGATAACTAATTCAATAAAGAAGTCTGAAAATGGATTGCCAATGGACAGGTAGGGATAGTGAATCAGAGACATACAAAATGAGTTCATTAAAAAGCAAGAAATTTCTGGCACCCACTTCTCAGAATGGCAAATTTAATGTGGGACTGACAAAAGGATGAAATATATAAGAGTATATATAAATGCCTACATAAGGGACAGTTAGATGCATATACCCTTCTCCTGATTTAAGCAGCCAGATGACTATGTTTTCCCAAACCAACAAAAGATATGAAGAAGAGAACTCTGAAGAGGTTAAATGAGAAAGGTGGTAGAGTCAGAAATACTATCACAGACTAATGAGAACCAAAATGGGGTATAAGTCTAAATAAAAACTGATAAGGCCCAAAGCTACTATAAACCTATTATGCCAACTAGAAATATATTTTGCAGAGAAGAGATTGAAGGAATTCTCTGGAGTGAATGACCTGCCCCAAATGATATATCTAGAGGGACTGATTTTGGAGGGAATCAAAAATATTCCACCCCATAATGAAGGTCACCATAGATAAATGCCTTCCCCATATACAGAGCTTCAAATCATCTTGTTGATGTTGCTTTCAAATGAAAACTAAGATCATGACATCTGGTCCAATCACTTTATGGCAAATAGATGGGGAAACAGTGGCTGACTTTATTTTTCTGGGCTCCAAATTCACTGCAGATGATGATTGCAGCCATGAAATTAAAAGACGCTTACTCCTTGGAAGGAAAGTTATGACCAACCTAGACAGCATATTAAAAAGCAGAGACATTACTTTGTCAACAAAGGTCCATCCAGTGATAATGTATGGATGTGAGAGTTGGACTATAAAGAAAACTGAGCACCGAAGAATTGATGCTTTTGAACTGTGGTGTTGGAGAAGACTCTTGAGAGTCCCTTGGACTGCAAGGAGATCCAACCAGTCCATCCTAAAGAAGATCAGTCCTGGGTGTTCATTGTTAGGACTGATTTTGAAGCTGAAGCTCTAATACTTTGGCCATCTGATGCGAAGAGCTGACTCATTTGAAAAGATCCTGATGCTGGGAATGGTTGAGGGCAGGAGGAGAAGGGGATGACAGAGGATGGGATGGTTGGATGGCATCACCGACTTGATGGACATGGGTTTGGGTGAACTCCAGAGTTAGTGATGGACAGGGAGGCCTGGTGTGCTGCAGTTCATGGGGTCGGAAAAAGTCAGACACGACTGAGTGACTGAACTGAACTGAAGATGACTGATTATAAGGTGACTAGAAATTCAAGGAAAGTCTCTTATACAGAAGATAGAGATAAAGCAAAACTCTTATTTTTAAATTAAAAAAAAAAAAGAAATGATAGGAACAGAAACAATGCAGAGAACAGAAGAAATTTTGGAAAATGATCTAATTATATTCTAAGAGATGAACAATGATATTTCACTCATGAAATAGAAACAGAAAACAAAACAAGAATCTCAGTATTCTCATAATTTAAAAATGATAGCTAAATTGAAAATTTCACAGAAAAATTAAAAGATAACATTGAAAAAAATCTTCCAGAAAATAGAACAAATACGAAATTTTGGACAATAGAAAAGATAAATAGAAAAGTTAGAGAATCAGTGAGGTACAACATCCCTTAATAATAGGTCCAGGGCAGCAGCAGGATTGGGCTCAGGAGGAGAGTCGACGGAGGGAGCGAGGGCCGGGAACGCGCGCACGCGCGCCCGCATTTCTGTGCCGTCTGTGGTGGCCGCTCGCTGTCTTGTCTCCCAAAAAATTAAATAATAATAACAATAATAGGTCCAGAAAAGGACACTAGGTAAAATAATGATGATGAAATCTTAAAATAATTAAAGGAAATTGCTCAAATAATGTATTGACAAAGCCCATCAAGTATCCTAAACATTGAACGTAAAGACACATCAAGTTACTTCAATGTGAAATTTTTAAATTTGGGAGCAAATATAGGATCCCAAACCTTCCAGAGAGGGGAAAACAAAAGCAAACACAAGCCACATATCAGTTCAGTTCAGTCACTCAGTCCTGTCAGAATCTTTGTGACCTGCAGCACAAGAGACTTCCCTGTCCTTCACCAACTCCTGGACCTTGATCAAACTCATGTCCATCGAGTCCGTGATGCCATTCAACCATCGTATCCTCTGTCATCCCCTTTTCTTCCTGCCTTCAATCTTTCCCAGTATCAGGGGCTTTTCTAACGAGCCAGCTCTTCACGTCAGATGGCCAAAGTATTGGAGTTTCAGCTTCAGCCTCAGTCCTTCCAATGAATATTCAGGATTGATTTCCTTTAGGATGGACTGGTTTGATATCTTTGCAGTTCAAGGGACTCTCAAGAGTCGTCTCAAACACCACAGTTCAAAAACATCAATTCTTCAGCTCTCAGCTTTCTTTATAGTCCAATTCTCACATGAATACATGACTACTGGAAAAACCATAGCTTTGACTACATAGACCATTGTGAGCAAAGCAATGTCTCTGCTTTTTAATATGCTGTCTAGCTTGGTCATAGCTTTTCTTCCAGGGAGCAAGCGTCTTTTAATTCCATGGCTGCAGTCATCATCTGCAGTGATTTTGGAGCCCCCCTAAAAAATTAAGTCTGTCACTGTTTCCAATGTTTTCCCATCTATTTGCCATGAAGTTATGGGACCAGATGCCATGATCTTCATTTTTTTTTTAATGTTGAGTTTTAAGCCAACTTTTTCACTCTCCTCTTTCACTTTCATCAAGAGGCTCTTTAGTTCCTCCTCGCTTTCTGCCATAAGGGTGGTGTTATTTTCATATCTGAGGTTATTGATATTTCTCCCAGCAATCTTGATTTCAGCTTGTGCTTCATCCTGCCCAGCATTTTGCACGATGTACTCTGCATGTAAGTTAAATAAACAGGGTGACAATATACAGCTTGACATACTCCTTTCCCAATTTTGAACCAGTCTGTTGCTCCATGTTTGGTTCTAACTGCTGCTTCTTGACCTGCATGCAGATTTCTCAGTAGGCAGGCAAGGTGGTCTGGTATTCCCATCTCTTCAAGAATTTTCCCACAGTTGTGATCCACACAAAGACTTTGGCATAGGCAATATTTACTACAATTATTGACTATGCCAAAGCATCATATAGTATAATGGAAATCAAAATGTGTCAGGCAAGATAAATATGACATTGAAAAAAAATGACTTTAAAATTCTTAGTGAAATTATATCCAAACTAGACTTCTATACCTAACCCAACAATCAATCATGTCTGAGTACAGAATGAAGACATCCTCTGACATGCAACATCTTAAAAATTTTACCTCCTGGACACCAGGAAACAGAGAATGTAATATATAAGGTTTCTAGGATGATAGCAAAATTGAGCATTATATTGTCAGTAGGATAGCAGTTTTCAAGAACTAGTCCAAATTAGTAGATGATGAATATTTGAAACTAAATATCATTTGTTGTTTTGAATATTAAAGACACACTTCTGGTGTAGAAATAGGGGTATATTATGAGTGGTAAGTACAGTTAAAGATGTAAATGCCAAAAACAATTATTATTAATTTCTTTTAAAAAAAAAGTAAAAGAAAACATATTGCTCAAAGATGGAAATGTAATCTTGTCATACATCTCATATGGCTCTTGTCAGATGAACATTTATTTAATACTTATAATATAAATTGTAATTTTTTTTAATTGTGCAAATGATTAGAGAGGAAGAGAGCTAAATCCTTATCTTCCTTACTTAGGAATAAATAAGTAATCTCTAGAACTGAAAATTTTAAAAGAAATAATGACATGTATGTATTATTTAGAAACTAGAAGAACTAAAGAAGTAACTAAAAACTATGAGATAATTTCCTATGAAAAGGCAGAGCCAGGGGTAGACACAGCTGAAACAGAGGTCCTTTTGTTTCCAGGATAAGTCCATTGATTTTTTTTCCAGAACTATGTGCACAAATATATATAACCAATGAAAGTTAAATAGAAATAAAAATAAAGACTGGTTTTATTATTTTTTTAGGACTTTTAAAATTCATTTTTATTTTATTAAATATGATTGCATCTACATATAGTAGAATATACATATATATTTTTTATTCAGTCTAGAGAAAAAAATTACTTATGTACATAATGGATTTATACAACTTTAGCACTTCCCAAGAATCCAGAGCTCACAAGTTTGGAAACATTATTTTAAATTTTAAATTTTAGTTGAGTGGGTTCTAATTGAAAAAAGTCACAGTGATTGATCACAGGAAAAATTTATGAAGTGCACAATTTCTTATTTTTTGGTGAGGGTAATATAACAAAATCTAGAGTAATGAAGGTGGTGATTTTCAGAGGGTTTGTGAGTAACAGATATAAATCTCTAAGATCAACCCAATCCTTTTCCATCCCACTTCCAAGAATAAAGGGAAGTATCTCAGAAACAAACAAAAAATAGAAAATAAAAAATATTTATTTCTTTTTCTGTATGCAAAGAACAAACCTGAAAAATTACCTGTTCTGTAAAATAGCTGACTATCTGTCATATTGCTAAGGCATTTAATTGTTTAGATTATGCCACATAATGTTAGGTAATCCTCTGGAGAGAACAGAGTACAGCAGTTTAAAACTAATCTTCACCTTTTTCAAATTTACAATAGAAAGATCACTAGTAAGAACATATCTATTCAAATGAAAAACCAAAACATCTAATTCTGCCATCCTTATTAGAAACCATTGCTAAAGATATTGAGCCCAGAAAATATTAATACATTTTATATTGAAATGACATGTCTCCAGAATCTTTTGCTTTGGAAATTGCCCTATAATTGGACTAGAGGTACAATGAATGTTTAGATTACATTTTTAGAGTCTTAGAAAACTTAAAAAAAATTTTTTTTTCTACTGTCCTGTTACAAAGTTACTATTCACTAAACAAGCATTTATTTAATACTCTCTTCACTTAAAAACTAATAGAAATTATACATGTTTTAATGCCATTATCCCAAATCATCCCCCCCACCCCGCCCCACCTCCCACAGAGTCCAAAAGACTGTTCTATACATCTGTGTCTCTTTTGCTATCTCGCATACAGGGTTGTCATTACCATCTTTCTAAATTCCATATATATGCGTTAGTATACTGTATTGGTGTTTTTCTTTCTGGCTTACTTCACTCTGTATAATAGGCTCCAGTTTCATCCACCTCATTAGAACTGATTCAAATGTATTCTTTTTAATGGCTGAGTAATACTCCATTGTGTATATGTACCACAGCTTTCTTATCCATTCATCTGCTGGAGGGGAGTTCAGGATGGGGAACATGTGTACACCCGTGGTGGATGCATGCTGGTGTATGGCAAAACCAATACAATATTGTAAAGTAAAAATAATAATAATAATAATAAAATTTAAAAAAACTAATAGAAAGGTGAGAACATAAAAATGATCAAAAAATTGTGTGCAATCTAGACTCAAAAGACATTGTTGCCATTCTCTTGCTGCAGGCAACATTTTCTTTTGTGAGATAAAGTTTTGTCCTGTTGAGTCTTTGGTGTCCTCTCAGTGCTCACAGATCCTTCACTCTTCTGTTTTGCCACATGCTGCATTTCAAACCACTAATCATTCTGGAGCCTCCAAATTGTGGCCATTTAACAGGTTGGTGCCCCTTCTCAAGTAGAACAAAATGTCTCTGGAAATGTCATCATTTTGAGGGACTAAAAAAAGATAATCAGTTTTTTTAAAAAATTAAACTTAAACTATGTGATGCATAGATTGAAAGCAAAAAATAATAATTTATCAGGTCTTAAACATTCAACCTGTAATGATTAAAACCAACTTTGTAACAGTTCTTCCACTGATAAATATTAGCAACTTACTTTAATGTAAAATATAGGTTTGAAAGTAGTTTCTCATTTAGATTTAGGCTTCCTGGTGCTTTCATCTGTCTCAAGCATAATTTGTTTCCATTTGCCATGATTGAAAAATAAAATGATAGATGGCTCCCCCAAAGGACTGCTGAATGAATTTAATATTCATGAAAATTACTATTAAATGTCAGCCTTGTTCTCATTCTGTGGTTTCAACACTTGTGAAAGTCCTACAGTTCTCATAGGTAGGCTCTCTGCAATTAATACTTCCTGGAACTAAAAATATTCCTTGAATCAAGCCAAAGCTATTTCACAGCAAAATAACTCCAAAGAAATCCAAGACAGAAGTTTCAAAGCAATTCAGAACCCTCTGAAGTGAACACCATGCAAGTAATGAATCTCTTACATTACTTTACAGGTTGCCAATTAGACCAATCAAAACAAAAACTGAAGGAACATATCTGTATCAGCGAAAATCAGATAAAGAGCCACAACTCTGCAGATACATATTATATAGAATATACAAAGATGCAGCTTAAGAATGAAGCTGAGACTTCAATATGAACAAAAGCGGGTGGATGTTTAAAGTTTCAAGTTCTTAAAATATCAGTAATAATTTCATACCAATGGGGTCACGTGTTCCTTTCTCCTGGATCCTGGTGACCTAGAAGAAACTGTTTCTCTAGTCTGTGAAAGTTATGTCATCAAATCCCACTGGCCTTCAAAGTTAAATTCCCTGGGAATTCTCTGTCCCTTTGTCAGATCCCCAGGCTGGAAAATCTGTTGGGGGCCCTAGAACTTTTGCAACAGTACAAGAACTTCTTTGGTATAATTTTTCTCCAGTTTGTCAGTTATCTTTTCAGAAGCTCTACAGTAGAGCTAACGGTGACCTCCCCCAAGAGAATGTATGTCACATGCCGTGTCTCCCAGGTCTGCTGCAGCCAGAGCCCCTGTCTTTGCCACAGGCCACTGCTGACACGTGCCACTACAGGAGACATGCAAACATTCAAATGCAGGTCAGGCTCAGTGTTTTATTGAGGTCCCTGCTCCTTTCCCTGGGTCCTGGTGTACATGAGGTTTTGTTTGCACCCTCTGAGTGTCTCTGGTAGGTATGAGATTTGATTTTAAACGTTACTGAGCCACTCCTACCATCCTATTGGGACCCTACTGGGGCCCTTTGCCTTTAGACGTGGGATATCTTTCTTTGGTGGGATCCAACATTCTCCTGTCAATGGTTGTTCAGCAGCTAATTGCAACCTTGGTGTTTTCACATGAGAAGATGAATGTACGTCCTTTGATTCCACCATCCTGTGTAATGAATTTCTATTTATTACACAATGAATAGAAGACTCTTGAGAGTCCTTTGGACTTCAAGGAGACCAAACCCATCAATCCTAAAGGAAATCAACCCTGAATATTCACTGGAGAGACTGATGCTCAGGCTGAAGCTCCAATAATTTGGCCACCTGATGTGAATAGTCGACTCACTGGAAAAGATCCTGATGCTGGGAAAGATTGAAGGCGGGAGGAGAAGGGAATGTCAGGATGAGATGGTTGGATGGCATCACTGACTTGGTGGACATGAGTTTGATAAAGCTCTGGGAGTTGGTGAAGGACAGAGGAGCCTGGTGTGCTGTAGTACATGGGGTCACAAAGCGTTAGACATAACTTAGTGACTGAATAACAACAACAAGGTATCCTTGGAACATGGAAAATTATCATTCATTAAGTAACCTTAACTGTTGTGGATGAATTAAATTCCTGTGTTTGACCCACTTCAGTGCAAAGCTACTTCCTGCCACTCACTTGAGTACTTGTATGCCCCAATCAGTTTTTCCTCTAGGTTGATGTAGATTGCTAGAACAAAACTTGGAGATTTTTCTGAAAAAAAATAATGATATAAATATAATAGTGAACTAAGCTTTGTTAGCCTGTTGACTTGAATATATTGGGAAGCATTGTTGTTGTTCAATTGCTAAGTTGTGTCTGACTCTTTGCAACCCTATGAACTGCAGCACACTAGACTTCCCTGTCCTTCACCATCTCCTGGAGCTTGATCAAACTCATGTGGATTGAGTCGGTGATGCCATCCAACCATGGCATCCTCTGTCATACCCTTCTTCTCCTGCCTTCAATCTTTCCCAGCATCAGGGTCTTTTCCAGTGAGTCGGCTCTTCCCATCATGTGGCCAAACTATTGGAGCTTAAGCCATAACACATCTCAAATAAAACTATAGATCTATGTTAAAAATACATCTTTTATCAATACATACAACATTGAGATCAGTAGTGAAAATTGTTATGGACCTGGTCCTTAATATATTGCTTTGTAATTAAGACCAGTTGAAATTTTCTGTCTGAGTTTTGCAAAAAAACAAAACTATGGCAATACCTTTACAAACTCTAATTTCTTTAATTGTTTTTTCTCTCTGCTTTACACAGATTTGCCTGAAAGTTAGATTATTTATTAGGTAGCTAGAATATAAGGGTCGGGCCTTAAAATGACATATTTCTAAGAAGTTTACTAGTCATTGTTGTTGTTCAGTCACTCGTCTTGTCTGACTCTTTGCAGCCACCATGGACTGCAGCACACCAGGCTTCCCTGTCCTTTACTATCTCCCAGAACTTGCTCAAACTCATGCCCATTGATTTGGTGATGCCATCCAACCATCTCATCCTCTGTCACCCCCTTCCCTTCCTGCCTTCAATCTTTCCTGGCATTGAGGTCTTTTCTAATGAGTCAGCTCTTTGCATCAGGTGGCCAAAGTTTTGGAGCTTCAGCTTCAGCATCAGTCCTTCTAGTGCATATTCAGGGTTGACTTCCTTTAGGATTGACTGGTTTGATCTCCTTGCAATCCAAGAGACTCTCAAGAGTCTTCTAAAACACCACAGTTCAAAAGCATTAATTCTTTGTTGCTTGGCCTTCTTTATGATCCAACTCTCACATCCATACATGACTACTGGAAATACCATAGCTTTGACTATATAGATCTTTGTAGGCAATGTCATGAGTCTGTTTCCCCAGCTTACTAGAGCATAGGAAAATTTGGACAGGTTTTATCAGGCTGTTGTCTGCAGTAAGGAAAGGGCAGCCCCATTATGCCTTCCCACTCTGTATTTATCCGATGAAAGAAATACAAAGCTGACATAGTTTCAAGGATGAGTAAGAAATCATGATTCTGAACTTGAACGCTATTTTGATTATCCTCAGCCTGGTATATAAGGACTCCATGCTACAGAGTCTTGAGACAATAGGCTCTCCAGTCAAGAAATACCACAAGCTTACTCTCTTCGTGGTTTCATAAACAAAGATTGCACTGGTGTCTCAAGGGACCAGCCTCCAAGCCAGTGTAAGACAGTGGAAGCAGAATAGAATAGAGACCAAAGTTCCCTCAATTTAAGGGCTATCTCATAAAATTTATGCCAACAGTGTGATGTTCAAGTTTCTTCATGGTCTGACCTCAGCCTAAAGCATCTGTCCTCTTAGACATGCTATGTGACTTACAGTCCATTCTCATTAACTGTCACACTACACATGCCATAAACCCTGTACTCTTCCAACTTATTACTAAGAGAATTAAAACAGCATGAGTTCACCTATGCACAACAAACGAAAACCTGTGGGACACTGTAAAAGCAGTGCTAAGGGGAAAGGTCATACCAATACAGGCATATCTCAAGAAACAAGAAAAAAGTCAAATAAATAACCTAACTCTACACCTAAAGCAGCTAAAAAAGGAAGAAATGAAGAACCCCAGGGCTAGTAGAAGGAAAGAAATCTTAAAAATTAGGGCAGAAATAAATGCAAAAGAAACAAAAGAGACCATAGCAAAAATCAACAAAGCCAAAAACTGGTTCTTTGAAAGAATAAATAAAATTGACAAACCATTAGCCAGACTCAGCAAGAAACAAAGAGAGAAAATTCAAATCAATAAAATTAGAAATGAAAATGGAGAGATCACAACTGACAACACAGAAATAGAAAGGGTCATAAGAGACTACTATCAGCAGTTATATGCCAATAAAATGGACAACGTGGAAGAAATGGACAAATTCTTAGAAAAGTACAACTTTCCAAAACTGGACCAGGAAGAAATAGAAAATCTTAACAGACCCATCACAAGCACGGAAATTGAAACTGTGATCAGAAATCTTCCAGCAAATAAAAGCCCAGGTCCAGACGGCTTCACAGCTGAATTCTACCAAAAATTTGGAGAAGAGCTAACACCTATCCTACTCAAACTCTTCCAGAAAATTGCAGAGGAAGGTAAACTTCCAAACTCATTCTATGAGGCCACCATCACCCTAATACCAAAACCTGACAAAGATGCCACAAAAAAAGAAAACTACAGGCCAATATCACTGGTAAACATAGATGCAAAAATCCTTAACAAAATTCTAGCAATCAGAATCCAACAACATATTAAAAAGATCATACACCATGACCAAGTGGGCTTTATCCCAGGGATGCAAGGATGCTTCAATATCCACAAATCAATCAATGTAATACACCACATTAACAAATTGAAAAATAAAAGCCATCTCAATAGACGCAGAGAAAGCCTTTGACAAAATTCAACATCTATTTATGATAAAAACTCTCCAGTAATCAGGAATAGAAGGAACATACCTCAACATAATAGAAGCTATATATGACAAACCCACAGCAAACATTATCCTCAGTGGTGAAAAACTGAAAGCATTTCCCCTAAAGTCAGGAATAAAACAAGGGTGCTCACTTTCACCACTACTATTAAACATAGTTTTGGAAATTTTGACCACAGCAATCAGACAGAAAAAGAAATAAAAGGAATCCAAATTGGAAAAGAAGAAGTAAAATTCTCATTGTTTGCAGATGACATGATCCTCTACATAGAAAACCCTTAAGACTCCACTAGAAAATTACTAGAGCTAATCAATGAATATAGTAAAGTTGCAAGATATAAAATCAACACACAGAAATCCCTTGCATTCCTATACATTAAAAATGAGAAAATAGAGAAATTAAGGAAACAATCCCATTCACCATCGCAAAGAACAGAATAAAATACTTAGGAATATATCTACCTAAAGAAACTAAAGACCTATATATAGAAAACTATAAAACATTGGTGAAAGAAATCAAAGAGGACACTAATAGATGGAGAAATATACCAAGTTCATAGATCGGAAGAATCAATATAGTGAAAATGAGTATACTACCCCAAATAATCTATAGGTTCAGTGCAATCCCTATCAAGCTACCAATGGTATTTTTCACAGAACTAGAACAAATAATTTCACAATTTGTATGGAAATACAAAAAACCTCGAATAGCCAAAGCAATCTTGAGAAAGAAGAATGGAACTGGAGGAATCAACCTGCCTGAGTTCAGGCTCTACTACAAAGCCACAGTCATCAAATCGGTATGGTAGTGGCACAAAGACAGAAATATAGATCAATGGAACAAAATAGAAAGCCCAGAGATAAACCCACGCACCTATAGACACCTTATCTTTGACAAAGGAGGTAAGAATATACAATGGAGAAAAGACAATCTCTTTAACAAGTGATGCTGGGAAAACTGGTCAACCACTTGTAAAAGAATGAAACTTGAACACTTTCTAACACCATACACCAAAATAAACTCAAAATGGATTAAAGATCTAAATGTAAGACCAGAAACTACAAAACTCCTAGAGGAGAACATAGGCAAAACACTCTCCGACATAAATCACAGCGGGATCCTCTATGACCCACCTCCCAGAATATTGGAAATAGAAGCAAAAATAAACAAATGGTACCTAATTAAAATTAAAAGCTTCTGCACAACAAAGGAAACTATAAGCAAGGTGAAAAGACAGACTTCAGATTGGGAGACAATAAGAGCAAATGAAGCAACTGACAAACAACTAATCTCAAAAATATACAAGCAACACCTGTAGCTCAATTCCAGAAAAATAAATGACCCAATCAAAAAATGGGCCAAAGAACTAAATAGACATTTCTCCAAAGAAGACGTACAGATAGCTAACAAACACATGAAAAGATGCTCAACATCACTTATTATCAGAGAAATGCAAATCAAAACCACTATGAGGTACCATTTCACGCCAGTCAGAATGGCTGCGATCCAAAAGTCTACAAGCAAAAAATGCTGGAGAGGGTATGGAGAAAAGGGAACCCTCTTACACTGTTGGTGGGAATGCAAACTAGTACAGCCACTATGGAGAACAGTGTGGAGATTCCTTAAAAAACTGGAAATAGAACTGCCTTATGACTCAGCAATCCCACTGCTGGGCATACACACTGAGGAAACCAGAATTGAAAGAGACACGTGTACCCCAATGTTCGTCATAGCACTGTTTATAATAGCCAGCACATGGAAGGAACCTAGATGTCCCTCAGCAGATGAATGGATAAGAAAGCTGTGGTACATATGTACAATGGAGTATTACTCAGCCATTAAAAAGAATACATTTGAATCAGTTCTAATGAGGTGGATGAAACTGGAGCCTATTATACAGAGTGAAGTAAGCCAGAAAGAAAAACACCAATACAGTATACTAACGCATATATATGGAATTTAGAAAGATGGTAATGACAGCCCTGTATGCGAGACGGCAAAAGAGACACTGATGTATAGGACAGTCTTTTGGACTCTGTGGGAGAGGGAGAGGGTGGGATGATTTGGGAGAATGGCATTGAAACATGTATAATATCATAAGAAACGAATCACCAGTCCAGGTTCAATGCAGGATACAGGATGCTTGGGGCTGGTGCACTGGGATGACCCAGAGGGATGGTATGGGGAAGGAAGTGGGAGTGGGATTCAGGATGGGGAACACGTGTACACCCGTGGCAGATTCATGTTGATATATGGCAAAACCAATACAATAAAAAAGTTAATAAAAAAATAATACTGTAAAGTAATTAATCTCCAAATAAAATAAATAAATTTAAATTTAAAAAAAAGAAAACAACTACAGTATGAGTTCACCTATGTAAACTAGACATGTAGAAAACAAACAATGAAAGGATATATACTAAATGATAAAAAGTGGTCACCTTTCAGAGTACTGTTTCTTCTTTTACCAAATATGATTAAATGGACATGTATTTCTATTTCATGAGCAGAAAATATCATTTGTAAATTTTTCTATGAATATAGAATAATTTCTTTCCTGCCTGCACAGTCAGACATTTAATATACTTTCCTAGTAAAAAAGTATATTCTTTGCTTCTTTGAAGAAAAGTTATGACAAACCTAAACAGAATATCAAAAAGCAGAGACATTACTGACATTACTGACAACGTCCATCTAGTCAAAGCTATGGTTTTTCCAGTAGCCATGTGTGGGTGTGAGAATTGGACCAATAAAAATGGCTGAACACTGAAGAATTGATGCTTTTGAGCTATGGTGTTGGAGAAGACTCTTGACAGTCCCTTGGGCTGCAAGGAGATCCAACCAGTCAATCCTAAAAGAAATCAATCCTGAATATTCATTGGATGGACTGAGGCTGAAGCTGAAGCTCCAATACTTTGGCGACCTGATGTGAAGAGCTGACTCGTTAGAAAAGCCCCTGATACTGGGAAAGATTGAAGGCAGGAGGAGAAGGGGATGACAGAGGGTTAAATGGTTGGATGGCATTACTGACTCAATGGACATGACTTTGAGCAAGTTCTGAGAGATGGTGAAGGACAGGGAAGCTTGGCATACTGCAGTCCAAGGGTTCATAAAGAATCAGACATGACTGAGTGACTGAACAACAACAGAATTATAAAATCATATAAAATCTGTAACACTTGTGTACATATATTTCTATCCTTGATTAAAAATTTAAGTATTATCAATATTTTCACTAAAACCTAGTTTTAAAGCCTTTTTTTTCTTTAAAGAATATATCTTTGTTCATTGTATTTATTTATGGCTGTGCTGGGTCTTCATTGGTGTTAGCATACCTTCTGCAGTGTGGCAAACAGGATAGACTGTCTAGTTGATGTGTATATGTTTCTCACTGCAGCGGGTTCTCTTGTGGAGCATGAACTCTAGCACATGTGCTTCAGTAATTGCACCACATGAGCTCAATAGCTGTGGCTTATGAGCTCTAGAGCACTAGCTCAGTAGTTGTGGCACACAGCCCATGGGCTTAATTGTCTTGCTGCATGTGGAATATTCCTGGACCAGGGATTGAACCTGGGTTTCCTCCATTGAATTCTTTAAAACTGAGACACCAGGGAAGCCCTACAGGCTCTTTTTTTCAGAGACCAAGAGCCCTACAGGCTCTTTTGTGTGTGTGTGATTCCTCTAGAGTTTTAATACAAGTAGGTTATGTTTTCACAATGCAATTATACATGTGATAGCCATTTAATTGGGAAATCATTTTTAAAGATCTTTCATTAGTTCAAAAATAAATGTGAACTAAAAGCTCTTAATACTAACCAACTTCTCCCCTTCCCCCACCTTTCTATTATTAACCTTATTAGGTAGTCTTAATGGTAGTCATTGAGGTGCGTGACTCAGATGTCCCTTGAAGAGAGAAACTGCTGCTGAGGGTATACTTAGCTGACAGCCTCCTGCTGTGAAATTTTTTTCAGGATAATCTGAGCTTTAGATCCAAGGTCATGTTCTTCCTGGCAACTCCCAGGTGGTGACTGAGCACAGTGGTATTATAAGGCTCACTGCACCTGCCAAGTGTCTTCTAACAAACGTCTTTGTGGTAAGCCCCACCCTGGGCTGATTGAGACCTACCTTCTCAGAGGCAAGGCTTTTCCTTCCAGCATTCCTTCATTTCTCATCTCCTTTCATAAGTGTTAGAACTCTTTTGCAATCTGGAAATTTTACCGGCCAATTGCTGCTGGTTTAATCTTTTACCTCCCTCAGCCATTTCTCCTAATATGTCTATATATGTAACATACATATATGTGCTATACTGAGTCACTTCAATCATGTTTGACACTTTGTGACCCTATGGACTGTAGTTTTCTGAATGATGAGCTTTAAGCCAGCTTTTTCACTCTCTTCTTTTCACTTTCATCAAGAGGCTCTTTAGATCCTCCTCGCTTTCTGCCATAAGGGTGGTGTCATCTGTGTATCTGAGGTTATTGATATTTCTCCTGGAAATCTGGATTCCAGTTTGTTCTTCATCCAGCCTGGCATTTCATATGATGTACTCTGAATATAAGCTAAATAAGCAGGGTAACAATATACACCCTTGACGTACTCCTTTCTCAATTTGGAAATAATCTATTGTTCCATGTCCTGTTCTAACTGTTGCTTCTTGACCTGCATACAGATTTCTGAGGAGGCAGGTGGGGTGGCCTGGTATTCCCATATCTTGAATAATTTTCCATAGTCTTTTGTGATCCACACAGTCAAAGGCTTTAGTGTAGTCAATGTATCAGAAGTAGATGTTTCTCTAGAATTCTCTTGGTTTTGCTATGATCCAACAGATATTGACAATTTGATCTCTGGTTCCTCTGCTTTTTCTAAATCCAGCTTGAACATCCGGAAGTTCTTGGTTCAGGTACTGTTGGAGCCTTGGAGAATTTTGGGCATTTCTTTGCTAGAATGTGAAATGAGTGCAACTGTGTGGTAGTTTGAATGTTCCTTGGCATTGCCGTTCTTTGGGATTGGAATGAAAACTGACCTTCTCCAGTCCTGTGGCCACTGCTAATATATTCTTATCTTGATGTGAAAAAACAGATATAACTGTTCAGTGTCTCTTAAAATGCCTTACAATTGTTTTGAAGGGTGATGCAAAAAATATAGGGACAAATCTCTTTTTTCCTCAGGTACTTCATTTACATTAAGATATTTTCTCCCTAGAAGTCAAATTTCATTAGTAGCAGATAGTCTTAAAGAAAAAAGACTGACTTTTCTTTGAAAATCCAAGCAGAACTTGTTCACAATTTTGACACATATTTAAATATTATTTATGTTTACTGTGCAGTTCGTAACTTCTCATTTGCTTTAAATTTTATGAGGTACTGGAATAAATGTTAAAGTTGTAATATAATTATATCTCACTCTCACATGAGAGCTTTGAGTTTCAGTTTTATCTGAGACAGCCTCTCAGATAGCTCTGAAGAAATACTCCAAAGAGGTAATGAGATATATATATATATATATATATATATATATACACACACACATGCATATATACATGCAATTAAGCATATATTTCAGTAGAAGGTTGCTGCTTCTCTGGAGGAACAGATATCAGTTAATGGTTTTGTGGTATGGTAAGATATTAGAAATCATATTCATTAAAAATTTCTCCTGAAATATTTCTGATTACATAAGGGTCTGTTTTGCTTGTTTTCTCACAGAACAGAATGCCTCATCCTAATTTTTGCCCTGAAATCCTTTCAGAGTATATTGTAGGTCAGTGATTATAGCTACTAAGGACTTGGTTCTTACAGAACTGGATGGTGGGCAACAGTCTTTTTTTTTTTTTTTTTAAACAAACAGGGTAAATTATGTAATGAATAAAAAGATTTATTTCAAAATGCATTATTATATTTTTGTAAAACAGACGTAGGTATCAATATCCATTATGCAATATTTTAATGTAGGTTGAAGTTTGAATAAAGTAGGTGTTAGTGTAACCACTGACCAAAACCACCCACCATGGCCAGGCATAATAGTAACCACTTACATGAGTTATCTCACAACAGGAAGTCCTAGTAAAGAATGTGGAACTAACAAAATATTACCAACAAGAAGAATTCAGGAACGATTCAAAATGAGAGGGGAGACATATGTCCATCTATCATACCAACCTCCCAGAATGTTTCTCACTGGAATCCATCTTGACTGAGTAATGCATACATCACTGGGAAGAACCTTGAGTCAAATGATAGTTTCTAGGTTGTCCCTAGAAACTAACCCCATTACCATAAAACCTGAGACTGAAAATAACATTACAGAACAGTTCTCCTGGGTTCCCTTACCCTCCTACTCACCACTTAGGTTCCCCTTCCCAATAAAGTCTCTTGCTTTGTCAGCACCTGTATCTCCTCAGATAATTCATTTCCAAATGTTAGACAAGAGCCCACTCTTGGGCTGTAGAAGAGGTCCCCATTCCTTTAACTTAAGGATAAAATAAGTCTTGGATGAAAACAGAATGTTTTATGATATTGTTCTTATAATATTTAAGGAAATCTTTCTAAGTATGATGCAAATTCAGGGAGCATAAAAAAGTCTTGAATACATAAAATTTGAAACCTGTATGCCATAAAAATTTTAAATATTTTTTTAAAACTAGAAAAAGTATATCATAAATTACATATCTGATAATAAGATCCTTAACATTTTTTAAAACTCTTGCAAATCAGTATATCATTTAAAGAAAGTTATCTTGAAACAGAAGTGAAACAACAGATATTGTTGATTGAATTGCAATGTAGGAAACAGTTTTGAATAAAACCAAAAGAGCATTCTGGGGAAAAGAAAGAGTCAAGGGCTTATAAAGGCAAAAGTCATGAGGCTGTACTCTAACATAAGAAAGGAAATATTTGTCCTTAATAATTCAGTTCAGTTCAGTTCAGTCACTCAGTCATGTCTGACTCTTTGCGACCCCATGGCCTGCAGCGCGCCAGGTCTCCCTGTCCATCACCAACTCCCGGAGTTTACCCAAACTCACACCCTCTGTTGCCCCCTTCTTCTCCCATCTTCAATTTTTCCCAGCATCAGTGTCTTTTCAAATGAGTCAGCTCTTCGCATCAGGTGGCCAAAATACTGGAGTTTCAGCTTCAACATCAGTCCTTCCGATGAACGCTCAGGACTGATCTCCTTTAGGATGAATTGGTTGGATCTCCTTGAAGAACAGGGGACTCTCAGATAGGCTGTCCCAAATTATTTAGGATAAGAGTCCTGTGGAGAACAAAATCTGCTACCCCAAAATAAGCCTTTTAGCATATTATTTTAAGCTGGTTGCTTTCTAAGAAACAGTAGACAAGGAGATAACTTTGAAAATCAAATAGGATTTAACCTTTTATAAGAAATAATTACCTTTTTAAGGGAAAGCACCATCTGTAGGAGGGTCTCCCTCACTGTATCAAGAAGAGGAGAATGACCAACACTCTAGAAACTCTTATCAATGGAGAAGGCACTGACTTAAATCTGCATAATAACCTTACATTTATTCATTGCACTTTTTCTGGTCACTTCCTATAAGTAACTCTCTCTAGCTAGAATAACCTAGAAGGGTAGAGGAAATTGTCTTCCTCCTCAATAAATAGATAGACTACTATGAGTTATTTTAGGGTAAGGGTCTTGTGGACTTCAAAAAACTAGATTCACAACCTAAAAGTTGAGAATTAAGTTTTAATCAGTGGGAATATTTTAAGATTTCAAGCCCAGGAGATAGCATCTAAAGTAAACCTGAGAGAAACTACTCTGAGGTAAAGGGAGGAGCCAAGTTTTACAGAAGTTTTGCAATAAAGTGCAAGTAGTTTGAACATCAAAAGATTATTGTTGATCAAAGAAGAACAGATATTCCAAATTAAGGAATTTAATGCTTTTTTATGTATGAGAAGATGCCAAAGTCTGGGCTCAATGAAATCATTCTTTTGATATGCACCTCAGCTATTTAAGGCCAGTTTCCTGTGTTTTTCACATCCTGAACTTCCTCAGGGCTCACCATAAGAAGTGGCTGCTGTCTGATGGCTGCTAGATGGGAGGTATTCTTTCCTTCTTGAGTTTCCTCAGGGCTCACCAGCTCACCATCCATGGTAGATACACTTGCTGATAACTGTCATATACTCGTTTACTGATATGGTAAGAAATATCCAATTTCTCAGTCTGATAAGTATTTTTAGTTTTTGGAACATTGGACATGTTCTGGCTGCACCATACATCATGTAAGATCTTAGTTTTCCAACCTGTACCCCCTGCATTGGAAGCATGGAGTCTTAACCACTGGATCACCAGGAAAGTCCTGAGATGAGATGTGTATGTCACACTTCCTCAATAGACTCCTAGTTTCATTTTAGAGAGTTCTCTTGGCAACACCAACTCTATTTTGATTTTCCAATGCAAATGGCAATAAACATCAATATGCAAACAATCTCACAAATAATTTTAAAATGCATATTTAAAACACTATATATGCAACAACATGAACAGTCCTCTAGGTTATCATCAGTTCAGTTAAGTTCAGTTGCTCAGTCGTGTCTGACTCTTTGCGACCCCATGAATCGCAGCACGCCAGGCCTCCCTGTCCATCACCAACTCCCGGAGTTCACTCAGACTCACGTCCATCGAGTCAGTGATGCCATCCAGCCATCTCATCCTCTGTCGTCCCCTTCTCCTCCCGCCCCCAATCGCTCCCAGCATCAGAGTCTTTTCCAGTGAGTCAACTCTTTGCATGAGGTGGCCAAAGTACTGGAGTTTCAGCTTTAGCATCATTCCTTCCAAAGAAAGCCCAGGGCTGATCTCCTTCAGAATGGGCTGGTTGGATCTCCTTGCAGTCCAAGGGACTCTCAAGAGTCTTCTCCAACACCACAGTTCAAAAGCATCAATTCTTCGGCGCTCAGCCTTCTTCACAGTTCAACTCTCACATCCATACATGACCACAGGAAAAACCATAGCCTTGACTAGGCGAACCTTTGTTGGCAAAGTAATGTCTGATAGAAGTCAGATTGAGAAAGACAAACACCATATGATATCACTTACATGTGGAATCTAAAATATGATACAAATAAACATCTATGAAACAAACTCACGTTCAGAGAACCAACTTGAGGTTGCCAAGAGGGAAGAAGGGTAAGTAAAGAATGGATTGAGAGTATGGAGCTAGCAAACTATAATACATAGCACAGAAAACTGTTCTCAATGCCCTGTGATAAACCATAATGGAAAAGAATATGAAAAAGAATGTATATATAGATATATATAACTGAATCACTTTGCTGTACAGAAGAAATTAACAAAACATTGTAAATCAACCATTCTTGAATAAAAGAATTTTAAAAAAAAGTGTAATATTTTTCTTATGAAATAAAAAGCCTGAATGAAATAAAAGTAAATTAGAGGGGTGGTCCTAAGATGGCAGAGGAATCGGATGGGGAGACCACTTTCTCCCCCACAAATTCATCAAAAGATCATTTGAGTGTTGAGCAACTTCCACAAAACAACTTCTGAACGCTGGCAGAGGACACCAGGCACCCAAAAAGACAGCCAAGTCTCTTCAAAAGGAGGTAGGACAAAATATAAAAGAAGAAAACAGAGACAAAAGATTTAGGGATGGCGACCCGTCCTGGGGAGGGAGTGGTGAAGGAGGAGAAGTTTCTGCACAATAGGGAACTTTCACAGGCGTGTCTGTGGGGGAGCTTTGGAATCTCAGAGGGCAATATAACTGGGAGGGAAAAAAAAAAAGACAAAACCCGCAGAATATGTGCCTAACCGTGACTAGCAGCTCAGAGGCTTGCTCCCGCCAGCAGCGAGTGGGGGCTGAGCAGGGAGGTATGGGCTGCATCATTGGTCCTTAGAGTAAGGCTCAGGCTTGAATGCCCTGAAGATAATCTGAGGGAACTAATGTGACATAGCAACCCAAACTGTGGGATCAGCAGAGAGACCAAAAAAAAAAAAAAAAAAAGACCCTTTCCCACAAAAGACTCTAATGCCACACAGTGACTCATGGTACACTCACAGAACAAAGGATTGTAACACATAACAAAGGAGAGCAAGCCAGCTGCTGTTTAGGGACCTCCCCCCACCCCCACCCCCCCCCCCCAACGCCAGAGGCAGAGAGGCAGGTGTCTTACAGCAAAAGCCAGAAAACAAAGGGGCTGCTGCAATCTCAGCCACAGAGAGCTCATCATCCAATAAACTGTGAGCAGGCTGCCAGTTGCTAACCATGTCCTCCTGGGATCTTGGACAGTTCACAACTGCCAGGAGTGTCATAGCCTGAGATCAACTCCCCAGAAAACACACACAGAACACTTGGGACTGTGCCCTTGTGGCACACCTGAGAAACTAAGCAGCTGGAACAGGAGAGGTGCATTCGATGCATGGCCCACCTGGGACAATGATCTCGCCAAGCACTTAGTTGACAGAGTGGGTTGGACCTGCGAATAGCACAAAACGGACAGCCTATCTGGGTCTGTGCCCCTGTGGAGCACCCAAGAACCTGAGCAGCTTAGACCTGGGAAAGGCAGATAACAGAGGGCCCACTTGAGACTGTTCCCTTGCAGAGCACCCTGGAGCCTGAGCAGTGTGGTCCTGGGAAATACACTCTGCCTTGGGCTGTGGCAAACCCAGTGTGGTCCATCCAGTACAGCATTCCCCACACATGCCAGCAGTATTTGTTTGCAATGTCCCTCCCTCTCCGCAGCACAACTGAACATGTGAATCTAAATAAGTGACCACCTTTGCCTCCTTGTGTCAGGGCAGAAATTAGAGACTGAAGAGACTTGCAAACAGAAGGAGTCAAAATAAACAAAAAAGGGGGAACTGCTCTGGAAGTGACAGGTGCAACTATTAAAACCCTGCAGTTAATGCTGAGATTGTGCATTTGAAGGACAACTATAGACTTTGAGAACAAGAACACGGCAGAACAAGGGACTATCTGACACTGAACTGACCTCACACTGCCTACGACAGCAGAGAAATTCCTAGATATATTTTTACTAATAATACTTTTTAATTAAAAAAAAATTAGTTCTTTGTTACACTTTTAGCAACCCTATTTTTTTAAAAAAAAACAAATACCATGTATATTTTTTTAGTTTTTGTAATCAATTTTGATTTCCATTTTTTATATTGTATTTTTGAGAATCTAGCCTCTGTTCTAGGTTTTTAATCTTTGCTTTTTGATATTTGTTATCAATTTTGTACCTTTATGAATATAATCTTCAGTATCCCATCTCACTTAGAGATTTGATTACTGGCTTAATTGCTCTCTCAGCTTTTGACTCTCCCTTTTCTGTTCCTGGTCACCTCTATCTCCATCCTCCCTGTTCTCTTTTTATATAACTGTGTGAATCTCTTTGGTTGTCCCTGGTTGTGGAGAGCTGTTTCAACATTAACTTAGGAGTTTTATCTTCTATGCTGTATGGATGGAAAAGTTGTGAGGCTACTGTAGAGAAGGCTCAAAACCTAAAGGCAGGAGGCTTAACTCCAGAAGTATAGAACATCAGAGAACTCCAGACTTCAGGGAACATTATTAGACAAGAGCTCACCCAAAGTCTCCATACCTACACTGAGGCCAAGCTCCACCCAACAGCCAACAGTTCCAGTGCAAGACACACCACACAATTTCTCCAGCAACAGAAACATAATCCTGAACATTCAAAGATGGGCTGCCCAAAGCCATGCCAAACTCAAAGACTCTGCAAAACACCACTGAAGACTTCATTGCACTCCTGAGAAAAGAGATCAAGCAACACCCACCAGAACACAGACACAAGATCCCCCAACCAGGAAATCTTGACAAGCCACTATTCCAACCCCACCCACAGGTAGTAGATATCACAATTAAGAAGAACCATGAATTTCCAGTCTGCAGAAAGGGCACACCAAACGCAAGAATCTAAACAAAGTGAAAAGGCAAATAATGTTTAGCAGGCGAAGGAACATGATAAAAACCCACCAAACCAAACAAAAGAGAAGGAGATAGTCTACCTTAAAAAGAATTCAAAATAATGATAGTAAAAATGATACAAAATCATGAAAACAAAATGGAGTTATAGAAAAATAAACTAGACACAAGGATAGAGAGATATAAGAAATAAAAGAGTCCATCAATAATGAACAAAGCAATAACTGATATTTAAAAGCACTCTGGAGGGAACCAACAGTAGAAGAACTGAAGCAGAAGAGAAGATAAGTGAGGTGGAAGATAGAATGGTGGAAATAAATGAAGAGAGGAAAGAAGAAAAAAGAATTAAAACAAATGAGGACAACATCAGAGACCTATGTGACAATGTTAAATGCCCCAATATTTGAATCATAGGTGTCCCAGAAGAAGAAGACCAAAAAAAGGGGCATGAGAAAATACTTGAGATAATAGTCAAAAACTTCCCTAAAATAGGGAAGGAAATAGCCATCCAAGTCCAAGAAATTCAGAGAGTCCCAAACAGGATACACCCAAGAGGAAACACCCCAAGAGACATATAATTAAACTAACAAAAATTAAACACAAAGAGTAATTGTAAAATAATTAGCTTCCAATAAAACAAATAAATATATATATTTTTTAAAGCAGCAAGGGAGAAACAATAAATAACACACAAGGAGATTTTCATAAGGATAAGAGCTGATCTTTCAATAGTTAAAATCAATGAACATACTTAAAAGTCATGAAAGAGAAAAACCTACAACCAAGAATCTCTACCCAGCAAGGACCTTACTCACATATGAAGGAGAAATCAAAAGCTTTACAGACAAGCAAAAGTAAGAGAATTCAATACCACCAAACCACCTTCAGCAAATGCTAAAGGATCTTCTCTAACAGGAATCACAGAAAAGGCTTACAAAAATGAACCCAAAACAACAAAGTAAATGGAAACAGGATCATCAGTTCAGTTCAGTTCAGTCGCTCAGTCGTGTCCAACTCTTTGTGACCCCATGAACTGCAGCACGCCAGGCCTCCTTGTCCATCACCAACTCCTGGAGTTCACTCAAACTCATGTCCATCGAGTCGGTAATGCCATCCAGCCAACTCATCCTCTGTCGTCCCCTTCTCCTCCTGCCCCCAAACCCTCCCAGCACCAGGGTCTTTTCCAATGAGTCAACTCTTCACATGAAGTGGCCAAAGTACTGGAGTTTCAGCTTCAGCATCAGTCCTTCCAACGAACACCCAGGACTGATCTCCTTTAGGATGGACTGGTTGGATCTCCTTGCAGCCCAAGGGACTCTCAAGAGTCTTCTCCAACACCACAGTTCAAAAGCATCAATTCTTCCGCACTCAGCTTTCTTCGGAGTCCAACTCTCACATCCATACATGACCACTGGAAAAACCACAGCCTTGACTAGACGGACCTTTGTTGGCAAAGTAATGTCTCTGCTTTTGAATATGCTATCTAGGTTGGTCATAACTTTCCTTCCAAGGAGTAAGCGTCTTTTAATTTCATGGCTGCAATCACCATCTGCAGTGATTTTAGAGCCCATACTTACCAGTAATTACCTTTAAATGTAAATGGTTTAAATGCTCCAACCAAAAGACAAAGACTGGCCAAATGGATACAAAAACAAACCCAGTATATATGTTGTCTACAAGAGACCCACCTCATATCTAGGGACACATACAGATTGAAAGTGAGGGGCTGGAAAAAGATATTTTGTGTAAGTAAAGACCAAAATAAAGCAGGAATAGCAATACTCATATCAGATAAAAGACTCTGATAAAGACTGAAATAAGAGACAAAGGCAAATACATAATGATTAAAGGATCAGTCCAAGAAGAAGATATAGCAAATACAATATATATGCACTCAACACAGTAACAACTCAATACATAAAGTAAATGCTAACAAGTATTAAATGGGAAATTAACAGTAACAATAAAAGTGGGGGACTTTAATACCCAACTCACACCTATGGATAGATCCACCAAACAGAAAATTAGCAAGAAAACACAAGCTTTAAATGATACAACGGAAAAGTTAGACCTAACTGATATCTACAGGGCATTTCACCCTAAAACAATGGATTTGTCTTTACCTCAAGTACACATGGAACATTCTCCAAGATAGATCACATCCTGGGCCAAAGTCTAACCTTGGTAAATTTTTAAAAATTGAAATCACTTCAAGCATCTTTTCTGATGACAATATGGTAAGATTAGATGTAAACAACAGGGAAAAAAACTATGAAAAACAGAAACATATAGAGGCTAAACAACACGCTTCTGAATAACCAACAGATCACAGAAGAAATCAGAAAGGAAATCCAAATATACATAGAATATACGAAAATGAAAACACAACAACCCAAAACCTATGGCATTCTGTAAAAGCAAGGCTAACAGGGAGGTTCATAACAATAAAAACCTACCTCAAGAAACAAAAGAAACATTAAATAAAAAACCTAACTTAATACCTAAAGCAATTTAAAAAAGAAGAAAAGAAGAACCTCAAAGTTAGTAGAAGGAAGGATATCATAAAATCAGACCAGAAAAAAATAAAAAAGAAACGAAGGAGACTATAGCAAAGATCAACAACACTAAAAGCTGATTCTTTGAGAAGGTAATAAAAAAGGCAAACTGTAAGCCAGATTCATCAAGAATAAAAGGGAGAATAATCAAATCAATAAAATTAGAAATGAAAATGGAGAAATCATAACAGATAAAACAGAAATACATAAGGTAATAAGAGACCTCTATGAGCAATGATTGTGTGGATCACAACAAGCTGTGGAAAATTCTTCAAGAGATGGGAACACCAGACCACTTGACCTGCCTCCTGAGAAATCTGTATGAAGGTCAAGAAGCAACAATTAAATTGGACATGGAACAACAGACTGGTTCCAAATCAGGAAAGGAGCACATCAAGGCTGTATATCATCACTCTGCTTATTTAACTTATATGGAGAGTACATCATGAGAAATGCTGGATTGGATGAAACACAAACTGGCAAAACTAATACAATTTTGTAAAGTTTAAAAATAAAATAAAATTAAAAAAAAATAAAGAGAAGTTACCCACCTGTAAATATCTATCTATCTATCTATCTATATATATATAGATAGATATATTTGTGCTTTAATTGTGAAATAAACTGTATGTGTCTTTATGATAAAAAAAAGAAATATCAATAACCTCAGATATGTAGATGGCACCACCATTATGGCTGAAAGCAAAGAAGAACTAAAGAGCCTCTTGATGAAAGTGAAAGAGGAGAGTGAAAAGGCTGGCTTAAAACTCAACATTTGGAAAACTAAGATCATGGCATCCGGCCCCATCACTTCATGGCAAATAGATGGGGAAACAGTGGAAATAGTGACAGACTTTACTTTGGGGGGCTCCAGAATCACTGCAGATCATGACTGCAGCCATGAAATTAAAAGCCACTTGCTCCTTGGAAGAAAAGTTATGATCAACCTAGATGGCATATTAAAAAGTAGAGACATTACTCTGCCAACAAAGTCGATCTAGTCAAAGCTATGGTTTTTCCAGTGGTCATGTATGAATGTGAGTTGGACTATAAAGAAAACTGGTGCTTTTGAACTGTGGTGTTGGAGAAGACTCTTGAGAGTCCCTTGGATTGCAAGGAGATCAAACCAGTCCATCCTAAAAGAGATCAATCCTGAATATTCATTGGAGGACTGATGCTGAAGCTGAAATTCCAATACTTTGGCCACCTGATGCGAAGAACTGACTCATTAGAAAAGCCCCTGATGGTGGCAAAGAATGAAGGCAGGCGTAGAAGGGGACAACAGAAGATGAGATGGTTGGATGGCATCACCAACTCAATGGACATGAGTTTATGTAAACTCCATGAGTTGGTGATGGACAGGGAGGCCTAGCATGCTGCAGTCCATGGGGTCTCAAAGTCAGACACATTGAGTGACTGAACGGAATTGAACTAATGAGCTATGATATGCCAATAAAATGGACAACTTGGAAGAAATGGATGAATTCTTAGAAAAGTATAACCTTCCAAATATGAACCAAAAAATAGTAACAGATCCTTCACAAGCATGGAAATCTAAACTGTGATCAAGAATATTCCAACCAAAAAAGCCCAGGACCAGATGGCTTCACATGTGAATTCTACAAAAAACTTAGAGAAGAGCTAACAGTTACTCTACTCAAAATCTTCCAGAAAATTACAGAGGAAGGTAAACTCCCAAACTCATTCTATGAGGCCACCATCACCCTGATACCCAAACCAGAAAAAGATGCCACGACAAATAAAACTACAGGCCAATATCACTAATGAATATAGATGCAAAAATCCTCAACAAAATTCTAGCAAACAGAAACTAACAACATACTAAAAGAGATCATGTATCATGACCAAGTGGACTTCAATCCAGGGATGCAAGGATTTTTCAGTATTGCAAATAAATCAATGTGATGCACCATATTAATAAATTAAAATATAAAAACCATATGATTATCTCAACAGATGCAGAGAAAACCTTTGACAAAGTTCAATATCCATTTATGATAAAAACTCTCCAGAAAGCAGGCATGTAATGAATATATCTGAACATAGTAAAAGCCATATATTACAAACCCATGGCAAATGTTATCTTCAAAGGCAAAAAACTGAAAGCATTTCCTCTAAAATAAGGAACAAGAAAAGGGTGCCCACTCTCACCACTACTATTCAACATTGTTTTGAAAGTCCTAGCCATAGCCATCAGAGAAGAGAAAGAAATGAGAGGAATCCAGATTAAAAAAGAAGATGCAAAACTCTCACAGTTTGCAAATGGCATAATCCTCTACACAGAAAACCACACAGAAACCACCAGAAAATTATTAGAGCTAATCAATGAATGTAGTCAATTTTCAGGATATAAAATTAATACACATAAATCCCTTAAATCCTATACATTTACAATGAAAAAAACAGAAAGAGAAATTAAGTAAACAATCACATTCACCAGTGCAACGAAAAGAATAAAATACCTAGGAATAAATTTACCTAAAGAAACAAAATATCTATATCTAGAAAATTATAAAACACTGATGAAAGAAATCAAAGATGACATGAATAGATGAAGAAATATATTATGCTCTTGGATTGAATGAATCAATATAGTGAAAATGAATATTCTACCCAAAGCAATTGATAGATTCACAGTATTCATAAAAGACAATTTTTCACAGAACTAGAATAAATAATTTCACAGTTTGTATGGAAACAAAAATAACCTTGAAGAGCCAAAGTAATCATGAGAAAGAAGAATGGAACTGGAGGAATCAACCTGCTAGAATTCAGACTATACTACAAAACTACAGTCATCAAGAGAGTATGGTATTGGTACAAAGACAGAAATATAGATCAATGGAACAAAATAGAAAACCCAGCGATAAATCCATGCACCTATGGACACCTTACCTTTGATAAAGGAGGCAAAAATATAAAATGGAGAAAAGACAATCTCTTTAACAAGTGGTGCCAAGAAAACTGGTCAACCAGTTGCAAAAGAATGAAACTAGAACATTTTCTAACTTCATACATAAAAATAAACTAAAAATGGATTAAAGATCTAAATGTAAGACCAGAAACTATAAAACTCCTAGAGAAAAATGTAGAACACTCTGACGCAAATCACGGCATGATCCTCTATGACCCACCTCCCAGAGTAATGGAAATAAAAAGAAACATAAAGAAATGGGACCTAATTAAACTTAAAAGCCTTTGAACAAGGAAGGAATCTATAAGCAAAGTGAAAAGACAGCCTTCAGAATGGGGGAAAATAAAAGCAAACAAAGAAACTGATAAAGAACTAATCTAACACATGTATACCTGTGGTGGATTCATTTTGATATTTGGCAAAACTAATACAATTATGTAAAGTTTAAAAATAAAATTTAAAAAAAAACTGGCAACACTTTAAAAAAAAAAAGAACTAATCTCTAAAATATATAAGCAGCTCATGCAACTCAATACAAGAAGAAAAAGCAACCCAATCAAAAAGTGGGCCAAAGAACTAAACAGACATTTCTCCAAAGAAGACAGAGATGGTTAACAAACACAGGAAAAGATGCTCAACATTAGTCATTATTAGAGAAATGCAAATCAAAACCACAATGAGGTACCATCTCACACTGGTTAGAATGGTTGCCATCAAAATGTCTACAAAAATTAAATGCTGAAAAGGATGTGGAGAAAAGGAAACGCTCTTGCACTGTCAGAGGAAATGCAAACTAGTACAGAAACTACGGAGAACAGTGTGGCTATTCCTTAAAAAACTGGGAATAGAACTTCCATATGACCCAGAAATCTCACTGCTGGGAATACGCATCAAGGAAACCAGAACCGAAAGACACATGTACCCCAATGTTCATTGCAGCACTGTTTGCAATAGCTAAGACATGGAAGCAACCTAGATGTTCATCAGCAGATGGATGGATAAGACAGTTGTGGTACACATACACAAGAAATATTACTCAGATATAAAAAATGCATTTGAGTAAGTTCTAATAAGGTGGATGGAACTGGAGCAAATGTGCGGTAGTTTGAACATTCTTTGGCATTGCCTTTCTTTGGGATTAGAGTGAAAACTGACCTTTTCCAGTCCTGTGGCAACTGCTGAGTTTCCAAATTTGCTGGCATAATGAGTTCAGCACCTTCACAGCATCATCTTTTAGGATTTGAAATAGCTCAACGGTAGTTTCATTACTTCCACTAGCTTTGTTCTTAGTGATGATTTTTAATTTTTTTTAATTAAAAAATGCTTTTTTAAAATTTTCTTATCTCTCATATGCTGATAACCATTAAATCCTCTTTTCTCAGGGATAATCAGGGGATCAGCATGACTAACAACTGAGGATCGACTAGAGACAGAGAAGAGGGCACGTCTCACAGACATTAGTTCTCTTCTATTGCTTTTCTTCTTTTCTTAAGGAATTAAACATATTTGATTGGATCTCTTTTATCTACCTACATTTCAAACACTTTGTCTCTGCCCATTGTTCTCTTCCTGTTTTGTAGTTTTGATTTGTATTTTTCCTTCTCCTTTGCACTCTTCCTTTATGGTTTGATGACTTTTTGTGGTGGTATTATTTGTTTCCTTTATCTTAATTTTCTTCAGGTTTATCCTTTGTGGTTACCATGAAGCACACTTAAAATATCTAATAACATCCTAGTTTAAACTGATAATTAATTTTAATAGCTCCATACAGAAACTCTACATTTCTCGTGCCTCTCACATTTTAGGTTATTGACATTATTTATGTCTTTCTATATTGTGTATCCAATAAAAAAATTATTGTATATAGGATTTTTAAATATTTTTTATTTTATTTTTTAACTTTACAATATTGTATTGGTTTTGCCATATATCAACATGAATCCGCCACAGGTATAGACGTGTCCCCATCCTGAACCCTCCTCCCTCCTCCCTCCCCATACCATCCCTCTGGGTCGTCCCAGTGATTTTAATTTATTTATTTATTTAAAGTTTTAAACTTGAAAATTGAAAGTGGTTGACACATCATTACAATATAAGAGAATGACTATTTAATATATAAATATATATTTATATATTTACCTTGCCTGGTGGGTTTTATGCATTCATATGATTTTATGCAGTTAATTAAAGTCCTTTAATTTCAGCTAGAGCTCCCTTTAACATTTTTATAAGGCAGGATCTAGTGGTGATGAACTCCCTCAGCTTTTGTTTCTTTGGGGAAATGTGAGCTAAAGGACTAATGATGAGCATTTGGTATATTTGACACGTTTAATTGTAGACTAAAGCAAGAATGAAGACATAGGTAGAAGAAAACTATATAAACATTGCATATGGTAAAAGCAGAAAGAATGCAACCTTTTAAAAATGGAAAAAGTAGAACAAAAGGGAGAGTTAATAAGATTCATGCCTGTTATATGGGTAATATAACAGTTGGAGTTAGGGTTGTTGTTGTTCAGTTACTAAGTCATGTCCCCCTCTTTGTGACCCCATGAGCTGCAGCATGCCAGGCTTCGGTGTCCTTCATTATCTCCTGGAGTTTGCTCAAACTCATGTCCACTGAGTGGACATCCTCTGTTGTCTGCTTCTCCTCCTGCCTTCACTCTTTCCCAGCATCAGGATCTTTTCCACTGAGTCAGCTATTCATGTCAGGTGCCCAAAGTATTGGCGTTTCAGCTTCAGCATCAGTCCTGCCAATGAATATTTAGGGTCAATTTCCTTTAGGATTGACTGGTTTAATCTCCTTGCTGTCCAAACAGCTCTCAAGAATCTTCTCCAACACTACAGTTAAAAGACAATTCTACAGCACTCAGCCTTCTTTATGGTCCAAAACTTACATCCATACATGACTACTGGAAAAACCATAGCTTTGACTAGATGGACCTTGCTCAGCAAATTGATGTCTCTACTTTTTAACACACTGTCTAGGTTTGTCATAGCTTTTCTTCCAAGGGGCAAGCATCTTTTAATTTTATGGCTGCAGTCACCATCTGCAGTGATTTTGGAGACCAAAAAAATAAAATCTGTCACTGTTTCCATTTTGTTTCCTCATTTATTTGCCATGAAGTAATGAGACCAGATGCCATGATCTTAGTGTTTTGAATGTTGAGTTTTAAACTAGGTTTTTCTCTCTGTTCATTCACCTTCATCAAGAGGCTGTTTAGTTGCTCGTTGCTTTCTGCCATTAAAGTGGTATCATCTGCATATCTGAGGTTATTGATATTTTTCCCAGCAATCTTGATTCCAGCTTGAGCTTCATCCAATCCAGCATTTTGTATGATGTACTCTGCATGCAGGGTGACAATACACAGTTTTGACATAATCCTTTTCCAATTTGGAAACCGTCCATTGTTCCAGGTCCATTTGTAACTGCTGATTCTTGACCTGCATACAGTCTTCTCAGAAGGCAGGTAAGGTGGCCTGGTATTCCCATCTATTTCAGAATTTTTCACTGTTTGCTGTGATCCACACAGTCAAAGGCTTTAGTGTAACAGTCAATCAAGCAGAAGTAGATGTTCTTCTGGAATTCTCTTGCTTTTACTATGATCCAACAGATTTTGGCAATATGATTTCTGGTTTCTCTGCCTTTTCTAAATCTAACTTGTACATATGAAACTTCTCAGTTCACATACTATAGAAGCCTTGCTTAAAGGATTTTGAACATTAGCTTGCTAGCATGTAATGAATGCAATTGTGTGGTAGTTTGAACATTTGGTATTGCTCTTCTTTGGGCCTGGAATGAAAACCGACTTTTCCAGTCCTATGGCCACTTCTGAGTTTTCCAAATTTGCTGGCATATTGAGTGCAACATTTTTATAACATCATCTTTAAGATTTGAAATAGCGCATCTGGAATTCTATCAGTTCCACTAGCTTTGTGCATAGTGATTCTTCCTAAGACCCACTTGACATCACACTCCAGGATGTCTGGTTCCAGGTGAGTGGTCACATCATCCTGGTTATCTGGGTCATTAAGATTTTTTTTTTTTTTTTGTATAGTTCTTCTGTAAATTCCTGTCATCTCTTCTTCAAATCTGCTTCTTTTGGGTCCATACCATTTCTGTCCTTTATTGTGCCCATATTTACATGAAATATTTCCTTAGTATCATTTTCTTGAAGAGATCTCTAGTTTTTCCCATTCTATTGTTTTCCTCTGTTTCTTTGCATTGTTCACTTAAGAAAACTTTCTTATCTCTCCTTGCTATTATTTTTAACTCTTTATTCAGATGGGTATATCTTTCCTTTTCTCCTTTGCCTTTAGCTTCTCTTCTTTTCTCAGCTGTTTGTAAGTCCTCCTCAGACAACCTTTTTGCCTTTTTGCATTTCTTTTTCTTCAGGCTGAGGATCTAATCCCTTGAATCTATTTGTCACTTTCACTATATAATCATAAGAGATTTTATTTAGGTCATATCTGAATGGACTAGTAGTTTTCTCTACTTTCTTTGATTTAAATCTGAAATTTGCAGTAAGGAGCTGATGATCTGAGCCACAGTTAACTCCCAGTCTTGTTTTTGCTGACTGTAGAGCTTCTCCATCTTTGACTACAAAGAATATAATCAGAATATAATCAATCTGATTTTGGTATTGACCATGTGGTGATGTCCATTTGTATAGTTGTCTCTTGTGTTGTTGGAAGAGGGTATTTGATATGACCAGTGTGTATCTTGTTAAAACTCTGTTAGTCTTTGCCCTGCTTCATTTTGTACTCCAAGGCCAAACTTGCCTATTACGCCAGGTATCTCTTGACTTCCTACTTTTGCATTCCAGTCCCCTTAGATGACAAGGACCTCTTTTTAGTGTTATTTCTGGAAGGTCTTCTAAGGTATACGATTTGAAATTTACAAACCAGAAGTTGAAAGATGAAGTTTAAAAGTACGGTTAAAATAACTAGCATAGAAGACTTTAATACAATCTTTCTTAAACAAGAAAAGAATTTTTTTTGAAAAATAAATGATCACACTTAGAAAAGTTGTATATATAACAAAACACACATGGTAAATGAAGTATAAATTAACAAACACAAAAGAACGTTTTGATTAGTTGCTACAAAAATGGTCAGTCAGTTATTTTAGTGTGTGTTATTGGGCTTCCTTATCTATTCAAAGATATTTAAGTTAACTCAAAGAGTAAAATTCAACTCTGTCAATAAAGGCACACCTAAAATAGAAGGGTTCAAAAAGACAAAATATAAAAGAATAGGGAAAGATTTACTGTAAGAGTAATAAAGCACCTGTGATCTCCATATTGGACAATATAGAATTTGGGCCAAAAATCATTAATTGAGACTAAAATTATCTTACAATGGTTAATGCTACAGTTTACAGTGAAAAAAAAAAAAAAACACAAAAACCAGCAACCACCTATATAAAGACAAAAATTCAGGAAATATAAGAAAAAATTAATACCATGTTAATAGTAAAACATACATTCAGTAAGAGAGATTAAATGGAGCAATAAATAAATAAATGAATATAAATATGTAGAAGAGCTAAACTGAAGAGGCAATAAGGTTGGCCTTATGGATATATGTTAAAACTGCAATATGCTTCTTAATGTACATGAAATATTCATAAAATTATTTCACTGGCATTAAATTTCCTGAATTTTACAATTGCACTATGGCTATGATAGTGAATATCTTTGTTCATAGTAAATATACACTGAAGTGTTAAAAGAAAATGTGGAATATGGGTAAGGGTATATGGGAGTTTTCTCTGTGACTTCAGCTGTTCTGCAAGTTGGACATTATGCCTAAAAAAGTTAAAATAGAACTGTTGCATTTGCTTGGTGGTTTGTAGCTGACAAATGCATTGCTGCGTCTTCTCCCAGGCTATGAAATACAGGACCCAGCATTCAACATGCCAAGAAAATCAGATGCTTTCTTCTCAAGCTACTACTTCAGTACTGGGAAAGTGCACTGTGTTGTGTTTTGTGTTTTATGCTAAAACCTTTACATCTGCTTTAGTTTTCTATAACTCAGAGTGGGTATCAACAATAGAATATGTCCATGCCTAGTTTCCATTTATCCAGTATTAATTATCTTTCCCTTACAGTGACCCTGCATGCAAGAGCCAAATTCCATGGTTTTATAAGAAGAAACAAGCTTTCATCCTCCTTTTTAAAAGGATCATTAAAGGCTCCCTTATGGAGTGGAGAACACTGTAGACATTTAGTAAATGTATTTTAATATGGATGATACTATATGAAGCTTCTGTGCTGAGAGCCTTTAATGATCACCAGGCAGACCATAACCTTATGAACATGCAGTAGAAAATCTTAGCCATTTCTGTTTCCAAGATCACATTGGAGCTCTTGGAAAAGCAACTAAAAATACAAGACAGAGTAGCATAAAGCTAATCAAAATTTTAGTTTGAGAACATAGCACACAGGAGGACTAGACAAAGTATAGCTTTGGGAAATACAGGAACCCAGCATAATTCACAAGAGTTACAGATTCAAAGCCTGATTATAAAGAAAGAATGATTAGAGAAAGACATCAGACAAAAAGGATTCCTGAGGGAAACTAATACTAAACCTCAATAAATGGAGTAGCTACAGCTGGCTAAATGCTTACTGTCAGAAAGTCTGGCTGAAAAGCTATAGGAGTCAGAGGCCAGGGAGATAAAACACTAAAATATTTTCTCTATTTTCTTTGAGGAAGCATCAATTTGAAAGGCAAACTGATTTCTAAGAACATCTGTATCTTCTGAAATAGAATGTAATTGGGTATGTTGTTCTCAATTAAACATCAATATTTAACATGCTTTAGTCTTGATTTCCCAAGGATATCTTACATTTCTTTGCATGTCAACATAAATGGTAGGAAAATACTGGAACAATAACAAATACATCTTGCTGAGGAAGCAATCTACAGATACAGCTCTCACGATATCCACAAGCAAATATAATACAGGAAGCTTTGAGTTAATTAAAAAATCTCTGTGTAAGAAATACAAAGGATCATATGGGACTACTATCAGCAACTATATGCCAATAAAATGGACAACTTGGAAGAAATGGACAAATTCTTAGAAAAGTATAACCTTCCAAAACTGGACCAGGAAGAAATAGAAAATTTTAATAGACACATCACAAGCATGGAAATAGAAACTGTAATCAAAAATATTCCAACAAACAAAAGGCCAGGACCAGACGGTTTCACAGATGAAGTTTACCAAAAATTTAGAAACAAAATAATACCTATCCTACTCAAACTCTTCCAGAAAATTGCAGAGGAAGGTAAACTCCCAAACTCATTCTATGAGGCAACCATCACACTAATACCAAAACCAAAAAAAGATGCCACACACACAGAAAAGAAAACTACAGGCCAATATCACTGATGAACATAGATGCAAAAATCCTCAACAAAATTCTAGCAAACAGAATCCAACAGCATATTTTAAAAATCATATACCTCATGACCAAGTGGGCTTTATCCCAAGGATGGAAGGATGCTTCAGTATTCACAAATCAATCAATGTGATACACCACATTAACAAATTGAAAGATAAAAACCATGTGGTTATCTCAATAGATGCAGAGAAAGCCTTTGACAAAATTCATTTATGATTAAAAAAAAAAAATCTCCAGAAAGCAGGTACAGAAGGAACATAACTCAACATAATAAAAGCCATCTATGATAAACTCACAGCAAACATTATCCTCAACGGTAAAAAATTGAAAGCAAAAAATTTCCTCTAAAGTCAGGAATAAGACAAAGTTGCCAACTCTCACCACTACTACTCAACATAGTTTTGGAGGTCTTAGCCACAGCAATTGGAGAAGAAAAAGAAATAAAATGAATCCAAATTGGTTAAAAAAAAAAAAAGGAGTAAAACTCTCATTATTTACAGATGACATGATCCTCTACATAGAAAACCCTAAAGACACCACCAGAAAATGACTAGAGATAATTAATGAATATAGCAAATTTGCAGGATATAAAATTAATACACAGAAATCCCTTGCATTCCTATACACTAACCCAGAGAAAACAAGAAGAGAAATTAAGGAAACAGTCCCATTCACCTTTGCAACAGCAACAAAAAATATAAAATAAAATACCTAGAAATAAATTTACCTAAAGAAACAAAAGACCTTTATATAGAAAGCTATACAACACTGATGAAAGAAGCCAAAGATGTCACAAATAGATGAAGGAACATACCATGTACATGGATTGGAAGAATCAATATAGTGAAAATGAGTATACTACCCAAAGCAATCTATAGGTTCAATGCAATCCCTATCAAGCTACCAATGGTATTTTTCACAGAACTAGAACAAGTAATTTCACAATTTGGATGGAAACACAAAAAGCCTCAAATACCCAAAGAAATCTTGAGAAAGAAGAATGGAATTGGAGGAATCAACCTGCTAGAATTCAGATTATACTACAAAGCTACACTCATCAAGACAGTATGGTACTGTCACAAAGACAGAAATATAGATCAATGGAACAAAACAGAAAGCTCAGAAATGAATCCAGGCACCTCTGGTCACCTTATCTTTGACAAAGGAAGCAAAAATATTTATGGACAAAGACAATCTGTTTAACAAGTGGTGCTGGGAAAACTGGTCAACCACCTGTAAAAGGATGAAACTAGCACACTTTCTAACACTATACACAAAAATAATCTCAAAATGGATTGAAGATCTAAATGTAAGAGGAGAAATTATAAAACTCCTAGAGGAAAACATAGGCAGAACACTCTCTGACATAAATCACACCAAGATCCTCTATGACCCACCTCCCAGAATAATGGAAATAAAAGCAAAAGTAAAGAAGTGGAACCTAATTAAACTTAAAGGCTTTGCACAACAAAGTAAACTTCAAACAAGGTGAAAAGGCATCTTTCAGAAAGGGAGAAAATAATAGCAAATGAAACAACTGACAAAGAACTAATCTTCAAATTATACAAGCAGCTCATGCAGCTCAATACAAGAAAAGTAAATGACCCAATCAAAAAGTGGGCCAAAGAACTAAACAGACATTTCTCCAAAGAAGACATACAGATGGCTAACAAACACATGAAAAGATGCTCAACATCACTCATTATCAGAGAAATGCAAATCACAACCACAATGAGGTACAATCTCATACCAGTCAGAATGGTTGCAATCAAAAAGCCTGCAAACAGTAAATGCTGGAGAGGGTGTGGAGAAAACGGAACCCTCTTACAATGTTGGTGGGAATGCAAACTAGTACAGCCACTATAGATAACAATGTGGAGATTCCTTAAAAAACTGGAACTAGAACTGCCATAAGACCCAGCAATCCCACTGCTAGGCATACATACGGAGAAAATCAGAATTGAAAGAGACATATGTAACCGCAATGTTCATTGCAGCACTGTTATGATAGCTAGGACATGGAAGCAAACTATATGTCCATGGGCAGATGAATGGATAAGAAAGTTGTGGTACATATACAAAATGGAATATTATTCAGCTATATAAAAGAACGCATTTGAATCAGTTCTAATTAAGTGGATAAAACTGGAGCCTATTATACAGAGTGAAGTAAGTCAGAAAGAAAAATACCAGTACAGTATATTAATGCATATATATGGAATTTAGAAAGATGGTAATGACGATCCTATATGCAAGACAGAAAAAGAGATACAGATTTAAAGAATAGACTTTTGGAGTCTGTGAGAGAAGGCAAGGATGGGATGATCTGAGAGAATACCATTGAAACATGTAAATTACCATATGTGAAATAGATGACCAGTCCAAGTTCAATGCATGAAACAAGGCACTCAGAGCCTGTACACTATGACAACCCAGAGGGATGGGATGGGGAGGGAGGTGGAAGAGGGATTCAGGACCAGTGGGGAGGGGAGGAAGGGGACACATGTACACTTGTGGCTGATTCATGAAAATATATGGCAAAAATCACCACAGTATTGTAAAGTAATTAGCCTCCAATTACAATAAATAAAAATTTTAAAAATCTCTGTGTAAAATGTTTCTATTTTCTGCTAGAGATAAAAAATAAACTTACTTTCCCTTTCCTCTTACTAAATAGCTAAAGATTTGTAGATTCCTTCCACTCCTACCAACAAGATAGCAATTGTCATTGTTAGAAATATACTAAGCACTGATTATACCCAATATCTCATTTCGTCAGGAAATATGGAAAGTGGATGTCACTTTAATGCTAATAGTTACTATCTCCTGACAAAAACGTCTCCTTTTTGTGAGAAAGATTGAAGGCAAAAGGAGAAGAGGGTGGCAGAGGATAAGATGGTTAGACGGCATCACTGACACAATGAACGTGAATTTGAGCAAACTCCAGGAGATAGTGGAGGACAGAGGAGCCTGGCATGCTACAGTCCATGGGGTCACAAATAGTTGGACACAAGTTGGCAGAACAACAACAACAAAAAGATTTATAGATTCTTTGCACTCCTACCAGGCAGACAATTTCCATGGTCAGAAATATACTAAGCAGTGATTATACCCAATGTTTCATTTTGTCAGGAAATTTGGAAAGTGGATACCACTTTATTGTTAATTGTTACCATCTCCTAGAAAAAACAAAATGAGAAAATTAGAAAGAGAACTGTTTGTAGTATCAAGGAGCACTCTTGACTTAGCTGAATAATTTTAAGCATCTTTCCACTGCCTGTCTTTGGCTCAGTTTCTTAATCTTTACAATAAGGAGGGATAACAAATATCTGAGGTGTCTTTCACCTGTGACTTTCTGAGATGCTTCCTAATAAGTAGAGATTGCCTATGAAACAAAACTTCAGATCACAGATGAGACACAGAAGCCACTCTAAATGCCTATAGTTGAAAATCATAGAAGAAATTCATCCATGATCCAGGTAAGAAAAGAAAGTACCTCACAAATGAATTTTTACCACCACCATTCACAAAGTCATAATTGTCATTAGTGAAAGGTAGCAGTATGTAAAGTAATCCTCCCAAAATAAAACTTTCTATTTTTCAAAATAATTTCGATCACGAAGTTATTTTTGGTAGTATCTACTTTTTATTTTTTAAATTAATTTATTTTTTTGCTTTTCTTTCTTATATAAATTTATTTATTTTAATTGGAGGCCAATTACTTTATAATATTGTAGTGGTTTTGCCATACACTGGCATGAATCCTCCATGGGTGTATTTTTTTTTTAATTGGAGGATAATTACTTTACAATATTGTGTTGGCTTCTGCCATACAATAACATGAATCTGCCATAAGTCCCCTCTGCCTTGAACTTCCCCCCAAACCTCTACCCAATCCCACCCTTTTAGGTTGTCACAGAGTATCTCATTGATCTCCCTGTTATATAGCAAGTTCCTGTTAGCTATCTACTTTGCTTATTGTAACATATATGTTTCAATGAAACTCTATCAATTGGTCCCACCTTCACCTTCTCTCACCATGTCCAAATCTGTTTTCTATGCCTGTGTCTCTATTCCTGCCAGACACATAGGTTCATCAGTATTTTTCTAGATTCCATATATCTGCACTAATATATGATATCTGTTTTTCTCTCTGACTTACTACACTCTGCATAACAGGCTATAAGTCCTTCCATTTCACTAGAACTAAAATGCAATCCTTTTTCTGGCTGAGTAATATGTACCACATATTCTTTATCAATTCATCTGTCAATGGACATGTAGGTTGCTTGCATGTCCTAGCTTTTGTAAATAGTAATGCATTGAACATTGAGGCTTGTATGTCTTTTTAAATTATTGTTTGTTCAATTAGGGTATATGCCCAGTAGTGGGGTTGCTGGGCCATATGGTAGTTTCATTCCTACTTTTAAAAAGAATCTCCATAGTGCTATCCATAGTGGTTGTATCAATTTGCATTCCCACCAACAGTGTAAGAAGTTTCCCTTTTCCACATTCTCTCCAGCATTTACTGTTTGTAGTTTTTGATGAGAGCCATTCTTCCCATAGGTGGTGATACCTAAATGTAGTTTTGATTTGCCTTTCTTTAATAATGGCTGATGTTGAGCATCTTTTCATGTGTTCCCTGGACATCTGTATGTCTTCTTTGGAGAAATGTCTGTTTAGATTTTCTGCCTAATTTTTTATTGATTGGTTTCCTGGTATTGAACTACTTGTATATTTGGGAGATTAATCCTTTGTCAGTTTTTTTCTTTTCAATTTTTTTTTTTCTCATTCTGAGAGTCTTTTTCATCTTGTTTGTAGTTTCCTTTGCTGTGCAAAACCTTTTAAGTTTAGTTTATTTATTTTTTTAATTTTCATTACTCTGGGAGGCGAGTCAAATACGATATTGCTGTGTTTTGTGTCAGAGTTTTTTGTCTCTAAGTTCTGTCAGAGTATTTTGCCTCTAAGAGTTTCATATTTTCTGGCCTTACATTTAAGTCTTTAATCCATTTTCAGTTTATTTTGTGCATGGTGTGAGGAAGTGTTATAATTTTATTCTTTACCATGGGCTGTCCAGTATTCACAGCATCACTTATTGAAGAGGCTGTCTTTTCTCAATTGTATTTTCTTGCCTCCTTTGTCAAATATAAGGTACTCATAGGTGTGTGGGTTTATATCTGGGCTTCCTATTTTGTTCCATTGATCTATATTTCTGTGTTGTTGTTGTTGTTTTTTTTCCTACTACTACTGAAAGGTTGTTGCTGAGCTATGAAAAGATGCTGGGATTCTTGGCCTCTGGATGAGAGGAATTCATTCCGGGGCCAGTGATGAGGCTTGATCTCTCAGAACTTTTGGGTAATAAAGTTTGATTAAAGTACAAAAAAGGTATAGAAAGCTTCTGACATAGACATCAGAAGGGAGACGAAAGAGTACCCCCCTGCTAGTCTTTAGCAATATGTTATATACCTATCAGCTAGCTGTTAATTAGAGAAAGGAGATGTCTCAAAACTCAGAGTGGCACCAGACCCCTTCACTCACAACATGCATTTTGAGATAACATTGGCACCATGCGAGTCACACTGGGCCATAAAACGATTGACATGAATCTTGAAGAAAGGCAGGTTTCCAAGTAAATATATAGTTTCATTAATGTAGATTAGGGGAACAATGTATGAGTAAAACATACAGGTTTGTCAAGTTGCTTCTGAGTCTTAGGCAGAACCAGCTTGAAGGAAGACAGAGTCTAGGGTAAATACATAACTCATTAACATAGCTTAAGACAAACATTTCCATAAGAAAAATGCATTGGTTAGCTCAAGGTTTGAGAAAAGTTAAGTTCAGGTGGAGCAAGGAGTCGTCATGGCAACACAGAATTTTAAGAGAAACCTCCTTTTAAATTTGTATAGAGAAGGGGAAAAAAATCTAACACTTGTTTGTTTCCTCCTGCCACTTAAGAGAGATAAAAATGTCTGACACTTGCAGCCTATGTCCTCCGTTTGGAGACCCCTGACCTTCCTGCCTGTTACCCTCTCAGTACCATACTTATCTTGATGTCTGTAGCTTTGTAGTATAGTCTGAAGTCAAGAAGGTTGATTCCTGCAGCTCCATTCTTCTTTCTCAAGATTGCTTTGGCTTTTTGGGGTCTTTTGTGTTGTCATACAAATTGTGAAAATTTTTTGTTCTAGTTCTGTGAAAATACCATTGATAATTTGATAAGGGTTGCACTGAAGCTGTAGATTGCTTTGGGTAGTATAGTTATTTTCTCAGTGTTTAGTAATTTTCTGGTGGTGTCTTACAGTTTTCTATGTATAGTATCATGTCATCTGCAAACAGTGAGAGTTTTACTTATTTTCCAACCTGGATCCTTTTATTTCTTTCTCTTCTCTGCTGTGGATAAGACTTCCAAAACTATTTTGAACAGTAGTGGTGAGAGTCAACACCTTTATCTTATTACTTATCTTAAAGGAAATGCTTTCAGTTTTTCACCACTGAGAATAATGTTTGCTGTGGGCTTATCATATATGGTTTTTATTATGTTGGGGGTAGATTCCTCTATGCCCATTTTCTATTATCTTAAATGGTTGTTGAAATTTTTTAAAAGATTTTTTCTGCATTTTCTGAAATTATCATATGGTTTCTACCTTTCAGTTTTTTTATATGGTGTATCACATTAACTGATTTGCATACATTGAAGAATACTGGCATCACTGATATATCCCACTTGATCATGGTGTGTTATTGTTGTTCAGTCACCCAGTTGTTTCCAATTCTTTGCAATCCCTTGAACTACAGCACGCCAGGCCTCAATGTCCCTCACCAACTCTCGGAGTTTGCCCAAGTTCATGTTCATTGAATCGGTGATGTCATCCAGCCATCTCATCCTCTAATGCCCTCTTCTGGCCTTGATCTTTTGCAGCATCAGGGACTTTTCCAATGAGTCATCTCTTTGCATCAGATGACCAAAATACTGGAGCATCAGCTTCAGCATCAGTCCTTCAAGTGAATATTCAGGGTTGATCTCCCTTAAGATTGACTGGTTTGATCTCCTTGCTGTGCAAAGCACTTTCACGAGTCTTCTCCAGCAGGACAGTTCAAAGGAATCAATTATTTGGCATTCTGCCTTCTTTAAGGTCCATCTCTCACAACTGTACATGATCACTGGGAAGACCATATGGACCTTTGTTGGCAGAATAATGTCTTTGCTTTTCAACACACTGTCTAGGTTTGTCATCACTTTCCTGCCAAGAAAAACACCCATGGTGTATGATCCTTTTAATGTGTTGTTGGATTCTGTTTGCTAGTATTTTGTTCAGGATTTTCCCATCTATTTTCCTCAGTGATATTGGCCTGCAATTTTCTCTCTTTGTGTGTGATATTTTTGTCTAGTTTTGGTAACAGGGTGATGATGGCCTTGTGGAATTAGTCTGGAGTGTTCCCCCCATTGCAATTTCTTGGAAAAATTTGAGAAGGATGGGTATTAGTTCTTCTCTAAATATTTGATAGAATTCACCTGTGAAGCCTTTTAGCCTTGATTTTTGTTTCTTGAAAGATTTTTGATCATAGTGTTTCTATTTCAGTGCTTCTGATTGGTCTGCTCTTGATTCCTATTTCTTCCTTGTTCAGTTTTGGAAGGTTATACTTTTATATGGAGAAGGCAATGGTACCCCACTCCAGTACTCTTGCCTGGAAAATCCCAGGGATGGGGGAGCCTGGTGGGCTGCCGTCTATGGGGTCGCACAGAGTCGGACACGACTGAGTGACTTCACTTTCTCTTTTCACTTTAATGCATTGGAGAAGGAAATAGCAACCCACTCCAGTGTTCTTGCCTGGAGAATCCCAGGGACGGGGGAGCCTGGTGGGCTGCCGTCTATGGGGTAGCACAGAGTCGGACACGACTGAAGCAACTTAGCAGCAGCATACTTTTATAAGGATTTGTCTATTTCTTCCAGGATATCCATTTTCTTGGCATATAGTTACTCACAGTAGTCTATTATGATTCTTTGTATTTCTGAATTGTCTGTTGTAACATCTCCTTTTTCATTTCTAATTTTATTGATTTGTTTTCTCCTTGTTTTCCTTGATGAGTCTGACTAATGGTTTGTCAATTTTATCTTCTCAAAGAAACAGCTTTTAGTTTTATTGATCTTTGTTACTATTTCCTTCATTTCTTTTTCATTTATTTCTTCTCTGGTATTTATGATTCCTTTCCATCTACTAACTTTGGATGTTTTGTTCTTCTTTTCCTAGTTGCTTCATGTGTAAGGTTAAGTTGTTTATCTGATGTTTTTCTTGCTTCTTGAGGTAGGCTTGTATTGCTATAATCTTCTTTCTTAGAACTGCTCTTGCTCTATCCCACAGATTTTGGGTAATTGTGTTTTCATCATCATTTGGTTCTAGGTATCTTTTTATTTTATTTTTTATTTCTTCAGTGACCTCTTGGTTATTTAGAAGCATGTTGTTTAGCCTCCATGTTTCTGTGTTTTTTTAATAGATTTTTTCCCCTGTAATTGATATATAATCTTTTAGCATTATGTTCAGAAAAGATGTTGATATGATTTCGTTTTTCTTAAATTTATTAAGGCTTGATTTGTGATCCAAAATGTGATCTACTCTGGCTAATCTTCTATGTGCACTTGAGAAAAAAAGTGTATCCTCCTGTTTTTGGATGGAATACCCTAAAGACATCAATTAGATCCATCTGGTCTATTATATGATTTAAGACTGTGTTTCCTAATTAATTTTCTGAGTGAATGATCTGTCTGATGATGTAAGTAGGTTGTTAAAGTCTCCTACTGTTATTGTGCTACTGCTGATTTCTCATTTTTCAGTTGTTAGCTTATGCTTCATGTATTGAGATGCTCCTATGATGGGTGCATAAATATTTATAATTGCTATATCTTCTTCTTTGGTTGATCCTTTGATCATCATGTAGTGTCTTTCCTTATCTCTTGTAACTGTTTTTATTTCAAAGTGTATTTTTTCTGATATGAATATTGGTACTCCTGCTTTCTTTTGATTCTCATTTTCAAGGAATATCTTTTTCCATCCCTTGAATTTCAGTCTGTATGTGTTCTTAGGTCTGAAGTGTCTCTTGTAGTTAACATATACATGGATCCTATTTCTCTATGTGTACAGCCAGTCTGTGTCTTTTTGTTAGGGCACTTAATCCATTTACATTTAAGATAGCTATTGATATGTATGTTCTTATTGCCATTTTCTTAATTGCTTGAGGGGTTTTTGTGGTCTTTTTCCTCTCTTGTGTTTTCTACCTTGAGAATTTCCTTTAGCATTTGTTTGTTTTAATATAAATTTATTTATTTTAATTGGAGGCTAATTGCTTTACAATATTGTATTGGTTTTGCCATACATCAACATAAAGCCACCACGGGTGTACACGTGTTCCCCATCCTGAGCCCCCCTGCCAATTCCCTCCCCATACCATCCCTCTGGGTCATCCGAGTACACCAGCCCCGAGCATCCTGTATGATGCATCAAACCTGGACTGGCGATTTGTTTTACATGTTTCAATGCCATTATCCCAAATCATCTCACCCTTGCCCTCTCCCACAGAGTCCATAAGACTGTTCTATAGATCTGTGTCTCACAGATGTATTGCTGTCTCACATTCAGGGTTATCCTTCAGTTCAGTACAGTTCAGTTCAGTCGCTCAGTCGTGTCTGACTCTACAACGCCATGAATCGCAGTACGCCAGGCCTCCCTGTCCATCACCAACTCCCGGAGTTCACTCAGACTCACGTCCATCGAGTCAGTGATGCCATCCAGCCATCTCATCCTCTGTCATCCCCTTCTCCTCCTGCCCCCAATCCCTCCCAGCATCAGAGTCTTTTCCAATGAGTCAACTCTTCGCATGAGGTGGCCAAAGTACTGGAGCTTCAGCTTTAGCATCATTCCCTCCAAAGAAATCCCAGGGCTGATCTCCTTCAGAATGGACTGGTTGGATCTCCTTGCAGTCCAAGGGACTCTCAAGAGTCTTCTCCAACACCACAGTTCAAAAGCATCAATTCTTCGGCGCTCAGCTTTCTTCACAGTCCAACTCTCACATCCATACATGACAACTGGAAAAACCATAGCCTTGACTAGACGGACCTTTGTTGGCAAAGTAATGTGTCTGCTTTTCAATATGCTATCTAGGTTGGTCATAACTTTCCTTCCAAGGAGTAAGCGTCTTTTAATTTCATGGCTGCAGTCACCATCTGCAGTGATTTTGGAGCCCCCAAAAATAAAGTCTGACACTGTTTCCACTGTTTCCCCATCTATTTCCCATGAAGTGACGGGACCGGATGCCATGATCTTCGTTTTCTGAATGTTGAGCTTTAAGCCAACTTTTTCACTCTCTTCTTTCACTTTCATCAAGAGGCTTTTTAGTTCTTCTTCACTTTCTGCCATATGGGTGGTGTTATCTGCATATCTGATGTTATTGATATTTCTCCTGGCAATCTTGATTGCAGCCTGTGCTTCTTCCCGCCCAGCGTTTCTTCTGATGTACTCTGCATATAAGTTAAACAAGCAGTGTGACAATGTACAGCCTTGATGTACTCCTTTTCCTATTTGGAATCAGACTGTTGTTCCATGTCCAGTTCTAACTGTTGTTTCCTGACCTGCATATAGGCTTCTCAAGAGGCAGGTAAGGTGATTTGGTATTCCCATCTCTTTCAGAATTTTCTACAGTTTATTGTGGTCCACACAGTCAAAGGTTTTAGCATAGTCAATAAAGTAGAAATAGATGTTTTTCTGGAACTCTCTTGCTTTTTCCATGATCCAGAGGATGTTGCCAACTTGATCTCTGGTTCCTCTGCCTTTTCTAAAACCAGCTTGAACATCTGGAATTTCACGGTTCACGTATTGCTGAAGCCGGGCTTGGAGAATTTTGAGCATTATTTTACTAGCGTGTGAGATGATTGCAATTGTGTGGTACTTTGAGCATTCTTTGGCATTGCCTTTCTTTGGGATTGGAATGAAAATTGACCTTTTCCAGTCCTGTGGCCACTGCTGAGTTTTCCAAATTTGCTGGCATATTGAGTGCAGCACTTTCACAGCATCATCTTTCAGGGTTTGAAATAGCTCAGTTGGAATTCCATCACCTCCACTAGCTTTGTTCGTAGTGATGCTTTCTAAGGCCCACTTGACTTCACATTCCAGGATGTCTGGCTCTAGGTGAGTGATCATACCATCGTAATTACCTTGGTCGTGAAGATCATTTTTTGTACAATTCTTCTGTGCATTCTTGCCACCTCTTCTTAATATCTTCTTCTTCTGTTAGGTCCATACCATTTCTGTCCTTTATCGAGCCCATCTTTGCATGAAATGTTCCCTTGGTATCTCTAATTTTCTTGAAGCGATCTCTAGTCTTCCGCTTACTGTTGTTTTCCTCTATTTATTTGCATTGATCGCTGAGGAAGGCTTTCTTATCTCTTCTTGCTATGCTTTGAAACTCTGCATTCAGATGCTTATATCTTTCCTTTTCTCCTTTGCTTTTCGCTTCTCCTCTTTTCACAGATATTTGTAAAGGTTATCGTTACCACCTTTCTAAATTCTATATATATCCTTTAGCATTTGTTTTAAGGCTTCTTGGTGTTGAATTCTCTCAGCTCTCATTTGTCTGTAAAGCTTTTGGTATCACCATCAAATCTGAATGAGACCCTTGCTGGGTAGAGTAATCTTGGCTATAGGTTTTTGTCATTCATCATTTTAAATATATGCTGCCACTCTTTTCTGGCCTGCAGTGTTTCTGCTGAAAAATCAGCTATTAGCTTTATGGGGATTCCATTGTATGTTACTTTCTGCTTTTCCTTTGCTGCTTTTAATACTTTTTCCTTTGTGTTTAATTTTTGTTAGTTTGATTAATGTGTCTTGTTGTATTTCTCTTTGTTTTTATCCTGATTGGAACTCTGGGCTTCCTGAACTTGGATGGCTATTTCCTTTCCCATATTAGGGAAGATTTTGACTATAGTCTCCTGCAATATTTTCTCATAGCATTAAAGAAAGTTATCTCTTCTTCTTCTAGTATCCCTGTAATTTGGATATTAGTGCATTTAATTTTGTTCCAGAGGTCTCTGAGACTCTCCTCAATTCTGTTCATTTTTTTTTTTTTTTAATTCTGCTCCTTGGAAGTTATTTCTATCATTCGATCTTTCAGTTCACTTATCCATTCCTCTGTCTCAGTTATTCTGTTACTGATTCTTTCTAGAGTATTTTTAATTTCACTACTTGTGTTGTTCACTGCTGTTTTTAATAGTCTTTATTTATTCTAGGTCTTTGTTAATGTCTCTTGCATTTTTTCCATTCTATATTCAATATTTTGAAATTCCTTTACTATCATTACTCTAAATCCTTTCTCAGATAGATTGCCTATTTCCTTTCCATTTATTTGTTCTTGTAGTTTTTTACCTGGTTCCTTTGCCTGTATCATATTTTTTCTTGTTTTTATTTGTTTGTTTGTTTCTTTTGATGGGTGGTATAGTGTTTCTGTTTTACTACTTCTTTGGCCTGAGCTTTCCAGCAGTGGAGTTTGCAGGCAGTTGAGTACAGCCAGGTCTTGGTGTTGAAATGTGGACTTCTGTGATACCTCACTCTGATTAATATTCCCTGGGGCCTGACATTCTCTGTTACTTCAGCAGTTCAAATTAGCACTGTCATCACAGGGCTTAGGCCTGTACTGTGGCCCATGAACCAGGTTCCCACAAGGAAGGGATGCAGGAAAAAAAAATAGTAAGCAGAATAATAATAAACAATGAAAATATATAATAAATTAAGAACAGTAAAAGATATATTAGAAAAAATAATAATATATCTGAAACAACCTTTGGAGGGTAAACTCAACTCCAATAGCAAATAGACAGAAGAAACATAAATATATAAAATATATATACATATAATAAAAAATAAAAGTAAAAAGGTGCAGAATAATTACAAGGAACAAAAAATAAAATGTTAAGAAAACTAACAGGAATAGTAAAGAAAATAAGAACATATATGAAACAAACACCAGAGGGTAAGACTGAACTCCACTGGGAAATCTTTTTTTTAAAAAAATGCAAAATAAACAAACAAAAAACCTAAAATAAGTACAAAAAGCAGAAAAATACCTTGACTGTGAAGATAAAAGATTTAGGTGAGATTAAGGCAGGAGAGGGGTCCTGATTTAGAATCTATGCCTCCAGAAAAGGCCCTGGGTGGGGGTGGGGACAACTTAGGTTCTACCCAGTTAAGGGGGTCTTCTGCTGTGCCTCTGTCTTCAGGGTGTGAAGAACTAGGCCTAGGTCCTCAGGTGGCTCCCCAGGGTCAAACTGGTGGGGGAGTACCAGACTGGTTCTCCACTCCTCCACACTAGAGAGACTCTCCCCTAACTGCCTTGTCTCCATCTCCACAGGACCTACATGGGCAGAGGGTGCCCTCAGAGGGGGCCGTGGAGGACAGAGATGACCCAGGTGGGAGTAGGTGAATCCACAGAGGGTGGAGGGCTCACCCTGGAGAGTGGAGTGGGGCTCAGAGGAAGGAGGGGAGCCCTGGAAGATAGAAGAGGCCCCTGGAAAGAGGAGAGATCCATAGGGATGAAAGAGACCCCAGAGGATGGGGTTCCTAGAGGAGGAAACTAGAGAACAGAGGGGGACCCCAGATGGTGGAGAGCTCAGCCTCGAGGGAGAAGCGGCCCCTGGAGAGAGAAGAAGCCCTGGAGGGCAGAAAGGGGCCCCAGAGTGCAGAGGGGGCCCCAGAGGGCCTGGTCCAGATGGCAGACCAGGGTCCCCAGAGAGATGAGGGTACACCACAGGATGGAGCCCCAGAGTGAGCAGTAGACTGGAGGGTAGCCCAGAAGTTGGAGGGGGCCCCTAGAGGGAAGGGGGGTCCCAAAGAGTGGAGAGCTCCAGCTGGGGCCTTAGGAATCTCCTCATGGCCATGTGTGTGGAGACCCATCAGGCAGTTCCCTGCTCCTGGAGATCTACAGGAGCTTCCCCCAGCCACCTTTTTTTCCTCCTCCCTCCCCCTCACATCTACAAGACACACCCAGCCAAGGGAGCTCTGAGGGACAGAGAGGGCCCTGGAGGACCAAGGAGGCCCAGAATACAGAGGAGGTCTCAAAGGGCAAATGTGGACTGAAAGGCAGGCGGGGTTCTCAGCTAGAGGGCTCCTCAGAATGAATGGGCAGGGGAATATCACACAGTTCCTGGCTCCTCAAACACCAAAGGAGCCTCCCCGGCTGGCCTGGCTTTTTCTCTTCCTCTCTCCCCCTCATGCCCACAGGACCCACCTGAGCCCTGAAGAGCAGAGGATGCCCTGGAGGGCTCATCCTGGAGGTAGGAGAGGACCCTGGAGGTCAGAGAAGCCCCCAAGGGTGGAGGACCAGGCTGGGGACCTCAGGAGGCTCCCCAGGGCCAAGTGTAAAGGGAGCCTCGGGGCTTCCCCTAATGGACCTTCAGATCCCAGGGGATCCCTTCCTTTCCCCATGGAGCAAGTACACCTATCCTGGGTGAAACCACTCACCTTTCCCCAGCAGCCCCTCAATAGTGCTGGCACCCCAGCCTCGGTCTTCCCTACTTCTCCCTACATGGTACCTGGTTGTCCCCAGAACTCCTCCCATCAGCCTGGTCATGGGAGATCCCCCATGAGTGTTTGGAGACTATCTTAGGTGTGAGAACACATGGAATGTCTTCCCTTGGCACCACCTTGGTTCCACTCCTAAATCACTAAATTTTTAAATCATGCACTTCATGAGTAACAACTTTTTCAACCAATGTATAAGTATTTACACATTATTCATATCACAGATTCACTACTCTCAATTTGACATTAGTAAAGCTTCCTTTCTGTTACCATTGTTTAGTCGTTCAGTTGTATTGGATTCTTTGCGACCTCATGGACTTCAGCACACCAGGGTTCCCTGTCCTTCATCATCTCCCAGAGCTTGTTCAAATCGTTTCTTAAATGTGCATAAAAATAAATGTGCTGTAACACTTTCACCTATCTCTCACTTTGAAGACCACTGTCTAAAACAACAGTAGTAACTTGCACTAAGTTTTCATCAATAGGTCTCAGACTGATCCTTAACTCAACTTTTAATTCTCAGGCTAAATTCAGGCACTATTTTATCTCCTATGTGGTTTTGAGACTTGCTCAAATTAGGAGCATAAAGAGATTGACTTTAATCGTAGTGTTGCCAGAAGGGGTGTCCCTATCAGAACCTGAAAGTGGGCTCTTGTCTAACACTCAGAAATGAATTGTCCTAGAAGACACACATACTGACAAAGGAAAAAAAAAAAAAAAAAACCTTATCAGAAAAGAGTTCTTGAACCTTTGTTCAAGAGCAGCAGGGTAAGAGAACCTTGGAGAACTGCTTTTCCACGTGGCTCACAGTCTCAGATTTTTTGGTAATGATTTAAATTACTGATTGTTTCTAGCCAATCATATTGCTTGTTCCGATATTTGGTCTGACTCAGGGTCCTTCCTGGTGGCACACACATCTCTCAGCCATCTATCCAAGCCAAGATGGATTCCAGTGTGAGAGTTTCTGGAAGGTTGGCAAGACATATTATAAGCTGCATCTTCTCCCTCCTTTTTGCCCCTCCCAAATTCTCCCAGTTACTTTTCCATGGCAGTACCATGTTCCTTATTGAGACCTCCTGTTGTGAGACAGCTCAAGCAAGTGATTATTATGTCATCTGGCCAAGGCAAGTGGTTTCAGCCAATGGTTTCCTAATAGTAGGGTAAAAATATTTGCAATTTATCAACAACTATAAGCAGAGCAAGCCTTCCTCAATTCCCTAGTTAATTACATATTATACAAAGAATTTTGTTTTTTAATTCTCTTACTTTCTTAGAATCTGGATGACTCTTGACATGCAGGTTCCACAAAGCAGAGTCAATTTTTCTAGGAAAAACTTCACGGATTATAGAGACAAATTTTGCAGATCAAGAACAATCAATGGGCCAAGCATTGATTTCACATTCTTTCTGTAAATTCCATAACTCCTAGAAGCCCCTCATTTCTACTGAATCATAAACTCATGGATGGCAGGCATTGTTTATTTTCCCTTACCTATAACAATCTGCGTCCATTAACATTTTCTGCAAAACATTTTCTGCCTTGTAGACCAGACTAGTTTATGACAAAATTATGAAGGGAAAATTATGTGCTGAGTAGCCCAGCAACCTTGCAGGTACCCATTCCCCACCTTAGCCTATTCCACTTTGGTGATTCGTCCCTTTCTTGTTTAAATGCTCAAACAGTGCTCAAACTCTCAGGAAACAAAACTTTTCCTTTCATGCGAGTATTTGCATTTTAAGCTGTATCTTTAATGGAGGAATGTGGATGCTGTTTTGGGGGGCTGGGGAGCAGTGAGTTACATATTACTAGTAAAAAAAAGTGAATTATTTTGGATGAATATAAAATTCTTTATACCTGTGAAATTATACTAAATGTATGGTCACCTACATGGTAAGCCAGTCCAGACTCAGAGCAGGAAAGCTGATAAATGACATTGACAACAGTCAATCCGTTTTAAAACTCCCCAGATGATTCTGTTGATGAAAAAAGTAAGAAAGAGTCAATCTAAGAAAGAAATAGAAAGCTTTACTTGAGCCAACCTGTGAATTGTAACCTGGAAGACAATCTCTTAGAAAACTCTGAGGACTGTTCCATCCATTAAGGGTCAAAGGAGTTGGTCAAATGATTGGGAGAATACATCAGTGAAATTATCCGGGTCTAGAGTTTCCTTTGTGAAAATGTAATTAAAAATTAAATATGTTTAATATATAAAGACACTGAACTTTTTGTTTTCTTATGTGTCAGTTCTGATAATGTATATATATCAAAGAACTTCTCCATTTTATCAGATATGTCAAATTTACTCTCATAAAGTTGTTCACATTGGGCTCTTATACTTTTACTGCCTGTAGAATCTAAGGCAATAAAAACTGTTTTATTACTGTTATTACAGTCTATTTCTTCTTGTTATTTTTTGTTAAGTCTTAACTAATCACATTTATTTATTTGTCATTTTTCAATTTTATTGTTTTCTTCTATTATCATGCTAGTTATTTCCTCTGTTTATTTGGGATTTAATTTGCTCATCTTATTCTAGGTTTTTAAAGTTGAAATATAAATCATTTACTTTCAGTTAGTCTTTTTTTTTTTTCCAGTATAAGCATTTTTGAACTGTACATTTCTCTTTAAGTATTGCTATAGCTACATTCCATAAATTTTAATATGTTCTGTTTTAATTATCATTCAGTTTGAAATATTTCCTAATTCTTCTCACAATATTTTTTCACCTTGCAGTTTGTTTAGAAGTATAATTCTTGAATTCTGTATGCTATGGAATTATCCAGATATCCTCTTTATCTAAGCTTTGTTAAATTACATTATTTTATTATTTATCGAGAATTTTATGTACAATATTTAGACTATATGTTTCATCTGTACTTTAAAAGATTCTGTATTTTGAAGTTAATGTATGTAGCATTCTCTAAACATCTATTAGATTAAGATGATTGTAATGATTTTCAAATCTTCTATATAGTTACTTAATTTCTCTACATGGTCTATCAATCACTGTGAGAGGATTGCTAAAAAATACTGTTTTAATGGTAACCTTGTTTAGTTAATTCATTTAGGTTTTATTTTATGAATTTTGATGTTATTGCATCCATTTACATTTAGTGAGATTATTGGTATTGTTAGGCTTAAGCCTATCATCTGACTACTTTTTTATTTTCCCTTTTTTGTTATTTTCCTTCCTTTGCAATTTTTTCACATTACTTGTGGTTAACCAAATGTACTTTAGTGTTCCATTTTATTTTTTGTTCATTTTATTTTTATACTGGATTGCTACATGTATCTCAATTTATTATTATCTTAGTATTGGCTCTAGGGCTAACACTTGGCATTCTTATTTTGTCAGAGACTAGAATTAATACATTCCCTCTTGAGATGTCACACTTCACATCTGATATTTCACAGTTCCTAATTCACCTTTCCCCTTCTCTCATATCTGTCCAAGGAATAAAGATTAGAAGTTCATTCCCATAAATTTAGAGGGCCCTGGGAATGTTGATTCTTTCCACTTCAAATCTGTTTTACTTTCTGATTCCTGCTACAGCAAATTACCAAAACAATTGAGTTTGAAGCAACACAAAGTTAATATCTTACAGTTTTGGAAATTAGAAGTGTGATGTTGAGAGGAAGGAACAAGATGGTGGTGTAAGAGGACATGGAGGTGACATCCCTCCATGAAAACACACAAAATACATACATGTATGAAAAATTCCCATTGAAAAATTAACTGGAAACTGGCAGGGGGTGGGGGGCTTTTATACAAGCAAGAATGTAATACAGTTACACATGTAATCAGGTAGGAAGGGGGAGAAAAACAATTGAGTTGGAAACTGAGCTTCTGGGTGGCAACCTATATGTGTGGACACCTGTAAACTGAAAGATCAGTTTTCATTCAAATCCCCCAAAAATGTAATGCCAAAGAATGTTCAAACTACCATAAAATTGCACTCACTTCACATAATAGCAAGGCAATGCTCAAAATCCTTCAAGCTAGGCTTCAACAATATGTAAACTGAAAATTTCCAGATGTACAAGTTGGGTTTAGAAAAGGCAGAGGAAGCAGAGATCAAATTGCCAACATTCACTGAATCAAAGAAAAAGCAAGGAGATTTCAAAAATACATCTACTTCATTGACTACACTAAAGATTTTGACTGTGTGGATCACAAAAAACTGGAAAATTCTTAGAGATGGGAATATGAGACTGCCTTATCTACTTCTGGATTCATGGATTGGAAGAATCAATATAGTGAAAATGAGTATACTACCCAAAGCAATCTATAGATTCAATGCAATCCCTATCAAGCTAACAACGGTATTTTTCACAGAGCTGGGGCAAATAATTTCACAATTTGTATGGAAATGCAAAAAACTTCAAATAGTCAAAGCAATCTTGAGAAAGAAGAATGGAACGGGAGGAATCAACCTGCCTGACTTCAGGCTCTACTACAAAGCCACAGTCATCAAAATGGTATGCTACTGGTGCAAAGACAGAAATATAGATCAATGGAACAAAATAGAAAGCCCAGAGATAAATCCACACACCTGTGGACATCTTATCTTTGACAAAGGAGGCAAGAATATACAATGGAGAAAAGACAATCTCTTTAACAAGTGGTGCTGAGAAAACTGCTGTTTTCTCAGAAAACTGGTCAACCACTTGTAAAAGAATGAAACTAGAACACTTTCTAACACCATACACCAAAATAAACTCAAAATGGATTAAAGATCTAAACGTAAGACCAGAAACTATAAAACTCCTAGAGGAGAACATAGGCAAAACACTCTCCAACATAAATCATAGCAGGATCCTCTATGATGCACCTCCCAGAATATTGGAAATAGAAGCAAAAATAAACAAATGGGACCTAGTTAAAATTAAAAACTTCTGCACAACAAAGGAAACTATAAGCAATGTGAAAAGACAGCCTTCAGAATGGGAGACAATAATAGCAAACGAAGCAACTGACAAAGAATTAATCTCAAAAATACGCAAGCAGCACATGCAGCTCAATTCCAGAAAAATAAATGACCCAATCAAAAAATGGGCCAAAGAACTAAACAGAAATTTCTCCAAAGAAGACATACAGATGGCTAACAAACACATGAAAAGATGCTCAACATCACTCATTATCAGAGAAATGCAAATCAAAACCACAGTGAGGTACCATTTCACGCCAGTCAGAATGGCTTCTATCCAAAAGTCTACAAGCAATAAATGCTGGAGAGGGTGTGGAGAAAAGGGAACCCTCTTACACTGTTGGAGGGAATACAAACTAGTACAGCCACTATGGAGAACAGTGTGGAGATTCCTTTAAAAACTGGAAATAGAACTGCCATATGACCCAGCAATCCCACTGCTGGGCATACACACTGAGGAAACCAGGACTGAAAGAGACACATGTACCCCAGTGTTCATCACAGCACTGTTTATAATAGCCAGGACATGGAAGCAACCTAGATGTCCCTCAGCAGATGAATGGATAAGAAAGCTGTGGTTCATATACACAATGGAGTATTACTCAGCCATTAAAAAGAATGCATTTGAATCAGTAGTAATGAGGTGGGTGAAACTGGCGCCTATTATACAAAGTGAAGTAAGCCAGAAAGAAAAACACCAACACAGTATACTACCACATATATATGGAATTTAGAAAGATGGTAATGATAACCCTGTATGCGAGATAGCAAAAGAGACACAGATGTATAGAACAGTCCTTTGGACTCTGTGGGAGAAGGAGAGGGTGGGATGATTTGGTAGAATGGCATTGAAACATGTATAATATCATATATGAAACAAATCGCCAGTCCAGGTTCGATGCAGGATACAGGATCCTTGGGGCTGGTGCACTGGGATGACCCAGAGGGATGGTATGGGGAGGGAGGTGGGAGAGGGGTTCAGGATGAGGAACATGTGTACACCCGTGGCTGATTCATGTTGATGTATGGCAAAACCAATACAATATTGTAAAGTAATTAGCCTCTAATTAAAATAAATAAATTTATATTAAAAATAAATAAAATAAAATATAATTGATGAAAATAAAACCAGGAAAGGAGTACAAAAAGGCTGTATATAGTCACCCTGCTTATTTAACTTATATGCAGAGTACATCATGTGAAATGCTGGGCTGGAAGATTTACACTTGGAATCAAGATTTCCAGAAGAAATATCTTTAACCTCATACATGCAGATAATACCACTTTAATGACAGAAAGTGAAGAGGAACTAAAGAACCTCTTGATGAGGGTGAAAGAGGAGAATGAAAAAGCTGCCTTAAAACTCAACACTCAAAAAACTAAGATCATGGCATCTGGTTTCATCACTTCATGGAAAATATACTTCATGGGGTATAAGTGGAAACAGTGACAGATTTTATTTTCTCAGACTCCAAAATCACTGTGGACGATGACTGCAGCCACAAAGTTAAAAGACACTTGCTCCTTGGAAGAAAAGCTATGACAAGCATAGACCATGCATTAAAAAGCAGAGACATCACTTTGCCAACAAAGGTCCATATAGTCAAAGCTATGGCTTTTCCAGTAGTCATGCACGGATGTGAGAGTTGGACCATAAAGAAGGCTGATGCTTTTGAATTGTGGTACTAGAGAAGACTCTTGAGATAGCAAGGATGTCAAACTAGTCAATCCTAAAGGAAATCAACCTTGAATATTCATTGGAAGGACTGATGCTGAAGCTGAAGCTCCAATACTTTGGCCACCTGATGGGAAGATCTGACTCACTGGAAAAGACCCTGATACTGGAAAATATTGAGAGCAAAGGGAGAAGGGGGCAACAGAGGATAAGATGGTTAGATGGTATCACTGCTTCAGGGGACATGAGCTTGAGCAAACTCTGGGAGATAGTGAGGGACAGGGTGGCATGTGGCATGCTGCAGTTCATGGGATTGCAAACAGTCAGACATGACTTAGCAACTGAAGTATGAGAACAACACCTGCCCTGGTAAGTGTGCAGCTTGAACCATAGTCTAGATGCCCAAGTCCTGGGTTTCTACTCAAGGGAGACAAGCCCCTTTAGCTATTTGGAGGATGTCTGGAAGAGTCAGAAGGGCTGTAAGAAGCCTGAATCTCACCCATACAGAGTATATGCATGCTTGCCCTGAGGCTGAGCAGGGAGATGTCTGCTCTAGTGATTGCCAGATTTCTCATGCTTCCCTCACCATACACCACGTCCTGAGCTGAGTGAACACTCTAGACCTGCTTACTCCATGTTGCAATGTGGCACCAGATCGGAGCAGTTAAGATGGGGGAAAACACTTGATTGTGGAATGCAGAGGCAACCTAGTCCTAGGGCAGAACTTGCTGGGAAGCCACGGCCATTGTTGGCTTTTATTCAAGCAGTACTTCAGAAATAGTCCACACCTCTGATGGTTGCTGTTCCACCATAGCTCACACTCCAATATATGGTGAGAGTCCACATGGTCTCTGCTTGCTTTGTGAAGCACTTTCAAAGCAGGGCAGAAGAAAAAGAAGTTGGAGGTAGATTGACCATGAGGGACAAATAGGAGTAGCACCTGAGGAGCTATGGAAGTTCTGTCTGTATACAAACCCTCTTTGCTTTAGGACTCCGTCCATCTCTTAGGCAAGAATCCAGTGTAAGAAGAGGGAGAAAGACACACATGAAGGGAAAAGTGTCAGCTCAGAACCAACCTCAGAACTTCTGTTCCAGCAATTTATGATCAGACCCTATTCCTGAAAGGGTGGTGATGGCCACTGAGCAAGTAAGAAGTCTATCTTTAGCCCCACCTCCTACCAGGGTGAAAGCTACCAGCACACCCTGAGGAAAGACATGAATGGCATCAATATCAAATCTGACACGCAGTTTGTATAGGGATGCTGCCATATACAAATATCCATTCAGAATCACAGTAAATAATTATTTCACCTAAATTCACAAAGGCAGAGCTAGTTAAGCACAATGAAAAGGTGGAAGAAATACTCTCAATTGAAATGCAAGAGAAAGCCCCCTAAAAATAAATAATGAAACAGAAATCAATAATCTACTAAATTAAAAAATCCAAAATATTGGTAACAAAATTGTTAACTGAATTAAGAAAAATACTGATATAAGCAGGGAATGCTTCAGCAAGACTAGAAAATATAAAAAAGATTCAATCAGAAATTAAGAATTCAATAGCAGAAATTAAAGCATACACATTAGAAAAATGAGTACCAAGCTAAGTAATATAGAACACATAAGTAACCTGAGAAACAGAAAAATGGAAATCGCCCAAACAGAACAGCAAAAAGAAAAACACCCAGCAATCCCACTGCTGGGCATACACACTGAGGAAACCAGAAGGGAAAGAGACATGTGTACCCCAATGTTCATCACAGCACTGTTTATAATAGCCAGGACATGGAAGCAACCTAGATGTCCCTCAGCAGATGAATGGATAAGAAAGCTGTGGTACATATACACAATGGAGTATTACTCAGCCATTAAAAAGAATGCATTTGAATCAGTTCTAATGAGGTGGATGAAACTGGAGCCTATTATACAGAGTGAAGTAAGCCAGAAAAAAAAAAACACCAATACAGTATACTAACACATATATATGGAATTTAGAAAGGTGGTAACAATAACCCTGTATACAAGACAGCAAAAGAGACACTGATGTATAGAACAGTCTTTTGGACTCTGTGGGAGAGGGAGAGGGTGGGATGATTTGGGAGAATGGCATTGAAACATGTATAATATCATATATGAAATGAGTCACCAGTCCAGGTTTGATGCATGATACTGGATGCTTGGGGCTGGTGCACTGGGACAACTCAGAGGGATGGTATGGGGAGAGAGGAGGGAGGAGGGTTCAGGATAGGGAACATGTGTATACCTGTAGCGGATTCATGTTGATATATAGCAAAACCAATACAATATTGTAAAGTTAAAAAATAAAATAAAAAATAAATAAACATTGAAAGCAATTTAAGAGCTCTCAGGGATAACATTAAGCATATCAACATTCACATTATAGGATTCCCAAAATAAAAAAAGAGAAAGAAAGGGGATGAAAATGTATTTGAGGAAATTATGGCTGAAAACTTCCCAAAGCTAAAGAAGGAAATTTAAATTCAGGTACAGGAATAAGGGGCAGGGGTTACCAAGCAAAGATGCACCCAAATAGATCCATAATAAGAAATATGATCATTAGAATGGCAAAAGTTAAAGAGAGAATTGGAAACACAGCAAGACAAAAAGAAAGAATCACATACTAGGGAATCCCCATAAGGTTATCAACTAATTTCTCAGTAGAAACTTTATAAGCCAGAAAGGAATGGCACACTACATTCAAAGTGAGGAAAGGGAAAAACCTTCAATGTAGGATAGTCTACTCAGCAAGATTATCATTTAGAATAGAAGGACAAATTAAATAAACTTCTCAGACATCAAAAATTAAAGGGATTCATCAATACCAAACCTACCCTAAAAGAAATGTTGAAGGATCTTGTCTAAGTGGAAAAGAAGTAAGAATCTATAGGAAAGGGGAAAATCTACTAGGAAAGGCAAGGACAGAGGATCAAACACTTAAATAAGCCAGTATGAAGATTAAAAGGCAAAATTTGTAAAAGTTAAGGGATAAACATGAAAATGTAAAATATGACATCAAACACATGAAATGGGGGGTAAGAAAGTAAAAAATGCAGGTCTTTTAGAAGATGTTTGAATATAAATGACTACAAATCATTATTTAAAAATAATAATAATAAGTAGAGAGCACTGAAATTGCAACTAGCTACTGAACAAACATCGACAAGAGGACCCTGGAGCTCACCAAAAAAGATATTCAATGTCCAAAGACAGAGAAGCTGCAGTGAGATGATAGGAGGGGCACAGTCACAATAAAATCAAATCCCATACCCTCTGGGTAAGCAACCCAAAAACTGGAGAACAATAATACTAAAGAAGTTCTCCCACTGTTGTGAAAATTCTGAACTTCACATCAGGCTTCCCAGCCTGGGTATCTGGCAAAGGGACCAGAAATCCCTATGGAATCTGACTTTGAAGGCCAGAGGGATTACAGGATTTCCACAGCACTGGGGAAAACAGAGACTTCATTCTTGGAGGGCACAAATAAAATTTTATGTGCACCAAGACTCAGGGGGAAGGAGACCAGACTCACGGGAGACTCGACCAGACCTACCTGCTAGTGTTGTAGGGTTTCCTGTGGAGGTGTGGGTTGATAGTAGCTTGCAACTACAGGGATGGCAGCACTGTCAGCAGTAGTACTGAAAGGTTGGGCTTAGGGGTAGGGTTAGGTTAGACACGAAGTCTCTAGGAGGTTGCCATTAACCCTACCACAGAGCCCTAGACCCTAGGCTGGGTCACTTCAGGCTAAAGAGCAGATAGATAATTGTATCAGCAGATAATTGGATTAAAGTTTTACTGAGCACAGCCCTACCCACCAGAGCATGACACAGTTTTCCCCATCACTAGTTCCTCCTATCAGGAAGCTTACACAAGCTTCTTAGCCTCTTCCACCAGAGGGCAGATAGAAAAACAAGAAGAACCAAAATCCTTCAGCAGCTACAATGAAAACTACATCTCAGAAAGTTAATCAGTGAAAAAACCAGGAGGTTATATCCCAGATGAAGGGACAAGGTAAAACCCTAGGAAAACAACTAAATGAAGTGAAGATAGAAAATCTTCCAGAAAGAATTCAGAATAATGATAGTGAAAACGATTGAGGATCTCAGAAAAATAATGGAGAAGATGCAAGAAATATTCACCAAGGACGAGAAGGCTGAGGGTCAAAGAACTTATGCTTTTGAATTGTGGTGCTGGAGAAGATTCTTGAGAGTCCCTTGGACTGCAAGGAGATCAAACCAGTCAATCTTAAAGGAAATCAACCATGAATATTCATTGGAAGAACTGATGCTGAAGCTGAAGCTAAAATACTTTGGTCATCTGGTGCAAAGAACCAACTCATTAGAAAAGACCCTGATGTTTGGAAAGATTAAGGATAGAAGGAGAAGGGGACAACAGAGGTTGGGATCATTGGATGGCATCACCAACTCAATGGACTTGAGTTTGAGCAAACTCTGGAGATAGTGAAGGACAGGGAAGTCTGGCTTGATGCAGTCCATGGGGTCGGAAAGAGTTGGATATGACTTAACAACCGAACAACAACAACAACCAAGAAGAACTAGAGAGCAAAGAAACAGAGATGAGCAATACATTAGAAGGAATAACTAGCAGAATAACTGTGTCAGAAGAACAGATAAGTGACATGGAAGACAGAATAGTGAAAATCACACCACAGAATAGAATACAGAAAAAAAAAATTTTTTTTTTTTTAAAAAGGAAAACAGTCTAAGAGACTTCTGAGACAGCACTAAAGGTACAAAAATTTGCATTACAGGGATCCCAAAAGGAGAGAGAAAAGGAACTTGGAAAAAAATATTTGAAGAAATAATAGCCGAAAAATTCCCTAACATGGGAAAGGAAATAGTCAACCATGTCCAGGAAGCAGAGTACCAGGCAGGATTAACCCAAAGAGGAGCACACCAAGACACATAGTAATCAAACTGACAAAAGTTAAAGACAAAGATAAAATATTGAAATCAACAAGGGAAAGAAAAATGACAAGGGAAAAATATACAAGGGAACTCCCACAAGCTTATCAGCTGATTTATCAACATACACTATACAAGCCAGAAGGAATGGCAGAATATATATAAAGTGATGAAAGGGAAGAACCTATAACAAGAATATTCTACTGAGAAAGAATTTTGATGGAGAAATCAAAAGCTTTCCAGACAAAAAAGTCAAGAGAATTCAGTACTACCAAACCTCCTTTACTGTAAATGCTAAAGGAAATTCTCTAGGCAGGAAACACAAGAGAAGATCTTCTCCTTTAAACAATTAAGCAAATGGTAATAGGATCATACATATCAATTACTACCATAGATTTAAATAGATTAAATGGCCAACAAAAAGACATAAACTGGCTGGGTGAATGAAAACATGTGCATGTATATATTTCTACTTAGGACATCACTCTACTTAACCGCCCAAATTGTATGTAATTATTTTATACTGTTAGGTTAATCATGTTTCCACTATAGCTTGCAATTATAATTATCTTTTATTTTTTGTCTGGCTATTGATTGTGAAAACTGATAAACATCTTTTACTATTCAGTTCAGTCATTCAGTCATATCTGACTGTGACCCCATGTACTGCCAGAATTCACTGTCCATCACCAACTCCCAAACCTTGATCAAACTCATGTCCATCGAGTCGGTGATGCTATCCAACCATCTCATACTCCGTCAGCTCCTTCTCCTCCTGCCTTCAATCTTTCCTGGCATTAAGGTCTTTTCCAATGAGTCAGTTCTTCTCACCAAGTGGCCAAATTATTGGAGTTTCAGCTTCAGCATCAGTACTTCCAATGAATATTCAGGGTTGATTTCCTTTAGGATTAACTGGTTTGATATCCTTGCAGTCCAAGGGATTCTCAAGAGTCTTCTCCAGCAACATAGTTCAAAAGCATCAATTCTTTGGCACTCAGCTTTCTTTACAGACCAACTCTCACATCCATACATGTGGATGTATGGGAAAACCATAGCTTTGAATAGATAAAACTTTATGGGCAAATGATGTCTCTGCTTTTTAATATGCTGTCTAGGTTGGTCATAGCTTTTCTTCAAAGGAGAAAGCGTCTTTTAATTTCACGGCTGCAGTCACCATCTGCAGTGATTTTGGAGCCCAGAAAAATAAAGTCTGACACTGTTTCCACTGTTTCCCCATCTATCTCCCATGAAGTGATGGGACCAGATGCCATGATCTTCATTTTCTGAATGTTGAGCTTTAAGCCAACTTTTCACTCTCCTCATTCACTTTCATCAGGAGGCTCTTTAGTTCTTCTCCTTTCTGCCATAAGAATGATGTTATATGTGTATCTGAGTTTATTGATATTTCTCCAGGCAATCTTGATTTCAGCTTGTGCTTCATCCAGTCTGGCATTTCTCAAGATGTACTCTGCATATAAGTTAAATAAGCAGGGTGACAATATACAGCCTCGATGTACTCCTTTTCCTATTTGGAACCAGTCTGTTGTTCATGTCCAGTTCTAACTGTTGCTTCTTGAACTGCATACAGATTTCTCAGGAGGCAGGTAAGGTGGTCTGGTATTCCCATCTCTTGAAGAATTTTCCACAGTCTTTTGTAATCCACACAGTCAAAGGCTTTGGTATAGTCAATAAAGCAGAAGTAGATGTTTTCCTGGAACTTTCTTGCTCTTTCAATAATCCAGTAGATGTTGGCAATTTGATCTCTGGTTCCTCTGCCTTTTCTAAAACCAGCTTGAACATCTGGAAGTTCACAGTTCATGTACTGATGAAGCCTGTCTTGGAGAATTTTGAAAATTACTATGCTAGTGTGTCTATGGTGGAGAAGGAAATGGCAACCCAGTCCAGTACTCTTGCCTGGAAAATTCCATGGACTGAGGAGCCTGATAGGCTACAGTCCATGGGGTTGCAAAGAGTCGGAAATGACTAAGCAACTTCACTTTCACTTTAAAGAATAATTTGACAGCCCGAAGAGTTGACTCATTGGAAAAGACTCTGATGCTGGGAGGGATTGGGGGCGGGAGGAGAAGGGGACGACAGAGGATGAGATGGCTGGATGGCATCACTGACTCGATGGACGTGAGTCTGGGTGAAGTCCGGGAGTTGGTGATGGACAGGGAGGCCTGGCGTGCTGCGATTCATGGGGTCGCAAAGAGTCGGACACGACTGAGCGACTGATCTGATCTGATCTGATCTGAACCTTATCCTGGAGAAGGAAATGGCAACCCACTCCAGTGTTCTTGCCTGGAGAATCCCATGGACTGGGGAGCCTAGTGGGCTACTGTCTATGGGGTCGCACAGAGTCGGACATGACTGAAGCGACTCAGCAGCAGCAGTGTATCTATGAAGACTTAAAAGATCTTTTAGAACTAACATCCAAAAAAGATGTCCTTTTCATTATAGGGGATTAGAATGCAAAAGTAGGAAGTCAAGAAACACCTGGAGTAACAGGCAAATTTGGCCTTGGAATACGAAATGAAGCAGGGCAAAGACTAATAGAATTTTGCCAAGAAAATGCACTGGTCATAGCAAACACCCTCTTCCAACAACACAAGAGAAGACTCTACACATGGACATCACCAGATGGTCAACACTGAAATCAGATTGATTGTATCTTTGCAGCCAAAGATGGAAAAGCTCTAGACAGTCAACAAAAACAAGACCAGGAGCTGACTGTGGCTCAGATCATGAGCTCCTTATTACCAAATTCAGACTGAAATTGAAGAAAGTAGGGAAAACCACTAGACCATTCAGGTATGACCTAAATCAAATCCCTTATGATTATACAGTGGAAGTGAGAAATAGATTTAAGGGACTAGATCTGATAGATATAGTGCCCAATGAACTATGGTCAGAGGTTCGTGACTTTGTAGAGGAGACAGGGATCAAGACCATCCCCATGGAAAAGAAATGCAAAAAAGCAAAATGGCTGTCTGGGGAGGCTTTACAAATAGCTGTGAAAAGAAGAGAAGTGAAAAGCAAAGGAGAAAAGGAAAGACATAAGCATCTGAATGCATAGTTCCAAAGAATAGCAAGAAGAGATAAAAAGCCTTCCTCAGCGATCAATGCAAAGAAATAGAGGAAAACAACAGAATGAGAAAGACTAGAGATCTCTTCAATAAAATGTGAGACACCAAGGAAACATTTCATGCAAAGAGGGGCTTGATAAAGGACAGAAATGGTATGGACCTAACAGAAGTAGAAGATAACAAGAATAGGTGGCAAGAATATACAGAAGAACTGTACAAAAAAGATCTTCATGATCCAGATAATCACGATGGTGTGATCACTCACCTAGAGCCAGACATCCTGGAACGTGAAGTCAAGTGGGCCTTAGAAAGCATCACTATGAACAAAGCCAGTGGAGGTGATGGAATTCCAGTTGAGCTATTCCAAATCCTGAAAGATGATGCTGTGAAAGTGCTTCACTCAATATGCTAGTAAATTTGGAAAACTCAGCAGTGGCCACAGGACTCGAAAAGGTCAGTTTTCATTCCCATCCCAAAGAAAGGCAATGCCAAAGAATTCTCAAGCTACTGCACAATTGCACTCATCTCACATGCTAGTAAAGTAATGCTCAAAATTCTCCAAGCCAGGCCTCAGTAATATATGAACCGTGAACTTCCTGATCTTCAAGCTGGTTTTAGAAAAGGCAGAGGAACCATAGATCAAATTGCCAACATCTGCTGGATCATGGAAAAAGCAAGAGAGTTCCAGAAAAAACATCTATTTCTGCTTTATTGACTATGGTAAAGCCTTTGACTGTGTGGATCACAATAAACTGTGGAAAATTCTGAAAGAGATGGGAATACCAGACCACCTGACCTGCCTCTTGAGAAATCTGTATGCAGGTTAGGAAGCGACAGTTAGAACTGGACATGATTCCAAATAGGAAAAGGAGTACATCAAAGCTGTATATTGTCACCCTGCTTATTTAACTTCTATGCAGAGTACATCAAGAGAAATGCTGGGCTGGAAGAAGCACAAGCTGGAATCAAGATTACCGGGAGAAATATCAATAACCTCAGATATGCAGATGACACCACCCTTATGGCAGAAAGTGAAGAGGAACTAAAAGCCTCTTGATGAAAGTGAAAGTGGAGAGTGAAAAAGTTGGCTTAAAGCTCAACATTCAGAAAACAAAGATCATGGCATCCGGTCCCATCACTTCATGGGAAATAGATGGGGAAACAGTGAAAACAGTGTCAGACTTTATTTTTTGGGGCTCCAGAATCACTGCGGATGGTGACTGCAGCCATGAAATTAAAAGACACTTACTCCTTGGAAGGAAGGTTATGTTCAACGTAGATAGCATATTGAAAAGCAGAGACATTAATTTACCAACAGAGGCCCATCTAGTCAAGGCTATGGTTTTTCCAGTGGTCATGTATGGATGTGAGAGCTGGACTGTGAAGAAGGCTGAGTAATGAAGAATTGATGCTTTTTAACTGTGGTGTCGGAGAAGACTCTTGAGCGTCCCGTGGACTGCAAGGAGATCCAACCAGTCCATTCTGAAGGAGATCAGCCCTGGGATTTCTTTGGAAGGAATGATGCTGAAGCTGAAACTCCAGTACTTTGGCCACCTCATGCGAAGAGTTGACTCATTGGAAGAGACTCTGATGCTGGGAGGGATTGGGGCCAAGAGGAGAAGGGGACGACAGAGGATGAGATGGCTGGATGGCATCACTGACTCGATGGACGTGAGTCTGGGTGAACTCCGGGAGTTGGTGATGGACAGGGAGGCCTGGCGTGCTGCGATTCATGGGGTCGCAAGGAGTCGGACAGGACTGAGTGACTGAACTGAACTGAACTGATGCTAGTGTGTGAGATGAGTGCAGTTGTGCAGTAGTTTGAACATTCTTTGGCATTACCTTTCTTTGGAATTGGAATGAAAACTGACTGGAAAAATTTTCCAGTCCTGTGGCCACCACAGAGTTTTCCAAATTTGCTGGCACATTGAGTGCAGCACTCTAACAGCATCATCTTTTAGGATTTGAAATAGCTCAGCTGAAATTCCATCACCTCCACTAGCTTTGCTTGTAGTGATGCTTCCTAAGGCCCACTTGACTAGCATTCCAGGATGCGATGACTATCCCCAAGAAAAAGAAATGCAAAAAGGCAAAATAGTTGTCTTAGAAGGCCTTAAAAATAGCTGAGAAAAGAAGAGAAACTAAGGGCAAAGAAGAAAAGGAAAGATATACCCATTTGAATGCAGAGTTCCAAAGAATAGCATGGAGAGATAAAAAAAAGTCTTCCTCAGTGATCAATGCAAAGAAATAAAGGAAAACAATAGAATGGGAAAGACTAGAGATCTCTCCCAGAAAATTAGAGCTACCAAGGGAACATTTCATGCAAAATAGGCACAATAAGGACATAAATGGTATGAATCTAACAGAAGCAGAAGATATTAAGAAGAGGTTGCAAGAATATCCAGAATAACTATTGTGATTATGTAGCTTTTATTTGGAAGGATTGATACTGAAGCTGAAGCTCCACTGCTTTGGCCACCTGATGCAAAAACCTGACTCATTAGAAAAGACCCTGATGCTGGGAAAGGTTGAAGACAGGAGGAGAAGGGGACTATAGAGGATGACATGGTTGGATGGCATCAGTGACTCAATGGATATGAGTTTGAACAAGCTTCAGAAGTTGTTGATGGACAGGAAAGCCTGGTATGCTGCAGTCCAAGGGTTCACAAAGAGTCATATACAACTGAGTGACTGAAATGAACTGAACTATTATCTGCTTTATTAATATTTATCTATTACATTATAATTGCTCAACAGAAAATGATAGAATTCTATATCACTAAAACTATCATTTAATAGAACGACCTGTAATCACTTTTTAAAATCTAGATACATATAAGAATTATCCTGAATTTTTTTTTAAATGCAAATTCCCAGGTATTTTTTTTTTCTTCAAAGATCATATATGTTTCTAATGAGCGACCATGTTTAAAAATAACTGGACTATATGATTATTTTTTTACTTTTATCTAGCTTGTTTCATTTTTCTCTTTCATTGTCATAGCTCTGATTTAATTTAGTTTATGTTTTCCAGTTCCTCTATCTCTTTTTTGTTGTTGTTTTTCTCAAGCCTTTATTAAGCTATCAACCAATTGTAGTTGAAAAACTTTTTCACACACACACACATATAAACAACATGTATAGTATAACATATATATTTTAGAAAACATGAATTTTTTCCTAGCTAAAAAATTTATGACATTTGATTATACTTGTTTGACTTAATATGAATAGAATGCTAGATTGCTAATTTATATTCACTTCAAACTTTGATATAGTTCCATGTATTTTGACATCTCATATTACTGCTAAAAGCCAAGAAAGTTTATTATCTTAGTGATTTTTTTAAATTGGAATGAGGCTTGAATCTTCCAATCCAGTTCTAAGAATATAAAGAAATACTTGTTGTAAAACAGAAACAGGAAATTCACATGTATTACTGTTATTAATAAGGTACAGATTTAGTTCAAATTTTACAAAATTTTATGCTGGTTTTCATTATTATAAAGTATAAGGTTTTCATACTTTATTTAAGGTTGCACATTATATTTAGTTGCATTGATCAGCTTCAGCTGCATGCAAGAAATTCTGATAATTTTTTTACATTTTTATTCATTTATACCTTTTATTTGTATAAAAATATTTATACAAATATTTTTAGTTTCCCTTGTTATGACTTTTTTTAGATATATCTTTTTAAAATGGACATTTGGTTTGCAAATACATGGGTTTTTTAAAGTATCTTTGGTATTAATTTCTCATTTTGATGTTAATTTTTCTGCCTTAGAAATGCAGGGGGAAAAAAGAAAAACAAAATTATTTCCTCTCTGCATTCACCCTCTATGTTTTTTCAGTCTTCTAACTTTGTTGAGACTTTTGATGGCAAAGTCAGAGAGCTCTCCTGGTAAATGTCACATTGCACTTGAAAATATGTGTGTTATTTTAAAATATCTTTTGATATTCATTTCTAACATAATTCCACAGTGATAAGACTATGGACTCTGTACACTTTCAATACCTTTAGACCATGAAATTTTTGCACTTTGTTTTGTGTACCTGGATATATTCCAGTGTCTCACAGTTTATAATCTTTGGGAACTTGAGTAAAATTTGTATCCTACTGTTGTGTGAAAATTATATAAATCTTATGTTGAATTGGTTCATAGTGCTTTTCAGGTCTACTATATCCTCCTAGTTTTCTGTCCATTTATTCTATTAATTTTTGAGCATTTTATATTGCAACTCCAACTAAAAATCTTAATTTATCTACTTAAAATAATTGCAATATATATGAAAGTATATGTAAATTTGCTCTGTCTTCTCCAAGTCTCCTTTAAATATGTTACCTTTCTTTCATAATTAAAAAAATAAAAAAACAGAAAAAATAAGTGATTATAGTTTTAAGTTAACATTTATGAACTCCATGGTAACCACAGATCAAAAATCTGCAAAATAAAAAAAAATGAAAAAAAAGAATAAACATATTCTACAAAAAGTATCAAATCACAAAGCAAGAAACAAAGAGATGAACAAAGAAGATCTATAAGAACTAGTCAACAAGTAATAAAGTGACAATAAGTACAATACAGACCTGTCAATAATTAATGTCAGTGTACTAAATGGCTTAAACAAGACTTAGGGTGGCTGATTGCATTATAAAAATGACTCTTCTACACAACGCCAACAAGAGACTCACTTCAGAGTTAAAGACACAAACAGACTGACAGTGAGGGGGTGGGAAAAGATACTGCTTGCACATAGAAATGACTAGAACATGGGTGTAGCAAAACACATACTAGACTTTAAAACAAAGGTTATAACAACAACAACAAAAATGAAAGACATTATATAACAATAAAAGGATCAATACGAGAGGACATTATATTTGTTAACATATGTACACACTATATGTGCTGTGCTGTACTTAGTCATTCAGTCCTATACAACTCTTTGCGACCCATGGACTGTAGCCAACCAGGGCTTTGTCAATGGGAATTCTCTAGGCAAGAATACTAAAATGTGTGGCCATGCCCTTCTCCAGGATATCTTCCCAACCCAGGGATCAAACTCAGTCTCCTGCATTGCAGGCGGATTCTTTGCCATCTAGGCCACCAGGGAAGCCTGTGCACCCTATATAGGAGCACTTAAAGCAGAGACATTACTTTGCTGACAAAGGTCCAGATAGTCAAAACTATGGTTTTTCCAGTAGTCATGTAAAGATGTGAGAGTTGGACCATAAAAATGTCTGAGCACTGAAGAACTGATGCTTTCAAATTGTGGTGTTGCAGAAGACTCCTGAGAGTCCCTTGGACAATAAGATCAAATGAGTTAATCCTAAAGGAAATCAACTGTTAATATTCATTGGAAGGACTGATGCTGAAGCTGAAGCTTCAATACTTTGGCCATCTGATGCAAAGAGCCAACTCATTGGAAAAGACCCTTATGCTGGTAAAAATTGAAGGCAGATTAAGAAATGCCAGTGAAACCAAGGGAAAAAATTACTAGATATTGTGATATCAGAGCCCACTGACTAATTTTAGGTATGTGTTAAAAACTACTTGATAATCATGTTGGTCAATGACTGGCAGTAATCATACTTCTCAAATAAATGTGGTTCAAATTAAATTGCCTTGACACGATCTGATCCATAAGTTTACACTTTTTTGTTTAAAGTTATCACCTTCAAAAGGAGTAATGGGAAAACCATAATATAAAAAGATACATGCACCTCAATGTTCATTGAAGCACAATTTCCAATAGCCAGGACAAGAGAACAACCTAAATATCCATCAACAGAGGAATGGGTAAAAAAGATATGGTACACATATGCTATGGAATATTAGTCACAAAAAAAGAATAATGCCGTTTACAGCAACATAGATGAACATAGGGATTGCCATACTCAGTGAAGTAAGTCAGACACAGAAAGACAAGTATCATATGATATTGCTTATAAGTGGAATCTTAAAAAAGATAAATGAACTTATTTATAAAACAGAAGTAGAGTCACTAATGCAGAACTCAAACATGTTTACCAGAGGATAAAGGGGGAGGGATATTAATAAATTGGGAGATTGGGACTGACATATACACACTACTATATACAGAAGAGATAACTAATAAAATCTACTGTATAGCATAGGGAACTCTACTCGATACTCTGTAATAGCCTATATAGGAAAAGAATCTGAAAAAAAAATGTGGATATATGTACATGTATCTGATTCACTTTGCCATACACCTAACACAACTGTAAATCAACTATACTCCAAAAATTTTGTAAAGAGTTATTATGGGCAGCAGCAGCAGCTAAGTCGCTTCAGTCGTGTCTGACTCTATGCGACCCTGTACACGGCAGCCCACCAGGCTTCCCCGTCCCTGGGATTCTCCAGGCAAGAATTCTGGAGTGGGTTGCCATTTACTCCTCCAATGCATGAAAGTGAAAAGTGAAAGTGAAGTCATTCAGTCGTGTCCGACTCGTAGCGACCCATGGACTGCAGCCCTCCAGGCTCCTCCGTCCTTGAGATTTTCCAGGCAAGAGTACTGGAGTGGGGTGCCATTGCCTTCTCTGTTATTATGGGGGAGAGGAGTGTTAAAAATAGTAATTGATCATATTTTAAGAAAAAATAGTATTTAATTACAGTAAATGGTTCCCTGATGGCTCAGATGGTAAAGAATCCACCTGCAATGCAGGAGACCTGGGTTTGATCCCTGGGTCAGGAAGATTCCCCTGGAGAAGGAAATGGCTACTAACTCCAGTATTCTTCCAATGGACAAAGGAGCCTACAGTCCATGGGATCACAAAGAGTCAGATATGACTGAGCAACTAACACTTAACTACTTACTTACACTCTTCTTCAAACATCAATACTTTGGTGCTGTCACTTTAGTTTATATGAATAAAGAAAATAATTAGTATAATGTGCTCCAGTAATATAATTTGCTTCCAGAAACTGGAGCCAGAAATGACAAAGTACCAAAAGAGACTCAACATGTGGAACACATTTATTTATTTCATTGTCTTTGTCAGACACTGCTTTGGTGCTAGGAATATATCAATCAGAAAAAAAAATGTTGCTGTGGTCAAAGAGGTAGAAAGAGAGAGAGATAAAAAAATAGATAAGCAAAAAGATAATGCCAAACTGTGATAAATGGCAACCAAAAAATAAATAATAAGATGAAGCAGAAACAAGTAGACTTACTTTGAATAAGATAATCAAAGACCTTTTAGAAAATCACACATTTAAGTGAAGCCTAAAAGATGAGAAAAGAACAAATCAAGGGATGGAAAAAGACAAAACCAGAGAGACAACAAATGATAATAACCTGTGCAACAAAGAAAATGGTATGTTGAAGGAATCTGAAAGAGACAAGGCAAATTATCACCTTGAACTGTCCCTATTCTCTACCTCCTGATGTGAGCTGCTTCCAAGGCTTCAATATAAATGTCCAAAATCTGAAAGAAACCTACAAGTGTGTGTGACGCAAAATTAATGGGATAGAGTAATATAAGATTAGGCAGGTGCTACACTGGGGAAGGATGCGAAGCAATGAGAGCTCCTAAAAAAGAGTTTCAATATTCAGTTCAGTTCAGTCGCTCAGTCGTGTCCGACTCTTTGCGACCCCATGAATCGCAGCACGCCAGGCCTCCCTGTCCATCACCAACTCCCGGAGTTCACTCAGACTCACGTCCATCGAGTCAGTGATGCCATCCAGCCATCTCATCCTCTGTCGTCCCCTTCTCCTCCTGCCCCCAATCCCTCCCAGCATCAGAGTCTTTTCCAATGAGTCAACTCTTTGCATGAGGTGGCCAAAGTACTGGAGTTTCAGTTTCAGCATCATTCCCTCCAAAGAAACCCCAGGGCTGACCTCCTTCAGAATGGACTGGTTGGATCTCCTTGCAATCCAAGGGACGCTCAAGAGTCTTCTCCAACACCACAGTTCAAAAGCATCAATTCTTCGACACTCAGCTTTCTTCACAGTCCAACTCTCACATCCATACATGACCACAGGAAAAACCATAGCCTTGACTAAATGGACCTTTGTTGGCAACGTAATGTCTTTGCTTTTCAATATGCTGTCTAGGTTGGTCATAATTTTCCCCCAAGTAGTAAGTGTCTTTTAATTTCATGGCTGCATTCACCATCTGCAGTGATTTTGGAGCCCAAAAAAATAAAGTCTGACACTGTTTCCACTGTTTCCCCATCTATTTCCCATGAAGTGATGGGACCAGATGCCATGATCTTCGTTTTCTGAACGTTGAGTTTTAAGCCAACTTTTTCACTCTCCTCTTTCACTTTCATCAAGAGGCTTTTTAGTTCCTCTTCACTTTCTGCCATAAGGGTGGTATCATCTGCATATCTGAGGTTATTGATATTTCTCCCGGTAATCTTGATTCCAGCTTGTGCTTCTTCCAGCCCAATGTTTCTCATGATGTATTCTGCATATAAGTTAAATAAGCAGGGTGACAATATACAGCCTTGACGTACTCCTTTTCCTATTTGGAACCAGTCTGTTGTTCCATGTCCAGTTCTAACTGCTGCTTCTGACCTGCATATAGGTTTCTCAAAAGGCAGGTCAGGTGGTCTGGTATTCCCATCTCTTTCAGAATTTTTCACAGTTTATTGTGATCCACACAGTCAAAGGCTTTAGCATAGTCAATAAAGCAGAAATAGATGTTTTTCTGGAACTCTCTTGTTTTTTCCATGATCCAGTGGATGTTGGCAATTTGATCTCTGGTTCCTCTGCCTTTTCTAAAACCGGCTTGAACATTAGGAAGTTCACAGTTCACATATTGCTGAAGCCTGGCTTGGAGAATTTTGAGCGTTACTTTACTAGCATGTGAGATGAGTGCAATTGTGCGGTAGTTTGGACATTCTTTGGCATTGCCTTTCTTTGGGATTGGGATGAAAACTGACCTTTTCCAGTTCTATGGCCACTGCTGAGTTTTCCAAATTTACTAGCATATTGAGTGCAGCACTTTCATAGCATCATCTTTCAGGATTTGGAATAGCTCAACTGGAATTCCATCACCTCCACTAGCTTTTTCGTAGTGATGCTTTCTAAGGCCCACTTGACTTCACATTCCAGGATGTCTGGCTCTAGGTGAGTGATCACACCATCGTGATTATCTTGGTCATGAAGATCTTTTTTGTATAACTCTTCTGTGTATTCTTGCCAGCTCTTCTTAATATCTTCTGCTTTTGTTAGGTCCATACCATTTCTATCCTTTATCAAGTCCATCTTTGTATGAAATGTTCCCTTGGTATCTCTATGTTACTCAAGTGCAATAGGGATTCATCAATTTAGTTCAGTCACATGGGGTCATAATTCTTTGTGACCCCATGGACTGCAGAGGGACAAGCTTCCATGTCCATTACCAACTTCTGGAGCTTGTTCAAACTCATGTCCATCAAGTCGGTGATGTCATTCAACCATTTCATACTCTATCGACTCCTTCTCCTCCTGACTTCAATCTTTCCCATCATCAGTGTCTTTCCCAATAAATCAGTTCTTCACATCAGGTGGCCAATGTATTGGAGCTTTAGCATCAGCATCAGTCCTTCCAATGACTATTCAGGACTGGTTTCCTTTAGGATTGACTGGATTGATATCCTTGCAGCCCAAGGGACTCTCAAGAGTCTTCTCCAACACCACAGTTCAAAAGCATCAATTCTTTGGTGCTCAGATTTCTTTATGGCCCAACTCTCATATACATGACTACTGGAAAAACTGTAGCTTTGACTCGATGGACCTTTGTTGGCAAAATAATGTCTTTGCTTTATAATATTTGTCTAGGTTGGTCATAGCTTTTCTTCCAAGGAGCATGTGTCTTTTAATTTCATGGCTGCAGTCACCATCTGCAATGATTTTGGAGCCCAAGAAAATAAATTCTGTCACTGTTTCCATTGTTTTCCCTTCTATTTGTCATTAAATGATCAGACTACGATCTTAGTTTTTTTAATGTTGAGCTTTAAGCCAGATTTTTCACTCTCCTCTTTCACTTTCATCAAGAAGCTCTTCAATTCCTCTTCACTTTCTGACAAGTGTGGTGTCATCTGCCTATCTGATGTTATTTATATTTTCCCCAGAAATCTTGATTCCAGCTTGTGCTTCATCCAGCCTGGCATTTCTCATAATGTACTCTGCATATAAGTTAAATATGGGGATCCATATAATTATGAAGATCTATGGCAACCCACTCCAGTTTTCTTGCCTGGAGAATCCCAGAGATGGGGGAGCCTGGTGGGCTGCCATCTATGGGGTCACACGGAGTCAGACATGACTGAAGTGACTTAGCAGCAGCAGCAGAAGCAGCATAGAAGGCCATTATTCAAGATCATGATATAAAGTCATTTGTATTGAAGGAGCCACAATAGGTTGTTTTGGGTTCTATGTGTCCTTTGAAAGCAATTATCACCTTGACATGGCCCTGTTCTCTACCTCCTGAAACAGACTGCTTCTAAGCCTTTAATATAAAGTACAGCAGTATGTCAATGGGATCCAGGAGGGCAGTGTAAATGACTGAAATAGATATGCTGAGCACTGAGGTAAAATTCAAATCATGTACCCTATTAAAAGAAATCAACAATCACTTGGTTACAGTATATTGTTGCATTGTAGATCCATGTTTTAAAGAAAATCTTCCATATTCTAAAAATAAGTAAAAAAACCTGATAAACTAATTGAAAATTTTATAAATCATATATAGGTCAAACTCTAAAAAAATAAAGGAATCTGTAGTCTTGCAGCTTGAATCTGACCTGTCAGTAACAAGACTGTTAATTCTCCCTTTAGGTAATTTTGAAAGCTCACACCAATTTGAGAATGAAAAAGCTGGTTTAAAATTCAACATACAAAAAATGAAGATCATGGCAACCAGTCCCATCACTTCATGGCAAATAGATGAGGAAATAATGGAAATAGTGACAGAATTTATTTTGTGGGGCACAAAAACCACTGCAGATGGTGACTGCAGCCATGAAACTAAAAGATGCTTGCTCCTTAGAAGAAAAGCTATGACAAACCTAGGCAGCATATTAAAAAGTAGAGGCATTACTTTGCCCACAAATGTTCGTCTAGTCAAAGCTATGGTTTTGCAAGTAGTCTTGTAGGGATGTGAGAGTTGGGCCAGTAAAAAAGGCTGAACACTGAAGAATTGATGGTTTTGAGCTATGGTATTGGAGAAGACTCTTGAGAGTCCCTTGGACTGCCAGGAGATCAAACCAGTCAATCCTAAAGGGAATCAATCCCAAATATTCATTTAAGGAATGATGCCGAAGCTGAAATTCCAATACTTTGGCCACCTGATGCAAAGAACTGATTCCTTGGAAAAGACCCTGATGCTGGGAAAGATTGAAGGCAGGAGGAGAAGGGGATGACAGGATAAGATGGTTTAATGGCACCACTGACTCAATAGACATGAGTTTGAGCAAGCTCCAGGAGATGGTGATGCACAGGGAAGCCTAGAGTGCTGCAGTCCTTGGGGTTACAAAGAGCTGGACAGACTGAGTGACTGAACAAAAACAGCAATATATAAAGCAAACACTAAGAGACAAAAAAGGAAAAATTGAAGGTTTCTCTGGTGGCTCAGTGGTAAAGAATCTGTCTCCCAATGCAGGAGATGCAAGTTTCATCCCTGGTCTAGGAAGATCCCACATGCTGGGGAGCAGCTAAGGTCATATGCCACAACTATTGAGTCTATGCTCTAGGGCCCCGAAGTGTAACTTCTGAAGCCGATATGCCTAGAGCATGTGCTCCACAACAAAACATACCACCACAATGAGAAGCCTGCACATAGCAACTAGAGAGTATTCCTCACTCTCCAGAACCAGAAAAAGCCCATACAGCAACAAAGACCCAGTACTGCCAAAAATGAATGAATGAATTAAATTATAAAAAAAGGAAAAGCTGACAATAATACAGTAAGAGTAGGAAATTTTAACTCCCTACTTACAAAAATAGACAAAGAAATATCAATAAGGCAACAGTGATCTTAAATGACACAGTACTCAACATAATAAAGGCCATGAATGACAAATCCACAGCTAACATCATACTCAACAATGAAAAAGTGAAAGCCTTTCCTCTACAATCTGGAACAAGACAAGGATGTCCACTCACACCACTTCTAGTTAACATGGTATTAAAAGTCCTAGCCACAGCAATCATACAAGTAAAATAAAAACTGCATACAAGTTGTAAGGGAAAAAGGAAAAATGTCACTGTTTGGAGATGACATGACACTTTATATAGAAAACTGTAAAATCTCCACCCCAAAACTATTAGAACAAACAAGTGAATTCAACAGTTTCAGTATACAAGATTAATAGACAGAAATCTGTTGCTTTTCTATACACTAATTATGAACTATCAGAAAGAGAAAGCCAGAAAACAATCCCATTTAAAATCACACCAAAAAGAATAAAATACCTAGGAATGAACTTGACCAAGGAGGTGAAAGACCTATGCTCTGAAAACTACAGAAGACTGATGAAGGAAATTTGTGGTGATACAAGTAAATGGAAACATAGCCAATTCTCTTGGATTGGGAAAATTAATATTGTTAAAGTGGACATATTACCCAAAGCATTTTATAGATTTAGTGAAATCCTTATCAAAATACCCATGCCACTTTTCCCAGAACTAGAATAAATAACCCTACAATTCATATGGAACCACAAAAGAACCCAAACTACCAAATTAATCTTAGGAAGAAAAAAAAAAGCTGGAGGGATTACTCGCTCAGACTTCAGATTATTCTACAAAGTTACAGTAATCAGATCAGCATGGTACTTGCACAAAACCCACCACATAAATAAATGGAACAAAACAGAGAGCCCAGAAATAAACTTTCACACCTATGGTCAATTAATCTATGACAAAAGAGGCAAGAATATAAAAATGGAGAAAAGACAGTCTCTTCAATAAATGATGCTGGGAAAACTGGACAACAGCATATAAAACATGAGATTAAGACATTTCCTCACATCATATACAAAGCTGGACTCGAATTAAAGACCATAAAATTCCTGAAAGAGAAAACAGGCTTTACACTGACAACATAACGCAGCAATATTTTTTTTAATCTGTCTCCAAAAGCAAAAGAAACAAAAGCAAAAATAAACACTGGCACCTAATTAAACTTAAAAGCTTTTGCACAGCAACAAAACAATTGACAAAGGAAAAGTCACCCTATGGTATTGGAGAAAATATTTACAAATGAAATTATCAATAAGGGATTAATATCCAAAATATATATTAATGAACAGTTCATACAATTCAGTATCCAATAAAAAACCCAAGCAAAACATGAGCAGAAAACCTAAGTAGACATTTTTCCAAAGCAATACATGCAGATGGCTAACACACACATGAAAATATGCTCAACATCACTGAACTAGTTCAGTTCAGTTCAATCACTCAGTCATGTCCAACACTTTGAGACCCCATGGATTATTAGAGAAATGCAAATCAAAACAATTAGATATCACCTCAAGCCTTTCAGAATGCCTATCATTAAAAACTCTACAAATAACAATATTGGAAAGGATGTAGAGAGAAGGGGATAATTCTATGTTGTTGGGAATGTAAATTGGTGCAGCCACTATGGAAAAAATATGGAAATTCCTCATAAAACTAAAAATAGAACTACCATGTGATTCAGAAATCTCACTTCTGAGTATATACTCAGAAAAAAATAAAAATATTAATTTGAAAAGATACACACTCCAATGTTCATCACAATATTATTTACAATAGCAAAGACATGGAAACAACACAACTGTCCACCAATAGATGATTGGATTAATATCTCACATATGTATATATTTGTGTGTGTGTGTGTTTTGTGTGTCTATACACACACACTGGAATATTATTTGGCTATAAAATGAATGAAATAGTGCCATTTTCAGCAAAGTGGATAGACATTGAGAATGTTATGCTTAATGAAAAAAGTCAGAGAAAGACAAACACTGTATGAAATCACTTATATGTACGATCTAAAAAATAATACAAATGAATGTATATAGCAAAACAGAGACAGACTCACAGATATAGAAAACAAACTAGAGATTATTTATGGAAAGAGGGAAGGGGAGAAGGGCAAACTAGGGATAGGGGATTAAGAGATATAAACTACTATGTACAAAATAAATAAGCAGAAAGGGTATATTGTAGAGCACAGGGAATTATGTGAAAGTGGAAATCTTAGTTGCTCAGTTGTGTCTGACTTTTGCAACCCAATGGACTGTAGCCCACCAGTCTCCTCTGTCCATGGAATTCTCCAAGCAAGAATACTGGAGCAGTAGCCATTTCCTTCTCCAGGGGATCTTTCTGACCTAAGGATCAAATCCTGGGTCTCCTGTATTGCACGCATATTCTTTACTGTCAATTTGCAGAACACCATGTTTAGGCACTGCCAATTTAAATTTTTTTCACATATTGTTTTTTCTGATGCATAAAAAGCAGTATATTTGGGAGCAACTGTTTTTATTGTTTTGTTCTAAGACATTATGTTGTAAGTGGTAGAAAATCAGTAAGAAAATAGAAACAAGGAAGTGAAAAATGTATATGAGGTATCCATGCAGAGCGCTCAGCTGGGGGTGATGGCTGTATTTTTCAATCTATTGATCCAGCATTTATGGTTTGGTATGTGTTGCTTAGTTATAATTGTATACTTTGTGAATTTAACATGAAACCAACTGACTAAACAAGTTGTTTTCCACCAGTCTAAAAAGGGTTTTATGCCATTAGAATTAAAATTTCTAATTAAGAATGCTTGTTAGACTTCTTTGAAAAATGTACTGCTATTATTAAAGGTCCACATGAAGATTAGACCATGAGGTCCAGGAGATTTAACACAGTTTAACTCTTCTTCATTGCAAAAGCAAACATAAATACTGCAAGAATAAAAGAATGGCTAACCAGCAGGTAAAGATAGTTCTCACTAATTCTGTATCACTAAATTACTCAGTGATGAAAAGCAAGTGTCAATGAGATATAACTTGGTTAGTGATACCTCTGATGGAATATTTCTTCGTATTTTACAGAAGAGACAAAATGTGCAAAAATACTTCCTCTCACCAAATTTCATCATGACGATCTATCATCATCTCTATTTCCCCAGTCGGTAAAAGTCTATACAATGTAAACTAAACTCTGGAAATGCTAATGACACAGCAAATTGACAGATGGCTACTAAGAACAAGGCCAGCTGGTAATATAGGATAGAGTTTTAAAGCTGAAAAAAGGGAAACAGTTTGGAGTTATTAGTATTAAATAAGAATAGCATATCAAAGGGCTTCCCTGATAGCTCAGAATCCACCTGCAATGCAGGAGACTCTGGTTTGGTTTGATTCCTGGGTTGGGAAGATATGCTGGAGAAGGGATAGGCTACCCACTCCAGTATTCTTGGGCTTCCCTTGTGGCTTAACTGGTAAAGAATCTGCCTGCACTGCAGGAGACCTGGGTTTGATCCCTGGGTTGGGATGATTCCCTGGAGAAGGGAAAGGCTACCCACTCCATTATTCTGGCCTGGAGAATTCCATGGACAGTCTATGCAGTCGCGAAGAGTTGGACATGACTGAGAGAATTCCACTTTCACTTTTTCAGCATATCAAAAAACCCCTGAGATAAACTTTTCAAAAAATGTTTAGCGTTTCAGGCAGCTTTCTTTATTTCTTTTTTTAAAGCTGAAATTCCCTGCGAAAGTGAGAATTTACAAACTTAAACACATTTCAGAATCATCTGAACAACTTGTTAAAACACAGATTTCTGGACACCACCTCAAGAGTTTTTTACTCAATAAGCTTGAGGTGGGGCCTAAGAATTTGTATGTTATACAAATTCACAAGTGATATTGATTCTACTGGTTCAGGAACCACACTTAGACTTAAAGGCACTAGGAATGCAAAAGAATAGTGATTTCATCCAAGTTAGGGTCCCAACATGTTGTAGAAAAGAGGAAACTAGTTGATGTGAGATAAACTCAGTACAAAAATCTTGGACTGGGGAAAGCCACTGTGAGGGATACACAAAATAGAATAGTTTCTGGAAAAAAAATTTAATTTAAAAAAGGCACTTAACTGCTGCCAGAGGAAAATAAAATCATAAGATCTGGGACTCAGCAATAGAGTTCTCACTAGAAGATACCTAGAAATAAATAATTAACATTCCGTTGGGAAATAGTGAAAGTTAGCAAACATATCTAAGAATGAACCTGAAAATGTACAGTAAAAACCTGATCATTGTGTATACTTATTTCCTTGTGGAACAGTGAAAGTCACCACTGAGGAGCATTTTGTTTCAGATAACTAGAAAGACACCAGAAGATGAGCATCATAGGGCTTCCCTGGTGGTTCAGTGGTGTAGAGTCTGCCAGTGCAGAAGAGATCCAGGAAGATGTCACATGCTACAGAGCAACTTGGCCTGTGCGTCATAACTATTGAGCTTGTGCTTTAGAGCCCACAAGCTACAACTACTGAGCTCACATGCTGCAACTACTAAAGCCCAAGCTCTGCAACAAGATAAGCCACTGCAATGAGAAGTCCACACACCACAACTAGAGAAAAGTCCTTGCAGAAATGAAGATCCAGCACAGTCAAAAATAAATAAATAAAGTTGTTGGTGTTTTTTTTTTTTAAGAAACCTCACAATGCCACCCCAAATCAGGTAATTGACTAGAATTTAATAATTGCAAAGTTAGCAGGAAAGACAGACACAGAAGGACAGAGAATACAATTTAAAAATAGGTAGAGGAATCACACAGGAAAAAGAAATACAACATCTGATTTGTAAATGAAGAACTGTTAGCTTTTGCAGATGATGTGATATGACACATAGAAAATTTTTAAGATGGAGATGAGTTGGTACAGCCACTATGGAAAACAGTATAGAGGTGATTCAAAAAATTGAATAAAACTACCATATACTCCAGTAATTCCAGTTCTGTGAAATCATTTTGTCAAAGAGATATGACAGGTTCACCTTCATGTTTATTGTAGCATTATTGAAAGTAGCCAAGACATGGAAACAATCTAAGCGTCCACTGATAAATGGATAGTGAAAATGGATAAAAGAAAAACATATATAATACTATGCAACCATTAAAAAGAGGGAAATCCTGTCATTTGCAACAATATGGACGAACTTAGAGGGCATTGTGCTAATTAAAATGTCAGACAGAGAAAAATAAATACTGCATTATCTAATTTGTTTGAGTAATCTAAGATAATAAAAATCATAGAAACAGAGGTTAAGTTTTTGGTTACCAGAGGTGGGGGGTGGGGATGGAGAAACATTGAATGTAGTCAAAAGGTCAGTTCAGTCAGTTCAGTCACTCAGTCGTGTCGGACTCTGCAACCCCATGGACTGCACCATGCCAGGCTTTCCTGTCCATCACCAATTCCCAGAGTTTACCCAAATTTATGTCCATTGAGTCAGTGATGCCATCCAACCATCTCATCCTCTGTCGTCCCCTTCTCCTCCCACCTTCAATCTTTCCCAGCAATATTTTCCAAGGAGTCAGTTCTTTGCATCAGGTGGCCAAAGTATTGGAGTTTCAGCTTCAACATCAGTCTTTCCAATGAACACCCAGGACTGATTTCCTTTAGGATGGACTGGTTTGATCTCCTTGCAGTCCAAGGGATTCTCAAGAGTCTTCTCCAGTACCACAGTTCAAAAACACCATTTCTTTAGTGTTCAGCCTTCTTTATAGTCCAACTCTCACATCCATACATGACTACTGGAAAAACCATAGCTTTGACTAGATGGACCTTTGTTGGCCAAGTAACGTCTCTGCTTTTAATATGCGCAATGGCAACCCACTCCAGTACTCTTGCCTGGAAAATCCCATGGACGGAAGAGCCTGGTAGGCTGCAGTCCATGGGGTCGCTAACAGTTGAACACGACTGAACATCTTCACTTTCACTTTTCACTTTCATGCATTGGAGAAGGAAATGGCAACCCACTCCAGTGTTCTTGCCTGGAGAATCTCAGGGACGGGGGAGCCTGGTGGGCTGCCATCTCTGGGGTCGCACGGAGTCGGACATGACTGAAGCAACTTAGCAGCAGCAGCAGCAGCTAGGTTGGTCATAGCTTTTCTTCCAAGGAGCAAGCGTCTTTTAATTTCATGGCTGCAGTCACCATCTGCAGTGATTTTGGAGCCCAAGAAAATAAAGTCTGTCACTGTTTCCATTTTTTCCCTATCTATTTGCCACGAAGTGATGAGACCAAATGCCATGATCTTAGTTTTCTGAATGCTGAGCTTTAAGCCAACTTTTTCACTCTCTTATACTTTCATCAAGAGGCTCTTTAATTCTTCTTCACTTTCTGCCATAAAGGTGGTGTTATCTGCATATCTGAGGTTATTGATATTTCTCCCAGAAATCTTGATTACACCTTGTGTTTCATCCAGTCCAACATGCTCATGAGGTACTCTGCATATAAGTTAAATAAGCAGGGTGACAATGTATAGCCTTGATGTACTACTTTCCCGATTTGGAACCAGTCTCTTGTTTTATGTCCAGTTTTAACTGCTGCTTCTTGACCTGCATACAGATTTCTCAGGAGGCAGGTAAGGTGGTCTGGTATTCCCATCTCTTTCAGAATTTTCCACAGTACATACTTCCAATTATAAGGAAAATAAATTCTGGACATGTAATGTACAATGTGATGACTATGCTCATACTGTATTGTATATTTGAAAGTTACTAAAAGAGTAAATCTTAGAAGTTCTCTTACAAGAAAAACACTGTGACTATATGAGGTGATAGATGTTAACTTGTTATGTAATCATTTTGCGATGCATAAGTGAAAGTGAAGTTGCTCAGTCATGTTCAACTCTTTGCGACCCCATGGACTGTAGCCTACCAGGCTTCTCCATCCATGGGATTTTCCAGGCAAAAGTACTGGAGTGGGTTGCCATTTCCTTCTCCAGGGGATCTTCCCAGCCCAGGGATCAAACTTGTTTCCTGCATTTTGGGCAGATGCTTTATCCTCTGAGCCACCAGGGAAGCCCAATCCAACCATTGTGTTGGGCATACACCTTAAACTTATGCAGTGTTATGTCCATTATATCTCACTAAAACTAGAAAAATAATTGTAAAATGATACATTCTGGGTCTAATTTTAACTTTGAAAATTCCCAGCCATGTGAAGCCTATTCAAATATTTTATTCCAAGACTTTGTTTGCTTATCTGCAGAACCTGAAGATAAAATACAAATAAGCAAACCTTTTGGCAACTCGTTGCAAATGTTAATTGCTAGTGTGATTATAAACTCATATGAGAGCACTGTGTTTATTGATATTATATATAAATATATTTATAATATATAAATATCATATAATATTAATAAATATTATATACATATATTCATATAATATAGTATATATTATATACTATAAATATATAATATACATTTATATAATATATAAAATTATATAATATTTATATATTATATAAATATTGAAGATATTATATAAACTGGAAAAGAAAACAAAGATCCTGCTACAATAAAAGACATGGAAAGGGGAAAGGAAGGAAATGGGGGAGGGAGGAAAGTACTCAACAGAAGGAAGCTAATGTGAAATTGTTGATAAACAGAGGCTAAGCTAGGCAGAGTAGAATTTCTGGCTCTCACTAACATTTAAATTATGAGTCTCAAGACTTTGTGTATCTGCTGCTCATAGAATTTCAGCATTCTTTTATTGGTGAGATTAAAAACATTTGCAACCCTGATGGGGCCCCTGCCAAAACTGTCTCCAGTTGGAAAGACAAGCTAGGGAATTATACATATAGATGTCTTATTTCTAAGGAGTGTATGCAACATGCTTCTTTGATTTGGAGAGGGGTGATGTCAAAAATAAAAGAGCCAGGACTTTCCTCATGGTCCAGTGGTTGTGAATATGCCTTCCAATGAAGGTGACATAGGTTTGATCCTACAAGCTATGGGGCAACTAAGCCCATGCATCACAATGACTGAGCCTCTGTGCTGCAAACTACAGAGCCCACACACTCTGGAACCTGCACACCACAACTGGAGAGAAGGCCACATGCCATTATGAAAAATCCCACAGCAAGGATACAGTGTGCTGAAACTAAGATCCGAGGCATCCAAAAATTAAAAAAAAAAAAAAAAAAAATGAATGAAAGAGGCAAAGAGCCCTCCACGTGATTTTCACCAACTTGGCTTCTGCTACATTTTACTGAAGCAATCATTAAAGTTACCTAAACTTAGAAGGCTATTTTGACACTTTGTTTTCAGTGGTGGCTATGTCAAAAGTATTTACAAAATAGATGTCTAAATGTGTGGTAGTGGCAGTTGCAGCAACAGCAAGAGAGGGTCACACAGCTTTGGAAGGCACCAAAATGTTTAGAAAAAGGCAACTGTTCCCTTAGTTCACCAAGTTTGATTTTGAGACAGTCAAGATCCTCGGCTTCTGTTTCCATGTGCATTCAATAATAGCCATATCTAGAAAAATGGCAGTATGTAATATTATATATGAGATATATAGTGATATATTACAGCCTGGAATGTTCAGTCCCCATAAACAAAGAGTGGTACATGAAGGCAAAGTTGGAAGCTATCTGGTAGCAGTGAATATTGGAAATTATGGCATTTTGTTCATGTCATCTCATCTGTTAGATAGGGAAGATAGATCATCTTATTATTTTTTTAATTATTTTAAATTTTATCTTATTTTTAGACTTCACAAATTGTGTTAGTTTTGCCAAATAAGCTAAAATGAATGAAAGACTGTCAGATACTAAGCCAGGAGCTAGCCCAGTTATCTGCCTTCCAGCTGTAGAATGAGTAAGGAATTGATTTATCCAAGTAGACAAAAGGGCACCCAAGGCAATTCATTGGTATGCTCTGCAAAAGCACTTCATTGGCATATTAACATGCTCTATAGATTTGTTAGTGAGGATGAGCAAAACAAAAACACTAAATGATACAGACAGGGAGAGGAGAACCAAAAGAGAACATGCATAGCAGATTTTAGGGAAGTATTTGGCATCCTTAATTGAATCAGCAAATATATAGCCTCCTTGAAACAGGACCAGAAAGCCTTAAGGAAAGAAAATGAAAATCATGCAGCATTAGATCAATAGGAGATAGATGAGATGCAGGGTTATAGCATGGCAGAAACACTTTCCTTGTCTGAATTGCACGGCAAGTCATTATCTCTTTCTAATATATGTGAAATCCATTGTAAAGTAATTAGCCTCCAATTAAAATAAATAAATTTAAATTTAAATAAATTAAAAAAATATTATTTCTAAAACCAGCTAATCAAATAGTTGAGTCAGCTCTGAGGTTTTTCTCAAATTTCTGTGCAAACTTTTAAAATTTTCAAGTATTTGGGGGAAAAGTCTGTTTCTCTTTAATAAAAGGCTGTTAACAGAGAAAACCAAGATAGAATAAAATCTTTTCCCAGGTTGTTATTCTACTAATTTTGTAAAGTGTATAAATTCATTTTGCAGCTCTTAGAGATAAGATGGTGAACAGGGCTTGGGAAGGCTCCTCAATCATATGCTCCTCCATACAGGCCTGCATTTGTTCTTCTGCTACTGCCTGTGGAAGGTATGAATCTTTGCAAGATTAATGGATCATGTTGGTAGATATGGGCCTTTGCTACTACTGATTTTATAACTATTTACGTTTTCAATTTTTTTTCTTGCCTTGCAAACTTTAAAGTTTTGTATGTACCAGTGGATAGAGTGAAGGAGAGTAAATGTTTGCTGGTTTAAGCAGTGACCACAGGATTCTTTGTCAAGTATCTTTTAGGTCCAAACTAAAAACTCATGAGTTCATAAAAGTTTACCCCAAAAAACATACTGCAAAGAAATTATATATACAATAATGAAATTAAATACTTCAAAAGAGTGAACAAAAAATAAAATTGATGCTGCAAAAAAAATTTAATTGTGCCATAGAGGGAAAATTTTCTCCTATAAATAGTAAAACTAACAGAAAAAAAAATTCAGTAAAGCTTAATTGTGACAATCCCAGACCATGGGTCTAAATAGTACATCCAATTATTGAGAAAAAAAGATGAATAGAAGAACAAAAAACTGAATAGAAGAAAAATCCCCCTCTGATGAAATTTCTGTATATAAATTAGTGAAGAAGGAATGAAATCACTGAATTCTAGTCAGATTTAATTTTAAAGACCAAATTTTAAAGTATATTGGCAATTTGTTATATATCTCTAAATAAAGAAAATTCTGTGTGTTCAAGCCAAAAACTAGCACAGGCACACAAAAGAGTCAAAATTGTATGAAATTCATCCTTTGTCAAGAAGTCAATATAATATATGTAAAATTTTAAATGGTAACATTATGATTAAAATTTTTATATCTAACAAAATTGGCTTTGTGTTATTTTCATACTTGCAAACATTCTCAATAATACAGAAATTCAGAAAATATACCATAGAACCATCATAAAAAATTATTTTAGTTGACCAAAAAATTTATCAAGCATTAACGCTGTAGAAGTAAGTCATCACCTGAAAATAAGCTAGAAATACTTGTCTGAGCATTATTACAGTTAAAACAGGATAATGTTGGGAAAATAGCATGATTTATTCCAAAAGCAAAAAAAAAAAATTTATGTCATGAGAGCTGGCACTGAACCTGATCTCTACCAGTATCCACAGGTAGATTTCCTGTGATCTTTAGTTTCTTTAATTTTGCCAAAATGCTAGAAATAAAATAATAGAATCCACATTGAGACTTTATAAAGTATTATTTAAAATGTTTTTGTTATTTATGGGTTAGCAAATAATTTTCAGCAGAAAAAATACTGTTTTGTATTGATTATCTATAGTCATATTGAATTTTTCCCCATGCTACAATTTAAAAATAATTGTATTTGAAATAATATTATTTTACTAGTGAAAAGGACATTGCTCATAAAAACTAAAAATGTAAAGAAAGAAAATTTGAAGGAAATAGGAACATATATTGGTAAATCAAACTCTCGATCTTTGGTCTAAATCCACTTCTGCAATCTTTCTCATCTTGGTAAACTGCAACTTTACTTTTCTGGTTGTTCAGACCAAACCTTGAGACATACTAATTGACTTCACTTAATCCTCTGGATATCTTGTTGATTCCACCATCAGCATACATCTAATATCCAAGCACTTCTCATCACCTCCAAGCTACAGCCCTACTCAAGAGCCAATAAATTGGCTTCTCTGACTTCTTTTTTCCCTGTGTCTATTCTCATAGAGCAGCCAAAGCGATCCTTTAAAAAGTTAACTCTTTAAAGTATGTAATAAAGAAAGTCATATATTACATATAATTATGAGAGATTTTCAACCCTTGTCTATGATGCTGTCCTTTTCAGACACACTTTTTGACAAATGTAAATTTTAAAAGTTTATCTGATGGTTAAAGTAAAAGTATAAAAATTAACATCATTTTAATTTGCTCTACTGGGCCACTGTGGCCACTGTCCAACCACGGTGCAGCTAAGGCCAATTTGGGCCGCCCCTAGCACTTCAGAATTGCAGAAAACTAGACCTGCAGCAGGGGCAGGAGGAGCTGGTCTGAGCCTGGTGTGGGCCCGAGGCCAAGAAGTCTGGATCCCCAGCAGGCGGTGATTTCAAACCCTGTCTGGGAACCCTGCCTGGTGAAGCAGGTGTGGCTCTGAGGCCTCCGATGGCCAGGCACCAGAGATCAAATCCTGAGCTTTTGGAGTGGGTGCACTGACTGGCTGAGTCCAAGACCCTAGACTACCAGAGAACCAACCCTAGGGAGTATCAAATAGTGAGAACTCACACAAAGAAAACCACCTCAATACAAGACCCAGCATCACCCAACCACCAGTAGCACCCCATGCAGGACGCCTCATCTAAATATCAAACAAAACAAAAACAAACCAAATCATCAGCAGACAGGAGTACCTGTCTCACCTCACTCAGCCTTGCTCATCAGAGGAAAAACCAACCAACAAACAAAAACTAAGCACAAATCTCACCCTACATGAAGCTCATGCAAACCACTGGACCAACCTTAGGAGGACAGAAGCCAAAAGGAAGAAAGAATTCAACCTTCTTCAAGTAAATAATTCAACTTTTCTTGAAGCCTGGGAAAAGGAGACCTCAGTGAGCTGGAAGATAAAATGGTGGAAATAACTTCTGAAGAGCAGAATAAAGTAAAAAGAATGAAAAGAACTGAGGATAGTCTCAGAGACCTTTGGGACAATATCAAACACATCAACATGCCAATTATAGGGTTTCCAGAAGAAGAAGAGAGAAAGAAAAAGTATGACAAAATTTTTGAAGAGATTGTAGTTGAAAATTTCCCCAACATGGAAAAGGAAAGAGCCAATCAAGTCAAAGATGCACAAAGAGTCCCAAACAGTATAAACCCAAGGAGAAACATGCTAAGACACATACTAATCAAACTAACAAAGACTAAACATAAAGAAAGAATATTAAAAGCAGCAAGGGAGAAGCAACAAGTAGCATGCAAGGGAAACCCCATATGTTTAACAGCTGATCTTTCAGCAGAAGCTCCGCAAGCCAGAAGGGCAGGATATATTTAAAGTACTGAAAGGGAAAAATCTACACCAAGATTACTGTACCCAGCAAGAATCTCATTCAAAATTGATGGAGAAATAAAAAGCTGTTCAGACAAGCAAAAGTTAAGAGAATTCAGTACCACAAACCAGGCTTACAACAAATGTCAAACGGACTTCTATAGTCAAGAAATACAAGAGAAGAAAAAAGATCTACAAAATCAACCCCAAGCGATTAGAAAATGGCAATAGGAACATATATATCGATAATTACTTTAAATGTAAATATATTAAATGTATTAAATGCACAGACTGGCTGAATGGATACAAAAACAAGACTCATATATATGCTGTCTACAAGAAACCCACTTCAGACCCCAAGACACATACAGACTGAAAGTGAGAGGATGGAAAAATACATTCCATGCAAATGGGAAGCAAAAGAAAGCTGGAGTAGCAATCCTCACATCAATTAGACCTTAAAATAAAGAAGATTACAAGGGATAAAGAAGGACACTACATAATGATCAAGGGATCAGTCCAAGAGGAAGACATAACAATTGTAAATATCTATGCACCCAACATAGGAGCACCTCGATACATAAGACAAACACTAGCAGACATAAAAGGAGAAATTGACAGTAACACAATAGTAGGAGACTTTAGCATCTTACTCACACCAATGGTCAGATTATCAAAACAGAAAATTAATAAGGAAATGCAAGTGTTAAATGATACATTAGATGAGATGGATTTCACTGATACCTTCAGGACATTCCATCCAAATGCAGAAAAATACAACTTCTTTTCAAGTGCACATGGAACATTCTCCAGGTTAGACCACATCTTGGGTCACAAATCAAACCTCAGTAAATTTAAGAAAATTGAAATCATATCAAGCATCTTCTTCCACAACAAGACTATGATACTAGATATCAGTTACAAGAAAAAAACTGTAAGAAACACAAACACATGGAGATTGAACAAAATGTTTCTAAATAACAAACAGGTTATTGAAGAAATCAAAAGGGAAATAAAAAATGTTCTAGAAACAAATGACAATGAGAAAACGACAACTCAAAACCTGTGGGATGCAGCAAAAATAGTTCTAAGAGGGAAGTTTATTGCAATACAATCCTACTTCAAAAAACAAGAAAAACATCAGAGACAACTTAACTTTACCCTGATGCTGGGAGGGATTGAGGCCAGAAGGAGAAGGAGGTGGCAGAGAATTGGGTGGCTGGATAGCATCATCAACACAATGAACATGAGTTTGAGCAAATTCTGGGAGATGGTGAAGGACAAGGAAGCCTGGTGTGATGCAACTCATAATATTGCAAAGATTCGTACATGACTTAGCGATCAAACAATAACTGGAAATGCCAAAAGACATGTTTTCTTAAAACAATAACTCCTAACTGAAATTCAAATGACCCTTAAAATAATTATTTTAATAATAATATTGCAATAAAGAGAGTGAAGGAAAACCTTTGAGGAGATCAACAGATATGTGGCATAGACTGTGGTATACATTACAGATGTATAATGATCACCCTGCTCATCAAGTTGTACTAACTACATAGGGCTTTTTGTATGTCAGCAATACCTCAATAAAGTACTTGTAAAAAAAAAAAGAAGAAGAAGAAGAAGAAAAAATAGTAGAAAGAAAGAAATCATTAAGATCCAAGAAGAAATAAATGAAAAAGAAATGAAAGAAACAATAGTAAAGATTCATAAAACAAAAGCTGGTTCTTTGATCAATGAATATAGTAAAGTTGCAGGATATAAAAATCAACATATAGAAATCCCTTGCATTCCTATACACTAATAATGAGAAAATAGAAAGAGAAATTAAGGAAACAATCCCATTCACGATTTCAACGAAAAGAATAAAATACTTAGGAATATATCTACCTAAAGAAACTAAAGACCTATTTATAGAAAACTGTAAAACACTGGTGAAAGAAATCAAAGAGGACACTAATAGATGGAGAAATATACCATGTTCATGGACCAGAAGAATCAATATAATGAAAATGAGTGAACTACCCAAAGCAATCTATAGATTCAATGCAATCCCTATCAAGCTAACAACGGTATTTTTCACAGAGCTAGAACAAATAATTTCACAATTTGTATGGAAATACAAAAAACCTTGAATAGCCAAAACGTCCTGAGAAAGAAGAATGGAACTGGAGGAATCAACCTACCTGACTTCAGGCTCTACTACAAAGCCACAGTTATCAAGACAGTATGGTACTGGCACAAAGACAGAAATATAGATCAATGGAACAAAATAGAAAGCCCAGAGATAAATCCACGCACCTATGGACACCTTATCTTTGACTAAGGAGGCAAGAATATACAATGGATTAAAGACAATCTCTTTAACAAGTGGTGCTGGGAAATCTGGTCAACCACTTGTAAAAGAATGAAACTAGAACACTTTCTAACATCATACACAAAAATAAACTCAAAATGGATTAAAGATCTAAACATAAGACCAGAAACTACAAAACTCCTAGAGGAGAACATAGGCAAAACACTCTCCGACATAAATCACAGCAGAATCCTCTATGACCCACCTCCCAGAATATTGGAAATAAAAGCAAAAATAAACAAAGGGGACCTAATTAAAATTAAAAGCTTCTATAGATATCAATTAGGTCTAACTGGTCTATTGTATAATTTAAAGTTTGTGTTTCCTTGTTAATTTTCTGTTTAGTTGATCTATCCATAGGTGTGAGTGGGGTATTAAAGTCTCCCACTATTATTGTGTTATTGTTAATTTCTCCTTTCATACTTGTTAGCATTTGTCTTACATACTGCGGTGCTCCCGTGTTGGGTGCATATATATTTATAATTGTTATATCTTCTTCTTGGATTGATCCTTTGATCATTATGTAGTGACCTTCTTTGTCTCTTTTCACAGCCTTTGTTTTAAAGTCTATTTTATCTGATATGAGTATTGCTACTCCTGCTTTCTTTTGGTCCCTATTTGCATGGAAAATCTTTTTCCAGCCCTTCACTTTCAGTCTGTATGTGTCCCCTGTTTTGAGGTGGGTCTCTTGTAGACAACATATGTAGGAGTCTTATTTTTGTATCCATTCAACCAGTCTTTGTCTTTTGGTTGGGGCATTCAACCCATTGATATCTATAGGACATTTCATCCCAAAACAATGAATTTCACCTTTTTCTCAAGTGCACATGGAACCTTCTCCAGGATAGATCACATCCTGGGCCATAAAGCTAGCCTTGGTAAATTCAAAAAAATAGAAATCATTCCAAGCATCTTTTCTGACCACAATGCAGTAAGATTAGATCTCAATTACAGGAGAAAAACTATTAAAAATTCCAACATATGGAGGATGAACAACACCCTGCTGAATAACCAACAAATCACAGAAGAAATCAAAAAAGAAATCAAAATTTGCATAGAAACGAATGAAAATGAAAACACAACAACCCAAAACCTGTGGGACATGGTAAAAGCAGTCCTAAGGGGAAAGTTCATAGCAATACAGGCACACCTCAAGAAACAGGAAAAAAGTCACATAAATAACCTAACTCTACACCTAAAGCAACTAGAAAAGGAAGAAATGAAGAACCCCAGGGTTAGTAGAAGGAAAGAAATCTTAAAAATTAGAGCAGAAATAAATGCAAAAGAAACAAAAGAGACCATAGTAAAAATCAACAAAACCAAAAGCTGGTTCTTTGAAAGGACAAATAAAATTGACAAACCATTAGCCAGACTCATCAAGAAACAAAGGGAGAAAAATAAAATCAATAAAATTAGAAATGAAAATGGAGAGATCACAACAGACAACACAGAAATACAAAGGATCATAAGAGACTACTATCAACAATTATATGCCAATAAAATGGACAACGTGGAAGAAATGGACAAATTCTTAGAAAAGTACAACTTTCCAAAACTCGACCAGGAAGAAATAGAAAATCTTAACAGACCTATCACAAGCACGGAAATTGAAACTGTAATCAAAAATCTTCCAGCAAACAAAAGCCCAGGTCCAGACGGCTTCACAGCTGAATTCTACCAAAAATTTAGAGAAGAGCTAACACCTATCCTGCTCAAACTCTTTCAGAAAATTGCAGAGGAAGGTAAACTTCCAAACTCATTCTATGAGGCGACCATCACCCTAATACCAGAACCTGACAAAGATGCCACAAAAAAAGAAAACTACAGGCCAATATCACTGATGAACATAGATGCAAAAATCCTTAACAAAATTCTAGCAATCAGAATCCAACAACATATTAAAAAGATCATACACCATGACCAAGTGGGCTTCATCCCAGGGATGCAAGGATTCTTCAATATCTGCAAATCAATCAATGTAACACACCACATTAACAAATTGAAAAATAAAAACCATGTGATTATCTCAATAGATGCAGAGAAAGCCTTTGACAAAATTCAACACCCATTTATGATAAAAACTTTCCAGAAAGCAGGAATAGAAGGAACATACCTCAACATAATAAAAGCTATATATGACAAACCCACAGCAAACATTATCCTCAATGGTGAAAAATTGAAAGCATTTCCTCTAAAGTCAGGAACAAGACAAGGGTGCCCACTTTCACCATTACTATTCAACATAGTTTTGGAAGTTTTGGCCACAGCAATCAGAGCAGAAAAAGAAATAAAAGGAATCCAAATTGGAAAAGTAGAAGTAAAACTCTCACTATTTGCAGATGACATGATCCTCTACATAGAAAACCCTAAAGACTCCACCAGAAAATTACTAGAACTAATCAATGACTATAGTAAAGTTGCAGGATATAAAATCAACACACAGAAATCCCTTGCATTCCTATCCACTAATAATGAGAAAATAGAAAGAGAAATTAAGGAAACAATTCCATTCACTATTGCAACAGAAAGAATAAAATACTTAGGAATATATCTACCTAAAGAAACTAAAGACCTATTTATAGAAAACTATAAAACACTGGTGAAAGAAATCAAAGAGGACACTAATAGATGGAGAAATATACCATGTTCATGGATTGGAAGAATCAATATAGTGAAAATGAATATACCACCCAAAGCAATTTATAGATTCAATGCAATCCCTATCAAGCTACCAACAGTATTCTTCACAGAGCTAGGACAAATAATTTCACAATTTGTATGGAAATACAAAAAACCTCGAATAGCCAAAGCAATCTTGAGAAAGAAGAATGGAACTGGAGGAATCAACCTACCTGACTTCAGGCTCTACTACAAAGCCACAGTTATCAAGACAGTATGGTACTGGCACAAAGACAGAAATATAGATCAATGGAACAAAATAGAAAGCCCAGAGATAAATCCACGCACATATGGACACCTTATCTTTGACAAAGGAGGCAAGAATATACAATGGATTAAAGACAGTCTTTTTAACAAGTGGTGCTTGGAAATCTGGTCAACCACATGTAAAAGAATTAAACTAGAACTTTCTAACACCATACACAAAAATAAACTCAAAATGGATTAAAGATCTCAACGTAAGACCAAAAACTATAAACTCCTAGAGGAGAACATAGGCAAAACACTCTCTGACATAAATCACAGCAGGATCCTCTATGACCCACCTCCCAGAATATTGGAAATAAAAGCAAAAATAAACAAATGGGACCTAATTAACCTTAAAAGCTTCTGCACATTAAAAGAAACTATTAGCAAGGTGAAAAGACAGCCTTCAGAATGGGAGAAAATAATAGCAAACGAAGCAACTGACAAAGAACTAATCTCAAAAATATACAAGCAACTCCTACAGCTCAACTCCAGAAAAATAAATGACCCAATCAAAAAATGGGCCAAAGAACTAAATAGACATTTCTCCAAAGAAGACATACAGATGGCTAACAAACACATGAAAAGATGCTCAACATCACTCATTATCAGAGAAATGCAAATCAAAACCACTATGAGGTACCATTTAACACCAGTCAGAATGGCTGCGATCCAAAAGTCTACAAGCAATAAATGCTGGAGAGGGTGTGGAGAAAACGGAACCCTCTTACACTGTTGGTGTGAATGCAAACTAGTACAGCCACTATGGAGAACAGTGTGGATATTCCTTAAAAAACTGGAAATAGAACTGCCTTATGACCCAGCAATCCCACTGCTGGGCATACACACCGAGGAAACCAGAATTGAAAGAGACACGTGTACCCCAATGTTCGTCACAGCACTGTTTATAATAGCCAGGACATGGAAGCAACCTAGATGTCCATCAGCAGATGAATGGATAAGAAAGCTGTGGTACATATACACAATGGAGTGTTACTCAGCCATTAAAAAGGATACATTTGAATCAGTTCTAATGAGATGGATGAAACTGGAGCCTATTATACAGAGTGAAGTAAGCCAGAAGGAAAAACACCAATACAGTATACTAACGCATATATATGGAATTTAGAAAGATGGTAACAATAACCCTGTGTATGAGACAGCAAAAGAGACACTGATGTATAGAACAGTCTTATGGACTCTGTGGGAGAGGGAGAGGGTGGGAAGATTTGGGAGAATGGCATTGAAACATGTAAAATATCATGTATGAAACGAGATGCCAGTCCAGGTTCGATGCACGATACTGGATGCTTGGGGCTAGTGCACTGGGACGACCCAGAGGGATGGTATGGGGAGGGAGGAGGGAGGAGGGTTCAGGATGGGGAACACATGTATACCTGTGGCAGATTCATTTTGATAATTGGCAGAACTAATACAATTATATAAAGTTTAAAAATAAAATAAAATTAAAATAAAATAAAGAAACCAGAAAATAAAATAAAATAAAAGCTTCTGCACAACAAAGGAAACTATAAGCAAGGTGAAAGGACAGCCTTCAGAATGGGAGAAAACAATAGCAAATTAAGCAACTGACAAAGAATTAATCTCAACAATATACAAGCAACTCCTGCAACTCAATTCCAGAAAAATAAATGACCCAATCAAAAACTGGGGCAAAGAACTAAACAGACATTTCTCCAATGAAGACATACAGACGGCTAACAAACACATGAAAGGATGCTCAACATCACTCATTATCAGAGAAATGCAAATCAAAACCACTATGAGGTACCATTTCACGCCAGTCAGAATGGCTGTGATCCAAAAGTCTACAAGCAATAAATGCTGGAGAGGGTGTGGAGAAAAGGGAATCCTCTTACACTGTTGGTGGGAATGCAAACTAGTACAGCCACTATGGAGAACAGTGTGGAGATTCCTTTAAAAACTGGAAATAGAACTGCCTTATGACCCAGCAATCCCACTGCTGGGCATATACACCGAGGAAACCAGAATTGAAAGAGACACATGTACCCCAATGTTCATCACAGCACTGTTTATAATAGCCATGACATGGAAGCAACCTAGATGTCCATCAGCAGATAAATGGATAAGAAAGCTGTGGTACATATACACAATGGAGTACTACTCAGCCACTAAAAAGAATGCATTTGCATCAGTTCTAATGAGGTGGATGAAACTGGAGCCTATTATACAGAGTGAAGTAAGCCAGAAAGAAAAACACCAATACAGTATACTAACACACATATATGTAATTTAGAAAGATGGTAACGATAACCCTGTGTGCGAGACAGAAAAAGAGACACAGATGTATAGAACAGTGTTTTGGACTCTGTGGGAGAGGGAGAGGGTGGGATGATTTGGGAGAATGGCATTGAAACATCTATAATATCATATAAGAAATGAATCAACAGTCCAGGTTCGATGCATGATACAGGATGCTCAGGGCTGGTGCACTGGGATGACCCAGAGGGATGGGATGGGCGGGAGGTGGGAGGGGTGTTCAGGATTGGGAACACGTGTACACTCGTGGCAGATTCATGTTGATGTATGACAAAACCAATACAATATTGTAAAGTAATTAGCCTTGAAACATGTATAATATCATGTATGAAACGAGTCGCCAGTCCAGGTTCGATGCACGATACTGGATGCTTGGGCTGGTGCACTGGGACGACCCAGAGGGAGGGTATGGGGAGGGAGGAGGGAGGAGGGTTCAGGATGGGGAACACAGGTATACCTGTGGCAGATTCATTTCAATATTTGCAAAACTAATACAATATTGTAAAGTTTAAAAATAAAATAAAATTAATATTAAAAAATAAATAAAATAAATAAATTTAAATTAAAAACAAAAGCTGGTTCTTTGAGAAGATAAACAAAATCAACAAACCCTTAGCAAGGCTCATCAAGAATAAAAGAGAAGAATCAAATCAACAAAATTAGAAATGAAAAAGGAGAGGTTACAAAAGACAATTCAGAAATACAAAGGGTTATAAGAGACTATTATGAACAACTGTATGGCAATAAAATATATGACATGGAAGGAATTGACAGATTTTTAGAAAAGTTCAATCTTCCAAGACTGAACCAGGAAGAAATAGAAATTATGAACAACCCAATTACAAGCACTGAAATTGAAGCTGTGATCAAACATCTCCCAAAAAACAAAAGCTCAGGACCAGATGGCTTCACAGGAGAATTCTATCAAACATTTAGAAAAGAGCTAATGCCTATCCTTCTAAAACTCTCTCAAAAAATTGCGGAGGAAGGAACACTTCCAAATTCATTCTATGAGGCCACCATCACCCTGATACCAAAACCAGACAAAGACAACACATAAAAAGAAAACTGCAGGCCAATATACCTGATGAACATAGATGCAAAAATCCTCAACAAAATTTTAGCTAACAGTATTCAGCAACACACCAAAAAGCTCATACACCATGATCAAGTTGGGTTTATTCCAGATTCAAGGATTCTTCCATATACAGACATCAATCAGTGTGATACACCATATTAAAAAAATTGAAAGATAAAAAACATATGATCATCTCAATAGATGCAGAAAAAGACTTTGACAAAATTCAGCACCTATTTATGATTAAAACTCTTCAAAAAATGGGCATAGAAGGAATCTACCTCAACATAGTAAAGGCTACATATGATAAGCCCACAGCAAACATTATTCTCAATGGTGAAAAATTGAAAGCATCCTCTCTAAGATCAGAAACAAGACAAGGGTGTCCACTTTTGCCACTATTATTCAACATAGTTCTGGAAGTCCTAGCTACAGTAATCAGAGAAGAAAAAGAAACAGAAGGAATCCAGATTGGAAAAGAAGTAGAGCTCTCACTGTTTGCAGATGACATGATACTGTACATAGAAAAACCCAAAGATACTATCAGAAAATTTCTAGAGCTGATCAGTGAATTTGACAAAGTTGCAGGATACAAAATCAATACACAGAAATCACTTACATTTCTATATACTAACAATGAAAAATCAGAAAGAGCAATTAAGGAATCAATCCCATTCACCATTGCAACCAAAAGAATTAAATATCTAGGAATAAACTTATCCAAGGAGTCAAAAGAACTGTACACAGAAAATTATAAGACACTCTTGAAAGAAATCAAAGATAACATAAACACATGTAGAGATACTCCATGTTCCTGGGCAGGAAGAATCAATATTGTGAAAATGTTTATACTACCAAATGCCGTCTACAGATTCAATGTGATCCCTATGAAATTACCAATGGCATTTTTCACAGAACTAGAAAAAAAAGTTCACAATTCATATGGAGACACAAAAGATCCTGAATAGCCAAAGCAGTCTTGAGAAAGAAGAATGGAGCTGGAGGAATCAAGCTTCCTGACTTCAGGTTATTCTACAAAGATACAGTCATCAAGACAGTATGGTACTGGCACAAAAACAGAAGTATAGACCAATGGAACAAGATAGAAAGCCCAGAAATAAACCCATGCACCTATAGGTACCTTATTTTTGACAAAGGAGGCAAGAATATACAATGGGGCAAAGACAACCACTTCAATAAATGGTGCTGGGAAAATTGGACAGCTACATGTAAAAGAATGAAATTAGGTTGCTTCCATGTCCTGGCTATTATAAACAGTGCTGCAATGAACATTGGGGTACACGTGTCTCTTTCCCTTCTGGTTTCCTCAGTGTGTATGCCCAGCAGTGGGATTGCTGGATCATAAGGCAGTTCTATTTCCAGTTTTTTAAGGAATCTCCACACTGTTCTCCATAGTGGCTGTACTAGTTTGCATTCCCACCAACAGTGTAAGAGTGTTCCCTTTTCTCCACACCCTCTCCAGCATTTATTGCTTGTAGACTTTTGGATCACAGCCATTCTGACTGGCGTGAAATGGTACCAGCAGATGAATGGATAAGAAAGCTGTGGTACATATACACAATGGAGTATTACTCAGCCATGAAAAAGAATACATTTGAATCAGTTCTAATGAGATGGATGAAACTGGAACCTATTATACAGAGTGAAGTAAGCCAGAAAGAAAAACACCAATACAGTATACTAACGCATATATATGGAATTTAGAAAGATGGTAACAACAACCCTGTGTACAAGACTGCAAAAGAGACACCGATGTATAGATCAGTCTTACAGACTCTGTGGGAGGGGAGAGGGTGGGGAGATTTGGGAGAATAGCATTGAAATATGTATAATATCATGTATGAAACGAGTCGCCAGTCCAGGTTCGATGGACGGTACTGGATGCTTGGGCTGGTGCACTGGGACGACCCAGAGGGAGGGTAGGGGAGGGAGGAGGGAGGAGGGTTCAGGATGGGGAACGCGGGTATACCTGTGGCAGATTCATTTCGATATTTGGCAAAACCAATACAATATTGTAAAGTTTAAAAATAAAATAAAATTAAAAAAAAAAAAAAAAGGAATCTGAAAGCCAAAGGTGCAAAAACACAATCACCAATTTAAAAAGGCAAGCATCTCAGTGAAAAAAAAAAAAAGAATGAAATTAGAACACTTCCTAACACCATACACAAAGATAAACTCAAAATGGATTAAAGATCTAAATGTAAGATGAGATACTATAAAACTCTTAAAGGAAAACATAGGCAGAACACTTGATGAAATAAATCAAAGCAAGATCCCCTATGACCCATCTCCTAGAGTAATGGAAATAAAAATAAAAATAAACAAGTCGGACCTGATTAAACTTAAAAGCTTTTGCACAATAAAGGAAGCTATAAATAAGGTGAAAAGAAAACCCTCAAAATGGGAGAAAATAAAAGCAAATGAAACAACTGACAAAGGATTAATTTCGAAAATATACAAGCAGTTCATACAACTCAATTCTAGAAAAACAAACAACCCAATCAAAAAGTGGGGAAAAGACCAAAGAAGACATACAAATGACTAACAAACACATGAAAAGATGCTCAACATTGCTCATTATTAGAGAAATGCAAATCAAAACTACAATGAGATATCACCTCAGACTGGTCAGAATAGCCATCCTCAATGTCTACAAACAATAAATGGTGGAGAGGCTGTGGAGAAAAGGGAACACTCTTGCACTGTTGGTGGGAATGTAAATTGATATAGCCACTATGGAAGATGGTATGGAGATTCCTTGAAAAATTAGGAATAAAATCATGATATGACCCAAGAGGCCTGGCGTGCTGTGATTCATGGGGTCGCAGAGTTGGACACGACTGAGAGACTGAACTGAACTGAACTGCCTGATGACCCAGAAATCCCACTCCTAGGCATATACCCTGACGAAATCAAAACTGAAAGAGACACATGTATCTCATTGTTCTTTGTAGCACTATATACAATAGCTAGAACATGGAAGCAACCTAGATGTCCATCGACAGATGAATGGATAAAGAAGTTGTGGTATACATACACAATGAACTCAGCCATAAAAAGAATGCATCTGAGCCAGTTCTAATGAAGTGGATGAACCTAGAACATATTTTACAGAGCGAAGTGAGTCAGAAAGAGAAAGATAAATACCGTATTCTAACACATATACAGAATCTAGAAAAATTGCACTGAGGAATTTATTTACAGGCAACAATGGATAAACAGACATAGAAAATAGATAATGGACATGGAGAGAGGGGAGGAGAGGGTGAGATGTATGGAAAGAGTAACATGGAAACTTACATTATCATATGTAAAATAGATAGCCAACGGGAATTTGCTGTATGGCTCAGGAAACTCAAACAGGGGCTCTGTATCAACCTAGAGCAGTGGGATGGGGAGGGAAATGGGAGGGAGTTTCAAAAGGGAGGGGATATATGTATGCCTATGGCTGATTCATGTTGAGGTTTGACAGAAATCAGCAAAATTTTGTAAAGCAATTTTCCTTCAATAACAAATTAATTTTAAAAATATTTTTTAAAATTAACATCATTTTAGTTGGAAAGAATAAGACAGTAAGATAAAATTTCTACAACTAGCAAACAAGCCAATGACCCATCCCTAAGCCTCACTCTTATGGATTAAAGAAGCTATCAACAATGTCAATTTTCTAGTAGCAATAACTTACTGAGTGAAAGAGCCTTAGGATGGAAACAGCACAAAATTAAATTTGTTTCCTTGATGTTTGATTTAAACTGAGATAACTTTGTTTATGGTGGAAGGTTTTTAATTTGTCTTTTCACCAACCCTTGTCTTTCCTTAGCAAAAATGACCCAGGGGCTGAGGTTGCCCTTAAAAGTTAATTTGTTTGCTTTTTCCTTACCATCAATTAGTTACACCTGCATGTGGTAAAACAAGCAAGAGAACACTGAGTTTTCATATAAATCAAAACAGGAGAATTGATTACTTTTCAATTACGGAGCTCACCGAGGAACAGATTACCTGGCGTGGGTTTAGTCACATATGGTGTTCTTTAGCTGATGGTCAAAGTACTAAAAATACTCTGATGGGAACATACTGCTTTGCCCTTTAGTTCTAGCCTTCAGACACTGTTTTGCAGCTCTCTGGCCAGTTGTCCATCTCAGAGAAGTCCCTGGCCATGAAATCCATTCCTTTTCATCTCACCATGATGCCTTTTCTATTCACTTATTGTTTCTCTTCTCATGATTAATCTTGCAGGTGAATATTTACTAATGTTCGAGTTGTGTGGAATCTAATAAATATTACCTCTCTGCTTTGCCTGTGTTATAAACCGATTTCAAGTTAGGCCAAAAACATAATAGTTAAGTATTTCCCCTTTAGCGTAAAGTGTGATCAGTGATTTGTTTTCCAACAATTACATTATGAAAAGAAGAAGTAGAAAGAGTAAATTAACAGTTTGGCTAAACCTGGAAAACACTACTTGGCCCGGTTATCAAGGTTTATATCAGTGATAAGTCATGTTGATAGCATGTACCCCAATCTAGTGTGATGAAGGAAGCATTTCACTTCTGTGGTATTCTTCTTCAAATCCCTAATCCCATTCTAACTGTGACAGAAACATCAGACACACTCAAACTGACCCTTCTACAAAATACCTGACCATCTCAAAACTGTAAAGGTTATGAAAAACAAGTAATGTCTGATTGTTCTAGACTAATTGATGATAAAGAAACAAAACCCAAGATACTGGAGTAGAAGGATGTGCACTCATCTTCTCTGAGAGCTCCAAAACTGCAACTTGCTGCTGAACAACCATTAACAGGAGAAAGTTGGATCACACCAAAAAAAGATACTCCACATCAAAGGGCAAAGGAGAAGATCCAACAAGATGGTAGGAGTAGTTAAATCAAACCCCACACTTACCAGAGACTTTCGGAAGGCTCAAACAAAACTTTGTGCAGACAGACACTCTGTGCCCACAGAGACTGAGTCAGACCTGCTTTGAGTAATTAAGTGTCTTCTGTGGAGGCACAGGTCAGCAGTGGCCTGCTGCAGGGACAGGGGCTCTGGCTGCAGCAGACTTGGATCATGCAGCATTACTCACCATAGAACCAAGCAGATGACCCACAAACAGCAGAACAATTATACCAAAAAATTCTCACACTGATAAGAAAGTTCTAGGACCCACAACAGATTTCCCAACTCAGAGACCCACAAAGGGACTGAGAACCACCAGGGAATTTGACTTCGGAGGCCAGTGGGATTTGATTACAGACTTCCACAGGACTGGGAAAACAGACTTTCGGAGGGCACAAACAAAACCTGATACACACAGGAACCAGGAGAAGGGAGCAGTGTCCCCACAAGAGACTGACTCAGACTTGCCTGTCAGTGTCCAGGAGTCTCTGGTGGAGGCATGAGTTTGGCCCCATACCAAAAAACAGGGAGGGAACACAGCCCCACACATCAACAGAAAATTGGATTAAAGATTTACTGAGCATGACCCCACCCATCAGAATAAGAACCAGTTTTCTCCACAGTCAGTCTCTCCCATCAGGAAGTTTCCATAAGCCTCTTATCCTTATTCATCAGAGGGCAGATAGAATGAAAATCACAACCATAGAAAACTAACCAAACTCATCACATGAACCACACCACTGTCTAACTAAATGAAACTATGAGTATGCTGTGTAGGGCCATCCAAGATGGATGGGTCATGATGTAGAGTTCTGACAAAATGTGGTCCATTGGAGAAGGGAATGACAAACCACTTCAGTATTCTTGCCTTGAGAACCCCATGAACAGAATGGAAAGGCCAAAAAAATAAGACCCTGAAAGATGAACTTCCAAGGTCAGTAGGTGCCCAATATGCTACTAGAGAAGAGGGAGAAATGAATCCAGAAAGAATGAAGAGACAGAGCCAAAGTGAAAACAATGCCCAGTTGTGGATGCGACTTGTGATGGAAGTAAGTCTGATGCTCTAAAGAATAATATTGCATAGGAAGCTGAAATGTTAGGTCCATGAGTCAAGGTAAATTGGAAGTGGTTAAACAGGAGATGGCAAGAGTGAATATTGACATTTTAGGAATCAATGAACTAAAATGGACAGGAATGGACAAATTTAGTTCAGATGACCATGATATCTATTACTGTGGGCAAGAATCCTTTAGAAGAAATGGAGTAGCCCTCATAGTTCTATGATGACCCACAAGACCTTCTAGAACTAACACCCAAAAAAGATGTTCTTTTCATCATAGGGGACTGGAACGCAAAAGAAGAAAGTCAAGAGATACCTGGAGTAACTAACAAGTTTGACCTTGGCGTACAAAATGAAAGACTGCAAAGGCTAACAGAGTTTTGCCAAGAGGATGCATTGGTCATAGCAAACACCCTCTTCCAACAACAGGATACAACTCTGCACAGGGACACCACCAGAAGATCAATAGTGAAATAAGATTCATTATATTCTTTGCTGTTGAAGATGAAGAAGCTCTCTAAAGTCAGCAAAACAAGACCAGGAGCTGACTGTGGCTCAGGTCATGAACTCCTTTTTGCAAAATTCAGACATAAATTGAAAAAAGCAGGGAAACCCACTAGACCATTCAGATATGACCTAAATCAAATCCCTAATGATTATACAGTGGAAGTGACAAATAGATTCAGGGGATTAGATCTGATAGAGAGAGTGCCAGAAGAACTATGGACAGAGGTTCATAACATTGTACAAGAGGAAATGATCAAGACCATCCCCAAGAAAAAGAAATGAAAAAGGCAAAAAGGTTGTCTGAGGAGGCCTTATAAATAGCTGTGAAAAGAAGAGAAGCTAAAGGCAAAGGAGAAAAGAAAATATATACCCACCTGAAATCAGAGTTCCAAGGATTAGCAAGGAGAGATAAGAAAGCCTTCCTCAGTAATCAATGCAAAGAAATAGGAGAAAACAATAGAATGGAAAAAAACTAGATATTTCTACAAGAAAATTAGAGATACTAAGGGAATATTTCAAGCAAAGATGGGCACAATAAAGGACAGAAATGGGATGGACCTAACAGAAGCAGAAGATATTAAGAAGAGAAGGCAAGAATATACAAAAGAACTATACAAAAAAGATCTTCAAGACCCAGATGACCATTATGGTGTCATCACTCACCTAGAGCCAGACACCCTGGAGTTCAAAGTCAAGTGGACCTTAGGAATCATCATTATGAAAAAAGCTAGTGGAGGTGATGGAATTCCAGTTGAGCTATTTCAAATTGTAAAGATGATGCTGTAAAACTGCTGCACTCAATATGCCAGCAAATTATGAAAACTCAGCAGTGGCAACAGGACTGAAAAAGGTCAGTTTTCATTCCAGTCCCAAATAAAGGCAATGCCAAAGAATGTCCAAACTACCATACAATTGAACTCATCTCACACGCTAGTAAAGTAATGCTCAAAATTCTCCAAGCCAGGCTTCAGCAATACATGAACTGTGAACTTCCAGATGTTCAAACTAGTTTTAGAAAAGGCAGAGGAACCAGAGATCAAATTGCCAACATCTGCTGGATCATTAAAAAAGCAAAAGAGTTCCAGAAAAACATCTATTTCTGCTTTACTGACTATGCTAAAGCCTTTGACTGTGTGGATCACAATAAACTGTGGAAAATTCTGAAAGAGATGGGAATACCAGACCATCTGACCTGCCTCTTGTGAAACCTGTATGCAGGTCAGGAAGCAACAGTTAGAACTGGACATGGAACAACAGACTGGTTCCAAATAGGAAAAGGAGTACGTCAAGGCTGTATATTGTCACCCTGTTTATTTAACTTATATGCAGAGTACATCATGAGAAACGCTGGGCTGGAAGAAGCACAAGCTGGAATCAAGATGGCTGCGAGAAATATCAATAACCTGAGATATGCAGATGACACCACCCTTATGGCAGAAAGTGAAGACGAACTAAAGAGCCTCTTGATGAAAGTGAAAAAGGAGAGTGAAAAAGTTGGCTTAAAGCTCAACATTCAGAAAACGAAGATCATGGTATCCAGTCCCATCACTTAATGGCAAATAGATGGGGAAACAGTGGCTGACTTTATTTTTCTGGGCTCCAAAATCACTGCAGATGGTGATTACAGCTATGAAATTAAAAGACACTTACTCCTTGGAAGGAAAGTTCTGACCAACCTAGATAGCACACTAATGTACAATATAGTGATTATAGACAAAAACATTGTATTATAAACGTCAAACTTGCAAAGAGAGTAAATGCTAAATGTGCCAAATCCCCAAAGAAATAGTAATTTGTGACTGATAGAAAAGAAAAGCTATGACAAACCTAGACAGCATATTAAAAAGCAGAGACATTACTGTGCCAACAAAGGTCCATCTTGTCAAAGCTATGGTTTTTCCAGTAGTCATGAATGGACGTGGGAGTTGGACTATAAAGAAAGCTGAGCGCTGAAGAATTGATGCTTTTGAACTGTGGTGTTGGAGAAGACTCTTGAGAGTCTCCTGGACTGCAAGGAGGTCCAACCAGTCCATCCTAAAGGAAATCAGTGTTGGGTGTTCATTGGAAGGACTAGTGTTGAAGCTGAAACTCCAATACTTTGGCCATCTGATGCGAAGAGCTGACTTATTTGAAAAGACCCTGATGCTGGGAAAGATTGAGGGCAGGAGAAGGGGACAACAGAGGGTGAGATGGCTGGATGGCATCACCGACTCAATGGGCATGGGTTTGGGTAGACTCTGGCAGTTGGTGATGGACAGGGAAGCCAGGCGTGCTGCGATTCAAGGGATCGCAAAAAGTCGGTCACGACTGAGCAACTGAACTGACTGAAATGAAGCCTTTGATTATGTGGATCACTGTGTTGATCACAGATCAACAAATTTTTGAAAATCCTTCAAGAGATGGGAATACCAGACCACCTTACCTGCCTCCTAAGAAATCTGTTTGCAGATGAAGAAGGAACAGTTAGAACCGGACATGGAACATCAGACTGGTTCAAAATTGGGAAAGCGAACATCAAGACTGTATTGTCACCCTGTTTATTTAACTTAATGCAGAGTACATCATGCGAAGTGCTGGGCTGGAGGAAGCACAAGCTGGAATCAAGATTGCCAGGACAAATATCAATAACCTCAGATATGCAGATGACACCACCCTAATGACAGAAAGTGAAGAGTAACTAAAGAGCTTCTTGATGAAGGCAAAAGAGGTGTGTGAAAAAGCTATTTAAAACTCAACATTCAAAAACTAATATCATGGCATCTGGTCCCATCACTTCATGGCAAGTAGATGGGGAAACAGTGGCTGACTTTATTTTTCTGGCCTCCAAAGTCACTGCAGATTGTTATTGCAGCCATGAAATTAAAAGACACTTGCTCCTTGGAAGAAAAGTTATGACAAACCTAGAGAGCATATTAAAAAGCAGAGACATTACCTTCCCAACAAAGGTCCATCTAGTTAAAACTATGATCTTTCCAGTAGTCATGTATGGATGTGAGAGTTGGACCATAAAGAAGGCTGAGCTGAAGGACTGATGCTTTTGAACTGTAGTGTTGGAGATGACTCTTGAGGGTCCCTTGGACAGCAAGGAGATCAAACCAGTCAATCCTAAAGGAAATCAGTCCTGAAAATTCATTGGAAGGACTGAAAGTGAAGCTGAAGCTCCAATACTTTGGCCACCTGATGCCAAGAACTGATTCAATGGCAAAGATCCTAATGCTGGGAAACATTGAAGGCAGGAGAAGGGGACAACAGAGAATGAGATGGTTGGATGGCATCACTGAGTCAATGGACGTGAGTTTGAGTAAGCTCTGGGAGTTGGAGATGGACAGAGAAGCCTGTTGTCCTGCAGTTCATGGTGTTACAATGAATCAGGCTCGACTGAGTGAACTGAACTGAATTTATGATAAATTAATGCCAAAACAATCAAAGGGCTTTAGACTGAAAAAAAGCTAATGAAATTTGATAGATGTCTAGATCATAATTACTAATTATGCATCAGTGTTTGTTTCTTAGTTATGACAAATTTACCATGGTAATGTAAGATGTTAAGAATAGGGACAATGTGTTGGTTGTAGGAACTCTATACTATCTGTCCAAATTTTCTGTAATTCTAAAACTATTTGGAAATAAAGTCTATTAAAGATAAGTCAGTAAAATGAAAATCAAAATATTCCTTTTATTATTGGTAAAGCCTAGGTTGTATGAGATGGCTTAGGAGTGAAATGATATAGAATTTTTAATTAGGCAGTTTAATTAGAAACCAATTTTTAATTTGGTTTTAATTAAAACCAAAATTTGGCAGACTTAGCAGAGTTTCAGAGTTACACAGGATGCTGTAGGTTTCACCAGGTGGGGCCTGACTCTTTAAACAACTTAGAAGGGCAGAACGGAATGGGTACGATTTACAGGTAACTGGTTTCCAGGAATAGTAAATGGGGTGAGCTATGCATGCCCAGTTCCTCTCCCAAACTCAAGGGTAAATCATTCTTTCAGCTCTGGAGAAGAGTGTGAAAGTGAAGATAGAGAGTATGAATTTAATGGAGCAGCCGGGAAAGAAACAGGAATAGTGAATAAATGCCCCTCCTAATATTTCCCCAGTTTTTAATGTCTTAGCTATTTAAACTTAATGATCAAGATGATGGTCCTGCAAGGTATTATATCTCATTTTTAAAGGGAAGATCAGAATTTCCTTTGAATAATCCTGCTTCCACCTTCATGTTGCTACTGCTGATGCAAAAGTTTTGTTAAGATCAACCTGATAGTGTTGATTTTGCCTCAAACTGCTCTGAAATACTTACAAGCAGCACCTTCATTAAAACAAATCTGAGACTACATTCTCCAATATTGAAAATCCTCTCCCTATTTATTTCTCATCTCATACTCATGAGTATCCATATTACCCATGAAAGGCTATCAGAGGGACTTCTGTTTCAGCTCTAAAGTGTAAAAGATCTTGGAAGTCATCACAACTGTCTTACAACAAGAAAAACATGAACAATTGAAAATCAATGACTTTTCTAACTAATCTGAGAACTGAGGTCACAAGGAAAATCACCACCCTGAAATCTAGGGACACAGATGAATCCAAGATTCACAGATGAAATGAGATATGCAAACTAGACGAGAACTATAAAGTGGGAGGTACAGATAATAATTCTGACAGATTGTTGTAAACTGAAGAGTATAGGTTACTGTAACAGTGAGAAAATCCTGGGGGCTTTACCACCGGGAATCCAGGTACTCATGGTCATGGTGAAGAGCTGACAAAGATCCTCTCTGGGTCTAGCTAGGAAAGGAAAGATACTCATTATAAAACACATCCAGCCCATTCTCCCTGAGAAAGGACTATTCGCCCATTAGAAAGATCGTCCCAAAATCTTATTTCACTTGAACTTAAAGCATTTATACCCCTCTAGTCCCCTGTGGAGAAGGCAACGGCACCCCACTCCAGTGCTCTTGCCTGGAAAATCCATGGACAGAGGAGCCTGGTAGGCTGCAGTCCATGGGGTCGCTAAGAGTCGAACACAACTAAGCGACTTCACTTTCATGCATTGGAGAAGGAAATGGCAACCCACTCCAGTGTTCTTGCCTGGAGAATCCCAGGGGCAGGGAAGTCTGGTGGGCCGCCATCTATGGGGTCTCACAGAGTCAGACACGACTGAAGAGACTTAGCAGCAGCAGCAGTCCCCTGTAGCCTTTCTGTCTCACTGAAGAGAGGGAAATGACTATAAAACACTTGTTAAGACCCAGGAACACAGTCCCACTAAAAATGGAGATTTAACCAGAAGATTATAAAATGTTTCTCTTTTCACCACACACTTACAGGGCTCCAATGTAATAATAGGGGATTACACCTGAAAAAGCTGCAAGACACAGACTCTTTCTGAGGAGGAGTCTTAGAGAAGCCCAAAGTCAACAGGAAAGATAAATAGAAGGACACATGAGGAATTGGAACCCTCTGGCAACTAGAGTTACAGAAAAAATTAAACATAGCCAAACTCCTTGTCAGATTAACATAAAGTCTCACATGCTTGTGGGCTTGTGGACTTCTTTGATAGCTCAGTTGGTAAAGAATCCTCCTGCAATGCAGGAGACCTTGGTTCAATTCCTGGGTCGGAAAGACCTGCTGGAGAAGGGACAGGCTACCCACTCCAGTATTGTTGCTTGGATAATCCCCATGGACAGAGGAGCAAGGCCCTTGTCAGATTAACATAAAGTCTCACATGCTTGTGTTCTCGGTGGCATCCAACTGTTTGCTACCTCGTGGACTGTAGCCCACCATGCTTCTCAGCAAGAATACTAGAATGGATTGCCATTTCCTCCTCCAGGGGATCTTTCTGACTCAGGGATGGATCCTGCAACTCCTGCATTTACAGGTAGATTCTTTACCACTTGAGCCAGCTGGGAAGCCCATAATATCCCCCACTAATGGCCTGTTTACCTGTTTGTATCACCCAACATATCATGTCTATCTTCCAACAAAAAATTATACGACTTGCTAAAAGGAAAGAAAAAACACAGTCTAAAGAGAAAACAAGCAGTAGAACTAGATTGAGGTATGATACAGATATGAGAATTGCTGGGGGCCAGCCCCAGCTGATCCAGGGTATTCGAAGGAGAGACGGCCTAGGCGACTATTTATATGCTAATTAGAGATATAGAGAACAATAGAATGAGGATAGCTCAGTAGGAAAATTCAGTGGAGAAAAGAAGCTGAGTAGCTTGGTTTACGCGGGAGACCAATAAAACTTCAAGACAAGAAGTTTGCACCACTTACGTAGGCCGCAGGCGCCCTCTCGAATAGCGGAAGGTGTCTCACCCTAGACTCCTTCTCGAGTGGGTCTTAGAAGCCCAGGCATGATTAGTAAGCGTGGTGGGTTCCGCGCTCCAGATGGAGACTCAGCTGGAGGTTAGAGGGAAGAATGACATGGGGAGACCAAGCGCTGGTGAACAAGGCCCGTAGCTTTATTTTCAACAGGGGCTTTTATACCCTAAGTTACACATAGAGGATAATAGGGGATGCAAAGTCAGCAGTCTTTGATTCTTATCAAAAACCAAGGTTTCTTTCCTGCAAATGTATCGTATACAAATGGTTTAGGTGATTTACATCATCTTCTGGCCAGAAGGCCTACTAACATTTTATGACTCTTGACAAGGACTTATCAACAAAGACTTACTTTCTCTAAGAGTAATTATTTCAAGGTTTGGCACCATCTTCCAAAGATAAAATTGCATTCCTATAGGGCGGATGTGTAATGGGTTTACAACAAAGAAAGAATTTATTACCTTAAGGGTCTAAAGTTACTAACACCAAGGCCACTACTTATTTTTTCTACATACCCACTATTAATTGATACATATTCAAGGATACAATTCAGGGGATGTGAAAACTTGGCAACAAGCATTGACTCATCAATGAAATCCTTTACTAGTTTATTCTGACAGTTTTTAACTCTCTGAGAGGCTCTAAGCTATTTGAATATCTTAAGCTTCCCATGCCTCTGGAGGCTGGGAGACTGTAAACAATCGTATGCATAGCTGCAGGAGTCCGGGTAAACTTGTCAGGTGAGTTAGAGAGCCATCAGAGGGGTTTGGATTTAAACACTCCTAATTGCCCAGGAACTTTATTAATTGGAGCTGTAAGTTAACTCTTTGACAGAGAGAGCGAGATGGTGGTAGGGGACAGCCCCCAGTAAAGTCAGAGGTGAGAGCACAAAGCAATAAAGTAGGCAGACTCTGGTTTTTTGGGGGAAAATGCTCGAGAATATCCGGGGGGACTCCTGAGGCTCGATCCCGCCTTTGCGTATGCCGAGCCTCCTTCCTCATGACCTTTGTCACGAGTGGAATGCCTCACCGGCTCCCCGCATCTCCCCCTTTTTTATTTCTTAAAACAGCCAGATGTAGCTCAGTCGCGAGCCTCTGAATGCTCTGCCGAAGAATCCTGACAATACAAGGAAGAATGATTATTAGAAATAAAATTAAAACAGCCAACGTAGCATAGCCAAGGAAGGTAGACAGAATATTTTTTCCTGAAATGTAGTTAGAGAAAGTATGGAAGAAATCATTTGCTGTTCCAGCGGCAGTAAAATCTAATCGGGAGTGTTCCAGGGTTGCTATTTGATTGTGAAGTTTCCCTAAGTCTAAGCTAATGTCAGAGCTGTTCCAAATACCTGAAATATGGTTTTTAATCTTTTCCCATTCAAAATCTGTCTCATTTACTTTCAGGGGTGTTACACATATCCACCGGTAGTCAGCATGACAGGACAATGCCATTTTCACCTTTAAAGCCTGCAATTCAGTCCCAATATGTATTACTGCTTCCTCTAGGGCATCTACCCTCATCTCTAATTTTCTGTCTATAGCTTCCTGTGTTGCCAATGCTAAAGAAACATTTTTGGACGTAGAATCAACATATTGAGCAGTATGTACTTGTTGAGTCAATGATATTGCTGCCACAGTAACAGAAGTAATTGCACTTATCAAAGCTGCTATTCCCAAGATAAGTAAGCCCATAAACCGTCGTGTTCGCATTAAATCCTGCAGTTGTTGCAATACAGCAAGAGCATAATTCAGTAAGTGGTTACATCATAAGATAAGGTGGACGTTGTAACATTACAAAGGAGCAAACATTATATTGAGGATTTAAACAAGATGAGAGCATACATTTGTTCACAACAACACCACAAAGGAGCAAACATTATATTGAGGATTTAAACAAGATGAAACAAGGAGCAGCTGTAGGCATCGGCTCGGCGGAGCAGTGTCCGCAGCATCAGGAGGCAGAACGCGAACGGCAGGCTGTGGGCCGCGGCGTCTACGGCGGGCGGAGGGGCGGGGTTCGCGGACTCGGGCTAGCCGCCGCCGCTTGGGCTCCGGGCGTTTTCCTATCGCCGGCGGGAGCGCGCTGGTCTGGACTGCATTCCGCGGGCGCGCTTTCCTCTCTGGCCCTCACTCGCCGCACAGACTTCCTTGCTCTAGGTCGCGGGGTGCAGCAAGGAGGGTGCGGGGCGCCGCTGGCGGCGCGGAGGAGAGAGCTGGCTGGGGGAGGGGGAGCGAGCGAGTGCACGCGCCGCGAACCTGGTCTTTGGGGAATGTGACATGACGAATTTTTCTGAGATCCAAATCGGAGAATCTGCATTCTGTAAAAATATATAAGCATACCCTCTCCCACAAGTTAGCAACACATCTGGCCTTTTACACTCTCCAGTAAGGAGGTCTTTTTACTTGACCAGGGGCCGAGTCGTAGCCTGTAATTCAGGCATCTAGTGTCTCATCATTGTAGTCTGCCCCTGTGTGTTTACGTTTAAGTGATTAATTACAATTTGGACATAACTTTTTGTCTAGCTGTTTCCCTAGGGATATGAAATTTATACCTTAAACCAGCTGCATTTTGATGGTGAATTTTGCGAGAATTTTTGGCCTTATCAATCTTTTTATGTAAGTTTAAAACAATTACTTCAGTCAATGCATCTACCAAGGCATTTCCTTCATGTAAAGGGCTGGGCAAGTTGAAATGGACTCTAATATGTCCCACAATATATTTTTTATCTCTGTGTTTAATCTCTTTTTGTAAATCAGATAACAAGGAGAAGATAGTAGTTTTATTTTTTGGAATATTAGCAGTTTCAATATGAGGAAATAACCCCACAATATATCTGGAGTCAGTCAAAAGATTAAAGGTGTGGTCTCTTAAATGTTGAAAAGCCTAAATAACTGCTCAGTCTTGACATTTTATTCCCTTGAATTAAAAGGTCTTTTAAAGGCCTTGGAACTGTAACTTCCTGCACCCAAAAGGCTAGATCACTAGATCCAAATGTTCTGTGGCTCTTAGCTTGAGAAGTCAAGTTTTTTCTTGTCTGATAGTAAGGTAAAAGTAAAAGCTGTGTTACTCTTTGACCTTTATTAATTTGTACAGTTTTGTTAGGCGGTGAGATCAAAACTTTTAATTTTTCCAATATAATCAGAATCTACTACACCATGCACCACCGAAATTTCTTTTCTTTTTTTTTTTTTTTTTTTTATTTTGAAAAGAAAGCGAGCTACGCCCCAGGACAAATCTTACAATGTCCTCAGGTAGGGGGCCAGCCACTCCCCTTGGAATTGGAGTAAGCGGCACATCAGGGGTTAATATTGTTGCTAAATCCCCTTTCGCTTTTTTCCTAGCCTGGATGAGACCCCCCTGAGGAGGTTTTCTCTAAGGAGCATGCTCTGCATATTGTGCACGCAGTCTGTTTTAAAAGCTCCACTGTTCAAAAAACTTTTTATCTTCCTCAGGCTTAGGCAACGCTTTGAGAGGCTTTGGGGGCAAAGTGGGGAACTCCTGGGTCCTGGGAGGCACAAACAGAGGTGGTGGCGATCACCTTAAATCAGAAAGTGGTGGATAAGTTTTTTAAAGGTTTGTGCAGAGGGGGAGGGAGCTCGCCAGGGCGCTCGGCCGCAGCGTCCTGTAAGCCCTCTCCTTCCTCGGGAGGTAAAGCACTTTCTCCCTCCTTTTTTTTTTTTTTTTTTTTTTTTTTTCAATAGCAGAAATTATGATCTGTGCAGAAAGTGGAGACTCACCACCATCAACCGCTATAGCCTCCCCCATAGGCTATCTAACAGCCTCATGACAGGGGTCCAGGACATTTCTAATCATATTTCACAGAGCCAATAAACATTGTCTATTCTTAGATGCAGAGAAACCCATTTTTTTTAATTTTTTTTTTTGAGAATATTTTTATTTATTTTGTACCTTTTTTACCCTATCTAAACTGCAGAGGGGACTAGAAAAGAAGCCTCAAGGTGAGGATCAAATTTATCCTTGGGACTAGAGAAAATCCTTCTCCGGGAAACTCCTAGCGGAGGCCCTTTACCCCCACACGGAGGAGGAGGCATGGAGGGATGGGAGCGTCCCGTATTTCTCTTCTCCTGCTCCGGAGATCCTTTAACTGTTTGGTGACTAAATCTTACAAACTGTCTGATCGGGGATGTTTCCCTCAAGCTCCTAGGAGCGGATGGTCTGACAGGGGAAGTTTCTCTTAGGCCTTTTGGGGCATCTTTGTTTAAGAGATGCCAATCTCCATCAGAGTGATATTTAGCTGTTATCTCGCCTAAATTCTCTTTTTCTTTTGGGGAAGGCTGATCTTGTTCCTCATCCCTATCTTTAGGTTGTTCCTGAGTAGTCACGGCTGCTAACATTTTTCTTAGTTGCCGATAGTCAGGCGGGTCTTCGTTTTTCTCATTTTCCTCAGGTTTAACTACAGTTTCAACATCATTTTCCTCTTTAAAAGTTACTCTTTTAGATTTAGGGGCAGGTTTAGCTACAGCATTTTCTTCACTATCCCTTTTAAGATGTACTTTTTCTGAATCAGGGGCAGGATCTAAGACATCTCTAATGATATTCCATAAGGAAAAGGCGTCATTAGGCACCTTTTCTGAGCCATGTTCGGCATGGTAAGTTTTTAGCTGTTTTCCTACTTTTTCCCAGACATCTAAGTTAACAGAGCCTTCATCTGGGAACCAGGGACAGTGCTCTTGTACAAATGAAAGAAATGATTGAATGGCAGATTTTTTAACTTTGATTCCTCTTTTACCTAATAACTGTAAAATTACTCCTATAAAGAGCTGTCTTTCATTTGATTCAGTATTACCCATGTCAGAAAATTAAGTATAGTAAAAGATTTTGCTTTAAGCTATCAAAAGATCAGGCTTTTCTTTGGCCTTTTAACTTCAGAAACTGTTTTCTCTCTCTAAGTCTAACTCTTGAACACTTTCAACACTTCCCACTCCTCTCGCCCTGTCTATCCTACAGGGGGGTCCGCGGCACCCTCGAGTGGGGTCCTAGCCGTCCCGAACACTGGAAGAACAATAGGGCTGGTGACCCAGATTGTCCCGGGGGGAGGAACAGTAGGCTGATGGCCCAAACTGTTCCAAGGGAGGAGCAGTAGGGCTGGTCACCCAAACTGCTCCGTGGGGGAACAAGAGGGCTGATAACCCAGTTGTTCCGAGAACGGGGGGCAATAGGGCTGGTAACCCCAATTGCTGGGAGCTTACCTTCGAAAATCCTGTATCGGGCGCCACCTGCTGGGGGCCAGCCCCAGCTGATCCAGGGTATTCGAAGGAGAGACGGCCTAGGCGACTATTTATATGCTAATTAGAGATATAGGGAACAATAGAATGAGGATAGCTCAGTAGGAAAATTCAGTGGAGAAAAGAAGCTGAGTAGCTTGGTTTACGCGGGAGACCAATAAAACTTCAAGACAAGAAGTTTGCACCACTTACGTAGGCCGCAGGCGCCCTCTCGAATAGCGGAAGGTGTCTCACCCTAGACTCCTTCTCGAGTGGGTCTTAGAAGCCCAGGCATGATTAGTAAGCGTGGTGGGTTCCGCGCTCCAGATGGAGACTCAGCTGGAGGTTAGAGGGAAGAATGACATGGGGAGACCAAGCGCTGGTGAACAAGGCCCGTAGCTTTATTTTCAACAGGGGCTTTTATACCCTAAGTTACACATAGAGGATAATAGGGGATGCAAAGTCAGCAGTCTTTGATTCTTATCAAAAACCAAGGTTTCTTTCCTGCAAATGTATCGTATACAAATGGTTTAGGTGATTTACATCATCTTCTGGCCAGAAGGCCTACTAACATTTTATGACTCTTGACAAGGACTTATCAACAAAGACTTACTTTCTCTAAGAGTAATTATTTCAAGGTTTGGCACCATCTTCCAAAGATAAAATTGCATTCCTATAGGGCGGATGTGTAATGGGTTTACAACAAAGAAAGAATTTATTACCTTAAGGGTCTAAAGTTACTAACACCAAGGCCACTACTTATTTTTTCTACATACCCACTATTAATTGATACATATTCAAGGATACAATTCAGGGGATGTGAAAACTTGGCAACAAGCATTGACTCATCAATGAAATCCTTTACTAGTTTATTCTGACAGTTTTTAACTCTCTGAGAGGCTCTAAGCTATTTGAATATCTTAAGCTTCCCATGCCTCTGGAGGCTGGGAGACTGTAAACAATCGTATGCATAGCTGCAGGAGTCCGGGTAAACTTGTCAGGTGAGTTAGAGAGCCATCAGAGGGGTTTGGATTTAAACACTCCTAATTGCCCAGGAACTTTATTAATTGGAGCTGTAAGTTAACTCTTTGACAGAGAGAGCGAGATGGTGGTAGGGGACAGCCCCCAGTAAAGTCAGAGGTGAGAGCACAAAGCAATAAAGTAGGCAGACTCTGGTTTTTTGGGGGAAAATGCTCGAGAATATCCGGGGGGACTCCTGAGGCTCGATCCCGCCTTTGCGTATGCCGAGCCTCCTTCCTCATGACCTTTGTCACGAGTGGAATGCCTCACCGGCTCCCCGCAGAGAATCATTGTTTTGCTTAGTCATTCAGTTGTGTCTGACTCTTTGTGACCCCATGGACTACAGCCTGCCAGGCTTCTCTGTCCATGGGATTATCCAGGCAACAATTCTGGAGTGGGTTGCCCTGCCCTTTTTCAGGGCATCTTCCCAACCCAGGGATCGAACCCAGGTCTCCTGCACTGCTGGCAAATTCTTTACCATTTGAGCCACCAGGGAAGCCCAAGAATATTGAAGTGTGTAGCCCATCCCTTCTCCAGGGCATCTTCCTGACCCAGGAATTGAAGTGGGGTCTCCTGCATTGCAGGCAGATTCTTTACCAGCTAGCTATGAGGGAAATTAGACTTATTAGAATGATAATAATGATTAAATTATTAATCTATGATTAATAAATCTATGATTTATCAAATCTATGATTAAATTTAAAGGGCTTCAATGAAAAAGAGTAGGCAACATACAAGAACAGATGTATTGTTTAAGCAAAAAGATGGAGATTCTAATAAAGATTCAAAAGCAAATACTCGAAATCAAAAGCACTGTAACAACAGTTAAAAATGCCTTTGATGGGTTTGCGACACTGAGGCAAGAAATTAGTGTGTTTGAAGATAGTCAATAGAAACTTCCCAAATTGAAATGTAAAGAGATAAAATGAAAAGAAACTGAACACAGCAACAAAGAATTGCAAACAATTTTAAAACGAGTAACACAGGTATGATTGGAATACCAGAAAATAAGAGAAAGAGAGGAAATATTTGAGGTAATAATGAGTTTTTTATATTACTGACAAAAAACAAACCACAGATCCAGAAAATTAAGAGAACACCGAGTAACAAAAATATCAAAAACCTACACCTAAGCCATTTCATATTAAAACTACAGAAAACCGAGAAAAAAGTCTTAAGTGAAGCCAGAAGAAAATTATGGTTCACAGATCCATGATCCATGAAAGAAATAATTGATGTTACACTTTGTTAAAATTAAATGTTTCTGCCTTGTGAAAGACAATAACAAGAGAATGAGAAGACAAGTCATAGATTAGGAGAAAATATTTGCAAAAACATGTGATGAAGAGCTTTATATATCCAAAATATAAAACAAAGAAATCTTAAAACTCAACAATAAGAAAACAATCTGATTAAAAAGTAGGCAAAAAACCGAACAGACACTTCACCCAAGAAGATAAGCAAATGACAAACAGGCATAAGCATATGAAAAGATTCTCTACATCAGGACATCAGGTCAGTTCAGTTCAGTCGCTCAGTCATGTCCGACTCTCTGCGACCCCATGAATCGCAGCACACCAGCCCTCCCTGTCCATCACCATCACCCGGAGTTAACACAAACTCACGTCCATCGAGTCGGTAATGCTATCCAGCCATCTCATCTCTGTCGTGCCCTTTTCTTCCTGCCCCCAATCCCTCCCAGCATCAGAGTCTTTTCCAATGAGTCAACTCTTCACATGAGGTGGCCAAAGTATTGGAGTTTCAACTGCAGCATCATTCCTTCCAAAGAACACCCAGGGCTGATCTCCTCTAGCATGCACAGGTTGGATCTCCTTGATGTACTCCTTTTCCTATTTGGAACCAGGCTGTTGTTCCATGTCCAGTTCTAACTGTTGTTTCCTGACCTGCATACAAATTTCTCAAGAGGCAGTTCATGTGGTCTGGTATTCCCATCTCTTGCAGAATTTTCCAGTTTATTGTGATCCACACAGTCAAAGGCTTTGGCATAGTCAATAAAGCAGAAATAGATGGTTTTCTTGAACTCTCTTGCTTTTTCCATGATCCAGTGGATGTTGGCAATTTGATCTCTGGTTCCTCTGCCTTTTCTAAAACCAGCTTGGACATCAGGAAGTTCACAGTTCACATATTGCTGAAGCCGGGCTTGGAGAATTTTGAGCATTACTTTACTAGCATGTGAGATGAGTGCAATTGTGCGGTAGTTTGAGCATTCTTTGGCATTGCCTTTCTTTGGGATTGGAATGAAAACTGACCTTTTCCAGTCCTATGGCCACTGCTGAGTTTTCCAAATTTGCTGGCATATTGAGTGCAGCACTTCCACAGCATCATCTTTCAGGATTTGAAAGAGCTCAACTGGAATTCCATCACCTCCACTAGTTTTGTTCATAGTGATGCTTTCTAAGGCCCATTTGACTTCACATTCCAGGATATCTGGCTCTAGGTGAGTGATCACAGCATCGTGATTATCTGGATTGTGAAGATCTTTTTTGTACAGTTCTTCTGTGTATTCTTGCCACCTCTTCTTAATATCTTCTGCTTCTGTTAGGTCCATACCATTTCTTCCCTTTATTGAGCCCATGTTTGCATGAAATGTTCCCTTGGTATCTCTAATTTTCTTGAAGAGATCTCTAGTCTTTCCCATTCTGTTTTTTTTCTTCTATTTCTTTGCATTAATCACTGAGGAAGGCTTTCTTATCTCTTCTTGCTATTCTTTGAAACTCTGCATTCAGATGCTTATATCTTTCCTTTTCTCCTTTGCTTTTCACTTCTCTTCTTTTCACAGCTCTTTGTAAGGCCTCCCCAGACAGCTATTTTGCTTTTTTGCATTTCTTTTCCACGGGGATGGTCTTGATCCCTGTCTCCTGTACAATGTCACGAACCTCAGTCCATAGTTCATCAGGCACTCTATCTATCAGATCTAGGCCCTTAAATCTATTTCTCACTTCCACTGTATAATCATAAGGGTTTGATTTAGGTCATACCTGAATGGTATAGTGGCTTTCCCTACTTTCTTCAACTTTAGTCTGAATTTGGCAATAAGGAGTTCATGATCTGAGCCACAATCAGCTCCTGGTGTTGTTTTTGTTGACTGTCTAGAACTTCTCCATCTTTGGCTGCAAAGTATATTATCAATCTGATTTCGGTGTTGACCATCTGGTGATGTCTGTGTGTAGAGTCTTCTCTTGTGTTGTTGGAAGAGGGTGTTTGCTATGACCAGTGCACTTTCTTGGCAAAACTCTATTAGTCTTTACCCTGCTTCATTCCATATTCCAAGGCCAAATTTGCCTGTTACTCCAGGTGTTTCTTGACTTCCTACTACACTTTGTAGATGACTATTATTTAATATGTTTGGTTTTCCCTCATAGTGCAGTCAGTAAAGAATGTGCCTGCAATGCAGGAGACCCAGGTTTGTTTCCTGGGTCGGGAAGATCCCCTGGAGAAGGAAATGGCAACCAACTCCAGTATTCTTGCCTGGAGAATACCATGGACAGAGGATTCTGGCAGGCTACAGTCCATGGGGTGGCAAGAGTTAGACACAACTTAACGGCTAAACCACCACCATTATTTAATATGAGGAATAATGAATTCAAGATCTCCAAAGTGGTCAATTTAGTATTCTCAAGACATAGAAAAGTCTCCCTAAATATCCAACACAGAAAACCTTCTTGAACTCCAGACCTATATTTGCAAGTGCACCCTGAATCTCTCCCCAAACCAACATGCCTGCAATGTTTTTGTTTGTTTGTTTGTTTGTTTTAAAAAGCCCCTATAACCTACAAAATCAACCTGGCTACCAGCAACAAGGTTAGGATAGAGACACTGAAGATAAAGATATGGGCCTCATATATGTAAAGTTGTGTGTGTCTATGTGTGCTCAATTGTGCCTGACTCTTTGCAACCCCATGGACTATAGCCTGCCAGGCTCCTCTATCTATAGGATTTTCCAAGCAAGAATACTGGAGTAAGTTGTCATTTCCTCCTCCAGGAGATCTTCCTGATCCTGGGAAAGTGATCTACCCTCATATAGCTCACACCCACTTAGAATTCCCTGGTGGCTCAGATGGTTAAAGAATCTTCCTGCAGTGCAGGAGACTCGGGTTCAATCCATGGATCAGGAAGATCCCCTGGAGAGGGAACGGCAACCCATTCCAGTATTCTTGCCTGAAGAATTCCTTGGAGAGAGGAACCTAGCAAGCTACAGTCCATGGGGTTGCAAAGAGTCAGACAAGATGGAGCGACTAACAATTTCACTTGTGATCATGTTAAGGGTCACAATACAAGATTTTTAAGGCTGTCTGATGCTCAATTCAAAACCAACTTACTCTTCTCAATTTACTAGAAGTTGGACGGGCCCTTGTACATGCTCAGATCTGTCCATGGACCATGTGGCAAGAATTAATTCACACACATCACAGAATTTGTAGTCTTTGCCTCTTTCTAATTCTTTTTTCAAGTTAATTTCCTAAAGTCACATGCAGACTCAGGCTAGCTGGGCAGTAATAATGTAGGGGAAGGAGTCTTCTAGCATTATATTACATGCAATTTACTACGTACTGTATTTCTGCTGCATCATACCTGATCTGATAAACCTAAATACATCTATTGTTTTGGTAATTTTGAGTTGCTGTAGTATTTTTCCTTAAGCAATACAACAGGTAGAAAATTCAATTCATATTATCTGGAGGCTTAGGATAAGCTTTTGAAAAAAGGCCTCTCAAAGAGCAGTGGATTAAAACATCCTCCCTCAAAAGTACTCCTCTTCCTGCAGCCCCTAAATTGATAAAAGATGCAGTTTACCAATCTGGAAAGCTGCAAGTCATCTGAAATTATTACTTCTCTCTTACAAATGCATGTGATTAAGGATTAAAATTCATTCAGGGTTGCTTCCTAAATAACAGTAAAATTCATTTCCTCACTACCATCACCAGCATTTCTGCCTCTCATGTCTGAGTTACTTAGATACTCTGCTAACAGGATAACATCCTTTCCTTCAGCCATTCTAAGCTCCTTGCATTTTTTCAAACATACCACACTCATATTTGTTTAGACTGAGCTACCCCACACTCACTGAACTTAAAATTACTTTAATACTTAAACTAGGATTAAACCTTTAAGAAAGACACTCTAAAAATTCTAAGACTCTGACAACAAAGCCCAATCCTAATTTATGTCATGTATGACTCTCTTCAAGCTTTCCACCAACCTTGCTTCTGGGGACTGGTACAGTGAATCACTCCTCCTGAGTGTTTTTTCTTAATCCTAATAGAGGGGCTTACCTAACTGTTCTTACACAGTAGTTTTAGATGTGTCATAGTGTTTATATAATACTCTTATTTCTCAGACCATGATTTTCAAGGTGCAGAATAGGTTTTGAATATTACTGATTTTTATTTTAACTTAGAAGTACAACTTACTTAGCAAACTGCAAGACTGAAGAAAAATATGAGATGCAGTATATTACTATATAAAAGTATGTCTCCCCTGAAAGTTTGGTGCCAATATGATTATTATTTCTGCTACCAATGCTGCTGTTGAGTCCCACCTTCTGTTTTCTGTGCATTCAATATTCCTGCAATTCCCAGTGGTCTTTGCTACTGACCTTAGCCTTAGATAGCAAAGGCAATCTGTGCCACTCCTGTCCAGGACACTGTACACTAGATTTTGGATTTTAAAAACTCTCAAATCTCTGGTCCTGTCCCAGTCTTAAGGACACACACACTTTTTCCTTCTATCAGGACATCTTTGCTTCTTCTTTCCTTACTCTTGTCCCTTTTCTCTATTTCTAGGGGTTCTTTTCTCACCAAAAATCTAAATAAAACTCATCTTCTGAGACCCTAGTAAATGCAGAGCAAGGAAAAATTATGTCTGGTTCTTTTGACTCCTTTATAGCAGCTAAAACAAAATATCAAATCACAATAATTTGCTCTTCCACATAGACTTGCAGGTTATAGTCATTTATTGAACACATACCATGCTCAAGTAAAGCACTACACACTTATCCATTAAAAAAAATATGAATCATAAGGCAGTTCTATTTCCAGTTTTCTGCCTTATGATCCAGCAACCCCACTGCTGGGCATACACACTGAGGAAACCAGAAGGGAAAGAGACACGTGTACCCCAATGTTCATCGCAGCACTGTTTATAATAGCCAAGACATGGAAGCAACCTAGATGTCCATCAGCAGATGAATGGATAAGAAAGCTGTGGTACATATACACAATGGAGTATTACTCAGCCATCAAAAAGGATACATTTGAATCAGTTCTAATGAGGTGGATGAAACTGGAGCCTATTATACAGAGTGAAGTAAGCCAGAAGGAAAAACATAAATACAGTATACTAACGCATATATATGGAATTTAGAAAGATGGTAACAATAACCCTGTGTATGAGACAGCAAAAGAGACACTGATGTATAGAACAGTCTTATGGACTCTGTGGGAGAGGGAGAGGGTGGGATGATTTGGGAGAATGGCAATGAAACATGTAAAATATCATGTAGGAAATGAGTTGCCAGTCCAGGTTCGATGCACGATGCTGGATGCTTGGGGCTGGTGCACTGGGACGGCCCAGAGGGATGGTATGGGGGGGGAGGAGGGAGGAGGGTTCGGGATGGGGAACACATGTATACCTGTGGCGGATTCATTTTGATATTTGGCAAAACTAATACAATTATGTAAAGTTTAAAAATAAAATAAAATTAGAAAAAAAAAAATATGGAGATCTTTATCCTGGGCACATGAAAGTAATATTGAGAGTTTTCTGTCTTTATCATGCAATTCTTAGAGTTAAAAGGACAAGAATTTTAACCAATGCATCCAAAGTACACCAGACATAATTGTCAGACTCATTTTTTATAAAATTTAGAATTATTGTTATCTCCAATGACATTCTAATGAAATTAAACACATTTGAGATTCTGATTTATTTAGAATTAATAACTCCTTTCAATGGCATGACACGTTTATTTCATCCAAAACATCTGTGACAAAAATGAAGCTATCCTCTCTACCAAGAAGGAGCAAAAACATCCTTAAAGGGGCTGCCAGTGCAGTTAGGGTATCTGTCTATCAAAAAGGAGATGACATTTGGGGTGACCCTCAGGCATAAATCCTAAGTAGATGACATGTGCCACCTAGCATTTTTAGCTTTGCTGACTTAGGGCTTTTAACTTTTTCAGTGTCCTAGTCTCCTTCTTCAGGCACCCAAGATACTAAATCTTTATCCAACCACCCTATATCTCCTGTCAGAACTCTTGGGAAATGTCCTAATGAATTCACCTATACTCAAGTATAAATGATTAATGCTGTTTAAATTGGAAAATATCTACAGTAGTTTTTATTTCCAGGCCTGACAGATAGTACTGAGTGTATAAGGATTATGTGTGGGCAGAGGGGCTATTCAGCCCCTGATATTCACACTGGTGTATCCATGCCAAAAGCACTTCAAGTGAAATGTTTATTTGTATATGTTTTGGAAAAGGCCCAACATAAGTTAGTATCCTTTAAAATCTCACCTAGGAAAACTACAGTCAGAGCCAAATGAGATTATATATGTAAAAACATTTTAAAGTTAATATTAATAGGGTGTGTACTAATACTAAACCCTATTCCATTAGCTTTATCTGAATGCCTTATTTATTCTTTAGTCTTAGGAGATAAGTACTATCATTCCTATTTCACAAAGGAAAAAATAGAAACAATGAGAAGCTAAATAGTTTTCCTAAGGTCAAAAATCCATAAAGTGGTACTGCTTGTAAACTATAACCTTTCATTATAATCATTATCAATGTTATTCTCATACTTCGTGCAGTGAAGGATGGAAAATGACAGGGAAAAAATAGCTTACTTTATACGCTGTGTTACTTACTTTTAGAAAAATATAGACAACACAATTATTGCAGCTAACACTTGGTAAACCTTTTCTATGACCTAAGTAGCCTTTGGCCACCTGATATGTAGAGCCAATTCATTAGAAAAGACCCTGATGCTGGGAAAGATTGAAGGCAGTAGGAGAAGGGGACGACAGAGAATGAGATGGTTGGATGTCATCACCAACTCAGTCGACGTAAGTTTGAGCAGGCTCTGGGAGTTGGTGATGGACAGGGAAGCCTGGCATGCTGCTGTCCATGGGGTCATAAAGAGTCAGACACCACTGAGTGACTGAACTGAACTGAAGTAACCTTGTGAGAACTGAGTGCATATCATCTGATTTATTGTTCCCAACAACCCTGGAAACAGGTCCTCTTAGCTCTCATCAATTAACAGACAAGAAAATCATGGTGTACAAGACACATACACAGGGACACAGAGACCCAGCCCTCAGCCTCCTGTGAGCTGCTCCAGCCGTAAGTCCTCCCACTGGCTGCACAGCCAACTGGGCAGAAAGCCCGTCACAACAACCCAAAGTCTATCACATGCAGCAAAAGTGGTCTTAAGAGGCTTTATATTGATACAAGCCTACTTTGTGAAGCAATAAAATTCTCAAATAAATAATCTAACATTGCACATAAAGAAAAAAAAGAACAAGCAAAACTCAAAGTTAGTACAATGAAAGAAATTATAAAAATCAGAGCAAAAATAAGTGAAGTAGGGACAAAAACAATTGAAATAGATCAATTAAACTAACCAAATAAACAACATTAGAAATTATATGTACACTTGTGGTGGATTCATGTCAATGTATGGCAAAACCAATACAATATTGTAAAGTAATTAACCTGCAGTTAAAATAAATAAATTTATATTTTCTAAAAAAAGAAATTATAAAGGAGAAGTTACAACAGAATCTACAGAGATAAAAAGATTGAAAGAGGCTACTATGAACAGCTATATGTCAATGAAATGGACAACCTAGAAGAAACAGGCATAAGTCCAAGGCCAAATGGCTTCACAGCTGAATTCTTCCAAACATTTAGAAAAGAATTAGCACATATCCTTCTCAAGCTACTCTAAAAAATTGCAGAGGAATTAACATTTTTGAATTCATCCTACAAGCCTAGTCTCAATCTGATACACAAAGAGAAAAAAGACAAAAATATCACACAAAAAAAGAAAATGACGGGCCGATGTTACTGATAAACATAGATACAAAAATCTCAACAAGATGTTAGCAAACCAAATCCAACAACGAATTAAAAGGATCATGCACCATGATCAAGTGGGATTTATTTGAGTGACACAAAGGATTTTTCAATACCCACAAGTCAATCAATGTGATAACCCCAAATAAATGAAGAATAAAAAGCATATGATCATATCAATATATGCAAAAAGATTTCACAAAATTCAATATCCATTTATAATAAAAACTCTTAGGAAAGTGGACCTAAAGACACCATGTGTTAACATAATAAAGGCCATATATGATAAACCAACAGTTAACATTATACTCAAGGTTGAAAAGATCACAAACAAGGCAAGAATGCCCACTCTTGCTGCTTTTATGCAACATAATATTGGAATTCTTAGGCACAGAAATGAGACAAGATAAAGAAATAAAAGGAATCCAAATTGGAAAGGAAGACCTAAAACTGTCACTTTTTGCAGATGACATGATACTATACATAGAAGATCCTAAAGATGCCACCAGAAAGCTATTAGAGCTCATCAAAGAATTCAATAAAGTTTCAGGATACAAAATTAATACATAGAAATCTGTTGCATTTCTATGCACTAACAAAGAAGTATCAGAAAGAGAAATTAAGGAACAATCCCATTTACCATTGCATCAAAAATAAATAAATAAATAAATTACCCAGGAATAAACCTACCTAAGGAGGTAAAGGACCTGTACCGAGAAAACTATGACACTAATGAAAGAAATTGAAGATGACACAAACAAATGAAAGGATATACTGTGTTAATGGATTACAAGAATTAATATTTTTTAAATAGCATACTATTTAAGGCAATCTAGAGAATGACTGCTCACTCCAGTATTCTTGCCCAGAGAATTCCATGGACAAAGGAGCCTGGTGGGCTATAGCCTGGTGGGTCGCAAAGAGTGAGACACAATTGAGTGACTAACAACAACAGATTCAATGCAATACCTATCAAAATACAAAAGGCATTTTTTACAGAACTATAACAAACAAAAAATATCTGAAATAGCCAAAAAAAAATTTTTAAGAAAAAAGAACAGAGCTGAAAGAATCATGCTCCCTGATGCAGTCTACACTCTAAAGCTACAATAATCAGTAGTTTTGTAGTATATAGAAGTATACAGTAATCCAGCATGGTACTGGCACAGAAACAGATACATAGATCAATGGAATAGACTAGACAGCCCAGAAGTAAACCCAGGCACTTATGGTCAATTAACCTATGGCAAAGGAGGCAAGAATATATAATGGAGAAAAGGCAGTTTCTTTAATAAGTGGCACTGGGAAAACTGGACAGCAACATGCAAAACAATGAGATTAGAACATTCCCTCACATTGTATATGATAATTAATTCAAAATGAATTAAAAACCTCAATGTAAGACCAGAAACCATAAAATTTTTTTAGGAAAAAACATACAGAACACTCTTAGATAGGAATATTAGCAATATTGTCTTTATCTTTCTTTTAAAGCAAAAGAAATAAAAGCGAGTAAAAGGTGGTGGCGGGGTGGTGGTGGTGGTGGGGAACTAATTAGATTTTAAAACATTTGCAGGGAAATTAAACCAGGCAAATTTACTGATTCAGAGAAAATATTTGCTAACGATATGACTGATAAGTTAATATCCAAAATATATAAACAATTCATGCAGCTCAACATCTAAAAAAACAAACAACCAAGAAGACATATAGATAGCCAATAGCCACGTGAAAAAATGTTCAACATTATTAATCATCAGAGAAATGCAAACTAAAGCCATGAGATACCACCTCACACCTATCAGAATAACTATTCCTTAAAGGAATACAAATAACAAATGTTGGTGAGTATACAAAGAAAAGAAAACTCTCACACTCTGTTGGTAGGAATGTAAATTAGTGCAACAGTATGGAGGTTTCTCAAAAAGCTAAAAATAGAACTGCCATATAACCCATTAATTCCATGTATGTGTATATATATGTATATATATGGAAAAAACAATAAAAAGGATACATCCACCCTGATGCTCACAGCAGCATTATTTACAATTGCCAAGATATGAAAGCAACCTAAGTATCCATCAACAGGTGAACAGATAAAGAAAATGTGATAGAAATATACGATGGAGTACTACTCAGCCATAAAAAATAAAATTTTGCCTTTTGCACCAACATGGATGGACTTGGAGGTTATTATGCTAAGTGAATTAAGCCTGAAAGAGAAAAACAAACACTGTATTATATCACTTATATGTGGAAACTAAAAAATACAAGAAAATAATGAATATAGAAAAATGAAGTGGAATCACAGATATAGAGAAGCAACTAGCAGTTACCAGTGGGGAGAGAGAAGGGAGAAAGGCAAAATATGTTTAGGGGATTAAGAAATACAAAAAAATTTATACAAAATTTAATACCTAAAATTTTACACAAAAATATATGTAAAATAAATAAGATACAATGATGCATCACATAACACAAGAAATATAGCCAATATTTTATAATATATATAAATGAAGTATAACCTTTAAAAATTGTTAATCACGATGTTGCACACCTATAACTTACATAATATTGTACATCAACAATGCATTAATTAAAAAATAAAAATTAAAAAGATTGAATATTGATATATTGTGTGAGTTGTTGTTTATAGTTAGAACTGGTATAATGAAAGTCGCAATTACTGATCCTGCACTCTAATAAGGAAAATGGTTCTTTAGCACAAGAACTCAATCAATCTAACGCTTATTTTCCTGGACTGAAAAGTCTTTTGTTATTCATCATAGGAAAGAAGTATGTTTTGTCCAATTATGTATTAATGATAGTCTAAAAAACCAATGTTTTATGAAGTTCCAAATCAAACTCTTACTAGTTTAGCCTTTTTAAAATAATCAATTAAATTAGCATTAGGATATATTTTAGAGATTTCCTAGCCAGCAAGTCAACTGCCCATGATGTTATAGCAGTTGATCCTTAGATTACAACATTTCCTAAATATCTCCCCTCTCATCTAAGCCACTGATGCTATTCCTGCTTCAACAAGCCAAATTTTAAAAACAGGTGTGTCTTTTCACTCAGATTTGGTTATCACCTTGCTTCTTCATACATATACCCCAAATCAATCTCATCCATTTATCTAAACCAATTCCTGGCAAGAGACTAGATCATCAGAGAAAAAGAGTCTAATAGCCATCCTAGTAGCAGTGTTTGTCATATTTGCCAATTAGCCTGAAGGATTATAGTAACTGTAGATTTATTCAGCTAACATGCAAGAATTTCACTCAGCACTGGTCAGACAAAGACAAATGTCATTTGATATGTCTTGTAAGTGGAATCCAAAAAAAAAAAAAATGGTATAAATTAACTTATTTACCAAGCAGAAATAAAGTCACAGATGTAGAAAAGAAATTACAGTTAACAAGGGAGAGGGAGGTTAGAGATAAATTGGCAGATTGGGATTAACACATATGCACTGCTATATATAGAATAGATAATTAATAAGAACCTAGGGTATAGCATAGGGAACTCTACTAGAAAGTTTGCAATGACTTATATAAGAAAATAATATAAAAAAGAACATATATATATGCATACACATACACACACATATATATAACTGATTCACTCTGCTGCACAGCAGAAACTAACACTATATTGTAAATCAACTATACTTCAACAAAAATTAATTTATAAAAACATCACTGCTTAGATAGAAGAATATGCTGTTATCTTACTTTATTATTCTGAGAAAAAAATCATAATTCTAAAACATTTCAGAATATTTTAGCATCAAAAATGACATTTATAGCACCTAGAAAAATGATAGGCATTACTTAGAAGCTAGTAAATATTTGAAAGGCTTGAATTATATCAATCACATTAATTTGTACAGAAATTTTAAAACTTTGTTTTGTCCTCTAGAAAAATTAGTCTTGAGAGCAAACCATTAGCATTTCCTAGAGCTCACTTTTTGATATCTATAAATAATGTATTGTGGGCAAGAATTTTGGAGGGCAAGAGTTCACTGGCAAATCAGAAAGACAAATTAAGGAAACAATCTCATTCACCATTGCAACAAAAAGAATAAAATACCTAGGAATAAACCTACCTAAAGAGACCAAAGACCTGTATGCATAAAACTGAGATAATGATGAAAGAAATCAAAGATGATACAAACAGATGGAGAGATATACCATGTTCTTAGAACATAAGAACCAATATTGTGAAAATGACAATACTACCCAAAGCAATCTACAAATTCAATGCAATATCTGTCAAAATGCCAATGACCTTTTTCACAGAACTAGAACAGCAAATTTTACAATTTGTATGGAAACAAAAAAAGATACCAAATAGCCAAAGCAATCTGGAGAAAGAAAAATGGAGCTGGAAGAATTAATCTCCCTGACTTTAGACCATACTAAAAAGCTACAGTCATCAAGACAGTATGGTACTGACACAAAGGCAGAAATATAGATCAATAGAACAAAGCAGAAAGCCTAGAGATATATCCATGCACCTATCGGCATTTTATCTTTGACAAAGGAGGCAAGAATATACAACAGAGAAATGGCAGCCTCTTCAATAAGGGGCGGTGGAAAAACTGGACAGCTACATGTAAAAGAATGAAATTAGAACACTTTCTAACACCATACAAAAACAAACTCAAAATGGATTAAAAACAAATGTAAGGCCAGAAACTAAAAACTCTTAGAGGAAAACACAGGCAGAATACTCTTTGACATAAATCACAGCAAGATCCTCTTTGACTCACCTCCTAGAGTAATGGGGAAAAAAAACCAAAAATAAACAAATGGAAGCTAATCAGACCTGAGGATTTTTGCAAAGCAAAGAAAACTATAGACAAGATGAAAAGACCACCCTCAAAATGGGAGAAAATAATTGCCAGTGAAGTAACTGACGTAGGATTACTCTCCAAAATATACAAGCAGTTCATATGGCTCAATAACAGAAAAACAAACAACCCAATCAAAAAAGTGGGCAGAAGACCTAAAGAGACTTTTCTCCAAAGAAGGTATAAAGATGGCCAATAAACACATGAAAAGATGCTCATTATAAGAGAAATGCAAATCAAAACTGCGAGGTATCACCTCATGCCAGTCAAAATGGCCATCAAAAAATCTATAAACAATAAATGGTTGATAGAATGTGGAGAAAAGGAACCCCCATGCACTGATGCATGAGTGCATGCTAAGTCTCTTCAGTCACGTCTGACTCTTTGGGAGCTTATGGACTGTAGCCCACTAGGCTCCTCTGTCCATGAGGTGTTCTCCAGACAAGAATACTGGGGTGGGTTGCCATGCCCTCCTCCTGGGAATCTTTCTGGTCCAGGGATCTAACTTGCATCTCTTGCATTGCCAGGGAGGTTCTTTATCACTAGCACCACCTGGGAACCCCCTTTCACTGATGGTGGGAATGTAAATTGATACAGCGCTATGGAGAACAGTATGGAGATTCCTTAAGAAATTAGGAATAAAATTGCCATATGACCCAGCAATTCGACTACTGGGCATATACCCTGAGAAAATCATAATTCAAAAAGATGCATGTACCTTAAATTTCATTGCAGCCCTATTTACAATAGCCAGGACATGGAAACTATCTAGAGGCCCATCAACATATGAATGGATAAAGAAGTTGTGGTACATATATATAATGGAATATTCAGTTCAGTTCAGTTCAGTAACTCAGTCGTGTCCGACTCTTTGCGACCCCATGAATCGCAGCACGCCAGGCCTCCCTGTCCATCACCAACTCCCAGAGTTCACTCAGACTCATGTCCATCAAGTCAGTGATGCCATCCAGCCATCTCATCCTCTGTCGTCCCCATTCTTCTCCTGCTCCTAATCCCTCCCAGCATCAGAGTCTTTTCCAATGAGTCAACTCTTTGCATGAGGTGGCCAAAGTACTGGAGTTTCAGTTTTAGCATCATTCCCTCCAAAGAAATCCCAGGGCTGATCTCCTTCAGAATGGACTGGTTGGATCTCCTTGCAGTCCAACAGACTCTCAAGAGTCTTCTCCAACACCACAGTTCAAAAGCATCAATTCTTCAGCACTTAGCCTTCTTCACAGTCCAACTCTCACATCCATACATGACCACTGGAAAAACCATAGCCTAGACTAGACGGACCTTTGTTGGCAAAGTAATGTCTCTGCTTTTGAATATGCTATCTAGGTTGGTCATAACTTTCCTTCCAAGGAGTAAGCGCCTTTTAATTTCATGGCTGCAGTCACCATCTGCAGTGATTTTGGAGCCCCAAAAAACAAAGTCTGACACTGTTTTCCCATCTACTTCCCATGGAGTGATGGGACCAGATGCCATGATCTTCGTTTTCTGAAAGTTGAGTTTTAAGAGAACTTTTTCACTCTCCTTTTTCACTTTCATCAAGAGGCTTTTTAGCTCCTCTTCACTTTCTGCCATAAGGGTGGTGTCATCTGCATATCTGAGGTTATTGATATTTTTCCCGGCAATCTTGATTCCAGCTTGTGTTTCTTCCAGTCCAGCATTTCTCATGATGTACTCTGCATGTAAGTTAAATAAGCAGGGTGACAATATACAGCCTTGACGTACTCCTTTTCCTATTTGGAACCAGTCTGTTGTTCCATGTCCAGTTCTAATTGTTGCTTCCTAACCTGCATACAGATTTGTCAAGAGGCAGATCAGGTGGTCTGGTATTCCCATCTCTTGAAGAATTTTCCACAGTTTATTGTGATCCACACAGTCAAAGGCTTTGGCATAGTCAATAAAGTAGAAATAGCTCAGCCACAAAAAGGAATGATACTGGGCCATTTGTAGTGATGTGGATGAACCTAGAATATGTCATACGCAGTGAAGTAATCCAGGAAGAGAAAAACAAATATCATATATAATTCATATATTTAGAATCTAGAAGATGGTACCTATGAACCTATTTGCAGGGCTAACATAGAGACACAGAGAACAGACTTGTGGCCACAGTGGGGAAAGAAGTGTTGGGATGAATTGACAGAGTAGCGTTGACATATATATATATCTGTTGTTGTTCAGTCACTAAGTCGTGTCTGATTCTGTGACCCCATGAACTGCAGCATGCCAGGCTTCTCTGTCCTTCACTGTCTCCCAGAGTTGGCTGAAACTCATGTCCATGTCCATTGAGGCAGTGATGCCATCCAACCATCTCATTCTCTGTTGTCCTTTTATTCTCCTGCCCTCAATCTTTCCCAGCATCAGGGTATTTTCCAGTGAGCTGGCTCTTCGCATCTGGAGGTCAAAATACTGGAATTTCATCTTCAGTATCAGTCCTTCTAATGAATATTCAAGTTGATTTCCTTGAGGACTGACTGATTGTATCTCCTTGCACTCCAAGGGACTCTCAAGAGTCTTCTCCAGCGCCATAGTTCAAAAGCATCAATTCTTCAGTGCTCAGCCTTCTTGATGGTCCAACTGTCGACAACTGGAAAAACCATAGCTTTGACTATATGAACCTTTGCCAGTAAAGTAATGCCTCTGCTTTTTAATATGCTGTCTAGGTTTGTTATAGCTTTTCTTCCAAGAAGCAGGTGATTTTTAATCTTCTGTCTGCATTCATCATTTGGAGTTATTTTGGAGTCCAAGAAAATAAAATCTGTCACTGTTTCCAGTTTTTCCCCATCTATCTGCCATGAAGTGATAGGATTGGATGCCATGATCTTCAATTTTTTGAATTTTGAGTTTTAAGCCAGCTTTTTCACTCTCCTCTTTCACCTTCATCGAGAGGTTCTTTAGTTCCTCTTTGCTTTCTGCCATTAAAGTAGCATCACCTGCATATCTGAGGGTGCCTAGGGGTGCTCATGATAAAGAACTTGCCTGCCAAAGCAAAAGACTTAAGAGATGTGGATTAGATCCCTGAGCCATAGATTCCATATATACAGTTGGCCCTTGAACAATGGGGGTTTGAGCTGTGCAGGTTCAGGTATACATAGAAATTTTTTCAACAAATATGAAAAATACACATGTAGAACGTTATATACAAAACTACATTGAAGTGGATAACTTGTTTTTACATAGCTGTAAGGTAAGTGATGGGCTTCCCTGATGGCCTGAAATGCAGGAGACCCAGGTTCGATCCCTGGGTTGGGAAGAGCCTCTGGAGAAGAGAATGGCTACCCGCTCTAGTAGGGAAGCCCAAGTGGCTCAATGGTAAATAAACTGTCTGCCAGTGCAGGAGATACAGGAGACAGAGGTTCAATTTCTGGGTTAGGAGGATCCCCTAGAGGAGGAAATGGCAACCCACTCCAGTATTCTTGCCTAGGAAATCCCATGAACAGAGAAGCACGGCAGGTTACAGTCCATGGGATGGCAAAGAGTTGGACACAACTTAGCGGCTGAGCACACACTCATGCACCCACTCCAGTCTTCTTGCCTGGAGAATTCCATGAACAGAGGAGACTGGTGGACTACACTCCATGGAGTAATACAGAGTCAGACATGACTGAGCGATTAACACTTTCAAGGTAAATGATATCTAATATAAAATTAACAATGTGTTCATTTTATTGGAGTTTTATGACTTTGCTTTTTAAGAATTACATTAATTAAAGAAAATGCATATCAGACTCTCATCACAGGTAGATGGGTTTTTTGAAGTAAAATGTTTCCTATTCTGTATTGTGCATATGATTGCAATACTGTATGCCATAAACATTTATGACTTATTCATTAATGTATAGACCAGGCTCCTGTGAAGCAATTTTATTGATTACACTAGGCTACTATAAAGCATTATATCACTGCTTTGTTATCAGTACATGAACCATCATACCTGTAAGTAAATATAAATTTCCTTTCACATTATTTTTTTCATATTTCATATGCAGTGTTAGTAATACATATAACATTTACAGTGACATGTATCCTAAAAGACAATATTGATGTAGATACAGACAATTCTTGTAACAGAAGAATGTAAACTTAAATGGTATCAATAAATTCATTACAGTACTATAAATGCCTTTTCTCTTCCTTAAGATTTTCTTAATATATTTTTAGTTTACTTTATTATAAGAATATATTATATAATACATATAGAAAATATGGGTTTTGTTATCAGAAGCCTTCAGTCCAACAGTAGGTTAAGAAGCCAAGTTAGGAGGGAATCAAAAGTTATACACAATTTTTTGATGGGCCAGGGGTGAGTGCCCCTAACCCTCATGTCAAAAACATAAATTTTTAATTTTAATACAGTTCAATTTATAAACCTTTTTCTTTATGATTAGTACATTTTGTTTTCTGTTTAAGAAATATTTTCTTACCCCAATGCCCTAAAAATATTCAACTATGTTATCCTCTAGAAACTGTTTTTAGAGGAATATAATATAATCTGTAACTCACTGGCAATTGATCAAGTATATAGTGTGAAATGGGCTCACATTTAACTTTTTAATATGAATATCAGATTGATTCATTACCATTTATTTAAAAGTGTGTTCTCCACTGTCCATGTCCTTGCAAAATAATGGTTCTTTTACTATAAATAAAAAACCAAAATCAATTCAAATTGTAAGCAGTAAGAATTCACTCCTTTTAAATTCAGGTCTGCTGTAATACTCTATTTGAAAATATTTATAATAAATTTCAAAAATATTAAACATTTAAAATGATGAACAATAATGATACTGGATACAAATGAAGAGGGAATTTGAAGATATTACCAGAAGGGTAAGTTGTGAATCAGCTCTATCTTTAGTTTAAGTTTCTCTTCATTATAAATCACAAAAACTTGACACTTGCATTTCTTTAAAAGAGAGTGAAGTCATTTGTTGTTCAGAGAGTTATATTTCATTTTTAGGCCACTAATCAAATGGCAAACTATTTAAATAAACAGAATAAACAGTTTCATGCAATTTACAAAACAAGACTTTTAAAAATTTAATTGAAAGATAATTGCTTTACAGAATTCTGTTGGTTTCTGCCAACCATCAACACAAATCAGCCATAGGTGTACATATGTCCCCTCTCTCTTGAACCTCCTTCCTATCTCCCTCCCCATTCCACCTATCTAGGTTGTTAAGAAGCTCCTGTTTGAGTTCCCTGAGTCATACAGCAAATTCCCATTGGCTATCTATTTTACATATGGTAATGTAAGTTTCCATGTTGCTCTCTCCATACATTTCAGCTTCTCCTTCCTCCCCCCAAAACAAGATTTTTTTAAGGAAAAGTTTTACTGGCAATCAATAGTGTTTTCTCTCCTTTAATGTCTTTCTATGCTGTTCTTTTTCAGCATTTTGAAGGGGATGAAGCATTAAAAAAGCTAACCCTGGAATATCCTAAAAAAGAAATTATGAAAATAAAAACATGTTCTTTGTAAATAAAGATTATTGAAGAAATGGTAGGAATGGTGACCATTTGATTTATGTGGCATATAAATGAGCTATTTAGAATCATAACAGGTATTTCTATAGTTTTTACCTTATACCAGCCACTATACTAAACATTTTGCATTTGTATACCTGTAGTTCATGCTGCAATCCTAAGAAGGAAGTAATTATATAAAGGAAATAATAGCAGCATCCCCATTTTACAGAGAAAGAAACTGGAGCACAAAGATACTGTCTTACCAAGGTCACACAGTGAGTAGATTAGTGGATCTAAGATTTAAACCTATGTATAAAGGTTGTTCAGTTAACTAATATGCAACCACTTTGTGACAGCTTAGAAGTATTTTAACAAAATGAGTGACAAGGCTGTTAAATGTGTATTGTATTTCAATATATTTATTCTAATGTATTCTAACTCCTGGTTTTCCTTGACAGTAAATTGTCTGCAAGAACAGAATTTAATTGCTCAGAAACCATGATTAGGGACTCCCCTGGTGATCCAATGGTTAAGAATCATCCTGTCAGTGCAGGACACAGGTTTAATCCCTGGTCGGGGAAGATTCCACATGCCATGGAGAAACTAAGCCCATGTGCCACACTACTGAGCCTGTGCATGCTAGAGCCTGTGCTCTGCAATAAGAGAAGCCACTGCAATGAGAAGCTGGTGCACCGCAACTGGAGAGTAACCCCTGCTCACTGAAACTAGAGAAAGCCCTTGTGCAGCAATGAAGTTCCAGAGCAGCCAAAAATCAATCAATCAATAAATTTTTAGAAAAGCAGTGATCAATTTCTTCTGGACTATGCCTGTTTGTGCAGTCATGACAAGGAACAGTCCATCACTCTGAGAAGATTCTTTTTCCAAGGAGCAGGTGACTCATGACTGGCTTTTTATATTTGCACAGTTCTAGATTCTCTTGAGAGTCCCTTGGACTGCAAGGAGATCAAACCCATCAATTCTAAAGGAAACCAGTACTGAATGTTCATTGGAAGGACTGATGCTGAAGCTGAAGTTCCAATACTTTGGCTACCTGATGCGAAAAACTGTCTCATTGGAAAAGATCCTGATGCTGGGAAATATTGAAGGCAGGAGGAGAAGGGGACGACAGAGGAATGAGGTGGTTGGATGGCATCACTGACTCAATGCACATGAGTTTGAGCAAGCTCCAGGAGATGGTGATGGACAGGGAAACCTGGTGTGCTGCAGTCCATGGGGTCGCAAAGAATCGGACTCAACTGAATGACTGAACTGAACTGAACTGAGATTCTCCTTTCTTCCAGATGCATCACCACTAGTTTGGGTTGGGAATAACCCTGGGATATCTACTCCACACTCAAGCCAACTCCTGAACATAGAAGACTATTCATTCTGAAGTTAGTTTCAGTGAGAAGGTATTTGGGATTATCCTGTTCTTTCTTTGAAAAGAACCATAAGAAATTTGAGTGGTTTGAAATACGGACTTGGGAGCCAGACTGCTTCATTCAAAGACCAGTTTTACCAGGTGGACAAGTCACTTGCCCTCCCTCCATCTCAGTTTCTTCTCCTGTAAAAGAAAGATGATAATATAGTAACTAGTTCCTAATGTTGCTATGAGAATTAGATGAAGTAATACACACAGAAAACTCAGAAACTCAGAGGACAGATTATATGCATGCTAAGTCGCTTCACCCTTGTCCAACTCTGCAACCCTATAAACTGTGGTCTGACAGGCTCCTCTGTCCATGGGATTCTCCAGGCAAGAATACTGGAGTGGGTTGCTATGCCCTCCTCCAGGGGATCTTCCCAACCCAGGGATTGAACCCACATCTCCTTGGTCTCCTCCATTGGCAGGAAGGTTCTTTACCACTAGTGCCACTTAGGAAGCCCAGATTATTTGAGCCATATAAATAAAATAAACATGACAGCCATCTATAGCATTTTATAGGCACTTAGTATCAAACCTCTGTCAGACATCTAATAGGTCCCTAGGCCAATACATGAGGACATCCCTGACCCAGGGCATCAAAGTCTTTAATTAATGCTTTATTGTTATGCTTTCAGATTTCACAAAAACATTGTGAGTCTCATAAATATTTTTATAATTTCACCCAAAATATACTTGCCTCATAGTGCTCATTGATTTACTTTTATCTACTTCAACTTTTCAAAATATTTATTTCAGTGGGTTCTCACTATCTATTCATCTTTTTATTTATTCTTTCCCAGTGAAAGCATGATCTTATTCAGATATGCCTCCTAATGCACTCAGCCATGAGTTTTCTGGAAATCAAACCAGATTCCCAATTTCTAGGCTTGTACTGATCCTATTTTATCTAAATTTATGATCTCAGGACATTTCCATGGAATGCTATTGATCCAAGCATGGGTATGTGACAAAACTTGGTGGATTTATGTTTCAGGACTGGAAGATGTGTACTTTTCTCACTTTTTTGTGCTGCACAAGAAAAAGATTGCATATAGCCCAAAATGCCACAAGGACCATCTTACTACCATAAAGGAAGAATTAGTGTTAGAATAAAGCTAGTTCTGGAGACACTGTAGCACGGAGATCAAAAGATCCTGGATTCTAGCTGACATCATTTAGTCACTAAACCATAAATGACCTGGGGAGCTCTCTATCTCTGGATTGCCATGTTAAAAATGATAACAAATTTGCTTGTGCTTTAAACAAGTTTAAAGCAAGCTTTTCTATTATATGCAGTTGAAATTTTCTTACCTAAAACTCATATAAATATATTGCCTGCTTAATTGAAAACACACAATCTGTCCTTTTAAAGTGAAATGATATTTAATAATAAGCAAAGAAGGATAATAAGACTGAAATCATTTTCTGAAGAAATTCCATCCTTGAAGAAAGCATTTTTTTAAATGTGGCTTTGAAAATTTTCTGTTTATATGATTTTATTGGCAGAAACAATGTGTCTCCTAAAAATAATTCCATTGTACAATATTATAAACTTGGCAAAAATAATTTTCTATTCTAAATCCTCAGGATTTCTTCAGAAGAAATTGAGTTTGAAATGCATTACATCTTTATTAAAGTTTTGAAAATGTAAAACATTCAGTTTGAAAGAAAAACTAACAGGTATTGGGAAAAAAATTGAAATTTACTAGGTGAAATTTAAGAAAACTGTTTCCAAAATTGGTGAGTTACATTAATAGATTGCTATTAATGTCATTCTTTAATGACCAAAATGACTTTTTAATCAGCTTTAGCTAAAATATTCAGGACAAAAAAAAAAAAACATGTTCTGTCTACAACCAACCTCTGTGTATTTTATCCACAAGAGTTAGTTTTAATGAAAATTGTCAGGTTGGATCAAGTCAAGATTTAAAAGGGTCAGTTAATTTGCAAGTTGAGAGCACAACAGACTTCAAAATTAAACCAACTCACGTTCAAAACTCTGCTCTACCAAGTAGCCTGGTTAACATTTCTCAATGTGGCTTTTTAAAAATTTGTTTCTTCTTCTGGAAAATGTGGATGGTAACTACTTTATATGCTTTTTCAAAGATTAAGTTAGAACTTATATGTAACTGTGCTTAACAAAAACCCATGGCATTATTTTTTTTATTTTTATAAAAGAAAAATGACTGCTGTGACATACAAGATTCAGATTGTAATTGAGCTGATTATATATATATATATATATATATATTATATATTTAAATTACTTACCCAAAGGATTTTTTTCAGGAGGCTTAAAAACTGTCTAGAGGCAACTCACTAGGAGAACATACTGGAGGTTTATACAGAATTTTCAGCCATGAATACAACGAGAAAGAAAGAGCTCACTTTCCTATTGGTTAAGTGTGCTGGGAAAATGATAACTATAATGCATGCCAAAGATGTTTGGTACAAAAATTCTAGTTTGTGGTCTTTTTGGTTTGTACTTGTGTTCATCACAGTGGTTTAGAGACAAGGGTTACTAAAATTTTCCAGGTAAATTGTTGAGGTTGTTTAGTCTCTAAATCATGTCTGACTCTTTTGCAACCCTATGGACTGTAGCCCACCAGGCTCCTCTGTCCGTGGGGTTTCCCAAGCAAGAATACTGGAGTGGGTTACCATTTCCTTCTTCTGGGGATCTTTCTGACAAAGGGATTGATCCCATTTCTCCTGCATTGGCAGGCCACTGAGCCCCCAGGGAAGCCCCTGGGTAAGTTACTCTCAAGAATCACAATTGTACATTCCAAGACTCTGTACATATTTAGAAATTTAATAAAGAAATAGAAAATCATACTTCTTTGAAACAAGATGTTTCATTCACATTACAAAGATAAGTGACTAAATACACTGTTACGCCATTATTTTTCCTCTTTTCTGTACAGATAGTTTTTCAAATTTTCCTGCATGAAATAGCTTGTGACTAGTCAATATTCATTTACAAAAATGAAGGTTAGGGTAAAAACCCTGAGGGCATGTAGATGATGAGTAGGGAGGCAGTCAGCAAGGAGCCTAGAGCCTAGCAAGTAATGGAGAGTGGTAAGATTGATAGAGAGGCAGCCTGCCAAATTGCACAAGGACTAACTGACCATGAAAGCCTGGCTTCAAATTTCAAAGTGGAATGGGTAGTCACTGAAGTGCTTTATGTAAGAAAATTTTATTATCTGATTTGCATTTTTAAAATATCATTTTAGCTGCAGTGTTGACAATAGTCATAAAATCAAGTAATTTGCTTACATCTACTTCTTGAACTATCAATTCCATTTAATATTTACTGAATCCATAAAATGGAAGACAAGGTACTTACCTCTTCTTGACTGCCTTCCAATCTTTGTTAGTTTTAATTTCATTTTTATTGATTTATTGGTTATCTTTTAAAATTTAAATAAGTCACTTTGTATATTTAACCTCTATTTCTTTTTTTTATTTTTTAACTTTACAATATTGCATTGGTTTTGCCACATATCAACATGAATCCGCCACAGGTATACATGTGTTCCCCATCCTGAACCCTCCTCCCTCCTCCCCCCCCATACCATCCCTCTGGGTCGTCCCAGTGCACCAGCCCCAAGCATCCAGTACCGTGCATCGAACCTGGACTGGCGACTCGTTTCATATATGATATTATACATGTTTCAATGCCATTCTCCCAAATCATCCCTACCTCTCCCTCTCCCACAGAGTCCAAAAGACTGTTCTATACATCAGTGTCTCTTTTGCTGTCTCGTATACAGGGTTATTGTTACCATCTTTCTAAATTCCATATATATGCGTTAGTATACTGTATTGGTGTTTTTCTTTCTGGCTTACTTCACTGTGTATAATAACCTCTATTTCTTAATGTTTCAGCTTTATATTCCTGTTTATTCTTTGTAAAACATTACTGACTTAGAAAAAAATGATATGCCCATGATAAAACTTTTAAGAAATCCGAAAGCAAAAAGAATATTAAAAAATTTACCAAAATACAAGCATAAAGAATAGCCATCTTTAAATTTGGATAAAATTATTCTAGACATATCCATATATGAATACATATTAAAAGAAAATCAGAAGAAAACTTTATATACCTTGGATTTTTAATAAATATATACATTTTAATTTTAGTTAAATTTAACTGAAAGAAATGAGAGGAATAAAGTTAAATGCAAGGAATTTCTAAACTTTACATATATGTTTCTCCCCCACATCAGACGTGTGTGGGTGCCTACTCAGCAGCTCAATCATGTCCAACTCTTTGCAATGCTATGGACTGTGACCCACCATGCTGCTCTGTCCATGGAATTTTCCTAGCAAGAATACTGGAGTGGGTTGCCGTTGCCTCCTCCAGGAGATCCTCCCAATCCGGGGATAGAACTACTGCTTCCTGCATTGCAGGTGGATTCTTTACCATTGAGCCACCAGGGAAGCCCTCATGTCAGACATAGTAGCTTCTGAAGTGTATTAGTCACCCCAATTGTGTCCAATACAGTAGTTCTTAAAAACTATTCTAAAGTTTAAAAAAAAAAATTACATATATTTCCTCGTTCCTGCTTTAGTCTTTATCAGACCACTTCCTTTTTGGGTTTGTGTCATAGAATGCTTTATTAGCTGGTTTAGAAGAGCTAACTCGTTTTGTAAAATATTTTCCTGTAATTTCTCAACTAATGATATCTGAAATCTCTTTCATTCAGCCATTGCTAGTTTATTGCTCCCCTGACTACTCTATCATTGAAAACACTTTATCTATAGCCAATATAGTAAAGAAATGAAAAAAGAAATTTATTCTAGCTAACTTTAGAATTATAACCCTGCAGACAGTCTTTCAGAAAGCTCTGAGGACTGATCTGTACCTTGGAGGTCAAAGTGCAATTGTATAATTTTTTGAGACAAAAATTTTTGTATAACTTTTTGACACATCAGAGTAACATACTGACAGTTTACATAGTCCAACAAGGCAAGTTGTGGGCCATCCTGATTCTTTACAGGATTGAGAAACAAATGTTTTCTCCTAAGGAAATTCCTTGCTGGTGCTAGGAGGAAATTGCTTTTTTGGGGCGAGTAGGCATTCTATTTCAAATCCTGAAAGATGATGCTGTGAAAGTGCTGCGCTCAATATGCCAGGAAATTTGGAAAACTCAGCAGTGGCCACAGGACTCAACTCTCATGTCCATTCATGACTATTGGGAAAAATCACAGCTTTGACAAGATGGACCTTTGTTGGCAAAGTAATGTTTCTGCTTTTTAATATGCTGTCTAGGTTGGTCATAGCTTTTCTTTTCTCTCAGTCACAAATTATTCTTTCTTTGGGGATTTGGCATGTTTAGCATTTACTCTCTTAGCAAGTTTGATGTTTATAATACAATATTTTTGTCTATAATCATTATACTGTGCATTAGGTCTCTGGGACTTAATTATCTGCTAGTTACAAGTTTATACCCTTAAACTACTTCTTTCCAGTTCTGCTATATCCTGGTCCCTCAGAACCACAATTCTATTTTCTGTTTTTACAAGTTTGACTTTTTTAGATTCTATGTATAAGCAGTATTATACAGAATTAGTCTTTCTGTGTCTGACATTTCACTTAACATAATGTCCTCAGGGTCCATTTCTGCTGTCACAAATGACAGGATTTCTTTGTTTATCAGTTTATCATGGTGGTTTATTCACTAGGTCTTGTCCAACTCTTGTGACCCCATGGACTGCAGTCTACCAGGCTCCTCTGTCCATGGGATTCACCAGGCAACAATACTGGAGTGGGTTGCCATTTCCTTCTCTAGGCGACCTTCCCAACCCAGGGATCAAACCCAGGTCTCCTGTATTGCAGGCAGATTCTATCATGGATGAATACTATTCCTGCGTGTGTGTGTATGCATGTATCTTCTTTATCCATTTATTCACTGACGGGCATTTAGGTTGTTTCCATATCTTTGCTAGTATGAATAATGATGCAATAAAAATGGAAGTGTGTATTATCTCTTCAATATCATGTGTTCATTACCTTAGATATATACCCAGAAGTAGAATTGCTGAATCATATGGTAGTTCTATTTTTATTTCTTGAGGAACCTCTATACTGTTTTTTTGTAATGGATCTACCAGTTTACATTTCTACCAACAGTGCACAAGGGTTTCCTTTTCTCTATGTCCTTTCCAACATTTATCTCTTGTCTTCTTGATAATAGTCTAACAGTTGTGTGGTTATGTCTCATTGTGGGTTTTTCTAATTGAAGTATAATTGATTTACATCATTGTATCAATTTCAGGTGTACTGCAAAGTGGTTTAGTTATATATCTATATAATTCTTTTTTTCAGATTCTTTCCCCTTATAGGTTATTATAAAACACTGAGTACAGTTCTTTGTGCTACATAGTAGGTCCTTGTTGCTTATCTATTTTATATATAATAGTATGTATATGTTAATCCCAAATTCCTAATTGCACTGTGGTTTTGATTTACATTTCTCTAATGATTAGTGAGCACCTTTTCATGTACTTGTTGGCCATCCATTTGTCTTCTTTGGAAAATGTTTATTTAGCCCCTCTGCCCAATTTTTAATTGGATTGTTTGAGGTTTTTATTGTTTTTGAATTGTATAACTTCTTTATATATTTTGGATATAAACCCCTTCAATATGCAGTTTGGAAATATTTTCTCCCATTCTATAGGTTGCCTTTTCATTTTGTTGATTCTTTCTTTTGCTATGCAATGGCTCTTGGGTTTGATCTAGTCTTGCTTGTTAAATTTGCTTTTTTTATTTTTTGTCATATCCAAAAAAATCAATGTCAAAATATCAAAGAGTTTCTTCTATGATTTTTTTCTAGGCATTTTACAATATCAGGTCTTATGTTTAAATCTAAGTAGTTTCTAAATAATTATTTTCCCCAGACTTGTTTCCTTCAGTAGATGAAAGGTCTGAATTGTGTAAGCTGCCACTACCAAAGGTAGAATTCAAGTTAAGGCTTTAATTTTGGTTTAGTTTTAGAGCTATAAGAGTCATTACCTTATAAAATAAAATAATGTTGATAAGGGAAGGCATAGAGAACTTATATTAAAATCCAATATAATTCTAATGTAGCACTAAGTGATTTGATTATCTCTGGTTATTATTAATGTGTTAAACATAATTATGCCCAGGACATCTATATTGCTAAAGTTTTAGACCTGTTTTTCTTACAAAGCACTCAAGCTACTAAATAAGTAAAGAATATTCGGCTTTACAGATTTTCTACTATAATTATAGTTAAGGACTAAAACCTTAAGTATAATTAGCATCAAGTGTAATTTTACACAACAGAAAATGGTTTGCATAATTATAGATTTAGGATGTCTGCTACTATAAAATTAAGCTTAAATTTTCAAGCAAATTCTGTATTGTAGTTAATACATATTCATAAGCATATAGTATATTGCCCATAATCCCAAATGAGATTGTAAAGTTTACATAGAAGATCTACTTTTATTTCCTCTGATATCAAACTCTTAAATTTTACTTGTTATAAGTCACATTTTGCTTTCCATAATATTTCATGCATGCATGCATGCTCAGTCACTTCAGTCATGTCTGACTCTGCTACCTCATGGACTGTAGCCCACCAGGCCCCACTGTCCATGGGATTTTCCCAGCAAGAATAAGGTTGCCATGCCCTCCTCCAGGGGATCTTTCTGACCCAGGGATCAAACCCAGGTCTCCCGCATTGCAGGCAGATTCTTTACCACTGAGCCACCAGGGAACCCCCATAATATGTCATCAGTTCAGTTCAGTCGCTCAGTCGTGTCCGACTCTTTGCGACCCCATGAATCGCAGCACGCCAGGCTTCCCTGTCCATCACCAACTGCCGGAGTTCACTCAGACTCATGTCCATCAAGTCAGTGATGCCATCCAGCCATCTCATCCTCTGTCGTTCCCTTCTCCTCCTGCCCCCAATCCCTCCCAGCATCAGAGTCTTTTCCAATGAGTCAATTCTTCGCATGAGGTGCCAAAGTACTGGAGTTTCAGCTTTAGCATCATTCCTTCCAAAGAAATCCCAGGGCTAACCTCCTTCAGAATGGACTGGTTGGATCTCCTTGCAGTCCAAGGGACTCTCAAGAGTCTTCTCCAACACCACAGTTCAAAAGCATCAATTCTTCAGCACTTAGCCTTCTTCACAGTCCAACTCTCACATCCATACATGACCACAGGAAAAACCATAGTCTTGACTAGATGGACCTTTGTTGGCAAAGTAATGTCTCTGCTTTTGAATATGCTATCCAGGTTGGTCATAACTTTCCTTCCAAGGAGTAAGCGTCTTTTAATTTCATGGCTGCAGTCACCATCTGCAGTGATTTTGGAGCCCCCCCCAAAAAAGTCTGACACTGTTTCCACTGTTTCCGTATAATATGTCATAGATTCCATTAAATTTTAAAAAGATAAGGATACAGAAAATAACACTTTACCTCCCAAATCATTTTATGTTTACATTGTTGAACAAAGTCATTTTTATTTATCTCTACATCCTTCCACCAAGCAACAAAAACCTCACCAAACACAGCAAAAGGAATGAAAGACAAAGAAAATAATTGGTAAATTAACTCTTTCAGTTCCTCTCCTACTTTCATTCCATTCTTCCAGTAAGCAATTCCATTTGAGGATAAGTTATAATCAGAAAGAAACCAATACAAAATATGCCTAAAATCTCGGAGGCGGGGGTGCAGAATGAGAGGAGGCAAATGAGAAACACAAATCAAATGGAAATTTACCCATTAAAACATGCAAAAAGTCAGGCTGAGAATTTTTATTCTTGCATAGAAATTACAGCTCTGAACTCTTTCTGATTTGAAACAGAGGGCAATTAGCAAGTTCAGAGTTTCAAAGAAGAGGTGAAAAGGAAACTTTGAAGCTCAGAACAGAAAAAAAAAAGGGAAAAATAGCTCAATAGAGACAAAAGCTATCAGTTCAGTTCAGTTCAGTTGCTCAGTTCTGTCCAACTCTTTGTGACTCAATGTACTGCAGCAGGCCAAGCTTCCCTGTCCATCAACAGCTCCCCAAGCTTGCTCAAACTCATGTCCATCAAGTCGGTGATGCCATCCAACCATCTCATCCTCTGTCATCCCCTTCTCCTGCCTTCAATCTTTCCCAGCATCAGGGTCTTTTCCAGTAAGTCAGTTCATCACATCAGGTGGCCAAAGTATTGGCGCTTCAACTTCAGCATCAGTCCTTCCAATGGCCAAATACACACACAATTGAAAGCACAATCAGGAACTTAGTAAATAGGATTTTGCATTTCACAGAAAACAAAATGTAAAAGAAAATCATTTAAAATTGAGTAGAGACATGATAATAGACATGGAGCCAAAGTAACAAGATTTAACAAATGTATCTTTGGTATATTTTCCTTAAGAAGATAACCAAACAAATAAAAAAAAGTCTAATATAAAATAGAAGGAAACAGTCTTGAAATGATGGCTTTAGTTTGCAGTTCAAAGAAGTATATCATGTTCCAGGAAAAGTCAATGCAATAATATCAGCACTGAGACATAACCTTGGGAAGTTACTGAACCAAAAGGACACAGAAAAAAATCACACAGATATACAGGTAGGAAAACAAGAATCTGCATGCTAGGTTGACCTCAGAATATCTACAAAAGCTCTTTTGCTAAATGATAGTGTAATGATACAGTTAAATTTTAAAAAGAAAGGGTGACCCTGGGATTTAATACCTAGTCAAGTATTAATTGTTAGTTAATATGTTTAATCTACAGACTTTATTTGGACATCTTCAGTTCCAATATATTTCTTTTTTATTGCAAAAGAAAATCCCAGATCATATATTGTACAGTTGCCCCTTGAAAACAGATTTAAATTGCATAAGTCTAGTTAGCTATAAAATAGTAAATTCTACAATACTACAAAGTTCTCAATTGGTTAAATTCAGTTTTAGAATCATGTATACAAAGGAATCATGGGGATACAGAGGAACCATGGGTACTGACGACCAACTATAAATTATTCTGAAATTTTCAACTGCTTGGAAGGTTGGCACCCCTAATCCCATGTTATTCAAGAGTCAACTGTATTTCATTGTTATGAACTTCCAGTTTTCTTTAATCTAAATCAGTGCCACTTTTTTTGTTGTTTTGTTTTTACATTTCTTTATATTGCCTTTTTCAAAGAAAAGTTCTCTAAATTGGTTCAAAAACCTACACCCAAGGAGAGGTGGAAGAAAAAGTCAGACCACTCCAGGTTGGTAGGTGACAGATTTAACATGCAAGAAAACTTACATATGGACAGCTGAAAGACAAGTAGATCTCTGTCCTCACACACCAGAATCTTAAAAGTTTATATGGAGGCCTTAACTGAGTTCATTCATATATACCATTCAGATGGTCTCAGCAACACCTTACTCTTTCAAGATCATGCTTTTTTTTAAAATAAATTTATTTATTTTAATTGGAGGCTTGAAACAACTCCTAGTATGGGAATGATGGATGGAATGTACATTCCAAGAGCAAAGGAGGAAATGAAGAGACTTTGATTGCTGGGCCTAGCTCAGGAGCCAACCAGAAGGACCATTTGCTCAATAACCTCCTTCAACAATTGGATATGTCTGATGTTTCCTCATACTTATACACAGATTATGTGTATTTGACAGGAATAGCAGATACACCATCTTACACTAAGTGATCAAGTTAAAATCAGTAGTAATGGGATAAACTGATACCATGTTTCTCTTCATCTAATGAATGGAGAATAATAAACTGAAAATTTGAAGTCTATATCTGATTAAAGTATAAATACATTCTTTGTTATGCTTTTTTAAATAAAGAAGTTTCATAGTAAAAGTAAACTTCCTGTCATACTATTATCTCAACCCCCAAGTTCATTTTTTCCTCATAGGAAAGTGCTGTTAATGGTTTGCGGACATTTCTAACATCTCTTTCTGTGAGTTTACATATGTATAAAAAGTATACAGGCAGTTCACAACTTTCAGTGGTCCAACTTATAATTTTGCAACTTTACAGTGGTGTGAAATGATATACCTTCAGCAGAAACTGTACTTCAAATTTTGAATTTTAATTTTTTCTTTAGCTAGCAATAATCTCTCCTTATGCTGGGTAGTAACAGCTAGCCAGCCAGCCACAGCTCCCAGTCTGCCGCATGATCACAAATGTAAACAAACCATATGGTTACAACCATTCTGTATCCACATAGTATTCATTACAACATGGGAAATACTCAACACTTTATAATAATACAGGATTTATGCTGGATTTTTGCCCATTGTAAGTTAATCTATGTGTTCTGGGCACATTTAGGAAAAGGCAATGGCACCCCACTCCAGTACTCTTGCCTGGAAAATCCCATGGATGGAGGAGCCTGGTGTGCTGCAGTCCATGGGGTCGCTAAGAGTAGGATACGACTGAGCGACTTCACTTTCACTTTTCACTTTCAGGCATTGGAGAAGGAAATGGCAACCCACTCCAGTGTTCTCGCCTGGAAAATCCCGGGAACGGGGGAGCCTGGTGGGCTGCCGTGTATGGGGTCGCACAGAGTCGGACACGACTGAAGCGACTTAGCAGTAGCAGCAGCAGGGCACATTTAATGTAGGCTGGGCTAAGCTATAATATTCAGTAAATTGGATATATTAAATGTATTTTTGACTTATGATGGATTTATCAGGATGGTGGTGCTAGTGATAAAGAACCTGCCTGCCAATGCAGGAGACCTAAGAGATGCAGGTTCGGTACCTGGGTTGGGAAGATCCCCTGACGGAAGGCATGGAAACCTACTCCAGTATTCTTGCCTGGAGATCCTATGGACAGAGAAGCCTGGCAGGCTACAGTCCATAGGGTTGCAAAGAGTCGGACATGACTGTAGAAACTTAGCACGCACTCAACTTCATGATAGGGCTTCCCGGATGTTGTAGTGGTAAAGAATTCTCCTGCCAGTGCAGGAGACCTAAGAGACATGGGTTTGATCCATGGGTCAGGAAGACAGACTGGAATAGAAAATGACAACCCACTCTAGTATTCTTGTCTGGAAAATTCCATGGATGGTGGAGCAAGGTGGGCTACAGTCCATGGAATCACAAAGAGTTGAACACAACTGAGTGACTGAGGACGCAACCCCATGTTAAGTTAAGGAAGATCTGTATTCAGGGTGATTTTGAGGGGTGGTGGTTGAAGTTGCCTAAGTAGAATAACACTACATATTTTGTCTTATAGTTCATTTTATTCACTTAATATACTTTAGAATGCTTTCCATGAGAGCTCACAACTCATTCTTTTTTAAATTAATTAATTTATTTTAATTGGAGGCTAATTACAATGTTGTAGTGGATTTTGCTATACATTGACATGAATCAGCCATGGGTGTACATGTGTCCCCCATCCTAAAGCCCCCTCTCACATCCCTCCCCACCCTATCCCTCACAGTTGTCCCAGTGCAGCTCATTCTTTATCTGATGATTAATATTCCATTATACATATGAAGCATTAATTATTTAACAATTCTTAAGTTGATAAACCCAACCTTTTACTATTCCAAACAATTCTGTAAAGGCACTCTTATACATGTATCTTCATGTACACCTACAAGTATTTCCATGAATAACTACCTAGGAGTTAAAAATTTGAAAGATGACATTCTTATTTTTTGTAAATCCTACCAATTTCCCTTTAAGTCAACTGACCATTTCATGTTTCTACTAACTGTATAAGGAAAACCTGTTTCCTCTACATATTTGTCAATAGTTATTATTAGCAAGACAATTTTTAATATTTGTTAATCTGTTGGGAAAAATCTTATTATTGATTGCTAGAGAGGTTGTGTGCTTCTTCATATATTTATTGATCATTTTTGTAATGCTTCTATGATTTGCCTATTTGTATACTTTACACACTTTCATTGTGCATATTTTTCTTATTTATTTGAAAACTTATCTTTATATTTCTTTTCACATTCATCATATATGATTCTTATGTTATCAATATATGTTTTCTCAATTACTTTTATTCAAGTGTGCTTTGTAACAGTTCACTGGAAGAAACTTAAAAAATCAAAAGTCCCACTGTCATGATTTTACCCAAGGAAAACCTGAGACTACAAAGAGAAGCATATTAACTTATTCTAAGTCACACAACTGAGCTTTTAGTATTATGTGAGGATGCCAGAATGTGTAGGATAGTGGGGAGAAAATTCAGAATTTATATTTTTGATGAAAGACCTGGCTTGGAGCACAATATAAGATAATAGTTAGATCTTCGATCTACTATTTGGCAAGGAGTTTAAAATCCCTGAAAAGAAAACCAAATTTGGAATCCAAAAGCATAGTTTCAATGTTTAGCTCTAAAATATATGAGCTAAGCATACTCATTACTATTCAGATTCCTCATTTGTAAAATAAGAATACAAGCAGATGTCCTACATATTTCAAATCAGTGAAGAGTTTTATGCCTTTAAAATATTATACAAATAAAGGCAAGCCCAGAGTGACTTTTGGTAATACAAGGTAACCTCTTATTTTGCAAATAAACCACTCTTTCTTAGTTACAAGTAACTTAAATAAAGAAAACAATGTTTTATACTATATTCAAATAATAGAGATTTCTGTTGCATAGAGATTCTCATCCTCTGTCATTAATCTTCACAAATCCAACATTAGTTTTTCAGTAGGCCAAACACCCTTCAAGTATTCTAAATTTCTATCATTTCTTATTACTTTTATATTTAATTTCAATTTAAACTTGATTTGCAATTCAAAATTAAAATGCTCAAATTTATTTCTACTGTCTAAGATAGAAAAAAATATTAATGACCATGTTTTATGGCATTGATAATTCAATTTTGAATCTTCTTATGAAAAGAATTTCCTCAAACTGTAGAAGTTAATCATTATTTTATGTGAACTATAAGCACGGCTATATGGTTCTCTTGTTTCTTGAGGTAGGATTGAATTGCTATAAACTTCCCTCTTAGAACTGCTTTTGTTTCATCCCATAGGTTCTGGGTCATTGTGTTTTCAGTATCATTTGTCTCTAGGAATTTTTTTATTTCCCTTCTTATTTTCTGAGTAACCTGTTCATTAGTTAGAAATGTATTATTTAATCTCCACGTGTGTGTGTGTTTTTAATAGGTTTTTCCTGTAATTGATATCTAGTCTCAAATTGTTGTGGTCAGAAAATATGCTTGATACGATTCCATTTTCCTAAACTCACTTAGGTTTTATAAATGACCCAAGATGTGGTGTATCCTGGAGAATGTTCCGTGTGCACTTGAGAAGAAAGTGCATTTGGATGGAAAGTCCTAAAGATATCAAATAGGTCCATTTGCTCTAATGTTTCATTTAAGGTGTGTGTTTCTTTATTAATTTTCTGTTTTAATGATCTGTCCATTGGTGTAAGTGGGGTGTTAAAGTCCCCTACAATTGTGTCACTGTCAATTTCCCCTTTTAGGTCTATTAGTGTTTCCCTTATGTATTGAGGTGCTCCTATGTTGATTGCATAAATATTTACTATTATTATATCTTCTTGGATTGATCTGCTGATCATTCTGTAGTGTCTTTCTTGATCTCCTGTAATATTCTTTATTTTAAGGCCTATGTTGCCTGAGGACTAGTGGCTCAGATGGTAAAGTGTCTGTCTACAATGCAGGAGACCTGGGTTTGATCCCTGGGTCAGGAATATTCCCTGGAGAAGGAAATGGCAACCCACTCCAGTACTCTTGCCTAGAAAATCCCATGGACAGAGGAGCCTGGTGCGGGCTACTGTCCATGGGGTTGCAAAGAGTCAGACACGACTGAATGACTTCACTTTCACTTCATGTTGCCTGAAATGAGAATTGCCACTCCAGCTTTCTTTTTATTTCTATTTTCATGGAGTATCTTTTTCTATCCTCTTATTTCCAGTCTGTATGTGTCTCTAGGTCTGAAGTGGGTCTCTTGTAGACAGCATGTATATGGGTCTTGTTTTTGTATCTATTCAGCCAGTTGTTTCTTTAGGTTGGAGCATTTAATCCATTTACATTTAAAATAATTATTGATATATATGTTCCTATTCGCATTTTCTTAATTGCTTTGGGTTTGTTTTTGTAGGTTTTTTTTTCCTTCTCTTGTGTTTCCTGCCTATAGAAGTCCCTTTAATATTTGTTGTAAAGCTGCTTTAGTGGTGCCCAGCCAGGTAGAATAATCTTGGTTGTAGCTTTTTTTTTTTTTTTCAGTACTCTAAATATATCCTGCCATTCCCTTCTTGCCTGTAGAATTTCTGCTGAAAGATCAGCTGTTAATTGTATGGGTTTTCCCTTGTATGTTACTTGTTTTTCCCTTGCTGTTTTTTAATATTCTTTCTTTGTGTTTACTCTCTGTTAGCTTGATTAGTGTGTGTCTCAATGTATTTCTCCTTAAGTTTATCCTGTATGGGACTCTCTTCACTTACTGGATTTGATGGACTATTTCCCTTCTCATGTTGGGGAAGTTTTTTACTTCAAAAATTTTCTCAGACCCTTTCATTTTTCCTTCTTCCTCTCAGACCCCTATACTCAAATATCGGTGCATTTAATATTGTCCCAGGGGTCTCTAAGGCTATCCTCAATTCTTTTCATTCTTTTCCCTTTATTCTGCTCTTCCAACTCACTTATATGTACTTCTGTCTCATTATTCTACTGTTGGTTCCTTTTAGAGTATTTTTAATTTCAGTAATTATGTTATTCATCCTTTTTTGTATTATTCATTCTAGGTCCTCATTATTTGTGTTAACTGATTCTCACATTTTCTCCATTCTATTTTTGACCTTTGTAACATTTTTACTATCATTACTCTGAATTCTTTTCCAGGTAGTTTGCCTATTTCCTCTTCATTTGTTTGGTCTTGTGAGTTTCTTCCTTGTTCCTTCATTTGCACTATATTTCTCTGTCTTTTCTTTTTTTTCCCTAACTTACTCCATTTCAGGTCACCAGTTCCCTGGCTTTAAGGTCATATTCCTTTTTCCTTTTGGTTTCTTCCTTCAGTGGGTAAGGTTGGTCTAGTGGTTTGTGTTGGTGTCATGTTGGGGGTGACGTGCCTGTGTTCTAATGGGAGGAGGTGAGTTACTTTTCCCCTCTGATGGGCAAGGCTGTGTGAGGTTCTGTATTTTGGGGTGTCTGCAAGAATTCTGTCTGCTGATAGCAGGTTTTGTGTTTTTGTCTTGCTTGTTTGAATGAGGCATCCTACACTGGGTGCCATCAGGAGATGAAGGATACCAGGCTTTGTATACAGGTTTTGGCCTTCGTGGGCTTCCCTGGTGTCCCAGACAGTAAAGATTCCTCCTGCAATGCAGGATGGAAGTTGTCACTAATTAATACTCCTTGGGATTACAAGTTCTTTGGCAGTCTGGGATCCTGGACTCAGGGCTTCCACTTCAGTGACTCAGGCCCAATCCCTTGTCAGGAGGGATTAGACTCCACAAGTTGTTTGTTATTTGATTAAAATGTATTGAAACAAACACACCAAGTAAAAAGTAAAACATAATAAGAAACAAAAGACGAACCTAAACAAATGGTAAGTACCAGACCAGACAGATAATTACAAAAACAATGGGGCATATATATACATGCGTTTCAGTTCAGTTCAGTCACTCAGTCGTGTCTGACTCTTTGTGACCCCATTAATACACACATTTAAACACATACAAATTTAAGCAAAATATTCCAAAGAAAAAAATGTATAAGAGATTGCTTTGGTGAGCAACGGAAACCAAAAGTGATATCAACCAATTAATAACAGAATTAACTAAAACTTAAACTGGAAAGCTGAGCCAAAGTAGAGTGCCAGTTGGGGAATAAAGCAAAGAAAACATAACAAATAACAAGCATGGTGAAAAAAGAAACAGTGAAAGAAAAAGAGAAGAAGGAAAGGAAGGAAGGAAAGGAGAAAAAAGGAAGGGAAGGCAGAAAAGAGAAAAAGAAAAAGTAGAAAAGCAAAGTTAAATAGAAGTACGCAAGAAAGGTTTATATATATTAGGGAATAACTGCATCAGGAAACGAACAATAAGAAAAACAGTCAAACAGGAGAAAAACAAAAACAAAACAAAACAAAAATCAAAGAAAAAAATTTTTTTAATTATTAAAAAGAGAAAGGAAAAATTCGCAGCACCTGCAAAAGCCAACATAAAAGTATGTAAGAATAAAAAGTGTGATTTTTAAAAAAGAGAAAAGTTCTCAAGGTCATAGTTCTTAATTGTGGTGTCTGCCACTCATGAGCGGGGTTGGACTATTACCCTGTGATGGTTTCCTGTTGGGGGAAACTTGTGAATGTGTTCTGGTCGATGGAGCTGGATCTCATCTCTCTGAAGGGCAGCACCATATCCAGTAGTGGGTTTTGGGGTGTCTATGGGTTTGGTATAGCTCTGGGCATCCTGTCTGCTGGTGTGAAATGCTGTGTTTCTGTTTTGTTGAAGGATTGGCATGGGGTATCTGGGCACTGGTGCTTGCTGACCTTTGGGTGCTCTTCATTTTGGTGTTGAGATGGAGGTATTTGGGAGGGTTTTGTCTACTAATATTCCCTGGGATCAGGAGTTCTCTGGCAATTCAAAGTCTTGGGCTTGTGTCTCTCACCTCAGGGGTTCAGGCTTGATACCTACTAAAGCTCCAAGACCTCACAAGCCACACAGCACAAAAGACAAGTTCCCAATACTCTTGGTGAAGGCAACACTCAACAGCCCAAATCACCCAGAGAAGCTTATACTAACGTCCCTAATATTTCTAGGAAGGTCTCTGGACCTGTTGTGGGCAGTGAGGGTTCAGTTCAGTCTCAGATCTTTTTCTACCTTGTAGTTGCTCCTAATGTTCACAGTTGCTCCTAAAGTCCACAGTATGTTCCCCACCTGAACATGAAGGGGTGAAGGCCAAGGTCATGAGGGCTCACTTGTTCTGTTGGGCTGGGGAGAAGGGAGGATATGTCAGCCCACATACAGGGGAAGTGCTTGGGTTGTGCAGGCGGAGTGCTAATGGCAATAGTGACCTGCTGGATGTTGTTACGGTCTGAGGTGGATCGTGAGTTCTACCAGAGGAAAAGGTCCCAGTTCGTGGGTCCCTAAAAAGAGCTCAGCTGTTCAAGCTCCCAACAAGGTGTGGGCAGTAACCTGGGCCTGCTCACAGTCTGGTGGCGGCTGTAATCTCTAGGATTGGGACTGCATCGGTGGTGTTTTGTCCACTGCCTCCGGCAACCCTCCCAGCTTTGGCAGTGGCAATCACATCTATTTCTGCAACAGTTTTGAAGCAGCCCTCTCAACACATCCTAACAACCACCAGCCCCCCTACCTCTCCCAGGGGTCTTTGGCAGAGCCTCCACTCCCAGTCCCACCCTCTGCTGTAGGCAGAAGCTTGCTAGCCACTCTCTCAGCTCCCTGTCCCCTCTCTGCTCTGGTGGAGGCTTCTGTGCTGCTTTTCTTGGTTCCTGCCCCCTCCTTCTGGCTCTGGCTGGGGCTTGCTAGCTGCTTCTCTTGTCTCCCAGCCCTCACCCTCTCATCCAAGCTGAGGCTTGTGAGCTGCTAAGGGCTGAGAATTGCTGTTCAGCAGCTTTCTCTGTATTTTGCCTTCTGAGTCCCCACTGTTGCACAGCTCCCTGAGGTTCTGCGGCTCCCCTTTGGTCCCACCTGTGTGGAGGTTTCCTAGTGAATGGAAACTTTTCCTCCTTCACGACTCCCTCCCTCTCTTGGGGCACTAGCTCCCATTCTGAAGTCCTCTTGTTTTTCTCTTAACGTATTTATCTTTTATCCTACCTCATTCCATAGCTTGCCTTTTTGGAGGCCTGGGGTCTTCTGCTGCCATTTAGAAGTTGCTCTGTAGGAGTTGTTCTGTATTTTTATGAGTTTTTGATGTATTTGTGGGGAGGCAGCCTATCTCCCCATCTTATCCCTCTGCCATCTTCTTCTGCTTTCTCACTATCTCTTAATGGCTGTTTCTCTACTTTCTTTTATGGAACAACTTTCACTTTTTTAATATCCTTATATGCTATTAGAAAAGCAATACACATATAAACACATAGAAAAAAAGTAAAGAACTTACTACCATCCTCATTATGAGTCATATATAGAGCTTGTGCTGAGTCATATATTTGTAACATATAACATATACCTGTTATACATAAATTGGGACATATCCTTTGGAATTTGCAGAAAAAATATATTTTATGTATTTTGCATATATATATGTATATATACTCATACTGAGACAAATACAAGTATTTCAACCAAAAAAGGTAAATATTATTTAAGTCACTTCACTTTCACTTTTTAAAATCCTTCAAATAAGATTTCAACAAAGCGTCATTGTCTCTTTTGTGTTTTAATATTAACATTTAAAACAAATGTTCCTTAGGATAGAACTAACATTAGTGGAACACATCCCAAGAGAAATTTCAAAACACCTCTTACTGACTCTGAAATGTTCTGACCACCAAGGGTTAGTACAGAACCAGTACACAATGTGCAGCAGCACATGTAGGTATTAATACATAAGTAGGTTCATACTGTTATCAAATATCATGACACTCTTAAAACTCAAAGAATTAAATGTAGCACAAAGAGAAAGAAGACACAAAGTCTCTTGGACTCTGGCTGTTATGCTAGGAGCCTAAGGGTGAAAGAATAGAAAGGAATCAGTATTATTCAGAGAGTATTCTCCAAATTCTGCCATCTTAAGGGATAGCTACAGACATGATAATATTTGATTGAAGAAGAAATTAAATAAGTGGTTTCCTACAAAAAAAAAAAAAAAAAAGAAATTGAGGTGTAATTTCTCTCAGGTTCTGGAGGGGCAGGCAGAACCATTGTCAAAATGAGATCCAAAGGAGCTTTCTATAATTAGTTAAAAAGGAACACCTCTATGGGAAATAAAGCCCACCAGCCCAAACCCAAAGAATAGACTTGGAGACACAAGGGGTAGCAAGAAGTGAGGCTTTAATGACCATCTTGTAAGAGTGGGTGTCTGGTGGGCAGGCACACAGAGGGCAGTTACAACAAGCAATTCATCCTCTCGAATACGAGTCCCTGCCCCAGTTCCTCACTGGCTGAGTACTATGGGGTGAACAATCTTCCTGGATGTCACCTAGGCTTATTCGCTCTCTCTTTATGGCTAGCCCCTCCCTGACACATTGTTTTCTCCTTTCCTGCACACCTGTTCCTGATATTATGCTTTGAATTCACCAGTAGAATGAGCCTGCATGAATATCCTAGGCATCCCACCCACCCCTTGTTTGCCCAGACTTTCCAGTTTTGTAACCCTTAAGGTTACTACCCTGGTGGCTCAGACGGTAAAGCGTTTGCCTACAATGCGGGAGACCCGGGTTTGATCCCTGGGTAGGGAACATCCCCTGGAGAAGGAAATGGAAACCCCCTCCAGTACTCTTGCCATGGAGAAATCCATGGATGAAGGAGCCTGGTGGGCTACAGTCCATGGGGCCGCAAAGAGTTGGACACGACTGAGCGATTTCACTTTCACTTTCAAGGTTACTACATTAGTAAGCTGTTAGGCAAGTTCAGTTCAGTTCAGTTCAGTCCCTCAGTCGTGTCCGACTCTTTGCGACCCCATGAATCGCAGCACGCCAGGCCTCCCTGTCCATCACCATCTCCCGGAGTTCACTCAGACTCACTCACGTCCATCGAGTCAGTGATGCCATCCAGCCACCTCATCCTCTGTCGTCCCCTTCTCCTCTTGCCCCCAGTCCCTCCCAGCATCAGAGTCTTTTCCAATGAGTCAACTCTTCGCATGAGGTGGCCAAAGTACTGGAGTTTCAGCTTCAGCATCATTCCCTCCAAAAAAATCCCAGGGCTGATCTCCTTCAGAATGGACTGGTTGGATCTCCTTGCAGTCCAAGGGACTCTCAAGAGTCTTCTCCAATACCACAGTTGAAAAGCATCAATTCTTTGGCATTCAAGTTAGGCTGGTAATAATTTTCCCACTCCAAGCCAGCCACCCTTGAAAACGGACCACTTTAAGTTTTTACTCTTTACACCTCCTAGGAGTCTGTTGGGAAATGAGAATTCTGAGATCCATTTGGAAACTAGAAAAGGCTAGAAACTCAGTTGGTAATTGAGTTTTATCCCAATAAATTACAAGGATATAAGCAATACTCTTGACCACATGTAGGACCTAGATTCTAACAATGAAGCATATAGCTGGTGCAGAATCTAAAAGAGGTCCTTTAATTTAGCATCTGTAACAACTTCCAAGTCCAGGTAAGTTACTTACCCTTACATTTTAATCTAGTTTTATATATACTTCACATTGTTGTGTACAATAAATATGTTGGTATACATAATGCTTAGATATTGCACACTTACATGAAAAGTTTTATACTTTAAAAACTGACAGTGGTAAAAATGCAACTTCAGGTGTCATGTATGAAATGGGAAAGTTACTATCAAAGCAGAAGGAAATGAATTCTCAACTATATCCTCCTTAGCCTAACAACAACTTCTAGTCTTCTCTGACAACCAAGCTTCTGTTCAAGCCAAGAAGTGAATAAATTTCTTCTCTACCACTAATTAGCTGTAATGGGACCTGCTTCCTCATTATAATATAGATAAAATAAGAATATCAACCCCACAGGAATAGTTTGTAGAGTTTAAAGAAGGACAATTTGTATAAAGCTTTTATTAGCATGCCCTAGAAACAAGGACTGTCCAATATATTGTCCAATATAACTACAAAACACATATTCCAGTCTTTACACTTTTTAAAAGGTTAAGGGGAAATTAAAAATTTTACATATTTTATAAATCCTATATGTCCAAAATATCATTTTAGCAAGCAATCAATATAAAACTTAATATATTTTACATTGTTCCTACAATATATTTTATATATGATGTATCTTTTGTGCTTAGAGTACATCTCAATTTAGTTTAACCTCATTTCAATATTCAATAGCCACATGTGACTAGTGCCAACTGTACTGAACAAGGCAGAGCTAGGATGTGGTTAACACTCAACAAATATTTATTAGTATTAATTGTTATAGCAATATTGGAATTACTATTGCCATTGTAATATTCTGACAGTAATCCCAAGCAGTGTTTATAACTATTCATATGTTGGGACTCAGCGCAAGTCACTCCAAAATATGCCACAGTGGCATATTGATTATTTGGAATTAACGTTACTGAAGAAAGAGATGACACAAGAGGAACACTCTGACCATCCTTTCTGTCTCCCTGAAAGCAGGAAATTAATCTCCCACGTGAAGACTATACTCCCTGCATCTAGAGGTAGAAGGACATTCTTATCATAAAAGATAAAAAATTCAAGTGGAAAATCCTGTATGAAAAATATCCTATTTTAATTTGCTACCACAAGTTCAAATTCTGTGTAATTTTTTTACTAACTGAGCACTCCAAAACTAAGTTTCTTTGTTCTGTCCAGTCTTCACAAATTCACTGTTTCTTTGTCTAGGAACTAAAAAAAAAAAAATAACTGCCTGTTTTGTTCATTTCTTAGGTCCCATTTCTATGGTACCTCAATGTTTATGAACTAAAATGTACTTCTTTTTCTCCTGTTAATCTATCTTGCATTAATTTTACAATTAGTCCAACCACAAGAGCTCAAGAGAAGTAGAAGGGAAAATTTCCCTTCCCTAGTGTGTAGAATTATAAAATAATTTAAAATCCCTTTCTAATTTACAGAATATAGTCTTCCAATGATGGAACAAAAACTAATAAAAATAAAACTTGATATGAATTTTTAATATGTTAGGAAAAACTACAGAAGAAAACAGTCAAAGAGCACAACAAATATTCAAAGGGGAAAAACTGTATGGAATGAGAAAAATTTCAGCTAGATTATATATTTCAAGAAAAAGTTTTTAAAAGGCAAAATATAAGACTCTAAAACATAGGTTTAAATTTTTGTTTATAGCCAATATAGTGGGAAGTGTTATCTAAAACCTCTGTTTATTTTCCAGAAAATCCAGATAAATGTAAAAGTCTTAGGAAGGCAACTTAGATGTACAGTTTTGAATTAAGCAAAACCAGGGTTAACTCTGTACAAGACTTTCTAGAACAAAATTATTTTATAAGTCAGGGAGGAACTTTATTCTTTGAAGAATACAAGTTAGCCTGAAGTTCTAAAGGACTTGTGTAGATTTTATTGTCAGATTCCAAGGGAGTGAGCCTTACATAAGGCTTGTCAACTTAAAGAACAGTCACAACCTAGAAGTCCACGGGGTCGCTAAGAGTCGGACACAACTGAGCATCTTCACTTTCACTTTTCACTTTCATTCATTGGAGAAGGAAATGGCAACCGACTCCAGTCTTCTTGCCTGGAGATTCCCAGGGACAGGGGAGCCTGGTGGGCTGCTGTCTATGGGGTCGCACAGAGTTGGATACAACTGAAGTGACTTAGCAGCAGCAGCAGAAGTTTTATTTGGTGGGAATTTTTATGACTTCAAGCCAGGGAGACAGCATGTCAAATGACCTGGAGAGAAACGTTCCCATCAAATGAAACATAACTCTCAGCTTCTATGTTGTGACTGTTTTTCAAGTCGATAGTTTTGGCAACCATCATGAAGAGAACCAGAGCAGATTTCTGTCCTCTGCTTGGTCCCTACAAGAAACTGGAGCTTTGGTTCCAGCAGAGGCCACTTATACTCATTTGCCTTCCTGGGGAGTCCAGACAGATTTGAGTGAGTCTCTCCTGGTTCTCAGCTCTCCCATATTGGTTGATGATCCTGAGTTTTATTTGGTGGGGTATGGCAGGTGCCTGCCCCTTCTCAATTGAAAGATATGGGGATGGGGAGAGGGGGGAACAATTGAAAGACAGGAATACATACCCACCCAGGGTCTGGATACTGGATAAGGCTTGGTTGAAAGATACTGAGGAATACATAGGACTCTGTTGAAAGATAACAAGCTTACACCATTTTAGGAAGCTAAGTGGTCTGTGCCGAGTAGTTAGGTAAGAGCCTGATCTGATACTTTTATGCAAGTCAGCTGCCTTAATAGAATTAGTCAGGATAAAAGTGAAGATATTACTTTTATTCCAAAGAAAAGGGACAAGATTCCTCATGGCTGGTTACAGCTTTATCAGGTGACTGAGAAATTTACAGGAGTGGTGGAGGCTGAGTCCTCATATTGTTCAGTGGTCCCATAGAGAAACCCATTCATTAATTAAACCTTTGATCACCCAGGTATCACAAATAAGAATTGGCTATTCAGTGATCTGAGCACCTATGGTGGTCTTTGCTGAAGGGAGAAACCAAGACACTGAAGATGAGCTGAAATGACTCTGGGGTGACTCCTGGAGGAATTAAACCCACAAGTGGCACACAGTCCCACCACACAGTTTCACTAGTAAATTTTATCCATGACAAACTTAAAGTGGGAAGCAGAATCTCTCAAAAACTAAAAACCAGGGGCATCAGAAAGCCAATCTCCAATGAACACCCCAGTCAAGTTCAAGTACAATGCATATAGAGTTCATACTTACATTTGCAGTACCTAGTTAATCGGAGAAATTATACTAAAGGAAATCTCTCCCTAAAATGAAAACACTCTTTTATTGGGTAAGCAATTTATTAAGGTTAAAAAAGCTGGCTTGATAAAAATATCCTCAGAAATCTGATTTAAGCAAAGGCCTCTTGGGGGTAAATTTGCATTTCTCGGTGTCTTAGAGGTATAAATATTCTACCTGGCCTTCCTAGATTTTTCTGATTCTGTATTTTGTTTGTTCACATTTTTGAAAACTTGGCCTTGAGAGTAGGCTTTCTGAATTTAAGTTATATCTTCCTCTACTTTCTTATAGGGAGGCATTTTGTATCTTAATGGTTCAAATCTCTGTTGAGACATATTTTATTGGTGGCCAAAAATGAATCCTTTTAAAATTGAAGTAACTAACAAATTTTCATGGCAAATAGATGGGGAAACAGTGGCTGACTCTATTTTGGGGGGCTCCAAAATTACTACAGATGATGACTGCAGCCATGAAATTAAAAGACACTTACTCCTTGGAAGGAAAATTATGACCTACCTAGATAGCATACTAAAAAACAGAGACATTACTTTGTCAACAAAGATCCATATAGTCAAGGCTGTGGTTTTTCCAGTGGTCATGTATGGATGTGAGAGTTGGACTATAAAGAAAGCTGAGCGCCAAAGAATTGATGCTTTTTAACTGTGGTGTTGGAGAAGAGAGTCCCTGAGAGTCCCTTGGACTGCAAGGAGATCCAATCAGTCCATCCTAAAGGAGATCAGTCCTGGGTGTTCATTGGAAGGACTGATGCTGAGGTTGAAACTCCAATACTTTGGCCATCTGATGCAAAGAGCTGACTCATTTTAAAAGATCCTGATGCTGGGAAAGACTGAGGGCAGGAGGAGAAGGGGATAACAGAGGATGAAATGGTTGGATGGCATCACTGACTCAATGGACATGAGTTTGGGTGAACTCCGGGAGTTGGTGATGGACAAGGAGGCCAGGCGTGCTGCAGTTCATGGGGTCGCAAAGAGTCTGACACGACTGAGCAATTGAACTGAACCGAACTGAAGAAATTGGTGAGAATGTTTCCTCAAGTCAAACTTTACAGATAGTAATTTTTAATCATCTGAACAAGCAGCATTAATGTATTCCAACTGTTTGTAAACTTGTAAGTTTATATTGTAATATCTGATTCTTAGCTAAGTTTTTAAATGAAGCCACGAGATCTCTAGTTTGCCTGTTTATGTCTGTGTGCACATTATATATATGAGACACATCTACTTCTAAATTATTTGTAGAATTGAATATATAAAGAGCTCTATTAAATTTTAATAAAAACTTCTTATATTTCAAGGAAACTGGTGTGAAATGAATATATCTCCTGCCATATTAATAAACAAGAAATATCACGGTCATTGGTGATTTCTGGCGTCCAAATGTGAATGAGGCTCCCAAAACTCTGATCCAGCAGATGCTGCCACCACCTAGGGATTGCTGAGGAGCTGGGGCAATGCAAGAAGCAAGGTGAACATGGAAACCGGATTGGCCGCAGGGAGCTGAGCTGCAGAAGAAAGGGATGAATGCAGTGCGCCCAGAGGCTTGCATCTTCCCATACACAGGATGCGAAATCCTTTAACTTTATACCTGATCTTCAATGTTCAGACTCCTTGCTTCCTTTGTTGCAAACTTGTATACAGTCTGACTTCCCCTTCTAGCTCCTTGAAGCAGTTTTCTCAGAGCTACTGAGAGGCTGGCTCCAAGGCTTGGAGTCCTAAACACTCCCACCAAATAAAATAACTCTCTACTTTCAGGTTATGACTATATTTTTTAGTCAACACTGGCAAAGATGACTTTCAGGCTCACATGAACTGAGAAATATTCAATATTAAGTTGATACCTGATTTTAATGTTTAAGTCTGCTGATCTAATTAATATGGCATGTTGTTAAATTTATTGTACCTACATTTAATAAATAAGACCTTACTAGATAACTTGTAAGAAAAACAACTCAACATGATTAAACTTTAAAGTAAATATAAATGAAATAAGAACTTCAGTATAAAAATCTGGGATGCTTCAAAGAAACACCTCTGAGACAATGTTAAACTAACTTTGATATTTTAATTCAGAAACATCAAATGATTAGAGGTAAACTTTAGGTTGCAATGTATGTATTAATGTCACTAATATAGATATCCCCTGTCAACTTAAAAAATAGTCACAACCTAGAATTTCAAAGCTATGTTTTATTAGGTGTGAATTTTTAGTACTTTAAGCCCAGGAGGCAACATCTCAAGTGACCTTGAGAGAACTGTTCTAAGGAGGCAGTGAGGAGAAGGAACTAAGAATCTGAAAAATAAAATCACAAGATGCTGGCCCCAGATAGCTGAGACTCATATGAAAGAATGATTTCAGTGAGTCCAGATTCTCCCATTTTCTTATGCATAGAAAAGCACTAAATTCCTTAAATTGAGATATCTGCTTTTCCTTAATTAACAAGTCTTTTGATGTTCAGAATACCTGCTCCTTGTTGCGTGCATGCATGTGTGCATTTTAAGTTCCTTCAGTCCTGTCTGACTCTGTGCAACCCTATGGACTGTACCCACCAGACTCCTCTGTCCATGAGATTCTCCAGGCAAAAATACTGCAGTGGGCTGCCATGCCTTCCTGCAGGGGACCTTCCTGACCCAGGGATTTAACCTGTGTTTCCTGTATCTCCTGCACTGCAGGAGTATTCTTTACCACTGAGCCTCTGGGGAAGCCCACTCCTTGTTATAAGCTTGTATATAACCTGACTCCTCCCTTACCTCCTCAGAACAGTTCTCTTGAGATGCTGTCTCCTGGGCTTGAAGTCTGAAAAATTCCCACCAAATAAAACATAAATCTCAACTTCTAGGCTATGACAGGCTGGTTGAGTCCATGTCGAGGACCAGCCCCGGCTGATCCAGGGTATTCGAAGGGGAGACAGCTTAGGCGACCTATTCAAATGTTAATTAGAGATATAAAGAGTAATAGAATGAGGATAGCTCAGTAGGAAAATTCAGTGGAGCAAAGAGGCTCAGTAGCTTGGTTTACGTAGAAAATCAATATAACCCATGACACCAGGTTAGCTCTGACCACGGAGGCTGCAGGCGCCCTCTCGAACAGCAGAAGGTGCCCCACCTTAGACACCTTCTCGAGTGGGTCTTAGAAGCCCAGGCAAATAAATGGTCGCAGAGGATATCCGCGCTCCAGATGGAGACTTCAGCCAGAATGTGAAAAGAAAGAATGACATGGGGAGACCAAGCTCTGGTGAGCAAGGCCCGTAGCTTTATTTTTAACAGGGGCTTATATACCCTAAGCTACACATAGAGGATAATAGGGGATGCAAAGTCAGCAGTCTTTGGTCCCTATCAAAAACCAGGGTTTCTTTCCTGCAAATTTATCGTATACAAATGGTTTAGGTGATTTACATCATCTTCTGGCCAGAAGGCCTATTAACATTTTATGACTCTTGACAAAGACTTATCAGCAGAGACTTATTTTCTCTACAAGTAATTATGTTAAGGTTTGGCGCCATCTTCCGAAGATAAAATTGCATTCCTATAGGGCAGATGTGTAATGGGTTTACAACAAAGGAAAGAATTTATTACCTTAAGGGTCTAAAGTTACTAACACCAAGGCCACTACTTTTTTTTTCTACATACCAACTATTAATTAATACACATTCAAGGATACAATTCAGGGGATGTGAAAACTTGGCAACAAGCATTGGCTCATCAATGAAATCTTTTACTAGTTTATTCTGACAGTTTCTAACTCTCTGAGAGGTTCTAAGCTATTTGAATATCTTAAGCTTCCTGTGCCTCTCGAGGCTGGGAGACTGTAAACAATCATATGCATAGCTGTAGGAGTCCAGGTAAACTTGTCAGGCGAGTTAGAGAGCCATCTGAGGGGTTTGGATTTAAACACTCCTAATTGCCCAGGAACTTTATTAATTGGAGCTGTAAGTTAACTCTTTGACAGAGAAAGCGAGATGGTGGTGGGGGACAGCCCCCAGTAAAGTCAGAGGTGAGAGCACAAATCAATAAAGTAGGCAGACTCTGGTTTTTTGGGGGTAGATGCTCGAGAATATCCAGGGGGACTCCTGAGGCTCCATCCCGCCTTTGCGTATGCCGAGCCTCCTTCCTCATGACCTTTGTCACAAGTGGAATGTCTCTCGCCGGCTCCCGGCAAGTCCACTTCCCTAACTCCACTTCCCTGACTCCACAAAGCAATCTCTCACTCCAATCTCTTTCTATTGTTGCTGTTGTTTAGTCGCTAAGTCATGTATGACTCTTTGCAATCCCATGAACTGCAGTATGACAGGTGTTCCTGTCCTTTATCATCTCCCAGAGTTTGCCCAAAGTCATGTCCATTGAGTCGGTGATGCCATCCAACCATCTCATCTTCTGTTGCCCCCTTCTCCTCTTGTCCTCAATCTTTCCCAACACCAGCCTTTATCAACGAGTCAGATCTTTATATCAGGTGATCAAATTATTGGAGCTTCAGCTTCAGCATCACTCCTTCCAATGAATATTCAGAGTTGATTTCATTTAGGATTGACTGATTTAATCTTTTTGCTATCCAAAGAATTTTCAAGAGTCTTCTCCAGCACCACACTTCAAAGCATCAATTCTTCGGTGCTCAGCCTTCTTTATGGTCCAACTCTCATATCCGTTCATGACTACTGGAAAAACTACAGCTTTGACTATATGGACCTTTGTTGGCAAAGTGATATCTCTGCTTTTTAATATGCTGTCTAGGTTGGACTGCAAGGAGATCCAACCAGTCCATTCTAAAGGAGATCAGCCCTGGGATTTCTTTGGAAGGAATGATGCTAAAGCTGAAACTCCAGTACTTTGGCCACCTCATGCGAAGAGTTGACTCATTGGGAAAGACTCTGATGATGGGAGGGATTGGGGCAAGAGGAGAAGAGGACGACAGAGGATGAGATGGCTGGATGTCATCACTGACTCGATGGACATGAGTCTGAGTGAACTCCGGGAGTTGGTGATGGACAGGGAGGCCTGGCGTGCTGTGATTCATGGGGTCACAAAGAGTCAGACACGACTGAGTGACTGATCTGATCTAAGTTTGTCAAAACTTGTCTTCCAAGAAGCAAGTGTCTTTTAATTTCGTGGCTGCAGTCACCATCAGCAATGATTTTTGGAGCCCAGGAAAATAAAGTCTGTCACCCTTTCCACTTTTCCTCATCTATTTGCCATGAAGTGATGGGACTAGATGCCATGATTTTAGTGTTTTGAATGTTAAGTTTTAAACTAGCTTTCTCACTCTTCTCTTTCACCTCATCAAGAGGCTCTTTAGTTCCTCTTCACATTTTCCGTTAGGATGGTGTCATTTGCACATCTGAGGTTGTTGATATTTCTCCCAGAAATCTTGATTTCAACTTGTGAGTCATCCAGCCTGGCACTTTGCATGATGTACTCTGTGTATAAGTTAAAGAAGCAGAATGACAATGTACAGCCTTGATGTACTCCTTTCCCAATTTTGAACCACTCTGTTGTTCCATGTCAGAGTTGTAACTGTTGCTTCTGAACCTACATACAAGTTTCTCAGGAGGCAGGTAAGGTGGTCTGGTATTCCCATTTCTTTAAGAATTTTCCAGTTTGCTGTGATCCACACAAAAGCTTTACCATAGTCAATGAAGCAGAAATAGACATTTTTGGTGTTTTTTTGGAATTTCCTTGCTTTTTCTATCATCCAGCGGATGTTGGCAATTTGATCTGTTTCCTTTGCCTTTTCTAAATCCAGCTTGTACATCTGAAAGTACATGGTTCGTGTACTACTGAAGCTTAACTTTAAGGATTTTGAGCCTAATCTTGTTAGCAAGTGAAATGAGTGCAATTGTATGGTAATTGAAAATTCTTTGGCATTGCCTTTCTTTGGGATTGAAAAGGAAACTGACCTTTTTCAGTCCTGTGGCCACTGATGAGTTTTCCAAATTTACTGGCATTTTGAGTGAAGCACTTGAGATATTAACCTAGACTTCCCTTCCTTTGAGAATCTTTACCTGACCCTGAAAGGCCCTGAGAGATGTCTATGACAACCTCTTATACCATTATAGCTGGTCTCACCACAGTGTATTTCATTTCCAGGATATGTGCTTATTCTCTTTTTTTCCTTTTTCAAATTATTATTATTATTATTTGCTTATTTACTTGCTCTTTCTAAAGAGTATTATAATTTTCTATGCTTTCAACTATCTATGCAGATAGCTTCTAAATCTATATCTAAAACCTGCTAGAATTCTCCACATTAAAATATACAAAACTAAACTTGTCATCCTACCTTTTCAAACCTAGTCCTCCTCCTGACACCTCATTTTTAAAATAGCTTCACTGTCCTCTTGGTTACAAAGGAAATCTTAAATTTACTTTTGTTCTCTCCTTTCCTCTTACCACCCAGCTTAAACATAAGCCCAGTAGGGAAGCAAAATTTGTCATTCCAAAATATCTCTTTGGGATGAGGATTATTTAGAGCTGAAAACAAGCAAGACCCAAAAGATTCAGAAGAAACTGTGACCTTCCCTCTAACTGCCTAAAAAAATTTTAGATAAAAGGCCTGTTTCCAGAATAGAGCTACCACCAGAGATATCTGCAAAGAATATGGGCTAGCTGTGATGGGCGAAACTCAGCAGGGCATAGAGATCAGAGTGGGCTCTGTCCCATTGTTTCTGCATGGCTCTGCAAATATTTGTTTACCAAACATTTGCTTTTCCATCTCATTGTGAGTTGCCTTCCTCCCTTTTACAGTCCCAACCCCTTACCCCCAACATCCTCTTTCTTCCCTAACTGAAGTTATTTAAAGTGAGGGCTTTGGTCATTTTGGTGAGTTAATCCATTTTCCTGGGACTCTCTCATGTACACATGTTATTAAACTTTTTCTTGATCATCTTCTGTTAATGTTTTATGTTATGGCTTACTATAAAGTTAAAAATTTAACAACTAATTTTCTCTTTTAAGTTATATATTGAATTAAATAATGTACACATGCTTTTTTCTCTGCTAATTATGCCAATAATTTCTGTCCTGTTTAGCTAGTAATTCTTATCTTGAGTCACAGGTGATAGGATCAAGCAATCAGCAGAAAAAGAGTAAGAACATCTTGACCAGATTCACAAAACCACAATGGCCATGAATCACAGAAATATCAAAACAAGCTGTGCCAGCCCAGGAAGTTCTCAGTCACATTAGTCCTGCAACTCCCACTCTCAAAATTCTCCTTATGATAGTTTTCAAGGCATGAGTCTGCTACACTCCCCATTTTCTGGCAAATTAATACTCTTTGCTTTACCTTGTCCTTATTATTCTCATTTAGCATACAAAACGGAGACCAAATTTTTGCCTACAATGTCGATTTAATTCTTAGAGCAGCCAGAAGGACCTAGAAGGGTAGAAAAAAATTTTCTTCCTCTCCAGCACCCCACTAACCACTGTCTCCAGAATTCATTTCCATTATTCTGATTCACAGCTTCATTAGTTCTTACTGACACAGACTCCTAGTTGGCCCTTCAATTCAGGAGTCTCTCCTGCCCTAGTCAGCAGACACACTGCTGCAAAATTTTCTTAATACAGTTACTTGTTCATGCTATTCCTTTACTTGTTAAGTCTTAACTTCTAAGTCTGGCTTTCTAAATTCCCCACAATCTAGCCCCAAACTATTATTCCAGTTCTATTTTCCACCTTCACTTAATTAGATATTCAGTTAATTAGATATTCCAGCCATATTAATTCTGTCCTTGCTAGTGTTGTAGCCACACATTCTGGGAAACAAACTCACTCAGAAGGACAATGCAGATAGTGGAGTGCAGTTTGTTATACCGACAGACCCAAGGCAGTCTCCTCTTAGCCAAGGACCCCAACCAGTTTTTGTGAAAACCTTATATACCCTAAGTGTACGTGCCCAAACCCACCTTCCCAAATTCCCTGAAACAGTCTGAACAAAGGAAAAGAAAGATACAATCAAAGCTAACCTGTGATTCATATGCTTTAAGCCTAGGTAGTTAACAGTGGACAATTATCAATAGGCCTGTGGTCATACTCCAATAAGCATAATAGAATTTATGATTCTATTTATTTACACAGATAATTAAGGTATTCTTTTAGGCTACAGAGAGTCTAAGTACAAGCCCTGGGTCTCTTCCATCCATGGGGTTTGGTTTTCCAATTGGTATGTCATTTCCATAGATAATGGGCATATAGCTCAAAGTCCACAGTCCAGCCCAAGATGGAGTCCTGATTTCAAGATGGAGCCTTTTCTGTCTGTTTCCTCCTTCACTAGGAGTCCGTATAATTCCTTGATTTTATTAACTTTTCATTTCCGATGCATAGGAAGATGCCACCCACACAATCTACACCTAAAATCCCATATTTTTCCTGATCCCCTTTTTAAGTGATCTTTTTCTCACTTGAACCACAACCTATATATTTTTTAAATTTTATTTGTATTACTCAGCTTCATCTTTATCTGTCTTACAGGTTTCTAGTCAATTTGAAATTCCTTAAAGAAGGAACATGGCTTCCCAGGTTGGTGCTAGTGGCAAAAAAAATCTGCCTGCAATGCAGGAGACATAAGAGACATGGGTTCAATCCCTGAGTCAGGAAGATCCCCTGGAGGAGGGCATGGCAACTCACTCCAGTATTCTTGCCTGAAGAATCCCATGGACAGAGGAGTCTGGCAGGCCACAGTCCATAGGGTTGCAGAGTCAGACATGACTGAGTGACTTAGCATACAAAGAAGGAACATGTTTTGATTTTCTTAGTGTTACCTTCAAAACACAACCCTAGAAAAAAGCAATAAAAAATAGGAATAGAAAAAAACTCCCCAGATGATATCACTACAAATGTCTCATATCAAATTAGAAGCAAATTTGGAGAGTCTGGTTATGTTTTAGGTAGAAATAATTCCGTTTAGGATAGGCTTCTTAAATTTGTGAAAGTTTCTCAGTCATGTCCAACTCTTTGTGACGCCATGGACTATACATTCCATGGAATTCTCCAGGCCAGAATACTGGAGTGAGTAGCTGTTCCCTTCTCAAGGAGATCTTCCCAACCTAGGGATCAAAACCAGGTCTCCCCCACTGCAGCTGGATTCTTTACCATCTGAGCCACCAGGGAAGCCCGTGAGCAGTTTGAAATATGACAGAGAAAGCTAGTAGGTAAATAACAGAAAAATATTTGTGTATGTCAATATTTAATTACCCAGTATGCTTTAAATGTCTACTGATACCCTCAAATTATTTTAGATGCAGAAAGAAGTTCTAAAAAGGGGGAAATACTTCAGCAAGTATGTTCAGAACCTCATCTTAAGTGACTGTATCATGAAGTTTCCTCCAAGAATAAAAAAGATCAGCAAAACCATCTTCCCATGTTTATAAAGCTGCCTTTTAATTCAGAAGCCTCCTGGAGTTGAATATAGTAATTCAAAAGCACTGAGAAACTGAACTCAAGTCATCTTGGAATATTTTTTATTTTTAGTAGTTTCTTCATCTTAGGGATGTAAAAATGCAAACTACATCTTAGTAGTAGGAAGGAGACTCTAGACTTGCAAATAAAAAATAAGCAATTAGACAATAAGAAGAGTAAAATGCAAATAAAACAACAAATGAAATTCTAAAGCTTTTAAATGTCAGTTATATAAAGAATCATGGTTTGAAATCATAACAGATGCAAGTGATTTTGATAATCTAAAAAGTAAGATAGATAACTAGAAAGAAAACCAAAATAACAAAAGCTACCTGGACAAAATAATTATTGTAACTGTTTAAAGTTTTAATAAAATCACTTTAGCTGATCAGAATGTATTCAGGATATAGAGTTGTATTCTTCTTTCAAAAAATAACTATAAGCAATTTATAGATTCAATGCAATCCCTATCAAGCTACCAACAGTATTCTTCACAGAGCTAGAACAAATAATTTCACAATTTGTATGGAAAAACAAAAAACCTCGAATAGCCAAAGCGATCTTGAGAAAGAAGAATGGAACTGGAGGAATCAACCTACCTGACTTCAGGCTCTACTACAAAGCCACAGTTATCAAGACAGTATGGTACTGGCACAAAGACAGAAATATAGATCAATGGAACAAAATAGAAAGCCCAGAGATAAATCCATGCACATATGGACACCTTATCTTTGACAAAGGAGGCAAGAATATACAATGGATTAAAGACAATCTCTTTAACAAGTGGTGCTGGGAAATCTGGTCAACCACTTGTAAAAGAATGAAACTAGACCACTTTCTAACACCGTACACAAAAATAAACTCAAAATGGATTAAAGATCTCAACGTAAGACCAGAAACTATAAAACTCCTAGAGGAGAACATAGGCAAAACACTCTCTGACATACATCACAGCAGGATCCTCTATGACCCACCTCCCAGAATATTGGAAATAAAAGCAAAAATAAACAAATGGGACCTAATTAACCTTAAAAGCTTCTGCACATCAAAGGAAACTATTAGCAAGGTGAAAAGACAGACTTCAGAATGGGAGAAAATAATTGCAAATGAAGCAACAGACAAACAACTAATCTCAAAAATATACAAGCAACTCCTACAGCTCAACTCCAGAAAAATAAATGACCCAATCAAAAAGTGGGCCAAAGAACTAAATAGACATTTCTCCAAAGAAGACATACAGATGGCTAACAAACACATGAAAAGATGCTCAACATCACTCATTATCAGAGAAATGCAAATCAAAACCACTATGAGATACCATTTCACACCAGAATGGCTGCGATCCAAAAGTCTACAAATAATAAATGCTGGAGAGGGTGTGGAGAAAAGGGAACCCTCTTACACTGTTGGTGGGAAGGCAAATTAGTACAGCCACTATGGAGAACAGTGTGGAGATTCCTTAAAAAACTGGAAATAGAACTGCCTTATGATCCAGCAATCCCACTGCTGGGCATACACACTGAGGAAACCAGAAGGGAAAGAGACACGTGTACCCCAATGTTCATCACAGCACTGTTTATAATAGCCAGGACATGGAAGTAACCTAGATGTCCATCAGCAGATGAATGGATAAGAAAGCTGTGGTACATATACACAATGGAGTATTACTCAGCCATTAAAAAGAATACATTTGAATCAGTTCTAATGAGGTGGATGAAACTGGAGCCTATTATACAGAGTGAAGTAAGCCAGAAGGAAAAACATAAATACAGTATACTAACGCATATATATGGAATTTAGAAAGATGGTAACAATAACCTGGTGTACGAGATAGCAAAAGAGACACTGATGTATAGAACAGTCTTATGGACTCTGTGGGAGAGGGAGAGGGTGGGAAGATTTGGGAGAGTGACATTGAAACATGTAGAATATCATGTAAGAAACGAGTTGCCAGTCCAGGTTCGATGCGCGATACTGGATGCTTGGGGCTGGTGCACTGGGACGACCCAGAGGGATGGTATGGGGAGGGAGGAGGGAGGAGGGTTCAGGATGGGGAACACATGTATGCCTGTGGTGGATTCATTTTTGATATTTGGCAAAACTAATACAATTATGTAAAGTTTAAAAATAAAATAAAATTTAAAAGAAAAAAAAAATCCTTAGGGAAAAGGTTTCCAAAAAAAATAAAATAAAATAACTATAAATCTCAAACATTTTGGATTTTTCCCCTTGGAAATGTAATATAACTATCTCTGAAAGGCTTAAGTATTTGAAACTGAAATAAAATTTTATGAACCTATACATGAGCTCTCCTTTAGAAGTACAAATTTATAAAAAAAATAATAATTAGGTCAAAATATCCCCATAGCATAAATAAGACATTGTGTGTCTTTTATAAATATACCTGGCATATAGTAAGAGGCATACAGTAAGAAATTATTAAGAGAAAATAAATGAGGACTAAGCATGATATGAACCCTACTTAGTATTCCAGCCTTATTATTTACTACTCCTTTAAAATATACTTATAGTCTACCGACATTTAACCACTCACATTGTTGTAATACTCACATTTTCCTATATAGTTAAGCCTCTGCTCCTACTAATTTGTCTTTCTCATATGATATTTCCAAGTTACCCACATAATAGACTTTACTCTTCCAAACTGAATTATATGATCAAGAGATCAATCCAAGGTAAAGATATAACAACTGTAAATATATATGCCCCAACATAGGAGCAGCCCAACATATAAAGCAAATGTTAACAGTCATAAAAGAAGAAATCAACAGTAGCACAATAATAGTGGGGAAATTTAACACTCCACTTACAGGCTCAGAGGGTAAAGAGTATGCCTGCAATGTGGGAGACCTGATTTCAATCCCAGGATCAGGAAAATCACCTGGAGAAGAACATGGCAAACCCACACCAGTATTCTTGCCTGGAAAATCCCATAAACAGAGGAGCCTGGTGGGCTACAGTCCCTAAAATTGCAAAGAGTTGGACACAACTACGCGACTTCACTTTCCCTTACATCAAAGGACATATCATCCAGAAAAAGTCAATAAGAAACACAGGAATTTAATAATAACATTAGACCAAATGGACTTATTTATAAAGCATTTTATCTGAAAGCAGCGAGGATACACATTCTTTGTAAGTGCACATGGAACATTCTCTAGGGTAGATCACATGCTAGGCCATAAAACAAGACTAAGAAAATTGAATTCATATTGAATACCCTTTCCAACCAAAATGTTAATGAGATTAGAAATCAACTATAAGGGCTTCTCCAGTGGCTCAAGAATCTGAGAAATCAACTATATGGGCTTCTCTGCTAAAGAATCTTCCTGCAAATGCAAGAGGAATAGGTTTGATCCCTGATCCAGAAAGATCCCACATACCATGGAGCAGCTAAGTCCGTTGGACTTCAACGAGATAAAACCAGTCAATTCTAAACGAAATCAACTCTGAATATTCATTGGAAGGACTGATGGTGAAGCTGAAGCTCCAATACTTTGGCCACCTGATGCAAAAAACTGACTCATTGGAAAAGACCCTGATGCTGGGAAAGATTGAAGGTAGGAGGAGAAGGGTATGACAGAGGATGAGATGGTTGGATGGCATCACTGACTCAATGGATATGAGTTTGAGCAAGTCCTGGGAGTTGGTGATATACAGGGAAGTCTGGCTTGCTGCAGTTCATGGTTTTGCAAAGAGTCAGACATTACTGAACTTCTGAACTGAACTGAAGATACACATAGTGAAACTGAATTTCAGTGTTAAAGTGGGAGTCATATAAATATACAAAGAGAAGAAACAGTTCATCAAATAAGGGAAATTAATTTAATTTTATAAACTTCATATGCAAAAGAACAAGAAAACAGTATCTCCAGAATTTGGAAGAAGAAATCGATTTCAGAAACAGAGGGAACAACAAACTAAATTGTTATTAACATGTGAAGGCAACAGAAAAGTATTCAAAATATATAAAGGCTTGTCAACTATATGTCCTATGTACTCTCTGTGAAAAATCTACTTGACTAGATAATCTATCAAGCAAAATATTGGAAGAAAATCCTGGTGGTAAATATTAATTTAAAAAAACATAATTACTGCTGTTAAAAAATTTAAATCATGTTTACAAAACATTTTTATGATTTTAACTCAACAGCAAAGCCATATAATGAAATAATTGATAATTATTAATAATTCAGTTATAATATACCAAGGAAAATGTCCCAGACTAGTCAGCATAACTGAAAGATAAAAAGAAAGAGGATGGTAAAATTGTACAATTTTTTTCACCATTTTTAGATGACATATATTACATAGGCACTAAATATATTTTTTTTAAACTTTAGAAAATAAATCAAAAAATATAATTATAATCATTAATTTTAATACTTCTTTAGTTCTTATCATGATAGATTGAGAGTTCTTATCATGATAGATTGAGGTATCTTATCATGATAGATTGAAAAATTTTATCATGCTAAATTGAGATTCAAGAAGGATACAATATTTCTAATTATAATATTTAATATAATTAATAGAGTTGCTACAAAAACTTATAGACTGTAGAGGCTCTACCATTTTATAAGTTCCTGTGAATTCACAAAGAAAATCTCAATAAATTCTTGAAAATAGAAAAGCATAATCTCTGAATACAATTTAGTGAAAACAGATACCTAACAAAAGTAAAAAATAAAACAATAACTATAATTTACCAACTTTCAAGTCAAAAAGAAAATTTTTAAAAACTGAAATTACAGAATGTTTGAAAATAAGGTTGAGGAAAGGACAGAAGGAAATAAGGTAAACCAAAGGAAAGAAGATAAAAATAATTTAGCATTCAGTATAGGATGCTGAACTAATATGTCCTGAGAAAGTGAAAGCAATAAACCAATAAGATAGAAGCACTGATTAACAAATTAGAGAAACAGTAAAATTGATATCACTAGGAGATCTAAGCAATAGTAACAATACCTTTTTAAATAGGTAACTTTCACTTGGCTTGGTCAAGGGGGTAGATGGGAAAAAGTTAAAGCACAAGTAAATAAATATAAGTGTGAGAACAAGGGATAATCCACCAGGACAGAAATGATAGAGCTACAAGAAAATCGTGTTCAAAATTCTATGCTAGTAAATATGAAATGTTCCTTGAATGGATGATTTTTTCAAGACAAATATTCTCCAAATTAACTCCTAAAGGGAAAGAAAATATAAACACCCAATAATCTTAATGGAAATTAGACACTTGTCAAAGAACCACTACCTTCATCTCCATCATCTATTTTTAAAAACAAGGACTTTGCATGTCTACAGTGTTCTGGCAGCAATATTTATTATGCATAAGATTGAAAAATTACATCCAGTCATCTCATTACTTTGGAATGTATTTTGTCTGGTTTAGATATTTTAATTGGCTTTAAATATTTATTTATTTTTATTAGCATCCTCTTTCTATATGGAATTCAAAATCTGGTTTTAAATTGTTTCTAACAATTATAAAATCTACAATCACCTTGCTAGAGAGAGTCTTGTAATTCAATTCCTTCCGTCTCCAAGTTAGGAAATACATTCAGTTTCCTTTATTATGGTCATCCAGGAAGCTAGTGGTAGAACAAGCACTAGAAAGAAATGGTTACCTCCTCAGAATAGAAAAGCTAAGAAAACGTTCCTTTGCTAGGTGTTGGATGGAGGGAAAATTGCTATTATATGTATTTCCCAGACTTTATTCCTATAGGTACTTTAGCCTTAGTTAACACTGCTTTGGCATTGCCTTTCTTTGGGATTGGAATGAAAACTGACCTTTTCCAGTCCTATGGCCACTGCTGAGTTTTCCAAATTTGCTGGCACATTGAGTGCAACACTTTCATAGCATCATCTTTCAAGATTTGAAAGAGCTCAACTGGAATTCCATCACCTCCACTAACCTTGTTCATAGTGATGCTTTCTAAGGCCCACTTGACTTCAAATTCCAGGATGTCTGGCTCTAGGTCAGTGATCACACCATTGTGATTATCTGGGTCGTGAAGATCTTTTTTGTACAGTTCTTCTGTATATTTTTGCCACCTCTTCTTAATATCTTCTGCTTCTGTTAGGTCCATACCATTTCTGTCCTTTATCGAGCCCATCTTTGCACGAAATGTTCCCTTGGTATCTCTAATTTTCTTGAAGAGATCCCTAGTCTTTCCCATTCTGTTGTTTTCCTCTATTTCTTTGCATTGACCCCTGAGGAAGGCTTTCTTATCTCTTCTTGCTATTCTTTGGAACTCTACATTCAGATGCTTATATCTTTCCTTTTCTCCTTTGCTTTTTGCTTCTTTTCTTTTCACAGCTCTTTGTAAGGCCTCCCCAGACAGCCATTTTGCTTTTTTTGCATTTCTTTTCCATGGGAATGGTCTTGATTTCTGTCTCCTGTACAGTGTCATGAACCTCCCTCCATAGTTCATCAGGCACTCTATCTATCAGATCTAGTCCCTTAAATCTATTTCTCACTTCCACTGTATAATCATAAGGGTGTTGATTTAGGTCATACCTGAATGATCTAGTGGTTTTCCCTACTTTCTTCAATTTCAGTCTGAATTTGGTAATAAGGAGTTCATGATCTGAGCCACAGTCAGCTCCTGGTCTTGTTTTTGTTGACTGTATAGAACTTCTCCATCTTTGGCTGCAAAGAATATAATCAATCTGATTTTGGTGTTGACCATCTGGTGATGTCCATGTATAGAGTCTTCTCTTGTGTTGTTGGAAGAGGGTGTTTGCTATGACCAGTGCATTTTCTTGGCAAAACTCTGTTAGTCTTTGTCCTGCTTAATTCTGTATGCCAAGGCCAAATTTGCCTGTTACTCCAGGTGTTTCTTGACTTCTTACTTTTGCATTCCAGTCCCCTATATACAATTGCAGTCATCTCACATGCTAGTAAAGTAATGCTCAAAATTCTCCAAGCCAGGCTTCAGCAATACGTGAAATGTGAACTTCTTGATGTTCACGCTCGTTTTAGAAAATGCAGAGGAACCAGAGATCAAATTGCCAACACCCGCTGATCATCGAAAAAGCAAGAGAGTTCCAGAAAAAAAACATCTATTTCTGCTTTATTGACTATGCCAAAGCCTTTGACTGTGTGGATCACAATAAACTGTGGAAAATTTTGAAAGAGATGGGAATACCAGAACACCTGACCTGTCTCTTGAGAAATCTGTATGCAGGTCAGGAAGCAACAGTTAGAACTGGACATGGAACAACAGACTAGTTCCAAATAGGAAAAGGAGTACGTCAAGCCTGTATATTGTCACCCTGCTTATTTAACTTATATGCAGAGTACATGGTGAGAAACGCTGGATTGGAAGAAGCACAAGCTGGAATCAAGATTGCCGGGAGAAATATCAATAACCTCAGATATGCAGATGACACCACCCTTATGGCAGAAAGTGAAGAGGAACTAAAAAGCCTCTTGATAAAAGTGAAAGTGGAGAGTGAAAAAGTTGGCTTAAAGCTCAACATTCAGAAAACTAAGATCATGGCATCCAGTCCCATCACTTCATTGCAAATAGATGGGGAAACAGTGGCAGACTTTATTTTTTTGGGCTCCAAAATGACTGCATATGGTGACTGCAGCCATGAAATTAAAAGACACTTACTCCTTGGAAGGAAGGTTATGACCAACCTAGATAGCATATTAAAAAGCAGAGACATTACTTTGCCAACAAAGGTCCGTCTAGTCAAGGCTATGGTTTTTCCAGTGGTCATGTATGGATGTGAGAGTTGGACTGTGAAGAAGGCTGAGCGCTGAAGAATTGATGCTTTTGAACTGTGGTGTTGGAGAAGACTCTTGAGAGTCCCTTGGACTGCAAGGAGATCCAACCAGTCCATTCTGAAGGAGGTTAGCCCTGGGATTTCTTTGGAAGGAATGATGCTGAAGCTGAAACTCCAGTACTTTGGCCACCTCATGCGAAGAGCTGACTCATTGGGAAAGACTCTGATGCTGGGAGGGATTGGGGGCAGGAGGAGAAGGGGATGACAGACGATGAGATGGCTGGATGGCATCACTGACTCGATGAAAGTGAGTCTAAATGAACTCCAGGAGTTGGTGATGGACAGGGAGGCCTGGCATGCTGCGATTCATGGGATCACAAAGAGTCTGATACGACTGAGTGACTGAACTGAACTGAACTGAACTGAACTGAACAGTGCTTTAAGGATCTTATCACTTACATATATAATTTGTTTATATCAAAATAAGGAAGCAAATTTGTTAAACTATCTTGAAAACTTCCTGAGTTAATAAAAATGTATTCTGAGGAGACTGCAGTCAACATTAGAGCCTAGGGTAACAGATGTCTCACAAATTGCAAAGCTTTTGCAGATGTATAAGATTTTTTAAGTGGTCCCCAAAGATTACTAAGGACCTCACTGTTATGAGAAAAAATGGAATCATCAGTGCATAGCCTGGGTGAGAAATAATGTCACATCCTGACATTACCAACTCCATTAAAGCTGTTGAGAAAAAGGAAGCTGGGAAGTAACAGCTGTATTTCTAAATGATGAAAATGTTAAAGGTACTTCAGAGGTCTGTGGCAGTTATTTACTTTCATCAAAGAGGTGCACTGATCAAGTAGGTTCATTTAATTGCAATTCTACAAAAAACAGGTCTTGTAAGATTTAGAGCACCATTTGAATGAGGACTTACGCTGCTTCTCTTTTCTCTTCTGCAAAGTCTACATTTAAGGCTGAGTTCATAGTCTTGTGAAGGTCAGCCTTTGATTACATGAGTAAATCAGTATGTGTTAATCCACAGATTTGAAAGAACTTTAACAATGATTCATATATTCCATGGGGACTTTTTGTTTTCTCTGTTTTGTTTTGTTATATTCTTTTGCCCATAATGGTCCCTGCAACATATTGTATGCTTAATGAATATTCATTAAATTCTCTGATGGCTCAGTGTCACACCTTCTGTTAAATAAACACAAACTGCCTTATTGTTCTTTACATATACTAGAGATTTCTTCTCTTTTGTTCATGTTTTACCTCTGCTTAGTAGGTCCCTATCATCAAATTACCTTTAAAGATTCAGTAAATAAGTACTCCTTTTTGGTGTGTGTCGTGCTAAGTCACTTCAGTCGTGTCTGACTTTTTGTGACCCCATTGACTGTAGCCAAGAATACACAGAAGAACTGTACAAAAAAGAGCTTCACGACCCAGATAATCACAATGGTGTGGTCACTGACCTAGAGCCAGACATCCTGGAATGGGAAGTCATATGGGCCTTAGAAGGCATCACTATGAACAAAGCTAGTGGAGGTGATGGAATTCCAGTTGAGCTATTTCAAATCCTGAAAGATGATGTTGTGAAAGTGCTGCACTCAATATGCCAGCAAATTTGGAAAACTCAGTAGTGGCCACAGGACTGGAAAAGGTCAGTTTTCATTCCAATCCCAAAGAAAGGCAATGCCAAAGAATGCTCAACGTATTTACACACAATTACACTCATCTCACACGCTAGTAAATGCATTCTTTGGCATTTACTAGTCCCTTACCCGCTCCTGCGCCGTCGCAGCCTGGCGCTCTCGGCCGCCACCCCTGGCCTCAGACGTGGGGTAGCTCCTCTCGGCTGCCACCCCTGACCTTGGGCGAGAGGTAGCTCCTGTCTGCCAGGCTTCTGTGCAGTCCATTGCGCCCGGCTTACATGACTTTTAATCCTTGGTTATAGTCAATGTATTAGGATGGACTACTATCTGGTTCTCAATTCTCAGATTTTGGAATTTGATTTGAAAAGTACTAATTGGCCTTATGAACTAGACCAGGCAGGTGAGACCCATCTGCAGGCTGACCCTGTGAAGTCGGGTATTAAAAGAGGGAGAAATAAAAGGAATAGATGCAGAGATGAAGCCAAAAAGAGAGCTATATCAAGGTTACTGGTTTCCTTGCCAGGTCTCTATCTTTTTATGCAGCCAGGCCTCATCTTCTGCCCCTTGGTTTTATGAGACATTACCTTCCAAATAAATAAATCCCACTATTTATATATTCTTGTTGGAAGTGTTTTTTTTTCTTATCTGAAACTGAACATCTTGATTAAGTAACCCCTTGAGAAGTCTCTTAAAAGGATGAAATGAAACAAAAGGTTAAAATTACTGTTAACATAATTGCTACCATGACTATGAGGAAAAGAGGTAAGGGGAGGATGGAAGGAGATAAAAAAACTGAAGAGTAAGGTGGTTCAAGGCCTTAGATTTAATAGAAATCCTGTAACATGGCTCTCTTAAAATGAAATCTCAATACTTTCAAATAATTACATTATCTTCCTTTGAATGTGGATGAAAGAATGGTAGAGATGTGGAAATATAAGGTTAAGCAAGCAATTGACAATTCTGTCTTGTTCAAATTTGGCTTAAACAGTAACTGTTGTGCCAAGGCCATCACAAAATGTAGTGAAACTTGGTGACAAATAGAAAACATGATAGGACAATATCTCAGATGACTCTGCTGAATCAAAAATAGAATTTTTGTAAACAATTTGTTATTTTGAAGGAAAAATCACATAGCTCATGCTTCACTGCATGTTTGAAAGAAAAAGAAACATATCTCCTCAAGTAGTGGACCATTTAAGACTAAAATAATCAATGTAAACAGTGGATCAGAAAATCCAAATGGAGGAGGTAGGTATTTATCAGTCTGCCTCTACTCACTGCTGGTAAAGGGTCAGATTTTTATTTTGTTTGGTTAAAAAAAAGGCTCTAACAAAACACAAATAAAACAGCATTCATGAACAAAACAACTTCGCTAGATACTTAGAACAGTAAAAGAAAGCAAGAGCTCATATCATTTTCTTCATAGAATTAAAGGATCACGTTGGATAAGGACAGCTGAACAAGGGAAGGAGTTACACAGTTGGAGGTTACCTTCCTTTCTCTTTCCTTTATTCTTTTTTCCATTTTTCTTTCATTTTCCCCTTCCTTAGCTTTTTTCTATAAGTAAAAACTATGAGTAAAAAATATAAGTAAAAATATAAGTAAATATAAGTAAAATATAAGTATTTATATTATAAATATAATAAGTAAATACTTATATTTACTTATAAGTAAATATAAGTAAAAAATATGATGTTGAGCAACTTTTTATTTCCCTTCTCTTCCCAAACTACTTTTAGGATTTTCTCATTATCATAGATTTTTATAAATTTGATTATATTGTATCTTGATGTAGTTACTTTTGTTTTTGTTCTTTGGTATATATACTTATCTTCCTTGTACTACATTGTATTTTCTGGTTGTGTGGTTTAATTTTTTTTTTTTTTGGAAGATAATTACTTTACAGTGTGCTGGTTTTTGCCATACAACAGGGTGAATGAGTCATAATTATATATATGGCCCTTCCCTCAAGAGCCCCGCCCCCCCATCCCCACTTCCCTTCCCATCCCATCCCTGCAGGTGATCACAAAATGCCAGGCTGAGCTCCCTGTGTTATCTATTTTACAGCTTCCCACTAGTTATCTATTTCACACATGATAGATTATAATATGTCATTTTAATATTGTTAATAGACAATTTCCTTTTCATTTGGAGACTCTACTTGCATATATGTTAGAACATTTGATATTACCTGCAAATCTTGAAACTTTTTTTTTCCTTTTAGTTATAAAAAGAAAATCACTTATAGCACTACACACTTATAGCAATGCAGCTGAAATCACTTATAGCACTGCATATGTGCTTCTTTTGCTTTTCTTCTCCTTTCAGTTTTGTAGTTTCTATTGCTTTGTCTTCAAGTTCATTGGTCTTTTCTTCTTCAGTATATAATGTACCATTAATTCCATTTGTTAGGTAGTTAGAATAGGAAAAAGGAGTCCGGAATGGCAGTGGCTAAAAGACAAGGAAGGGAAAAGCCCGTGAAAATAGAACAAAGGAAGGTCCAACGACCGGAGTGAGGACCTCAGGTAGAACAAACAGCACTCCTGGCAAGCCCAGTTTATATAGGGCAGGCCCAGGGGCAGGAAAAAAAAACATAAAAAGAGGAGCCACAGGGTTGGGAGGTCTCTCTCTCCCCCACATGCACGCATGCTCGTTCTCTCTCTCTCTCTTTTCTTTTTGCATCTTTTGGGTCAGCATGCCCTCACACCTCGAGGTTGTGTTTTCCTTTATTTTATAAATAAAACTGATCTGTCCAAGAACTATAACATGGACTGTCCGAGAGCGGTGATATGCCCAGGGCTTTAACGTCTATCACTTCAAATCTTTGTTGTGACAAGACAGAACCAAGGAGATCACACTCCTCTGACACATTTAATAAATTTTTTGGAGTCATATATATTGAAATATAATTTTTACACAGTAGAATTTATTTTTTCGGTATATTTTTGTTCAGCGAATACTTTTACTTCAGATATGCGTTTTCCATGTCAAGAAATTCTAATTGGTCTTATTTTTCTATTTTTTTCTCACTTTGTTTATGTTTCTCTTTACATTTTAAACATTTTAATCATCATTTTAAAAATCCTTTTTTGTTTGTCTGTCATATTTGTTTACTTGTCTAGTTATTGAGTGCAGATCTTATATCCATCTTTTAAAAGATCTTTGTTATGCAGTAGTTAATTTCTTGAAAAACCACTTGATTCTTCTGGGCTTTTCTTTTCTTTTAAAGATTTATTAGAATGCATCCAGAATTATCTTCACATTTGGGGCTAGGTTAGCCTTACTCCGAAGGTATAGTATTTCTAGAGGCCCTCTTGCATGCCTCAGGTGTTCAGTGAGGTTTCTCCCTTTGGCTGAATAAAATTTGGATACCTTTCAGTCTTGTGTAAGCTCTAAGGCTTTTTTTTTTTTCCCTTAGTAGTCATTCTTTACTTTGACTCATATATTTCACTCCCAACTTATGTGCAGCTTTGCAATCAAAGATTCAAGAGTATCTGTGGAGATTTTTGGAATTTTCTTTTGCATTTTTTTTTTTTTTTTCTCTCAGGTAGTCTGTTCTCCATATTCTAGTCTTTGTCTCTCAGAACTTTTCTGTCTGTCTTTCCAACCCATTGACACATCCATGGTCTGTTTGTGTTCTTCCTTTATATGCAGCATTCCAGAATGTGTCTCAGGGCAAAAAGTTGAGGCAATTGTAGAGCTTGCCTTATTTGTTCCTTTCTCTCAGAATTATAATCCAATCCTGTCTGTTGTTCTATAGGAGAATATTCATGAAATTTGAAAGCAATTGTTTAATATATTTAGTCCACTATTCTTGCGTTTACAATGAGTGGTCTAATAAAGTACTAGTTAACCCGATTATGGCAAAAAACCATGATTAATCATACATCAAACTATCAATAAATCATTCAAAAACCATAGAACCTATTATGAACTTCTGTTTGTTTGTTTTTAGAATCAGATTTAGAGTCTAAGTAATTTTGTTCATAAACCTCTCCTAAAAGAAAGATATTAAAATTAAGATAATCAAAATAATTACTGCATTATTTATATGATGCAAGATAACCTTTATACCCATTAATTTCATGATGTCTGGGTTTCCCATCTAAACAGAGACATAAAATATTTGGCAGGATTCAAAGACAAGCTATGCAAATTCATGAGATTAAAGGACCTACTTGGCACATATGAAAATAGGTCAGGAGAAATGAGCTTATGTAATAGTTGAACGAGCAACTTAGGAAAGATAATCAAACCAAAATCAAAAAGGATCATATATAGAGGCTATAACCACTTTTTCTTGCCTTCTACTAAGGATATAAATATATTTAAAGACTAGAGAGGAGATTTACATAACGTGCAAAGCTCAGTGCCCTCCAAAAGCTTCCAAAATACTTTCAAATTGTTTGGGATGTTGTGAAATCTTTTTCCTGCTTTAGAGATGAACAAACAGCAGGGCACCTTCTTTGCAAGTTGATTTAGATCTGAGATTAGCAGTAAGTTAAACCACCCAGCTTCATATTAGGCCTCTGATTCTAATAGTATTTAGGAGATTTTCTTTTTTTTTTTCTGCTTCCTGACTACTGCTTTTCTAGATTTTATGGAATTGCTCCTCTTATTTTATTTTATTTTTTTTCAGTAGGAAGATGCTTTTTTGACACTCTCCTTTCAGCTGCCTGGGGTCTTTATTAAGATAGCAAAAGAAGTGTTCTTGGTCTCACTGACTTTTTTTTTTTTTTAACAAGATTTATTTTTTACAAAAATAAATACCAGTACCTATATTTGTGCTTGTCAACTTTAAAAAGTAGTCACAACCTAAAATTTGAGAGTTATGTTTTATTTGGTGGGATTTTTTAGGATTTAAGCCCAGGGTACAGCATCTCAAGCAACCCTGAAAGAACTGCTCTGAGGAGTCAGGGGGAGGCGTGCTGAATCATTTCAGTCATGTCCGACTCTTTGTGACTCCAGAGGGAGGAGTCATGTTATACAGAAATTTGCAGAAACAGGTAGTCTGAATATCAAGATTAAAACCAGACATCTCAAGTTAAGGAATTTAGTGCTTTTCTATGTTTGGAAATATACAACAGCCTGGGCTTACTTTCATATGCATCTCAGCTATCTGGGGCAAGCATCCTGCTATTGATTTTTCACATTCTTAGTTCATCACTCACCATAGGAAGTGGTGGCAGCTCCTGGTGGCAGCTTGATGACTGCCAGATAGCAGGCATTGTTCTTCCTGAGCTCAGAAATTCACATTTGAAAGGCCAGAATCCCTGATGGCTGTGACATCCTTGTTTATTGATATGGCAGGAAGTACTCCATTTCACACACTCAAAATCATTTTTATGTGATTTTTTTTTTTTTTTTCCCTGACTGTGCCATGTAGCACGCAGGGTCTTAGTTCCCAGATCAGGGATCAAACCCATGCCCTTTGCATTGGGAGGGCAGAGGCTTAACCACAGGACCTCCACAGAAGTCCTCAAAATTGTTATTCATGGGGTTTATTGTAGCAGGATCCAGAAAATAGCTGCCTTTATATTTTAATTCTCAGGCAAAAATTTCACTTAAAAAGAAAATAATGAATTTATGTAAATTTTTTAAAATATTGAAATGAAAAAAACCCCAACTACTGCAGAGTTGTAATTTCTTTAACTGTTTTAACAAGACATCTGCCTGTGGAAGCCAATCACATTAGAAGAGAAGCTGTCTTTCATCATTCCTTTTGAAAATTGTTTACCTCTTTAGATTTTCTTTCTAAGATGTAACTTGAAAATGTCATTGGTGCATGATGTATTTTTGTTCACAGAAATAGAATTCAGTAGTTGTTTTTTCAGCCAGAGGGAATGATAACGTTCTTGACAATTGTTCTAAGAGAATGATCAAGTTTATATCCTTAGAGGATATCTAAAGCAATATTGGATTTACCAAGAAAGGGATTTTAGCCAGGACAAAATGATAGAGCCCTTGACTTATTGTCTTTTCTCCAGTTAGTGTTTTTTCCATATTGTTATATGTTTTATGTACATGCTTATTGGGTGCTCTCTTGTGTTATATAATATGAACAGATTGTGAAACTCCATGTCCCCTCAAATGCTCCCTAATTAGTTGTTATAGCAACATAATCCCCCTATTTAGTTCAAATAGTCCAGTGATTTTTTAAAAATTTGAAAGTGGGTTAGATAACAGGTGGAATGGATTAGTTAATATTTACCAAGCAAGTCATCTGTAAAGCCTGAGCCTAAAATGCTAATCTATGCTTTTAAGGCAGACTTATTTTGGGAGAAGTCCTGACATAATAAATACCTCCTATTGTGCTTCTTTTGTGCCCTGGGGTGTTAGGAAGAAGGGTGCTAGAACCTTGGACCCAGACAGAACCAGTAGAAGGTGTAGAAGAAGGTGAGAGGACCATAAAATTGATTGTCTGGACTAATTTGACGAATCTAATATCTGGCTGGGAGGGATTGGGGGCAGGAGGAGAAGGGGACGACAGAGGATGAGATGGCTGGATGGCATCACTGACTCGATGGACGTGAGTCTGAGTGAACTCCGGGAGTTGGTAATGGACGGGGAAGCCTGGCATGGGGTCGCAAAGAGTCGGATACGACTCAGCGACTGAACTGAACTGAATATCTGGCTGACAGTATTAACATTTGCCAATTTTACCACTCTGTGCTTCTCTTTCTTGTATGACCAATCTATATTTGTGCTTATTTACCTTGTATTGTATGGACTTCTGTAAAGAAGAATATTCCCAGACAGAAGGTACAGTGTTAGCTATTATTATTTCAGAAACACAGAGTATACCTAGTAGAATCTCTTCTTCCAGTACTGCTGAAAAAATCCCAAATAACCACTGGCCATGGCACTTAACAAGTATGTGATAGGAGGATATGGAAGTATTTGTCAGCATTTGGTGCATTGGTACACATGAAGAACTAGGGTATTGAAAGCAAACTCAACTAGTTTTGGTTGAAGCAGTCTTTCATATTATGTTTAGACAGCAATCATAAGTGAAGCCCTCAGGATCAAGACCTAGACAAGACATATTTAGGATAACTATTCTGATGGCAGCACAAATATAACACTTAATCTGAATGCCTGTTGTAGAATTCATGGCATGCTGTCCTGTTACTAGTTATTTAAAAGCTAGACTGTGAGCTGATGGAAGGCAGCAATGGTGTTTTACTAATTACTGCATTTGATGCTTTTGAACTGTGGTGTTGGAGAAGACTCTTGAGAGTCCCTTGGACTGCAAGGAGATCCAACCAGTCCATTCTGAAGGAGATCAGCCCTGGGATTTCTTTGGAAGGAATGATGCTAAAGCTGAAACTCCAGTACTTTGGCCACCTCATGAGAAGAGTTGACTTATTGGAAAAGACTCTGATGCTGGGAGAGATTGGGGGCAGGAGGAGAAGGGGATGACAGGGGATGAGATGGCTGGATGGCATCACTGACTCGATGGACGTGAGTCTGAGTGAACTCCGAGAGTTGGTGATGGACAGGGAGGCCTGGCGTGCTGCCATTCATGGGGTTGCAAAGAGTCGGACACGACTGAGTGCCTGAACTGAACTGAACTGTAATACTCTAGTAATTGCTTTATTACCAGAGGAAGTTCAATCAATGTTTTCTTACTAGAGGAAGCTCAATCAATGTTTTCTGAATTGAATTGAATATATTATGATATTTTCTGACTCTTAGCTCCAAATAACTTATATAAAATAAATGATAATGGTGTTTGGTGCATCTATTACAAAAGAATCTAAATCTAACCACAGGGAATGTACAAAATAAAGAGACTGGTTGAATCTTTCTTAAAGATACAGCAAGTGAGACTAAGAGAAGTTTCTCTTCAAAAGGCAAAACAAAACAAGAACTCTCTTCTTTCTCCCTTGTGAATGTAAAAATGTGTGTAATTCTCTGGTGAATGGAAAAAAAAAGTGTCATCATTTCCCATTATTCCTTTTAATATAAAGCAAGTCAATGAGTAAACTTTATATATTATATTCTGAAACTTTAAAAACAATTTTAAAAAAGCTTTAATTTTTAAGAAAGTCTCTCTTTACCCGACATGCTGCCCAACTTATCTCATTAACTTTTCAAAATGGAGACAGAGAATTATGCCAGTCACCTCAAAATCAAAACATATTTTGGCTTTTTAGTAGTTTTTTGGAGAGCAGAGAAAACAAATAAAATAATTAATATAATTGTGAATGTTTACATTTGGAGTGAAAATAAAATATTTCATGAACAACACAGTATATTCTACACAATCATGTTTCAAGTCTTCAAGGAATTCTCTTCAACAGAGATGAAAGCATGTATTACAAACAAAATTATGTTCAAATGTAAATTTGACAAAATAGTCTTTATTTCCTTTTACATTGAATAGCTGGAAATATACCAAATAAAAATTTGTTCATTTCTGATAGAAGAGGATTAAGTGTTAATTTACTTGTTTCAATCTATTCATCTCTGAATTCTTTTTTAGGGTCATCAACCATAACTACTCTGCTTTTTTTAGGCTCTCCTCCATCAAAAGAGTTCCTATTATTTTTTCCCTCCTTCTCCTAATAAAATTTTTGTAGCCAGGCGTTCTGGGAAACAAACTCACTCAGAAGGACAATGCAGGTAGTGGAGTGCAGCCTCCTCTTAGCCAAGGGCCCTGACCAGTTTTTGTGAAAACCTTATATGCCCTAAGTGTACGTGCTCAAACCCACCCCCCCAAATTCTCTGAAACTAGTCTGAAGAAAGGAAAAGAAAGGTACAATCAAAGTTAACCCATGATTCGTATGCCTTAAGCCTAGGTAGTTAACAGTGGACAATTATCAATAGGCCTGTGGTCATACCCCAATAAGCATAATAGAATTTATGATTCTATTCAGTTACAGATAATTAGGATATTCCTTTAGGCGATGGAGGGTCTAGGTACGAGCCCTGGAGCTCTTCCACTGGGGGATCTGGTTTTCCAGTTGGTATGTCATTTCCGTAGATACTGGACATATAGCTCAAAGTCCACAGCCCAGCCCAAGATGGAGCCTTTTCTGTCTGTTTCCTCATACAAAATTAGATCAATCATAAGGTATACAGAAGTAGAAATTTAATGTATGCATGAATTTATATGTTATAAATCAATGTTATCTCAATAAAAACAAATTAAAACAAAAAATAAATAAATATATTTGCTTATACATAAATGTAACAAGTATATTGCATAAAAGTCTGCACTTACTAGCTCTGTGGTCTTAGGTAAATTATTTGACTTCTTTGGTCTTCAGTTTCATCAACTGTAACATGAAGCTAATGCTTATTTTGTAGTGTAGTTATTTGGATTAAATAATATAATATTAGAAATACTTAGCAACTAGGAACATAATGATGTTTAATAAATGTTATAGTCCTTCAAATTTTACATTTCACTTATTTAAACTTTTTTATTATTTTTCTAACATAATTTGGCTTAACCAGATGAAAAATATAATAGCAAATTCAATGTGGCCTACTTTCCTCTCTTAGAAGTATATCTTCAGAATTGAGAGGGATAATTTAGAGCAGCCATTCAGTGACATTTCAAGGCACAGCATATTCTATCAAGAGACACAAAGCTCAGGTAAAAATCTATCTGAGCAGAACAGAGAAAATGGAAGTCAATCTGCAAAATTTGCTCTTGGCTACTTTTCACTTACTGTTCCTAAGCTTCCTTTTCCCCATATCTCTGTTTTATTTTCCTGAATTCTTACATTATGAAAGAATGTTTCTTCAGTATGAAGGGTTTCATGAAAACTACAGAAAAGAATTGAAGTTACTATGACATAAGAAGAAAGATGGAACTTATCTTTCTAAGATTGGTGGATATGTTAAATATCAAATCAATTCTTCAATATTAGGGCTAATATTAGAAAAGAGATGGCATGGATAAAGAAATACTCAGGTATTCTATGTTTATAGTTGAGAATTGTTATCACCTTCTTTACCAAAGATTTCCTCAAGAATTTGTAGCAAAGTCTCTCCTTTTCTTTGGATTTCTTTTCCAGTAGATGTCATTGCTGTTCTCATCAAAGTCACCAGTGTTCTAATAGTCTGATTCTCCCCTGGCAGCAGAGTTAAAATTCTCTCTCACTGCCCTAGTACTTGGTATATATCTGATATGGATTTGCCTCTTTGTTGGACCATTGTTTATTTATACCTCTCACTAAATTATGAATTCCTTGAGTATAAGAGTTATTACATTTTATCCATCTTTGTAATCCTAATATCATTCCTGGAACAGAGTAGGCACTTCCTAAATGAGTAGTAAGTGGTAGGAGTTAGGTCTTGTGTCTGCTTCTTATTCATAATCCATTTTCTAGGCATGACTAAATTGCCTCAGGAAAGTAGAGATGACCTGTTGTAAACAGGATTTTTTTAAAGATGAATCTTAAAGTATACAGAACTGAAGCCAAGAAGGAACAGAGACAGTCCATAATCAGTTTGAATCAATTGAATCATGTCACATCAAAATTATGCTCAACTACATCTCATTTATCCATTCCTCTGCTGATGGACATTTAGATTGCTTCCACATCTTGGCTATTGTAAATAATGCTGTAATGAACATCGGAAGTCATGTGTCTTTTGAAATTATGATTTTCTCTGGGTATATATCCAGAAGTGAGATTGCTGGATCATATCATAGCTCTGTTTTAGTTTTTTAAAGTACCTCCGTACTGTTCTCCATAGTGGCTGTACCAATTTACATTCCAACCAACAGTGTAAGAGGTTCCTTGTCTCCATGCCCTCTCCAGCATTTATTGTTTATAGATTTTTTTTTTTTTTATGAAAGCCATTCTGATCAGTGAAAGGTGATACCACATTGTAGTTTTGGTTTGCAATCCTCTAAAAATTACTTATATTGGACATCTATTCATGTGCTTTTTGGCCATTTGTATGTCTTCCTTGGAGAAATGTCTATTTAGATCATCTGCCTGTTTTTGATTGGGTTGTTTGGCTTTTGTGTTTTGTTTTTTTGTTTTTTAAACTCCATGAGCTGTTTTTTATTCAGCCATAAAAAAGAATAAAATAATGCTGTCTGCAGCAACATGGATGGACCTAGAAATTGTCATACTGAGTGAAGTAAGTCAAAAAGAGAAGGACAATTATTGTATGTTGTCACTTATAGGCTGTGCTGTGCTTAGTCGCTCAGTCATGTCGGACTCTTTGCAACCCCATGAACTGTATCCCACCATGTTACTCTGTCCATGAGATTCTCCAGGCAAAAATAATGGAGTGGATTACCATTTCCTTCTCCAAGGGATCTTCCCAACCCAGGGATCAAACCCACATCTCCCGCATTGCAGGTGGATTCTTTACTGTCTGAGCCACCAGGAAAGCCCTTACATGTTGACTTTTAAAAAGTAGTACAAATGGTTTTATTTACAAAACAGAAATAGAGTTACAGATGTAGAAAACAATCTTATGGTTATCAGTGGAGAAAGGGGTGGAGGGATAAACTGGGAGGTTGGGATTCACATATGTGCATGTGGGCTAAGTAGCTTCAGTTGTGTCCGACTCTTGGTGATCCTATGGACTCTAGCTCACCAGGCTACTCTGTCCATGGGATTCTCCAGGCAAGAATACTGGAGTGGGTGGGCACGTCCTTCTCCAAGGGATCTTCCTTGCCGGGGTCCAGCCCCAGTGGATCCAGGGAATTCAAAGCAGGGACGGCATCGGCGAGGATCAGGAAATAATTGCTTAATTAAACGTTAATTAAGGATATAAAGAGTAACAGAATAAGGATAGCTCAGTGAGAAAATTTAGTGGAGAAAAGAGGCTGAATAATTCAGCCAGAAGGTGAGAGAAAGAACGACATGAGGAGACCAAGTTTTGGTGAACAAGGCCCACACTTTATTTTCCAAAGTAGTTTTTATACCTTAAGTTGTGCATAGAGGATAATGGGGGAAAGGGGTAGAGTCAGCAGTAAGCCATGCTTTCTTCCTGCAAACTTATCATATGCAAAAGTTTAGGTGATTTACATCATCTTCTGGCCCGGAGGCCTGTTAACATTTTAAGACCCTTTCTTAAGAAAACTTATTTTTCTCTAAAGGTGATTAGTCAGGCGTCACCCTCCAAAAGCATTAGATAAAGTTGCATTCCTATAGGGCAAAGGTGTGGTGGGCTATAACAAGAAAAAGAATTAACTCAAGCGTCCAAGGTTACAAACATTAAAGCTACTACTTACATTTCTATACACCAATTATATCAATCAATACACTGCCAGGGACACAGTAGGTATGGGATATGGAGACTTAGTAGCAAACATTGGCCCAACAAGTGAAAAACCCTTCACCAATACAATTTCTAATCAATCTTTTAACTGCTCAAAGGAATCTGTATTTAGACAGTTTAGAACATCTCATGCCTCTCACAGTTGGGAGGCTCTGAACAATCACATGTGGCCGGAACAACTTATTCAGGCAGGCTAGAGGACTTCCAAAGGAGTTTGTAGGTTGAAACATTGTCCCACCCAGGAATTATTAACTGGAGCTGTAAGTTAACTCTTTTTTCAGAAAGAGGTAGTGGGGGACAGCCCGCCATAAAGTCAGAGGTGTAGGTGAAAGCACAAAGCAGAAAGTAGGCAGACTCTGGTTTTGGGGGTAGATGCTTGAGAATTTCCAGGGGGACTCCTGAGGCTCCATCCCGCCTTTGCGTATGCCAAACCCCTTCCTCATGACCTTTGTCATGGGCGGAGTTCCTCACGCTGGCTCCCGGCACTTCCTGATCCAGGTATGGAACCTGTGTCTCCTGAATTGGCAGGCAGGTTCTTTACCACTAGCGTCATCTAGGAAGCTCCAGGATTGACATATACATACTACTATATATATTATAGATAACTAATAAGGAACTGGTGCACTCTGCTACACAGTTGATCAGTTCAGTTCAGTTCAGTTCAGTCGCTCAGTCATGTCCGACTCTTTGCGACCCCATGAATTACAGCACGCCAGGCCTCCCTGTCCATCACCAACTCACGGAGTTCACTCAGACTCACGTCCATTGATCACTGATGCCATCCAGCCATCTTGTCCTCTGTCGTCCTCTTCTCCTCCTGCCCCCAATCCCTCCCAGCATCAGAGTCTTTTCCCATGAGTCAACTCTTCACATGAGGTGGTCAAAGTACTGGAGTTTCAGCTTTAGCATCATTCCTTCCAAAGAAATCCCAGGGCTGATCTCCTTCAGAATGGACTGGTTGGATCTCCTTGCAGTCCAAGGGACTCTCAAGAGTCTTCTCCAACACCACAGTTCAAAAGCATCAATTCTTCGGCGCTCAGCCTTCTTCACAGTCCAACTCTCACATCCATACATGACCACAGGAAAAACCATAGCCTTGACTAGATGGACCTTTGTTGACAAAGTAATGTCTGTTTTTCAATATGCTATCTAGGTTGGTCATAACTTTCCTTCCAAGGAGTAGGCGTCTTTTAATTTCATGGCTGCAGTCACCATCTGCAGTGATTTTGGAGCCCAGAAAAATAAAGTCTGACACTGTTTCCACTGTTTCCCCATCTATTTCCCATGAAGTGATGGGACCAGATGCCATGATCTTCGTTTTCTGAATGTTGAGTTTTAAGCCAACTTTTTCACTCTCCTCTTTCACTTTCATCAAGAGGCTTTTTAGTTCCTCTTCACCCTCTGCCATAAGGGTGGTGTCATCTGCATATCTGAAGTTATTGATATTTCTCCCAGCAATCTTGATTCCAGCTTGTGCTTCTTCCAGTCCAGCATTTCTCATGATGTACTCTGCATTAAATAAGCAGGGTGACAATATACAGGCTTGATGTACTCCTTTTCCTATTTGGAACTAGTCTGTTGTTCCATGTCCAGTTCTAAGTGTTGCTTCCTGACCTGCATACAGATTTCTCAAGAGGCAGGTCAGGTGGTCTGGTATTCCCATCTCTTTCAGAATTTTCCACAGTTTACTGTGATCCACACAGTCAAAGGCTTTGGCATAGTCAATAAAGCAGAAATAGATGTTTTTCTGGAACTCTCTTGCTTTTTCCATGATCCAGTGGATGTTGGCAATTTGATCTCTGGTTTCTCTGCCTTTTCTAAAACCAGCTTGAACAACTGGAAGTTCATGGTTCACGTATTGCTGAAGCCTGGCTTGGAGAATTTTGAGCATTGCTTTACTAACATGTGAGATGAGTGCAATTGTGCGGTAGTTTGAGAATTCTTTGGCATTGCCTTTCTTTGGGATTGGAATGAAAACTGACCTTTTCCCGTCCTGTGGCCACTGCTGAGTTTTCCAAATTTGCTGGCATATTGAGTAACACATTTTAAATCAACCATACTCTAATCATTTTTTTAAATTAAAGCTTAGCCAAGAAATCACAAATGCTTCTTCCCATGTCTCCCATTCCCTCTCTTTGTGTTGATTTATGAGTGTAGCTTACAGACAGCAGTTGCTAGGGGACAGATTTTTTTTTTCATGTTTCCATTGAAGATATATTCACAAAAAAGTATGAACAAGATGTTGGTTGTTTGCAAGAAGAAGGTAATGTGGAGATGTCTGATCTGAGGCTTGGACAATGTGTATAAATAAATTTTTTTTTAAGTGGATGAAGGAAACACCAGTATTCCAGACAGATGAAGAAGAATTAGCAGAGACACTGAGGTGAGAGACAACAAAACATGTGTTGAACACAGCAGTCTGTTTAATGTGTTGAAGCAGGGGGTGACAAAAGAAGAATCTGGAAAGATTAAGCAGGAGTCAGGCCATAGAAGAGTTTGTATTCCATGGTAAATGTTGTCACTGCTACTGGATCCTCAAATTGGCATCACTCTGACCTTCTTGCACTTTAACCCACATTACCCTTCTTTTTCCTCTTTAACATTCTGAACCCATTTCCTTATCCTTAAAACAATGGTTAGATGAAAATACACTGAAATGATAGCAGAGGAGCCTTACATTTTGGCCCAAGGCTATTATTAATTATTTTAAGTATAACAATCTCAATTTTTCCACTTGTGAGACTAAAATTTTTAATGATATTTTGAGGGTAAGTGTTCCATATGGATAGAATAAATAATAGCACTTTTATTGACTTCCTATTTTGGAAACCAAAAATCCAAATGAGGAATTGTTGCTCATGTTCAGTCACTAAGTGGTGTCTGACTCTTTGCAACCCCATGGACCACAGTACACAGGCTTCCCCTGTCCTTCGTATCTCCTGGAGTTTGCTCAAACCCTTGTCCATTGAGTCAATGATGCCATCCAACCATCTCATCCTTTATCATCCCCTTCTCTTCCTGTCCTCAGTCTTTCCCAACATTAGGGTCTTTTCCAGTGAGTCAGCTCTTCACATAAGGTTGCCAAAGTATTGGGGCCTCAGCATTATATTATTCCCTTCCAATGAATATTCAGAGTTGATTTCCTTTAGGATTGGCTGACTTGATCTCATTGTAGTCTAAGGGACTCTCAGGAGTCTTCTCCAGCACCACCATTCAGAAGTATTGATTCTTCAGTGGTCAGCCTTCTTTATGGCCCAACTCTCACATCCATAAATGACTACTGGAAAAACCATAGCTTTGACTGTACACACTTTTGTCAGCAAGGTGATGTCTCTGCTTTTTAATACACTGTTTAGGTTTGTCATAGCTTTTCTTTCAGGAGGAAATGTCTTTTAATTTCATGGCTGTGGTCACCATCCACAGTGATTTGGGAGGACAAGAAAATAAGATTTGTCACTCCTTCTACTTTTTCCCCATTTATTTGCCATGAAGTCGTGGGGCAGGATGCCATGATCTTAGTTTATTGAATGTTGAGTTTTAAGCCAGCTTTTTCACTCTCCTCTTTCACCCTCATCAAGAGGCATTTATCTCCTCTTCACTTTCTGCTATTAGTTGGTGGATTTTTTTTTTTTTTTTTGAACAACTGTTTTATTTTTTATTTTTATTTTTTTACTTTACAATATTGTACTGGTTTTGCCATACATCAACATGAATCCACCACGGGTGTACACGTGTAAACACTTTCTGCTATTAGAGTAGTGTCATCTGTATACCTGAGGTTGTTGATATTTCTCCCTGCAATCTGGATTTCACTTTGTGATTCATCCAGCCCAGCATTTTGTGTGATGTACTTTGCATATAAGTTAAATAAGCAGGGTGACAGTACACTGCTTTGATGTCTTCCTTTCCCAGTTTTGAACCAGTCTCTTGTTCCATGTCTGATTCTAACTGTTTCTTCTTGAACTGCATACTGCATACAGGTTTCTCAAATGGTCTGGTATATCCATCTCCTTAAGAATTTTACATAGTTCTTGTGATCCACACAATCAAAGGCTTTATAATAGTAGATGAAGCAGAAGTTTTCCTGGATTTCCCTTGCTTTTTCTACAACCCAAAGGATGTTGACAATTTGATCTCTGGTTCCTCTGCCTTTTCTAAATCCAGCTTGTGCATGTGGACTTCGTGTATGAAGCCTAGCTTAAAGGATTTAGGAATTACCTATGCACATATCTTCAAATTGTCAATATTCTTAATCTCAATTATTTCTATAATATATATTTAAGGGTTCCTCCAGGGAAAAGCTTAAATAAGATGAAATTGTTGAGCACTTCTATCAATAAACATAATATATATGTATATGGGCTTCCCAGGTGGCACAAGTGGTAAAGAACTGACTGCCAGTGTAGGAGATGTAAGAGATGCAGGTTCGATCTCTGGGTCAAGAAGATCCCCTGGAGGAAGACATAGCAACCACTCAACTATTCTTGCCTGGAGAGTCCCATGGACAGAGGAGCTTGGAGGGCTTCAGTCCATAGGGTCACAAAGAGTTGGACACAACTGAAGTGACTTAGTGCACACGCACACACACAAACACACATTCATCTCTGTACCTTCAGCATCCACTACAGTGCTTCTCTTATGTTGCTTTTCAGTCACTAAATCATGTCCAACTCCTTGTTACTCTATGTACTACAGTATGCCAGGTTTCTTTGTCCTTCACCATCTACCAGAGTTCGCTCAAACTCACGTCCATTGAGTCAATGATTCCATTCAACCATCTCATTCTCTGTTGCCCTATTTTCCTCCTGCCCTCAATCTTTCTCAGCATCAGGATCTTTTCCAGTGAGTCAGCTCTTTGCTTCAGGTGGCCAAAGTACTGGAGCTTTGGCTTTACCATCAGTCCTTCCAATGAATATTCAGGGTTCATTTTCTTTATGATTGACTGGTTTGATCTCCTTGCTGTCCAAGAGATGCTCAAGAGTCTCTTATGTGGAGAGCTAAGAATAATTTGTGATATTAAGGATATTTAATTTTCTCATTTCTTCTTCTCCTTGGTAGTGTTAGTCTTGTATTAAAGCATCTCTTCCTTTTTTCGATTGCATATTTTACATTATATTTTGCTCTCATATTCTTTAGATTATTGTTTCATTAGGCAACTGAACTAATGTGGAAATATCTTAAGAGAGATTTATTCTCACGAATTCACTCTAAAGTGAAAGTGTTTGTTGCTCAATTGGGTCCGATTCTTTGCAACCCAAAGAATTGTAACCTTTGCCCATGGAATTACCTAGGTAAGAATGCCAGAGTGGGTAGCCAGCCACTCCCTTCTCCACGGAATCTTCCTGACCTAGGGATTGAACCTAAGTCTCTTGCATTGCAGGCAGATTCTTTACCATCTGAGCTATCAGGGAATTTACTCTAAGGTTAATATAGTTGTAACTGGAGAATCTTTGAAAATCTTTTCAAATAATAAGGATAAACCTCACAGAAACATCATGTGAAATCAGTTTCAGTTCAGTTCAGTTGCTCAGTCATGTCTGATTCTTTGAGACCCCATTAATTGCAACACGCCAGGCCTCTCCATCCATCACCAACTCCTGGAGTTCACTCAAACTCATGTCCATCGAGTTGGTGATGCCATACAGCCATGTCATCCTCTGTCATCCCCTTCTCCTTCTGCCCCCAACCCCTCCCAGCATCAGAGTCTTTCCAATGAGTCAACTCTTCGCATGAGGTGGTCAAAGTACTGGAGTTTCAGCTTTAGCATCATTCCTTCCAAAGAACACTTGATCTCCTCTAGAGTGGACTAGTTGGATCTCCTTGAAGTCCAAGGGACTCTCAAGAGTTTGCTGCAATACCACAGTTCAAAAGCATCAATTCTTCAGTGCTCAGCTTTCTTCACAGTCCAACTCTCACATCCATACATGACCACTGGAAAAACCATAGCCTTGACTAGATGGACCTTTGTAAGAGCCTACAAATTTTCCAATCTTAAGACTTTATATCTTTACCAAAGTTTGTTTCACAATTGTGGTGACTAGGACCATCTACCACATTGTGATGATTATATATTTAGAGAAATGAAATGCTGGACATACAATCAGTGTGATACCTGCTGTTTAGATTTTTTAATAAGTTGCAGCTCCTAAAAATGATGTTTGATATAAAAATACTCAGAAAATGTCTTAGAAACCAAGACTTTCTTTCTACATATAACTAATTATGCAATTTCTATCTTTCATCTAAACAGTTAGACAGGAATTACTCTCCTTGTAAATAAAGTCAACTCTGAAGCTGTGGGCTATGTCTCATTCACTATTGTATCTCCCTAGACCTAGAGAATTTCCTGGGACATAGTAAACAATAAATATTTGGTGAATGAGTCAAGTAACAAAAAATACATATTATAGAATTCTCCAGATCCAGTGAAAAAAACAGAGAAAAAGCTAAACTTTGTGCCAATGGGGAGAAGTTGTTTCTTGGTGATAAATATTAAAGGCAGACATTCTATAGATATTGTTATGGTCAGAGGAAAGATACCCTAATTACCAATCTGCTTAAATTCTTTGCAGTTTCAAACACTGATAGCTAGAGATGTAGAAACATAGTCTAAAATCTTCCTCTCTTTAAAACTGAAGTATAGTCAATTTATAATATTGGTTTCAGGTGTACAACATAGTGACTCAATATTTTTATAGATTTTACTACATTCAAATTATTACAAAATAGTGGCTATATTTCCTTGTGCTGTAAAATATATCCTTGTTGCTTATTTATTTTATACATGGTAGTTTGTATGTCTTACTCCCCTTAAAAGTCTCAATATTTTGGGTAGTTACAGTCAGAAACTTAATAACTTTTCTACAGTAAGTATTAAAAATCCTCCACAATTGAATGCCTTGTCCAGTCTGGCACGGGACCTAAATACGAAGGAACATAATAGATTAGCCAACAATTCAAAATCCAAGGGAAGAAAGGAGAGAAATAGTGTAAGATATGGCACATTTTCCTTCTTTATGTCTGGTGAAGGATGTCTGATCCCTTAGAGAGGAAGATTTTAAAACTAATAGCAGAATTCTATATGTACAACTAAGGATTATCATATATTTAATGCATAAATTCTCAGTTTACTAAACTATGTATAGGTCATAGTGTGGTTTCCAATATTGTTAATTATACTTTAATTGTCTTTATAGTATGTAGAAATAAAAGAAATTGAATTTAGTTATTATTTTAGAAAGAATTGTCTCCATATAATTGTTTCAATCTTGTATCCAAAATGGATAGATAGAATATACGGTGCCTCTTGTTCTGTGGTGCCTTAACAATGCTTATTTCTGCCTGGAGTTGTTCCATACACTCATGTGGGTTTGAACAGGTTTTTGTTGTTTTGCAGTCACTAAGTCATGTCCGATTCTTTGCAACTCCATAGACTGCAATACACCAGGCTCCTCTGTCCTCCACTATCTCCCAGAGTTTGCTCAAATTCATGTTCATTGAGTTGGTGATGATATCTTACCATAACATCCTCTGTTGCCCTCTTCTCCTACTGCCTTTGATCTTTCCCAGCATCAGGGTCTTATTTCTTTTTTTTTTGTTTTGTTTTTTTAATTTTATTTTATTTTTAAACTTTACATAATTGTATTAGTTTTGCCAAATATCAAAATGAATCCACCACAGGCATACATGTGTTCCCCATCCTGAACCCTCCTCCCTCCTCCCTCCCCACACCATCCCTCTGGGTCGTCCCAGTGCACCAGCCCCAAGCATCCAGTATCGCGCGTCGAACCTATTTCTAATGAGTCAACTCTTCACTTCAAGTGGCCAAAGTATTGGAGCTTTAGCTTCAGCAAAAGTCTTTCCAATGAATATTCAGGGTTGATTTCCTTTGGGATTGACTGGTTTGATCTCTTTGCAGTCCAAGGGACTCTCAAGAGTCTGCCCAGCAACACAGTTCAAAAACATCAGTTCTTTGGCTCTCAGCTTTCTTTATGGTCCAACTCTCATATCTGTACATCTCTACTGGAAAAACAATTAGTTCAACTCAGTCACTCAGTTGTGTCCATCTCTTTGTAACCGCGCAGCATGCCAGGCTTCCCTGTTCATCACCAACTCCCAGAGCTTGCTCAAACTCATGTCCATCAGGTCGGTGATGCCATCCAAACATCTCATCCTCTGTTCTCCCCCACTCCTCCTGCCTTCAGTCTTTCCCAGCATCAGGATCTTTTCTAATGAGTTAGCTCTTCGCATCAAGTGCCAAAGTAGTGGCATTTCATAGCTTTGACTATATGGATGTTTGTCAGCAAACTGATATCTCTGATTTTAACATACTGTCTGAATTTGTCATAACTTTTCTTCCAAGGAGCAAGTGTCTTTTAATTTCATGGCTGTAGTTACCATCTGCAGTGATTTTGGAGTCCAAGAAAATAAAATCTGTCACTGCACCACTTTTCCCCCTTCTATTTATATGAAGTGAAGGGACTGGATGCCATGATCTAAAAGTTTTCTGAATGTTGAGTTTCAAGCCAGTTTTTACTCTCTCCTCTTTCACCCTCATCAAGAGGCTCTTTTGCACAGGATTTGTTAATATTTGTTTTGCTTAGTCTGAGTATCAGAATCTTCCAGCTGACAGGCTAAGTATAGGGGTTTTGAATGAATGAAGTCGCTCAGTCGTGTCTGACTCTTTGTGACCCAATGGACTGTAGCCTACCAGTCTCCTCTGTCCATGGGATTTTCCAGGCAACAGTACTGCAGTGGACTGCCATTTCCTTCTCCAGTGGATCTTCCCGACCCAGGGATCGAAACCGGGTGTTCCTCATTGTAGACAGAGGCTTTACCGTCTCAACCACCAGGGAAGTCATAGGGGTTTTAGATAGTGATAATACTACTGCTTAAAGTTTACATTTGTATTAACCCCTATGCTGAGCCTTTCACATGTATTGTATAAGCTATTTCTTTTGATTATTTAAAAAATTTTCAATACTACTATTAATAATAGAAATATGTAAAAATGTGTATTATATGTCAAAATATTTCAAAAATAGATATTTGTATACTAAATTTTCCCCTGGGTCAGGAAAATCCCCTGGAGGAGAATATGGCAACCCGCTCCAGTATTCTTGCCAAGAGAATCCTATGGACAAGTGAACCTGGTAGGCTAGAGTCCATAGGTCCCAAAGACTGGGAGACAACTGAAGCAAATTAGCACACATGCAAAGCTAGTTTTAGGGCTTTCCAGATGGTGCAGGTGGCGCTAGTGGTAAAGAACCTGTCTGCCAATGTAGGAGATGTTAAGAGATGAAGGTTATGATTCCTGGTTTGGGACAATCCTTTGCAGGAGGGCATGGCAACCCACTCCAGTATTCTTGCCTGGAGGATCCCATGGACAGTGGAGCCTGGTGGGCTAGGGTCCTTAGAGTCACAGAGTCAGACATGACTGAGCACACACACACACACACACACACACACACCTATTTTTATATATGCTACCCATTTATTTCTTTTTTTATATATAAAGTAATTCATTTTAATTGGAGGCTAATTACTTTACAATATTGTAGTGGTTTTGCCATACATTGACATGAATCAGCCACGGGCGTACATGTGTTCCCCATCCTGAACCCCCCTCCCACCTCCCTCCCCATCCCATCCCTCTGGGTCATCCCAGTGCACCAGGCCCAAGCACCCTGTCCCATGCATTGAAACTGGACTGGTGATCCATTTCACATATGATAATATACATGTTTCAATGCCACTCTCCCAAATCATCCCACCCTTGCCATCTCCCACAGAGTCCAAAAGACTGTCTTAAATTTATTAGTTTTCCCATATTATAGATGGAGAAACAGAAGCAGAAAAGTTAACTTTTGATGGAAGGAAACATAGTAAATGGCACAGCTAGGATTTGAATCCAGACCATCTGATTTTATTAATACAATGAAAACTGTGAATGTACCTGTCATATTCTACAAGGTGACTTTACCTTAAAAATTGCCTTGTTTTGCTGTTTCCTAAATCTTTTCCAACTGATATTTTCAAATATCAAGATGAGCTGATCTATTTAAACTTCTGGTACAATAGGGTGTCAATTTTCTTAGAAGTTTGCTTCAGAAAGCCAGGCAAATTAATACAAAAATTTTAACTAAAATATAAAATGTGAGCTGTTTTAAGGCTTATAAACATAACTATTGAAATCATACACACTTTCTATCTTGATCTGGAGTATTGTTAAAACTTTAATTTCTTAATTTCTGAAGAACAAGGGAATCGATTTATCCTTGTGACTTAGCATTAATACATCCACTTTCACAACAATGCAATTCAAGCTGGCCAACTCTCCTTCCTGTATCAGTTTCATCACATGTTCAAAATGGAAAGGCAATTATAAACATTTAAAATAAAATTTTAAGCCTATTAGACCTCTAAAAATTTAATTCTCCTGGTAAAATTTGATTTCATTCATGCATCTTGATATATTTTCTCTTCTCTTTCACCCCTTTCTGCTTTTAGAATGTATTGCTTAAAAAGAAAATAAATATCCATGCAATATAGTGACACACAGTGACCCCATGAAAAGACAGATTCCAGTGAAACTCTGCCTCAGATTTTTACTTTTGTGGATCACACATATGCATTGTTAGTACAAGGACATCTTTTCTTGAAGTACTGAAGAATATGTATTTAGTGTGTTTTTTTTAACTTCCAGTTTTATTGAGACATAATTGACATACATCACCATGTAAGTCTAAGGTGTATAGCATAAAGATTTGATGCACATACATCATAAAATGATTACTGTAATAAGTTTATTGGAACATCGATCATCTCATATAAATACAAAATTAAATGAAAATAAAAAATACTTTTTCCTTGTGATGAGAACTTTTAGAATTTACTCTTAACAAAGTCATATATAACATATGAGTGCTAATTATATTATATACTGTTTATCTTATAACTGAAAGTTACTTTTGACCTCCTTCGCCCAATTACCCTGCACTCCTGAATCTGGTAACCACAGATCTGATATCCTCCTATGAGTTTGTTTGTTTGTTTGAAGTATAATTAACCAACAACACTATGTTAGTTTCTGTTACACAACATAATATTTCAATATTCTACACATTTCAAAATGATCACAGCAAGTCTAGTTAGCATCTGTCACCACACAAAGATATGACATAATTATTAACTATATTCCCATACTCTACATTCTATATCTGTGACTCCATTTATTTTGCAACTGGAAGTCTGTACCTCTTAATTTCCCTTACCTATATCACTCATCCACCTACCCCTCTCCTGTCTAGAAAACACCTATTTGTTTTTGGTATTTATGACTCTACTTTACTTGTTCCATTTGTTCATGTTTTTGTTTTTAAGACTTCACATGTAAGTAAATTTATTTGGTATTTGTCTTTCTCTGTCTGACATTTCACTTAGCACAGTACTCTGTAAGTTCTTCTATGTTGTCATAAATTTCAAGATTTCATTATTTATATGACCAAATAACATTTTATTATATATATACATATATATATATATGTATATATATGGCTTCCCTGGTGACTCAGACAGTAAAGAATCCACTTGCAATGTGAGAGACCTAGGTTCAATCCCTGGGTTGGGAAGATCCCCTGGAGGAGGGCATGGCAACCCACTCCAGTATTCTTACCTGGAGAATCCCCATGGACAGAGGCTGGCAGGCTACAGTCCATGGGGTCATAAGGAGTTAGACATGACTGAGTGACTAAGCATGTGTGTGTATGTATGTGTATATATATATATATATATATATATCAGATTTTCTTTATCCATTCATCTGTTGATACGCTTCCTTATCTTGTTTATTGTGAATAATCCTACCATGAACACAAAGATGCACATATCTTTTTGAATTCGTGTTTCTGTTTTCTTTTATTTCCTACATTTAATCCATACCAAAACCAAACAGAAAAAAGAACCAATAAAAATTTGATACATATGCAACTGGGCTCTCTTTGTGGGAAAACTGCCTGGCTATAGAAATTATCCAAGCAAATTATATTTGGAAAAAAAAATACCTGTATATACTTTTCCTGAGAAGCTTACATCCTGATATCTCAGACATGCAATTAGTATCAGTAGTAGACAATAATTAAACACCAAGAAGTGAAATTTCTGCATCATATGGCACTTCTATTTTTAATGTTTTGAGGAATCGCCATAATGTTATCCATTGTGGTTGCACTAATTTACATTCTCATAAAAACTACATGAGGGTCTCCTTTTCTCCACATCCTAAACAATGCTTGTTATTTGTTGTCTTTTTCAGGATAGCTATTCTGGCAGGTATGAGGTGGTATCTGATCGTGATTTGCATTTCCCTAATGATTAGTGGCATTAGGCATCTTTTCATGAGTCTGTTAGCCATCTCTATGTCTCCTTTGGGAAATGATTATTCAGGATCTCTGCTCAATGCTTAATTTTTAATTGTTATTTTTTGATGTTGGGTAGTATGAATATATTGTATATTAATCCCTTATCAGATATATGATTTGCAAACATCTTCTCCCATGCAATAATCTTTTTATTTTGTTAATAATTTCCTTAACTTGCAAAAGCATTTTAGTTTGATGTATTACTATTTGTTGTTTTTTGCTTTTTTCCCCTTGGTTGAGAAGATAAATCCAATATATATATATATATATATATATATATATATATATATATATATATATATTGCTAAGGATAATGTCAAGGAGCAAACTGCATACATTTTCTTCTAGATATTTTATGGCTTAAATTTAAGTCTCTAAACCATTTTAAATTTATTTTTACATATAGTATGAGACAGTGGACTAGTTTGATTCTTTTCAGCTATCCAGTTTTCCAAACACCTCTGATTAAAAAGGCTGTCTTCTCCCCATTGTATATTCTTGCCACCTTATCATAGACTAATGGCCCATAGAAGTGTAGGTTTATTTCTGAGTTCTCTATTCTGCTCCTTTGATCTATACATCTGTTCTTGTGTCAGGAACATACTGCTTTGATTATTGTAGGTTTCTAGTATAGGTTGAACCCAAGGAATGTGATACCTTTATCTTTGCTCTTCCTCAAAATGTTTGGCTACTCAGGGTATATTGAGTTTCCATAAAAATTTTAGAATTATTTGATTTCTGTCATTTCAGTCACTCAGTCGTGTCTGACTCTTTGCAACCCCCTGGACTGCAACATGCCAGCTTCCCTGTCTATCGTCAACTCCTGGAGCTTGCTCAAACTCATGTCCATCAAATCAGTGATGCCATCCAACCATTTCATCCTCTATCATCCCCTTCTCCTCCTGCCTTCAATCTTTCCAGCGTTAGGATCTTTTCCAATGAGTCAATTATTTGTATCAGCTGACCAAAGTGTTGGAGCTTCAGCATCAGTCCTAATGAAGCCTTTGCCCTGCTTCATTTTGTACTTCAAGGCCAAACTTGCCTGTTACTCCAGGTATCTCTTGACTTCCTACTTTTGCATTCCAGTCCCCTATGATGAAAAGGACATCTTTTTTTTGGTGTTAGCTCTAGGAGGTCTTGTAGATGTTCAAAGAAACATTCAACATGAGCTCCTTCGGCACTAGTGGCTGGGCCTAGACTTGGATTACTGTGATATTGTTTGGTTTGCCTTGGAAATGAACAGAGATCATTCTGTCATTTTTGAAATTGTACCCAAGTATCGCATTTTGGACTCTTTTGTTGACTATGAGGGCTACTCCATCTCTTCTAAGGTATTCTTGCCCACAGTGGTAGATATAATGTTCAGCTGAATTAAAATCATCCATTCCAGTCCATTTTAGTTCACTGATTTCTAAAATGTCAATGTACACATATTCTGTTTGACCACTTCCAATTTACCTTGATTCATGGATCTAACATTCCAGCTTCCTATGCAATATTGTTCTTTATAGCATCAGACTTTACTTCCATCACCAGTCACATCCACAACTGGGCACTGTTTTTGCTTTGGCCAGATCTCTTCATTCTTTCTGAAGTTATTTCTCCACTCTTCTCCAGTATCATATTGGGCACCTGCCAACCTGGGGAGTTCATCTTTCAGTGTCATGTCTTTTTGCGTTTTTATACTGTTCAAGGGGTTCCCAAGGCAAGAATACTGAAGTGGTTTGCCATTCCCTTCTCCAGTGGACCACGTTTTGTCAGAACTCTCTACCATGACCCATCAGTCTAGGGTGGCCCTACATGGCATGGCTCATAGTTTCATTCAGTTAGACAAGGCTGTGATCCATGTGATCATCTGATTTAGTTTTGTGAAAAATGTTATTGGTACTATGATACGAATTGCATTGAATTAGTAGACTGCCTTGTGTACAAATGGTCATTTTAGCAATATTAATTCTTCCAATCCATGAGAACCAAATATCTTTCCACTAGTTTGTGTTATGTTGTTTCTTTCATCGATGTATTTTAGTTTTCCAAGTAACTTCCTAGGTTTATCCCTAGGTATTTGTATTTTAATCACTCTGATGCAATTGTAAAAGTGATTTCTCAGTTTTTCTTCCTCAGTTTTCATTGTTAGCATATAAAAAAAGAGCAGATTATATATATTAATCATTTTTAGAAATGAAATTTATTGAAAGTTTTTTTGGCCTTCCACTCAGTAAGGGTATCTTAGTTCCCTGATCATACAGGAAATGCTTTGGCTTTTCATTGTTGAACATGATGTTAACTGTGGGCTTGTCATATATGACCTCTATTATGTTGAAGTATGTTCCCTCTAATCCTACTTTGTTAAGAGTTTTTAATCATAAATGGGGGTTGAATTTTTTCAAAAGCTTTTTCCGTATCTATTGAGATAAAAATATAATTTTTGTTCTTCAGTTTGTTAATGTGATGTATCACATTGTTTGATCTGTGAATATATTGAACCATATTTACATCCCTGAAATAAATTGTATCTGATCATAGTATATCATCTTTCTAATGTATTATTGAATTTAATTGGCTAATTTTTGTTGAGAGTTTTTTCACCTATAATCATCAGAGATATTGGCCTGTAATTTTCTTTATCTGTGGTGTCTTTGTCTGGTTCTGGTATTAGGGTAATACCGGCCTTTAGACAGGTGTTACTGGTTGAAAAGGTGTTGAAAAGTCTTCTTTATTCTTTAATTTTTTAGAATAGTTTGAGAAAGGTAGATGTTAATATTCTTTAAATATTTGAAGACGTCATGTCTTAGACTTTTGTTTGTGAAGAGTTTTGCCTCCTGATTAAATTTCATTAATGGTCATAATATTTGTTCCTAATTCAGTTTTGGGAGACTGTATATTTCTAGGAGCTTATCCAATTATTCTACATTGGTCTTTTTATTGGTCTATAATTCTTTGTCCTTTTAAGATGTTGGTTATAATTTCTTTTCTGATTTTATTTATTTGGGCTCTCTCTCATCTTTTTTTTTTTTTTGATGAGTCAATAAAATTGTATAAGATTTTTTTTTATTTTAAAAGAACCAGCTCTTATTTTCATTGATGCTTTCTATTATCTTTAAGTCTCTAATTTATTTATTTTCATTCTGATCTTTATGAATTCTTTTCTTGTAATTACTCTGGGCTTTGTTCTTCATTTTCTAATTTCTTTTAGGTCTAAACTCAGCCGGGAGAAATAATAACCTCAGATATGCAGATGACACCACCCTTATGGCAGAAAGTGAAGAGGAACTAAAAAGCCTCTTGATGAAAGTGAAAGTGGAGAGTGAAAAAGTTGGCTTAAAGCTCAACATTCAGAAAATTAAAATCATGGCATCTGGTTCTGTCACTTCATGGGAAATAGATGGGGAAACAGTGGAAACAGTGTCAAATAAAGAAACTTTATTTTGGGGGGGCTCCAAAATCACTGCAGATGGGATTGCAACCATGAAATTAGAAGACGCTTACTCCTTGGAAGGAAAGTTATGACCAACCTGGATAGCATATTCAAAAGCAGAGACATTACTTTGCCAACAAAGGTCAGTCTAGTCAAGGCTATGGTTTTTCCAGTGGTCACGTATGGATGGGAGAGTTGGACTGTGAGGAAAGGTGAGCACCGAAGAATTGATGCTTTTGAACTGTGGTGTTGGAGAAGACTCTTGAGAGTCCGTTGGACTGCAAGGAGATCCAACCGGTCCATTCTAGAGGAGATCAGTCCTGGGTGTTCTTTGGAAGGAATGATGCTAAAACTGAAACTCCAGTACTTTGGCCACCTCATGTGAAGAGTTGACTCATTGGAAAAGACTCTGATGCTGGGAGGGATTGGGGGCAGGAGGAGAAGGGGACGACATAGGATGAGATGGCTGGAAGGCATCACCGACTCGATGGACATGAGTTTGAGTGAACTCCGGGGGTTGGTAATGGACAGGTAGGCCTGGCGTGCTGTGATTCATGGGGTCACAAAGAGTCGGACACGACTGAGCAACTGAACTGGACTGAACTGAAAGTCAATCAATTTTAGATTTTCTTAGATAAGGTTGCATCACAATAAACTTCTCTCTTAGAACAGCTTTTGCAGCACCTCATAGATTTTGGATCATCGTGTTTACAGCTTCATTTGTCTTCTGGTATTTTTAAATACTGTCTTCATTTTCTTTAATGACCCATTGACTGTTGGGTAGCATGTTGTTTGACACCATATGTTTGTGTTTTTCACAGTTTTTTCTCTGTGGTTGATTTCTAGTCTCTTATAGTTGTCCTTGAAAAAGTGCTTGTTAAGATATCAATCTTCTCAAATTTATTGAGACTTGTTTCATGCCTTAGTATGTTATATGCTCTAGAGAATTCTTCATGTTCATTAAAAAAATGTGTATTCTGTTACTTTTGCATGGAATGTTCTGTATATATCTATTACTGGTATCTGATATAATGTGAGATTTAAATACAGTGTTTCCTTATTGATTTTTTTCTGGATGATCTGTCCATTTATGTAAATTTGGACATTAAAGTCCCCTACTATTATTGTGTTATTGTCAATTTCTCCCTTTATGTTTGTTAATATTTGCTGTACATATTTAGATGCATGTGTATTTATAATTGTTTTATTATCTTGCTAGGTTTATCCTTTATCATTATGTAATGTCCTTTTTTGTCTCTTGATAAAATCTTTGTTTTAAAATCTATTTTGTCTGATATGAACGTTGTTACCCCAGCCTTCATTCATTTTCATTTTCATGGAATACCTTTTCTATCCTCTCACTTTCAGTTGGCATGTGTCTTTAAATGTGAAATGAGTGCTTTGTAGGCAGCATATATGGGGAACTTGTTTTTTTTTTTACCTATTTAGCCACTCTATGCCTTTTGATTATTTAGTCTATTTATATTTGAAGCAATTATGATAGGTGTATGAAGAGAATGGCAGAAGAAGAATAGAGAAGGGAATGGCAACCCACTCCATTATTCTTGCCTGGAGAATTCCATGGACAGAGGAGCCCAGTGGGCTACAGCCAATGGAGTCACAAAGAGTCAGACACAACTGAGGGATTAACACTATGATAGGTATGTGAGTGAAAGTTGCTCAGTCGTGTCCGACTCTTTGTGACCCCATGGACTATACAGTCCATGGAATCCTCCAGGCCAGAATACTGGAGTGAGTAGCCATTGCCTTCTCCAAGGGATCTTTCCAGCCCAGGGATTGAACCCAGGTCTCCTGCATTGCAGATGGATTCTTTACCAGCTAAGCTATGAGGGAAGCCCAAAAATATTGGAATGGGTAGCCTATCCCATCTCCAGCAGATCTTCCTGACCCAGGAATTGAACTGGGGTCTCCTGCACTGCAGGCAGATCTTTTACCAACTGAGCTACCGGGGAAGTCCCTGATAGGAGTGTACTCATCGCTATTTTGTTAATTATTTTCAGACTGTTTTGTACTTTTTTCTCCTTTCTTTTTTTCTCTCTTCCCTTGTGATTTGATGACCTCCTTTAGAATTATGTTTGGATTCCTTTCTCTCTTTTTGTGTATCTATCATTTTTTTGGCTTGTGATTACCATGATGTTCATACATAACATTATATATGTATGTATGTATATTTGTGTATATATATATACATATATGTGTGTGTATATATATATATATATATGTGTGTGTGGGTATATATATATATATATGTGTGTGTGTGTATATATATATATATATATATATATATATATAAAGAAGCCCCAATCATATATATGTGTATATATATATATATGTAAAGGAGGTTTTATATATATATATATATATATATATATATATTGGTGCTTCCTCAGAGGCTCAGTGGTAAAGAATTTGCCTGCAATGCAGAGACCTGGCAGGAGTTGCTGGTTCTACCCCTTGGTCAGGAAGATCACTTGGAGAAGGAAATAGCACCCCACTCCAGTATTATTCCCTGGAAAATACCATGGATTGAGAAGCCTGGTGGACTACAGTCCATGGATTTGCAAAAGGGTCAGATGTGACCTAGCAATGAAACAACAAAAATATGATTATATAAAAGATAATTTAAGTGATGATGTCTTCATTTTGAGCATATTTGAACAAGCCTGCATTTTTACTCCCCTTTTATTTAATATTTTTTATGTCATAATTTACATATTTTTTTGTTTTGTGTATCCCTTAAATACTTAGTGTGAATATGGGTGATTTTTTTACTACTTTTAGTAAAAAAGTGGTACAGTCATTTAACTTTCCCACTAGTTTTATAAACGGTTGCTCTACTACCTTTTCTGTATATTTTCCTTAACAATGAGAATTTTCCATTCATAATTTTTATATTTTTTAATTGTGGTCTTTTCTTTCTGTTTAGACAAGTCTCTTTAGCATTTCTTGTAAAGTCAGTCTGTAGGTCATGAACTTCTTTAGTTTTTGTCTGTGAAGTTCTTCATCTTTCCTTCAAATCTTAACAATAACCCTTCCAGGTAGAATATACTTCACTGTAGTTTTTTCCTTTTATTATTTTATAATTTGTGCCACTCCCATATAGCCTTAAAATTTTCTCTGGAAAACTCATAGTCTTATGGAAACTCACATGTATATAAGCAATTTCTTTTCTCTTGTTGCGTTTAAGATTTTCCTTTTATCTTAAAGTTTTACCATTTTAATTATAATGTATATTGCTTTGGACATCTTTGGATTTATCTTCTTTAGGACTCAGTGCTTCCTGGACCTGAATATCTATTTCCTTCCCCAGATTAAAAAAGTTGCAGTTCTTAGTTTTCAAGTAAGTCTTATGTCACTTTCTCTCTTTTTTTTTCTGGGACCATAATAACGTAAATGTTGTTATGCTTGACATTGTGATGAAAGGACTCTAAAACTATTTTAACTTTTTAATATTTTTTCTGTTCTGCTTGGTGATTTACACCCTTATTTCAGCTTGCTGATTCACTCCTTTGTAACATCTTTGATACTGATTATGACCAACCTAGATAGCATATTCAAAAGCAGAGACATTACTTTGCCAACAAAGGTCCGTCTAGTCAAGGCTATGGTTTTTCCTGTGGTCATGTATGGATGGGAGAGTTGGACTGTGAAGAAAGCTGAGTGCCGAAGAATTGATGCTTTTCAACTGTGGTGTTGGAGAAGACTCTTGAGAGTCCCTTGGACTGCAAGGAGATCCAACCAGTCCATTCTGAAGGAGATCAGCCCTGGGATTTCTTTGGAAGGACTAATGCTAAAGCTGAAACTCCAGTACTTTGGCCACCTCATGCGAAGAGTTGACTCATTGGAAAAGACTCTGATGCTGGGAGGGATTGGGGGCAGGAGGAGAAGGGGACAACAGAGGGTGAGATGGCTGGATGGCATCACTGACTCGATGGACGTGAGTCTGAGTGAATTCCGGGAATTGGTGATGGACAGGGAGGCCTGGCGTGCTGCGATTCATGGGGTCGCAAAGAGTCGGACACGACTGAGCGACTGATCTGATCTGATCTGATTGTTGATTCCTTCCACTGTATTTAAATTATTACATTCTTCACCCTGCTTGATTGTTCTCAATATTCTCTAACTCTTTGTTGAACTCTCATTGTGTTCATCCATTCTTTTCTCAAGTTTGTTGAGTTATTTATGATCACTACCTTGAATTCTTTTGGTATGTGGAGTCTAGTTCCCTGATCAGGGATTGAACCTGGGCCCCTTCCATTGGGATCACAGAGTATTGGCCACAAGGTCAAGAAAATCCCCAAGAAATAGAAATGCAAAAAGGCAAAATGGCTGTCTGAGGAGGACTTACAAATAGCTGGGAAAAGAAGAGAAGCTAAAGGCAAAGGAGAAAAGGAAAGATATACCATCTGAATGCAGAGCCCCAAAGAAAAGCAAGGAGAGATAACAAAACCTTCTTTAGCGATCAATGCAAAGAAATATAGGAAAACAATAGAATGGAAAAAAACTAGAGATCTCTTCAAGAAAATTACAGATACTAAGGGAACATTTAATGTAAGTTCAATTCAGTTCAGTGTCTCAGTTGTGTTCAACTCTTTGTGACCACACAGATGCCTGGCTACCCTCTCCATCACCAACACTTATTCAAACTCATGTCCATCGAGTTGGTGATGCCATCCAATCATCTCATCCTCTGTTGTCTGCTTCTCCTCCTGCCTTCAAACTTTCCCAGCATCAGGATCTTTTCCAATGAGTCAGTTCTTCATGTCAGATGGCCAAAGTATTGGAGTTTCAATTTCAGCATCAGTCTTTCCAACGAATATTCAGGACTGATGCACTCCAGGACTGACTGATTTTATCTCCTTGCAGTCCAAAGAACACTCAAGAGTTTTTTCCAGCACCACAATTTGAAAACATCAGTTCTTCAGCACTCAGCTTTATGGTCCAACTCTCACATCCATAAGTGACTACAGGAAAAACAATAGCTTTGACTAGCCAGATCTTTATATTAAATTGGATTAAAGATTTACTGAGCATGGCCCCACCTTTCAGAACAAGAACCAGTTTCCCCCACAGTCAGTCCCTTCCTTCAGGAAGCTTTCATAAGCCTCTTATTCTTATCCATCAGACGGCAAACAGAATGAAAATCACAATCACAGAAAATTAATCAAACTGATCACATGGACTACAGCCTTGCATAACTCAGTAAAACTATGAGCCATGTCATGTAGGGCCATCCAAGATGGACGGGTCATAGTGCAGAGTTCTGACAAATTGTGGTCCACTGGAGAAGGGAATGGCAAACCACTTCAGTATTCTTGCCTTGAGAACCCCATGAACAGTATAAAAACGCAAAAAGACATGACACTGAAAGATGAACTCCCCAGGTCAGTAGGTGCCCAATATGATACTGGAGAAGAGTGGAGAAATAACTTCAGAAAGAATGAAGAGATGGAGCCAAAGCAAAAACAATGCCCAGTTGTGGACATGACTGATGATGGAAGTAAAGTCTGATGCTATAAAGAACAATATTTCATAGGAACCTGGAATGTTAGATCCATAAATCAAGGTAAGTTAGAAGTTGTCAAACAGGAGATGACAAGTGTGAACATCAACATTTTAGGAATCAGTGAACTAAAATGGACTGGAATGGATGAATTTAATTCAGATGAACATTATATCTACTACTGTGGGCAAGAATCCCTTAGAAGAAATGGAGTAGCCCTCATAGTCAACAAAAGAGTACAAAATGCAGTACTTGGGTTCAGTCTCAAAAATGACAGAATGATCTCTGTTCGTTTCCAAGGCAAACCATTCAATATCGCAGTAATCCAAGTCTAGGCTAGAATCACTAATGTCGAAGAAGCTGACGTTGAATGTTTCTATGAACATCTACAAGACCTTCTAGAGTTAACACACACACACAAAAACAAAAGATGTCCTTTTCATCATAGGGGACTGGAATGCAAAAGTAGGAAGTCAAGAGATACCTGGAGTAACAGGTAAGTTTGGCCTTGGAGTACAAAATGAAGCAGGACAAAGGCTAACAGGGTTTTGCTAAGAGAATGCACTGGTCATAGCAAACACCCTCTTCCAAACACACAAGAGACAACTCTACACATGGACATCACCAGATAGTCAATACCGAAATCAGATTCATTATATTCTTTGCAGTCAAAGACGGAGAAGCTCTATACAGCCAGCAAAAACAAGACCAGGAGCTGACTGTGGCTCAGATCATGAACTCCTATTGTCAAATTCAGGCTTAAATTGAAAAAAGTAGGGGAAACCATTAGACCATTCAGGTATGGCCTAAATTATATCCTTAACGATTATACAGTGGAAGTGACAAATTGATTTAAGGGATTAGACTGATAGAGCCTGAATAACTATGGGCAGAGGTTTATGACATTGTACAAGAGGCAGTGATCAAGATCATCCCTCAGAAAAAGAAATGCAAAAAGGCAAAATGGCTGTCCAAAGAGGCCTTACAAATAACTGAGAAAAGAAGAGATGCTAAAGGCAAAGGAGAAAAGGAAAGACATATGAATCTGAATGCAGAGTTCCAAAGAATAGCAAGGAAAGATAAGAAAGCCTTTCTCAGTGATGAGTGCAAAGAAATAGAGGGAAACAATAGAAGGGGGAAAGACTAGAGTTCTCTACAAGAAAATTAAAAATACCAAGGGAACATTTCATGCAAAGATGGGCACAAAAAGGACCAAAATGGCATGGACCTAACAGAAGCAGAAGATATTAAGAAGGGTGGCAACAATACACAGAAGAACCATACAAAAAAGATTTTCATGACCCAGATCACCATGATGGTGTGATCACTCACCTAGAGCCAGATATCCTGGAACACGACGTCAAATTGGCCTTAGGAAACATCACTATGAACAAAGCTAGTGGAGGTGATAGAATTCCAATTGAGTTATTTCAAATCCTAAAAGTTGATGCTGTGAAAGTGCTGCACTCAATATGTCAGCAAATTTGGAGAACTCAGCAGTAGCCACAGGATTGGAAAATTTCAGATTTCAATCCAATCCCAACGAAAGGCAATGCCAAAGAATGTTTAAACTACCACACAATTGCAGTCACCTCATACACTAGCGAAGTAATGCTCAAAATTCTCCAAGTTAGGTTTCAACAGTATGTGAATTGAGAACTTCCAGATGTTCAAGCTGGATTTTAAAAAGGCAGAGGAACCAGAGATCAAATTACCAACATTCTTTGGATCATCAGAAAACAAGAAAGTTCCAGAAAAACAGCTACTTCTGCTTTATTGACTATGCCAAGCCTTTGACTGTGTGGATCACAACAAACTGTGGAAAATTCTTCAAGAGATGGGAATACCAGACCACCTTACCTGCCTCCTGAGAAATATGTATGCAGGTCAAGAAGCAGCAGTTAGAACCAGACCTGGAATAACAGACTGGTTCCAAATTGGGAAAGGAGTGCATCAAGGCTGTATATTCTCACCCTGCTTATTTAACTTCTATGCAGAGTACTTCATGAAAAACACTGGGCTGGATGAAGCACACGCTGGAATCAAGATTGCCGGGAGAAATATCAATAACCTCAGATATGCAGATGACACCACCCTCATGGCAGAAAGCAAAGAAGAACTGAAGAGCCTCTTGATGAAATTGAAAAGAGGAGAGTGAAAAAACTGGCTTAAAACTAAACATTCAAGAAACTATTATCATGGCTCTGGCCCCATCACTTCATGTCAAATAGATGGGGAAACAGCATAAACAGTGACAGACTTTATTTTCTTGGACTTCAAAATCATTGCAGCCATGAAATTAAAAGATGCTTACTCCTTGGAAGAAAAATTATGACAGACCTAGACTGCATATTGAAAAGCAGAGACATTACTGTGCCAACAAAGGTCCATCTAGTCAGAGCTATGGTTTTTCCACTAACCATGTATGCATGTGAGAGTTGGACTACAAAGACAACTTAGCACCTGATAACTGATGCTTTTGAACTGTGATTTAGGAGGATACTCTTGAGAGTCCCTTGGACTGCAAGATTAAATTAGTCAATCCTAAAGAAAATAAGTCCTGAATATTCTTTGGAAGGACTGGTGCTGAAGCTGAAACTCCAATTCTTTAGCCACCTCATGTGAAGAACTGAGTAATTGAAATAGACCCTGATGCTGGAACGATAAAAGGCAGGAAAAGAAGGGGTTGACAAAGGATGAGATGTTTTGATGGCATCACCAACTCAATGAGCATGAGTTTAATCAAGCTTGGGGAGTTGATGATGGACAGGAGAAGCCTTATGTGCTATAGTTCATGGGGTCACAAAGATTTGGACACAATTGGTCGATTGAACTGAACTGAATTCTTTATTGGATAGACAGCTTATCTCCATTTTTTATTTTTTTTATTTATTATTTTTTAAATTTTAATTTTAACTTTACAATATTGTATTGGTTTTGCCATATATCAACATGAATCCACCACAGGTATACACGTGTTCCTCATCCTGAACCCTCCTCCCTCCTCCCTCCCCATACCATCCCTCTGGGTTGTCCCAGTGCACCAGCCCCAAGCATCCAGTATCGTGCATCAAACCTGGACTGGCAACTCCTTTCATATATGATATTATACATGTTTCAATGCCATTCTCCCAAATCATCCCACCCTCTCCCTCTCCCACAGAGTCCAAAAGACTGTTCTATACTTCAGTATCTCTTTTGCTGTCTCGTATACAGGGTTATTGTTACCATGTTTCAAAATTCCATATATATGCATTAGTATACTGTATTTGGTGTTTTTCTTTCTGGCTTACTTCACTCTGTATAATCGGCTCCAGTTTCATCCACCTCATTAGAACTGATTCAAATGTATTCTTTTTAATGGCTGAGTAATACTCCATTGTGTATATGTACCACAGCTTTCTTATCCATTCGTCTGCTGATGGACATCTAGGTTGCTTCCATGTCCTGGCTATTATAAACAGTGCTGCAATGAACATTGGGGTACACATGTCTCTTTCAATTCTGGTTTCCGTGGGATTGCTGGATCATAAGGCAGTTCTATTTCCAGTTTTTAAAGGAATCTCCACACTGTTCTCCATAGTGGCTGTACTAGTTTACATTCTCACCAACAGTATAAGAGGGTTCCCTTTTCTCAACACCCTCTCTAGCATTTATTGCTTGTAGACTTTTGGATAGCAGCCATTCTGACTGGCGTGAAATGGTACCTCATAGTGGTTTTGATTTGCATTTCTCTGATAATGAGTGATGTTGAGCATCTTTTCATGTGTTTGTTAGCCACCTGTATGTCTTCTTTGGAGAAATGTCTATTTAGTTCTTTGGCCCATTTTTTGATTGGGTCATTTATTTTTCTGGAATTGAGCTGTAGGAGTTGCTTGTATATTTTTGAGGTTAGTTGTTTGTCAGTTGCTTCATTTGCTATAATTTTCTCCCATTCTGAAGTCTGTCTTTTCACCTTGCTTATAGTTTCCTTTTTGTGCAGAAGCTTTTAAGTTTAATTAGGTCCCATTTGTTTATTTTTTGCTTTTATTTCCAATATTCTTGGAGGTGGGTCATAGAGGATCCTGCTGTGATGTGTGTCGGAGAGTGTTTTGCCTATGTTCTCCTCTAGGAGTTTTATAGTTTCTGGTCTGACGTTTAGATCTTTAATCCATTTTGAGTTTATTTTTGTGTATGGTGTTAGAAAGTGCTTTAGTTTCATTCTTTTACAAGTGGTTGACCAGTTTTCCCAGCACCACTTGTTAAAGAGATTGTCTTTAATCCATTGTATATTCTTGCCTCCTTTGTCAAAGATAAGGTGTCCATAGGTGTGTGGATTTATTTCTAGGCTTTCTTTTGTTCCATTGATCTATATTTCTGTCTTTGTGCCAGTACCATACTGTCTTGATAACTGTGGCTTTGTAGTAGAGCCTGAAGTCAGGTAGGTTGATTCCTCCAGTTCCATTCTTCTTTCTCAAGATTGCTTTGGCTATTAGAGGTTTTTTGTATTTCCATACAAATTGTGAAATTATTTGTTCTAGCTCTGTGACAGAGAAGGCAATGGCACCCCACTCCAGTACTCCTGCCTGGAAAATCCCATGGATGGAGGAGCCTGGAGGGCTGCAGTCCATGGAGTCGCTGAGGGTCGGACACGACTGAGTGACTTCACTTTCACTTTTCACTTTCATGCATTGGAGGAGGAAATGGCAACCCACTCCGGTGTTCTTGCCTGGAGAATCCCAGGGATGGGGGAGCCTGATGGGCTGCTGTCTATGGGGTCACACAGAGTCGGACACGACTGAAGTGACTTAGCAGCAGCAGCAACTCTGTGAAGAATACCGTTGGTAGCTTGATAGGGATTGCATTGAATCTATAAATTGCTTTGGGTACTATACTAATTTTCACTATATTGATTCTTCCAATCCAAAAACATGGAATATTTCTCCATCTATTAGTGTCCTCTTTGATTTCTTTCACCAATGTTTTATAGTTTTCTATACATAGGTCTTTAGTTTCTTTAGGTAGATATATTCCTAAGTATTTTATTATTTTCGTTCCAATGGTGAATGGAATTGTTTCCTTAATTTCTTTTTCTATTTTCTCATTATTAGTGTATAGGAATGCAAGGTATTTCTGTGTGTTAATTTTATATCCTGCAACTTTACTATATTCATTGATTAGTTCTAGTAATTTTCTGGTGGAGTCTTTAGGGTTTTCTATGTAGAGGATCATGTCATCTGCAAATAGTGGGAGTTTTACTTCTTCTTTTCCAATTTGGATTCCTTTTATTTCTTTTTCTGCTCTGATTGCTGTGGCCAAAACTTACAACACTATGTTGAATAGTAGTGGTGAAAGTGGGCACCCTTGTCTTGTTCCTAACTTTAGGGGAAATGCTTTCAATTTTTCACCATTGAGGATAATGTTTGCTGTGGGTTTGTCATATATAGCTTTTATTGTATTGAGGTATGTTTCTTCTGTTACTGCTTTCTGGAGAGTTTTTATCATAAATGGATGTTGAATTTTGTTAAAGGCTTTCTCTGCATCTATTGAGATAATCACATGGTTTTTATTTTTCAATTTGTTAATGTGGTGTATTACATTGATTGATTTGCGGATATTGAAGAATCCTTGCATCCCTGGGATAAAGCCCACTTGGTCATGGTGTATGATCTTTTTAATGTGTTGTTGGATTCTGATTGCTAGAATTTTGTTAAGGATTTTTGCATCTATGTTCATCAGTGATATTGGCCTGTAGTTTTCTTTTTTTGTGGCATCTTTGTCAGGTTTTGGTATTAGGGTGATGGTGGCCTCATAGAATGAGTTTGGAAGTTTACCTTCCTCTGCAATTTTCAGGAAGACTTTGAGTAGATAGGTGTTAGCTCTTCTCTAAATTTTTGGTAGAATTCAGCTGTGAAGCCGTCTGGACTTGGGCTTTTGTTTGCTGGAAGATTTTTTATTACAATTTCAATTTCTGTGCTTGTGATGGGTCTGTTAAGATTTTCTGTTTCTTCCTGGTCCAGTTTTGGAAAGTTGTACTTTTCTAAGAATTTGTCCATTTCTTCCACATCTTTTCTGACCACAATGCAGTAAGATTAGATCTCAGTTACAAGAGAAAAACTATTAAAAATTCCAACATATGGAGGCTGAACAACACGCTGCTGAATAACCAACAAATCACAGAAGAAATCAAAATTTGCATAGAAACAAATGAAAATGAAAACACAACAACCCAAAACCTGTGGGACACTGTAAAAGCAGTCCTAAGGGAAAAGTTCATAGCAATACAGGCATACCTCAAGAAACAAGAAAAAAGTCAAATAAATAACCTAACTCTATATCCCCATTTTTTAAAGTTCTTTTTCTGAGGTTTTGTTTTGTCCCTTGTTTAGAACATATCCCTCTATCTTTGCATTTTGCCTAATTCTCTGTTTTTGTTTTACGTATTAGGCAAGTTGGTTATGATTCCTAATCTTGGTGAGGTGCCCTTATGTAGCAGACATTTTATGGAGCCCAGCTGCACACTCATCTGTGGTTACCAGAACTGTAATCTCTAGAGATATCTTCTATGTGGACTGCTTTGGCCCTTCTGTGTTCATGGAAATGACTATGCTGATAATGCTGGTTGACAGGGCTGGTCCCCAGACTAGTTGGCTGTAAGGCTCTGCCTCATGTGAGACGTGTGGTAGCTGCTAGTCCATGGTGGGCATGGGGTTAATGCTGAGCTGCTGGCAGGAGTGGTCCAGTCCCTATACAGTTGCCTGAGGGGCCCAGGGTTCCAGTGATGGTGCTGGCCTAATGGTGAGATGTGCTGGGTCTCGTCTGGTTAGTTTGGGGTTTCAGTGGACCTTGGACTAATGCCAGTCTGCTTGTGGGTGCATAAGCCCCTTTCGCTTTATAAGCTAGAGGGAGGACTCCAAAATAGCACTTTCCAGGACCAGCTTTGCTGTAGTAAAAGATCTTCCCAAAATAGGTGCTGCCAATATCTATCTCCCCAGGAGGAGTCCCGTTGCCTCATACCTCCCTGGGAAGTTGTTCAAGATCACAGGTGAGTCTGGCTCACTGTCCTTTCAAATTACTGCCTCGACACTGGAACTCAGACTGTGTGAGATTTTATCTACCCTTGAAGAGGGGAGTCTTTTTTCTATAGCCCTCTGACTCTCCTGTCCCCAAGGCTGGCAGGTTTTCAGAGCCAGATGCTATGGGATCCTGTCTTCCTAGTGCAGGACCCCAAGGCTGGGGAGTCTGACATGGGGTTTGGACTCCTTGTTCCTTGAGGAGAACCTTTGCAATTGTGGCTATTTATGAGCTGCTCCCATTTATGAGCTGCTTACCTAGGGTGTGAATCATACTAAACTGACTCTCTGCCCTTCCTACCTGTCTCACTGTGGTTCCTTCTTTAGTGAAAAATCTTTTCCGATAGACTTCAGCTCATTCTCTTCATGTCATTCTATCTAAAGATAGTTGCTCTTTAAATAATTGTAATTTGGATGTTTCCATGGGAAGGAGGTGGACTCAGGGTCTTTCCACTCCACCATCTTGTCCACACAGTTACATTTACTTTTGATGACATTTCTGAGTCATATCAAATGGACTCAGAGTCTATTTGGACTCCCAAATGAAATTTGGGGTTCTGCATATTTTTTTCTATGCAGGAGAAATTTATGATCATTCAGCTAATCAATAACTCAGACATATAAAATAGAAAAGGTGATGTATGTTTACTGATTTTGTAAAGATGATGCTCTAAGTGTTTACTTAGTTTGAATATCATTGTAGTAATTATACCTGAGAGGTGAGTCCACGTGATTCAGAGAGCTGTAACAAATAGTTGACATACAATTTTAACTTTGGACCATTGTCCTGCGACAGCAGTTATACAACAAATGTAGAACTTTTATTATTCTCAGTATTTCATGTACATATAGCACCTACTGTAATGATAACTAATTCTTCCTCTTTAAAATATTAAGCTTGTAACTAGAACTGTCAAGGGAAATATCTATCTTATATACAAACAGGTATATTTATAACTTTCTTGAACTTCATTCTAGTGACCCACTTTTGTTTTTCACTTCAAGCTACTTTTTCTTTGTACCATAATTATCATTATCCGGGTACTCTGAAATTAGTCTATGTTCACAATTGTTTAAAATTCTATCACAATGAGAAACTTCCTCAGCTGTCATTCTATTTCTGTTTCTTTTGGTACAAAAGATACCAGTGTGCTGATGAAATGATGGTGATAATTATCTTTCACTACTCTTTATTCTTTATTGAATATAGTTGATTTATAATAATACATTAATTTCAAGTATGCAGCATAATGATTCAGCATTTTTGCAGATTATATTCCATTATAAGTTATTGTAAAATAATGGCTATAATTACCTTTGCTATACAATATATTATTGGTGTTTTTTTTTTAATACATGGTGGTTTGTACCTACTATTAATAATTGTCCTACTTTGTTCCTCTCCTCTTGCCATTCTTCTCTGGTAATAACTATGTTTCTGCATTGTGAATCTGTTTCTGTTTTGCATATACATTCATTTGTATTATTTTTTATTCTATATATATTTGATATCATACAGTGTTTGACTTATTTCACTAGGCATAATATTCTCCAGGTCTATCCATGATGCTGCAAATGACAGAATTTCATCCTTTTTTAAAAAAAGCTGAGCAATATTCCATTACATATAAGATCTTATTAATCCAATTGTCTGTTGATGGGCATTTTGGTTGCTTTCATGTTTTAATTATTGTAAATAGTGCTGCTATGAACATTGGGATTCATGTATCTTTTCAAATTAGTATTTTTGGGTTTTTTTTCAGAATATATGCCCAGTAGTAGAAATGCTGGAGCATATGGTAGTTCTATTTTCAATTTTTTTTTTTGAGGATCCTCCATACTGTTTTTCACAGTGGTTGTGCCAATTTATGATCCCACCAACAGAGTACAAGGGCTTCCTTTTCTCCACATTTTCTCCCACATTTGTTATTTATAGATAGCCATTCTGACAGGTGTGAGGTCATATCTCATTGATATACAGATAACTAACAGGGACATCAAAAGCTGCTCAATTATTACTGCTAATTATTACTGCCATTTATAAAGTGATTTATCTTTTGGTGTAGAGTTTGTTTATTATATAATTTATGTTTTAAAAGGTTAAAATCTATTTTTACAGCAGTGGAGATACAATTTTATCAACTCAGATATGAGGAAAATACATAATTTTGTTTTTAAAAGTACAATATATTTTAATTTAGTTCGTGCCCCATTCTGACATAGGAAAAGAGATTTAGCCTCCATAAATGTACAGTTCTTGTCCTTTTAATAAGTTACGGATAAGATGGAATGGGAAGGTGGTTCTTGTTATGTCCAATTTTTGATGGCTGATAGGATGAGTGTGAAGGAGAGTTGCATCTTACTTTCAGTAGCAGGTCCCACAAAGATATCTCTTGAGATGTGTGTCATCTCTTCTGATTCTCTGTCATCAATCCATGCACACTCTTTTATTGCCTGACCTCTTGAGATTTCATCAGTATCACACTTGAGGTCATGGGAGTCTCTGCAAGGCTGTTTTAGTTCTTGTTTCTTCAGATGTGATCCTGCCTCTTTGCTCTCAGTGATCTTCCCAGCAAGTGGATGCAGGTCCTCTCTCTCTTCCTCTGTTCCTCTCTCTGAGATCTATTTGTATATATATATATATATATATATATAGTTACAGGTATTCTCCCAGGTCTGTCCTCTTACTTCTGGCTCATGGGAAACGTTTCTTCATTTAAGGGGCTCTCTTCTGCTCTATGGCTGCTCCTTACAAACTTAAAAAATACTTAGAGACATTTTCTCTCCCACAGTGGTGTGAACTTTTTGATTTAAAAGTCAATACCAAGAGGATCCTTGTTAGCGACTTCAGCTACCTTGCTTCAGTAAAATAAAACACATTTGACTGGTTGGACGTAAGTGAAGCCCACCAGAAGGAAAAAAAAAAAAAAGAGTGACAATCAACTAAGTAAACAACAGCAACAGCACTAAACTGCCACCATTTATTTTATGGCTATTTCATATCTTTCCCCTTCCACCATTACCTAAAATCTCCTTGCTCTGATAATTTCCTTCATCTCTCTGTCATTCCTTCCTCATCTTAGCTGCTCTCACTAGTTCTTGCCAATGGACTCAAGACATATACCTTGATGGATGGCTTACTGTCTGTCAAATTTTACTTCAAGTCTTATGTCACATAAAATCATGAAACTGGTTATTTTTTGTGATTTTTAAAAGAGTTTTATTATGTCTGGCTTTTAACTTTGTTTTCTTTGGTTGGCTTGGGGATCGATAAATGGGAACAACAATTTTCTGGTAGGCTGTGAAGTTGTCATTAGAGTAATGAGCGGATGGCCATATTTAGCTTCCTAGATAGATCTGTCAAAATACATCAACTCTTCTAGAGCTTAGCAAAAATAGCCATATCCTAACTAGTTCTTCAACAAGCCTATTCTCAAATGGATTGTTGGTAGCTGCTCAGAAATAATAATTGTGCTAAGTAATTTTTCTAAGAAGCAGAACATAAAGATTTTAAAGTTCCAGTTTCTGTTTGACAAATAAAATGACTAATAGTCCTGCTAAAATAACTTTGAAATCCATGGGATTATTCTTATTTAAAGCAAAACAAAAATGAGAAGAATGATGCAGACTTACTTTGAAGCCATTTCAGATAAGTGAGGGAAAAGTGCTATGATAAATATTGGGTGTTCTTTTTAAATGTTTCTTTACACAAGATCATTAAGTAATCATTTTTATCTGTTTATGTTTTCAGACCAATTGTCAACACTGTTTTAGCCTTAAAAGAAATTATTTTTATAGGTTAAGAAATATTTTTATGTTCTGTTTCAGTGTTCTTTAAAATAGTAGGTTCTGTAAAAATCTGCAATATATTGCAGATGCCATGAAACAAATGAAACTGAAGAAATGTTGATCACTTTTCTAGAGTGAAAAAGCAGAGTAAATAGTAGGGGAAAGTGAGATAGCTTAAAGCTTTCAGAAAATCTTATTGGGATGCTTCTGATGCCAAGGAGAAGGCAATGGCACTCCACTCCAGTACTCTTGCCTGGAAAATCCCATGGATGGAGGAGCCTGGTAGGCTGCAGTCCATGGGGTCGCAAAGAGTCAGACACGACTGAGAGACTTCACTTTCATTTTTCACTTTCATGCATTGGAGAAGGAAATGGCAACCCACTCCAGTGTTCTCACCTGGAGAATTCCAGGGAGCCATTTAGGGAGTGGGGACTTTTGGAAGGTAGATGTATTCCATTTCTCTAGAATTTGTTCTTCATGCTAGGATCCTGTTGAGGAGTGAGTGAGTGAGTGAGTGAAGTTGCTCAGTAGTGTCCGACTCTTTGCGACCCAGTGGACTGTAGCCCTCCAGGCTTCTCCATCCAAGGGATTCTCCAGGCAAGAGTACTGGAGTGGGTTGCCATTTCCTTCTCCAGGGGATCTTCCCTCCAGGGGATTGAACCCAGGTCTCCCGCATTGCAGGCAGACGCTTTAACCCGTGAACCACCAGGGAAGCCCATTGTTGAGGAAGGATGTAGGAAAACTGAGTGGAAGATTTATGTTTTTGCTTATGTGGCACATTATGCCCCTAATTGATCCTTTTGCTGAAAAATTCTCAAAATTATGAATAAAATAATTTCAATAATCATAAAAGAATTGGTGATCTTGCAAGGAAGTGAATAATTTTTTGTACCAGAGAAACCAATCAAAGTAAGATCTAAGAAAGGATAGTGGAGGACAGAAGCTTATTTTTTACCATGAAAACATTTGCTGAACATTGCGCTGCCGGGGTCCAGCCCCGGCGGATCCAGGGAATTCAAAGGGGAGACGGCTTCAGTGATCAGGATACGATAGCTTTAATTAAATATAATTGAGTTTTGCTTTTCATGGCCTCACCGGTTGCCTGATAAGTGAGATGAAATAAAGAGCTGAACCAAGCTGGTGAGTTTAATAGAATAATTCCTCTCTTATGATTGAGATTCCACAGAGTACAACCTCAGCATAAGGGTGAACTAGAAATAAGTCAAACATTTGTTTCTTCATTTTGTGACAAGAAAAAGTAACTACTTTGAAGCTGGTGCTGAGTAGAAGCCAGGGGGAAAAAAGCACTAAGAATTTATACAAGCCTCATGTTGTATTCAGCCTGAATTAAGTTTCTTGTGCAGTCTAAACTCAAAGTTATCCTAGAACAGCACTTGTTGTTCAGTCACTCAGGTATGTCCTACTCTGTGACCCCAGGACAGCAGTGTACCAGGCTTCCCTGTCCTTCACTATTTCCCCTAGTTTGCTCAAACTCATGTCCATTCAGTCAGTGATGCCATCCAACCATCTCATCTTCTGTTGTTCCCTTCTCCTCTTGCCCTCAATCTTTCCCAGCATCAGGGTCTCTTCCAATGAGTTGGCTCTTCGCAACAGGTGGCCAAAATTTTGGAGCTTCAGCTTCAGCATCAATACTTCCAATGAATATTCAAGAATGATTTCCTTTAAGATTCACTGGTTTGTTCTCCTTCCTGTCCAAGCGATTCTCAAGGTCATCCCTGAATGGTCTAGTGGTTTTCCCCACTTTTTCAACTTAAGTCTGAATTTGGTAATAAGGAGTTCATGATCTGAGCCACAATCAACTCCCAGTCTTGTTTTTGCTTACCGTATACAGCTTCTCCATTTTTGGCTATAAAGAACATAATCAACCCGATTTCAGTGTTGGCCATCTGGTGATGCCCATATGTACAGTCTTCTCTTTTGTTGTTGGACGAGGGTGTTTGTGTTTGCTATGATGAGTGCATTCTCTTGGCAAAAATCTGTTAGCCTTTGCCCTGCTTCGTTCTGTACTCCAAGGCCAAATTTACCTGTTACTACAGGTATTTCTTGACTTCCTACTTTTGCATTCCAGTCCCCTATAATGAAAAGGACATCTTTTTTGGGTGTTAGTTCTAAAAGGTTTTGTAGGTCTTCATAGAACCATTCAACTTCAGCTTCTTCAGTGTTACTGGTCAGGGCATAGACTTGGATTACCGTGATATTGAATGGTTCGCATTGGAAATGAATAGAGATCATTCTGTTGTTTTGGGGATTGCATCCAAGTAATGCATTTGAGACTCTTTTGTTGACTATGATGGCTACTCAATTTCTTCTAAGGGATTCATGCTCACAGTAGTAGATACAGTGATCATCTGAATTAAATTCACCCATTCCAGTCCATTTTAGTTCACTGATGCCTAAAATCTTGACGTTCACTCTTGCCATATCCTATTTGACCACTTCCAATTTGCCTTGATTCATAGACCCAACATTCCAGTTTCCTATGCAATATTGCTTTATTGCTTTTTACAGCATCAGACCTTGCTTCTATCACCAGTCACATCCACAACTGAGTTTTGTTTTTGCTTTGGCTCCATCCCTTCATTCTTTCTGCAGTTATTTCTCCACTGATCTCCAGTAGCATATTGGGCACCTACCGACATGGGGGATTCATCTTTAATGTCCTATCTTTTTGCTTTTTCATACTGTAAATGGGGTTCTCAAGACAAGAATAATGAAGTGGTTTGCCATTCCCTTCTCCAGTGGACTACATTCTGTCAGACCTCTCCATCATGACCCATCTGTCTTGGGTGGCCCCACATGGCATGGCTTAGTTTAATTGAGTTAGACAAAGCTGTGGTCCATGTGATCAGATTGGCTAGTTTTCTGTGATTGTGGTTTCAGTCTGTCTGCCCTCTGATGCCCTCTCTCAGTGTCTAATGTCTTACTTGGGTTTCTCTTACCTTGGACATTGGGTATCTCTTGACGGCTGCTCCAGCAAAGTGCAGCTGCTGTTCCTTACCTTGGATGTGGAGTATCTCCTCACAGCCACCGCTCTTGATCTTGCACATGGGGTATCTCCTCACAGCCACAGCTCCTGACCTTGGACATGGGATAGCTCCTCTCAGCCCCTCCTGTGCTTCATATAGCTTGTCATTTTGCATGATGTACTCTGCATAGAAGTTAAATAAGCAGGGTGACAATATACAGCCTTGACGTACTCCTTTCCTAATTTGGAACCAGTCCTTTGTTCTATGTCTAGTTCTAATTGTTGCTTCTTGAACTGCATACAGATTTCTCAGGAGGTAGGTATGGTGATCTGGTATTCCCATTTCTTGAAGAATTACCTAAATTTCGTGTGATCCACACAGTCAAAGGCTTTGGCATAATCAATGAAGGAGAAGTAGATGTTTTTTCTGGAACTCTCTTGCCTTTTCTATGATCCAACAGATGTTGGCAATCTGCTCTCTGGTTCCTCTGCCTTTTCTAAATCCAGCTGGAACAAGTGGAATTTCTCAGTTCACGTCTGTTGAAGCCAAGATTGGAGTATTTTAAGCATTCCTTTGCTAACATGTGTGATGAGTGTAATTTCAGTAGTTTAAACATTCTTTGGCATTGCCTTTCTTTGGGATTGGAATGAAAACTGACCTTTGCAAGTCCTGTGTCCTCTTTTGAGTTCTCCAAATTTACTGGCATATTGAGTGCAGCACTTTCACAGGATCATCTTTTAGGATTTTAAATAGCTCAACTGGAATTCCATCACCTCCACTAGCTTTGACTATAGCGTTGCTTCCTAAGGCCTTCTTGATTTTGCATTCTAGGATGTCTGGCTCTAGGTGAGTGGTTATACTATCATGGTTATCTGTGTCATTAAGCTCTTTTTTGTATAGTTCTGTGTATTCTTGCCATATCTTCTTAGTATCTTCTGCTTCTGTTAGGTTCATAAAGTTTCTGTCCTTTATTGTGCCCATATTTGCATGAAATGTTCCCTTGCTATGTACAATTTTCTTGAAGAGATCTCTAGTCTTTTTCATTCTATTGTTTTCCTCTATTTCTTTGCATTGATCACTGAGGAAGGCTTTCTAATCTTTCCTCACTATTCTTTGGAACTCTGCATTCAGATGGGTATATCTCTCCTTTTCTCCTTTGCCTTTAGCTTCCCTTCTTTTCTCAGCTATTTGTAAGGCCTTTTGAGACAACCATTTTGACATTTCGCATTTCTTTTTCTGAAGGATGGTCTTAATCACTGCCTCCTGTACAATGGCATGAACCTCTGTCCACAGTTCTTCAGGCACTCTGTCTATCAGTTCTAATCCCTTGAAACTATTTGTCACTTTCACTGTATAATCATAAGGGATTTGATTTAGATGACACCCAAATGGTCTTATTCAAATACCTGAATGGCCTTACTGCAAAATACAGACTTAGATTGAAGAAAGTAGTTAAAACTACCAAGCCATTCAGATATGACCTAAATCAAACCCCTTATGATTATACAGTAAAAGTAACAAATAGATTCAAAGGAATAGATCTGATAGACAGAGTGCCTGAAGAACTATGGACAAAAGTTCGTAACACTGTAGGGTTCAGTTCAGTTTAGTTCAGTCTCCCAGTCATATCCAACTCATGTAATGCCATGGACTGCAGCATGCCAGTCTTCCCCGTCCATCAAAACTATGGAGTTTACGCAAACTCATGTCCATTGAGTTGGTGATACCATCCAACCATCTCATCCTCTGTCATTCCATTCTCCTCCGACCTTCAATCTCTCCCAGCATTAGGGTCATTTCAAATGATTCCGTTCTTTGCACCAGGTGGCCAAAGTATTGGAGTTTAAGTTTCAACATCAGCCCTTCCAATGAATATTCAGGACTGATTGCCTTTAGGATGCACTGGTTGGATCTCTTTGCAGTCCAAGGGACTTTCAAGAGTCATCTTCAATACCACAGTTCAAAAGCATCAATTCTTTAGAGCTCAGCTTTCTTTATTGTCCAACTCTCATATCCATGCATGTCTACTGGCAAAACCATAGCCTTGACTAGATGGAGTGTGTTGGCAAATAATGTCTCTGCTTTTTAATATGCTGTCTAGGTTGGTCATAACTTTTCTTCCACGGAGCAAGTCTTTTAATTTCATGGCAGTAGTCACCATCGGCAGTGATTTTGGATCCCCCAAAAATGAAGTTTGCCACTGTTTCCACTGTTTGCCTATCTATTTCCCATGAAGTGATGGGACCAGATGCCATGAGCTTAGTTTTCTCTAAATGTTGAGCTTTAAGCCAACTTTTTCACTCTCCTCTTTCACTTTCATCAAGAAGCTCTTTAGTTCTTCTCTGCTTTCTGCCATAAGGTTGGTGTCATCTGCATATCTGAGGTTATTGATATTTCTCCCAGCAATCTTGATTCAAGCTTGTGCTTCATCCAGCCCAGCACTCCTCATGATGTTCTGCACATAAGTTAAGCAGGGTGACAATATACAGCTTTGACATACTTCTTTTCCTATTTGGAACCAGTCTGTTGTTCCATGACCAATTCTAACTGTTGTTTTCTGACCTGCATACAGATTTCTCAAGAGGCACATCAGGTGGTCTGGTATTCCCATCTCTTTCAGAATTTTCACTGTTTGTGGAGATCCGTGTAGTCAAAGGCTTTGACATAGTCAATAAAGTAGAAATAGATGTTTTTATGGAACTCTCTTGCTTTTTTGATGATCCAACAGATGTTGGCAATTTGATCTCTGGTTGCTCTGCCTTTCCTAAAACCAGCTTGACCATCTGGTAGTTCACAGTGCATGTATTATTGAATCCTGGTTTAGTGAATTTTGAGCATTACTTTACTAGTGTGTGAGATGAGTGCAATTGTCTGGTAATTTGAGCATTCTTTGGAATTGCCTTTCTTAGGGACTGGAATGAAAACTGACCTTTTCCAGTTCTGTGCCACTGCTGTTTTCCATATTGAGTGTAGCACTTTCATAGCATCATCTCTTAGGATTTGAAATAGCTCAACTGGAATTCCACTAGCTTTGTTCGTAATGATGCTTCCTAAGGCCCACTTGACTTCACATTCCAGGAAGTCTGGCTCTAGGTGAGTAATCACACCCTCATGATTATCTGGGTCATAAAGATCTTTTTTGTATAGCTGTTCTGTGTATTCTTGTCACCTCTTCCTAATATCTTCTGCCTCTGTTAGGTCCATAACAGGTCCATTTCTGTTCTTTATTGAGGATATCTTTGCATGAAACTTTCCCTTGGTATCTCTAATTATCTTGAAGTGCTCTCTAGTCTTTCCCATTCTTGTTTTCCCTTATTTTTTTTGCACCAATCACTGAGGAAGGCTTTCTTATCCCTCCTTGATACTCTTTGGAACTCTGCATTCAAATGGGCATATCTTTCCTTTTCTCCTTGCTTTTCACTTCTCTTTTTTTCACAGCTATTTGTAAGCCCTCCTCAGACAGCCATTTTGCTTTTTTGCATTTTTTTTTCTTGGGGATGGTCTTGATTCCTGTTTCCTGTAAAATGTCATGAACCTACATCCACAGTTCATCATACACTTTGTCTCTCAAATATAGTCCCTTAAATCTATTTGTCACTTCCACTGTATAATCATAAGGGGTTTGATTTAGGTCATACCTGAATGGTCTATTGGGTTTCCCTACTTTCTTCAATTTAAGTCTGAATATGACCATAAGGAGTTTATGATCTGAACCACAATCACTAACCAGTTAAATGCAAAAATGCAAAATGGCTGTCTGAGGAGACCTTACAAATAGCTGTGAAAAGAAGAGAAGCAAAAAGTAAAGGAGAAAAGGAAAGATATAAGCATCTGAATGCAGAGTTTCAAAGAATAGCAAGAAGAGATACGAAAGCCTTCCTCAGCGATCAGTGCAAAGAAATAGAGGGAAAAAAACAGAATGGGAAAGACTAGAGATCTCTTCAAGAAAATTAGAGATATCAAGGGAAATTTTCATGCAAAGATGGGCTCGATAAAGGACACAATTGGTGTGCACATAACAGAAGCAGAAGATATTAAGAAGAGCTGGCAAGAATACACAGAAGAACTGTACAAAAAAATCTTCACAACCCAGATAATCACGATGGTGTGGTCACTCACCTAGAGCCAGATATCTTGGAATGTGAAGTCAAGTGGGCCTTAGAAAGCATCACTACGAACAAAGCTAGTGGAGGTGATGGAATTCCAGTTGAGATGTTCCAAATCCTGAAAGATGATGCTGTGAAAGTGCTGCACTCAATATGCCAGAAAATTTGGAAAACTGAGCAGTGGCCACAGAACTGGAAAAGTTCAGTTTTCATTCCAATCCCAAAGAAACACAATGCCAAAGAATGCTCAAACTACTGCACAATTGCACTCATCTCACACACTAGTAATGCTCAAAATTCTCCAAGCCAGGCTTCAGCACCACGTGAACTGTGAAATTCCAGATGTTCAAGCTGGTTTTAGAAAAGGCAGAGGAACCAGAGATCAAACTGCCAACATCCACTGGATCATGGAAAAAGCAAGAGAGTTCCAGAAAAACATCTGTTTTTGCTTTATTGACTATGCCAAAGCCTTTGACTGTGTGGATCACAATAAACTGTGGAAAATGCTGAAAGAGATGGGAATACCAGACCACCTGACCTGCCTCTTGAGAAATTTGTATGCAGGTCAGGAAGCAACAGTTAGAACTGGACATGGAACAACAGACTGGTTCCAAAAGAAAAGGAGTACGTCAAGGCTGTATATTGTCACCCTGGTTATTTAACTTATATGCAGAGTACATCATGAGAAACACTGGGCTGAAAGAAGCTCAAATCAGAATCAAGATTTCTGGGAGAAATATCAATAGCCTCAGATATGCAGATGACACCACCATTATGGCAGAAAGTGAAGAGGAACTAAAAAGCCTCTTGATGAAAGTGAAAGAGGAGAGTGAAAAAGTTGGCTTAAAGCTCAACATTCAGAAAACGAAGATCATGGCATCTGGTCCCATCACTTCATGGGAAATAGATGGAGAAACAGTGGAAACAGGGTCAGACTTTTTTGGGGGGGCTCCAAAATCACTGCAGATGGTGACTGTAGCTATGAAATTAAAAGACGCTTACTCCTTGGAAGAAAAGTTATGACCAAACTAGATAGCATATTGAAAAGCAGAGACATTACTTTGCCAAAAAAGGTCCGTCTGGTCAAGGCTATGGTTTTTCCTGTGGTCATGTATGGATGTGAGAGTTTGACTGTGAAGAAAGCTGAGCACCGAAGAATTGATGATTTGAACTGTGGTGTTGGAGAAGACTCTTGAGAGTCCCTTGGACTGCAAGGAGATCAAACCAGTCCATTCTGAAGGAGGTTAGCCCTGGGATTTCTTTGGAAGGAATGATGCTGAAGCTGAAACTCCAGTACTTTGGCCACCTCGTGCGAAGAGTTGACTCATTGGAAAAGACTCTGATGCTGGGAGGAATTGAGAGCAAGAGGAGAAGGTGCCAACAGAGGGTGAGATGGCTGGATGGCATCATTGACTCGATGGACGTGAGTCTGAGTGAACTCCGGGAGTTGGTGATGGACAGGGAGGCCTGTCGTGCTGCAATTCATGGGGTCGCAAAGAGTCGGACACAACTGATCGACTGAACTCAACTGAACTGATAGAGCTTCTCCATCTTTGGCTGCAAAGAATATAATCAGTCTGATTTCTGTGTTGACCATCTGGTGATGTCCATATGTACAGTCTTCTCTTGTATTTCAGGAAGAGGGTGTTTGCTATGACCAGTGTGTTCTCTTGGCAAAACTCTGTTAGCCTTTGCCCTGCTTCATTCCGTATTCCAAGGCCAAATTTACCTGTTATATCAGGTGTTTCTTGAATTCCTATTTTTGCGTTCCAGTCCTCTATAATGAAAAGGACGTCTTTTTGGGGTATTAGTTCTAGAAAGTCTTGTAGGTCTTCATAGAACCGTTCAACTTCAGCTTCTTCAGTATTACTGTTCGAGGTATAGACTTGGATTACTGTGATATTGAATGGTTTGCCTTGGAAATGAACAGAGGTCATTCTGTTGTTTATGAGATTGCATCCAGGTCTTGCATTTGAGACTCGTTTGTTGAGTATGATGGCTACTCCATTTCTTTTAAGGGATTCCTGCCCACAGTAGTAGATATAATGGTCATCTGAGTAAATTCACCCATTCCAGTCCTTTTTAGTTCACTGATTTCTAAAATGTCAGTGTTCACTCTTGCTGTCTCCTGTTTGATGACTTCCAATTTGCCTTGATTCATGACCTAACATTCCAGGTTTCTATGCAATACTGCTCTTTACAGCATCAGACCTGGCTTCCGTCACCAGTCACATCCACAACTGGGTGTTGTTTTTGCTTTGGCTCCATCTCTTCATTCTTTCTGGAGTTATTTCTCCACTGATCTCCAGTAGCATATTGGGCACCTACCTATCTGAGGAGTTCCTCTTTCAGTGTCCTATCTTTTTGCTTTTTCATACTGTTCATGAGTTTTCAAGGCAAGAATACTGAACTGGTTTGCCATTCCCTTCTCCAGTAGACTACGTTTTGTCAGAACTCTCCACCATGACCTGTCTGTCTTAGGTGACCCTACGGGGCATGGCTCATAGTTTCAATGAGTTAGATAAGATGGTGGTCCATGTGATTAGATTGATTAGTTTTCTGTTGTGGTGGTTTTCAGTCTGTCTGCCCTCCACTGGAGAAGGATAAGAGGCTTATGCAAGCTTCTTGATAGGAGTGACTGGCTGAGGAGGAACTGGGTTCTGATGGGTAGGGCCATGCTCAGCAAATCTTTTATCCATTTTTTCTGTTGATGGGTGGAGCTGTGTTCCCTCCCTGTTATTTACCTGGGGCCAAACTATGGTGGATGTAATGAAGATAATGGCGACCTCCTTCAAAAGATCCCATGCATGTACTGCTACTCTCATTGCTCCCAACCCTGCAGCAGGCCACCACGGACCCATGCCTCTGCTGGAGACTCCTTGACACTCACAGGCAAGTCTGGATCAGTCCCTTGTGGGGTCACTGCTTCTTTCTCGTGGGTCCTAGTGCACACAAAGTTCTCAACAGGTAGCAGTGACCAAAACCTTCCCCAGAAAAGAAACGTAAGAATGCAAATGTTGTCTGAGGAGGCCTTTCAAATAGCTGAGAAAGAAGAGAAGGGAAAGGCAAAAGAGAAAGGGAAGGATATGCCCAACTGAATGCAGAGTTCCAGAGAATAGCAAGGAGAGAATAAAAAAAAGATTTCTTAGGTGAGCAATGCAAAGAATAGAGGGAAACAATAGAATGGGGAAGAATAGAGATATCTTCAAGAAAATTCGGGCTACTAAGGTAACATTTCATGCAAAGATGGGCACAATAAAGGACAGAAATTGCAAGGACTTAACAGAAGAAGAAGAGATTAAGAGGTGGCAAGAATACACAGAAATATACAAGAAGGTCTTAATGACCTGGATAACCATGATGATGTGGTCACTCACTTAGAGCCATACATCCTGCAGTATGAAGTCAATTTGGCCTTAGGAAGCATTACTATGAACAAAGCTAGTGGAGGTGATGGAATTCCAGCTGAGAAATTTCAAATCCTAAAAGATGATGCTGTTAAAGTGCTGCATTCACTATGCCAGCACTTTTGGAAAACTCAGCAATGGCCACAGGACTGGAGAAGGTAAGTTTTCCTTCCACTGCCCAAGAAGGGTGATATCAAAGCATATTCAAACTATGGAACAATGCTAAAGTCTCTGTGAGGAACACAACAGACTGTGGAAAATTCTTAAAGAGATAGGAATACAAGACCATCTAACCTGCCTCCTGAGAAACCTGTTTGAAGGTCAAGAAGCAACATTTAGAACCAGACATGAAACAACTTGCTGGTTCAAAATTGGGAAAGAAGCACAAGAAGGCTGTATATTGTCACCCTGTTTATTTAATTTCTATGCAGAGTACATCATGCACAATGCTGGGCTAGATGAATCACAAGCTGGAATCAAGATTGCTGTTAGAAATGTCAATAACCTCAGATATGCAGATGACACCACTCTAATGACAGAAAGGAAAGAGAAACTAAAGAGCCTCCTGATGAAAGTTAAAGACGAAAGTGAAAAAACTCAAAATTCAACATTCAAAAAACAAAAAACATGGCATCTGGTCCCATCACCTCAAGGAAAATAGATGGGGGGAAAATGGAATTTGTGACAGATTTTATTCTGGGGGGCTCCAAACTCCAGTACTCTTGCCTGGAAAATCCTATGGACGGAGGAGCCTGGAAGGCTGCAGTCCATGGGGTCGCAAAGAGTTGGACACGACTGAGCGACTTCCCTTTCACTTTTCACTTTCATGCATCGGAGAAGGAAATGGCAACCCATTCCAGTGTTCTTGCCTGGAGAATCCCAGGGATGGGGGAGCCTGGTGGGCTGCTGTCTATGGGGTCACACAGAGTCAGACACGACTGAAGCGGCTTAGCAGCAGCAGCAGCAAAATCACTGAGGATGGTGACTGCAGCCATAAAATTAAAAGACTCCTTGGAAGAAAAGCTATGAAAAACCTAGAAAGCTTATTTAAAAGCAGAGACATCACTTTGCCAACAAGGATCCATATAATCAAAGCTATGGTTTTTCCAGTAGTCATTACAGATATGAGATTTGGACTGAAAATATGAGATGGCTGAGTACTGAAGATTGATGCTTTTGAATTGTGGTGCTGGAGAAGACTTCTGAGAGTTCCTTGAACAGCAAGGAGATTAAACCAGTGAATCAAAGGAAACCAACTCTGAATATTCATTGAAAAGATTGATGCTGAAGTTGAAGCTCCAGTATTTTAGCCACCTGATGCAGAGCTGAGTCATTGGAAAAGACCCGACTCATTGGAAAAGACCCTGATGCTGGAAAAGATTGAAGGCAGGAGGAGAAGGGGCAATCAAGGATGAGACTGTTGAATGGCATTATCATCAAGTCAGTGGACATGAATTTGAGCAAACCTCAGGAGACAGTGAAGTACAGGGAAGTCTAGCATGCTGCAGTCAATGGGGTCACAAAGAGTCGCATATGACTTAGGAACTGAACAACAACAACACGTCTTGGCTATTATATATAGTGTTGCTATAAACACTGGAGTGTTTTTATATTTTTGATTCAGTTTTCTATGTATATATGCCAGCGAGAGTGATTGTTGAATCATAGGCAACTTATTTTTAGTATTTTAAGGAAACTCTGTACTGTTCTCCATAGTGGCTACACCAATTTACATTCCCACCAAAGAGTAAAAGGGTTTCCTTTTCTCCATACCCTCTCCAGCATTTTCTTTTTGTACTTTTATTGATGGTCAGTCTGACTCTTTCAGGTGATACCACATTGTAGTTTTCATTTGCATTTGGCTAATAATTAATGATACTAAGCATTTTTCATGTGTCTGTTGGCCATCCATATGTCTTCCTCAGAGAAGTGTCTGTTTACTTCTTCTGCCCATTTTTTTGATTGAGTTGTTTGTTTTTTTGGATATTCGGCTGTATGAGCTGCTTATATGTTATGGAAACTAATCCCTTTTTGGTTGTATAATTTGCAAATATTTTCTCCTATTCTGTGGGTTGTCTTTTCATTTTGTTTGCAGTTTCCTTTGCTATGAAAAAGCTTTTAAGTTTAATTAGGTCCCATTTGTTTATTTTGTTTTTATTTCCATTACTCTAGGAGATGGATCCAAAAGTACAGTGCTGCAAATTATGTCCAAGGGTGTTCTGCTTATGTTTTCCTCCATGAGTTTTATACTTTCAGGTCTTACCTTCAGGTCTTTAATCCTTTTCCAAGCAGTTGTCCAGCTTTCCCAGAACCACACTAAAGAGACTGCTTTTTCTCCATTGTATATTCTTACCTAATTTGTCATATATTAGTTGATCATAGATGCATGGATTTATTTCTGGACTTGTTATCCTATTCCATTGACCTGTATGTCTATATTTTTGCAAGTACCATACACTTGATTACTGTAGTTTTGTAGTATAGTCCAAAATTAAGGATACTTACTTATTCCTCCAGTTCTTTATCAAAATTGCTTTGGTTATTTGGGGTCTTTTTTGTTCCCAAACAAATTTAAAAATTTTTTGTTCTAGTTCTTTGAAAATGCAATTGGTAGTTTAATAGGAATTGCACTGAATCTGTAGATTGCATTGAGCGGTAGAGTCATTTTGACAGCATTGATTCTTCCAATTTAGGAACATTAGTATATCTTTCCATCTATTTGTTCATCTTCAATTTATTTTATCAGCATCTTAAAGATTTTGGAGTATACTTCTTTTGTCCCCTTAGGTAGATTTATTCCTAGGTGTTTTATTCTTTTTGATGCAATGATAAGTGGGGTTGTTTCCTTCATTTCTCTTGCTGATGATTCATTGGTAATGTGTAGAAATGCCACAGATTTCTGTGTATCAGTTTTGTTTCCAGCAATTTTTATTAAATTCATTGTTGAGTTCTAGCAGTTTTCTAGTAAAGGTTTTAGGATTTTCTATGTATAATATCATGTCAGCCACAAACACAGATTTAACTTTTTTCCAGTTTGGATTCCTTTTGCTTCTGTTCTCTGATTACTGTGGCTAGGACTTTCAAAACTATGCTGATAAAAAAGTTCTGACGTTAGACATCCTTGTCTTGTTCCTGCTCTTAAAGGAAATGCTTTCAGCTTTTCACCATTGAGTATGATATTAGCTGTGTGTTTGTAATATGCAACCTTTATAATGTTGAGATATGTTCCTTAGTGGCTCAGATGGTAAAAAATCTGCTTGCAATGCAGGAGATCTGCCCTTGATCCCCAGGTCAGGAAGATTCCCTGGAGAAGGGAATCACTACCCACTCTAGTATTCTTGCCTGGACAATTCTATGCTACAGTCCATGGGGTCACAAAAAGTCAGACACAATTGAATGACTAACACTTTCACTTTCACATGTTCCCTCATGTATCTATTGACATGATCACATGATTTTTGTTCTTCAATTTGTTAATGTGGTATGTCATATGGATTAATTTGCACATATGGAAAATTCCTTACATCCTTAGACCATTTGATCAAGGTTATGATGCTTTACATATATTTGAGTAGGTTTACTAGTATTTTGTTGAGAATATTTACATCTATGTTCATCAATGTTATTGAGCTATAATTTTCCTTTTTTTTTTTTTTTGAGGTAGCTTTCGCTTGTTTTTGGTATCAAGGTGATAGTGGCCTTATAGGATAAACTCAAAAGTATAACTTTCTCAGCAATTTTTTGGAATAACTTCAGAGAGATAGGTGTTAATTCTCTAAATATTTGGTAGACTTCACCTCTGAAACCATCTGGTCCTGGATTTTATTTGTTGAAAGTTTTTAAATAACTGATTCAGTTACATTACTGACAGTTGATCTGTTCATATATTCCATTTCTTCTTCATTCATTTTTGGAAGATTGTACCAATTTGTCCATTTCTTTAAAGTTGTCCATTTTACTGGCATATTTGTTCATAGTATGATCGCTTATATTTCTGTGATGTCCATTGTAACTTCTCCTTTTTCATTTCTGATTTTATTGATTTGTGTTCTCTTCCTTTTTTTTCTTAATGAATCTAGTTAAATGTTTATCAGTTTCATTTATCTTTTTAAAACACCGACTTTTCTACAAGCAATAAATGCTGGAGCGGGTGTGGAGAAAAGGGAACACTCTTACACTGTTGGTGGGAATGCAAACTAGTACAGCCACTATGGAGAACAGTGTGGAGATTCCTTAAAAAACTGGAAATAGAACTGCCTTATGATCCAGCAATCCCACTGCTGGGCATACACACTGAGGAAACCAGAATTGAAAGACACACGTGTACCCCAATGTTCATCGCAGCACTGTTTATAATAGCCAGGACATGGAAGCAACCTAGATGTCCATCAGCAGATGAATGGATAAGAAAGCTGTGGTACATATACACAATGGAATAATACTCAGCCATTAAAAAGAATACATTTGAATCAGTTCTAATGAGGTGGATGAAACTGGAGCCTATTATACAGAGTGAAGGAAGCCAGAAAGAAAAACACCAATACAGTATACTAACGCATATATATGGAATTTAGAAAGATGGTAACAATAACCCTGTATACGAGACAGCAAAAGAGACACTGATGTATAGAACAGTCTTTTTGACTCTGTGAGAGAGGGCAAGGGTGGGATGATTTGGGAGAATGGCATTGAAACATGTATATTATCATATGTGAAATGAATCGCCAGTCCAGGTTCGATGCCCGATACTGGATGCTTGGGGCTTGTGCACTGGGACAACCCAGAGGGATGGTATGGGACAACCCAGAGGGATGGTATGGGGAGGGAAGAGGGAGGAGGTTTCAGAATGGGGAGCACATGTATACCTGTGGCAGATTCATTTTGATATATGGCAAAACCAATACAATATTGTAAAGTTAAAAAATAAAATTAAAAAAAATAAAACACCGACTTTTAATTTCATTGATTTTTTTTTATTGTTTTCATCTCTACTTCATTTATTTCTTCTCTGATCTTCTTTCCTTCTACTAACTTCATGTTTTGCCTGTTCTTTTTTCTCTAGTTTATATATAAGGTTAGATTCTTTGCTTGAGGTTTTTCTTATTTCCTGAGGTAAGCTTTTATCACTATACACATCCCTGTTAGAATTCCTTTTGCTGCATCCCATAGACTTTTAATTGTTGTGTTTTCATTTTCATATGTCTGCAGTTATTTTCTTAATTTCATCTTTCATTTTTTCAGTGATCCATTGGATGCTTAGTAGCATTTCGTTTAGCCTCCACATGTTTGTGTTTTTGCAGTTTTTTTTCCTTATAATTGATTTCTAGCTTCATTGCACTATAGTCAAAAAAGATGCTTGATATGATTTCAACTTTTTAAAATTTAATTTACCAAGTCTTGTTTTGTGGCCCATCATGTGATCTATCCTAGAGAATATTCCATGTTCATGTGAAAAGAATTATTACTGTGATGCTTTCGAATGGAATGCTGTACAAAAGTCAACTAAGTCCAATCAGGTCTAATGTGTTATTTAAGGCCTGTGGTGTTTCCTTATTGATTTTTTATCTGAATGACCCATCCATTGATGTAAAATGGGTGTTAATGCCTCCACTGTTATTGTATTACTGTCAATTTCTCCTTTTATATACTTATATAGTCTTATACACTGAGGTGCTCCTATGTTGTTCATGTATATTTACAAAGCTATGCCTTTTTCTTGGATTTATCATTTGATCATTATGTAGTTTCTTTCTTTGTTCCTTGTAATAGTCTTTATTTTAAAGTCTATTTTGTTTCATTAAGTATTTTTTTGGGGGGAGCATTTAGTGTGGTTACATTTAAGGTAATTATTAATATGTATGCTCCTATTGCCATTTTGTTAATTGTTTTAAATTTGCTTTTATAGATCTTTTTTCCTCTTTTCATCTTCTGTTTCCTTCTCTTGTGATTTTATGCTAACTTTCATGTTTTTTTTTTTCTTTTTTGTGTAATACATCTATTATAGTGATTACCATGAGGTTTTTACATAGCAGTCTATATATCTGTGTTTGCCTTAAGTTGTTGATATCTTAATCTCAAATGCATCTTAGATATCTTGCACTTGTACTCATGCTGCACTCATGATTACTGCTTTTGATACTATATTTTACATCTATTTGTATTGTGTACCCATTAAATACTTATTTTGGATGCAGATGATTTTACACTTTTATCTTTTAACCCCCCTACTAGTTGTTCATTTATGTGAATGTTTTCCTACCTTTATTGGATTTTTGCCAGTGGACTTTTCCATTTTGTAATCTTGTTTCTAGTTGTGGCTTTTTCTTTTCTGCATAGAGAAATTCCTTTAGCATTTGTTTTAAATCTGGTTTTGTGGTTCTGAATTCTTTTAGCTTTTGCTTGTCTGTAAAGCTTTTGATTTCTCCCTCAAATCTAAACAGCAGCCTTATTGAATAGATTATTCTTGATTTTAAGTTTTTCCATTTCATCCTTTTATGTGTATTCCGACACGCTTTTCTGATTGGCAGAGTTTCTGCTGAAAAATCACCTGATAGGATTATGGAAATTCCCTTGTATGTCATCAGTTCCTTTTCCTTTTTGCTTTTAATATTCTATCTTTATCTATAGTATTTGTCATTTTGATTACTATATGGTATTGTTTTCTTCTGTGGGTTAATCCTGCATGTGGGTTAATCCATGACTCCTGGATTTTCCCAGGTTAGGGACATTTTCCACTATTATCTCTTCAAATATTTTCTCAGGCCTATTTTCTCTTTCTTCTCCTTCTGGAACCCCTATAATGTTAATATTATTGTGCTTGATGTTGTCCCAGAGATCTCTTAAGTAGTCCTCATTTCTTTGAATTATGTTTGCTTTTTTCTGTGATTTCCTCTACTCTCTTTAAGCTCACCGATCCTTTATTCCCCCTCATTTAATCTACTATTGATTCCTTCTAGTGTATTTTTCATTTCAGCTATTGTATTCTTCAATTCTGCTCAATTGGTCTTTATATTTTTTAAACTTCTCATAACTTCTCGTTCTATGCATCCATTATTTTCCTGAGCTCTTTGATCATCTTTATGATCATTACTCTGAGCTCTTTCTCAGATACTTCCACATCACTTATTTTTTCTTCTGGGGTTTTACATTGTTCTGTCTTCTGAAAGATATTCCCCTATTACTTCATTTTGTCTAAATTGCTATTTGCACTTTTATGTATGTGGCATGTTAGTTACCTTTCTTGACTTTGGAGAAGCGTCCCTGTGTAGGAGACATCCTATGCATCTCAGCATTATACTCCCCTCTCATCACACAGTGGCCAGGAACCAGGTCATCCCAGTGTTGTTTCTGGCCTGAGTTTTTGGACTAAATATGTGAGCTACATGACTTTCACTTTCTTGCTCTGGTGTCTTCCCCCTGATGCTTGAGGCTGGTCTAGAGGCTTGTGCAAGTTTCTTGGTGGGAGGGGCCAGTGCCTTCCACTGATGGATGGGGCTCAGTTTTGGCCCTCTGCTAGATATGTGTCTTGGGGCATGTCTAGAGGTGGCCATGGGCTCAGGAAGTCTTAAGGAAGCCTGTCTGCTTATAGGTGGAAAACTGTGTCCCTCCTAGTTTGTTGCTTGGCCTGAGACATCCCAGCACTGGAGACAATAGGCTGTTAAGTGGGGCCAGGTCTTCATGCAAAAATGTCATTGGCTTCTTCATTATATTGCATGATCTTTAGTTGTGCAAAATATTTTCCGCTAGTTTTCTATCATTCCATTGATAGTTGCTCTGTAAATAGTTGCAGTTTTGGTGTGCCTATGGGCTTCCCCGATGGCTCAGCAGGTAATGAATCTGCCTGCAATGCAGGAGACACAGGAAATGCACATGCAATCCCTGGGTCAGGAAGATCTGCTGGAGAAGGAAATGGCAACCACTCCAGTATTCTTGCCTGAAAAAAATCCCATGGACAGAAGTGCCTGGTAGGCTATAGTCCATGGGATCACAAAGAGTCCGACATGAATGAGTACATATTTATACCTTACTAGATGGTGCTAGTGGTAAAGAACCCACCTGCTATTGCAGGGGCCATAAGAGATATGAGTTCGATCCTCACATTGGGAAGATCCCCTGGAGGAGGGCATGGCAGTTGACTCAAATATTCTTGCCTGGAGAATTCCACGGACAGAGGAGCCTAGCAGGTTACAGTCCATACAGTCGCACAGAGTTGGACATAAATGAAGTGACTTAACATGCATGGGAGGTGACTTCAGGGTATTCCTACTCTGACATCTTGAACCTCTGATCTATTATTTTAAATTTCAACACAGTAAATCAATTCTATTTAAAAAATTCTTTAAATGAGTATTATGAAATATAAGAAGTTACAACCCAAATAAATAGCAATGACTATTATTTATCTATACATGGTACATCAGATAGCAAATAAGATGTTTTTTTTTTTAAGTTAGTAATCACATTGAAATTTTCTTACTATATATAGTTAAATAAATTATAACTAAATAGCCAAATATTGTTATATAGTATAATCAGAAATATGCAAATCACATTGAAAACACTGAGAGAAGTTTACCAAAAGAGTAAAGGTATTTCATCTCTGTGTTGTGAGTTTTTTCCCCACCATTGCCCTAGCTTTAAAATTTTGATCATTCATACCTAATTTATGTTAGGTATTATATTGAAATAATCATAATAATCAGTGATTTTTTTCCATTTATTTGATCTTAACACTCTATGCCTTTTATCTTAGCTTGGGATGCTATAGAAAATTACTATAAATTGTGTGAATTAAACAATAAGCATTTATTTCTCACAGTTCTAGAGTCTAAATGTCCAAGATGAGAATGGCTGACTAGTAAGGTTCTTGCCCTCTTTCTGGAGGGCCATCCTCTCTCTATGTTTTCACACAGCAGAATGGGTGAAGGTCCTCTGATCTCTTCTTATAAGAGCACTTTTCTTATTCATGAGGGCTCCACCTCATGATTTCCCAAAGGCCCCACCTTCAAATATCATCATATTGCAATTAGAGTTTCAACTCATGAATTTTGGAAACAAACATTCATTGTATTGTACTTTCATTTTCCCTTAGGCCCACAGTTTCCCAAAAATCAGTTCAGAATATGATATGACAGTAAATTTTAGAAAATCCCAGATTGTCTTCAGCCTTTACTGATATTTTTTTCTTTCTTTAGAATTTTCCATTATACCAGAATTTAAGAATATGTTGGACATTTTTTCTATTAAAAATATTTCTAATATCTTTTAAGATGCTTGACGTAGTGCTTTTTGAACGTTGGAAACTAGTAAAAACGTGTTTAATACATTTACATTTAGGGTATCCATTGTATGTCAGTACCACATTAGGCATCAAGGATTTCTAATACAACTAAGACACAGTACCTGGTCTTAAGGTAATTACATCTAATGGATGTAGGATAGATAAATATGATTAACAGTTATTCACCAAGAAGAATAAAATAATTGTAATCATAAACATAAAAATGACCCATTATAATAGTTTTGGAGTGGAAAGTGATGATGGATGAATACCCTATTCTGTATGACACTGACCTTGAAGTTTTCACAAACATTCATGTATCAGATTTATTTTGAGGTTAAGTGGTACTGAGGAAAATGTTCAAGTTTTTATAGATAATATTTGTCAGAATTTTGATTTAAACTCAGGGATAACTGAGTGGTTCTACCATAAGACTATGGGTTTCCAAGACAAGGTGATATTTAGCTGGGATTTAATGTACAATAGAATTTGATACATAGGAAAAGTCTCAAGGCAATTTCCAACTTGAGGTAACTTATATCCTTGGTGCTTCTCTCACTTCAATTTTCTATACCCTACTCTAGTATCCATACATAGATGACTATATTTTAGGATGGCAAAATTATATAGTTTGCACCCTATAAATACTCTCTAAAGTGAGTCCATCCATCTCAGGTTATTTTTCCCCAACCTGATTATTCTGATCTTTATAAAACCTTATGAATAAAAATAAATTAATATGAGAAAAGTAAAATTCATAAAGATATGTTTTCAAATATTGCAGGGGAGAGTTATGCTCTAAATTGATATTATTCTAATCTCATACTCTTATCGCTAACTAGGTTCCATATACACAATATAAATATTAGATTAGGGTCACAATAAGTTAAGAATTTTAAGAAATCATAAAAATGTAAATCTTTCTAAGCAAATAGCTAGCACCGACTAAGGGTTTTCATTACATGGGAGACATCCCTTCAGCCTTTGTAGATTATGCTATCAATAAAAATTATACAAAAAGCCATGAAAAATGATTCTTCGGAAATATGCCCTTTGCCAGAAATCAATTTTGCCCAGAAGTGTGTGTCTGACTGCCATAATAAAAGATAAAATCTTAAGTAGGAAGGGAATTTAGGAGTTCATCTATTCCACTAATCTGTCTCCTTATAGGACCACACCTAATCCTGTTTTGAAATATGACATTGTTTGTTTTTTAAGACTCCTAAGAAAATAGGTAATAAAACTTTTTCAGGTTCCCAGTTAATGTCAAGTTGTCTGCTAGGTAGGAAAACCTTTCATTCTAGTTTCAATTGTCTCTTAGCAGAAATTCAATGCCTTGCTTTCCTCCTCCTTCCCTCAATCATACCCATCAGATGCCCTTTACAACTTTGAAGTTGATTGTTAATCCTTAAACTTTAATTTGCATCCTAAATAATTCTAGTATTTCTAATATTTCTTTACAGACAATATTTTTCTGCTTTTAAAACATCTTTTTCAATTAAAAATAAAACATTTAAAAGTTTCACACATCTTTCATTAGACATGATGCCAAGGTATACTCCAAGATTATATATATGAAGTTGGAGGCTTTTGGACCTTTGCAGAGGAAGATAAAAGGAAAATTTATAATTTGCTGCCATCACTAAAGTTTTATGTGCTGAAGTCATATTAAAAAGGATGACAAAAGACAGTCACAAGAGGCAACAACAAGGTGAATGTCACAAATAAACAGTTTCATGAAGAAGAGTGTACAATAAATTGGGCTGATAAAAAGAGAACTAAGAATTTTCACAAGCTTTGTCTTGTCTAAGCATGATCAGTTCAGTTTAGTCACTCAGTCGTGTCCGACTCTTTGCGACCCCATGAATCACAGCATGCCAGGCCTCCCTGTCCATCACCAACTCCCAGAGTTCATTCAAACTCATGTCCATCGAGTCAGTGATGCTATCCAGCCATCTCATCCTCTGTTGTCCCCTTCTCCTCCTGCCCCCAATCCCTCCCAACATTAGGGTCTTTTCCAATGAGTCAACTCTTCGCATGAGGTGGCCAAAATATTGGAGTTTCAGCTTTAGCATCAGTCCTTCCAATGAATACCCAGGACTGATCTCCTTTAAGATGGACTAGTTGGATCTCCTTACAGTCCAAGGGACTCTCAAGAGTCTTCTCCAACACCACAATTCAAAAGCATCAATTCTTCGGCACTCAGCTTTCTTCACAGTCCAACTCTCACATCCATACATGACCACTGGAAAAACCATAGCCTTGACTAGATGGACCTTTGTTGGCAAAGTAATGTCTCTGCTTTATAATATGCTATCTAGGTTGGTCATAACTTTCCTTCCAAGGAGTAAGCATCTTTTAATTTCATGGCTGCAATCACCATAAGCATGAGCACTGGGTACTAAATGTGCTTCAGTCAGTTGGGTGTGTTTAGTAGGGAAATTGAAGAAAACTCCTCCTCTAAGAAACCCTCCTGTCACCTATCAGAATAATTATAATCTAATTAATTCTGGTATAATAAGAAATGTATGTCAAGGCCCCTACTCTACATTTCATGTTATGTACTATTATGTGCTTGTTTATAAACTTTGTTATCTTTCAGTTTAAGGGTCATTCTATCATGTATAGCCATGCTTACAGTTCACCTAACCTCTTCTGTACAGGGTTTGTGGTTGGGCATTTTCCTGTATGTGTGTGCCACTGTAACTCACATTGGTGAGGATAATAGTTAATTTGCACTACACTTTTTTACATTGATAAATTATACATAACAAATGAATATGGGCACAGAGTAATAATTTCTGAACAAATGGGTGAATCAGAATGGGACAATGTTACTGCAAGAGTGGGGATAAGTTGACAGGGAAATGTTGGAAATAATCACAGATAACATGTGATTATTGACAGATAAGGAAGGGAAAAGGACTATTAATAAATACAGAATAAAGAATTCCAAAGTTAAGAGTAAAAAAAAAGTATTGTGACAAGATAGTATTTGAAAAAATTATTAACAGATTTTCATTCTTCACTTACCCTTATTTTGTCTTCTTTGGGCTTCTTAAGTTTAAAGGTGTTCTTCACTCTGTTGAAGGAAAATAAGTGGATTAAACTTGGGATAGTTTAAATAAGTGGAGTAAACTTGGGAAAATAAGTGCAGTGATTCTGCACCCAGAAGCAGCATCAGCACCTGGAAACTTGTCCAGATGCTCCATTCTCAATCCAGATCTAATA